>NC_054404.1:9432081-10662081 GCF_017976425.1 Toxotes jaculatrix | reverse complement strand
CTACCTCTTTACCTTCATACCAACCTTCCTGCTTACCTTCCTACATCTACTTCGCTCCCTCTCTCCCTCTGCACCTACCTACCTCTTTACCTTCATACCAACCTTCCTCCCTCCATCCCACTACACCTACCTACCTCTTCACCTTCCTTCCTACCTACCTACCTACCTACCCACACACCTCCCTCCTTTCTAACTGGCCCTTTCTATCAAACTGGAACTACAATAAACATGTTATTATCTGCTAAAGTGCACAGCAGTGATAAATAACAAAATGCATCACTGTCTTTCTGCCAATTAACAAATCTGTATCACTTTGTTACAAACACCATCAAAGTGTTACATTTGAACATTATTAAACCTGGAACAGTAAACAAGTTACCTTGTTTTTTCTCTCTTTGGCCTACCCCAGTAGTGTATTCTGCAGTGTGACCAGCTTTGGAGGGAGGGTTTTGTTGCCCAGTCCAAGCATGACTACTTGAATGAATCTGAACGTGTTTTCCATGCATTTTGGATAATTCAAGTGAAGGGCATAAATGAGGCCGAAAAGAAGGCAGACTGCCTGGGGAAAGTCTCTGACACTGTCCATGACAGTACCTCCCTCAAGTATGATGGCAGTGGAGATGGGTTGGAGGTGCACTGCTGGACCCTGCTGTTGAGCATCTTCAGTCACTGTCAGCACTCCAACTGTGACTGAGGCAAATGCTTCTTCCTTTGCTGTATCCTGCAAAAAAGCACACAGAACCAGCTATTGAATCTGGGCAATTTCAATCAAAAATTGAATATTAAATATTTTACAATGCTGTGAAATAATTAAATATGATTTGCAATAAAATGGATAATGGAGATCAATGTTTGTTTTACTCACGGAGCAAGTCGTGTAGACTTGACTGGAGTCTTCACTGAGTAGAACTGGAAGACCTTTGAGGACAACAGTACGAAGTGCCGTCACATCAGGTGACTAAGAATGGAGAGAGAACGGATAAGTTCAGACCTATGTAGCATTTTGAGAGTTTGGGGGAATATGTGTTGATATACTGTTCTGTATTTCCTCTGATAGTGCAGGCCTCTAATAGGAAACAATCAGGTGGATTCATCAAATTCCTGCAACTCTAATCTTGTCTGAGCAGAATCAAGAAAGAAATATAGAAAGAAATCTTATTTTTATTGTCTGTTACTCACAGGATCAATATTATATAGTCAATCAGCATAAAAATGTGTAGAGGGCCAAAAAAGGCGAAGAATGAGAATGCATAAAACTAATTATTAGAAATATAGTACAAAAACACAATAGAATCCTTACCACCCAGTTGATGTGCTGCATTAAGTCTTTCAGTTTTTGTCCCACAGTTCCTTTTTTGGACTTGAAAAGATCCATGAAGCGTGGTGTGTGCTGGTCCAGAGCTTCATAGAAGTTGCCCTCAAGATTCTTGCTGGCTATGCGATTAAACTCAGCAAAGACCTGGAAGATAGAGAGGGGAAATAGCAAGAGGGATAGCAACACTAAGCTGCCCATCATTCAATTAATACTATAGCAAATGAAAGAACTTCACATGTGAAACTAGGATGACTTGGAGCTGCTCGATTATGGTAAAAATAATGATCACGATTATTTTGGTCTGCTGGAATCTATATGGGGGAAGGCAGGTCAAAACTAACAAATATCTTACCTGTCTCTCCGTAAACAGTGCTGGCCATCGTTCTATCACGCTCTGCACAGCAGGTTCCTGTGTCACTATCTCCCTTCTGCGCAGTGAGAATGTTTCTTCCATCATTCTTGAAACTAGACTGGCATTGGGTTGTTTTTTCTTCATTTCCTCTATGATAACCTTCCTGGCATTTTCAAGGCTGCTTTCATCATGTCTGTCAGGAAAATTTGGCAAATAGTTGACTTCACCTCTTTTTGGCCGCTTGATATTCTTGCTAGATGATGGTCCTTCTGGGTTGCGTTTGCTTCGCTTACCCCCATTGATCAGTACATCATCACATCCTGCTTTTCGTAGTTTTGTACGATAGTTGGCCATCTTGAATTTAAGGCTGTTCTTCCAGCCATACCATCCAGGCTGGGGACCAGGTTCAGTGAGGCTGGGGTGCTTGCTAATCAGTGCTTTTGCAACCCTGCTGAAGTCATCATCGTCAGGGTAAGCTTTGAAACTGTACATTGTTTCAGCAAGTTTCTCAAGTATGTCATGTTTCATATCTCGTGATGGAGTCCATGGGACACGATCTTTCATAAATAAGAGATCTGCCTGTCTCAGTCGGTAAGCTACATCCACGGAGAAATTGGGTATGTCAAAGAACTCCGGCCACTGTCTTCTTAGTGGAGGTGTTGAACCAGTGGAGGACAAGATCTCAGTGTCTGCTGTGCTGCAGTCTGTATCTTCAGTGGATGAAGACAGGGATGTCAACTCAAGAGTTACAAGAGGGATGATTTTCAGAGTAGGTCTTTCAGGCAAATCCTCTACTTGAGTCAAATTGCAGAGTGCATTACTGAAGTCTGGGTCTTCATATTGGAGTTTGAAGTCATACTGCAGTGACAGCTTATCACTCAGCTGGGTTTTTAGTTCCTGAATGGAATCCGGTTTCTTATTCAAGATTAGTTTCCTTATATCATCATCGTCAATGATAACTCGCAGCATCATTCTTTGCTCCATTTTGATATCCTCTCCTGTAAAAAAAAAAAAAAAAAAAAAAAAAAAGAGAGAGAGAAATTCATCTGAGACTGGCAAGTATTAAATCCTCACAGCACAGTGTTAAAACCAGTCAGCACAATATATACCGTTTGAGAGTAACAAGCTGTTTGCCATGAACTCTGTAAAGTGATAGAGGAAAAACATCGTTCAGTTCAGACAACTGGGTGACTGAGAAGATGGGCAAATGGCTGCTACAGAGTTCGTATGCTCGAAGATGCTCATCATACCATGAGGTCATCAGTCTGCAGACAAATGCTACATCTGTGTTGATAATGACAATGTTTGTGATTTGTCTGAAATCTGGGAGCCCTGAGCAGGATCCAACAGAAATGACCATACCAGCACTGTACCTAATGCCATCAATGCAGACAAAGGAAGCTACAAGTACTGTGTTCAGCTTGTTGCTTCTTTGATTGAGCCAGTTCTGCACATTTTCTGGAAATGATGAAACCATCACAGAATTCAATTTGTGAATTTCAATGGAAGGCTTAAAAAAAGATGAGGCAGCTAGATGGAAAGCCATCATTTTCTGATGTCTGTTTGCTAAAGTAAGGGGAATATTTTTGAAGTTCTGAGAGTGACGCACAGCTTTTTTAAAGAACTTGTGTTTCCCTTCGAAGCGCATTGTCCAGACATCAGACAGAGGACCAAATGTTCGAATTAGCTCAGGGTAGTGCTCAACATAGTGGTGCTTTGGTCGTAGCTTTTCACCTGGGAAAACCTTCTGAAACAAACCTCTATGTTCAGAGATTTTGCTGTCAAGAAAGCACAGGGATTCCTCTGTAAAGCTTGTGGACACAGACAATTCTACCACATCTTTTAAGGTCATTAAAACTTCCCAGGTTTCATCGCCTTTCGGAATGTGTTGACCAATCAATAATGGCAGAAGTCGGAGCAGAGTCCAATTTTCATGACCATTTCCTCCAATTGTTAACTTTGAGGAGAACGTCTTTGGAATGAGCTGGGGTTGGTTTGTTTTGTCTGAAAATGTGTAGGGGAACTGTTTAATAGCATCATTCAGAGCCACAAAGGAGATGATTCCCTTTGATATGAGTGCCTTGAGGCACAAGGCCAGTTCTAATGGAACAATCCCCTCCAGGAGGTCGTGCAGAAGGTCTGGAGGGAACCCCTCAACAACATGAAAATGTTGCAAGCTTTCAGTTAATGGACAGCTTCGTTTCACACCATATTCTTGAGCCTTGGTTGAATCCTGAGAAACCTCTTGCACTTGTTTGTCATGGTTTTCTCTTGTTCTTTTTTGAAAAAATCCTGTCCGTACTTCCTTGTCCTGTATTTCCCCCCGCTTGGCCATACAGAACCGACACACTTGGGTAACTGTGAAGCTTTCAAAGAATCCTCCCAAAGAGTGGGCAGCCAGATTGTCTGCTGCCACAAATAACACTGTGCCTTTAACAGTGGCTCCCAACTGTTCTACATATATTCCTTGTTGCTCAAGAAAAACAAGGTCCTGGATAAGAGGGCGGAGAATTTCACCATAACCATGGTCTTGGATGCTGTTGGCCTTGACAAGCAGAGCAAGTTGAATGGCATGAAGACAGGAGCGATATTTAGGGTGCAAGTTGCCAAGTACCCAGTAGACAGCAGTTAGTTTGTGCTTTTTTCTGGAGGTTCCTAAGGGGTTGGCCACCTCAAAATCATCAATATACAGGTAAAGAGCGATTCTGAACTCTTCCTCATTCAAAAAAGCATTGTCTTTGAAGCAGGAACCATCTCTGTAAGACTTGTATTCCTCTGACAAAGTTGCCTCATGTGACATGGTCTTTTCCAAAATGTCTCTATTGCTCAGCAAAGTTTGCAGCATTTTCAATATGGGGATATACACAACTGTCTGCTTGTCATTTCCTTGGACAAACTCAACAGGCATAATCAGAGAAAATTCCTTTGAAATGTAAGTTGTTCGCTTTTGAGCAGTTGACAATGATCCTCCATCAGAAGTGAATTTGAGGAATACATTATTTTCAGTGACCACTCGAGCTATCTCATTCACTAAATCATCATCAACATTTGCACCATGCGTGTGCAGAATTCTTCGAATTGAAGAATGTAGCAATGGCTGTGATAACAAATATATTTGATTGACCTGCTCTATAACCTCTTGCTGGGCAGTTTCAGAGATGTTGAGAATTGATGACATTTTCAGGAAAAGAGCTGCTACATTGTGTTCCAACTGAGTCGTCAAGTCCTCCACATCTTTTAGCTCAGTAACTTCACAGTCAATATCATCATTTTCAGGGTCACTCTCTTCCAACTGAAAACTTGCATTAGTTGGAAGTTCTTCAACTACATTTGCTGAAACAATTTCAGGTTTGAATGCCATCTTCTTGTGCATCGGATGCTCTTTGCTTCTATGGGCATTGAAGGTAGAATAAACGTTACTTTGAAAGTAACAGTCTTTATATGGGCAAGCAACCATTTGTCTCAGCTTAAGATGTCGTCTCAAATGAGTAAAAAAGTCTGCTTCTGTGCAAAGCTCCACAAAGTTGCACAACTGACAATGAAATGCAGTTTCGCTGATTTTGCCTGAATCCTTTTTATTATGCCATGTTGACAGGTGTACTTGGAGGGCATTAAAAGATTTAAATGTGCACAGGCAGTCCATATGCAGGCATGGGAGTCGAGATGTGCGAGTATGGCATCCATGTTTTAAACGGTAATGTTTAAGCAAAGCACCCCTCTTTTCAGCAAGAAATGTGCAGTACTTACACGTCCACTGCATTGGAAAAAAACTGCTCGGCTTGACCTAAAATAATAAAAAAGAGAAGAGAATTTCAGCATTGACCACTAGTTAAAAAAAGTTTTGATTACCTGGTCAAGATTGAGTTTAATTGACACAGCGCGACCTCCCACCCCAACCCCTCTCGCAAATCTCATATGATGGGGAAGGGGGAGGGGGGCACAAAGCGCAGCGCACATAGACAACAGACTGACACCCAAATAAAGTTTTCTTCCCTCCTACACACGTTTAAGAAGAGCCACATGTGACCACAGTTTAATGTGGTCGCTTTACACGCGGAGTCTCTCTATTTAGAAAAGTAACCGAAAATTTTAATTTGTAGCCGCATCCAACTTTCCGCTGGCACTCGAGCTGCGCTGGGCAAAATGTGTGCGTTTGTGTGCGCCGTCCAGCAAAAATATAATGCTTGCGTATTTTATCCAGCTGCCGGATAGACTGTAATGTAACGTTCAGCCGGACATGGTCAGGAATGGACGAGGAGGCGTCAATAAACCGTTGTGTATTTCTTTATTATTCTGGACGGTTACTGTCGGCGTAACCACGTAACTACAACAACACAGCGAGCAGCTCGAGCGGCAACAACACACTTCACCCTCGGCTCTGTTTCTCTCACCACCCACTCCCCACGCGTGTGCACACAAACATTCACGTTAACAGAGCACAGGCTCCCCGAACAACAGTACAACACACATTTCACGGGACCATTACTGCTCCCTACCCATGAACTAGCTAGCAAATCATGAAGGAAATACAAGTGAAATTAACGAGTTTGGCGACTGCGACGCACCCAGCCAGTAAAACACCATAACATTATACCACAACAAAATAACTCCACGGTTGACAAAAGAGAAAAAATTTAACTTACCAAATGGATGCTTTTCGCTGACCTCCGGTTCACCCTGGTGCATGTAAAATGAAAAGACCGCGCGTAGATGGGACTGGTCTGCGCATGTCTGAAATAACGCCCAAAGGACTCTGGGACAATAAATTAATCTTTCTAATTTAACTGAAGTGGACTTCACTAAGTTAAGCGTGTTCTCCAACCTGAAAGTAGCAGTTCCTTATTTAAGATTAGTGTTGACAACAGGTTGATGATTTCTAAGTTTGACTCACTAATCATTTCTAATTAATTTGAATATTGGCATTTACAGTGTATATCATGGTGCATACAGTGGCTAAAGGGGGAAGGAAACTCATTATTTCGGTTTGCTGGATGCAGGGCTGGGTGCACCTCATCTGGACTCCACCACCTCTCCCTCTCTCTGTCACAGTACACCTGGGACCAAGCTCAATGTGACAAGGAAAAATGGAGTATGCAGTCACCTCCTAATTAATATAGCTCTGCCACTATTGTTGTACCACTAAGGACATTCACGACTGATCATAAGCGTACTCAACAAATCACACATGGGCACATCAGCAACGGCCGGGGCTGAAGCAGTGTGACTGACATGAAGAATCATTCTATTCGCCACCTACATGCAATAATTTTGCTTATCACCTGTGATGACACCGAGATCTCTGGTTTATAAGTGGTAGTGTTCACACTGTCAATAGCAGGAGGCCAAACTAAAGTCAAGGTCACAAAGGCTTCCAAGAGAGGCTTTTTCAGCTAAAAGAAAAATGGAACCAACTCCCAATCGGCCACTTTTATTTAGATTTCTGCTAGTGCTTCTGTAGGCAATATGCTAATGAGAGGGACTTGATAAATGACTTGTAATATTTCCCAGACATTTTGCTTTCCCTCAGAAGTTTGCCAATCTGATGTAGCTTGAAGATAATAAGGCACACTCCATCATTATATCAATTTTTGTTACCCAGATATTTCAACCCATGTTAGTAATGATGAGCAAAAAAGCAAACGAACCAAGGGCAGAGCCTGACACCATTGATCAAACACTGTCATTTAAGCACTGCTAATCCCAGAGACACACAGAGAGGGACACACACATGCACACACACACACACATGCAAACACCCCCTCTCATAACAAACTCACATACTGTATGCACAAATCTGTGCATGCATGTATACACATGCATGAATGCACCAAAACACATGCATAAGTGCACATTTTACACAGAGGGAAACACGCAGGCAAAGAAACAAATCATAATGGGGTGTGATTACGGAAAATTATATTCACCATGTACACTGGGCTGAACAAAGACATTTGAGCATTTCCCAGAAATACATCATTGGTTTATATGTTTCCATAGCAAGCAAAATACATTGTATCTCATTGTTATGACTTTCATTGACATTAAGTCTGTTCAGATCTAGTTAATAGTCCATAAACAGGCCATTATTCAAGACGGCCAGAACATGAAATGTTCCTCTTGTTCGCTGTATACTGTATACTGTATTCAGGCATTTGGGAATATGCCATGGTGTTTAATGAATACACACCCTATTTTAATGAACACTGTATTGTTTCATTCAATGCCTTTTTTGACTGAATGAATATGTTTTTAAGCAGCCAATAAAGTACAACACTAAAAAGAATAAAAGCTTTTATTTATTTTTTTTCCAATAATTAGAAAAATAGCATGAATGGGATGTTGTAGTATCTAATGCTCATTCACAACATCATCATCACTATCTTTAGAGATGGTAGGAAAATCCTCACACCAATGCACTCAGCTGTGGTCACATATGGTCAGGACTTCTTGACTCCAAGAACTTTGACTGACCGCTCTCCAAAGTTTAGCTCTTTGCTCTGAGTTGTAAAACTCCATGACCTGGCAGGGAAGAGGACACTGAGTGGATGAATAAAGGGTCAAACAACTGCTTCATGGTTAGACTCGAGGTGAGGGAGAGGTTCCATATAGATGAAAAAAAAAGAGTAAAGGCCAAAATGCCTGAGAAGTGGTCACTGAAGGGTCAAAGTGCACACAGAGTTCACTGGGCCGGAGAGGGGCACGGGGGAGGAGTGAAACAGGCACAAAGGAGAAACAACAGAGAATGTAAAACTGACAGAAAAGGCTTCCTTCACCTAAGTTTTCCTGCAATTAGGGATGCTGGGATGGGAGGAGGTGAGGATAAGATTAAAAGGAATAAGGTGGAAGTTTTTGCCCCCCACCACCCCCTCCACACACACAAGCTCTTTGATCTACACACACATCCTGAGATCCTGTTGTTGAGACCATGCTGTCCATTGCTAAGTATATGTGAACAAACCAAACTCCAAGCCCAGGCATCTCTGCTGCAGCCTAAAACAACAGCATGTTTTCTCCAGAGATCCAACATATTCATAATAGCCTTTCAACACTTGTCAAACAAAGCTGACCAAAGGCAACCTCAAGCACAAAGTCAGAAATTAAACACAATGGATTTTGAGTAAAAAGAGGCTGACAAAAATAAGATCAAGAACAGGAAGAGTGCAATACAACCCAAGGAAGCTACAGTCCATACTCCCAGTGATCAACTACAATGTTATTACAACAAAATGAAACCTGCTGTCGCAGAAAACATGATATAAATGCACAACCATAAATTATGAACTGGATTAGTGCAGCTTAGTAAAGTGAAACTTTATTAAAATCTGGGATATTTATTTTATTTATTTATTTATTTATTTTTTTTGAGGGAACATATTTTTTGTGTGCAGTGCAGCGCTGCCTCTTTCAAAGCAAGGGGGCAACAAACTGACACCAATCCTGAAAACCTGTCTGGGACAGAGTATGAATATTTCTGCATAAAGAGTTGTTGAACTAAAGATAGAAACTAAAATAAAATAATAATACAGTCAGTTTAAATAGTACAAAATAAATGAGTCTGTGTAAATGTATTTAAAAGATGATACTACATACTGTATTGCCACTGTACTCTAAATATATACCGTAATTTCCGGACTATAAGCCACTACTTTTTTCACATGCTTTGAACCCTACGGATTAAACAATGATGCGGCTAATCTATAGATTTTTACGGGCTAACGAGAGAGAGCAACGAAAACAATGAAAGAGAAACTGAGACAGTGTGTGACGAAGAAGAAACTGTTCAATTCCGAAACTGAAGAAGACGACTTCAGTGGTTTTACTGCGCAGGAGTGAGAGGAAGATAGCATCAATGACTTTTCTGGTATTTTTTATTTTTTTAACCAACTGTTTTTCTGCTGTCAGAAAGAAGCATTTATTTAATTAAAAGTTTAAAAAAAATTTCGGTGTACCATCTTTCTGTGTGAATATCTCATGTTACAACTTAGACACCTGCAGCTTATAGACAAGTGCGGCCTATATATATACAATTTTTTTTTTCTTTTTAAATTTAGTGGGTGCGGCTTATATTCAGATGGACTCAATAGTCCTGAATTTATGGTAGATATTTCACAGGTTCACAAGAGCAGAATGTAGAAGTAAAACACTACAAGGGCTATTTGAACAGATTTGGGTCCCAGGTCTTAGTAAAGCAAGTGATAGTTCATAATCTCCCTTTTAATTAAAGAAGCAACTTAACAAGCCAAGTATATCCCCTGGAACAGGATACAGCAAAGGAAACATCTTCTCAGCATATTATTAGCAGAGCAGGAGTACAATGGGCAATTAACAAAACGCCAAGAAGTCATAAATCCTTCATTAACAAACAATCCTGTCACACACTGCTGTGGTTGCAAGCAAGGCCCAAATTCCTCACCAGTCAGTCAGACTTATTTTGCTACCATGAGTATATGTTAGGAGCCTAGAAGCGAATGTAAACACCATTCTATGAGATCTCTGAGCTGTCATTTACGCGAGAGATTGCCCCTTCTGATTAGAACTGGAGCAATAGTGGCTTAGCTGAACTAATATTTGTACGGCCAAGATAAATCACTCAAGCTTTGTTTTACCACATGTTAGTCACTTAGTAGTAATAGACACAGCTATGCCTCTCAGCCTACTACTAATACTACATGTACAAAGTAATGAGCAGAGACACCGGAGTAGATTAACTAGATCTGTTAGGATAATAACCACAAAATGTATAGTTTAGAAAAAGCAGAGACTTTGCATATCATTTTCAAATCAAGGTATTCATCAAGGCATTTCTTCTACAGCACTCGGCAACTTTTAAATTCAAAAACAGCTTTTTTCCCCCCACAGCTTTTTTTTTAATAGAACATGCAGCAGTTTGGCATTTACAAATAAAAAATAAGATTTACAAAAATTCAAAGCAGTGAAAGCCCTCTCAACAAGTCTGCTCTGCTGCTGCAGAGCTGATGCTGTATTACAATACACTCACAAACTTTGGCAGGTAGTAAATCAGTCAACAGTAAATGCCATCTTTTATCAGATCATAAAATCTGCTTGTAGGCATTTAATTTCTCCCCCTCTTGTTTTAACAGGGAAACAGGCAGCCTAGAGAAACCATGTTTTGTTTTTATAGAGGTTACAGGAAAAGTAGAGTGTGTGTAAACAGGGCTAAGCCAAGCACTTCTTATGGATTTGTTTTTGCCTGCGAGCGACAACAACATGGGGAACTGCCACTCTTGTGAAAGCAGGTATGAGTGTTCTACAGATTTTACTTGACAGATGAATAAGAAAAGATTGCAAATGAATGTTTGTTTTCAGACAGTTACTATGCTAATGCTTCAAGGCAATATCTATACCGCCATCAGGACGTCTCACAAGAAAACTTCAGACACAAAATTAGGCTTAAAGCTTTGTCACAGAGCCTTAGTTTAACACTCATATTTAACCCTCACTGGGATACTATAAAACGCCCAAACACTGATCTCTGTGTGAGTGACCTTGCAGATAGTTTGATCTGTATTACCAAGAAAGCAATGTGCTGATAGAGGCATCAGTGAAACTACCTCAGACCTCAGACAGTGCCGTACCCTCCCTTGGCCTTAAGGGGCAGTCTTTACTTGCTTCACCTCTATTAAAGGCCTCTGTGTCTGGTCAAAGAGTGGGCCTTGCTCCAGTCACTGCATCACCCTACCCTTTACTAAACCCCTCTGGCCTCTCAGAATGGCAGGCCTTATAAACACTATTCACTGTGCTCCCTTTTACACTAGGTGAGGTCAGAAGTTCAGCCCCCAGGTTTTAACAGTTAAGGCCGAGCTGTGAACTTGTGACCTCCTGGAGTGAGTAGGAAGGGGGAGAGGACTAGAGGGAAGAAAAGAAGAGAGAGAGGGTGAGGGGGGGTCATCTCTCTTGAATGCAGAATGGCTGGATTTACAGCTGCATGCTGACTGCATTGCAAGCACAGCAGAAAACACCTGATAGCATCTCCTTGGGGGAGGAACCGCCCGACCCCTTTGTTGTCTCACTAACAGTCACCCCAGCACCATAAATCATGTTAATTACTTGACTGATGGAATAAATCTTAAAAAAGTCAGTCTGTGGCAGGGAGGCTTGGAACAGGAGGTTCCCGCACCGCAGTTCTGCTTGCTCTGCGTTGTCTGTCATCCCATAGTCGCTGTGTAATCTGTCCATTTGTTGCTGTCTGAGAGGGACTTTTGAAGATGTGGACAGACTGAGGGAGGAGGGCTGGGTGTTTGTGACACAGACATCCTCCAGCAATCCATCTTCCTATGGGTGGTCTCTGAGGGGGACATTTCATAGAGCAAAGCTAATGTTAAACTCAGGATCAGCAGGTTTATGCGTTGAAATGCAAATGACGCAACTGTCTTTATTGAAGTTACGAGCCAGAGAGTCAGAGGAAGTATTAAGTCAATGTTAAGATTATGCTTTTGACAACAGTATTTCTGTCGGCTTTTGAGAGAATGGTTTAAAAGCAAGATCACTCTACAGAACACTATTATTACATGAAAAAGAGGATAAAGTTATTTTTGAAAGCCATTTGTTGTGAAAGCATCCATAAATGACATATTTATTTCCTATTGCTACACGCTACCAGATTACATGGAACTGCAACAGTCTGACTCAGAGCCACGGAGCAGCATGCCAAAGACATGAAAGGTCATTCACACACAATAACAATCCCTCTAAGAGTGCACTCACAGGCTTGTGGGTAATTACAGTTCTTTTGCTGGAGTGTTTTGTGTTTCGCTTTGCTTGTTCTGTCTCAAAAGCTAACAACCACTCATTATTCACGGTTTGAGTTGGGCTTTTTTTTTTTTTTTTTCCTTCAGCAGGGCAAATTACACACAAGAGTGACAGCTCTCAGAGAAAGAGAGGACCAACAGCCTCACTGGGTTCTGGTAAGTGCAGTCTTAAATCAACGGGGCAGGGACGCTGACTACAGCCCTGCAGTCTGTTGACTTTGTGGCAAGGGCAGCAAAGGGGTGAAGACATGGATATACTGTACTCTTACAGTGCCCACTACAAAAACAGAACTTCCAGAGTAGCCATAAAGTCTGCATAATACACTATTCTAAGATACTTGTCCAACACTTCACATCTTAAAAACTGTGCAATCTACCCACTGGATAGAACTTGTGGTCCAAACATGAGATGGCTTTCTTAATTCTAAGATAGAGAGTTTATTGAGGGGTGTATCTGTGGGTGTGTGGGCGCCAAGATTTCGAGCCCTTCAAGCCCTCAATGGCACCGCACATGGAGGCTAGCAGAGACAACCAGACCTAACACATACTAAAACACACTAAATGCACATACACACATACCTAGCCACACACACGCTAACACACACTAGATCTACCTGCATGGCTAGTTGGGTGAATGTTTTCTCCTTAGGAAGGATTTATGATGGCAAACAGAGGGTAATGAAACCCAGAGAGATATTTACTGTCAGTGTCAGAGCTTATTATCCCAGGGAGGAAAATGGGGTCAACTGGAAATACTTGCTGAAAACTGGGTGTTGTCTCTTGTCTGAAAGAGAAAAAAAACAGTCTTCCCTCTGTGTCACCAGAGTTCTAAGATCTCAAACAGTGAGGTCAGTGTTGAGGCATCAAACATCAACAAGGCAGAAATAAACGAGCAATTCACTGAAAACGTCTGATGTTCTGATTATTTTACCGCAGCATTTTGCCCATGGTGCACTGTTTAATTACTTCGCTATGGTCCATAACATTCACTGTGCAGCTGATGTGGCATCGCCCTCTATTTAAAGTGTACACAAGACCACCATGTGAACATCAAGATGATTTATACTCAGCATACAGAAGTAGGGGCTTTGTGTGATACACATGCCACTGTCTGGTATCAAACTCAGTGACAGAACATTTATTAGAGTACAGTCAGTTCATGGTTTAGGGAGTGCTTTAATCCCCACAAAACAAAAATAGGATCACATTTTAAAAACAACCCACTAAAACATCACTGTGGGTTTGCTTAGGTCCAAACAGCTATTGATCACCAGCTGTAACTTCAAGTCCAGCAGATCTGTTTAGTCATTTGTCTTTATGTAAACACTGATCACAAGTTGCAAATAAAACCTACAGTCACATGTTAATCTCTCAGACAGAGGAGGAGTTTAAAGCTATAGAAATATTTGGAAGACAAGATATTATATTACCAAGCATTACTATTATATCTCATAGGACAACAAAGCATCTTTTATTATGCATTAATTTTCACCTATTAGATCTTCAAATGGACATTTCGATATTACAAAGTGACTATCCTTCTGCACCCCTTTAGTTTCTCTTGCCATTTTCACATACACGGATTATCGTGATAATGCAGGCCAATACCGCAGTATTGATCATGGCATTTACCTTGACTGCTTAAGAAAGGCTTGTCAATACAATCAAGCAAAAATGAATGAGCTGTCCAAACAAGCTTCTCTGCAGATAATGAATACATCCAGAAGATCATAAAAGCATGGAACTGGATTGGATGCGTTCACAGTGCTATGGCTAACACTCCTGTGATGCTCAGTTTAAAGAGGATTTACACTGGTATAATATTAAAGCCAGACGAGTGTTGATGCATTCCCTTTCACACACGACTCCACTGAACCAGAGCCCATGAGCACATTCAATTATTCTTCTCCTAAGCCATTACAGGGAGAATGGCTAATATTATACCTGTCTAATGGCAGATAATACACAATATCGGGGAGTTCAGTGTACTAAGCATTCGCACAAGCCTTCATAAAGTCCCTTACTTAATCATCCATCTGGTGCTCCTGGGAGTAGGGTGGAAAAACCAGAGGCAACATTTCTGTTGGCACGGAGGCCAAGCTACAGCAGAACTGCACATGTTTATCAGAGAAGCAGGAGGAGGCAGGGATAGAGCTGTACTTTCTGTTGCTGCAAAAGTTTCAAGATTATAAATTAGGAAAATGTGATTTTGTTGTGACGGGTTGTGTATTCTTCATTAGCAAAATCCTTTAACTTAAAGGACAATAAAAGCTTAAGGGCAGAATTAAGGAAGTATGATACAACAGATATTACACAATGTTAACATCAACAACAAACTGACCAAAGTTAGACAAAGAGCTTCATGAATATCAATCAGCTTCTTTAGAACTTGCATCCTTTACTCTGCACCATCATTTCCTCTGGGGAACAAACTTAAATAGATCACATTGGTTGAGATCCATTATCCATCATAGCATCCCCATTCATCTCAAATGCATAATTTCTATGGGTGATGTGTTGCAGTTCCCAATGCATCAACATTATTTATGGTTTGACATTATAAAAGTAAGTGCATAATTTATGGGCCTAAATTAATGCACTACCTTCCGTGTGCTGTCTGTTTTTCAGAGATCCAAAGCCAGATTGCCGCATGCCAAAACTATGGAGCAATCCCATTTACAGCAGAGAGCCCACAACAGCCTTGATTTATGGCAGTAAATTAAAAAGAATGAAAAATTTATGACAGCAATTTGTGGGCAGTCATAAAACTATTATAGAACTTTGAAGTGGTGTTTTGTCCTTTTGCATATAAGTGATGCAAGATGATCCAGTGTTACAGAAATATCATAACTCCTCTTACTTGAAAAAGATCACCACTGACTAGTTGTGTTAACAATGTGTATCAAAGTTGGGACGTTAACTGACAGACAAATTTAATGAACTCTAATGAATTCCAATGAACAACAGCATTTTAGAAAAAAATCACCACATCACTAGAGCCAGTACATGCCTACTAAGTGTGTATTCAACTTCTCTTTTGCATGAAATCGAAGCCCCAGCTGGCATTTGAGTGGATGCCAAGCCATGATTGAATGAAAGCACATCTTTGACTGACAAATGATATATTAAGCTTTCAGTCAGCAGGGGGGAGAAGCCAGGCATGTCAGTTACCTGCTACAGCAGAAACTCCACTTGTCAATCTGCCATTGGCAGGGCTAAACAAGATCTGAAATGTTAAAAGCCCTGCACACCGTAGTTTTTCACTTCCTTGTGCGTCCCGTGCACTTAGACATATCAGCCATGTGACGGCTATGAATCAGCGTCTGCCATGAATGTCAGAGTATCGCATTTATAAGTGAAATACCATTTGTTAGGCCCGTGGGCATGCTCCTCCAGTTTCATGCAGGATATGAGAGAACATCAAAATGACAGACAATTGACTCCTGAATATTAATGGAAAAGTGACCTTCGTGAGGAAGAATACGTCACTGGGTATATCGCCATGATACTATGATTTCCTATAGCCAAATTCGACATACCCATTTAAATGGCAGTATTGAAGTCAGTGTTTATGTGTGCAATTATGTTTTTGTCTGGTCCATGTGTGGGCCATTAATAAAGATCTGAGCCTGCATGTGACGGAGGTCTGTGGGCAGTGTTGGGCAGCTCTGAGTGGCC
Source organism: Toxotes jaculatrix (assembly GCF_017976425.1). NCBI lineage: Eukaryota > Metazoa > Chordata > Actinopteri > Toxotidae > Toxotes > Toxotes jaculatrix. The sequence goes on along the minus strand of NC_054404.1, from coordinate 10,645,967 downwards.
CTCTCCTTGACTCTGGCGGTGTTGATTATGGATGATTAATGGCATAAAGGAACAGGGAAAGAAAGGTCATCTCCTGGGTTCTACAGGGAGCAGCTACATTGGGAGTAATTAAGACACTTGTGTAAGCATGATTAATACGCACACACTGACGCTGTGCACGGTAAACAAGGCAACCAGATGGTTGAGCTATAGACCTCAAATTCTATTTCTGTAAGTCCAGCAAAATATAGTAGTGACTTCATGGCATGATTTTGCAATTTTGTGTTAGACTTTAATTCAGGGTAAATTATTAACAGCTTACCTATGTTGAAGGAATTCACCCCACCCAGTCAGCACAGATCCAGCAAAACAGGCAAACATGAAAAAGAGAAAACAATATTTACTATTAATATCTGAAGTTACACAACTTATTAGCATGTTTGTATATTTTTAGCATGTGTTTAAATGTTCCTCTGTACTTGATTGATGTAGCTGATAGGCTTAGCCAGCATCATATGGCAAAAACAGTTCAGAGTAGCATTTGAAAACGAAGCCGAGCCAACCTAAGACGACCCATTGCTGCACAAAATCAATCAACATCAATATGTTCTCACCACAGTCTCCACCAAGATAGAACACATCAGCACATCCTGTAACCAGCTTTTACTCATATTACACCAGCCTTCATGTATCAAGTTGCGTGTACTCACAGATAACACATCAGGTTGCACGTATGCTTCAGTAAAGCTGTGATAATTATCGTCCAAATACCTTGACAGCTGACAAGATTAACCAGAGATGTAATGACAGCTCAAAAAATATAAATAAATAAATAAATATAAATATAAATATCTCACAGTACTTTTATCTTAGATCACAGTCCAGGCTTTTAATAAGGAATTATGTAGTTGCTTCAGCAATTGGAAACACTGAAGCCCCCACTCAGGCTTCTCTCACCCTGTGGTCTTCTCTGTCATGTGACAGGCTTCTACAGAAGAATTAACTTCACGGTGCACATGAGGTAGAAACAGTGTGGGAGAGAGGTGTCACTTCACCCCACTAAGCAAAGCTAACTCCCGCTCATACTGCCGTTTCATGTCTCCATTGTCAGATTTGCAAGTCCCCATCTTGCAGGACACTGACTTACTGCAGGGTCTAAGACAGACAAGGACATGACTGCGTGTGAACTGAAGTTTTAGTTTACTAAGAGAAAACAGAAGCATTCACTTTATGTGTGGAGCTGACAATTACACTATTCACAATGATGTTGTTACAGCAAAAATATACTGTATTGGTAATGGTTACACTATCTACAGCATGTGTGCCACGCAATTAGGTTTATGATGACTGATGAAGGTGATGGTCACCAAGGACTCATTCTAATAGCGCTATTAAAATAATAGCTGGCAAAGGTCTTCAGCTTTAGCTCTTGTCTAATAATCACTGACAGTAGAATAGTACAGCTATAATCACTCTGACTAAACTCATTATGAAGGCATGGGGGCTTGGGGGCTGTAGTTGTTGAGAAGTTAGAGCAGAGCGTGGGGAAGCGGGGACGCTGAAGAGAAGCAGAGCCATGTGGAGGGGAGTGTTGATACATGCCCAGTGAGAGAGTGACTATGCAGCTGGGACAGACGCTACCATTTTCCACATTGTTCGTAACGTCGCCTCTGTGTCCTTCACTTCCTGTTACTCATCTGCATTCTACTCACACGTCCAAAATAAATATTTTTAAGTTCATGCATTCTTGTAAAGTTAGGTCAACATCCATATAATGTCCTCTTAAATAGGCACAGTAATAACTGATTTATGCTCTATGGCATAACACACAGCTGTCTCCCCCCGATACTTGTCGAGACAGAAGGCCCTGTGTCAGTGTCTTTTCAAGTTAATTGTAAGTGAGTTCCAACATCAGGCCTACAGTATGCTGCCCCGCTTCACACGTCAACAAACAGAAGACTACCAGGGCTGACAGTCACCAAGCAGCTCCACACGCTAACCCAGCCTCTACCAGAGGCCCTGCGATGTGATAGCACCACAGAAGACAAAGGGATGGGCTCCATATGGCCAGGAATCACAGCCTTCAAAAAGAAAAAGAATGGAACCGTGAAGAGAATCTGCATGACAGTGCCAAGAAGCAAGCAGCATGGAAATGGGATCCCAGCCAATACAACACTGATTTGGTGCTAAAGCTGTTTGTAATATAAAGAGTTCAGGGAAGATCAAACTCCTTGAATAATTCTACATTTGAAACCTAGTGCAATAATTTTAGAGTGTATTTTGTATTTCCAGTTTTTTTCCCCATTTGTTTTTTTTTTTTTTTTTTTTTTTTTTTTAAAACATACTTTACCGGTCAAACTTGTGCGGGTTTCCAGCATGACCAGGGGTTTGAATTCATGTAGAAACAGTTTTAACCACTCATTCATCAAGAGCAGTCCTGTTTAGTGCATATTTGGACAATCTGGAAAACTCTTATTCCTGAGTAAGATAGAAAGCAGGACTTTTCACTTCCTAACAAAAAGTGCACACAAATGTTGGCAGCATATTTCCTGTTGGAACCCTGCGTCTCCTTTGTCCCATCCAAGTTTGTTAAACCGCTGTCATTTCAATTGTTCTGCTATAGAAAAATTATAATCCACCTGTCAACAATGACAGGGTGTTGGAAAACTTGGATAATGGATAGTGTAAGGCCCTGAAATTCCAACCAGGCCTCTTACTGCCAACTAAAACCATTACAGAATGACAATTCTTTTTCAGTTTATTTGAAAATTGCACTGGATCACCACCGCCTCCCTGACCATCTAACCACAATCAATTTCCACAGTCAGACCCAGATATGAATGAGAGAGGGAAAATGAAATATTGACTTGTTTGGTAAAGGGTTTCATCTCCTTACATTGTTGACAACACCATAAAAACTCCATTCAGCACACTTTACTTTTTCACCATAGTGCAGATAGTAAAGAGTGCGACTAAGCAATAGTGGCCCTATGTTTAGGGTTACACTGACATAGATTTAATAATTTGATTCATGAGGCCATTCCGAGCCATTTCCATAGGTAATCAACCTTAAAAGGGAAACAGTAGTGTCCACAATTAGGGACTGTCTTTGGCCAACTTGCTTGGTAATTAAGGAAAGATAAATTTCCACTGTTTAACATAACAAGGAAAGTCAAGTGAAAGACTTAGAATGGTTTCTGCTGGGGAGAGCTGAAGTTAATGCTGCACAAAAAATCTAATGTGAAAGAATAAAAACATAAATGACTTATTATTATTTATTTGATGTAAAGTCCTCTGGCGACCTCCGCACAGTTAGCATGCTGTTAGTTCACCGGTGTTGTGTAGGATTGGTTTTGTTCACACTCAGGCCCTATACACCAACCGCCCACGGACAAAAGCTGAGAGGGATCGCTTTGATCTCCATGCCTCACTAAATCAACACCAGACAAGGTTCATGCAAAGGTCGGCAAAGTCATCTGATCGTCACATTCCAAAACCAAGTATTTCATGACAGCTATGCACTGGTACAGGTTAAAATGTCACCAAAAGTTCAGGCATGAGGCCGGAAGATGGACAAATTTAACATGTCCCCAACGCAAAAAGAAAAATAGAAAAGCCAAAGTAAATAAGAAGAGGCAGAGACGTGGTTTTGTCCCTGCAGTTAGTGGGCTTCAAGCTGTAAGAGATACATCACTTCTTTATAAATTAATGACACGATCACAATTTATTCAGAAAAAATTGGCAATATGAGTACAAGAGAGAAAAGGTTTTTTTTTCCCTTTTAAAACACCTTTGCTCCCCATATACAATGAAAATAAAAAGCTAGGCTAAAATGAGTCTGGGTTTACATCACTTCACACCATTTAAACATGCTGTATACACATTTTCCAAGCTCTGATACTGAGCAGAGATGAGGATAGCAACAGAAATACAGTCCATGTTCAGATCACACAAACACAGCGGTTCCCCTGTACTATACAGCCATTTACACAGGGTCACTAGTCTTCACAGGAGACCAAACCTATCATAACACAGCTGTGAGCACAGACCTCCTTTGTATTCTGAGAAAAGAAAGGGGGGTAAAAAGATGATCCAATTAAAGTTGTATATCATTCTGCTCTCCTCTGTCAGTGCATATTCCTCTGGCTCTATTAGAAGCCAGCTCCTCCCAGGCAGGCCAGTGTAGCTGTGTAATTACACCTCTTCCTCTGACAACCTGCATGATTGTTTTCCTAACACTGTATTACTTCGTTAGTACTTTCCAGTGCGCGTTATTTTTAAACTGTCAGTCTGGCCCGACTCATCCCCCCGATCTGCACTCGTCTGTTTATCATAACAATCATTAATAACTGTCAGTTGCCAGCATCCATAGAACAAACTCATTGCCTCATTACCATGTTGCAACGTTTGTTCCGGCGCAGCGCCTGTGTATCGCTCACAACAGGGCCAAGCCAATTACTTTGCTGAAATGGAATCGCATTAATCAAAACTTAACAAGGTGGCAAATTTAAAGATATCACATTGCAAAAGACAGCATAACTAATATGTCACTGTCATGGTTGCTGTGGAGGTATGCAGCAGGCAGGGACTAAATATATCACCTTCCAAGGTCCATATGAATTTTGACGTTTCATATGATCTGAGTAGAGACAGAGTGGACTATGTAGCACTCGGGTTCACTGCCTCATACATGCTGTTTTGGTGTTGGGAGAAAATTAGAAAGACTTTAGAGAACACTAAAAAATGGATTTCGAGAACTTGTAATTATAAGTTAAGTTGCATTTTCACCAATAATTTGCCTCTTTTAAAATTTGATGGCAAATTCTTTTTCCTTCTTTAGTCTATAAGAGGCTCATATTGCAAGACTAGAAAAATAAGGAACTACCTGCATTTCAAAAATGGAAGGCATTAATGAAATATTACTTGAGGATTGAAAGGACAATGTCTGATGAGTATGTGTGCGCATGTGTGGCCATGTCTGTAATATGTATATGTTTATGCAGGTGGGAACGCAATGTTACCTGTGATGATAACCCTATGTGACTGTGAGCTACTTGTGGATGAGCTACTCAGAGGGTCATATCATGAAATCTCATTTCTTGAAGACAAGATGATTATGTAATATGTTATATATATATAATATATTGAATGTATTGTATTCATACCGTTACTCACTCAAATTATATATATATATGAAAACATGGACTATACAGAGCAGCACATTGGTTGCTTCTGAGGACTTCTTTGTCTCTCTAAGCAAACAGACACGTAGAGGGCAGGAAAAGCAGAAGAATGTCAAGGAATGACAGAGAAAGAGAGAGACAGACATAGACACAGAAGAGTGACAAGACAAAAGTCAAATAAACCTGAGTACAAAAAGAGAGGACAGAAATGGAAATTACAGGGGCAGTAGAGAGACAGGAAGAGGAGAAAAGTGAAAGGAACAGAGAAGAAGAGATGGGGGGCGGGGGGGCACTTAAACACTCAGAGAAATTCTAAAGAAGGTAAAGAAAAAGAAGAATTTAAAAGGAGGAAAGGATAGAGGGATGGACAGGGGAGCAGCGAAGTATAAACGAGGAGAGGGAGAGGGAGAGGGAAAAGGGAGAGGGAGGAGGAAGTGCCGAGCGTGTCTCTGAGAGCGCCAGCAGGCGGCAGTTCATCATGTCTCCCTTCACAGAGACGTTTTCTTTTACACTTTAAATGATGATACTCATCAATCACGGACTGACAGCTGCATCAAGCCAGCTGCAAACATGCAAAGGCCAGCAGTGTGAAACCTGCTGACGCCACCCATCGCTGCATACAGGAGGAATCAGTCAGCCACTCGGCCTCCGCCCAGGATTTATCTGCTCTCACAACACACCAGCTTGCTTTTCTCTCCGGCAAACCTTGAGTAAATACAATCCATTTTAACAAATATACCTCGAAAGGGTTTGAGAAGTGACATGTGGGCTTACTTTCATTAAGAATGAAATTTGCCAAGGTTTTGCTTAATCTATACTTGTATTAAACAATGTATTTTATATGTATATATATATATATATGTGTGTGTGTGTGTGTGTGTGTGTGTGTTCAAATAATTAGAACTTGCTGTCAAAAGTTAAAATACCATTTGTTCCATTTGTTTTATTTAAGACCAATATGTAAGAGCATGGAGTAAAGACAAAGTTTGTGGCTTTTGCAAATAGGAAGTCAAGATATATTTGACCACTGACTGACTGGACACGACATGAGTCTGGACTGGAGCTCACTGGCTGGGTCTTTGCTTTATCAGAAAACTACAGTGGCAGGCTTTAACACCACTGTCACAACACATAGCTGCAGCTCTGGGGAGATTGTACTCTCACTATCAACCACAGCAAGTCAGAGATGCTGATTCTCTGTAGGATCTTTGACAGAAATCCTGATTTAGATCAATGTACATGTCGACAGACATGAATAAATAAATTAAAACATTACTAGTTGTTTAAAGTGTAAGTGGTACTGGGCGTATCGGAAATTTAAAAATGTGTGGTGTAATCCAGTTGATTGCCATGAATCATTAGGAATAGGAACATGGTTACTGTATCTGCAATTCATCTGCATTATGAATCTATCATTCACAAAGACAAAAGGCCAGGGGTTATCCATACACAACTCATGCACACTACTGGTCTTAGATTACTCCCTTCAGCCATCCTTCACTTTCTCCTCCTCCTCCCTTTTTTATTTAGCGTTCTTAGTGACTGCTCATTTCTAGCACTCAGACAGAGGGGGGTTGAGCTGAACAGAGCCAAGCAGATGGATGCGAATTCAAAGTTTCCTGATCTTTAGCAGAAGTTATGGAGGGTTATCTTTGGCTGTATATCTGGGCCCTGGCAGCTTTCCCCTGGTGATGAAGGATTAAGCAGCACAGCTGTCTCTTCCCAGAATGATGCAGTGCAGTGCTCCCCGACACGACAGCATCACTTAATCTTAATGTCCGCTCCTCCAGCGCAGACGCACAGGACAAAGCCAATCAGCATCACATGCCACGGGGATGGACCCTGCTGCCTGGCCCGGGAGTCTCTCACCCTCACAGGCCGATTAATCAACTTCAGACAGCCCAGTTCAATCCCAGTCACAGCTCCCCCTGCTCTGATCTGCTCACTCTCTCCCTCTCTCATGCGCACATACACACACACGCGTATACACACTCTAACTGTTGTGATGTATAGAGCAGGGGAGGGCTACCATGCAGGAACACTTATCAGATTCCAGTCCACATTATGCATGTCTTTGTGTTACACAGAGAAGGTAGTGAGGAAAGAGGGAGGGAGTGGAGACCAGAATGGGGGGTGGGGGGTATTGAATGCTTACACCGTATTTCTGTCACAGGACACCTATTTGTTGTGAGATCCATGAGCTCCAATAAGGGCTTAAAGAATAATGACTAATGCTCATTTGGACAAATGACTCTCTGGGAGGTCCTGAGCTAGGATTTATACCTGATATGATACAAGAGCCATTACAAGGAGACAACACGCTCCCTCTCAGTGCTGTCTTAACTTCTCATTTCACATGATAGCGTAACAACCTGGATCTAGATCACAGGATTGCTTTAATGTGGCACACAGACACACCATGTTGCACACAGACAAACCGTAGATAATGGCTTACACTGCCCGAAGAAAGGAAATCCTCAGAGAATCTGCTCTGACATATCAAATGCAATTCATCAAGTCGCCCAACAATTACAACACCACCGTGAAGAGACAGGCAGGGAAATAATGTGCATGGCAGAGTGATGTTTGGGAATAACACCCAAGTGTATGTTTATGACATTCTGTAGAGCCCTGGTTATGTGCAGATATAGAATATTAGCTCCATAAGTTATTCTCAATTGCAGTCAGTCTCATTACCCACAGGCATTTCCCTGTTTCATGGAATGATAAAGAGCATTTCTGCATCAAGTAGAATAGTGGGGTGTATACAACATTAACACATGCAGGACTCTCAGGCGTCCTATTGGAAAGGCCGCTATGATTTAGGGGAGCTAATTTAGAGCAATAAGCATTGAACACCATGAAAGCATCACTGCGCTACTGGTATACAGTATGACCTTGAATAAGTAGTAAACCAGCATAATGGGGTTCTTTATCTGAAGAATACTCTAATCTTTCTTTCTCACAGTAGCACTGTATCTAATATATGAGTGCTTATATAGTGCCTTAATAAAAGACATAAAAAGGGAGATGTTTACATTATTGTATCTGTTTCACCGCTGAACAGCAATTCATAACAAAAAACCACTCTTAGGTTTTACAATAAAGACCTGTTTTTATTGCAATAGAGTTCATGGTTATAAACAAAAAGAATTCATCTTATTAGTGAAGTGATGTTATGAAACAACTTTCTGGTCAGATATACAGCGCAATCTGGGCTTGATTTCTTTATCTGTCATTTTCAATCTCTTCACAGTGCAGCCTCTTAATCTAATAAGTTATTCAGGAAATATGATATTCACCAAGCAGCAGTGGTCATTTACACATAGTTAAATTGTTTCTACCAACGTAATTGCTGTTGGCAACAACACAGCATACCTCTTGGGCAGTTTATGATGGCGTCTAAGAGTGATTCTTTACCGTTATCATCCAGGCTAGGAGGAGCATTTTTGGCCAAAAAGAGCAGAGCCCTTGGCAGATTCCAATCAAAGTGTTTCCATAAAGACCTCACTGAGGCGAAACTGAGCAAAAACCAGAACAAGACTTGGAAAAATAAATCTTTTTAACTATGTGTCGCCCCTCTGCCAAACTGGGCATAGCCAGTTTTCTGTGCATTATTACAGTTTCAAGAGGGGAGATACTTATTTGTGGTTTGAAAAAAAACAACAACAAAAGGGTAAACATAGCAACAACATGATCTAGGATGTTGTGGTCTTTTCCATCACAAGGCTTGGGTGGTGATCCAAAGAATGAGAAAGAACAGGAAGATGGGTAGTAGTGAGGGTGGTGAGTGGTTATACCTAATCCTATAATAAATAGGGATGGAACTGATACGATTTTATTGATACCAAAGACTTTATCGATTGCCCGTATTGATCTGATTCTTTGTCCATTCCTTTAATAATTCCTGGTCAGTTTTATGGGAAAAAACAGGCCTTTTGAGCATCAACGCAATTTGTTCAGCTGTGTGAAACATCAGTTATTCCTGCTGTGGGTTCGAAGTTGGCTGCAACTGAGTTGCGCGAAACCCCGAGTCCCACAAAAAGCCAGCATTTAGCATGAGCTCTGTCTTGGTCTGCTTCTAAATCAAGTCCATACCATGAACAGATGATCACTGGCAATTATTGCTGGATAATTTGGCAGCAAAATAAGCTGATTAAAATAGGGGCCACGCTCTGTAGTCATGTTTGTGTGCCAAGGAAAATGTTGAGACAGGTCCCTGCTTAGCGCACAACTCCAAAAATCCAGTTTCACTTGGAGAATATGAACTGCACACTGCGCCCATGATATAGTGCAGATAATATAAGCTGTTGCCTAAATATTACTGCACTATTACACTGTTATAGATTTCGACCTGTAGTGTGAAACCATCAATGGTCTTCTAATGATATGATGATAGAGCCGAGACATAGTTCCATTAATTCATCATTCTATATTCTCCTCCACAGCTTCCAGAGACCCTGCTAATACAGACATCATCTCCTGTCCCACGCACATAATAAAGGCCTGTCAGATCCACACCATTATTAATTAGCACTTCTCTGAGGTGAAATTCAATCAATTGCAGGCCCTCTGATAGCTTTTTAGCAGGATATGCAAATCGGATGTGACCAAGTTCTGTCGCTGCCATGGTGGCCGCCGAGGAGAAAACCTAGCTGCACTGCACAGTCACTCCTCCTCCTCCTCCTCCTCCTCCTCCTCCTCCTCTTACTCCTGTCATGGTGCTAACACATTCATTACTTTAACATTTGAGCTCTCCGAGCTCTGATAGCATCAGGGAGGGTGAGAAAGAGAAAGGGATGGAAGGAGAAAGGGGGGTCTTAATGTTCATTTAATTAGAATTAGACATATGGCATATGGAGCAGAGAGGGTGACAGGCCCTGCAATGACTCACCTGAAGGGAATGGAGAGGCAGCACTCAGACACCATGAGATCATAGGAGTACAATAATGGATGGACGGAGGTATTTGAGCCGAGTGGGTTGACTCCAGCTACATGCTTTGAATTAGTATGGTTTTCTGTATAATAACAGGTTTACTGAAGTAAGTTTAATACTAAAGCACCTACAGGGTCATAATTTATTACTTTTTCAGTCTGGCATGCAGGTTGGTTGGTTTACATAGTTGGACAGCAATAACACCCATGATTCCTAAGGAGACCATTCCCTGCCCCTAAATTTTGGTTTGACAACATTTACTCTACTTTAAATTGCTGTGCCAAGACAAAAAGATACAAAAAGAATCATGGTTCTGTGTTTCTAAAGGCAGAGTTTAGCTTTGCCCACTCCATAGACATATATCACTGCAAATGCACACTTACATGAAAACATTAAAGGATGAGGACAGCTAATGGCTCCAAAATCTCTCCAAGGAACCCATGCATTTTTCATGTCACCGTAAAAGGACTGTCCGTGGCAAAGCTAACTGCGTCGGAAGCTAATTGATCTGCGCGTTTAATGCGTGTGAAACAAGGGAGTGTCGAGCAATGCAGCAAAACTGTCATCTCAGCCTTTTTCCTCTAATGCAGCCATAAATCCTGTAGCCGTCGCCCCCTCAGTCAGATGTTTTCATTACTACCATATCAGTTTTATTGAAATTACTGACATCTGCATGTTTCAATAATTGTAGGTCCTGCAAAGCTGTTGTAGCAATTTTAAAGGGGGAGGCCCCGCTCTGCATTCTGGATCAATTTTCTGCTCTCGAGGGACAAGAGAGAGAGAATGTGGTATTGGAAAAGGCACAGAGGCCCTGATAGATTGTGTGGTTACTCCGTGACGGAGACAAACAGTTTAATCCGGTGTAAATCGGCAGGCGCAGTGTGAGATTGTTTTATACAGAGATGTAAATTGCATTGTCAAAATCAGTCATCTTCCAGGTATGGGGCTTAACAGGAGCCACTTTAGAATGGGAAAGACAAACGCTTATCTCACTCCGCAAACCCTGGGGGGAGGCACAGAGCCACCTGGAGCTAGCTCTCTCTCTGTGAGGATGGAACACCGTCAAATGAGAGGAAGCACAAATACCTGCTGAATAAGGTGTTTCGGATTTATCAAAGATGAAAACTATGACACAAATTTGTACATGTAGCCGGCTGCACTGTAGGTTCTTATCATTTCACTGTAATGGGATCCCAGTGCAGCGCAAAACAAACACCACCACAACCTAATATAATAGACAGTATGTGACTGGGAGGTTACAGCAACGAGGTAATGCATGTGTTCCTCCTGTTTGAATTATCTATGGTCTATCTATGCATAATGCATACTGGGATGGGTCCCATTATTATGGCGTAGCCAGGCAAATGAAATATCCCTGGAGTTTTCTTGGCGACACAGTCCACTAAATCAATGCAGCAGTTTGATAAAGCTGTGTGTCTAGATAATAAGTCAGCAATAACTACTTGCAATCATTTCATTAGGTACAGTATGGATGATACAGTTAGGGAAATGAGAAAAAGAGGGTTGAGCCTCTAATGTGGAAAGTGCTGGCTCTGTGCCTGTATGTGTGTGTGTGTGTGTGAAAGACAGCAAGTGGATATGTGGACTGTGACTGCAGCAGGTCTGTACTGCTTTGCCTGTGAGTTTAGGCCTGTGTGCGTGTGTATGTTCCTGTATGACGCACTAGCGTGTGTGGCAAATGTGTGTGTATGTGTGTGTGTGTGTTTGGTGTGACTGGGACTAGACTGATGAGGCTTTAGTATATCTGTCAGGCACAGTTTGGGGATTGGAGGAGTAGGCGTGCAGGAGCTGGTGGCCATACATCTCTATTACACTAGATGGTCACCACAGTGGCCAGCTGTTTATTCTCATTAGCTCACACGTTGGCTGTCTAAACAGACTCTCTACAGCCTTGCACAAAGCCAAGTCCATTGTGGTCCAGTTCAAACCAGTCCAAAACAGATGTAGTCACATTTAAAGTGTGTTGTTGTTTTTTTTTTTTTTTCTTTTATTGTTAAGTCAATGCGTATTTTAACAGTCAGTATATTTGGGGGGAAAAAAACTGCAATGCAAAGGCAGAGAAAATACCAACAAAGGTACACAGAGCAGAAAGAGAGAAAGTATACTGGCAAAAATCAATATTGCCGATCAATTCTACCTTACAGCCACTCAATAATTCCTCCCGTGTATCCCTGGCCTGCTTGGTGAAGAATCATAGGTTTTGGATATAATATACATTTTCTACATTACAATAGTTGTCTGCCGTGTGCTGAAAATGCAGCCATGTGACAGTGAGGCAGAAGTATTAGAAGGCTCTCTTGGTGTGGGATATGAGAGAAAAGGCTGCTTTTTCATAGCAGTGCACAGACAAGGCTGCAGTGAGAAAAGCTAATGGCTATGATTAATGACAAAGGGCCAGAGGAGAGCCGGGACACAGACGCTACATATATCATCCTCTCCCATCAGTCTGTGCACCTCCCAGGACCCTCTCGGCAGAGGGGGGAGGGGGGAGGAAGAGGAGGAGGGGAGGTGTAAGTGAGAGTGAGAGAGGGAGAAACAGAGAGAAAGAGGAGAGAGAGAGAGTTATCTACTCCCAGTCCTTTACACACAGGAATTGCTTCTCTCTTTCTTCTTGGGGGAAAGTGAAAAAAAAACAAGTGACAAAGAGGTGATAAGGTGAACAAGAAAATAGCGTGTAAAATAACTGGGAGATATTCTGTGAGAGAGGAAGAGAGAGGGGGGAAAGGGAGAGAGCAGTCTGTGATCGTTCCTGATTTCAAGCAACTTGACTCTTCGCATGCCGAAGCCACATTTCCAAGGTCTTATCTGCCATATGGTCTGCCCTGTTTAGATGATTTATTAGGTGAGGAAAAGAGCACTGATAAATTTTACTGTGTTTCCCTGCATAGGCAACCCGTGGTGTCAATAACAAAACTCAGGCGTCTTTAATGAAAACTTTTAGTACCGAAAGGGTAACCATCTATTTATGAGTCACTATAATATTACACCGGCAAAAAGAAATTATCTGTGCTTCTCACGCACTCTACAAAATAAGGCCTGAATCGGAGCAGGGGGGAGAGCACAGATCATATCCATATGTCAGCAGCTCCCAAGCACCCCGCATTTAACATGGCGCGGGTATATTTCTGCTTAATTGAAGCATTCAGCTGTTTACAGCTCACACAAAAACAGCAAGGGTTTATTTATGGCCAATTATAGAGTAGTGTTTTGAGTGAAGGAGGCCCATTATGGATTCCAGCCCTTTTGATTCTAATTAGTCACTGTGTTCAGGTTTTTGGTTTACATGCCTGATTTACTGGGGGGGTGAGAATTAATTTCCTATTAAACAACATATGCCTGTTACTAAATCAGACAAAAGCTTGCTGAGAAACAAGACATGAAAACAATAACTGCAGAACAAACTGCTCTGCTGCAGTGTTTACCTCTCAGCTCTCTTTCTTTTATGTGCAGAAATAAAGAAATAAGAAGAAGACAGGGTTATATGAACAACAGAAATCTGCTTCTACTTAATTTAATGTATAATTAAATTATTTCATATTTTAAAGTCATGGAAATATGTTCTTGTACTGCTTATAAAACACAACATGGTATTAAGACTATAACAAATATAATGGACCAATATAATAATAATTTTATTGAACCAACTTTAAACTTGTTTTAACAACTTGTTAGAAAAGATACTACAAACAGAGAAGTATTGACTTCTCTTATATTACTGACTAATATGAGTATTATTTTACTAGTGCGTGATTGTAAATATAAAGACTAGACTGATTTCTTTTCACCTTCCTTACAATGTAATGACATGTGTAAGCTATTCATTACAAGAAAACGGTTTGCCAAACATGTGCCAACAGCTTCCTAACAATGAACTGTTAATTTGCAACTAAATGGGAGTCCAGAGCACATGTAAGATTTCATTTGCAAACCAAAGTTGGCCGTTTGAAGTACAAATATCCTACATTTAACAAGTTGGAGTCAGTAAGGTCACAGAGGACAGAAGGACTGATCCACAGAATCAATGTCAATATATTACTACAATTCTTAGAAAGCCAACAGTTCATAGTAAAACAATAACCCACAGTACAGCGAGTGAAATATAATGGCACAGCACAAACATAAAACTGTATCTAAAATCTAATTACTAAGAAAAGAAAATCATAAAAATAATTGATGCATAAGGTTTAATGTTGTTCTCTTGTTTTATGATCAATGGATAACCAGCACTGTTGTGCTTTGTTCCTCTCTTAAAGCTTTTTGACTTATTTATGGTGACTGTGTAGCAATTAATATTGCACAGGCTGCATTGTCATTTTTCAAGCCATTTCCCAGGAAATGTTCTACACCCCGTAATGGCCCCTCGAACGCTGTAGCTGTCATGTCCTGGACAGCTGCATTTTTACAAGACAAACTCAGACACGTCACACTCATCTCTCTGTGGACTAACTTGCTGCTCACTGCCACACAATAAACACACACACACACACACACACACACACATACACACACACACACACACACACACACACACAGAGGCCAAGGCCAGCAGCTGTTAATAACTGCATGGAAAACTTTGATTAATATTTCACCCCTTGTTGCAGGGCTGTTGAGCAAGTGTCACCTTCCAAAGAGTGTCCCATGAAACCTTTTCTTTCAGGGACCCTGCTTGGCCAGGTGGAGATGATAAATCTGTTAGGATTATCCCCCAAAACCTCATCAGGCTAATTACAGTGTAGCCATGCAGCTCTGATGCATGTCTATGTCTGTGCCTGTGTGCACACATGTTTAGGTGACGGTTTGGACCAAAGCCAGGTTAGCCATGCTGGATGCTATGTAAAGAAATTGAGTCCTCAGCTTTCAAATTACCCAGATCTCAAACAGAATTCAAATCACTCCATTCATGTTCATTTTCAGGCTCCGTGTGTTCTGAAACCTCAAGCTTTGGTCAAACCTTTAAATCAGATTCAGAGGGCCATACTTGGACCATCTCAGGGGAGGGACTTTGGTGGTGATACATAACAAACACAGGCATAAAGGGTGTGAAAACAAACTTGGCTGCCACACCTGGATGTAAACAGTTCTGTTCCGCTGAGAGTGATTTTTTTTTAATGTTGTTGTCATTAAATTGGAGGGGCAAGGTGACAAAAACCTTGAATATCAACATCATGTGCTGTTTCACAACTGCAAAATGCTGACAACAAATGTGACAACATCATTAAGTCAAAACACAGTCTGTGCATACAATGGTTTCAGTGTTTAGTGAGAAAGAAAAAAAATGTTTACACTAAAAGGAGATGACAGATCTTAGGTGTGTTTCACAAGGAATACGTCAACTAAATAAGAAAGGAAAAAAAATTAACTTACATTAAGCTGCACATGCACATTTAGCCTACAATTTGCATAAATGACTACAGGAAAACTGAAAAACTGTTAAACCTATACTTTTATCATGAATGATTATACTTCTATACAGCTATTTAAAATCTGAGACAATGATTATGGACTTCAAATCACAGACTTGACAGTGTGCTAATAATGTGCTATCAATAATAACCTGTTAGCCTCCATCTGCTCCCACAGACTGAATGTGACAACAGCACCAATAATACCACAAAGACGCGTACGAGAGAAATATGAGCATATTTGTGTCATCCCACACCTCGGCGTGTATACTGCCGCATGGCACAGCTTCTCTGTCAGCTGTTGTCTTTTGTTTCCACACACCTCACACTGGTTCCAGCACCTGTCTCTCTCATTCTTCTGTGAAGACTGTGTAGAAGGATAGAGGATGGAGAAGGTGTGTGTCACCTGGGGTCCTCTGACTGGGAGAGGCTGTCATGCCCATCACTGCCCCAGCAGGCCCGCCAATCACACACAGGCAGGCCCATGCTGAGACAAGGCCAGAGAAAACAAGCAAACAAGACAACAATCGACAACAATCTTTACACACGCTTGTCATTCTCCTCTGAGAGATTTCCATTTCAGCTACTTAAGCAGCACATAAAAACAAGACAGCCATTGCCAACAATCTCTAAACACAACTCTGGTGTTCTCCCTCCTCAGAGAGATTACAGATCTCCAGCCATTTAGTAGAGAATGAGAGGCGTCTGCAGATTGAGGGAATCGGCACAGCACGCGTTGGCGTGTCGCAGCCTGACTTGGTTGAGCACGGTGTGGCGTGTCATTTTTGGGCGCGCTGTTGCTCAACATCAAGAGAAATCAATGGCGTCTCCACAGGGGCAGGGAGGCCTGTGGAATAGAGGAGCTTCTCAGGTCTGTTTGAACTCATTTTCTTTTCTGGGCGGTTGCCCCCTCGCTCAGCCCCCTAAGGCATCTCCCTCACAGCAGGCCCTGACAGCTCGACACATTGACAGCTGCCGCTGAATGACAACTGATTTGTACAAATTTCAAGCCTTATAAATCTACCTGTCACAACAAGAGCATAAAAGAGCTCGGACCCAGCAGGTAATTCGGAAGTGGTGGGGGAAGAAGAAAAAAGGCCTGCTTCCTCCTCCTCCTCTTCCTCACTCCTGACAGCCCAGTCTGAGAGGGAGAGAGAAAGAGATAGGGGATAGAGAGTAAAAAAAAAAGACAATATGGCTCTTTTTTCCCTTTCCTGCCAGTACACCATCATCCTCTCCTCAGGTCCACTTTGAATTAGAGCTGGTGATACCATTTTCTTGCCAACAGGCGATCAATCGTCTCATTTAGAGATTATAAAGAATGGACTGAAAATGGAAAAGTGCAATTTTGTTTTACACCAACATTAAAGCAGCACCACCTGCTACTCACAGGATTATCACATCAGTCTGCTTCTCAAGGCTCTCACTGGGTAAATGAGCGGGCTCTTTTTACGGTATTTAAACAATATCCAATACCACACTGCTGTAGTGCCCCTGCTTCCCCCGTCCCCCTGCCGGCCTTTCATCTGTTGGTAATGGCAGACCTGGCGGGCAAGGCCTATAGCTGCAATAAATCCTCTTCAGGAGTACATCTTATAGCGAGATATAAACTATGAGAGACGGGGGCAGAAGAAAATCAATAAAAGTGACAAACAGAGAAAAGGGTTTATAATTCTAAATGAGTTGTCTTTCTCATTTTTAAACGGGTGATGGCTTTGCTGTCACGACTGATAAAAGCATGACCAATTCCTCACAAATGTCAACACAACTGTGACGATTATTCTTCTGTAAATTTACCTGTTTCACTGCTGACCCATACTTCGGATTCAAAAATGTAACGTGACATGCTGCTGACATACGGCTATTATAGCTGCTAAAGCCCCCTTGCTCCCATTCTGTCTCTGTAAACAGTTCATTAAGATAAAACACGGTGCTCGAACACTGGAGACAAACACTCTTCTCATTATTCCTGTGTTTGGCTTCACTTTAAGGAACAATGAGAAGCAGATCAGGTGATAACAGCAAAGAGGTCATCCAGTCTCTACGTTCCAACTCATCCGTGCTAGGCTCGGCACGCTCCTACTGTTAAACAGGAATCACATAACTGACCGACGACATTTCTTGTGCTTGTTTACCGCTGGGTTGCGATCGGTGTCGGATTGCTAAAGGCAACGACTGGGAGCAGACTGAATCTGCAGAGCAGGCTGTTTTATGTGAAACTGCACTGTTTGCATGCAATCTGACAGCTGGTAATATGTGTTTTTGCGAACGGGCATGGGTCATTAAACTAAGATTGACTGCCACAATTATCAGAAAGTCGGTGTACAAGAGCACTGAGTAGATACACATTTTCGATGGCAGCTTGGATCATGACTGGCTTTATGAACTCAGGTCTGTGGGGAAGAGTACAACTCCCTGCTTTCCTAAACTCACTGACTTACTCTTTCAATACTAGAGAACTGCCTGCTAAACCTCTTCTATTTGCAAGTAGGCAAAACACACTAATCCTCCATTTGTGTGTATTCATCCCTGTCCTAAATGTGCCCTTCCGCACTCTAACCCTCAAAGACCCTTCCCTTCATGCAGCCACCGACCCTGCTGTTTGATTAAGACTTAGCCCACTGCTTTATCCCTGGACAGGACCCCGGCTGGGCCAAAAAGCACGAGTTAAGCAAAGGGATTATCAGTGCCACTCCCATCGAGGCAGTCAAACTGTCACACAGATCAAAGTGGTTCCCAGCTGACCCTCAGTCATTTAAGGCAGGTGTCCTCTCATATTCTAATGCTGGGACAAGTGCACGAACTCAGCTATTGAAAAAGGTACCGCAGGATTGTTTGCCTGCCATAATTGGAGTCGCTGCCGTACATCATCTGAGGATTTGTTTCTAGTAAGTCATGTTGAATGAAGTGCAATGTGTAAAGCTGAACAGGATTTTTATTTATCCCTCATTAAGCTTTTGTACATTTATCAGCAGGCCATTTAATCTATGTGTGTGCCTTCATTAAATAATTTCATTTTAATATCAACAATAATCACACCACAGTCTATGCAATATTCTCTACAACCTAAAAATTTTAATTACTTGCATTGCAAAATGAGAATCATGATGCCTACACAATATGTTGACAACTTGATGACACTTAACGTTAATCGTGCAATTCATTTTACCACAGTGTTAAAGGAGAATCATAGTAAATAGCAGACTTAATTGAATGCTTTACTTTACTAACATGTAGAATTGCAGTTTACTGTGGATTAAGTTTATCACCTTTAAATGGACACCAAACATGTATAATTCACTTCAGTATGCAATGAAAAAAATTGTAAAATGGATGCTGTGATATGTTTCTAACAGCTGTTATTTACCCAAAACAAAACAGCAATAGAGCAACAGTCAGATGTTTTTACTGTGAGATCACAGCTGATGACAAGAGTCCTGTTATGTCTTGATAATTTGGGAACATTGGCATGACAAGCATTGGTGCTGTGAATAAGTGAACACAGACTCTGGTGTGACACCGCTCCAGCGGGAAGACAGCTTATACTCGACATGTCCCACAAGACCTCACAAATAACGCTGGCGCAAAATCACTTCCATCAGCAGCCCGAAAACATCAGAGGAATCAAAGGTGTGAGGAAGAGGGAGAGAGCAACAAAGAAATTAAGAGTAAATGAGATTAAAAAAAAATCAAATGAAATAAAATAAAAAGACTGAAAAAAAAAACAGATAACCAGAGACACAGAAAGAAAGGGTAATAGAAAAGCCTGCCCAATAGTCACACAATCATGGTTCTTATTATGGCATCTGAAGCCCAGCTGGCCTTGAATCCAGCAGGTCGGCTGTAGTTCAGCTGAGGGTCTTGTGATCCGGGGTGCGGGGTGGGGGCATGGGAGGGACTTGGCTCAAGAAGGAGGAGTTGGGACCGAGGGACTTGGTAGGGCAAAGGGATGACAGATGGGCCTAGGGGTGAATGCCAAAACCATAAATCCAACCTAAGCCTGACCCCGAGTTCCTATAAAGTTTATTTACATTTTCACATTGAGTCCACCTCTGAAACGTCTATGTTTAGACATTTCAAAGCAGCATGACGCGCCCATCTATCTTGCCACCAAGCTTCTCACAGAAGACAGGGAGCTGGGACCAGTTTATCCTACCGTGACCTGACTGACTGCTCGCTCATATCCTCCCCTGTTCAAGGATCACTCAAAGGATCTTTTATTAATTACGGGTTTGTGAAAGGAGTTTCTATTTATATTATCCGGCAGTCGCCTTTGCAGCTCGCCTGCTGAGCTGTGAGTACGCTTTGAGGCATTTAGGGACTTTTAACTTTCTTCACATTGTGTTTGATATCTTCCCCACATGTTATTCCCAGACTCATTTACTAATGTTTATTTGCATTGATTTAAGCCTTTATTTAAAGATTAAATTAGATTAACTGGCAAACATTGGCAGTCAAGAACTAACCACAGTATCACATTTCCTACTGCAGGGTGTCATGGGGATCGTGTCTATTTACACTTCAATTCCTTTAATGATTTTCATTCAGAAATCAGTTTAGTGTTTACACTCATCAGTCCTCCCTGGGATGATTTCTGGCAACTCTGAACACAAAACTGCTCAACTGTAATTAGCAGTAGCAAGGAAATCGCTGTTTTACTGCCAAAACATTAAACAAAAACAAAACAAACAAAAAAAAAACCCTACCAAGGCAAAAGAGCTCACATGCTTTTAACTCTTTTCTTCTGTTTGTGAAAAGCCAGATAAATAAATAACTAAAGGCAACATCCTGCCGTTTCACTTTCCTGCAGCCCCCATACACTGCTCTTTTTGATGTGGGCGCCTGTTGAGAAACCTTGTTTGGACAGCCATGGGGTGGAGCTGCCAGGCTTATAAGTCTGCCACAGAACACAGGCGCACACAGGGCAGCCCGCAGGGGTCCTCTTATCGGCAGAGGGAGGGGATTCTACCACCTTAGCGGGTGAGAAAGGCACAGTATTATTACACCCCATCAAGGAAACTCCAGCTGACAATAAATCCCTGAGTGCTTTACAGTGCAGACAGTGAGCATGGAAGAGTGCCACTGAGAGCGAGAGGGGAGGAGGGAGAGGAGACAGGGAGATGAGGGAAGGGAAGGGGGAAGAGGACTATCCCTCAAAAGGCCATAAAGCCTTCAGGCTGTCATTCAGGGTGAGAACCATGGCAACGGAAAGTCTTTGGAAATTCCTCTTTTTTTTTTTTTTTTTAAACTAAAAGGTTTTTGGAGTACAGTTGATTGGTCACAGATATTACATTCCTTTTAAGGCTAATAATTGACTAATTTCACAAGGTAATTAGAAATAAAAGAACTCTGTTACATCTACTTGTTTTTCACAAGATCCACTGAATGCTTTCTGTCCTGCAAATGCGTGATAACATGTGCACAATACTAATTTTATTACCGATAATTTCATTCTCAAAAAAAAAAAAAAGAAGAAGAAAAAAATTCAGTGGAAAACAATGTACGGGGCAGTTGGCTGCAGGCAAAACCATTACTCGAAGAATGTCCTGTCAGAAAAATCTGCCAAGAGCTAAAAGAAAAATACACATCTAAAATAATCACTGATGATTCTGGGCTAGTTCTGTGGTAGAGACAGCTCTGTATGGCCTTGTGTGAGAAAACAGGGAACATGCCTAAGTTATTACTGCAGGAAGGCAATCTGTCAAAGCCAGGCTGTTCTGGCATAGCCAATACCACTGGTGAGATCAGAGAGTCAGATTCTGCTTGCAATTACTGCTAAAGGACCTTGGATGCAGGCAGCCTGCTATCAATTATTTCCCTGGCCCTAGACACTTGGAGCTGTCAAAGCCCTACTGTCTTCTGTTTTGTAACAGAGGGCCGTCTGAGGCACGGAGGAAGCCTAGCCCCTCTCCGACAGCAAGGGAAGATAGTTTGTGTCATTAAGTGGCGCTATTATGGATTCACACACACTTCAGAGTATGTTTTTCTCCTACTTTTCTTGCTCTTTCCAATCTGTTACTGTACTATACCACGCCGCCTCTGACTGTATCTGTTTCGCTCTCTCACTCACTCACCCCATGATGAGTGGATTAAAACTAAAAAGAGAAGACAGACTATGAGGAGAAGTGTTCTGGCTGACAGCTCTGACCTGGGTATTTATGGTGAGGCTCTCAGCTCTGATATTCACCCTGGGTACTTTATGTGCACTGCACATGGCCCCTCACAGGGTACAGAGGATCCCATGCGCCCAGCTGAACACTTTCATGCGAACTGGTACTCAGATCAAACAGTGTCCAAAAAAAAAAAAAAAAAAACTCCCACACACTCAAAAAAAAAAAAAAAAAGAAAAACCATATAAAATGTGTTTATTTCACATTGTTCTGCAAAGTTAAATAGATATAATGTTTATTTCCCTTTCCCTCGACTTTCAATTACACCTAAATTACAATGATGAGGCAATTTAGCAATAGCCTAATCTGATATAAATTAAATTTACATATGCACCACTGAGCCACTTATTTGACTGCATTTTGCTTTGCATCCTTCCTTCCTCGTGGAATAAAGGATAGACAGGGATAGATTAATCATTTTTCCACAGGATGACATTACTTTGGCCCACTCAGCCCTGAGCTGTCCCTCAGGGCAAGCCCCTGGATCATCCAGGACCGGAGCTTTGGCACAAAACGACAGATTCCCCCCCACAGCCCCTGCCAAGTTCCAGGACCTTATCACTGAAAATTACATTCTTATGGTAAGCAAATGTGCTCTAAAGCAATACTGCAGTTGCCAGTTGCATGAAACTGTCAGGGAAAGGAGGAAAGGTCATTTGCTGTGTGGTTTTCAGTGAGTAAAATATGGCACGTACAGGGTGTGTTTATGCATTTGAATGTGTGTGTGTGTGTGTGTGTAAGTGTATACACGTGCACCTAGCTAGGAGAACTGGAGTTCAAGGGATGATAGCAAGGTTACTGTCATCTAAGCTCTTCAAGGTCAGCTGCCATCATCAGCACAGGTATTATCTCTTCACACAGACAGCTAATGTACTGCAGCTTTGTCCTTGAAACCAAAGGCTGGTCGAAAGAGTCATTTTTTTAATGTGCTTTGCTTAGTCGGAATTGGACTGATGACTTTTGCATATATATGTTGCATAGGTGGAATTAAAAAAAAACAAAACAAATCTTATATATATAAATGTATATGAATTACATGTCAAGTTAAACCAGAAAGAACTTGAAAGCATAAGACAAGAATTTTAATGTATTGGATAAATGTTAATGTGTTACCAGGCTTTGAGATAGAGACAATACAAATGGAAAGATGCTTAACAGGTTAAATGGCTGATCAGCTCCATTGTCTCCTTCATCTTTGTCAATGGGAGACAATGAAAATGTACAGCACAGCAAAGTGTTATGCCCCACTTCACTTACTACAGCCTCCTGCCTTACCTAGTCTCAAGAACATCTCTGTATATTAACTCTAAGGAAAAAATGAGCTGATTCAAGTCTTTCTATGATATATCCAGACAAATCTTCACTTCATTTCATTATCCTCTTGGAATAAGATGCCACAAACTCCAACAATACCCACAATTGATGCTGACAAAACTATGAGAAAGGAGCATCAGCCAAACCCAGGTAGCTATTTACACCATCCAGGGGAATTCTGACAAACATGGAGCAGATGAGAGGATTCAATTCCGCTCCGTTGATTGATACCAGATATTTGTTTTCGTAGGGAAATTAAACTTTTGCTTTTAAGCCAGCGAGTTCCCTTATCTGTCTATTCTTCAGTAGGTTTAGTCATGCACGGAGAAGGTGCTCAGAAGTTTCCAAATACACTCAGTGAGACTGGGAGGAACTCGCTCTGTCAGAACCTTTTGTGAAGGGTTTACAGCTTAAACCCGTTGCCCTATACACCGGTGACCCCTTTTCCCCTTCGACTCAAAGTTTCTCCTAACATCAAACTTGGGATTATCTTTTGATTTCCTTTTAGGTGAAAAGAGTTCTTAAGTCCACAGCTGTGGGGTCTGACAGACAAAGGGGGAGGAGGAGAGACTGTTAAGTCACCATATTTATCATGACTGGGTTACCACTCCTGTCAGAACCTTTTTCCTTCCACATGCTAATTGGCAATATCTTCCACACTCCCAAAAACCTCCTCCATCAACCCCCGCCCCCCCAACCCCTCTACACCCGCCAATACATCCCCATTTTTAACCCGCTTTCTCTTTTCGCTTCCCTTTCCCCCTCCTTCTCCCTGCTTACCCCCATACAGAACCCCTCTCCCTGGCTCGAGGCTGTCCCTCTCTGGGGGAAAGCAGGCTCTCTCAAATCAAGTCGAAAGCCTATTAGCATGCTAATCCACAATAAAAGCTCAAGATCTCCTGAGCTATATATGTAACTTCCCCTGGGTCCGCTCAGACATATAAGGAGGTGTTGATAACTTATAACCAAATGTAACTGATTGGCTTTTACACCAGATTCTATGTATAAACTTGTGGTGATCAGATGCAAAACAAATCCAATCAGGAGGTGGACTATTTAAAAGTGAAGGCTCCTAAAATGCTCAGAGAAAATAAATTAGTAATGTACTGTGTGCGTCAGTTGAAAGGATGGTTGCTGCAAATACAGTGACATTCATGGCAGGCCTTTGGAAGGAGAGAGGTCAAATGAAGCCAAATGAAGCCAAGAGGGGACATAATTCTTATGCAAACCCAAAGCCCAGGGGAGTGCTTTATTGACAGCACCAGTCTTGTATCTCTGCTGAAGGCCATAACTACATCCACATCTGTAGCTCTATAAATCCTAAAAAAAGGCCAGCTTTGCTGGCATCAAAATCTGTGGAAAAAAAAAAAAGAGGTTGGACACAAGACTTTAAAAACAGTCAGCTGCTGTTCTGTAGAACTGCATGAAGTGCGAAACATGCAATTATGTGATTTGGGCTATATCCTGTAAATCAATCAGCTTACAACTACAAACTTTGACATGAAAATTAAACTCAATCCATGTATGCCAACTGAATTACGATTACAATTATTAATTCACGTCAAAAGTAAATACAGTACATTGTCTGTGCCACACTAACCAAGATTTTGATGACTGCATCAATATTTTTCTTTCCAATTTTCTTCCAAAGCCAGCTCATCATCTTCTCAAATGATAAACATTTCATGCATCCCAATTCATCATCTATTTTCTGAAACACTGACACAGATATGATGAGAAATTTAATGCAATGTGTCTGGCAGTGGCATTAACTTTTAAAAAAACTTCTCCTGTTTCTCAGAGAGCGCCAGCCACGGCTTGCACACAGGGAGATCAGAGAACATGGCCGCTGTGGTTCGCCTGCTACCATCAATCAGACCCCAAATGGCTTCCCTGACACCACCACTACTCATTTTCCAGCGTGCCTTATGTGGCCACCATCTTGAAAAGAGCAGTAGAGAAAAAAAAATTGGTGAAGAGGAAGGGGGCTTTTAGAAGGAGAGGGGCAGTGAAGGTTGGCTAAAATCCCTGCCAAACATTCTCCTAACAATAGGTTCCCAAACACATTATCTGGAGAGGTGGGCTGTAGATGTAATCCAGCAGAGAGTGAGTGAGTTCTCTTGTCAATATTGTATGTTTGAAATTTCTGACGCACACTCCCTCTCATCTTACCCCTCCCTCGTTAATGCCATCCTCCCTCTTCACACCCCTCTCCATATCTTTACTCGTCTCTCCTTTCTCCCCCCCTCCACCTCCACCCCCTCCCTTCCCTTCCGTGTGCAGAGGCCAGAGTCAAATTTACAACAACTGTCAAAGTCAGGGATGACAGATAAATTAATCTTCTCTTCATGAGTTTACATCCCAGGCATCTGGGCTGCTGATCTGGCCCCTAACAAGCGCAGGGTCTCAGCGAGCTGTCTTTTAAAGCTGATGTTTTCATGGCCAGAGATGAATTACCCTGTCACGAGAATCTATTTATACAGCAGTTAGAGGGTGGGGCTCTGGATGCAGGACAGCGTGATTTCATGGGTTAAGGTCCCCTTGAAGCATCTGTTAAATCTGGTTCTGTCAGACACACGTCAGCACCAGGTCCATTTTGGAGTCGTTTTTGTTATAGATTTTCTTCACATATGCAGACTTGTTTTTAGCAGACTTGCCTGCTATCCACGGTTTCTGGCTGGCTTGTCCTTTGAACATTCCTCCCTACACAGATCCAAAAGTAAACTTCTCTTTGATAGTGGCTCCATTAGTGAAATTACATTACTGTAGTGTAGAGTGTAAAAGCATATAGTGCAAATGCAAATTTACATTCATCATCCCAAAGTCAGAGAGGAGATGGAGTACAGAGGATGGAGTTGCCCCTGTGGATCATGGACCCATTATCCAACTCAAACAAATCCAGTGGCTCTAAAGGCTCCGAGTCCCGCAGGCAATAAACGAGCCTTAACTGACAGGTATATTTTGATAAGGTAGGAGAGCTTTTTCATTTACTGCTCACATTCATTGGGTACAATTTTAGGGGCCTATTTTAGTCATCAACATAAAAGCATCACAGTATTGGGAATGCAGAGCAAAAGTGTTGATTTATCTTTTAGTATATACACATCCAAATCAACCTATATTCTTTGTTTTTAAAAGCCTAAAATGCTGCAAAAGCCTCAGTCATAACATTTGCTTTACCAAAAATACAAAGTACACTTTTGTAAAAAAAAAAAAATACAAGTGTATTAACTGCATTACAGGGCTTGGCAATAATCATCTCAGAGCTTTTGATATATTATTTCCCTGCAAAATGCAGGAAGATAAAAACATGATTTACACATATTTTTAGTGCTTCATGTGCAAAACAGTCGAATTAAAATGATAAAAGACCTGCACCACCTTTAAGGCTCTCAATGCTATGCATATTTTGAAAATACAAGTTATCCCGCACAGTCACCACTAGATGCTCCATCTAAAAAGAGCAGGGACATCCACTTTAACAATACGTTGCAGCGCAGACGGAGCAGAAAAGCCTGCATACTAATGTATATGCTCCTGCCTCTTGTTTTTCAAAACATTTGACTGATATGTGGAAATAGCATTAGCTACATGGGTAGTCACATGACTCAGCTAATGTAGTCTGCTATTATCTATGATACTTTTTGACCTTTCTATGCAAATTATAACTCAATTTTTACTATATAAACATTTTACACACCATGCAAAAATAAGATGAGTGTCAAGTAGAAATATTTGAAGAATCAACTTCCTGTCTTCCTGATCTTCTTCAGTGGGTGTTGCAGTGAATGAGGACAGGGTCTGTGAGAAATACATGGAGTTCCACAGTCCTATCCATTAGAAAACAAAAAGGATTGGGTTCTCAGGAGATGAATGAGGGAATCAAGCTGAGGGAAATGATAATGCACACTGTGTTCTTATTGGCAATAAAAAATGACCAACTATAAGATGAAACACAACGGTTTCTGCTTAAATTGTGCTGAAATTGTCACAAGACCCACATTAACTAAAGAGTGTGTGTGTGTCTGTGTGTGTGTGTGTGTGTGTATTCCACTTGAAAGCCTGTGATCACGGAACTGGAGTTACAAACACGTAACTCTTTCCTGAATGTGCTGATGACTTTCCTGTTTCCGTCTCTCTTGCTCTGTGTCTCTCTCTCTTTCTCTCCCCCTCTTTCACTCACTCTCACTCTCTCTCTCTCATTCATCTTAAAATGGATTGCTCTGTCACCTGGACTAACACTTTACTGAGAGCAGCCATCAATACTTTTTGTCAAAAACTGCAGGCTGTGCCAGACATGTCATCAATCACCATTTACATAAAACAAAGAGCTTTCTATGACTGCCAGTCAGAGGCAGGACTGCTCTGACTTTGTTGAAGATAAAAGGAGCTGTTTCATAGGTCCATAGAGACACTGACTGTGCTACAGGCCTACATGTGTTGTCAATCTCAAACCAATTGCTATTGGTTAGCAAATAGCAAGCAATAAATCAATGAACCAGAGCTATTCGATCTCATCCATAAGAATCGAGGTGAGCATACGGCTCTAAGTGAAAAGACAGGTTACTGTTTAAATGGATGAAAACAACACTAATGGGAAAATTACTGTTATGATGTTACTAACAAATTCCATAATGAGAGAAATGTATAACAATCAAATATAAGGCCTGAAGATAAAATGCAACTGAAACTTCTGATTGCTTCACCAGCGTCTGTGGTGTGTCAACGTCCACCTGTGTTTGGACAAGTTCATAAGTCAAGAGATATGACCGGCATCCTCTCCCCCACCTCCCATCCATCCCCAGTAGACCAAAATAAGCGAGCTTTGATATGAAACACACACCGGCCTGAGAGACCTGGTTCATACATTCACAGCTTCTGACACACAGAGGAAAGCAAGATTTCATATCATTTATTTAACAGAAGAAATATGGTAATCTTCCTTATAATTGCTCCCACTCCAATCCATATTTCCCAGACAAATACAGTAAGCAGGCCAAAAATTCTGAGATAATCTATTCAGCCGATATGGTTTGTTATTTTGGAAATAATGTATTGCATAAGGACTAAAAACTGATTCACAAGAAACTAACAAGATTTCTTCTGTTTTCTTCTCACCTAAGGTTCAGCAAAGACGCACACATGCATGCAATGTGAATGCACATGCATACAGACACGCGCATGCACACATAAAGAATTCAATTTGGAAACCATCATTGGAGCGCAGAGGAGAACTGGAAAGTCATATTGCTATAATGCTCAGATTATCAATCATTCTGACATTTTATTGGCTTTATCACTGTACATACCATTAAAATGATGTCTGGCCCAGATTGTCAGGGGGCAAACATTAAACAGGCCAGGATTAAAATGCAGATCCCAAACACCTTCCCTTCTGCTGCTGAAATTGCACAGGACTAGGCAGCTGACTTTGGATGTGCTGTCAGAGGAGACATCGCATCAACACGGAGCTGGGCTGACGAGTAGATAGATAGTGTCACACTCAGGAAATGCAGAGGCTTCCCTCTATTTATCACATGCTGTAGTCAGTCAATGCACTAAAAGAGTGATAACAAATGAGGGGAAGAAACATCTATTAATCTCCCCTTGCACTCCTAATCAGACATCATTGGCAAACTCCTTTGCACTAGAATGACAAGCGGCTAGCCTACTGCTCATGAAGGAACATATTAATACCAACACTTGTGCTATTAAAAGTAATTTTGGTGGCTCTGAAGCAGCGAGGAAAGCAAATATCCATATTTCAAAAGATCTTGACAGTTAAAAGGTTGTTAATGGGCATTTAAATGCTAGTGCTGCTGCCAAGCTGGCAAAGAGAGTCATAAAGCAAAAGAAATGTCTCCTCTCTCTCAAAACCTTTAATCAAAGCCATGCAAAGCAAACACACCACTCTCCTGGCTGTGTACAGCACAAAAAAAGTTTTCCAAAACTTCTTTTTAGTTTACTTTTTCCTAACTTTGTGTAGGCAAGAAATATTAATGTTTATAAATGCTAGTAAGTGTTTGGTTTTTTGTCTTTCTCACCAAAGGAAGGTTTCCCACTGGAGTTCAGTGTTAATCCGGAAGTTGGTTAGACCAAAAGTAAAGCCAAAATAAGGCTGGTATTTATGACTGAGAAGGCATTTTGAGTAATTCATTACATCTATTACGGTTTGGGAAAACATTTTTTCATTTCTGAGTGATAAGCACAGGCAAGTAACGATTTGCAATATTCTAAAAGCATATGATTACGCGCCTGGAAAAAGCCGCACGCTGTTGTAAGCTTGCACTGTGAATGAAAATGTGGCATTTTACCATTTCTACAAACAAGAGACCTTTGGTTCACATCCAGATATGTCTCTGATTGTGTCGGTGGAAGAGGTCTTCTTGAGGAAGAAAGGATGCCCCTTACACGTAATCTGACAACTTCCATGATCAGCTAGGAGCGAACAAATTAATTATGAAAATGAATGACAGAATATACGGTGCTGATATTTCAATATATCCACAAGCCTTACACTTTAAAATTAGCACGAGAGTGAAATGAGTGACAGTAAGTGCAATGACGTGCATTTGAGCAACCAGTTTTTTTAAATTTACTGTCAGTGCCGAGAGTTGCCTGATTTTTTTTTAAACATAAAAGGGAAAAAAAGCTTTTCTTAACTGCAGCAGTTGACTGGAGAAACACAATTTCTTATCCTAAAGTCCAGTAATCTTAGACACCTCTACAATGAATAAAAATGGGGGCATGGCCTAAATAAGTAGACTACAGCATGTCTTGCAGGCAAAGACAGTCTTTGCTTACAGTAAAGGAGCTCTCAAGCAAAAAGCTATGACAGTTACGATGACTGTTTACGATGATTCTGTTTGTGTTGTCAGTCATATGATGAGAAGTTGGCGTAGCTCATAAGGTCACAAGAGTTTTTATTGGTATTTCATGGACTGCATGGGGTTGGAGCAGCAGATGAACATCTGCAAAACTCCGGATTCTGTTCAATTTCAAGGTTTTATATGTACGTAAATTTATAGTTATAAGGCTTCATTATAAATACAGCACTGTATTAGAGGCCTTAGGGAGGTTGAACTGTTCATCTTTACTCCATTTCCATTTTTTTCAAAACACATTTTACATATCAGAACAGACAGCCTCACAAACCTTATGTTAATCATTATGTATATAGATGTGTGTACACAAGATGAATTTAGCAGTTCTACAGGTGACAATATATTTGGTCTCTATATGATAAGATCCATGGTTAACATATAAAATGTAATTAAAATATCAAAATGATAAGCAGCAAGGAAAGAGCCGCATAGTTTGAAAGCATATCCAATGCCTCGGTGATAGACAGGAGTCAGAATATTAAATTCTCCTGACAATGAATGTCTCCTTGTGTTCTAGATAAGAAAGGGGAACGAATGGTCTAACCCACAGGTCTCATGACTAGACACAAGATATTTCTGTCTACGTCATTTCCTTATTAGCAGCACTCCCCCCACCCATCAGAGCCACGGTCAGTCCACAAAGGTTTCACTTCATGAAGTCAAACCTGCATCAAACTACATTTAGTGTTTAAGTCTGAGGTTGTAAACATTTAAATCACTTGCTAAGTGAGTTAAATCCTTTAACAGCCTGAGCGAGACCTTATCTATAGTATCATTTCTGATCACTTTATCAGTGTTAAACAAAATGGGCAGCAAATGTGGGGATAATTTTAGCATATATTTTTGATCATGTGCGAGCCTGCCTAATCAGCTACCACAGTCCAAACGCAAATGAATGCCAGCCTGTGTGAACTCCACAGACGAACAGACAAGAGTCCTCCTGTACAGGGACTTTGAAGCCTGTCACAAAAGGCTTGAGACAGCACTGTTCCTCTCATTAATCTCCCAATAGAGGAAATGAATAGACTGACTGGGCTTGACATTTTTTGTTCTCTCATAAAGAGAAACACAGAGGAGCTTGGAATGAAACTCCACACATTATGAAAGCTATTATCTTCAGCTGCCAGTCTCAGTGAGAGAGAGAGAAAGCTGGTAATCCAAAACTAATAGGCAGAATGAGAGGTGCAAAAAAAGTAGGGGACTGGGTCAGATCATCTCTCTCTCTCTCACTCACTCTCTCTCTCTCTCCTCCAATTACTGACAGACAGTTGAGAATATGAAATGAGACTGAGGAATGAGAAATATTCATATTTTCTCTGAATGGTATTAAACCCTGACAAAGAAAATGGATGGTGGTTTCAATTTTGACAGTGTATCAAATCTGACAAGATATTAAACTGATCTCAAAACACAGACTGTCTGTATCATTACCAAGACAAAATGGGATGTTCTCATCTTGGGTCAAAAAAATAAATAAATAAATAAGATTTATTACTAAAAAGACACAAATTGACATTTTCAAAATGACTGTTCCAATCCCTTCCTTTCATCAAATTATCTGGCAAACAGAATAGCCTGATGTTTACAACACGACTCAACTGGCTCTGATCCTCAGCCACCAAACCAGTGAAAATCACAGGAATGACATAACTCAGACTAGTCAACAGGAATGGACATTTCAAGCAAAAAATACTATTCAATATTCACTGGAAACTATTATTTGACCATTCACGACGAATTTTTTTTAAAGGCAAGACAATAGTCAGAAACTATGCAACTATTTATAATTTAACTTCTCGAAAAATTTGAAAATCATGACCCATCCCCTCTGCCGCATCTGCACTCAGTCACTGCAAACAAAATTCCTTCAAATCCTTGATGATTGCAGGACACTCAGCCACCACACACATCCATTATCACAGAGGTTGCCAGAAGGTCACTGATGGTCTTAATATAACAGTCACCAGTTACCACAGTTACCACTGCAAGATAGAGAGACAACCAGTATCTTGTGCTGGTGTTACACTCTAAAAAATACACAATACTCAGTTACACAATCTTTTTATCAGGCCTATAATTACTACTACTTTGATCAGAAATATTATTATTCCATGCTTTCCATATGGACTTGAATATAATTTTTTACACAAGCTCTTATCTATTTTCAATGCACAAAAAACAAAAACCAGGAACTTGCATCACTCCCCCACGAGAAATTTGGTCATACAAGCTTTTTCTCGCTTCCGGATATTCTTTTCAATTCTGGGTACCTCGAGCATCCTCCACTGGCTCTACTACTTCAAAAACACACCTCATGAAAAAATCAGGAGGCCTGTCTGACATGTGTCCCCGTGCCCTGATGGCATGCCAACACCAAAGACCAGCATTGATTTTGTGTAACGCGGGGTCGGATTAGCTGTCTGCAGGGATTAGCTGCCTGTGCGAGGCCTCAGGGTTCGCTATAAAACTAATAATTAATTTAAACAGCCAGGCCCATGGAAGGATACACTCACTACATGGTCTCAGCGTGAGGGGGTGAGTATGAGTGACGGACTGTCTGGCACACCGTGAAAGGAACAGCTGTGTGTGTGTGTGTGTGTGTTTGTATATATAGATATAGATATATAGGTCTACTGTATGTTCAGCTTGGTTCTGATGATTCCTAGTTGCCTTACTGTAGCCCCAGATGGTCACCACTATACGTGTAAAGATTCACGCTACAGATTAATATGTGGTGTTAATTAGAAGTAATTTAACCACTTGGCTTGGTTTAATGACTTAAACTGTCATATAGCCTCATCAGTAGCCAATTAAGATAGACAGGGAGGCGTTTAGCTGATAAGCTGAAGCTTTAAAAAAAAAAAAAAAGAAAAGAAAAAAAAAACACACACACACATGCTCCCATGATCAAACCATTCTGAAATCATAACAAAAGGTCATAAAGATACAGTATGTACTCAAGAATAGCCATAAATGTCTGCAAACGATAGCAACCGTGCTGCTCCTGGTCAAACTGTGCGAGGAAAACAGGCTGGATAATCTAACTGCAAACAAAGCCAACAGTTGTCACTGGGCCATTAACAAAACCGCCTGACTCCAAGGTGATGGTGTATCAACATTGTCACCTACCAATTAAGTGATTTTTTCCCATACAATATGCAGTCACAATGTGCAGACAGGAAAACGGTGTATGCAGCCACAGATTGTGTGTAACCATTACCACTGCATCTGAGAAATAAATATAATTAAAACACAGCACTGCTACTAAGTTTACGGAGGGCTTTTATTTATCCAAAATACAAAAAATATATATCAACAGCATAATCAGGGTCATTCGTGCTTTCCCTGTTTTTAAGAGAAATATGTTTTTGTTCTGTATTTTCTAATCAGATCTTCATATTCTGAGCTGATCTGACTTTAAGAGGACCTTGTTTACTGTGAACTGTGAATGTCTTCTCACAGGAAGAGACCGCCATGATGCTCTGATGTGTGAAAACACAAAATCCAGGTTAAAAAAACATCAGGTTGAAATCACCTCCTTGTATATTTGTCTGGGAACAAATACATGTTCACATATTAAAGCAAATCAGAGCTCAATTCCTTTGTGCTACAAAGCAGCACAGCAGTTTTGTATGAAATGCTTCACCAACTCCTTGGCGATGGTTTTAGTTGTTTACAGTTGGTATATTTATGAATGCAAATGCCTTAAAATGAATGTGGTCATATTTATTGACCATACACAGCCACATGTATACATTTCATACTACCCAAAACAACAAGCCTAGAGCTGTATGAATGAAAATGTCTTAGGACCAATGTATGTTTTATCTGAAGTGTAACAAAACAATGAAAACCATCTCAAGTTGAAGCATTTCACTGTAGCCCTCTGTTATCACCCCCTCCTTTTACCTAGCTGCCAGTAAGGGTTGCCATAGTCAGAGAAGGTAAAGGGATTTCTCCTTGTCTTCAAAAGACTTTGATCTGACTGACACACAAACGGCCCTCAGATCACAAGTCTACAGACCCTGTTGGGCCTCTCTGCCTGGTCTGCGTGTACATGTACACTTAGTCCCTATGAGGATTCCTTGCCCTCCTCCCATTTCCCTTCGTCTCTCCTTTATCCCTTCTTCTTCCTCCTCCTCTGCCTCCTCCTTCTCCTCCTCTTCCTCTGCTGTTTGGTGTTTTGAAACATCTGAGTACAGACATGTTCTGAGCTTTGGAGGACCCAGGGGCCCGAGATCCAGACAGAGGGAGAAAATAAAGAAACTCTGCAGTGCCCCCGGTACAAAAGCTATCTCACCATTACCACTGGGGAGAAACTCTTAAACATCACCAAACGTCTGGACAGACAGAGAAGATCAGAAGACTGTTTGGTCTGTTCACATAATCATACTGTCAGCTAATGGTGCAGTCAGCAGTAACCACTATGATGGGAGTCAATGCATTTATCCTAATGGATAGACAGTGTTTTATGAGGGAAAACAGAGAATAAGAATACTGTACTACACAGACTGCTGGCCCCGAAATGGAAGGGTTGTTCCTTGTAGTTTTCCAGCACAGACGTGTCAGCAGCATGAACATGAAACATGCCGTCACTGTTTCTTATCTCAATACGTCCCTGGGTGGAAAAGTGAGGCAACAGCTTACTGATGTCTTGCAGCCTGCCTGACCATTAAAACATATTTCCATGCTGATGGATGTCAGATGTAGCCTCAAAAAAGCCATAGCTTGCCCTTGATATCTGAGCACATTCCCAAGTACAGTTTTCTAAACTTATTCTTCATGCTTCGCAAATGGAACAAGTAAATACAGACTATACCCAAGTTAAAATAATAGAGGAAAGAAGAGAACAAGAGTGCAGCAGGGTGAGAGCACAGGGACCGTTATCTCCCACAAATCTTCCTGTTTGACCAATATCAAGTTCTTGGGATGGCGGCTTGGAAGGACAGTCAGTGGTTTTTATAAGTGAAAGCTGTGAAAGATGTGAGTAAGTTTATCCGAAATGGAAACAGGAAATGAGTTACAGCTGTGCTGAGAATGTGGCACAGCTGTCCAGGGCCTGAGATGGTTTAAACATTCTACAGGAGTGCAAAAAAAATAAAAGAGGATTCACCCACGAAGGCTGTTGTGGGACCTGAGATTGCAGAGCAAGCAAATAAGATGGCCTGCACTTCACTTCAAGAGTGGCAAACTATGATTAAACTTGACTCAAATCATGGAGGTTAAAAGATTATTATATCACACCCTCATCTTCACCAAAATGTAGCAGAAAATTCTTTTAGCAATCACGAGGACTTCAAGAGCTGCTACCTCTAATAACAGCTTCCAACTGCATTTTATGGTCATAGGATTTATTCATCTCCTGACAACATTTATCATGCAGGCCTCTTAAAAAAATCATCCCTTAAAATTCAAAACATGGCAAAAACTGCAATCATCCTCTAAAATCTTGGCATGAATACACGCATGTATCTGTCTTCACTTTTCACCCCTGGGCCCTCTAGGAAATACTGTGGGAGAGTGAAAGCCATGAAGCGACCAAAACTGCCTAGACCATACCAAAGGAAGCTCCTTTGTTCCTCTTCCAAAACAGGCTCCAAACCTTTTCTTCCCCCCTTTTTTCCATTTGGGACTCAGCCAAGTGAAGTAGAAGTATGGCTGCCCCTCTCCATGCTCTGTCCTAATATGTTCCATGCTTTCCAGTTGCTTACATCATCAATCTGGAAGATGGGTAAGTGTGATGGGGTGAACATAAACAGCGCCTGAGTTATGGGCTAAAAGAGACACAGGCTGTGTTTCAAACATAAGTTTGCACCCTGTTCGCTTTTTCATTTTTAAAAATTTTTTTTTTTTTTTTGATAAGAAAACGCTCACATGGAATGGTCCTAATCGTTGGCGGGTATCCTAAATGACTTTGTGTTATGTACTTTAAAACCAGTGCAGCAGCGGGAGAGGATTGAAGATGAGGAAGCAGCTTTACAATATCAAAATTCACCCTCATCATCAACTTCAAGCACCAAGCTTGTTATTGACAGCCAAGTGCCAGTCCTAATCATCTCCCCTTTAATGCTCGCTTAAAAAAAACACACCCTCATGTCAAAACCTGAGTACACATTAACTCTCCCCAAATCGTCTACTTACTAAACATGTCACTAATGAATTATACATCAGACTTTTTCCCTCTCTCATATTTACATGGTGTTTCAGCAGAATTTGTGTAGTAGTTGTAAAGTATTTAATAAGTGTTTAAATATGCACGAGAGTCAAGATCTTAGCCAGTGCATGCACTGTACAGTAGATGTT
Organism: Toxotes jaculatrix; assembly: GCF_017976425.1. NCBI lineage: Eukaryota > Metazoa > Chordata > Actinopteri > Toxotidae > Toxotes > Toxotes jaculatrix. Next base: position 10,609,775 of record NC_054404.1, on the reverse strand, counting down.
TACGCAATATCAAAAGACTCTGCTATGCCCATCAAAATGAGTAAGACATATGGACAGTTTGTTTTTCACTTGCCAAAATAGAAAAGGGAGTATGTCCACTTGGGCCCCATCAGGTCAAATCATAAAGATCCATCACTGGCTTTGCACTCTGCTAAAACGCTAAGGAAACATATTGTAGATTTTAAGACCCTTTTTATTCAGCCAGACTGTGTACTAAAACTAATTGGATTTCTGTCAATGGAAAAAATATATCCCTGGGACAGCTTTGAACTCAATAGCTCTGACTATCCAACTGCGCATGAGGGAGTGGGACCTTGCCACATGCCAAGCGCCAGGGAGGAAAATTAAATCGGTGGTCAACATAAAATATTAAAATAGCATGGTATCGAATTTTTGAAAAATGATGTCAGGGCGGCTCATTATGGCCAGCAAGGCAGTGAATTAAGCTATATTTAGTGGGTGATAATTGAAATCATAGCTGTAGTCATTACCACTGACAAGTTTCTAAATAATACCCAATAAATCCCCTCTTTTTAGCAAGGTCCCTGTGACAGCTGGCAGTGCTGAAAAATATAAAGTACAGAAACAGAATCTCTTTTCCTTTCTTTCCTCTCTGTCCCCCCAACTCTTCTCTCTCTCTCGCTCTCCTTCTCTCTTAAAGCCAATAAAATGTCAGCTTTTATTCTCCTCCTCCAAAGTGTTGGCTAGATGTCAGCAGGCCCTTCTAAAGCTCTGCCACTGCAAGCTGAAGGCCTGTAAATCTCTGTGTCAGTGGCACGCCATCCGTCTTGGGATATACAATAAAAAATGTGACGCAGTCATAAAAGGAATGGCATCACTGCCCAGTATATAATGTGAACAAAAGAAACATAAAGATGTTCCATTCCATTCAGAATCCTAAACCCAAAGATGGCCTTAGATTGAAGAAGAGAGGAGATTGTGGGATGCTCTGGAAGGCCAATGGCGGCTCCTGACAGTGATTAACAGATGGTTCAGTTGGCTTTTGTTGTGTTTTAACAGAGAGATAAAGATTTATACTGTAAATGTTATAGTCTGGGTAAAGAGACTGATAGACTAGCTGCTCGGCTGTCTTAGAGGATAAGGATTGCTTCTATTTTTTTCTCACTGTCAAAAAATGCCATAAAGAGCAACCAAAGGAACTAAAACCAGCAGTATATTGATCCTACTAACCAGTATTGTCTCTGCAGCCAAAGCCTGATATAGCTTATTTCTCCCTGCCATAGACTCCATTGTTGTCAAAAACTGTTAAAAACACATCAGTGCGCCACACTGTTACAGTGGATGACATGATCCTTCATTATAATTAACAAGGGCACTGTTGTTTATTTTGCATCAGCTCTGCTGCTTTAAAACTCACTAGAGCACCAAATGTGTATTAATCCACTGCTGAAAATAGTCCCCAGCAAATGTAATGTTTTAGAAAATTCTGGAGCCCTTTTTAAAGATAAATCTATATTTCAGGCTTCTTGGGACTGAGTGTCACAGACAGAGTAGGGAAGTAGGAAGTTGGAAGGTACAGACAGATTTACACATTGTTGGCTTTGGTCCTGAATTCGTTTACAATCCTTCACAGAATGAATGAATGGATGAATTTTTTATTACTGTGCCTCACATGGGTTTATAAGACACCAAGACAAGAGTGCTGCATACAATTTACCAAACAACAGAGAAAGGCCAAAAAACAGAAGCAGCTTGAACATGTCTCACAATCAAATCTTCAGACCATCACTGTCTAAAGCAAACTTCATAAATCACAGATTTTTGCATTATGCTCTTCTAGTGAATTTGGTCAGCCAAGTAAATATCTGCCAACACAAACAAGAGTCTGCCATATTTATCTTTATCCTTTGTTGCTTGACACTCTCGACAGCTGTCTCTTGAGAGAACTGATGTATAACTCACAGTTGCATGCACGTGTACTTCTGCAATGCTACGGACAAGATCAAGGACTGTTGCGCAGTCTCACTGGATAGGTTGCTGCCACGGTTGTACTCACAACTTCCTTAAACAAGGCTGGCAGAAGTAGTAAGAAAATATTTCCACTTACGTGGGATATCCATGAGTGAAACCACAGCAACCTTGCAAAAAAACAGAAGGGTGGAAGACCTTGATTGTGCGATTGCTTGCCTATTTGTTTGGCTGTCTACAGTACGTTCTTACTGTCACTAAAAATATATAATGCTGGGTGCAGTGTGATGTACTATCCTTTGTACAAGGACGAGACCTGCGCTGATAATATCAGATGATGCTCTCTGCTCCTAAATTAGTGACTAATTCAAGCAACTGAAGATCAAATTCAGTCTATCCAGTTTATGCACATAGTTTAGTATATAGCATGTGTTCAAAAAACACAATGCCAGATGTATAGAAACAAATCATACGGCAGGTTTCAACAAACGCTCGCCCTTGAGAGCACATGTGCCACAGCTGATGAGATCCATTGGTGAGGATATGAGAATAAAATATGTAGTTCATCTGAGAACATCATCTGCCCTTCAGGCAAATTTATATTAAAGCAAATTTATCTTAAGTGAAGATACACCACTGGAAACAGAAAACACAAAAACACTGGACTACAGATTGAAGACATAATGAAGGCCACATTATTGTGGTTTGGTTGCGGTTTGTGGGAGAACTTTCAATATTATAATCATGTACAAGTTAGTCATTTTGCTAAAAAAAGAAAGAAAAAGAAAACAGTTAAAAGAGATTTTTACTGGCTTTTAGTTACACTGGAGGATGGTTGTCTTAATTAACTTAAAGCAGGGAGAGGTTTTGTGTCAGATGCCTATCCCAGAACCTTTTAAAGACCTATCCAAAAACACAACAACTGAGCCTTTCCAAACTGTCTAAAATATGATAAATAAACCAAATTATTCTTTACTCCTTCACTGTAGGACTCAAGCCCTTGTTTGTACTGTTTTATCTGTCCTCAACAACAAGAAAAGTTTTTGCTGATATAACCTCAAACTGGAGAGACTGAGTAACAAGACAAGCCATCCAAGCTAAGGGCTGGGTAAGCAATATTGCAATACTTTTAGGTAATATCGCGATGCACAATATATATTGATATGTTGAAATGTCCTCTAAAGCACCGTTCATTAACCCTCGATAACCCTTTACAATCACACCTGTAGGATGATTCCAGTAGACCCTGTGTCAAATACTGTGACAAACCACTCTGCAGAACAAGAACGGTCACATCACAGGAGTATGAGCATGTGTGTTCATGTGTGAGTGCGTGTCATTAAAAACTTACGTTAGGATTGTCAATATGGTCGATATTGAAATGTGAAATCAGTGGAAGAGACACACATCTACAAGCAGCTGCGGTAATCACATGTTTAATTCATCATACAGGAAGACCTACAATTTTATTTTTGGGACCATAGTTTGTCACAGTGACAGCCTGGACCTCTGCCTCAGTGATTCACACACAACTATGTTATTTTTTTATTTTACCGTTGTTGAAATGACCTGTTGCCACAAACATCGCACACAAAAAGTGCACTTTAATTTATGTTGTTTTGAAATTTCTTTCTCAGGGTTCTTTTTGCTGAATTCCTTCTTCTGTTGCTCTGAGCTCCTTTCTTGCAAAGGGTCTTAGTTGAGCTTGAGCTCTACAATGTGTAGACCTACAACATTCCATTATTTAGTTTCATTTAACAGCTGTTAAAAGCCTATGTGTGCAGTTGCCTGGTTTGAATAAATACAGTTTCGTTCAATTTCACTCAGTTGTGATTTTCCCTTTTTTGCATGCAAGTTTGAAACTATTCCAAGAGAAACCACTGATGGATATAAACAAGAATGTTTTTTTAAAAAAAGAAACATTCAGATGTTTTAGTTTTGGGCATTCTTCGTTTAGTAGTGGGTATCATTTGTGGTACTGCTACTTCTGGTAGCAATGGTTTTGCTGAATATTTTGCAGATAACTCATTGTTTGTTCAACATCTTCCTTGTGAAACACAAACCACTGCCAGACGATGGATTCAGTGCTCAGTTTCTTTTCGGAACCAGTTTTGTTTTCGCATTGGCGCTTCAATTCTTTCGCTCTCTCCAGGCACTTTCCATGTTCCCTCCAGATAGAAAAAAAAAAAAAAAAACCCCACACGATTCACCCATATATACGTCACAAACATACTCGCCCAAGAGGGTGGTCTGGGTGTCCAGGGAAGCTTGTGTGACTTATATATGTGAGTTCTTTTGTTTTTGGTATCTGAGAGAGCGAGAGAAGAAACTAAATGCCAAATCAAGTCTCTTGCTGGTGACTTAAAAAAGAAAATTACGGACAATTTTTTCTCAGTCTTCGCAATAAAGTCATTTACACGTAGAACAAGCCGCAATACATGGAGTACATTTGAGATATCACCTTTCTCTACATTAAGCATCCTTAGCTTTATGTCATTTCATCACTTTCCTGAGGGTAGTACACCAGTGAAAATTTAAAAGGTTGTTTTTTTCCCCTAATACCACAGAATGATACAAAATATCAATGTCCTTGTTATGAATAAGTTATTTCCTGCCAGGCCTTGTCCTTCTCATCCCTCTGGTTTAAATCTCTTAGGGCTGGAAGAGCCCCGCATCCCCCTTAATTTATGAGACACAGATCAGGTTATCCGAGTATATCGGCCTAAACAGGCCTGATAGATCGGATATGGAATATATTTCCTCAGCAGAGCAGAGTATGCTACCACTATTACCAGACACATACACACGCACACACCATGCTACCAGTTAAGTGATTTGAGGACTTCATACTGCCGATGTTTCATATCCTCTCCTCCTAACTGACACTTTATCTGCATACCGGCATCTCTGCAGATTGAACACTTAGGCAAGACAATGACAGGCTCTCTTCCCGTTGTCACTTCTCATTCTAGGACCAGTCTAATGCCTCTTACTGGGATTCTGCCAATAACAGAGTCCCGCCCCCCCCCCGCTCACCATCAAACAACCAGAGTCTACCTATCTTGGATAAAAAAAGGAGCACTTGATGTCTGTGACACTCATTTGTCAATTAGCAGGCCCCTTCCCGTGTTGACATACAGCAACTTGAAAGACAGAGCGGCGCCTGTGACGAATTAAAAGAGACAGATGAGTGAGCCATGAGCGGCGGAGTAATACTATAATGTTCTTTAGATATGAATATAAAACGACACAGCTGACAGGCCATACAAGGTTTTATTTCATTTCTCAGTGTACCAGGCCTCCCTACTTTGTCTTCTTTGTTCTCTTTTCATCAGACTACTTACATCTCATTTTGACAGCCGGGCGACATTTAGAGCACTTTCGTTTTAAAACGCGAGTTAGCATACTTGATTTGTCATTAAAATGCAAAACGCCTGCCATCACCAACATAGCCTGGGTGAGCACATACCCCCTCAGATACACACAGACACACACATACTGTACATACACACACATGCACAGGTAGCTGAGGTTCATGTTCAATGCTCAAGTCCAGTATCGACACTTCTTTTCTTAAATGTAGGCTAAAATTCAACTTAAGTCTAATGTCAGGAATTTATCTGTTAAAAAAATATGATATTCTACTAGGTATATCAAAGAGTAATGTCAGTATTTCACTGGTCTTTAGATTATCTAATAAGTAGACCTGGATATGACCCCAGCTGGGTTAATGTGAATTAAAGGCCTGAAATTAAAAAGGCAGCTGGGTGAAAAGACAACATAGCAGGATAATGTGCAAGCTAATTAAGGCTTATCATTAAAAGCATTATTTGTGTTGCTATGCTATACTTGTCAGGTCTGAGGAGGAAGCTATCAATGATGAAGGACAGAGTCAAGTACCAGTGTTACAGATTAACTGGTTTCCCTGTTCACTTGTGGCTTTCCTCTGAATGCATCAATAGCTGCAATAAAAAAAAAAAAATCAGAACTTTACATTCCAGATGGTGCAGTCTTAAAGTTAAGTGAAACTATGACACCAACAAGAACTATTCAACCCCATACAGGATTTGACATGACACTATTCTCAAAAAAAATATATATATATATACCTTTATCATAATGTAATTCAATAGAACAGTAGCAGTGACCAAAATGATCATAGAGTTGAATCAACAACTCTCTGACAAAGTCAAAAACAAGAACTGAATCTGGTAAAGATGGGAATTATTACAAAGCTGTTGTATTGTAGTAGTTTCTATTTCTGTGAATATTTTAAGCACCATACTTAAACACAGATCTGCTGAAGATGGTATTTATGTAACACATGCCATTGTCTGTAAAAATACCAGTCAGACGGAATGATCAGCATTACGATCAACTATAACAAATATTTCACAGAGGTTTTAACAGGTTTACAACCATTTCTAAATTTCATGTGCATTTTACAGTAACACATGTTGAGAGGACATGAGAGGGGAACATCTAACTAGTGAAAACAGATTTAAGTAAAATAGTGCAGGCTTTACTTTCAGGTTAGGTCTAAGGTTTCACAAACGCTGGCATTGGACAGATGTGACTTGTTTATCAAAATGCCATGTCAGATCTCAGAAGAAAGGTATCACTGTTCTAACAACGTTAGGGATTCTTCCTGTGACTCCCAGACATGTGTCCTCCTCAAACCTCATGTGTCCAGAGTGATAGCACCGCATGTAACAGATGCAGGCACCCAAAGTGCACCCCCAGTCACTGAGGAGAATCATGTCAACACAGGCACATGCCCACACACTGCACTGTGTACACACCTGACCTGGAACAAAGTGGACAACACAATACCTTCCAAGCCCGTCCTGAGACAGAAATCTCACTGTGAGCCACACGTCTCAACACACTGATGAGACAGGCTGACACCGCAGCACACAGAGGGAGAGGTGTGGGTGTGACAGCCCGCTACCATAATTCCATCCTGCCATTACCCGCCCAGCCACTCACAGTTATGCTCACAGAGACAGATGCACAAACACTGCATACAAGTAAACATACACAAGCCTACACATAAACATAAACCTATGTACAACACACACACAAAAACACACAGGACTCCGTTAAAGGTGATGCCAGTTCCTTGCTTCTCATTGTGACTCATTGTCAGGTTTCCGGATAAGTGTTGTCAATTGAGCTGACAGAAATAAGCATATTAGCCACAACAAACTCTGGCAATGTCTCCCTCTCGATTTGAGTCAAGCAGCATGAAGAAGTGCATGATGCTGAAGGCAGTCCACTGAGTTTCACTAACATGTGCATCTGTTTACACCTGGTTCGCTTCAGCTGACACTGAAATGGGGTCACGGTGTCAATACACAAATGTCTCTACTATCTGACATGTAATGTGAAATGATGGCTAACAAAAATTCAGCATCCCTGAATGCTGGAGCTGAAAAATATATGAGTATAATACTGTGATATAAGACTAACTATGACTGTTGGATACAGTAGTCTTGCAAAATTGCTCAAATGTTTTGTTTTTTTTTTCCTGATCTGAAAGGCTGCATTACAGCTCAACAGGGGAGCGTGATATATTATTCTGTTTATAAGTTTTGGGCAATACTTGTTGAAAAATAAATTACATTTCTTTTATCCATAATAAACCATGGCTGTTTAAATATGGAATTCACTAGCCATCTGGTTTTCTGTGCATTCCTAAAAAGCATTTGCAATTATACAAATAACAGCTTAAGATGACCGTCAACTTGCAGGAAAGCTTTAAAACATGCACAAGTTAGAAAAAGAATCCAGGAAGACACGTTTGAAAACACTTCTGTACAGACTAAAGTGAATGTGGGAATTACTGGCTGTTGGATATTGGTAGAAATGTGAGTATCACACTTCAATTCAATGACTCAACATTTTCTTTACCTATTTACATGTTAAAGATGAGCAAAATAAGCAAAGCATGCCTCCCCCTGCTTCACAATAATTTCAAAGCTGGTAATTATATTTTCATGTACTGTACAATTCTCTCAAAGTATGCATTTAAAATATTCTTGCTGAAATGATGTTTTAATATGTAGTGGCATTGGATTTTGTCCTCATCACCAAACTCTACTCAAAGAGTTACACAAATGTACAGCAGCAGCACCATGAGTTCGGGAGCAGACAAAATTCATTCTTCACAGGAAAAGCTTTCTACCATTAAGCTGTGAGTCAGGGGCCTGTGTCTGTTAGGTTCATTCTTATGGGGATCAAAACCACTGAGGAGGGTTGCTATGCCTTAGTTAGCATATAACACTATCACATGTTGAGCTGCTTATTGAGTTTCACAGCTCCACCCACCCATGACCTTCCGATGTTGTCATGTGAGCGCCTACAGAAACCAATCACCACAGAGGAGGAGTTTAAGAGGGAATGGTGGATATACAGTGTAGGTCAGGAATGTGAGCATGTGTATAGAGGAAAAGCTTGCATAGCCACACTAGCAGGTCAGTAATGTATACTTTATAGGTGTGGATAGCGATGCAGTGCTCAAACAACTTCCAGTGGGAGTTAGTGTTACCAAGAAGATTCACTCTTAGGAATCAGATTCAACACATTTTACGAACATCTTTAGATATTTACAATATGCACGAGGTTTAAAAAGTCAGCAGGAGATGTTCGGATGAAACGTTTATAGTAAAGGAAAACTACCCCAACACATGCCGGGTACTAACTTGGCATAGAGGTTTTCAATGTGAACCATTTAAACACACCGTCTATAGAAGGGAAAAAGATGAAGCACTATGTAACAGATCGCTCTACCCACTAGCAAACCATCAATCAATAGTCCACTGATATGAGCCCCAAATGGTTCGAGTACCACCTCATTACTTCTGCACCGCTTCTCTGCCCATTCCACCCTTTGAAGTTTAGTAATGATATCTGACATCTGAGATTAGCCGAACTGAAAATTAATAATGAATTAGTAATATCTGAGTCATAAATATTTGATTCTAAACATCAAGTCCTTAATGTGACAGGTTCAAGGGCGAGAAACATAATGCCAGCCTTGATCTCCCTGAAACCAACACACATAAGGGTTGTTCCAGTCAGATTTCATAAAGCTGTTTGCCAGACATAACAGGCTTCCTCTTCCTCTGAGGTAACACCAAGACATCTCGATTGTGCAAGTATGTTGTACCGTGCAGATAGCTGTTGTGATCTTGTTGCAATCATTACGTATAAAGAATAAAGAAAATAAAAAAATACTGAAGCACCTCTTCAGATTTAACTTTTTTATGGTTGCTTTTGGAAAAACAGATTTGGTTACTCAAAACATTACAGCAAGTTAACAATGACATGAACATCTTGCTTCCTGTTAGCTGTTTGATAACACTAATATGGAAAGGCAACCTGCTCTGACATTAATTGAATGTGGGCGCAGATAGATTACACAGTTAACCATGTTAGTCACTTAAGTGGCTGGTTACATTTGAAATCAAAAGTGCAGTAAGATGCTCCAGACAGCAAAGTTTTGTTTTTAAATTCCAGAGCTCCAAAGTGAAAACAGATTGTCCTGCACACCTGGAATGTGTGGCAGGTATGCCAAGGGAAGCATGGCTTTAATAAAACTGAAAACATGCACACCATCTCCCTTACTGATGATAAACATTGTCAGTCTACATGACTTTCATCAGGCATATGAAATTTCATTTCCTTTTATATACTCAGATGCAGGGTAAATGATCCACTGACATTTTTTTCCCTGTTATCTACTCTCCATAGACCCGATGAAGGTGGCGCAAACTAAAATACTGAAAAAAAAACAAAAAATATAGCAGCAGTGAGGGCGATGGTGTGCTGGACTTTTCTCACTTTTCATTCACATAGTAGTTCAATAATAAACATTTATAACATTCATAATATTTTTTACAACCTGTGTCTTATTGTCATAACATCTGACTATCATGCCTCTGACCTATGATGACATTTTACGCAATGGCCTCACCGCAGATTGTGAACAAGGTGACACTGATAAACAGAGCAAAAAAAAAATCTAAAATCTTGTTTCTTACCATATTTATAACTACACGTATAATTTAATTCACCTAGGTATTCAGATTCAATTAACCAAGGACAGTTCTCAAACCCAGCAATGCTTGTAATAAGCATCTACAATGACTGGGACTTAAAACAACACCCTATGTAAAGCTGAGCCTCACACAAAGCACAACTGTATGCACACATGAATACAGTAAAGATTAGGTCAGTAGGTCGCTGCTTTTTTTCTTTTTTTACAGCAACATCTGCTTCACACTCACACAGTTACACACATTCACAGTGTCATGTTCACAGGTGCTTCACCTATGAATGAATGCTGTGTGCAAATGATGGATTTTGCAATATCACACAGTGTATTTCAGATAAAATGAGGGCTCAAACGTCTCCGGCACAGACAAGTGCCTCAAGACGACAATTTTCAACAAAAAATTGCTTTGACTGTGACGGTTTCATGGCCTGACAGTCATGAAAAGGGTTCAGAAACAAAAGCACCTTATAACCATCATCTCCTTCCTTTTACTTGCCAGATCAACTATACGAGGCCTGCTGCTGAAATGGCAGCCCCCTCTGAAGCAGCTGCCATGAGGTGTTCCTTCATGTCCTGACAGAGGAATCTTTTCTTCTATTTGCCCCCAAATTAGCATGTCACATTTATCGATCACGCCTTTTATCCCGCCCCAGCGTGACACCAGCCCAGCGCCAACACTCATTCAGCTCTTTGATGTTCTGACGACACTCTGACCACCTATAGACCGAGGGCACACCTCAATTCCACCTGAAGTAAAGATGCACATCTCCAAGAAAAAGACTGAGAGAGTGGGAGAACTATACAGACGGCATTTGCAACCAGGCGATTATGTCACCTACCTGAGCTGATTGAAGCTCAGATCCAGCCTTCTTGCAAACTGGCCATATGTGTCTCCAAGGAAGTCTGGAATGTACTCACAGTCATGTCCAATGTAGGAAACCTTTAAGAAGAAGAGGAAAACAAAGATAAACTGAAATATAAGCAGCAATGGCATAAAAGCAGCCCAGACATGAGCACAGCAGAATAATATTTTTTTCAGGATACCCCTCCTTTAAAACAATACTGATTTGGCACCATCATTTGAATTTACTTTTAATGACACAGGATGCAAAATAATGCAGCAGTTAACCTTAATGTGAGGACATTTCACTGTTAACACCCAGAACCATGTTTTTCATTTTGCAAGGAGATAATAATTTTCTACGCGGTCTCCAGCCATTATTATGCATACTGCAAAACAGTTCAACAGTTTGCCCTGCACTAAGTACACGCTGTAACATGATATTGCTCCATTACTTCTTCCCGTTAAGTTGTAGGAGGAACTCCAAAACCGAAAGTCACGGATGCAATGTTTGCTACAGAGTCACATGACGCCGGTCGAAAAAAACAAAACTTGTTTACATGCCGCGCCAGTACAACAGGGTTCCACCAAAATATGCGGGTCGACGGTGCAAAGTCCGAGCGAAACAGTTCCCAAAACAAACTTACCTGAGTCCCATTCAAAGCGACCAACGACTCGTTGTGTGCCATAACTTTCTCCTGAGGATGACAGCCCTGTGACTGTGTGTGAGTGTGTGCTTTCTTTCTCAGATAAGCTATCTGAGTTGATACCCAGCGTCCCGCTCAAGCAAGAAAGCCGCTGCTGTGAACATTAAATGGTGATGTTAGTGGAAGTAACCTTAGCCCGGCTACCTTGGGGATCTGCGGGCGCTTTCCAATTGACTTTACTGTTTCCGCGTGCCGTTTCAATCAGCTGACCCGCTGTTGTGCGGAAGCACGCGGTCACAGCGTTTAGTGCAGATAAAATCTCAGCGCTGCTGACTGTCTCCTGGTGGAAAGGACAGTTTCAGATTTCGCCTTTCGTGTATGAAAACTTTCTGTTTAGCAACAGTTTAAAGAAAGCACCTCTACAGTTTATACAAAGTACAATTTCATTTAAACAAGTTGGTGAGTGTCAAATAAGACATTCAGCACCTGTTGAAAAGCACCAAGAATAACTTTTTTTCACTAGAAGGCTGTCATGATTTTAAAAAAAAATATTTTTTTTAATCTTTCAACGATTATACATTTAACCTAGACTTATTTAAGGTGAATTAAAGGCCTCCATTTTAACTATTAGTAGCTACATTGAAGTCAGGACAGTGACATGTACTTGCCAGACTCATAATACTCATCTTTGAAGGATATTGTCTTGTAAACCCCAAAACATATAGCCTGAAAATACTTACAATGAAGGCCAAATCTCCTTTTGATCTGGTTTGTCCAACTAGGCTACATTCTCAGCAACACCATCTTCTTCACTTTCCTCTACTGTGACATGATGGGCTCAGTGCTGCCCCCTGTGTCCCTAAAGCAATGCCTATGTTAGCTCGGTTTAAAGGGTCAATTCACTCAAATTAACAAAACTAACACATTTCTCACTTGCCCTAGTTGTATATCTATGAGTTGTATATCTAGTTTAGGTTTTATCCCCCCCTCTTGATATCGCCACCTTGCTGTGAACACTACTCAAACTACTTTCTACCAAAGAAATATTACAACTGTCATAAACAATCTGTCTTATTTGTTCCAAGACTTACCAAAGGTTCCAAAGGTTCATGATATTATATTTGTAACTGTTTTTGGCCCAGACCGCATCACAAAACGAATGAATGTAATAAATAGTTTTGGTTTTAATGTAACAACATGTAAAAAAAAAATCGATATGTGTAGTCATCTGCAGTGCAATTAACTGTGAAAGTAATAGTAAAGTCCTTGTTGTCTACAAATGTTCCTGGACTGAGACCTGTCAATCTGTCCATATCTAGGGATTATAAAATATAATCTTGAATCATCCCAAGAGGCATTTCAACTGAAATGCAAAATGGAATGACACATACAGAGACAAACTGACTCATTAATGGTGGGGGGCATTTGCAGGAGTGATATGGGTATTACGCTTACCTTGGCGACTCCTCAACACAATTATGATGGCTGGACATCAGTATAGTTCATGAGCAACAGGTAGGTTTAGCCTATAGTCATCTAAAGTCCATAGGCTGATGCATAGCTTGGAACTACTGCAGGTAAACTTTGTATACACTGCTTCTAACTGATTCATATTAATAAGATGTGTATCAGACTCACACTTCACAATAAACCAGTGCATTTTTGTTTGTGGCAATACTGGCTTGTAATGCACAAACTTGTACAGCAGTGCAATACTGTAAAGAGTACATGCATGTATTAAAATATTTAAGCATATTTACAGACACTGTTCGCACTCTCTACAATCTTTTGTGAGCAGTCTTTTCCAGAGTGTAAATATTTTCAATAATTCCATGTATCTGTGTGTCTGTATGTAAAAAAAATCCTAATGACCAATTATTTTGGCCTTAGGGAAATGGCAATGGTCTGCCCCTTGATCTACAGGTAAAAGAACAGAAAAACACAAAAGGTGGTGACAATAATGTTTTATTAAACTTTTTAGGTAACATGAACTTTTGTTTCAGAAAAAATACAAAAATTTTAGTTGCATACAAAGTCAGCATCAAAGTTGTGACTTACTCCAGTCTTTACATAATGAAGGAACATGAAATACAAGGAATATAAATGCAAACAAACCTTCGCAGCTTCATATTTCCCATATGACTCATGTTTATTTCACTCTGAGTCACAACGTTATGTAGCTTTGCAGGTCAGCAGTGAGCACTTTGTACTGTAGGCCAATCATTTTGCATGAACTGTCACACAGCGTGGTCTTGTGATATCTGTTTCTTACATATTTTTTTATGCCTGATTAACACTTTGCCGTTCACTTTTAATTTTGCTTTCATTATTGAAATTTGATGCCTAGGGGATTACTGCCATTATTATTATGCAATCCTGCCACAGATATCTGATTATGACATATATCAAATAGAGGGAGGTGCTTTGCTGTGATGACAAACAAGATGACTATATATGATACCTTTTTAATTCCTGAAGCATAGACTTAAGTCAACAAACTATCTTGCATTCAGAAGTTCATTCATTCATTCTTCACGTGTCACTGTGCCCTTAAAGAATGCAGGCGAGCAGACATTGCAGCCAAACACTAAAGCAGCTTACCTCGCTGCTATGTTTATCCATCGCCATTTGAAGCTGTGCTAATGAGTAAAAAGAGCCGCTGCTGCGTTACTTTGACAAAGTATGGGGGGGCAAACCTGCACATTTTGGGGTGACAGTGGCACTTAGTTGAGAGAATCAGGAAGTTTGGGAGCACACCACTCAGTCCGTGTGGTGCGTGACGTCACGTGGGACCTCCCACACACGGAAAAGCTGCCCGCCCGGAGAGAGGGAGACAGGGAGAGAGCGAGAGTCTGCATGGCTTCAGTCTCCACTGTGCTCCTTACGGTGCCTCACATTTGACAGAATGCAATGAATGGTTGTGTTTGAACAATGCCTAACAGGTTTCTTTTAGAGAGAAGGACTACGTCTAAATGTTATTAGAGTGTTTTTTGTTTTTTGGGGGGTTTTTTTTTTTGTTTTTTTATTTTTATCATTTTACCTCTCAACCGTTTTACATCGGAGCTTTATGCTTCCAGGTAATGTCGTATCACGGACTTTCGTGTAAACCTGTCCTTCCTCCTTGGAGTTTAAAAAAAAAAAAACCAAACCTTTTCAACTTCATGCATGCGTTTCAGTGGTTTTCATACTCTCCTGTTCAGTCTGTGTGTTCTTTTATCTGTTTCTGCGACTTGGAAATTATGTGCGTCTGTGAAAAAAAAGCACAGGCTTTGGGTTATGACTGGAATCACTACAAAGTAAACAATATAGTGGAAGTGGACTACTATAAAAGGAATAACGTCATGTTAACATTGAGAATAGCCTCAAAACAGACTGGGTATAAAAACATGTAGTTTCTTTGAATTATAAATGTAGGTAACAGTTTAGGGTCTGCAATTAGAAAAGTTGTTTAACAGTATATTTTCTTTTTTTATGTGCCTATATAAATTAGCAATGAGGCTGAAATTTGTTCTACCTCGGGGCAAAGCAAGAAGTCGGCCCCAGCATACAGCTCAAAGTAATCCTGCAAGTCTAACATATTTCCTCACGAGATGTAAATAGTTGTATTTGCATGCGGAGAGTTATTCATAAACATGTCAGGGTTATGAAATATATGGGGATATTAAAACTTTCTATTTAAATATCATGAATTATGGTCGCAAAAATGTGTTCCCATTTAAGGGGAATGCCGAGTATTTTGGTGTCTGGTGCAGAAGCCCATTCGTCATACGGACAATAAAGAGGGTTTTCGCCTGACAGTGAAAATTTATGGTTGCCCTTCTTTGCCCTAATAACTCACATATTGTGTCACGGACTGACAGCCCTTGCAGAAAACAGCAAGCCTGTTATCAATCACACATCTTTGCATATTGTGAAACGTCCCCCCCAACACCCCCGCCCCCCCACCCTCTCTTTTTTTCTGTCAGAGAAAAACACTGAAAACATTTGAAGGAACAGAGCTCCGCTCATTTGGACTTTTCTCCCATCCTACAAACTCTCCCATTCAAATCGAAAAGAACTGTTCGCCTATTTCGGAGTTGCTGTTTATTTATATTACACATGATCTCCAAAGTATAAAGTCTTCATAAAGAAGACAAGTACCGCTTGTTTTTATTTATCCATACACAGTTTACAAAGCTGTAGTCAGTCATGCAGACCAGTGTAGGCCCGTAAGCTGAAACCAATCTTTTCCTTTCAAACTGTTTCAAGCTGAAAAGTGTGTTTTTACTCTTGTGTATTAGATTTATTTGTAAATTGTTTCCGTGTATTCTGCTTTTTACCATGTGGATAAAAATGTTTGTTTCATTTTTAGTTTTATTCACTGTAGCCTTCACTCCAAATTGTATTTGCGGCAGATTATGGACACCTACACACTGTGTGTTTTTACTTAGTCCTTATATATATATATATATATTTTTTTTTTCAGGAAAACATAATTTGCCCCCTTGACTGTCCACTCCAGGTTTTCTTGCTCTCCAAGTTGACCTGTCAAGCAGATTACCACAGAAAGAGATTAATGGCAGAGGCGGGTTGCAATAATAATCGTTTTGTTTGATGTGACAACTTTGATAGGCGTTGATTTACTTACAAACTGATAGGCTTTTAATTGAGCGCCTCCATCCCGATTGAGATGAAAGGAAAACCGCATTGAAAAGCTGCCCGATTGCCCTGGAGCCTCAATACTGATTAGCCATCTCAGCGGTGAATAGTTCAAGGCATTTTAAACTTCTTTTCTCAACGGCCTGACAGACCATTTCTCTTCTTTTCTTTTCTCCCAGTCCGCTTTTCTACCTCTTAGAGAAAATAAATCATTTTCATTGTATGTAAATAAAATCGAGCTGACATCAATATAAAATGTCTGGATCTCTTTTTTGTTCCCTGTCTTTGTTATTCTTGTTGCAGATGACAGTGTGCCCGAGGCAGATGACAGGTTTTAACAACACAATAGCAGATGCGTTTAGCCAAAATGGACAGGGTTCTGTTTTGAAAGACCGTGATGTCTCACCGCCTTGTTACACATTATAATTTTTTTTAGATTGAATGTTTACCCTTGTTGATTGTTTAAACTAACTCATTTCAGAAAGGACTTGCTATGTCAAATGCAGTAGATGCTGAAAAAAGAAAAATTAAATTGTCCCTTTCAAATTTCTACTTTTTAATCAGGTAATTTTTTTTTTATTTTTTAATGACATGCTTTATTATGTTTTTTTTTTTTTCGTGGCACCGGTATTTTTCCCGAGGCATCTTGTTAACACCATAATCGGCCGATTATAGCAAGAGCACTTTAGCACCTCTAAGCACTAACAGCTACATGTGAGCTGGACTGTCTGCAAGTTGTTAAAGTCTCATCTTGTGTGCCACCTCCGAGGTGTTTGATGAAGAACTCCGAAAGTTACAGACTTTGTTTAATAACCGAGAGAGAGCGGGTATTTTAGTTAAATCCAGTTTTCCTGTCCCCCACATTGTCTGGACTGGGGATGTCGGCTGTTGCCGATGCATCTAAAAATTAAATCTTAACTCGAGAATCGATTTATTTCCACTGAAAACTTGGTGTCTCTTGCGGAATGTCTCTCTCCCCATTTGTTCTTTTCCCGCAGTCACACTGGCATGTAATCAGCCACAATAGCTGACATAAATCAAGCGGTGGATTGACAGCGTCTGACAAATAACTGATTGATTGCGGTGGAGCAGAATTGACACTTGACGGAGGGGTGGAGATAGAAATAGAAGGGCGGTGTATATTATACTGAAAACATGTGACATTCACATCCCTCCATCACTACATTGGTCTATTCCTGTCAACGCTTGTCTGTTAAGGGAATTCAAGCTGAAGTGGTTGGTTTTATGTTTGCCAGTGGAAGGAAAAAAGTCCCAGTGGTGGATGTGCGTAATTTGCGCACACTATGTGCGTCTCCCGTGTAACACACCGTTGGAGAACAACAACCAAAACACTCGTTGGAATAACGGCAGAGTTCTGAATAACATAATTTCACCCAAAAACCTTAGATATAAGTTTCCTCGTAGCTATTGTAGTGGCAATGAAGCAATGAAAAGGTCGGTAATGTGGGACACTGAGCACAGAAATCAGTAAAAAACTGTGCCATCATAACTTGCATTGTTTAAGACTACACTCAGATAAGAAAATGAATGTGCTATCTGATAAAAAAACACGGCATAACTCTACACAGGTGGATACACCGAGTGTTTGATTTAGCGTCTATACACACAATTCGATTGTCTTTCACATCAGGTGTAATGGAAGTGTTAAGGTGAGTAAACATGTCTTATAATTGCAAGATAGGATCAATAAGGCTGTTATATTATTATTACTAAATATTATTGTGTTTAGTTTTTATTAGTGCCCATGGCCCCACTTCTAAAGTAGCGTGAGCGTTCATGGTAACCAAACTATTAAAGCCTGTCTCCTCCCCCGAGCTGTCAAAATAGAGGCGCTTACAAAGAGGAGAACGTCACATCCCCTTGACCCTCCAATCACCTCAGGGTCCCATTTGATTGGAAGGCGGCAAAGGCTTTAATCTCGAACTAATTCAGCTGCTTTTGAAGTGAAAATTTCTACCAGTTCGTACTTCGGGAGTACAGAGCGAGGACCTGCAGACAGGCGCACACAAGGCGCAGCGCTCATGGTGCAAGACGCAGCCACGGATCTGCGATAACCTCGCACGGTCTCCTTCCAGCTGCCGCGCCTTGCTCCTTTACTACCAGGATTACCTATTATTGAACCGTTTTACGATTTTTCCCTTTTTTTCCCTGAGAGAGAGGCTCGATGCTTTTTTGATTTTCTTAATGAATCTGACGAAAGCATCGCCGTTTCATTTCCTGACAATTGGGACATGATCACGTCGCCCTCGGCGTCTGCCTTGAAAAATAGTGATATTTGTGTAGCCTGGGAAAGCAGCAGTTCTCGGAATAGCAGCTCGGCGAGCATCAACAAGCCTTTTCTCCACTCCGCACCTCCGTTTGATCCACTACGGCAAGCTAACCGACTTCCCATCAAGGTTTTGAAAATGCTTACCGCACGGTCGGGACACATTTTGCACCCGGAGTATCTGCAGCCTTTGCCTTCTACCCCGGTTAGTCCCATCGAGGTAAGGAGAATATTATTGAATACTTAATGTCAGTATAATTACAGTGTTATGTATCCCGATTATTGGTGTTTCGTGTGACAAACCTTTTGGCAGCTTATTGTAGTTATCTCATAATATATCGTGTTCAACTGTGATTGCAGTGTTTTAAACAGCTTTGCGTAGTATGAAGCCTCGCAGTTTGTTTTTTATAAACACCACGACTGTAGTTTTGTTCACAGAAGAGTCGTGCGTAATCACTACATAAGAATTTCCGCTTGGAAAGGTCAGGAAACTGACTATCCACTTTAAACAGCTTTCTCGCAGGCTGTACGTTTTGTAATCAAGAAAGAAAGCAGCCGATGTGCGTTTTAAAAACATTTATCAACGTCTGTTTGATCTATTTTTTGCAGCTAGATGCCAAGAAAAGTCCGTTGGCTCTGTTGGCGCAGACCTGCTCTCAGATCGGCAAACCGGACCCACCACCCTCCTCCAAATTATCTTCCGTAACACCAAATGGATCTAGTGAGAAGGAATCTAAATCCGGTCCTTTGAAATTGAGTGACATCGGTGTGGATGACAAATCTAGCTTCAAACCTTATTCTAAACCTTCAGATAAGAAGGACTCGTCTTCGGGCGTCTCGGGCGGAGAGAAGTCTGGTTTCCGAGTGCCGAGCGCCACCTGCCAGCCGTTTACGCCGCGGACAGGCAGCCCCAACTCCAGCACTTCAGCCTCCCCTATGCCATCAGAGGGGAAATGTGGGGACAGGGATGAAAAGAAAGAGTCTGATTGTAATAAAAATGGCACTACGGACGGGTCTGGCACCACGAGCCACAGCAGGATAAGCGTGAGTTGTGGTGGAATTAACGTGGAGGTCAACCAACACCAGGAGACGACGCCTGGCACTAAAACCACCTCCTCTTCGGAGTCCTCATCTGTAACTTCTGTATCCTCCGCATCCGTTCTCGGGTCAGGACTTGTGGCGCCGGTTTCTCCTTACAAACCGGGGCAGACAGTTTTCCCTCTGCCTCCTGCTGGCATGACCTATCCAGGTAGCTTGGCTGGGGCCTATGCTGGTTACCCTCAACACTTCCTGCCCCACGGAGGGAGTTTGGTAAACGCACAGCTGGCTAGTTCACTGGGCTGCAGTAAGGCTGGATCCAGTCCTTTGGCTGGGGCTTCTCCACCGTCCATCATGTCAGCCAGTCTGTGCAGAGACCCTTACTGCCTCAGTTACCATTGTGCCAGTCACTTAGCGGGCGCAGCCAGTGCTTCCTGCACGCACGACTCTGCAGCTGCAGCGGCCGCTAACGCACTCAAGTCCAGCTACCCACTAATGTACCCGACACACCCCATACACGGCGTTCACTCCTCGGCGCCATCATTTAGCGGACACCCCCTCTACCCATATGGTTTCATGCTCCCCAACGACCCTCTCCCCCATGTTTGTAATTGGGTGTCGGCAAATGGACCGTGCGACAAGCGTTTCTCCACCTCGGAAGAGCTCCTGAATCACCTGAGGACACACACTGCTTTTACCGGGGCTGAGAAGTTGATATCTGGTTATCCCGGGTCTTCATCACTGGCCAGCGCTGCAGCAGCGGCCATGGCCTGCCATATGCACATGCCACCGTCAGGAGCCCCCGGGAGCCCCGGGACTTTGGCTCTCAGGAGCCCGCATCACGCGTTAGGACTCAGTAGCCGCTACCATCCGTACTCCAAAAGTCCCCTGCCAACCCCTGGTGCCCCTGTTCCCGTCCCCGCAGCCACCGGCCCTTACTACTCCCCTTATGCACTGTATGGCCAGAGACTCACCACAGCATCAGCGCTTGGATACCAGTGAGGAAAACTGACTTTGAAAAGTTTATAGTACTAAGAATGCAAATATAAAGACTTTTATATTAACAACGCTAAAACTTATGGGCGGGATCCGTGGACTTCAACTGTATTTATTTATATGTCGGCTTAAAAGCAGGCGAGAAAAGCTGCAAATGGAAAAATATTTGAGCAACTCAAAAAGTGCATTATGTTGAAACTGAACTCTATAGGTAAAGTGAAAACACACACGTTAGAGTACTAATTAAAAGTAGGGGTCTTCATTTCGATGTTAATTTGAAATTGCTATGATTGTATTTGTTCTTATTTAATGTCTCATTGAGAAGAAAATAATTTACATGCATGTTTGTTTCTTAAATTACAAAAAAAAAAGAAAAAAAAAGAAAAAAATTGTCCACATTTTAAATTGCCGTTATTTTTCAGGTGTACACCTTGGACAGAGAATTGGTATTTTTTTGTATGTATTCTGGAAAAAAAAAATAAGAAACAATTCTGTTCCATATCTCCGTGTGCCTCATTTTCTGAAGTCTTAACATTATTCACTTTGAAATAACACTCAGATTTATTTTACATGGACATTTTAAAAATATTTGGCCCGTTAAATTTATGGGGTTAAGAAAATCTCATTTGATCATTTCCGCGACATAGGCCTGTGGATTGTTCAGGCTGTCATACTTTCTAAAACAGTTCATTGCTGTCACATGAGGACATTTGGACTATTGGTTCATCTGATCTTTCTTTTTCTCCTATATTTCTAGCTCTGATATTACTTCTGTGCCAAATGATGGAGAAGCTTTAAAAGTTTACTTTAATCAGAGCACACTGCTATAAAGTTTAAATTAAATTCAACTTGAACGAGGGAAGTAATTGTGTGTGTGTGTGTGTGTACAGAGTTAAACGGGCTTTATCAAGTGAATTTGTACGAGAGAGCTGAATTTGCTGGTGGGTGAATTTTGTTGCTGAGATGCATCTTTTTTTTTTTGGACATGCGTTACAGACTCACTCGCTACTTTACCTGCGCAAAAAGTAAATTTGTGAAATATGTTAGAAAGAAAACGTTCGACAAGGACAGCTGTTTTTTTTCCTGTGGTTTTTAAAATCATGGGCACAGTTATGTATTTTAAACACATAAATCAAAATATCAAAAAATCAGTTTTACAACCTTAAGAGGAAGACGGACGTTGAAATGAATAATTTGCTGGCTTTCAGGTGTAGTGCACTAGAATTTTTTTTCGACTAGTGTGTGTGTGTTTCGTTTTTGGTTTGTTTTTTTTTTGTTTTTTTTATTTATGACAAAGCTGTGAGGCTGAGAGCAAGACTCCGCTACTCCACCAGGGTGGAATTTCGACGTGGAGGCCATTAAGTGGTTTATGTATAAAATAAGTATAGGATATTTTTGATTGGATGATCATTACCTGGATGCCATTATTTAATTTGCATTTGATAATCTCATCCACCTGTAAATCTGATGTACACTCAGTTTGTTATTAAAAAAAGAAAAAAGAAAAGATCTGACTTGTGCAAAGTTGTGGGAATTTCATGCAGGGACAAACACTCACAACTCGTGGTTTGCATTTGCAAAGACCAGGCGCACACTGAAATCCTATTCATATTTTTTAAATTACAAATAACATCCCATATGAATAATTTAATTTTGTGTATGTATTTAAAAAAACAATTCTTGCACATAACGGCAGTGAACATGTATCGTTACAGCTGATTTTGTTCATGACACTCGTAAGAAAAATCAGCTGCATATTTGAACTTTATTGCCTTTTAGAAAACTTTACAAATCACATTCGGTGCATGGGTGGATAACTGAGTTCACACCGCCACAGTCAATTATCCAGTGTATGGCTTTAAGTCAGCATGACAATAAAATATATCTTTTGCGTATATCCTCGCCATCATCGACTCTAAACCGCATTAGCTTTGTCTTTCAGTTCGTTTGAGCATACTGTTGACCCAGCTGTTTTACAGTTATTATTATTTATTTAAAATACCTTCTCAGCTAGGCTCTCCCTTGTCTATCGCGCAGCGGTTAGTCAGACGAAACAAACTCCTCTCATAGTGTGTATAAGGCCCCACACGCGTCCTAAACTGATGTAATGACGGTGAAAGGGAGCAATTTCCATTTTTACCCACATCATGGTGGCTGTGCTCGGAGGTCCCCGGCGGAAGGCAATTTATCATGTGCCCCTCCCCCTGGCGCTGTCACTGGAGGAACAGGCAGGCACATGTGTGCATGAATTACCAACCCTCCCACCTACCCAGCCCTCCCTCTCACTGAGGAGATTTGACACAGAGGAGAGAAAACATGGGGGATTAGAGTATGCAAGAGCATTAAAGTGCATATTCACTTTGTCCATCAAGGCCTAAAAGTGCTTAGGTGTGCATGGAGCTCTGCAGAACAGAAGTATGCATCAAACCTAATCATAATGTTAAATTTAGTGATTTAATAATTTAGATATAATTTAAAAATACAGTGAAATTAAGTGGACTTCACATATAAATCTGCTTGACGTGGTTTTATGGATTTAAAAGGGATCTTATTAACCATACTAAGTAACAGTCTGGTGAGGGTCTCGCGGGGGCACAAAGGTCAGTGAGCTGAAGTTTAAAGGAGGTGTAGTGCCTGGTCTGGCAAAGTGAACATTAACAGTGTTAGGTCAAGGATTTTTACATGGGTTCAGAGCCTTTACACACGAAAACTGGAATTTGAAATTGCAAACACTGCATGGTGGAGAGAACAAATTCACTGCATAAATCTAAGGGTTTAGGGAGGTAACACTTTTAAGACAATTTAAAGAGGTTGTAAGTAATGGTCTTAGATGGTCTTCTAAAGAAGATATTAAGTTACATATATTCTTAAGACCATAAAGAGAATGTCTCCATTCCCTAGTGAAGACAATTGCTCATTCCTATGCCTCACAGTTTCGTTCTCGCCTCTTACCGTTACATCACTGTACAACCAACTAACCTGCATTCAAATTTTTATTATTTATTTATTTTTTTAAAGTGAAATGTGTCAAAAAACAAATTTCTTTAAAATACACTCATAGGCTCTTGGAATTTCTGGTCAAGACGTAGAGCAGCCATTTTAGATTCTTGTGACATACTTGCATCCTCAGAGAGGGAGAGACACTGCAGGAAACCTGGCAGGACATCTGGCAAAGGGGGGAGCCCAGGACGTGACTCACACACCTAACCCCATATTCAACCCTACTGAATTACCACCACTAAAGCTGTCATTAGTGGGTGTGTGGCACAATATAAAGACATGCCGTCGTCTGCAGTGGCAAGTCTATAGTTTGGGTAACAGCTGTGTCAATAAGGGGAAGCTGCTATAATGTTCAACCCCATGCCAGACATAAGTCAAAGAGCGATTATTATCTTTTATGTATGTTTGGTTGTTTTATCAGGCTACGATTACAATATAAAAGCTCTCAGTGATGGGAAAAAGAGACCTATCAATAATACTTTGTTTGCACAGTTTACTTTATGGGCACTTGATATTTCTTACCTGCAATTATGTTTTACAAGTATAGACTGATATTTTTCAAATACATTTTGATTGTACATCTACTTCTCGGATACCACAGAGAATAGCCTCTGTCTGTGACCATCCAAGTCTTCATGTGTATCTACGACTGTACATTACATATACCTATATACCAAATATGCCTTCACACTCCAGTTGTAGTAAAAGGTGTCATCTTAGCCGCAACGCCCGACTGTCATTATCTCAGTGTGTGATTTATGGCGATACAGGCTGTTGAGGTGCCCACAGCTTTGTGATTGTGGTAATGAAGCCATAAAGCGAGCAGCATGAAACAAAGCAGGGACTCAGTGGTCGTAAACAGATCCACTGCTTCAGGCAAATCTGTCCTAAATCTGCCCATTATCCAGGAGATTAAAAAAATCAACATTGTCGTCGGTCACGTGTCGTATCCATCAACACTAAAGCACCCTTTTCTGACAAATTGATCCTAGAATGCAGTCCCCAACTGAGAGCTGTAATAGAGGTAATTTGGTTCTCAAAATCTGTGCCAAGGCAGACAGGAATCCCTCCCAGCTCTTCTACATGTGGTTACCCTCCTCATTGATTTACAAATGTAAAGTGCTCATCCAGGTGATGTGAGAGAAGTGGCAGTGTTGATCTATCTGTGCCACTCAGATCTCTAACCAGTGAGACACTTTCTTGTGCTTAGACAGCCTAATTGAGGTCATTTCTGTCTGCTTTGGGATCTACGGTGCACTGGGGTGTTTTAGTGTTCAGATAATTTGCCCATTTTCTGATCCTGACAAAGAATATTTTATGGAAATGCACCCTTATTCCAGGCACCTTAATGGAGTATGTTGGAGTAGTATGCGAGCTGATGAGGTTGTTGTCTGTCACTGATAAATGTAAAAAGCAGAGAAAATGTCAGGGATGGGCTTGGCTCCAAAGGGCTCTTTGCCTTCATTTGAAATCAGCAATGCCTAAGCACGGTATCTTCAGGGTATTACAGCACACAATCACAAGGGTATTCTAATTGTTTGAAGCTGTATGAATACTGTATAAGACGTCTCACAGCACGTGTCTTTGTGTGTAGCCACCCAGTGGACTATCAAAGACAGAGTCATCCAACTTAATTTGAGATAAAGGCATTTGCCTTCCAAGTTTTTTTTGACAGGTTGAGGTTTCAGTCTACCACATAATTGCTGTCTTCTGCTGTTCTCTCCCTTCTATGAGTAAATCCTGATGGTGTGTCACCAGCCCTACATGACAGTATGAGTACATGATGTCATTTCCATGGGTGTGGGCCACCAATTACCATGACTCACATGCTTGCTAACTACATAAACCAAGGTCTGGATGCACATATAATGATTAGTCAATACTTTTGCATTTGATTTCTCTTCCAGGGAATCTCCACAACTTACACTCTTCAAAAAAAAAAAAAAGGACATTTTAATTTAACTAAGTGATTGATTACTTCATGTAAAGTTAAGGTCTGGTCATTTTAGATGGAGTCATTCAGTTATCCAATTTAGTCAGTCGTTTCTAGATATTTATGATGGAATGATCATTCCATTGAAGCGCACAAACCTCAGGCAATTATCACCAAGGGATTGATAAAATGAAAATCAAATCCTCAGAACTAACATCTTTTACAAACATGCTTGTTTTCTTTATCTTCATTAACTGTATACATGTCAGATGTAGCACACTTACTCTGTCACATCTGAACGTATGAAATATTAAGGTAATGCAGCCAAAAAAGAATAAATATAATAATAATAAATAATATATAAACATTTCTATAATATTTATAAATAATAAATGTCGATTTGTACATGTTGTTGTCTGACAATTGCTAACACCACCCTTAAGGCCTCAACGCATTAGCTAACAGTCTACTCTTAAACTGACTATTTCTGGTGTACCGTGTATTGTATGTTTTCTTTAGTGGAAAACATTGCTCCGTAGGTGTTGTAGTTTCTTGATCCACCTACATCGACACCTAAAAACTAATGGCTGGATGCAGCAAGCTCCAGCACATTCTCAGAGGGATTTTCAAAGAAAATCACAGACTGAAGTGGGCGCAGATTGAGTCAAGTTGAAGGAAAGTGGATACAAACAAAACTTGCATTACAAAACTTTATCATATTTCTGGCAGTGGCGCCCATGGGGTTCAGCGAGTGGTGGGATTAGCTGAGTGGCCAACTACCCCTGTCCTTTCATGTTTTCAAAGGTTCCCTCATCGGACTGCAAATAAAAATCTTATGCTTTCTGACACACTGCTCTTATTTATCATTTTGCCTTTTTTGCCTAATTAAACGAAAAAAAAAACCACAACACAACAAAAAATAGCAGCAGTAACTTGTTAGAGAGTTTTGCTACCCAATTATTATCCAATTTAAGGAACCACTGAAGACCCAGAACTTTCTGTACACAGAAAAAAAAAAAAGGAAGCACACACTCCGCTGTGATATTCTCCAGAGTTTCCTGGTTGGAGCCAAGTGTGAAAAACAGTAATATATAACACTTATGTGATTTATGAGAGCTATATTTATCACGTTGATATAAACTATTCAACTATTACCAGCGTCCACATTACTCCAGCAATTCATTCATGTCAGCGGACCAAACAATTCCCTCCCCTCTACACCAGCAACCCCAAACCAAACTACTTCTTCCTGTATGTGCCCATATGACTTTCAATAGAGACTTCTCCAAGGAAATAATAGGAGAAGGGGACATTTCTCAGTTCATCCACATGCTGTAAGTGATGATGCTGCGATGTATCACACATTGATCTGAGGCATTTGGGGGAGCCGAGCGTATTAAGAAGGGAGCGCAGAAGACTAATGGGCCTGACTGGGAGACAAATTGGGCCAGACATTCAGCAACACAGCCCCAGGAAATATGGTGGCTCACATCACTTTTATTGCTTTAATGCATTTTAGTGTTAACTGTGAAATTGAACTTCAAATTACCTACAATCCATTTGTTTTTTCCCTTCTTTGTTGTCCTCTGCCCTGCAGAAGGTATAGGGGAAATATTAAAGGTGGCCATATGCTGAACAAGCAAGTTTCTCTGTTTTCCTGAAATATGGTTTTTATTTAAAATAGTAAACTGTATTATCATGTAAAAAGTCAAGTCTACGAAAATCAAGAAAGGCTCTTTCAGATATTATGATTACAGGGTATTATGTCACTGTGAAAAGGGAAAATATAGCAGATTTAGGTGATTAAATTTACAAGAAACCAAACAAATACAAAAAAACACAAATACAAAACAGCTATTAGTCATCTTTTAGTGCCACTTTGAGTTCTAAAAAGTGATCCCATGTTTTATTTAGAGCTAACGGCTCTCGTCATTAAACTGTATTACTCCGCAACTTTTACAGACTTTTACCGTTGCTGCACTGTACAAGTTGAGTCACTCAGTTGTGGGCACACACCTGAGCCCCCATGCTGAGGGGTCTCAAGTTGGTTATAAGACTGTATGTGGAAAATATGTCCCTGTGACTGCACCATCTACATCTGTCCAAGTGCACCATGCCATGTGACAGATAAAGTAGACCTGTGCTGTCTATCTTGGTTTCCTGTCGCTAGTCAAACAGATATTCAGAGAATGAGACAGACAGTACATCTCAGCTGCAGACCACATGGTCCAGCGTCTGTCTGTAAGATGTTACCTGTGTTGTCTGAGGCAGTGTACAGGCAGTGTAGTGAATTTGATGGGAGCAAAGCTGCTGCAACGGCGTGCCAGGATAACTGCTCTTTGTTATTTCTAATTATTTAGTTTTGATACAACTTGGTTGCATTTGTTGTAAGACAGTCAAAATGACGAGATAAAAACTAAAACACATACACTGTATAATGTACAGCATAGATTAATGTGTGATGCTTGACATCTCTCAGAGTTTGGATTAAGTACAACTCTTACATGTGAAAAGAAACTCTTATTGTGACTTGAGGTTACAGAGCTTTCTGAAAGCCAAAAGTGTTGTGACAGTCACATGCTGAACTGCTCCCCCTATAGACAGAGAGTGTATGAGTAAGCTGGAAGTCTAACAACACACAGGAACGGAATGTTTCTGATGTGGAAAGTCTGTACTAATTAATTTCCTTTAAGATGGAAGCTGGAAAATACAAGCTATCAACCTTTAGGGCTTTAAATATTATGAGAGAAGAAGCACACATAACATACACACACACGGCGCACACCCAAGGAGTCAATCAAAAAATAAACAGATGAAATCTACTGAAAATTTGAAGATAGAAAAACTGTCACAAGGATGATTCTCAGCACAAAGAAAGCGGGAAAGACAAGTGAAGGGATCTTTTGAAACCTTAGGTAAATAAGAGGAGTCAGGCGTTGAACATCCAGGTAATAACTGATGTTATGACTTGGCATTTGCTCTGACATGCATTTGAGACAGGAACATTAAAAGATATCCACCATTTGACAGGTATCACAGTTCCCCCAGGCAAGAAGGATTCTCATTTTGATGAGTGTGTCAGTCACAGTGAAGCCTGTCGACAAGCCAGATCTCAAGCACTGACGTTCAGGAATAACTCTTGCCTCAAAAATTACAAATGGAATATTTGAATAGCTGTGTGAAGGAAGACTGATTGTGGCTAAACTCCAAAATGTTTAGCTTTGGGGTTGTTGAGGCTTTAGCCTTTCTGATAACACAAATTTTAGCAAGGCTTTGCTCACATAACCATTAATGCCACAAAATGCTTCAAGTCAGTGTTCCGTTCATCATGGGTTTCAGACTGAACATAGTTTTCCATTTACGACGCGCTGGAGAGCTTTCCTGCTCGCCTCGTTCTTTGAAATAACAATGCGGAAAAGCATTGATTTGAAACATAACATAATCCACCGCTTCCAGTGTATATAAGCTCAATAGTCAGCAGAGTGAAATTGTACAAATTCCCAAAATGGATCATTCATAATCAACTTCAATGAATTAGTTGTGACTGAAGTTGACAGGGCTGCGGAGAGATGGCGGACGACGGGGTTTTAAATGCCACGCTCAGCGCCGTGTGTGAATAGTCGCTCTGTATGCATTTTTCACTCCAGCATGAGCCATGTTCAGTATATGACACTCACACTGATTTACTACCCTCTCCCAGCTAAATAATTTACAGGATATGGCTCTCTGTGCTTTTAATGGTTGTTGTATAGACCTGCTTGCCTTTAAAATGTTCCACAGGCAAGCAGCCATATGCCTGGATGGATGGGAGACCTCTCAGCACTGATTAATAAGCTGCTCAGTACTTCACTGCAACCAGGCTGCCATGAAACACTGCATAACCAGAAGCAGCCAAGGTGCAGCTGAATGTGTTATTTGCGTTGTACGTGTTTGTGAACAGGCCTCAGTCCAGGACTCTGCAGGTAATGCAAGTGATCTGATGTAGTGCGCATTAAAAATAGATCTGTTTTAAATTTTGACATGTGATTTACCTTCAGTGTTCACATGGGAGCCCTTTTGTGAAATATGAATGGGTCTGTTTTTTGGCAAATGTTTGTGTTTGTCGGCCTAAATGCTAGTTCAAAGAAACACGCCGTCAGTTCTTTGTGGGTGACCAGTCTGCAAACAAAGCCAAAGAGTATTACTCATTGCAATGTCATTTAGGCTTCATTTCATGGATGCCGCCAATCAAAAGGCATTGTTCTCTTAAATATTATCCTCTGTTAATGTTTAATGTCTCTGGCAGTTAACTGAATTTTGAGCATATTCTAATAGAAAAGCAGACTTGATATCAAAATAATTAATCATCTGAGTGTTTACTTTAGAGCACCTGTTGATTATGTGCTTTGATAAGAACTGAACCACCCATTCTTTTGATGAATGTACATTTGCTCCACTCCACAGCTGCTAATGGCATTAAATTAATTTACCTTTAGACCATTGGTTCGCTTAAGAGTAGGGATTTTTGGGGCATCTGGTGAAATCAAATTTTACTACATTTTAAATGATTAGAAACTGTCTCATGTAGAGGTTGTATCAGAATGATGATTATAGCACACAGACAGCAGATAGTTGTATAATTCAGCTGTAAATCAATGGAAAAGATTTTACCTTATGGGAGTCAAGGGGAAGAAATTCCACTGGCTGCAGAGTCCATGGCCTAATGTGTGTCTATCTGGGGTTCTGTGACATGAAAATGTTTGAGAACCACTGCTTTAGACAGTCCAAAACTGCGGGGAGGCAGCCAGCATTTTCCAGTTCAGAGCTCAACACAGCCCAGCATGGTTTCGACAGGTTGAGTGCCTGCATGCTTTCACTCTGAAACGATGGAACAATATCCCCTTGTTCCTGGCGAAAAGAAAGAGAATCAATGTGACAGCTGTGAACAAATATGAAGATGATGGGGCAGTCAGCCATGTGAGATGCAAAATGCTTTCTTTTTTTTTTCCTTAAATCTCGTGAACTTAAAAGCTGTAATTGCTAATTTGATCTACAAGCTGTGTGATACACTGTCTCATGGTAAAGTGCTCCACTGTCTGTCAGCGTTTTTGTTAGGAGTTGGAGACGATCACAATGGAGGACAGACTACATCGTGTATCATACTAACTTCATTGTAGGCATCTTCTCAGATATGAAGACAACCAGAAAACTACTTTTAATTAATAACAATTATCATTACAACACTCAATCATGCATTTAATCATATATGGATCACTTCTCCATGGACACAGTCACTAACGGGGAAACAAGCTCTTTATTTCTATCCATAACATTAATGCCAAACTGTAATTGTGTATATAAAGTTTTATGGTTAACTGTGGTTACAGAGTTAAATAAACCTTCTATGCCTTATCGTGTAGGCGAAAGAGATGCAATTTCCTTTCCTCCAAATTCTCTTCATTTTATTTTGTGTTCATGTACCAGTTAATTCTACATCTTGTGCATGTTCACACTCGACACTCTCTTTACACTCACACACACACGATTCTGTGTGTCAGATTGTAACAAGCACTCACATGGACAGATTTTTCTTGTCCCATCCTTGCTGATTATTTTCTTTCTAGTTCCTCTACAGACATCTCTTTGACTATATTTGGCTGAAATACACTTTAAAATCCAAGCAAAAGCTGCAGCCTTTCTACCGCAGAGCCAACACACAGTCGTCCCTGTATTTTCTGTGTGCTATTTAATGGTTCATCCATCTCATCTGTTCGGCTAAATGTGCTTGTTGAAAACTATCTGAGCCCAGGCTCTGCTCCAGATTTAATTTCCATACACACTGTATACTGTGAGCTTTTAGCTGTTCTGGTAGCTGAGTCTCTTTGGAGTGAAACCTGGCTCTTGGCCACTAAAAGTCTATCGTTTGAGTATCACATGGTTAGTGGTGCTTCCTACGGCTATATTTATGTACTCTAACTGTATCCCCTTTCATTGAAACCCTAACCAGTGGGTGATTTGTCTCCATAAGAGAGTGCCCATTTACAAGCAGCCATGCTGGGGTGGGACCCCAACCAGAGGACTTGTTAATAGCACACATCCACTTCTCACCAGATGCTGTCCAGAACAAACCAACATATACTGAGAGAGATGTCAAAGTCAATTTTCCATGAATGCTCCACCACAGTGTTAAACTTTAAAGGAGTTTTAATGTAATTTAAATGTTTTCTTTTCATTTTTTCATCTCATACCATCAAACAGTAAACTCGAGTAGCAGAGAAGTGCTGTATAACATCGGCGACTCGTGATTTTTTTGTTTTTAAAAGAATTAAACAACATTATAACCTTATTGTAAATAAGTAATGTGGCAGACAAATAGATTAAATTTGAAACTTTGTAAATTTGGTAAAGATGAAAAATAAGTTCTCTTTAGACTTTCCAACAATCTGATCACTTATGAGAGCAAACATATTATTAAACAAAATAATAATGCCCAAATCCTGAATTTGATCAAAATTTTTATTAGATTTTTTTAACTGGCCCATTGAAGTTCCACATTAATAACAATAAGGAACACAAAAATAATCAAAAGGCAGTAGGCAGTAAGAAAACACTAACACACCAAACAAAACGTTTAGCTTTTGAATATATTCTTTATGGTCTATTGGTTTACTGACCAACAGACTGGCTTGTCTCTGAGCTGTACTCTGCCTTGCCAAAAACATTAAATTTTAAGTCCAGGAAATCTTATGTTTTGCTTCAGCCAAACACCCCTGGGCCTTAAAGACAATGACCCAAGAGAGCTTCACTGTTTACCTACAGTCAAATGTCAAAATGCATTTTCCTGTCAACTGGAAGATGCATAAAGTCATGCATGACCTTTTGACTCTCTAATTTTCAACTGCTATTGTAGTATGTCAGTTGTATACAGTATTTCACACTTCAATATCCATATATCCATTTTCATTGCTTTATTTACGTTTCACAACTAACTATACTGGCCTTTCACAGTACTGATATTTATATCTTAATTCTATAGCCTTATTTTAATTAACAACTTTCCTTGTTAACTTTGATATTGTATATTTTAAACTTTTATGTCTTGATGACTCTGCACCTGATTGGAGTTGCAACTACAACTTCCTTGTTGGAGATTATGTCAGTAAAGCTCTCTTAAAACTCTGTCACTGGGTCAACAGCAAAATAAACTACTTGACAGTCATATATACTTTCAGTGATTACATTTGGCTTTGTGATCATAGTATTGTAGCTTAGCTGTAATGTATGTTTATTGGTATATGGAAACTGAGGTAGCAGGTGTTTACATGACAGCTAATGGGAATTCGGACCCAATTTTCTTTACTCCTGTTGTTTGAGTTCTTTGTCATTCATTCTATTTGTCATATATTGATTTGAGTAACTGACGTTTTAGTCTTCATCCATTACTTACTGTGTGAATTTATGTTATTGTGTGTGAACAAGTTTTGTTACCTTCACTGTCAGTGGATGAGTTCCTGACCCATTAAGAGATGATACTCCATTTTCTCAAATATGAGGGATACATTATAAATTGGAAGCTTTTTAGATTCACCAAGGCCACTGAGGGCAATCTTAGATAGACACTATACCTGCCACTCTTCACTATT
This sequence comes from Toxotes jaculatrix, assembly GCF_017976425.1. Classification (NCBI taxonomy): domain Eukaryota; kingdom Metazoa; phylum Chordata; class Actinopteri; family Toxotidae; genus Toxotes; species Toxotes jaculatrix. The sequence goes on along the minus strand of NC_054404.1, from coordinate 10,576,785 downwards.
CAGATCAATTTTGAAAGTATCCCTCTCTTGATGTAATTGCCCTCTATTTCATAAAAGAAAAAAAAAGATTTATTGAAAATCTGATCTCAGGTTATGGGCTCTGATGACAGCAAAAGAAAAATGCAGAATTTACTGTCTGCTTTTACAGCCGGATTTCAGGAATAATTGTTGCGGGACATGACGGTGAGTTAGCAGTTATAAACCTGTCCTCCATATAAATTACCTAATCAGGAGATCCCAGTGGTTATATAAATTGAGCCACTCATTCGTCTTCAATGGCCTGTGTGTGCATATAAAACCACAACGACCATCATATACTTCACAGGAAAGGGGGTAGCCATTGCTGTTTACAGAGTTAGGGGGAAATGGATGACTTTTTGCATGCTCAATCAACTGTGAAATGTCCATTTAATCATCCCTAGAAACCCCCCTGGTTTATTTGTGCTGCAGCACAGATTTACATTTCCAAACATCCCCCATATTAATCATTACTTCATCACGCCCTCCAACTGACAAGAAGCATAAACCACCTCAGTGTACTGCCCTGTCGACTAATGTGTGTATGTTTCTGTCTAGGAGCATGTGTGTATGTGTATTTGTGTGTACGTGACCACTTTGAATGTGTGTAAGTGTGTGTGTGTGTGGGTGGGTTGGTGTGAGGGAAAAACCTGGCCTTTGATTCACTCACCACTCAGTGTGTCCAGCAGAAATATTGAGTTTTAGTGGCATGATTGCATTTTTTTTTGTCCTCTGAGGTTTTTGAAATACAACTTTTCAGGCCAGGGAAGCCAAATGGGAGTCACTCACACGCACTTTTTTTCTTCTCGAGAGGAAATCAGAATGATTGATGTTATTTTTCAGGAAACAACATCAAAGAAAAACACAAGTAAAAATGTCACATACTATCTTGTTTTTTTAAAGGGTGAACTGGCTTTAAATAGCAACCATTCAGTTTGACTTTTGGATAAAATGCTGTGAGATTTCACAAAATGGCAGGAGGAAATGTTGAAGTCCAATGTCCAATTTCAGTTTGTTAAAAAAAAAAAAAAAAAAAAAAGCCTGGTCTGTCCTCAGCATAACACAGCTTGAGTGATTTACACATACTGTGCTGCAACAGGAGTACCCTGACAGAGCCTCTCTACCTGCTGCTGTAATGAAATTCAGGATGTTTCACCATCAACAATGAATCCTTCATAAAAGAGTGAAGTATGAGTTTATCACCCAGGATGAGAAGCATGTTACATTTGCCACTTTAAACAAGATGAATGGGTCACTCAGCCATTTACATTCTCATACATTTTTATGACTCTGCCATGAAGTGAATTTGATCTATTGGTAACAAGATAAATGATGGGCATAAAGCTTTGGCAGTTCTGACTTTAAACAATCTTTCATTTGATGCCAGTCTTTTGCTTTTACATGACGCACCATCTATCTTCGCAACCTTGTGCTCAAATAGTTGAAGAGTGAGGAAGAAATCGCAACCTTTCTTGGTTGCTGACAAGAGTCTGTGCATCCAACACACACACAAACACACTCACACACACACAAATTCACTTAACACCACATATCTTGAGTGTTGCATGTGTGTGTTATTCATGATGGGAAACAGGTTGACCTCCAAGGTGCACAAAGGGATGTTTTGTTCCATCTGGTCGACGGACACGTTCAGCCAACCGTGGGAGTTTGTCATGCAGTAGCATGAAAAGCAGCTGAAAGCTTCACTTTGCAGTTGCCAGCTCCTTTCAGATATTTTTCTTCGGAATGATGTTCGTATGTGTACATTTGGGCATGGAATCTCAGTAGCACGGAAAAAGAGTTGGGTCACAGAAAATATCCCCTGTCAAAGAGTGATGGAGGACAGTGAATGGAGCTGTCCGAGAGATCTGAGTGATGGAAGAAGACATCCTCTCTGCTCTCCCTTTCTGTGGCAGTGTCCTTCATCTCCCTCTCGTTGTCCTGTTTTTTTTTACACATGCCGTTGGCCGGTTAGATGTAATCATTGGAAACATTTCAACAGAGTAATCTATCTCTGAACGTCACGTAGATGAACCTTTCAGTTGTATAGACGGCAGATTAAAAATGTTGCCGTCAGAGCACCATGGATGGATCCTTGTGGAGACCTCAGCACCTCTGTGTTGTAATTTGAAAACAGCCCTGGCCCATTTAGTCACCAGTGAGCGAGGGTGTTGCAGTGCGGAAAGAATGATTTATCACCTGGTCTGGCTAAATGACAATTTTATTTCTCACCTCCACTTTCACTGCAAAATATTACCGGGGCACTTTTCTCCATGGCAACTTTTGACTGAACCTAATGTCAGTCAAGTTAACTTACAAGTGAGTTTACCACTAAAAGACTGACATCAGCCTGTAGCCATGATTTGTTAATTGACAATACACGCCAACAAGCACAGACAAACAAAGCACATTTTGCCATGTGTGCATGCATTTCACTGGGAGTTTTGTTTAAGTAATGCTGAAGTCATCTTTTGTAAGAGAGACGTAGACAAGGCCACTGGGAAGAGAAACAGGAAGTACAACATATGGCCTTTGTTTGGGTACCTACGACGAGGCCTGTAATTTACACCCTAATGGGCGACGCCATCGCTGCTAGAGGCATCACCACTCTGAAGGAGACAGGGCGAGGAGAGAGAGGGAAAGAGCTCCATCATGGAAAAGGGAGCTCCTGTCTGCTGCAGTGGTCCGGGACAAAGCTGAGAGCTCCCAGACGCCCTGTATGATTAATGACTTATGGCCACGCTGTGTGGAAGCCTGGTAATTAGCTACAGGCTGATTAAAGACAAGTAAACTTCTGCTGATAACCCGATTCTGTTTCTCCCCAGCGCCGACACTGGCATGTGGAAGCTCTTACTGCCAGGGTTGCAAGAAACAGACCAACATTGAGTATGATGAATGTAGTCTCCAACAGGCGTATACAGGCTCTAATTTAAAACTATTTAGCGTGTGACATATTGGCATTGTGCTCTCTCTGTCTCCCTCCGTTCATGTTCGTGGTTTTGCGGCGCCGTCCAAGTTTCAGGGGGCTGTTGTTTTGAGTGTGCGCCTGGCATATTCATGAATAAAGTTTTGTGCTGGCTCCCTCCCTTTGCTCCCCCTCGGTCTTTTCCCTGTTCATAGATTTTTCTCCAAACATTTGCATTTTCTATATTAGTGAACAAGAGAGAGTGGCAGCCCGCCACAAGAGTTCATCAACTACCAGATTTTACAGCTCTGGCTGTTCAGAAACAGACAAGAAGGCTATGGCGGGACCAGAAAGTGGACAGCATTACACTGGATTTACCTTATGAGACAAAATGTAAGCAGAGTTAGCTCAGGCATGAAAAGGATGAAAAGGGCTCCAAGCACTCTACCGGCAGCCAAAACGGCCCACACAACCTTCCAAAGTCTCGTTTCTTTCTGTATTTTCATGAGGTGGGACTATTCCCCTAAGGTGAACAGATGGAGCAAAAGAATAATGGATAGCAGCATTAAATAAAGCTGATGTCAGTTGTTTTGCAGTTGAGCTTAGAGAGTGCTGCAGATCCTGAAATTAGTATCAGTGTTACTTAATAAATACTGTGCGCTGTCATCACCCTACTCTGATGGGATTATAATGTCATAACAAGATGTTATGCAACAGATGGATCCATTTCTTCTCTTAAACTGTAACATTAGAGACAGAGGCCAGTTTTGCAGTGGGTAGTTTCCTACAACTAATCGTGCGACCCAGTTTGTCTGTGGCAAGTGAGAAATGGGCTCTTCCTGAAATGAAATACACGACTGTGTGTGTGTGTGTGTGTGTGTGTGTGTGTGTATGTACACATATGTGTGTGAGGGTCTCTGGTAGGAAAAGGACAGTGCCACAGGGCAATTGTATGTGTGCTGAGATGAAATGCCCGGCCACCCACTCCTCTCCTTTTATCACCCCTCTCATAATTAGGTTGGTTAACATACTGCCGTGTATGCAGTCATATTGACTGGAGGCTTAATCACATTACTATTGAGTTCCCGTCCCTGCTTGCCCCAGGTGACACTTGTAAGTCCAGAGTTATGGCCCTAACCTATGGGAGGAAATTAGCTGTGGACACAAGTTTGTTCTTGTTCTCCACCCTCTGTGTGAAAATATTTAGTAGGCAGGGTGGGCGACAACACGGTGAGAAATGGAAGGGGAAGCACAATGTTCTACATAGAGCACCCGTCTACAGCATGAAAAATGCAGGACGAGCAGAAAGAGGTGCAGCGTGTGTTAGTTTGGTTGGCAGTCCATTAGGCCTGATAGACATTTCACTTACCAAAGTCAAATATAACAGTCTAGCATTCATTAATATGAGGAAGGGTCCGGGGGAATCAAACCCACCATCTGGTTAAGACGACAGTATAATGTACAACTCATGATTAGGTCTAAGGAGTGGAATTTCACTTTAATCTTTTTCAGGTCTTGAAATTTCCATCTGCACAGTGCGGCACATCATTTTTCTTCAAGACAAATGTGCTGTTTTTCATGTTCCAAAATTAGATCAGAAGAAAACGATTAATCATGTCATGGCCTGGGAAAGGAAACAAAGATCTGATTTTCTTCTCTTCCCTCTCTCTCGCTACACCCGTGCTCCTCCCCTTTCCTCACCTCTTCTTTTTCTTCCCCTCTGGCCCCCTCTCATCCCCACTGTAAGACCTCCCCCCTCCCCACCTCCTTCCTCTATCTCTTATCCTCTGCCTTCCCTTCTCTCTCTCTCTCTAGTTTCACCCTTGTTCTGGACAGCGTTCCTGAGCCATATCTTCCTCCCTGTCTTCTTGTGAGACAGAGTTATTTTTCTCTTCATCGCTCTGCCCTGACTTCAGAAGAAAGAGAAGGGTAGCCTTGATGATTAATACGAAATGACGAGGTGTCTTCAATTAGCATAGCCTTCCCTCTTCTCCTCCACCCTCCCCATGGCGGTGAACAACAGATGGCGGCCTGTTTGTATGTGACACCACAACCAAATCTAAACTGGGAAGAGTGCAAGTCACTGGGACTGCAAATTAGTGAGGCCACACAACTGTCAGGTGCTGGCCTCCACTGACAGTTGTAGCCCATTACGGGAACATTGATGTTTTCACAGTGTGACAAAAAGGATTCCTTTTTTCCCCCTCCGTACAGAGGACCTGTCTGTCAGCCAGCTCTCAAGTCATAACAAATCACTGGCACTCAGCTGAGGCTGAGCATTGGGAGCGTCAGGGGAAGATAAATGACCTGCAGGCCTTTGAAGTGCTTTGGCAGTTCAGATGGCTTGGCGGCGCTGACAGAGAAATATACACAACAGCGTAACCAATAATGAGAACATTAAACATTCCTGCCTCCTGACAGGCTGACAGGAAAGCCCAGCCTGGCATCAATCATCTTCCGAGGCATAACCTTGACAATTAGTCTCCTCTCTGCCTCTAGCTCTCACCCTGCGCTCTCCAGACTCCAATACCCAGACTGCACTAGCTGCCAGGCTCAAGGTGGATAGGATGGCAGGGTGAAGATGACAGCAGGAAGGCAGAAAGGAATGAAGGCCACAATCAGTGGACCAAGACATTTCCCCTATCTGTATATGTAGGTGACAGCGGATGTGGGCCCAAACATGTCAGGGCATCACATTGGATTTTGTAGTGTCACCTTAGCCAGGATGGCAGTGACTACTCTGCCTGCTGCCTTTTCATTCACCCTATGTTCCCCATCTCCTCCCTGTCTTTCTAAGTCATATCAGTCCTAATTTGCACAAATAATACTGCATCGTGAAACTGTACAATATACATGTATGATCTTGTTTTTTTTCTGTGTAAATACTTTGTAATTTGTCATTTCTTTTCAGACATTTTGGGGCTAATCATGTAATGAGAATGTTTCACTTTACTCATTGTTTTTGAACTAAATTGGAAAAAAGAAATGCCTTTTCCACACATCTGTGTAAAATGTATTTATATTTTTCATTTACTCAAACTTAATTAAGGATTAAATATGGTATGTAATATTTAGTCTTCATTAGCATAAAGTCAAGACTACCTGCAAATATTTGGTTTTGTTATCCAAATAAGTAAATTTAGCGTGACAAGGAAACTGTAATGCACTTCAGGGCTGAGCAGCACAATCCAAACATGCATGTCTCTCAATAATAGGTACTGAAACAGCAGGAGCAGGCAAAGTCCCCAAGCCATACTGTTGCAGAGTACAGTATTTCACTTGTGTTTCCTCCATTAGCCATCCACATGTAAATCAACACAGACAAGCTGACCCCCAACATGTTTATGTTCTCCGGTTTCCAGCACTTGCGCACTGCTCTGGCCGAACATTTTGTTGCCGCACCAGAAGAGATGATTTATGTGGAATGAAGACATTTCCCCTTTGACTAGCACATTTGCGAAAAGGTATGTCAAGGATGTGAGGTGCCTGGTAGAGGCAACCTTTCAAGAGAGTATTTTTTACCCGCTTATTGGAAGAGCAATAAATATCTGGGCGACAGGGCCTTCTCATGGTTACAAAGCTTACCTGCAACTGAGCTGGATAATTAGCAGGCCCTGAAGATGATGTATGACTTTCATTACCCTTTGGGACGGGGCAAACTAAATGAGGACACAGCTAATTGCCGTGCAAAGCAGTCTGGCATGATGGGGAAAAATGTAGGCCCTGCCTCTCTCTCCCTCCCTCTCTCCCTCTTACTCTCTCTCTCTCTCTCTCTCTCTCTTTGCTCTGTTGAAAAAAGGAGGCCCTGTTGCAGTTGTGGGGCTGTGATCTCCCTCTCCTCCCTAACTCGCTGCCCGCAGGAGTTCACTGACTGTCCATAAATCAGGAGCTGCTTACAGCTGAAACTACCCTGAGTCATCAACATGCAATAAGCTGAGTGACAGATTCCATCCTGACTACATTACACTCTTCAGTTCAAACATTCTTGTTCTCTACTCTGCTTTCTTTTCCCTCTCACCTTAACTCCATCTCTCTATCTCCCTGTCTGCCTGCCACATCTTGAACTTCTTAGAAATTCAAACCCATCCAAGCACGGTGAGGATAAAAACAAAAGCTGCTATAATCATAAGACCTTCCTCTCTGCCAAGTGTTCTGGGGTGTGTGTGTGTGGGGCGGGGGGGGGGGGGGGGGTAAAAGCAGACTGGGTACGAAAAGTGTTTCCAGAAACAGCCCTCTCTGGAGTTCCACTGGTGGAAGCTAATGTCTAAAATGGTGGGGTTAAGTATGTTGGCATCCATTACAATGACAAAGCCCTGCTCTCCTACTGACATGCCAATTCAATTCGAGCAAGCCTCTCATTCATTTTGGGATAGTGGGAGGGTTGGGTTGTGATGGTTGTGTTTGTGTATGGGGGAGTTGCACATACTGTAACTAGTTGCAACCTTCCTGATGAAATTTTAGCTCTTAACTTGATGCTTGGTCTTCTTTTAGTAGGATTTCACTTTGTTCTGTGTTTGCTCAAGTTTGGAAAATTGCAAGTTTTAAAATGTGAATGACAGATGTCAAGTTATTGTCAAGTGGATGGCCACTTGGGGACAGCACAACAAGGCTCAAAGACAACACTGACATTATTATCTGATGAAGTTGTTCAGACAAATGTGTTTGCAAACAGTTGCCCATTTTCACATCACATTGACATGGAGCCACATGAGCATTCATTTGAAGTCATACTTGTGGCTACCATGAATTTAAGTCCAATATTCACCTTTTAGCTCTGTGTTTGGTCTCCACCGACTCCTGAGGGAAATGTCTGATTGTTTAGCTGCTAAATGCTCCACTCTGTTCACCAGCTAGTAGCTAACTTTGTCTTTTTACCATTCGATGCTGTGCAGGTAGTGCAGTGTGGGTTTAGAAGAGCTTTCTTGCTAAAATCACTGATAAGAAAACATACTGATGAGAGCTGCAAGACTAAACAAAAAAGGCCATATAACCAAAATACTGAGCTGAAAGACACTAAAATGGCCTGTACAGCTGAGGGAAACTGCAAAGTTGGGTGATAATTCTGCCTGGGTTTGTCACTATGTCTTTTACATGCACATAGTCATTTCATCCATTGTGAAAATATTGATTTGTTAAATTTCAGATCTCCTTGATTTGGTGTGGACTGTGGTAACAAAAAGTGTGTTTCAGTAGTACTGATCCCTTTGTGTTACTGAAACAAAGTGCTTTGACCACTGGAGGTAAAAATGCCTTGAGCGGCTGCCCTGTCAGACAGAAGAAGAGCAAAGCATGTATAGGTTGTACAGTGCAACCAAACAAACAGAAGGCTGAGATGATTCACCACATCACAGTATTTTAAACTAAAGAGCACCATAAACAATGTCATCTGGCATGATAACTCTGAACACTGATTCAGTTTTATCTTCTTCTTCGCATTAAATGTGTGCATCGACTGGCTTTTATTTCCACTTCACTCCCATTACATTCATACATCTTTTCCTATTAGTCTTTTGTGTGTTCATACACAGTTACAATACTGCACAGGAAAAAAAAAATACACAGAAATGCAATGAATGCTAACATATAAAAAATGGATTTTGAAATAATAGAAATAAGGATAATGACTTTAATTTAATGGTATACATTCATATTTTTTATTATATATGTATATTATGACAGCTCCACATTTCACCTATCTTGGCATTAATAACATATTATTGTAAATGCATATTATTATAATTGTTCCACGTAAGTGTCACTGTAGTAACATGTGGTCTATCTGACGATGTTTTGATTTGACACCTCCCCAGTGCTTTACCCTCAATTAAACTAATTTTCATCATTTTACATTCTAATGGGGGTCAATCCGCACATAACGGTCCCTGCTCTTTTTGGTCAGTGATGCCAAAGACCTATAAAATACTGAGAAGAAGCTCTATCACCAAATGATTTTGTCAGCCGTGAACTTAATTTACTTCAATTGAAGCAGCAATCTGGAGCCGATTAATTCCCTCTCAGTGCAGCAAACGAGGTCTTTTTGAAACTATTTCACCACTCGCTAATGAAGCAATTGTTTCCTCTACCATGTGTCAGCTTGTGGAGCATCACTAACCTCAGACAGACACAGAAAGGCTTTTGAGCTGTCAGGAGGGGTTTTGTTTGTTTCCGTCAGTTGTGCTGATCCGAGACTTGAAAGGTACAGCCCGGTTTAGATCAAGATGAAAAACGCACAGTCCAGTGATGTTAGGGTGTGCCTGCTTGCTGAACATGGTAAGCATAATCGCACAAGTACATAATCGCACTAGTCAAACTGTTGTGTTATTGTACTGTACCTGCCTTTACGTTTACCCAGCTTAATTTGGCTCTGCTAAAATTTAAAGTTAAGTGAAATGTTAATTGTGCCTAAGAGCATAACTATTTCAGGCTGCGTGACATTTAGGGCCTCGCAAAGCAAAATAACGCTTGGATGATTTTGTTGTTTTGCAAGAGAACAAAGCTTTTCTTCAACTATGCAAACAAGTTTATGATTTCTTTCTGTCTTTGATTTTTGCTTCAAATATCTGTTTTATATGTTCTATTGATTCCAACTTTGTCTTCTCATCTGCGCCCACTGACATCAAATCCCATTACACATTGCTTTTTCAGAACTCGCTGGATCTAGTTTTTTATTTATACTGACAGTGGGTGAACTCCACTGTTGGTTTAATTCCTGGTTGTCCTGGGTGGAACTGTTCGCTGAGCACAGCAGGAAGGGAGCAGGCCTCGGTGATGCCTCTTGTTTATCTCAAGGTGAGAATTGTTTTTGTTCTCACAATTCTCACAACGTATCTCCCTTCTTGGCCCGCAGCTCCGAGGGGCACATATGAAGAGGAGGCGAATGATTCAGACTGAGACATCACTGCCTGCCTCTTATTTTTATTTTATTTTATTTTATTTTATTTTTTTATGTGTGCACATTTTTTTTGTGTGTCTGTGAAGAAATGAAGTCTTTTAAGGTCTCATCCTGCCAGTAGTGCATTTGGTCCTAACAAAGGTGTATAGTATGTTTTTGGTTCGTCACTTGCCCCAGATTCTAAGCATACTGAGAATCTGGACACTGCTGGTGAATAGGGTAAAAACTTTAAATAATAGATGTCACCATGAAACTTCCTTAGTTGATTACTTACATTAAGACAATTATTTTTCCTATGACGTTTTCTGAAAATTTATGTTTAAATATGCAAGTGATGCATTTTCTAATAAAATATGCACTAAATGTCCACAACAGAAATTGGAACATTGGATGAAACCAGGTTCAGAATTCTTGTTTCATTTTTGTTCCTATATTAGAGTCAGAGGTTTTTACAGAGGGGATTTTGTATATCTCTTCTTATCACTCCATAAATCATAAAATACTGTCAAGAGCCATAAAAAAAAAATAAATCAATTTTCACCATGTTTTTAGGAATAAAATGCTATATAAATCAGTCTATGATACATGAACAAATCACAGTAAAAACCTTCAGAATATAGATAGGAATAATACTGGAATATAGGTTTGGTATATGTAAGTGCAACTGAAGTGGAGATTTCTGGCTCAGAGTATGAGAGCAAAACTAATTTTTGTTACATATATTTTTGTAGGAAACCACTATTTACAGACACCATATATAACAATATTGTGCTGCGATTTGTATCACCCACAATATGTAATGATATTGTGGACAATATAAAGGCGATGACCATCCAGTAACTTTGTACAGGAGAGAGAGAGCTTTACATTCATACTCATGTAGACATGGTGCAGACAACGATTGTGGTAATGCTATCTTTTGGGGAATTTGGGAGAAATCTACAGACACCGTTCTGGTATTGTGTATGCTGGCTCACTGTCACACTGTGATGGCTTACAGGGACGCTTGAATATAACAGAGTCGGCGCTTATGTTATTTGTGACACCTGTGCTTTTCCTCAAGTCAAAATGTCTGCTGTGAAAAAGGCCTATTCTCAGAACAGTTCTGCATGTGCAAACCTGTAGCACCCACTGAAAGGGAAGAAGCAGTTCAGACCTGCAGATGTAGACATGTTGATGTCGCAACCTACAGATTGTTCGCTTGTAACACTCTTTGCCTGCAGGTGGTGCAAGTGCCAAATTTGGAGCATCTATTATTTTACTTGCCTGTAGATGGCAGCCTTTGGCTCATCTACAGCTACTGTTTTTAACTGCTGCTGCTTTTACTTTTCTCACCAATTGCTGGCGCACATTGAATTTGGACTACAATTGTGAAACTTCTGGCTCTGCCATTTGATGATGTTGGCTGAGCCCAGAACAAAGTGGAATTGAAATGACAGTGAGTATGATTCTCACAGCCATGTTGGGGAAATTAAAGGTTAACTCATAAGCAGGGTTAAATTAACAACAGAACGTATACCACTGTTATAAATTGAGCTGACCCTCTTATATTATGAGACTTTTAATTTTGAGATATTTCTTTAAAATTTGAACCATATGTTGGGTTAATATCAGTGCTAACCTTTATGTTCCCAGACATCCAGAGCCAGTAGATTTAATGATGCTAGCTGTAGGAACAAAACAGCTTCTTAACAAATCCTCTTGGGGCAGACTCATAATGCACAACTGCTGTTCCTGATCAATTGTTAATATTATGTTCCTACCTGACCACACTGAACTTTAAACAGTGTCTGAACTTGGAGGGATTTTGACGTTTTCCCATCAACATTTCCATTACAAAGTGTTTCTTGACTGATACTGTATTCTAGAACATTTCATTTTATTGTTGTTGGCAATAAGGAAATAACAGGAACAAATGAATTACAGTGAGGCACCATTTGAATCCAGCCAAGGCTGTTATGTAATAAAGTACAAATGAAACTGTATCCGCATATCGCCCAACTTTGTTTATATTTTTCATAAACTCTGGGCCTGCTGCTGAAACAAAACTGGTGGAGTTTTGAATGAAACCTGACAAGCACCAATAAATCACGCTAAATCATGAATCGATAACAAATGCCTTCTAAATTATGAATAATGACCAGGCAGTCATAAACTAACACAAGCACAACTCAGCAGGCCATTCATTTCATGGCAGCACAAAATAAACAGACACATTTCTTTCACGGCACTAATAAATTTCCCTGAAAAACTCAAAGAACAGTCCATCTGCTTCAAATAATTTTTAATTTCCTTTTCTGTCCTGTCCCCATTAGGTATTCCACAGAGATATTCTCAAAATTCTTTCATTTACCTCCTCCCATATGCATCCAATTACCTTTCTCCCTGTGCCGGGCTGGTGCCTGGTCTCTCTTGAGTATGGTGCAAAATACCCCCACCTGTACCTTAAGCAAACTTTATGCTTGTTTTATTATCTGTGAGAGGCTGTGAGTCATTCAGCTTGTGCTCTGGTGGATTTGGCCGGGGCTTTTGGTTTGATGTCTTCTGGCTCTGGCCAGGAACACCTGCACCTCTGCTCTCGCTCTCTCTTTCCAGGCTGATCTATTAGCTGGCTAAATGGCGCAGCAGATGTTCGCAGGCCAGCGAGGGAATCCGTTCCTATCCTCGTGACCGCTTCAGCGGTGATGCCGAGAGGATTTACACATGGAGCGGAGGACAACGACACATTTGAGTTCATTTATCACTAAATCATATTTAGGTAAAGAATTCCCCAGGGTGTCATCAGTGCTAACTGCATTTAAAACGACCCCTCATTTCCCATAGACCAGATCATGCTTGGCTCTTTTAAAACAGTTTGGAGGGAACAAAATCTCATGTGGGATACAGATATTAACCTTCTTGATCTCTTTGTACTTGACAAACTAATGATTCTAGGAGCTCACATAACCTGCAACATGATCATAATGGGGATAAGAGTGTGTTATGTATTATGTATCCTATGTATTATTATGTACCTAATTTCACACATAGTCCTAGTTTTTAATTACCTCTCTTCTCTTTATAACAAACATTAAAATGCATTTATTTATTTATTTAGCTAAGATTTTACTTTTTTTTTCCTTTTTCAGTTCGTCCAATTTGATTTTTTCTGCTTTTTGTTTTTTTTATTAGTCACATGATATCTCACCTGCAGAAACAAATGGAAACCGTGGCTTTGAAATAATCTTGAAAAACATGTCTCAGTTAAATTACACTTAGCTTGACATTGTTGTTGTACTTTAAAAGGTTGTGTTCACCCAATTTCTAAAAAACAGAATATAGTGTAACACAACCTGCTATAATTAGAGCTAAGTGAGAAAATGTTTAGCTAATTTGGGTCAAACAACCCTCTGAAAATGTCTAATGAAATTAGAAGAAATTAGTAAGTTGTAAAAAACAGGTGTTTTATCTAGTTTTATCTATCTCAAAATGGGTATTGGAGGAACAGTAAACTAGATCAATGTGACTAATGGGCTGCAACTCTGAACAGCAACAGTATTAACTAAATTAGCTTGATGGTCAACTGGATAACTGCCTGGTTAACTATCTCCCACTGTATACATAGTGTTGTCTTTTCCCTAAAACATCTGATTACAATTTGGTTTCATAAAAACATACAACCTAGCTTATTTAAGTTGAATATACTTCCAACTTTCATCTTTGTCGTGTGTCAGGGTGACCACTGTAATCACTGAAGAGCCAAGTGTGTGAACTGCAGCTGAGGCCATGCTGATCGCATGGTGATCTCATGTTCACACTATGCCAGTCCCTTCCTTCACACTTTGCCCTCATCCTCAACTGGCCCCCAGGTCATCCCAGCTCAAAATAGGCCCTGGGTATCTCTTTTTAACACCGGTGTTGTGACAGGCTGGACAACAGGACGCGGCAGATAATGAATGCCTTAGAGGCACAAAGTGTCTTTATTAAATAGTTAGAGAAAGTGGATGCCAGTTACAGAACAGAGGACAGTGTGGAGGACACACACCCCTTTAGAGAAACAATTACTCCTCTACTCAAATTGATAGGCATGTGGTTTGATTGATAAGTTGATTTGGCAATTGCTGAGCCTGAGGATTTAGACTATTTCTTGGGGTAGAACATATGGTTTGATTTACTGAGCAGTTCAAGAGGACAAGCCTGACAAGTAGAGGTAGGGATTCAATGACATTTTTGGTAAGAGAGCAATAATTTATGTTTCCCATGCCAACTATTAATACCCAGCTGGCCTCAGCACAACACCACTTATGTAGGTCTTAAAGGCCAAGTAGGACGTGTTGTCACTGGCGTTTTTATAAATCTTGCCCGCAGGAACGCAGCTCTAAACAGGAGACTGGAAACAGAGCTGTGAGTGATGTGAATATGTGTGCAATGTGCTTGTGTGTATGCTGTCACCATAATCTACAGCACCTAACTTTATGACGGTGATTTTTTGTGGCAACCTCAACTCTCATTACACAGGATCACGATTTTCAGTGTAACTTTTGCAGAGAAACTGGGCTCAGGAGATAATATCAAGCCCACGGTGAGTTATAACTGCTGTGAATTGTAAAGAATTCACACTGAAACGAGGGTAAAGGAACAAGCTCTGTGCAGAGGAATATGTACTACTATGTGTCCAAACCCTTGATTTTTATCTCTGGCTCTTTAAGCATGTTCTCAATCAAAATTACACTGAGTACTCAGAGTAAGTGTCACATTATCCCTGTTTAATTAATATGTCTCCTAAAGATTTACAAGAGCAGCTACTATAGGCATGCAAGTTGAAAAAAAAGAGGAGGGCTGTGCTAGCTATCGGTGTTACGCTGAAAGACTGCAGTAAAGAAGTCTTTGCTCTTTAGAGAATTTACTGGCACAGCAAGGGATGAGAAGACACTAAAGGGTATATGTCTGTTCCTGGACCTGACAGTTTGATGGCCGTGTGAAACTCAAGAAAGGCCAAGCTGGTTTGTTTTCAAGCCGTTTATAAACTGTACCAACATGCTCCCAGCACACTGGAGCTGCTAATTCATTGCTGACTTTAATCATTCATCTTGTGATCGCACACCACAAAACACAGTTGTGAGTTTTCAAGTGTGTCACAAGCTAGTGTTTGTGTACTCACTGTATTTATGCATATATCTTCTGAAGGTGTATAACAGATAAGCCAGCACACAAATTCCATAGAACATTTACATGGTTTAAAGGAACAGTTTGATAGTTTGGAAAATACTGGTGTTTTGCAGAGAGCTAGGTGAGAAGACTGATACCACTCTCATATCTGTCTGTATAAGTATAAAGCTACAGCTGAGAGGCAATTAGCCCAGCTCAGCATAAATACTAGAAGCAGGGGGAAACAGCTAGCCTGGCTCTGTCCAAAGGGCCAAAACATGTTTTACCTTGTTTGTTTAATTTGTACAAAAATAAAGTGTAAAACTGATAAATACTGAAGTCTCCACTGGTTGCCTGGGTCCTATGTGACCCACATAGTTTCAGCATATAGCCTCCATAAAAGCTGACTTTTTTTGTATGGATTAAACAAACAAGATATAAAACATCCACCTTCTGCTCTTTGACTTAAGTTACCTGAATGTACAGATGTCAAAAACAACCTGCTACTAAAGAACTGCAAAAAACAATTAGTGTGTTGTGACCTTTAAATAGTACAGTGTTTGAATTTTGGACAAATATATTTAATTTAACAAAGTGAGGGCTTTAACCAGGTAAATCAGAATCCGCTTGACTCTGATGTGTATTAAACTCCAGACTTGGGGACATACTGTAACTGACAGAACCCAGTCACAGAACTCAGTCCCCTCCTCTGGCCATTTGTAACCTAATGGCCCAAACTGTCCTCAGCCTCACAGCCTAAAGAACATCCTCATCGTGGGCCACAGTGCTAATCCGAAGTCCCAGCATTCCTCTCTTGTTCATAGGACACTTGTCAGCTCCTGGGGGCACAGATGCTTGCCTGTCAGAGCCACTTCAGGGCGATGGATGGAAGAACAGACTGCATAGTGCCCTCCCTCTCTTCAGTGTTAACTTACAGTGGAAAATGCTAAACACCCCTGACCCTCTGTCCATCAATGAGCTAGTTAAATGTCAGGGTGGTTTGAGAACAGGACCTTTAACCAAGCAATCTTTGGGATCTTTATCTGTAGGAAGATGTTGCTATGGTTGACTCACAGGCTAGTAAACTCCCAGTTCCTGCATTAGCTGAGATTGCATACACGACAAAGATGTAGGTGAAGGACTGGGCAGAGCATGAGGAGTGACAGGGAGGTGTGGGAGGAGCAGAGTGGTCCCCCTTTTGAGTTTCATGCTAGTTCTAGCTTGATTTCCAGAAATTGGATATAGTAGCTTTACTGGGAAATCTCAGTATTATTAAATATGAATGCTTTGTTTTCGCCCATGCTGATGGTGTAGCTTAAGCAGCTTTCTGAAATACTTCATTTTATCAGAAATAACCTCTGACGCTTGCTTTTTGACAGAACGTAAAAACACATAGATAGTTTAACTCTTATAGCAAACTGCATGACAGTTGAACAGTAAAGTAATTACCCACAGCTTTATTGTCTAGTAGCGGTCAGTGACCTCTGCAGTGTGTTAATTATACTTTTGCAATAACTTCTCTACTTGCATGTCAACTAATTTGAAAGCAAGCCACAGCCTCACACCGGCATGAAAGTGCCGGTAAATCATTTATTGAGAAATGATTGACTGAAATGATTCCTGTTGAATTACATTTTTTTGGAAAGCTGTAGGAATCTGAAACTCCCTGTCATCATTGTTCTTTGAGTCCATGTTTTCAAAATCTCTACAATGGAATAAACTTGTTATTGTGAGCAGTATGGACAAAAATGCAAGAGTAACAGCCAGGTTGACAAATACTGGAATTTCCCTTTAAATTACAGGGATATGTAAAACCATATTTACAGTACAGGGGAAAGATATCCAATTCCACAGGCTAGTGAATTAACCCAGCTAATGTTTCACTGTTACGAAAGCAGAGACAAAATAAAAACATCATGTCTTCCTTTTCAATTTTATGTGTCTGTTTATTGGGATTTAATTACCACTCTTGGGCAAGTTCAACACACTGGACTGTTATCTAAAGTATCACTCAAAATAGCACTTGGTAAGCACCAGTTGATGTGGGACTTGAGAGACACCAGGGGCATGGTCGTCCCTGAGGGCTCCGGTTTCAGGGCTGCATGATTGAAGCTGCCAACCTGACGGGCCCACCTGCCCAGTGGCTACAGCCAGCTGGCCCAGACAATGATTAACGGCTAGCGTAAACCTACTCAGCAGGGCCTCAGACACATTTGTGCATTCACTCACACGTAGAAGTGTTACATGACGCTAAAAGCTATTACAGAGCAGGGGCCCAGACCAAGGCAGGAATGACATCCATAAATGTTTAGTGGGACTGCCCTGCACACTTATCACTTTTCAGAAAGAGAGACTCGCTCTTGTCAATAGAAGCATGATTCTAGAGATCAATGGAGCAGATTTATGCACTGTGGTATATGGGAGATTACCCCCAAACCTGGATCCCATATCTGCCTTGAGCTTTCACCCCCTGCTTCCTCCATAAAAAGAAAATGACACCATAAAGAGTAAACTGGGCTTGATATCAGACTCCCTGGCTCTAATCCCTGGGAGCTTTTTGATACCTTTGATTTTCATTTTTCAAGGGCGGCGTACTATTAATCTTTTGGTGGGGTGTAAAAACTAGCTCTGGGAAGGCTCTCAAAAACCTGCCAGCTCTCCACATTTTTTTTTCTTTATCTCAGAAGTGCAAGGTCTTTGACTGGAACATTATCAATATTACAGTGTGCATATTACTACTCATTCCTAAGTCTCCTTGGAAGGGTCTGTTTGGTGTGAACTAGTCAGTGAGTAAACACATAATTTCAGGAATGCAGCTTCATGCACCTGACGACTATGATTACTTATAAGTAATAATCTGCACCATTTTTTAAAATGCCAAAAACATTTTTATACCCACTAGGACATAAAAGCCACTAGGAAGCTGAAGCTACATTTGTGTGGATTCTTGTAGGTGCCTTTAATGATTTTTCAGTGGCAGTGTAATAGTACTGCATGATGGTCCTTGGGCGGACTGCCTCGTTGCCAGCCAAAAAGATTATTCATAACCTGGCAACTTTTAAGGGATTATTACTGATTTGTAAAGCACTGACTAATAATTGTGTACCATCAATAAGTTAATCTGATATAAATTTTAAATTTATAAAAATTGTTAAATTTTTAAATTTTGTAAGCAGTTCCTTATTATGAAGAAACTCTGTACATAAGCACTGCCAACCAGTGGCACTAGATAGCTGAAGCTGGAACAATTGTATTATCGCCATTAGACAGTTCTTGTATTACTTTTTGGCAGTGACTCTTATAATTCATTTATATCTCATCTTCTTTGCAAATAATGCTCACAAAAATGTTCAGCTGGAAAACAGAGAGTAACCCCAAAATGTAATTTTCTTCAGAGAAACTTAAAAACCTTTGAACATGATGCCTTTTTATTTTTTTTGGCTGAAACATCAGAAGTTTGTTTGGAACAAAAAATAAAAAATAGACATAGTCATGGCTTAAAAAAAAATAGCGAGAGATGTGACCTCAAATGTAATTGTCATGTTGGACAACACTGTGCAATTACAATGTGAATTTTTACAACTTTACAAACTATATCACATTGTTTTCAAGACAACTTTTTAATTTAATATAAAGCCAAGTAGGTAAAAGTATATAGACCTAATGGCTTAAAAGAGAGAAGAATAGTATTGACCATTTTTCAAAAGGGACTCAAGTCGAGCCCTCTGCTTGTAATTTTGACTCTGACTTTAGTCACTGCTTTACATTTTTTAAGCACCTTCATTATAAAGAATTGAAACTGTGCAATATAATAAGAAGTTCTGAAGAGCTATCACAGTCCTGCTGATGCATACTGTATGAAGCGGATGAATCTTAGGGTCTGCATATGCAGCAGCGGCTGTTTTCTCATTATTCCCCAGCTAATGATATACAAGAACCACAATGGGTAATGTATAGAGCCATGCATCCAAACAGCAATAAAATGAAACGCTTCACGAGAATTGCACAATGCACATTGTCACCGTATTTCAGAGAGCAAACCTGCATTTAGAAAAGAGAGGCGGGATCCCATTTTTTAGGCCAGCCATTTGTTAGTTATGTAGATATCGATAAGGAAACTCAGCATGCCGAGGATAGTTAGTATTCTGGATAGGGCTCTTGGAAAAATGGGCTGTTTTTTATCCTTCCCGTGAAACACCGCAGGCCACACCATTGCTCCAACTCCAATTAATTTCTACACCCCATTCATATTACTCTTCTATGTAAGTGCAACGTTTCCTAATTGCATTCATCACCAAAACCCTCACTTAAGTTCCCCCAGTATATTTATTATCACGCTAACTGGGTCTAAATTATTAAACCTTAATGATGTGGGCCCTGAAAATATGTTGTCCTTTATTTTCCCCACAGAGAATCAATGTTATACATTAGCAGTATAAATTAAGCCATACTTTACCTAGGCATGTTGCCGCCTTCAATATTCCTTCTCAGTGAAATGTATTCTCACAGTCCGGTGGCTTGTGGGTGCCTCTTGGGGGGGTTGTGGGGGGATGATATAGTTCATTCTAATGAAAGAGCTAGGTGCTGCTAATGGTTTAAATGATACATTTGTGCAAGAACAGCAGAGAAAATACATATGAGAGATCTGGTGAAAACAAGATAATTCACACTCCCTTGGGGATATGATGTCATCGGACACACAGTGTATGCTGATACTCTTGGGAGGCCTCAAAAGCAGGGACTGACTGCATATTCTGGTGTGATATATGTAGGTCAGTAATAGAAATAGGTAATACGCGGTGAAGTCCATCACACTTAAAGGTTAATTACAATAGCTACAGTAGTCTTACCTCTTTATGATGAAATTGGTTGTTATTAATCAACTTTAGAGTGCTTTGTAACATTACAAGATGTGGAAAGACATATTAGTCTGACACAATGTAATCTCTGTCTTTTTTAGGATACTTAAATAAGCCCTTTATTTCCAAATTATTGCAGAGAAAGTGGCAATTAATAAATGCAATCAAAAATTCAAATGAGCTGCTATAAAGGGCAGTTTTGTCTGCTTTTGCATAATCAGTCCAGTTAAAAAGTGGTTGTGGGTTGAATCCTTAACATCATTTGAAATAACTGATGTATTGTTTAATTTAAAACCAACTTTATTATTATCTTTTCAACAAATCTAAATGGATTCCCGGGCTATCTCTCCTTTTCAAGGTGGGAAGTAGCCTCTAGATAAACGGAGATTAGGGAGCATTGTCTCATTGCGAGAGCATCATCCATAACACCTTCCCTCAGAGTGACTTCACTTACATTAACAAGCTAAATGCTAGTGTGAGGGGGCATTTAGAGGTAAAAATACAGAGGGCTGCTACAAAGGTAAACCCTGTGACTGATGACACACAGGTTGAGGGAATACAGAAGAGAGATCACTTCTGAGCAAGGTAGCCTTGATATTTGCCAGACAGAGAAAAGGACTAAGCTCCTCCTGCCTTCTGTCTCCTGCTACCAGGATAAATCCCCACTGATCGCTAATTGTGTGATTCTTCTTGTCTACATCAACTTCAGCCCGACAGGTTATTTCAGCTTGTTATCGGGAAAACATTTATCCACTTGGAATTATTACTGTGCTAGGGCCTCTGGTGAAACACAAACAGTAGTGAATCTTGTAGAGTTATGGTAAGGCCTCTCCTCATTAGATGGCCAATCGACTGGCAGAGCGGAGGGCCCAATCCCAGCCCTTTATTGAGTGTTAAGGAGACACAGACTGACATTTACATCTCTTGCTTCTTCATGACTGGCTAGAGAGAAAATGGCTGCCATAGATCCTGACTCTGAGGAGCAGCATATAAGGTCAGACAGTGAGACGCATCTTCATCTCTGAGCAATGCTTCATGGACGAGATAGCACATTTGCTACGCAGAAGAAAATAGGATGAAGGCAGAAAATAGAATACAGTGGGTTCTAGGTAAGTAATATGTCACTCTGATGAGTGTGCAACTTGGTTGCATAGAACAAACGCTGCTCTCTCAGGGCAACAGAACTCCCCAAAAACAAACCTAAAAGATGTAAACAAGACAAGTCACCCAATCTCATCTTGTCTGTATTGACTTATTGCGCAGAAACAGAGGAAAACACTGTTGTGGATAAAGCACCTTCAAACCCCCAACAAACCACAACGGCCCTCCACTTCTGAGGTGCTCTTTTCATTCAGTGGCAATTACAGTCCACACCTGGCAACACAGAGGACACCTCAATGCCTAACAATGTCGCAGAGGAACTCTTTTCCAAACTACCCTCCCAAATTGGCTCTGTAGCTTCAACCCAATTAGGGCTGAAATATGGTAACTGCATCAACCATTACAGAGCTGTGGAGAGCGTGCAGGGATAACTCTTGAAGGTTAGGAGGGGGTATGCTTCAGGAGTGATATGTTGGGGGGACTTGTGCTTACACAGCAGAAAAGAGCACCATGACGAGGGGACAGCAGAGAGAAGCAAGAAGGAAAGGAGGGATGATAAATAAACACTCCTGGATAGATATCCCGTGGACATATATTGGAGTAGTGGGAAACGTAGGAAAGATTAGTGTTTCAGCCGAGGACTAGACTTACTCATATCAACCCTTCTTCTGTATCTTGTAATAGGGAGTCTGTTGTTAAATGCTAATACAGTCTGTTCAGTGCCTAATGTAATGAGCCATAGTCTTCGCATAATCTTGCTGAATTTGCATTATAACATGCAGTATTTTACCAATTTATTGTGAAAGATGTTTTTTAAACTTGCAGGCCAGTTGTAGCTACCACATACACTGTTAATAAAAATAAAGCCATGTCTCTGTTATTAAAGAACAAAATAAAACACAAATTGCAAAAGCCAAGGCATTAAATATGTTTTTATTATGCAAGAGAATGATGTTTTTTTATAGTAGCTCATCAATATCTCAGGACATTTTAGCAGACCTGCATAAAATAACATACCGCCTTCCCCCCTCTTTCTTCGTGGATGGCTGGCTGTGGCCTACATGTGCTCCTGACACCAATGTAACTAATGTTCCCTGTGCCAGCAAAGGATTCTGATATGATATAAGCATTCAAACCTGTCTGCTTTGAGATATGGTGTCTGTCACCCTCCGCTACGATTGATTCCCCCTTGCCCTTAAATGCAGTGCTTGCAATGCAAGCCAAGGACACTCGCCTGCCTGGTCAAGTAATGACAATCGTCTTTAAGGAATAATGGCCCGAACGCTGCTTTTGAAAAGTTACCAGGCCGCATCCAATAATGAATTCCCGGTCGATGACACATTGATAGATTCCTATTCTTCAGATGGGACACTGTAGCTGCAGTTTAATTGACAAGAAATGAATTCAGGAGGTAGGGAAGTAAAGGCAGGGATGAGATGGTGGGAGGGAGGAAGCAAGAGGGGGACTAAATTCTGTGTGATCAGCAAGGTTTCAAACAATCATTGGCAAAGTGAAGTCTCTGCCATATCTATAAGTCATCATGTTTTATAGGCCATTAGGATCTCCAGAGAAGGGCCGTGTGGAGACCATGGCTTTTTGTCGAAATTAAAATGTCACAGAGGAAGAAATAGAACAAAACAGGGAATCTGCAATTAATTACCTGGCCATAAAAATTCAATAATCGGGAAGCAATGCTGTTTTCCGCACAGCAGTACTCCTGATCACAGCAAACTGGAACAGAATGCATTCATCTCCCAAAATTACATTTCTAATTTAAAAGGGGATAAACTAGAGAGAGAGAGGACCGTCAGTGTAAGTGGAGTATTATACACAGCCTGTAGCCTACAGTCCTGGTTAAGCTTTAGTGCAGACAAACCTGTGCAAAACCCCAAATATCTAAAGAACCAGTATTAGCAAAAATCAAAGCATCAATGAAGGATGAAGGAATCTATCTAGAATCTAAATGCAAAAAAAATAAATAAATAAATAAATAAAAATTTAATCTTAATTGTTATTGTAAATATGTGGCCAGTTTTACAATGGTAGGCCTCCATCTTTCATCAGATGGAGGCCTGCCACTAGGCACCCAGGTGACTAATACATAAGAGATGTTAGTATAGACAGAAATTCCTAGTGGAATCCGTTGTGGTCTATGTAGTCCATCACATCTTTACACTTCATTTTAACATAAATCTGACTCCTGCTCATGGTGTCTTACAAAGTCCTACGGTGCCTAGTCTGTGTTTACCAGTACATGCAAACTCCAAAGAGACGTCAGACTTTCCTGTCTTTTGGAGTAGCGCCTTGTCGTGTGAGCATATTATAAGTAAGCACTCCAACTTACTAGACCATCACAATAAACCAACAGCAACCCACAGCAAACAATGTATTATTACATCTCCCTCTAAATGCAAATGTTACAGTTCACAGAAACACTGGTGCATTGTCATGCACCAACTGAAATGCCTGATGGCAATTCAACAGACCACTGAAGCAGCGATTGGCAAAAGAGAAAAATGGGGGAAAAAAAAACTAAACTAAAAAACATGACTGTACCTTACTATGTCCAACTCATTTATAAATGTAGCACAGCTATAACATGGGCGTGGCAACTACTTGTACAGGTTGCACTTGGGCAGGAAATTTGCATCTCTGATCCTTGGTTTATTGTAACCCACTCTGCTCTAAAATGGTCACAAACCATGAACAAATCTTAATCTTAAAACACTGCAGTGCATCTTCCACCATAGCAGTTACTGTTGTTTTGAATATAAATGTTTTCTGGATTTAGAGTGGTTTGATATTATCTCATGTTTATTAACAGTATTTGCCAGATTTTGCACACTTGCTAACAAAAACATCGCTGCTTATTCAGCACAATATTTTGTGCACCTGTGTTGAACCATACACTATAGCAGATGCTTCAAGTTTTTGCTTGACTATCTTGTCTCCTCTCAAAAGTTAGTTATGCATCAAGGTGAGAGTAGGGTAAGGACACTTGGGCACAGTCTTCAGGACTCTTTGTAGACATAAGACTCAGACTCCCGCAGCAGAGGGTGGTCTGAAGGGGAGGAGGAGTGGTTTTAATTTAAGGAATGCAGTGGTGCTATATTTCACCCTCTGCTGTTGTCTCACATTATCTTGGTAAACATCCCAGGTACTAATATGATATATTTTCGAGCAGGCGGTGTTTCATCCTGCTCCCTGTGTGATTGATGAATGACGGAGGCATGAAACAGGGACAGAGATTTATGGGGCTCTGGCGCATAGAATATGTATGATTATCAGCTCTGTGGTGAAAGCAGCTTGCTTTGAGTGATAGGCACATGGTGAAAAATCTACTAAATGACTCCATTCCCCCTGAGAAGTCCCAGGAGGAGGGTTTTTATTTATTTATTTATTTATTTTTTTATCTCTGTCTGTCTCTTCCTGGCCCTATCTCAGTCATTTGTAGGTACGTTCTTGAAGATGAGTGGAAACACAGGACTAAAAACCTACAGAGCTCCACAGAAGATAACTTAAATCAAGATGTGCGTATTATGCAACATAGGTTCGGATATTACATACCTGACATGCAAGTTTGATGTTTAAGACATGGTTAAAAACGAAGAGAGAGAATTTTATCCAGCTTTGATGAGTGAAACCTGTTGTTAGATCCAGCTTTGGATCACACCCTTTAACATATTTTATAAACCTCCATTTCAAAAAAGCATTTTGTGACTACTGGAGACAAAACAAAGTGACTTTCTCCTTCCTCAGACAGCGCTGGATCGTGCTCAGTTTGTCTTCGTCTACACTCATCAGCTTATCAAAAGGTGTGACAGTAATTGTCAGAGTAAAATGCCCTAGTTTATCTTCTGTTATTCAGTAATTCTGTCTAACCTCTGATTTAGTTATAATACCCATTGGCATCTCTGAGTGCCTCGAACAGTCATCTCCTAATTGATCGATAGGACGTCATCATAAATCCCAAATCCTATGCACTTTATTGATCCTTCCGGAGCGCTTGCTGCCTCTCTGCATATGTGATTGCCTCAGCCCACACACATGCCAGGTATCAGGCATATTTTATCCACCAGAGGCACTATCAAATGCACACTGTATTGTTTTCTGCATCTGAGAATTACTGCTTTCCAGTATGACTTGAATGACACCCAAGAGAGGACTTCATTTCCTATTCACCTCAATTTATATTTACATGAGAGTCATAAATAACGCTAATGCACCAAGGTGGTTTGGTCAGAGTAATTGTTTATTTGCTGCCTGGTGGATGTGCTTGATAATATTGCAAGTGAACACTTCCATGTCTAGCTCGGACTGACTCACAAGCAGAACATGTGTGAGAACTTCTCCTTTGTGTACTTTCGCTATTCATAGTTATATGTAAATGTTTCACTGCCTATTCAGGTGCTCCACACCTGTAAAGCTGTGTTTTAAATGTGCATCATCTTGTATCCATGTTATTCATCCATTTGGATGTTAGCTGTGGAAAATTTGCAAACATGACCTAACTTCTACTTAACGTGCCTGCAAAGCAAGAGCCTGGCTAAGAACACGCCATGCTACATCTTCCTATGAAGAAGCTGGTGATAGCAGCCTTCTTGCTAAACCCCTTCTGACTGGTCAGCCCAGAAAGTATTATTTCATTATGGGTAAAAGGGTGGATTGCAAAGTTTCCAATTTGTCACACAGCCCAGTGGCTAATTATGCCCCCCACATTCTCCACATATGGCATCTCAGTGCTGACACTACAAAGTCTTGCTACACACAAATAACAAATAACATTATACTAGAGTAAAATGTCAGATTTTCATAGATATTTACTTGCAATATTAGACTGATTCTCAACACAACGCTGATGTACATTTGGCCTCCCTTCATGCACACAACTCTTTACAAAGACCTGGCATAGAAGAATGTTGATAACCTTGTGAAATAAACACTTTCACAGCATACATTTTGACTTGTCAGCAGGAAAAGCACAGGCGATACTAATAATATTAATGATAGCTCAGTTTTGTTAAGTGTCCCAGGAAGTCATGCCAGTGAGCCAGTTTTAAAACCAGAATCCTGGAAATGTCTCAAAATGTCCACGGTGAAAAAGGTGCATTGTAAACTATCTTGTGGCAGTCACATTCATCTACCTAACCTGTGAATATGGCTAAAAGTGAAACTATCACTGATGGAAATAAGTGCAGTCCAAGGCCATAGTATCACAAAAATATGGTTCAGTCCGAGAAAATGAATTTTCCAGTCTTACAAATCTAATTGTCTTCGACATAGGCACGTAAGCTACTCACTTCATATTTTTCCCAGCAGGTTTGTTGCTATGGAGGACAAGACGCCAGAAGGGTAAAGACCCGTTCCTGAGAAATGACTCACCCTGTGTTCATGTGACAGTGGCACGTGTCCAAGTACGGTCCACAAGGTGGAACAATGAGAGGATTTGTCGTCTCATAATTGTAATTTAATAAAGATCTCACATGGTATCAGCGGTGCCTGACAGGCAGGGCCTTCCGGCGCTTGTTAATGCAATTGTTCTGGTCAGACGGTGCTGTCACAAATCATGTTGAAAGTTGGGTGACAGGTAGCAGAGCTCATGGATACTTCCTGAGAAGCTCAGACTAGTTTTGGATAGAGGCCAGGGAATGACTACAAATGCCGTTGTGTTGTCTGGTTGAAAATCAAGAGCGGCAGTGTCTTTGTTAAGAATGAGGAAGAGATGTGACTTCAAAGAGAGGATTTATTGAGGATAGCAAACATTTATTTTGTGGAGGGCTTTAAGATAATCTGGGATGTTTTGAGAGATATATTTCAGAACCTTCCGATCTATACACAACTCATGTTAATGATAAAAAGTACAGTACCTAAAACTGAATATGAAGAGCAGTGAAGGTAATCGATAATTATCAAACTTCATCTAGTGCTAGCCCACAAAAAATATATGAGCTGTTGACAGTTTGAGGAAATCCATTTCCAAAATGGAGGCTCTTGAGGATTAAACAATGCCCTCCCTCAACACTGACACCACCACCCTCCCCCTGCTGCTCTTGTTTCACCTCTCTCTTTCAGTGCTGATGTATGGGTGATGTGTGACAGGGGGAGCTCCAGTAAAACCCTGCATACATGCCAAAATACATTTTACAAGCGCTGCTCTAATCAGCCTGCAGCCAGAGGCTCATAAATTGCCTCAGTGTGTCTGGAGCTGGTGAACAAACGCAGCTTATGGTCACCGCTGAGAGTGGATATACAGCAGGCCACGCTCCGTGGGCAGAACCAACTCTGAGTGCTGCTGGTGATGTTTGTGAGTCAATTCAACAGAGGGAGGAACAGCCCAATGCCTTTATATCAAAAAATGACAGGGAACAATAATTTATGCGTCTGTTTAATCAGCTGAGTGCATGTAGGCAAATGTTTGCATATTGCTGCATGTTTTACTTGCGTGAGCACATGTCCCCATGCTTGGATGCTCTCACTCATGTGGAAAGTCTCAAATATGTTAAAAGCTGTCATTACATCCATATTTAGGGGCCACTGGGGGATTAATCAAGGGTTCGTACACTCCTGCTCCTGATCTGAATTATCAAAATGATTCAGATCATTCCAGCAGGTAGACTGTTGGGAGGTTGTTTTGTTCTTTTTAATCTCAGATGTAACCTTCAGTGTCCTCCACTGACAGGAAATGCAGTTTATCAACTGGGGATGACACCGGCGGGTGTGATATATGCAGGACTGTACTTCCCCAGATAACTCTAATAGCATGAAGCCCCGTTCCTGCTCTGTTCCTCGTTTTCAACCAACAGGGAAATTCCTGAAGTAGGAGACGATGATCAAATAAAATGATACTTTGAAGTGTGCGCTTGAGTCCCATGATGACTTCGCCAAGTCCTCAGATGACATTTCAGAATTAAATAAAGGCACCTTGTCATCTCAGTAAAAAAAAAAAAAAGGGGGGGTGGGGGGTGGGGCAGCCTCTATCTCTGGTAGGTGTCTTTTCGTGAAGAACAATTTTTTGATATTTTTTCATGCCGTGGATTTATAAATGAAAGTCTACCACAGGCACACACAGGCCGGGGAAGTGTGGACTGACATTATCTGAGAGTGTTGCTTAATAAAAGCCCAACTGTGGTGTGTGTTATAGCCAAGGCCAATATGTGTCTGTTGGCCTCAGCCCACGGAGGGCTTGTGTACAAAGGATGAACACATGGCAGAACTATGTGTGTTCACCATCATACAGTACAGAGGTAGATCCTGCTCCTACTGTATGTACACCGTGTTCTGGGTTGGAATTATCATGCAGTTTTTCAACAAATATCACATCTCAGAGGCGTGTTTATTTATATCCCTACAGTATATTTTGTAATTTTAATGCATGAGTGGGTGAGGGCATTTTTTCCTCATTTTCCTCATCTGCTGAGTAACAGTTAGTCCAACTGGGATCCATTAGGTGGCAGCACTGAGCATGACCTAAAACTGGAGGACTTGCTATAAAAAAATATTTATGAAAAGAGGTGCATTGTTTTCACAAATCAAGTGTGAAAGGGAGAGAATTTAGATTTTAAGTTGCCACTGGCTATCTACGACAAGGAAGGAGAAAACAAGTCTTACAGCAGTTTCCTGTCATGTGTGATACAAAATAAACACCATCCTACAGACGTACACTGAGGCAAAGCAGATTCTGAACAATGTGCAGAACACGCAGTCTTTTAATGAGACATTTATAATGGTCTTCACCTTCAACATTTCCTTGCTTTTACATAGCTGTCGAATAAAACCCCTGCAGAGAAAAGCTCATAACTGCTCTGAGAGTATAGCTTATGTCTATGAAATCCAAGATTTGTTGCTTTTTATTCTGAGAGAGGGTAAAGTTGGGTTTATACATTCTCTCTCTCCTTCTCTCACACACATGCACACACACACCACCTTCTGCTCGGGCAGTCAATAAGCAGACTGTGGCTTTGGCAGTGCTCTATCTTATTTACAGGACGTTTGTTGCACTTGACATTTATCGTGGCTCCGGGGCCGTGAACTTCATGCAAACGCCATTGAAGCATTCAATGCCAAGGGCCTGGGGCGTCCTGTCTCGGCGTCATCACAAGTCTTTTCACGCTAAGATAAATCACTTCCACTGGACCTCAAGCACAGGAAAGGGGAGAGAGAGAGAGAGAGACGGAGGTGGGGGATGAGAGGATGGAGAGTTAGATGAGAGGAGCACGGAGAAGGGCAGGCAGAGGGAGAGATGAGGTTCAGGGAGAGGGGTGATAACATCGAAGGAATACCCGGAGGTTAACGCCAGCCCCATTTCTCCCTTGTTAATTGTTGGGTGCATTCACACAAATATCACTAACCATTATGAAGTCAGCATATGGTTTGGGTAAATGCTCTTTAGATCTCAGAGGGATGTAAATACTGTCAGCACATGACTGTCCTTGGTCTGCTCATGGCCACAGGACATGAAAGCCTTTGTTCTTAATCATTTGATACGCAATATCTTGACCTGGAGGGTTGGGTGGAGGAGTGTGTACTTTTTCTAAGAGACAAATGCTCTTAGCTATCACAGCTAAACTATAATCCCGCAAAGAAAATAAAGTCAATAATTTAAAAAAAAAAAAAAACTGCATCTCATGTAGAGTTCTCCAGGTTGTTGGCTGTCATGATAGCATGGTCCCATCTCATGGCAGGGTCAGTACTGATTGATTGAATACAATTATCAGTGGTGGAAAGCAACTAAGTACATTTCCATTTTATGCAACTTTATACTTCTACTCCTGTACATTTCAGGGGGGATTTATACTTTTCCTCTGCTACATTTATTTGACTGACATATTACTGGTTAAATGAACATTTTTAAAGTATGATATGCTGTGATAGGATTGTAGATTAATTAAAATATAGTAGTAAATAGTTAAAAACAATAATTTTTAAAAAATTCCCAAATAGCAGAGGTTATAAAAAATGAAAACTGATTTGTGAAGCAGATCTTTGTTTTCTTTTCTTTACTCTCTCATAAATCATCTCATGACCCCTTAGATTTATCTGGTGATCCAATGCAGGGGCCCGACTTCTAGGTTGGGAACCACTGGCCTAAAATACCTACAGTAACTGTATATAAAGTCATTAAAACTAGCAACACCCCAACCAGCTGCTGTAGTATAATGCTACTTACTGTATAGATGAAGTATCACAAATCTAATGACATAATCACAATATGTGGTAATGAATCAAAAGGACATTTACATGCTGGGGGAGGACTTTATTTTGAATAAAGTAAAAGTCCTCCCTCATTTTGCTGGTATTTCTGTGGAAATTTAAATGCAGCACTATAAATTTTACATTGTTGTATTGCTACTTTTACGTAAGTAAAGGATCTGATTATAAGGTGATGATAATGATATTATAAGGTGTTATTAAATGTATTCTTGTTTATAAATGCAAGTATAAATATATTCCTAAATGTGCTTATAGCTATGTGTAAGTTATGTTATAGTTACATTAGAGGATTTTGCTGATAAAGGCCATGGAAGCTTGTGAACCCTGAGTTAATTTGTTATTTTAAAAAAAAAAAAGGATGGTATTTGTCTCGTAGCCTTTAATATATACTGTATCATCAGCTGATGAGAAACAATAAGAGAATGGAAAAATGAATATTATAAGGGATTTTTTTGCCACATATGATAGACACACCATATATCTTAAAATAAAACTCATCAATAGCTGTTTGATTTTTGACAGATTTCAAATGCGCCCACACTGTATAAACTATAAAAACTATAAGTGACTGAAAGGTTGTCAGTCTGCAGACAGTATATGGTCCTATTATAGGTAGAACAGTACAAGGCTTAATAGTGGTACACATTTAAAAAAAAAAATTGCTCCAGTAAAGAATGATGAATGTGCCCATGAATCCCACCAAATCCTCCCAGCAGCTCCCATGGCAATATATCCTCACGCAGTCAGCCCCAAATTATAAATCAAACTTCTCTCAGGTTCATATGATTCATTACAAGTTATCAACAATAATTTACAGAAGTGGTTTTCAGATGCTTTTAACTTTGCCGTGGCAGTAATTTACTAACAGAGAGAGAGAAAAAAAAATGAAAACAACACTGCTGTATTTTTTCTACTTGACTGGCAGTGCAGTAGCTAAGCGATATGGAGGGGTAAAAAATTAGATAGCTGATGAAGGCTCATTGATTCAAATGCTTGATGTTCTTGGAAAGGCAAAAGGATGACACTGAAGAATTTGCTTCAGGCTGCCTTCTAAGTGCCTTACAGAGTGCTATGCAGAGGTACTCTGACTCAGATCCAGCTAAAAAAAAACGTGATAATCATTTCAGCAAAAACACACCCAAGGCAAACAAGTAACAGACAGCACAAAGTACACTCCAATAAAAAAATAAAAAAAAACTCCACTTACTCATACCACCAAGGCTTTATGTGCGTAATCTACCTGCAGACATAATACTTTTCTGATGTAGAAACAAGTTAATGATGTTATTAATTATAAGCTAATGATAGTGCTATGTTTTATCGATTGAAGTGCCATACAGAGATGATGTTTGTGACTTGCTCTCGGGGAGGCTTTGCAACATTTGACATGATATTTGGATTTTCCCATCATAACCCGTATCCATGTAAGTGTTCATTATGCCCTGCTCTTCCAAAGGTACTGCTGATCTCCACAGAGGCTATTTCTGGTGCCGTGTGACACTGATGATGTTGACAGCAATCGCCTTCCCACATCACAGCCACCGCAAAGGTCAGACCAAATGAGAGGGATGTGCAAGCGAGGCCTGTCCTCCTGCCACAGCCTGATCTGGCCTCAGGCACTCTGGCTGATGAGGCCTAAACATCAGCACAGGGTCATTATTTCAACTAGAGAAGCACTTAACTTCTTTACTGCCCGTCTCTGAGGACACTGCTGCGGTAAGGTAGACGAGGGAGCGAGAAAGGGAGGGCGCAGGGTTGGGTTTTGTCCCCAAAGTATGCAGGAGAGAGACTTTTCTTTTTTTTTTCCTTCCTCCCTCATCTCTTGGTGAATGTAATTCCTGCACACCCTGGGTGAATTAATTAATTACAAAGCTGGCTGGGTATCAAAGGTAAATGATTTAATTATATTCCCTGCGTCTTTGTTAAGAAGCCAACTGTCAGGCAGTGGTAAGTGGGGCTGTGGCCCTCTGTGACGCCTGAGGGGTGTGTATGTGTGCCTATGTGCATGTATTGGTGGGTATGTTTGTGTTTCTGTGTGTGTGTCCTTTTACATAAAAAAGAAAGAAAGACAATGAAAAAAGAGCGGGAGGGAGTGTATCTCAGGACGTACTTGTGGCGGCGTATTTGCTGGTTTGAGACTGTCCTCACCAGAAAAACTACAGAATTTGCCACTTCTTCAAACACTAAAAACAGCCTGCGTTTATGTTTTCTTGACAAGTGACCTCTTTTAGTCAAACAGCCTGTTCTCTGTCAGAGTGAAAAGGCAGAAGTAGTGTGACGTTGGTGAAGCACTAAACCTCTTGGGTGTACAAAGGGTCTGACTGTGACACCAGAGGCTGCATACCTCGTCTCTTACCAACAGCCTTTTTTTTTTTTTTTTTTTTTGTTAAACCACGATCACGATCTTTCTCTAACCTCAACCAAGTAGTTTAAGTTGCCAAAACTTAACCTTAAACCTTCATTGATTGATTTTTTAGCCACCTGGGGGCAGTGGAGCAAGCTGTAAACATTTATGTATTATCATTTTACAAAGTTACATCCAACAGATACAGAGAAACATTTGCATTTGTGTTTCTCCAAGTCCTGTATATACTCTCCTTTCAGCCCTGTTTTAGTCTGAGGTATAAGGACTATCACCCTTATTCAGATTTCTCAGGTTAGATGGTCCGTCACAGTAAACATAAAACCATCTCTGCTTCCGTGCTTTGTTTTCTTACTCAGCCAAAGTTGGCATGGCTTCTTAATTGGAAGTCTTTGTTACCATGAACAGTAGGTCTTGTTAGAAGTAAAATATGAGTTTATAGTGGGCAGATTCAGGGTCTCAAAATGACAAATGCCATCTAAATGTCATGCATGTTCAAATATACATATGCGTATACAGTACATGGCCACACAGTGCATGAACAAAACCTCTGAATAGACTCACACCTGTTCTGAAATGGAGACATATCAAAGGTTCAAGTGTTTTGTTTATTTATTCCTACACAAGAAAGAATTCAGCAGCTGAATTCTCCTCCTCTCCAGGAGGAGTCTAGAAATCTGCTGTTCATGATACGTATTGATGATCGTCTCTTTCAGATGTCTTGTTCATGGGAGATGACAGCTTTTCTACTGCGAGGACAAATAACACTCACCTTCACAACCACAGAGTCAACTCCTCGGGAGGATAAGTCCGTGTTTTCGGTGACAAAGTATCTGAAAAGACACACACAGGACAAGATTATGTTCGGTCTTCAGAGCAGCACTTTATAGAGAGGATGAAACTAATGTGGGGATAAACAGTGACACACATCAGTTCATCTTTATTTATTTATTTATTTAATCTAAGAGATTTTTTTCGTGATGCTACCGATCACGATGTATTGTGAAAATGGCTGACAACCTGAGACACGTTCTTAATGAGAAAAACGTGTTACAAAAATCCTTCTCTCCACACGGCTGAATAACAGCTAAAGAAGCAGGGCACTGGATGCAAGATAAATAGAGCTGTTACTGAGGTTTTGTCATCGCACAAAGAAGCTGTTTATAGCACAGAGGCCTCAGATAAACCATTTTCTGGCCAAGCAAGGTAAATGAAGCATAATTGGAAGCCCATTACCAAATTGAAAAACGAGTGCCTTTTGTTTTAACTGTGTTAGAATCGAACTGAGGGCGCCTCTCCTACTCTGTAAACCTGCATCAAACTGCAGGGCTCAATAATTATAATGTTCAGGATCCTTCTGTGGGGCGAAGAAAATCAATAGACTAAGGACAAAGAACCTATAGCCATCACTTAATTCTCTTATCACTGTGATTTAGGGGAAGAGGAGGATGTTAAATAACTGTAAATCTTTAGCTATGACTTTGAGGGTGCTTTATGGCAGTTCTTACAGCGTCTCCAAGACAGAATGTCCATACCTTCCGCAGACCACGCAATTTATAGCTTTATTACCCTTTGTCTTAAAGAGCAGGGAGACATAGCAGGGAGGAAGGAGATAACAGCCCAGCACAGGAGCGGCTGGTAAAAAAAAAAAAAAGTAGGATGCCATCATCGACAGAGACATATCTCTGTGACAGGTTTACAGCTCAGGAGCAGGGCTTCTATTTGGGGATGGAAGACAAGAAAGCGTGGGTGTCCCCCCCCCCCACTGGTCCACCCATCCCTTAGTTCCTACTTGTGCATCCCACACATACCCCCAAACTGCCAAACATGGAAACCCTGCCCCCTGTGGAGGGAGCAAAAATTCAATTTCTGACTCATCCCCTGACGATCAGATTTACTCTGCCGTTCAGGTCCCTGCACACCACCACCGCCACCCTGCCACCACGCCTTCCCAGAGGTCACAGGGAGGACTGACAAAGGGGGAAGGGCTGAAGTGAGGGAGGGCAGACAGAAGGAGGGAGGAGGAGCACTTTTTCACCACAGAGTCATGGGTTCCTCTGGACCGGGCAGATGCTTCCTCATATTTTCTTGCTGTGCTGACAAGTGGCTTATTGTTTCCCTTGATAAGGGTACAGTGTTCCCGGTAATGGGAATTAGAGGGAGGCGTAAGTCACCGAGACGCAGGGTGAGACTGAATCAATAGATAATGGGAGATTTCTCATGGACGCAAAAGGCACGGTTATTATCAGTGCTGTTTAAAAGAGCAAGGCCTCTTATTTGTCTTCGAGTTACACTCATGGGTAGTGTGAAGGCTAGAAATAAAAGCTACACTTTGCTTGAACCCTATAAAAGCGGTTTCACAAATGCCCCCGACACCATGTTCTAAACTGACTGGCCGTTCAGCAACTTAATGAACAAAACCTTATTATTACTGCCTGATTAAAAAAAACAACAAAAAAAAAACAATCTTAATTTATGTGTGGCTTTGCAGTGACTAAGCTTTTTTTTTCTTTTTAAATAATATTAGTTGTTTGTCTACTAACAGAATATCACAAAACCTTTAGGAGAAATTTCAGTAAATTTTCAGTTAGACCGGCACAAGTGATGTGCCTCTTGTGTAAATGGAGGATTTAAAAAAAAAAAAAAGCTTCACTGATATGAAATATTTTATATATTTTAAAAATGTTTTAAAAACAGTTATTTACACATCCAGCACACACTGAGCAATAGCAATATTTATGTGGAGTTGTCTTTCTGATCATGTAAATTAATGAACCGAGGTCTAACATTTACTCTCTTTTAGCTGTTCTTGGTCTCTATAGACACTTGAGGGAAATATTTGGCTCTTTAGCTGCTGATGCTACACAGTGTTCACCAGTCCGTCTGCTGTTTGGCACTGGTCAAGTAGTATATGGTGGGTTTATCTGAGATAATTTGCTGAAAACAGCTGCCTAGTTGCAATGAGAGCAGTGAGAGTGGATCAAAACAGTGTGAAACCAAAAAACAACAAGCTGAAAGACACTGAAATTATCCATAGAGCTGAAGGGAACTGAGACAGGTCATAAATTATCTGGGGTTTCATCACTGTGACTGACACCTTTCACATACACATAATCATTTGACCCAGTGCTAATATGTATTGATCATAGCAGCTTTGAACTTGTAAGACAGTGACATGACAAAATGTATGATTATTAGAAATTATTCGTGCTCTGGCCAAACAAACAGCAGAGTAAAAAAAAAAGTCAGTGCTGAAATTCTATACTGAATACTGAAACCCACCCATTTGGCACAATACAAGAAAAGCAGACCTATTTGTAAACACAGTTTGCCCCAGTTACTGACCATCTCCCCAAACAATGCTGACATCAAAGGGAACGGTTTGTATTCTTCTGATAAGTTATTGTCAACAGCTGTTCAGACAAGAAATGACCATTTGCCAGAACTTCACACTCAACAGCAGACAGGAAGTCAACAAAACAATGGTTTTCTCAAGTGATAAACACAAATGTTTGATGGCTCAGAAGTTCAAAAGCCAACAGCAAATCTATAATAGCTCCACTTTCTGAAAAAAAAAAACATGTGCACAAAGGCAAACCTGCTAAAACTTGTCTCATTGTCTCTTCAGCATTTGTTGTGTATAACCATCTAGCAATTGTCGTGCCTCTCCAGCAGGTTAAAGCATCTTTAAAAACTTTGCCATGCATATTTCAAACAACATAAAATCTCTACTTTAGTGGTGATGCAGAGCTGCAGAAATTAAGAAGGAGGTTAAGGAGGGGAAACAAAGGACAATTACATACCCTCAGAGAGTGATTTGTTGTTGTGTATTGAGAATCTTGTGCTGAACCATGCAGCATGGTCAGTGAACAGAGCAGCAGAGAGGGTGCCCTTCTCCTGACAGCTCCCCCTAGGGCCCTGGAATATATTAACCACTGTGGTCCACAGGGGTGTTGGGAATAATTACTCACTCCTGCCATGTGACACCCTCGATAAATTAAAATCACCCTTTAAGTTTTAAAGGCAAATGCATATTGTGGCCATCACTTAGAGGCTGGCCTGTCCGTGCTCATGCATAATTTGTTGTAACAATGTCTCACCACAACTTAGTAACTTGACCCAGCAGCTGACTACAGATGAGTGAGCAATGTGCTGATGAAGTCGGAGGGAGAAAGAGGAAGTGTGGAGAGATATTGCATTAAAGGCTCGGCGTATGTGTCTTCATCGTTAATAAATTCTAGTCCATCAAGCTGTAATCTAATTACGAAGTGTGCCTTCATCTGCCATGAATCATCTCTCTGCACTTTGTTCGCTAAACCGGGGGAAAGAATCCAGGCACATCACTGAGACGTAAATTATTATTTTTTTCTTTGTAAAAAGCACAGAAAAAGTTAGTGGCCTAACACAAAATGATTGTTAAAGCCCTGTAGCTAATAGCTTTAAAGAAAATGTAATTGTGATTTAATAATTGACAAATTAAGCCCAGGGAGCTTACGGTTTTTGGCAATGGCCATGATCCATAAAATCAGTTTTTCTAACAGCTGCATGTCTAAAAGAGGTAATTACATTCTCTGTAAACACATATAAAACCTAAGCAAACACACCAAGCAGACGGCTGTGGATTAGGGGTGAGATGGAGATGTCATCCCGTCCTCACAATGGCACATCTGGAAGATAACTCTGAAACATACAGCTGGTGATAGGTTCTTTCAATAATAAAAAAAAAAAAGTCACTAAATAAATTTCCTCTGTGCTGAAGTTGACAACCCAAAGACAAACTCACAGAGTCACGCTGAGGAACGTCAACACCTCTACTCAACAAAAACACGATGACCTGGAAAACTAATTACGTGTCGCACTGAGCTCACATTGAAATCATTTTAATCCCTTCAGTACAATATCATCTTATTTATGGAATAACCAGGAAAACCTCAATAATGATCTTTGTAAATAGCTCGAAATGAGCCACTTCAATTCTCTTTTTTCTCCTGCTGTTGTTTTTGTTTTTGCAGTGTTGACATGTAACACTACAGCAACATTTGAGAACATCCATGCCAGGTTTCCTGAGTAGAAAGACATTTACCTCGAGTCCTCTCCTTCCTCCTCCTCCTCCTCCCCCTCCCCTGTCCAATGAGGAACTTGACAATTCTCATCTTATTAGACTCCTTGGAGCCAATGTTCTGCCATTACATGAAGAGACCACCGGCTTCAAGCTGAGTGAAACTTTATATTTTCCTCCTGTCTGTGCTCTTTTCAACACGCACTAATGATCTCAATGAGCAGCACATATGCTAGTGAGACAGA
Source organism: Toxotes jaculatrix (assembly GCF_017976425.1). Lineage (NCBI taxonomy): Eukaryota > Metazoa > Chordata > Actinopteri > Toxotidae > Toxotes > Toxotes jaculatrix. The sequence continues at coordinate 10,539,007 of NC_054404.1, read as the reverse complement.
GAGCAGGTGAGAAAGGGAGACACAGAGCAGATATAGAAACCAAATGTAATGTGTAAGATGTGTAATGTGATTAGTCGAGTCCCCCAACCGAGGCCTTCAGTCAAAGGCAGCAACGGTAAAAGATCATAAGACACATTAAGAGACACTCCGTCAAGATGTGAAAGAACATCTGAGTTCTCAGCTGCCGCCATTCATTTTCATAATGACAGTGAATGCAGTTGAAAGCGCTGGGATCTCTGAATGGCATTAAGCTTTCAACTTTGATTAGGTGACTTGCCGAAGATGAAGAGAAATCATTTAGAGGAGGATAAGTGTGTCAGGAAATAATAGCTCCACAGGTTGAACATGGTGAAGAAACACTGGCTCCGACTGCAGCTGATGAAACACAGCAACAACCTGAGAAATCCAGGTGTGTGCATGTTTATCTGTGTGTTTCCGCGCAGACGCAGGCACTGATTTAAATGTGTGTTTGCGCACGTGCCAGCATTGAATGCAAAGCTTGTTTTTTTTTTGTGTGTGTGTGTGTGCATGAACGTACACATCCGCCTGCCAAAGATCTCATTTTCTTTGTGTTTCATGTCAGGCATCTCTGTCTCGGTGACAGCATTTCACATTGTGGTGGCATGTCTTGGAAAACAAAACGAAGAAGGCTAAATATCTCTAGTAAATACTTTGTCTTAGCATATTTATCCAAATTAATGTCAAAAATCAATTTCTGTTTGATTGTTTGCATAGAAAATTATCATCTTTTGAGCTTATATGAATTCTCACATACATTTGTTTCTATTTAAGCATCACCTTGTGCCCAAAAGTGAAATAAACCAGTGTTGGGGACCGTGGAGCTCACCTGAGATTCAAATTGTAGCTGTGCAAGTACTAAATCCTTCAAAATGTCTTTTAAAACTTTACGAATGTTCTCCGTGCCCTGACCAAAACAAAACATGATGACAGGTGCCAGTTTAAGACGTCCCTCTCTTTATCTCTGAGTCTCCTCAATTTCCCCCAACAGAGGGAGAAAAGACAGAGAGAAAGAGGGGGGGGGGGGAGGGGGAGCGCAGGGGACCTGAAGTGTGTTTAGGAGGAAGATGGCTGTCAGTAGCTGTCAATCGTCTGCTTTTTGATGCCATCGTCTTGGCACAGGCCTGTCTGTCTCACAGTGTAACAGCTATCAAAGACTCACTCACAGCAGAGACAGGCGCTGGGGTGAAAACACGAGGAAATCCACACATTCTCTCATTTACACCTTATAAACTTTGTGAAATCTGGGTCTGTGAATCATGATGGAGCTGATCATTCTCACCTGGCCTTGAAGCAATAAACATGCGTGCGATAAGGCAGTCCTGATTGTACATTACACATGAGCATAAATAAATGTTTGGAAAACGTTTTTGGCTCAGACTGCGTTCACTATTGCTCATTTATTTTGTTTATTTTAGTGTTTTTGTTTATGTCGTGCCGCATTCTAATAATGCATACCTGATAACATGTTTCTTAGTTGTAATTAATTTGTAACTAATTGGTAACTAATTGGTAACTAATTGGTTGCAAAATCCATTTTTCTAGTACATATCCTCCTCAAACAAGACGCCTCAAGCCAACAAGATGCCTCACTTTATAATCTGCTATCATGTCCGCAGTTATTAATGTAGGTAAAACATTAGTACAGAGTGCTTCTTTTACAAAGTGATATAGACTTTGCTTTAAAACTAAATGTTGCTCTTTTTACTGGTCTTTAAATCATTAATAAATGCCTTTTAGAAAGTGGTACCATCTACATTCATACTATCATGGAAGAGGGCCATGTGTACAGGATTTAATTTCACATTAAATCCTGTCTGTATGTATGACCAGTTAGTCATGCATCCAAAGCCCTTCAGCAGGCCAAACATTTCGATAGAAAGCTGCGCAGTCATATATTCCCAATGGTCGATATTGTCATCGATTGAGCCGTGATCTATTAAGAGCAACACTCACGCTGGCTTTATTTTCTTATTATTGCCTGCTACGGAACATTTTGAAGAGTGGGTGTCGCTGTACTCTCTTTTGGTGATAACATCAATCTGTCCTGCTGTCCTTGGTGGACTGTCTGCTTTTCATCTTACCAGAGACAGATCGCTTACGTGGCCTACAGTTCCCACACCACACCTCTTTATTGGTCCAAGACAGCATCACGATGACTGTGTCCAGATGACCAGACCGCAACTGGACGCAGGAGGCGGAGGAGGAGTTGTTGGCCTCTCCTGCCAAACATGTTCAGTCTGTTTGGCTCATGGGTTACTTCGCTGTGTCCATTTGGCAGGTACACAACAAAAAAATATGATAATATCCCTACTAAAGCACATAGCTCAGTCCCTCCTGTGCCTGTGGTGTGTAGCTGCCTTCGGGAAGTCCTGTCAGCGCTTACCATTTGGCCTTGAACCTGTTCTAACTATTGGGTTCATCATGCATAAAACATTAAAGATGTACATCCAAAAGACTGTGGCTGCCTGTTTATTGGCACTCACAGCTCCATAAACCATTTTCATTCCTTGCAGGATGAGACACACATGCTCTGCAGTCCTATTGATGGCGTTTAACACAGAATATAAACCATAAAACACAATAATAAACATAAGCGGAGCAAATAAATCAGATTCATAATAACCCTGAGGTAGGATTTATGTAAGCAAAGATAGAGTCTTTGTGCAAATTGATGATACAAGCTCTATCTAAGCACCAGTGAGACACTAATATAGTCTTATAAACACACCAGCAACACTCTAAAGTAGCTTCATCTCTCCTCCTTGGCTGGCCTAAGTGCTTAAGTAATGCATTGCTTTCATAAGTGTGCAACTTCGTAGCACTTTCTTAGGTGGAAATATGTCTCCATCCTCTGGGTAGTGTGATTAAGAATAAAATACAAAGAGCATTATTACAATGGAATAAATTCAAACAGTGACATAAAGCAGGGAAGCATTAGCTGTGCTGAGCTGAGCAGTAGCAGTTCCATCTCTGAGAGGCCCCCGCGACAACGGCAGGGAGCTCTAGAGGTATCCATCACCAGCACACACTGTCCCCCTGGCACCCAAGCTAATGTATCACCTCTGGATTACAGTAGTATCTGTCTGATGGATGTTTTCTGAGTGGAGCGGGGCCACGTGTACTCCAGACAGGAGCCTCAGTCGCTGGGTGTAGCTCTGAGGAGATGGGGGCCTTGGCTCCAGGAGGTCCATTGCACTTCTATCCCCCTTCTCTCCTGAGCCCGAATCCTGAATCCTACACCTCCTCCCAGTCCATTCATTCTTCCTTCTTTTCCAATTCTTCGGCTATTTGTATGTGTATGTACATGCATGCATGCCTGCTCGCATGTGTTAGTCACAGGTCTCCGCTGAGAGGCCGACTGCCATCCTGGGGCGATGCCTGGGTTCCTCCAGTCAACTTTACTGCTTTCATTTGGCCTGATGAATGGCTAGCTGCCTTATCAGTCCCTCTGCCTGCAATCTCAAGTGGTTCCCTGGAGCCTCACACTGCCTGCAGTGCCTTTGGTCGCTCTCTCCAGCACGCGCTCTTTCTGCTTCTTTCACATACACACCGAAAACCCAGAGACATAGCAAACAGAGGCACACAATTACATACAGATAATACTGTTCTAGATGTACAGTTCAGAAAATGACATACACATGAAAAAAACAATGCACCAATTGTAGCAGCCAAAAAACTCTGCAGAGCCCAAACACACACACACACACACACACACACCTCTCTCTTCCACAAGGCACACAAGCATACGCACACGTCAGCTAGCAAATCCATCATCTTTATTTCTTCCCCAATGTGCTCATATATTTCTTGTGGCTGCACCATGCTCTCAAAAATATTTATTTTTGCTCATTTTTTTTTCTTGAGAAAACACAAAAGAAATCACACCTTTCTTTCTTCTTGGCTCATGCCAAAATAATCAATGCTTTCCAGAGAGGGACTTGTGGCGCGACATGCGTGGAGGGAAGGCAGAAGGATGCAGACATAGCTCCAGGGCTCTGGTTGTAGATAATAAGTGAGGAGCAGTCCTTGGGTATGTTTTACAGCTATCAAGACTCATCATATTTGACATGCATTCTGGTGTTTACACAGTCTCCTCCGTAAAATCCTCTCCAGCTATAGAAGGGAACAGGGTGCAGGGAGCACACACAACGCAGCACGTACACATTCTGCACACAGAAGTGCTTAGAAAAGAGGAGCTAGTTGTTGCCTTCGCTTTCTCTCTCTCTCTCTCCCTCTTTTCTCTATGTCCCATCTCTTATCCACAGCACAATTGGCGGCGTTAGCACCTGTCAGCTGACTGACTTCTTGTTCCCGGTGGCTTATGAAAAAATCATGGCTGCTGGGCTTCAGAGGCTGCTTTCCCATCAATATGAATTCACCATGGTCTTCATGCAACATTAGGCCAGGCCCTGTTTTCATACAGCAAGCCACACGCTCCTTCGTCTGTAATACACAAGAGGAAATGAAAAGAGTAAATAGTCCTTTTAGAATGTTGCATTCGATCATGGGTGGAACCAAGTCGCCTATGAAAGGGACCAGTATACTTGGCTCTCAAAAGCACATTTGCTTTCCATCCCCAGATATTACAGCACTGCGCTTTGTGTCCCTTATTAGTGTGTCCTGTTTTACTGTAAATAAAACAATTCTCAGCACAGACCTTCCATGGTTGTCCCCTGTTGTTATACTCCAAACAAGCATTTGCGCATTCAGACACGTGGCGTATTTATGTACTTTTAGTGTTAGAGAAATAGCAGAACTGTATGCAACGTGGCAGAGTTGGTGGCGTACCACAGAACGAAATGAACCAGACATTTGAAACTGTTGGCGCATTTTGATCTGTACCTGAAAAGTGAGGTTTGAGACTCGGCCCTTAGGAGGCGAAACTTGCAACCGCCCAAATAGCAAAACAGTCAAAATTAGTCTGTATTGTTGGTTTTGACCTGCTACAAAATACTGACTCATTTGGCCTTCATTTTACATCTGCTTGGCCGGACCTGCTGCAAACCCTCTGCTTTCCTTCATCTCTCTATCTCTCTTAGCCTTTTAAAACATGCTGAAAGTCAATTATCTACACCACTTCCCCCTGACATCATCGCGCTAATACAAGCTGCTCTTGACCTTATGTTTGTGTGTCTTGAGCGGATGGGAGCGCTGTGCTTCTCCCTGATTGGATTAACTTCAGATGTGGTGTGTGTCCGGGTCTATTACTGAGGCTTTGTTGTGATTTCGAACCCCGAGCCCAAGCTTCCCCAGTCCCCCCGCCTCCCCTCTTCCTCTTGCCACTGTCCCACCCCTCTCCTCCTTTACACCTCCCTGAAGGCCTGATCTTCCCTACACGCCATCTCCCAACACCCCACACATGAAGAATTGTCACGGACACACTCACACACGCATGCACGCACATATGCCTTTGCTTATGCCTCCAAACAGTCATATCCCATGTTTCTCCCGCACAGTGATGGAATGCCTAAAGAAATCCTCCATCCCTCCATCCACACCCTCCTCCTCTCTCTCTCTCTGTTCCGTTTTTCTGAGTCCGGAGTGGTCATCTCAGACAGAGAGCTAATAATCAACTCAATTAAGTGTGGCTGATTGCTGTGGCAAATTGGCCTGGGTTATAACATTATCATTAGTGCCTCAAGTGCGGTCACAATGGGACACGGCAGTCAGATGAGAGTGACACTAATAGGAAGGGAGGATGTAGTGTCTCTGGACAGGAACTGAGGCAAAGAATGAGTTTGTCCTTGTGGGGATGAGCAAATAAAAATACAACTTCCTATAAACCACTCTATAGGAGACACACTGTAAAGGGGGTAATGGGTAGTTAAAATACTAGTATTCAACACAGCTACAAAGAGAGAGCATCCTTTTTCTGACACTGACAACCACTGTGAGGTGTTGCGGGAGCAGGCTTACTGTATACAGAATAACATAGTTTGCAGACCTGCTGGCTTAAAAACCATTGGTTCACCCAGTAATTGTTCCTGAGGATATGACATTTGTCTCTTTTTGTGGCTTGCTCGAGGTGTCAACACCTTTCATATACCCAAGATTTTTTTTTTGACGGTGGCTCACGTGCCCCAGAACAGCCTGTTTGATCTTTTTGAGGACTGTCAACTTATTGCGTGACTCCATGGAAATTGAATTCTGTATTTATTTACACACCGGGTTAATAGAATAGATGCCTAAGTGATTTGAAAGTCAAACAACCACACCTGCCATTCATTTGGTTTTTTTTCCCTCTTCCTCTTTTCACTGAAGCAGATCCACTGTTTTGTTCTGTATGGCTTGGATACACAAAGAGAGGATGATAATGAATTGAATGGCTTATCCTCACATTCATGCTCCAAAATACACTACAGTTCAAAATGGCAGCGATAAATCCAGACTTCCATGATTGAAAAGCAGTTTTTGAGAATATTTTGTTATATCCTCATCTACATTCTGCAGCCCTACGAGTGGCCTACATAAACTGATATTCTTTGTGTGCACATGTGCACGTTGAGAAAAACACACAGTTTGGTCTTGCATAGCAGCACAGTGGCCCAGTTTGAGTAAAATCAGTGTCAGTGCCTCTCTGATCGTGCATGCTGGTGCACGTGCACGTGTGCGAGCCTCTTCCGGAAGCTTTAAACAGACTTGTCATGTTGGGAGACGCTGCTGTCAAACAGAGGACAAATCTGAAGATGTCAATTGAATGCTGAGGAATGTCTGTCAGTCGTCTTGACGTTGGTCTCTCCATTGTGATAAGCATCACTTAATATTCATGCATGCTTGTGTGACTGCTGAGATGGTGCCAGACTGACTGCTGTTATTAGAGTGCATCGCACGCAGGCTCCCTGTGATAAACACATGGATGATGTAACAGCCAAGTGGCATTACAAGCATGTCAATATGTGCCGCCCTGTGTACTCTGTGATGGTGTCACAGGTCAATTCAACAAGAGGAAAGTGATATTACTTCCCAGACAGGGGAGGGAAGGCCTGGCTCTCTTTGTGCCGTGAGCTTGTGTTTGGACTGTGGATTAGCTAAACAATACTGCCACTTGCTGGTCACACTGAGGTACTAAAACTCAAAATAAAGGGAAAATGCAGCTAGAATTAACTTGTGTGCTGAAAGGCCTAAAAACTTGCACATATATTTTTTGTGTACTTCTTTCAGGAGTTTTGTCTTTCTAGTTAATGCTCAAAAATAAAATACACACCAGCACATAAGCTTAGGCTAGGTTTTAAATCTACAACAAACCTATTTCTTCTCTGCATGGTTTGCAAAATTTAAAAGCCTTTTTCTGATGTGCAGCGTCCCCCCCGCCCCCGCTAAATGCATCAAAACAGGAACCTCTTGAATTATTTTGTTTCATATTAGCAGTTGTATGTGTCAGTTTTGTTTTCTTGTTTCTCTACCACATAGTTTTTTCTACCTCTGAGAGAGTGCGTGAATGTGTATCATTGTGGCACTCTGACAGTCACGGCCGGGAGGAGGAACAGTGGTGTGCTCGCTGCAGATGGCAGCACACATTTTTTCATTCCTTAAACAGACACAAAAAGCAGCTGAGGGACCAGGGCCTGTCTGTAGAATGTGCTAGGGAAGAGTAGGTACTTGGCACAAGTAGCAGAAACAATTAGCGTCACATAAGCAGAGGCCCGAAGCAGCGGGGAGAGAGAGAGAGCGGGGGACGGTGGTGGAAAAACATGGTATCTCATTTTCACTGAGAGGACCTTAGCAGAGCTGTGTGCACACTCTGAGACATCCCCTTCCTTCGCTCGTCGCTTCTGAAACTTTTTTTTTCAGAGACAGTTGGTGTCATGGTTCATTTAATTGATGGGTTCTTGTCGGTGGCGTGTTTTTGTTTGTATCTGTGCATTCTTAATTAGGGAATAGACAGAGGAAGCTCTTGTCCTTGGAGAGACCTCGCATCCCACTCACATCCCCAAAATTCCTTTTTGAACATTCCTGGCTACCGTCTTCCCTGTTCCCGTTTTGAAGTTGCAACGTGCGGCTCATGAAAACACTCCTCCAGTCTTGCTCTACAAACATTGCTCATTAAACTTTACTCGCTTTACAGATAAGCTCAAAGAAAATGTTACATGTTAAAAAGGAATCCCAGTTGGTGGAAGAAACCTAGTTTAAAATCCTAAAGGACAGGTTTGGATGTTTTTGAAGTCTGTGTTAATACAACATCCACATGACCATATACAGAAGTTACTGGTCACTGTAATCATTCCTCCTCTCCATTCTGGCTGTGAGGTGATCCCTTTGTAACACAAATACACTGTAGGGAGGATAAAACCTACAGTTTTTGCTCTGTCTGAGTTGGTTAAATCAAGTGAGTATCTATCAAGTTACAGTGTTCTTAGAGCAAAAAAGTTTAAGTTGTTGTCCATTTGCTACAGTTCAGCAAAGAAAAACTGCCTGGAGAAACACAAAGAAGAATTTCACACTCAGAAGACTTTTGTAACTTTGGAATAAGATCTGCGTGAAAACAGAAATACCTTAAGCAGTCTATAACATTAAAAATGTCTGACAAAATAAGCAATAGTCAAAGTTGATAGAATAGACCTAGCACTAAAAATCTGAGCTGATCTGCTGCATCATAACTGTGTGTGTCTGATCAGATTTTATTGACCGTTCCCTGTCACAAATAAGGAAATGACAACCACTGAAACATCTGTCCTGAAATATCACAAAACAACCTCATCTTCTCTGCCTCCAACCAGCATCTAAGTGTCACATCTGAACAACTGTGGATTGTCTAGCTTGTCATTAAAAGGAAGAATTATGCTGTTTAAATGTTACATGGGTGCAAAGTTGTACTATACAGCTTAAAGAGGACTGAAGCAGAAAGAGACCAAAACCATTATAAGACACTTCATGATTGCTGACACATCCAGATGTGTTTTCTACTTGGAATTTCTTCTTAAAAGAGAAATATTTACTTGTGTTTAAATGCACTTTTAACCCCATATACAGTAACACCATGCTAACTATGACAGGTTTCTGCAAATTGTGTATATTTTTTTACTGATTTATACCAATTTTGTGTTCAAAAGACTTCTTTTAAGTGGATTTTCTTTCTCATATGTAAAATGTGTGACATCAAACTGTGACATGAAAACTGTGTTCTTAAAAAAAAAAAAAAAAAAATCTGAACTCTCAATGAACTGTGTTTGGTTAAAGTAGGGAGGGTGAGGCAGACTGCCAACACTTGAGCTCAGTGTAGGGATTCTTCTGCCCTATCCTGATCATCTAGACTCCTACTGCCACCTGCTCTGAAAGTCCCTCACGAATCACTGAGGTTTCTGCATCATTTAGGACACTGTGTGGCAGGCTTGCTATTTTGTGGTGAAGAGGGACCACCTGATCTGCTGGTTTCTGACCATCTGGAGACGTATCAGCACAGGAAATCAGAACAGTTTTGCAGGAGGTTTTTCTTTTACAATTTCACTTTTACTCTGAGGGAATGGACGGGTGAAGGTGGGGAAGCGAACTCAAATGCAACTAAACTGTCTGTATGTGCTGAAAATTTGGGGGTGCCATTATCAAATAAATCAAATACGTGCTGTGGTTGCCAAAGTAAAATCTTAAAATCTTCCACTATCAGTTACTGATTGTTTTTATACTGAAATAAATCAGCCCCAGTCTGAAAGCTTGTGCAGCTATACTGTGTCTCTGTAGTTTACTCCCTCCATAGATGTTATAGTTGTGCACCATCTAAAGCTATGAGCTCAGTCCTGACCAAACGTATCAATACTCGATGTTTTTCACTGGCTGCTTGATTTAGTCTTTGTCACTGTTGCTGGCAGTTTGTCAGGATAAAGTGTCCACATTGACCTCTCTGTCTCTCTGCAGCTGCGTGATCAGTTTCTATGTCAAACATAACCAGTTTGAGAGCATAGCTGTTACCTGAAGTGGCAATAATGATATAAATGGCTCAATGAATATGAGTAAGTACTATAAGCAGAAAAGACTAGGTAACATTAGCCACCTTGAGCTACTGTTCATACCCGACCTTGTGGGCTTGAAGAGATAAATACTGGACAAAAACACTATTAATTCGTTCTAATAATAGCACTTCCTTTCATTAAACTACACCAGAACACAAATACATAAACTCTCTTTCACACTTCCACCACTAGGAGGCAGCATTGTGAGGTGTAAGTTAGTAAAACATATTGTATAATAGTACTGTACCATAACCTCAACATGTTACTTTGAGTGTTAGAACAAACTGCAGCTCCATATGCTTGCCATTTCCCAAACATGTTGGACATTACAAAACAGTGAGGACATAGATAAACTTTTGGAAATACCAGTAACAGTGCCCATTAAGGAGGCTGGTGAAAACAAACAGATAAAACAGTTCAAAGGGTGATTGTTTGGATTGCAAAATAAGTGACTGTCTGCAATATTTTGAGATTCAGGGATTCAGCAAATAAAGAGAGCAGCTGAAAAAAAATTGGGTCAGTGTTTGTACCTTTAAAAAAAAAAAAAGGGACCTTTACCATGGAACTCTGCTGTGACTTACGGAAATTTAATTATTTTAATTTAAACCTTTTAAAAAGTAATTTACTGAGACCAACTGTTTGCTATTTAAAAAAAACATGGCTGTCCATCTTTTTAAATGATTTCACAAAAGCTTCAGGCATTTTTTTAAAATGTATCAGCCTTACAAAACTGCCCCAACTTTTGCAATATAACAGAAAAATCAATAGTTGAACCTTCCTCTCAAAGGATAGGCAAAGCAAACATGGATGGTACTGTACAAAAAGGACTGACACACAGAGGTTCAACCTCTTCTCTTCAAAGCCCAGAGCCCAGAACACAATGGCTGCAGACATTAAAATGCTTTTTTGTGTTGGACTTGCTTTTGTACTAACAGGTATGAGATGACTGAGGAAGACTACATAATCTGGTTGGTGGCAGCGATCACTTGGATTTGTGGTAACATCAGCTGCTCTTCTTGTTGTTCAGGTGTGGGACAGTCTTCGTTTATTGGGAAGAGCCACAGCGGAGGAAAGGATGATCCAGTGCTGCAGTATGTAGTCAACAACTCACTGAGGGAGCACGAAGTCCTCACCAAACTCAGAGTGGTAAGTAAACCAGAGAACCAGTGAGCCCTAATTCACTTGTGTCTCATTTGGAGACGGTGATTATCTTCACCTTTATCTTAGCTTGGACAGGCACTTTCCAACATTAATCTACATGCTGAAGCCACCAGCAGATTATTTAGGTTAGGCAAAGTCTGATTGGTCCTCCAGGTCTCCAAAACTAAAGATAATTGTGCCTTTGAAGATGGTGCTTCGATAACTTGGATGTCACTGTCACTGGATTTAACATCTGTGGCACTCTGTGGTACTGTTTCTGTTTTTGTGTCACATTTTAACAGTATTATCTTTGATTTCCATACAAATACAATAAACAGAATTACCACAATATGAGGTCAGGAGCTGAACAGTATAAATTTTGACCACTAGAGGGCTACACAGCCACATGTGTAGGGCAACACCTCCAGTACAAAGACATGTGTTTTTGTTTTTTGTTTTTTATCCAACTAGTCATACAATATAATGACATATATTAAATGAGTTTGTATTTTCATTTCAGAGAACCCTTGAAGATCCATGGAGTAAGATGATGGTTGCCAGTGAACAAGCCCAGTTTATGGCAAATCTCATTAAACTGATCAATGCAACTAAAGCCATTGAAATCGGTGAGATTATGTGAGGCCTACAAACACATTAAATGGTACACTATGGAAGCACAGAGAGGCCATAATAAATCAAATTTTAAGCCCATTAAGAAAAACCCTTAGTCCCGGATGGGATTGTGTATTTTAAAGCCTTAAAAACGAATGAATAGGTAAATGTGAAATTAAACTACTACTTAATACTTAATGTTGAAAGTCAAATACTCTGACTTTATAGCACTGAAATATCTTACTCTGAAAGCCATTTATCTCATTGTATTTGATAAAACATGGACCAGAGACAAGGACAGGTATCTGATCAGTTCCATTCAGGCTCAGTTGCTTATTGACGGGAGCCTTGAAGGTTAAGTTTGAATTATTGTGTCAGAATTTAACTGATCCACTCTGAGCAACTGACTTGAATTGAATTTTTAGATCTGTGATCTGTAGTGTTTTCAATACTGGACACATGAAAATAAAAATTTGTTTAAGTTTTTGGAATTACACAACCCGAAACTGCCTACTGTAAACTTTAACAAGTGGGGTACTATTGATTTTAGAATTAGGTATTTGGTTGACGGTGAGATTCAAATCTATATAACGTCTTTTCTTTCACTGTATTTATTCTGCAGGCATGTACACAGGGTACAATGCACTGAGCATGGCTTTGGCCATGCCAGAGAACGGACGTGTGGTGGCTTGTGAAATAGAAGAAACCTATGTGAACATTGCCAAACCATTTTTTAAAGAGGTGAGAAAATGTCTTTTCCAAACCGCATGACTTAAACTGAGTCATCCATAAAAAGTTGCATACACATGATAATAAACAAATATTGTTAATTTTTACCTTACCTTTAACCTTAACTTCCAGCACTAGTACAAGTTACATTACACAAGCACATAACGTCCAATTCCTGGCATTAGTGCAACATTTGGATTTGGCGTTTTGCAAGTTTAGTGAGATTGATTGTTCCCTCCATCAGAGCAAAATTTGTGCAGCAGACAGCATACTGTACATCTACCCTGTGTCAGTGCATCGTCACAAAATGCTGCAGGCTGGAGAGTAAAAAGGTGTCTACTCAGGAAACTGTGTCACATATAGATGCAAAGCCAAGCAGTAAAATCAATTCCTGTTTAAACCCTTCTTAGCATCCTCTTAAAAAAACAATTAATGAAGAAAAAACTACTTAAAAGCCCTGCACAACTAATTCATGCATACAATTTAACCTTTTTTACAGGCTGGAGTTGAAAATAAGATAGACATAAGAAATGAAGCAGCCATGAAGACACTGAGTAAGTGCTTTCATGAATTTCGGTCGTGATTTCTAATAAAAAATAAAATAAAATATTAATGATAATAATAGACTCAGTAATCTTTGCATTTTAATTTTGATCTCTGCTTCATCAGATGACCTGATAGCAGCTGGGGAAGCTGGAACATATGGCTTTGTGTTCATCGATGCTGATAAAGCCAACTATGATGGATACTATGAGAAATCCCTTGAACTCATACAAAAAGGGGGCATCATTGCTATTGACAATGTGAGTACATCATACACGAGTAGGTCGAGCTTCTTTTAGAGAACACATGCTGTGGTAGAGTATGTGGTAGAGGAGTATAGTGTGTTTTTACTGTGAACAGAATGAAACAACGTTCTTGTTACTGTTTTCGAAGGTGCTGTGGAGCGGAAAGGTGGTGAATCCTGCTCCCAATGACCGCACCTCCCAGGTTCTGGATGCTCTTAATAAGAAGCTGCATAAGGACCAAAGGATTGATCTGAGCATGCTCACTGTGGGCGATGGCCTGACCATTGCCATTAAACGCTAAAATAACTAGTTAGAAAGTTAAACGTGTTTTTCTTAATTGTGCAATGGTTTTGATATTAAATATAAGCAGAGAACATCACATGTGGAGCACATTGCCTTCTGTACTTTTCAGCAGAGGAGTAAACATCACAACATGCTCTACTTTAGTCACAAAAGTACTAAATAAAACATCTCATATGAAGAAAAGTGAATCCTGCACGGTTGGAAATAACCTAACAGCTTGATTTCACGGTTTTTCTTCTGGATCTAGATCGAGAAGAAAAGATATAGAAAATACAGACGGTGTGAATTTAAATGTGCCTGACTAGCTGTTATGAAGTGTCTGTACAGAAGTGACATGTGGTGTTTAAATGACGCCATATGTTAAAAGCTGTTGAGCAGGCTGATCATGAAACACCAAGGCCTGCTACAACAACAACAACAACAATAATAATAATAATAATAATAATAGCAATAGTAATAATAATAATGCATTGGATGTTCATTGTTTTGGGACTGACATCTACAGTCCGTTGATCCACGTCACTGCTGCCTGCGACAAAATGTAGTGTGAGCCCTCATTAAAGCATCAGCTGATGCTTCACCTTTTCAGCACCGCGGACAGCTCCGTTCTGCAAACCGAGCAGATGGCAACGGTTATAAGAGCACGCGTGAAACGTCTCTGCACCGTAGGTTCACAGCGGCAGCACGAGCCACAGCATGGATAACAGAATAGGCTTCGCGCTCAAACCCGCTCAATGTGAGTATTTACACCACAAACCAAGACGTTCGGGATTAGATAGCGTCGTCGTAATGACGGGGACGTCCACGGATATGGATTTGACCAACCCGTTATCCGGAAAGTTTAATGAGAAAGAACTGATGCATGGCTTGAACGATCGCCTTGCAGGATTCATAGATAAGGTGCACCAGCTGGAGTACCAGAATCATCTGCTAGAGAGAGAAATCGAGGGGATCAGGGGGGAAGCGAAACCCGCATCCTGCCTGCAGGAGGAGTATGGACCAGAGCTCACGAAACTGAGACAGATTGTTCAGGATATTACTCATCAGAAGCATCAGATTGAAATTGAGCATCAGAATTTAGAGGAAGAATTATCTAAGTTGAGAAAACAATATGAACAGGAGGCGCGCAGCAAGTCAGATGTCGAGAGAAATATTATGGTCCTGAAGAATGACATCGGTGATGCCTATCAGGCGAAACTACAGCTGGACAAGAAAGCGCAGTCTCTCGTGGACGAAATTCACTTCCTGAAGAGAAACCACGAGGCCGAGGTGTCAGAGATGTTTGACCAGATCCAGGATCTGCAGGTGACCGTCAAGGCGCATGAATTTGGCATCCCTGGCGTCACTGCGGCACTCCGGGATATCAGGACACAGCTGGAAGGTCATGCTGTGACCGACGTCCAGCAGGTAGGAGAAACTTTCCGATCTCAGTTTGCAAGACTAACAGAGGCGGCTGAGTCCAAGAGACAGGCTCTAAAGGCGACCCAGCAAGAGATCCAGGAGTACAGGAGGCGCCTGCAGGCCAAAACCATCGAACTGGACTGCGCTAAAGGCACCAGGGAAGCGCTGGAGAAGCAACTGCATGACGTCGAGGATCGCCACAAGGAGGAAATTATCCACTATCAGGTAAGACTTTTTTTCCCCCTGTAAACGTTTTAATAAAGCCTCGTTCAGTCTTACAATGCACCTGATATCCACTAACAGACGTTCTGTCCTCTCTTGCTCCAGAACACAATCAAAGAACTTGAAAATGAGCTCATAAATTGTAAATTTGACATGTCTGGTTACCTGCGGGAGTATCAGGACCTATTAAATGTGAAGATGGCCTTGGATGTGGAGATACTGTCTTACAGGTAAATTTTGCTGAACCTATATGGGCTGAAGGTAACAATTAAAACGTGACATCTATCATTATTATTGGAGATGATTATAATCAAGGAAAACATTTTTGGGTGCAAAGGTCATTAAAAATGTTAGTTTTCCACAGCTTTCTTCATCACCCACACAATCTCACACACACCACATAGTGACACAGTACAACACAATCAAACAAAGCACAGTGTCTGCTGCAAACAATCACAGTGCTGCACTATGGAGTTTGTAGCATCACAGTGGGTTATAATAAACCTCTTCAGCTCCTACAAGGTAAAGGCAACAAACAAATTTCATTCCAGTTGAGACTAATACTTTTAAAAGCCTTAGAGTAGTTTTTGCATTAAGATAAATTGATATTGATCATGTGCATTGGCTTGTAGAGATTAAATCTCTCTCTCATCTTGCAGGAAACTTCTCTGTGGTGAAGAAGCTCGGCTATCCACAGTGTCAGACACCCACATCTCCTTGCCCTACATCTACCACCAGTCCCCCATTTACACCCTCCCCTGCTTCAGCCGACCAGGTGGCCCCCACAGACGAACAGAGCCCCAGTACAAGTTTGTAGAAGAGATCATAACGGAGACCACGAGGGAGATTGAGATGTCAGAATTTGAAGAGACAGGATCAGAGGAGACAGAAGCAGGAAAAGATGAGCAGGAGTGTGAAAAAAGGGATAGAGGGGGCAGTGAGGAGGAGGAGGAGGGGGATAATAAAGACAGTCGAGAGGAACAAAGTGAGCATATGTCTGATAGTCAGCAGAATCAAGGAGCAGAAGTAGGAAATTTAGTGAGTGGAGAGGATGATAGGGATAGAGAAACTCCCGGGGAGGGGGATGATGGTGAAAAAGGTCAAAAAACAAAAGAAGAGGCAGAGGAAACTGAAGCAGCTGACAGTGAATGGGACAGTAGCATAGATAAAAATACTGAAAGCAAAGTTTTATTAAGCAAGAGCCTTGATGAGGAAGAAAGTGAGCAGCACAAAAAAGTAGCTGAAAACATGAAAGAAGAGAAAGAAGATCCGGTGACAAAGGTAACAGCTCAGAAAGAAGTCTCTTCAAAACCAGATGATTTAAAGCCAGAGGTCACTGTGAAGGATGAACCTGGGAATGATAAAAAAGAAGATGCTCAGAAAGAGAGTTTTGTCTCAGTTCAAGTAAAACACCCAGTTAATGAGACTTTGGCCCAAGTGTCTAAAGAATCAGACAAAACTCAAAAGCTGAGCGGTGCCCTTCAAGTGCACGATAAGAAAACCACAGACTTGACACCAGAGACAAAGAGCACCCTTTCCATTGAGACAGAAGGGCTTTCAGAAAAGGCTCCAGTAACTTCAAGTACAACTCTCAAGGGGGAGGAAAAGGAAAAGAGTAATACAGAGCAAAAGGAAATGACCAAATCTGAAGCTGCAAAAAGTGAAGACAAAGTGGCTAAAAGCCTTGAAGATGCCGCACGTGATAGCAATAAAATCCAAGATAAAGAGTCGTCTCTAAAATCTGATGTGAAAAGTCTCCCTGAAGTTGAGGATCAGAAGCCAAACAGCGGAGTCAAAACTGAAACAGATCAAACCGTGTTGCCGAATGAAAAGAAGACTACCAGTGCAGAAATCAAAGAGCTACATCAGAAGGCACCAGAAAACAGTCAGGTTCAGGCATCAGAGCTCACTGCAGGGTCAGAGAAAACAAATGATCTTCAAGGTAAACCTGCGGAGGTAGAGAGTAGTAAGAAATAAGAGGGAAGTGTACAAGAAACTAAACAGAGGGGATATTTGAGGTTGCAGAGGATGCTAGGATAAAGGATAAAACAGAAGCTGATTTGCAAATATAAGGGACTGGAAGCGTTAAACAGAGAATGGCTTAACTAACGCACATGCAAATTCAAGGCATGAGCTGAGCAAAGAGAAGAAAGCTCTTCTTGCTGTAATTTCTCTGCAAAATTACAATTTTAAACAGAGAGAGCATGATTCTTCTGTTTGCAACAGATTTGCCTTGAAATGTTAGATCAACTTGGGATGTATTAAAACTGTTTGGCTCACCGCACAAATGTAATTATGAATGTGATTGATGCAAGGTGCGTTTGTCTTTATCTGCTTTGGTATGTGCTGGAAAATAAATGCAATATCAAAAAAATAATCTTATGATTCTGAGTTTAGTTGTGAATAAACACTTATGTTTCTGCAAAGGATAACAAAGTCCTATTCCTACACAATCAGAGCATTTCATTAATTGCAATAATGATTATTTTACACATGGACCAAGGGCAGCACCAATTAACATACACAATACACACAGAAGACAAGTTTGGCAGTAAATTAAATGATTAGTGATCATATACACAACATCCTAGCTAGCTGCGACACTTGCAGAAAGGATAGTGCTGCTGCAGCAGGAGTCAGGATGCAAACTTTTTAACTGCTAAGACGAAGGTGCATCATTCACAGACTACACAACTCCATTTTCCTCCCTAGTGCATCCCTTTAATGCATCAGAATGCTGCGACCAACAGCATAGTGCTAACCGCATCTTGTCATCAACTGTAGCGAAAGAGGCTGATGTGGATAGATTCATATTACTGTCGTCTCCTTTCATTTACTTCCTCTCATCTGTTCTTGAGGCCTTTTGCCTCTGAAATACTCTTGTCGGCTTTGTATTTAATTTTTTTTTTTTTTTTTTTTTGATGCTTTATAAGAAAATGTCTGTTGGTCTCCATTTGGTTTAATTTCCCCTATCACTTCCATTTCCTTTTAGTCTCTTCCTCCTGCAAAGTTTTAAGCCTACAACCTGAGACATCTAAAATAGACTTTAGAGTGCAGGCACACTGAGGCATGAAAATGGGAGCAGTGGGCAGATATTGAGATGATTTGCAAGGAAGAATGTCAGAAACTTTTTAAATTCAGGTGTCCAAAACACACTGAAAGACTTTTTGTTTTTTTGCAGGGGCAACTGCCGCCCAGTCCACAATGCACCCAAGTCCTACAGCACCTCCCACGGGTGGTGGGCCCATGAGAGGCAGTGCCACCCAGAGCGAGGCTCAAACCCACAACCCCAAGAGATTGAGTATTGTGCTTAAGACACGCTTTGTTTTCTTTTTGACAAGAAAAAAGGAACAATTACAGGACACGTTTCTGAGGCTGTTATTGGGTCTTAAATAGTTCTGATTTACATTGTGTAAAAAGTTACTTTAACATGTAAGATAAGCTTGTAAATGTAACTCTTGATTACGGTCTATTGATAAATTCAGTCAGAACACATTTCCCTCTCTGATACAGGCCTCTATAGGTTAACATTAACCAAACATGCAAGCGCATATGTTTTCCAGTGACACTTCAGGATCACATATTAAAAATGCACCTGTGGAGTTCAAAGACTTTATTGAAAATTTATACATACACGTAAGGACCTCCAAGACTTCCTGTGGGCTCTGTCAGTGCCCAGTACAGGGAAGCACTTTCCAAGAGTGCACGTGTGCAACTACGTTACACCTCTTCCGGACAATGATAGTTTGGCATTATTGTGAACATTAATGATGTGCCCCCCCCCGGTTGTCTGTTAGTACAGAATAAAAGAAAAACTAATTCTGCTTGGTCGGCCAAGTGTACAGGTTCCTCTCATCAAACGTACAGACCCAACTTTAAGCAACCCAAAAACTGCCTAGTTTAAGGGAAGGTCACGTGCGCAGCTTTAACAAAACCTCACAAACCCTCATGGCCGACACAAAACAAAACATTAAAGAGCTTTAGCTTGTCCTTGTGTGCATGAACAGGAAGGGTGCAGCTGTATTTAAATAATAGCAGAAAGATCTAGTGTAATTTAAAAGGTTTGCAAATGATGACAAAGGAATATCAGATGGTCATGATTGTAAAAATCAGAAAGAAGGTATGACATTGCCTCACAACACATAACCGTCAGCTGATGTTCTCACAAAAGAGCGGAGTGTCTGGGATTATCACAATAAAGTCACACAGAGTTGATGACAGGCAAAGGGATTGTATTGGATTTCATTATTATGGCAGTGCTGGACAGGAACAATGACATGATTTATAAATAGTACGCCACCAACCGTCTCTTGAGTAGATGCATCTACAAAGTAAAAAGCAACAAAGGTAAAATGACAGAAGCACCAACTTGAAGAGGTACTCAACAAGTCAGAGTTTGTTGTCGTAGCCTTTGAATCAATCTCTCCCAAGATATTCCCCTTGCTGGTTTGAGTTGGACATACATTTAAGGCCAGATTCTTCTGATATTCCCTAGTCCCTTGCAGTATGAGGAAGGCTTAGGCTTCCAGTTCCAAGCCCAGACCCAGCTTGTGGCCTCCTGCATTGATGTTCTTTCCGTCGACCAGACCAGACAGGGTGAGTTTCACACCTGCACAGGTGAGAGGAACCAACATTAGCCATTACATGTGCAACTATAAGACTACTTTAATCAGTGGTTAGAATTCTGAGAGTGAGGGTTGATTGGACACGTTGGCTGTTAAGTGTTCAACTCATTTACAGAGCACTGACACAATAATGAAGTGCAAGGACACACAGCCATGTGAAACCAACTTACCTGGTCTAAGAGTCTGGGTGTAGCCAACACCAACAAGGCTGTTGTTGTTCACTTTAGCCTATGGAGAGAAAAAAAACAACAACACATAAGTCAGTTGGTGACAGTTAATTGATAATTTGCTTCATCCAGCCAATTATGAAAGCCTCTGCTGCACTACTTACACTGATGGAGGCATCCTTGTCCAGTTGGTATTTGGCTGCAATGCCGAAGCGTGTGCTGTTGCTGCCAGCGGTCCAGGCCAGGTTGACTGCTGTCTCGAGCTTGTCGCTCACCTTCTGGTAGATTGAGCCTCCAAACTCAGCTCCGTCATTACTTCATTATCATACACGCATAAGAGAGAAAGACACCTCATGCTACAGGAAACAAAATTTGGAATTTCTTCCTAAAGACTTCCTTAATTGTTCCTTAAATGTGTTGGTTGGACATCTTGCCATCTGCTTGTTGTCACTTGTGCCATGCTTGGTGTTTAGCACAAGTAAACAAAGTTCACAATCTGTTACTTGCTGGGTTAAACATGAATGAGCTTCTCTGCTGTATTTAAAGCTCCTCAGTTTATATGGTTGTTGGGTTTTTGTGTCATAGTAACCTGCAGACAGCTGCATGGGTTTGTTTTGTGTTACACCTCTCGATTGTTTCATTTTAATTCTTTAGATAACCGATGTTTTACACAATACACATTGTGCAGCTAAGTGGGAAAAAAAAGACTGGATCAAGTTTCTATTTAGCTTTATGTTGCCTGCAAATAACTGCAGGCTTCCATCCTGTTAGTGATGATTCCAGACATACCACAAAAATCCAGACAGTTAAAAGTTTTTTACTTACACATTGGTATGCAACTGGAAGTCTCCTGTCTTGTAACCAATGGCAAAGTTGTTCTGGGTCATCTTGGATTTGGCTGTGTCAAAGCTCATCTGGTAACCGGCGAGCCACCCCTCGTATCCAACGACAGCAGCGCCATGGATGGTGGGGCCAGCGAAGTCGAAGTCGACATCACAGCCCAAGTTAACGTACTCGCGCTTGTAGGCGGTCTTAACTTTGCCGCTCTTCTTGCTGTTAATGAGAAACATGGCATTGGTCAGCCTCAAACTGAAATCCTGATCAAGTCAGATTAATAATTAAAGATGCATTTGTCTGAGGGTCAGGTTACATTCCCTGCAGTATATCATAAACTAGTTTACGACTGCAAAGCCTTTACATTTATTTAAAAAAATTCTACATCTAAGCCCACTGCCAGCTGTCAGTTCATGTGGTGAGGAGGATAAGAGAATGGTTTTCCTTCAAAGGCCACGTTACAAAAATGATAAACCATATCACCAGAAACAATTTATGGCTGACTTATGGAAACTTGCCAAACTTACTTTTCTTTTTTTTTATTTTTATTTCTTTTAAACCTGCATTTGACTTGCTGCTGGTGTTTATTTCCCAGTCTGCGCACAACACTGTAGCCTTAAACATGCTGTCTCAGCGTAGCCACATAATTCCAGCCTCACTAACCTTCCTGCACTCTATGAAAGAGGACACATCTTCTGGGCCATGTGCCATATTCCTCATGTGATTCCTTATGGGCACACTAGTAAAACTTGTTTATTTATTCCTCCCTGTGAAAAACAAACTGCAATACATTATTTAAGCAAACAAATGTGCCAGTCGTACAGAACACTAACTGTATAGTGAGACTGGGGTCATATGGCCAGCTGCTACTAGTGTCAGAAGCATGTGCAGCACAGATCGGGTTGCAAAAGTCACTTGTGTTCAGAGGCAATAGGCAGAGAAGGCTACATTTGTTAAGAGTTCAGGTAAATTTGCATGAAACTTTTTCCTCCGACAAATTATTATTATTATTATTACTATAACCATGATCTTACCCAGTGTTTGGTGAGAAGGTTGTATCAAAAGTCAACTTCAGGCCCTTGGCAATCTGTGAGAAACAGAACAGAGCCCATTTGACATTTAAAGAAATTCATGTTGTCATGTCATGCGCAATGTGTATACACTTGCTTTGACACCTGTTGTTAAGTAACAGGTGTAGAAATTGTGTCAGTCTTTTCCTAACCTGATCTTCCACAGTGATTTCTGTTCCCAAGGTGTTGTCAGTGTTCCACTTCTCAGTGAAGGTCAGACCGTATTCTGACCTCTTGTATTTAGTTTCCAGACTACCTGCAACTTTGCTGGTATCAGTGTTGGAGGAACCAGATGTTTTGAATTCCTGCAAGAGATGATTTTGGAGAAATAACAATGAAAAAAATAAATAAATAAATAAATATGAAAAGAAAAATTTGAGACAAGTGACTGTGAGTGAGACTATGAATGAAACAGCACTCATTCAGTGCTCTCGCATTACATTTGGCAGTCAGTCATACCTTGGCTGGGCTATTACTATTTCTCATTCCTTAGCCTTCCAAACTAAAAACTGCTCATCATTGCATAAGTCTAAATAAATGTGTGTAATCTAGAGAGTTGAAACAAATGGTCATTGACAGAATCTAATCAGAATCTAAACTTGCAGTTCTGATATTTGATAAGGTGATTCATGTGGGACTTTGCACTTCTGTTTGATATCATTACAAATTCAATTGGCTTAAAACTGTTGGTCAGACAAAACAAGCAGTTTACAGTGGTGTCACCTTAGGGTTCAGGAAATCATGAAGGGAATTCATTACTACTTTTTAGAAGAAAAAAAATTATTAAAAGCATTAACTTCTGACAAAAACATCATTATTTGTAGCGCTCATAATCTACACAGCTGAGTGTTGTTAAAATTTAAAGGCCGCACATTTATTGCGGATGGGGTGGCGTATTGGGCAGCATAACATGCTGTGACTAAGAAATAACTTCTTGTTATCCTTCTGAAATCATAAAGAAATGACCTTACCACTCCACTGGCTGACTTTGTCTTGACATCGAGCTTCACCAAGCCAAATCCTGAAAAGAAGAATTGTGAAGTTCAAATATCTCATAGTTTGTCTACTATCAACGAGACTTAAAAGCAAAAAAATGTTAACGTGATAGTACTTCTTAGTTAAACTGTATGAATCCATACCATAGCCTTTGTTGAAGATGTCTTTGGCAGACTTGCCCAGGTCAGCATATGAGGGAGGTACGGCCATTGTATCTGTAGACAGAAGCAATAAAAAATGCTCAAATTATTCATTCAATTCTATTCTATTCTATTTATATAGCGCCTTCCACAATCAAAACCCAGAAACCCAGAGCCTGACCCCAGAGCAAGTACTTGAGGCAACAGTGGCAAGGAAAAGCTCCCTTTTAACAGGAAGAAACCTAAAGCAGAACTGGGCTCATATCAGGGGACCCTCCTGCCGATGGCCAGGCTGGGTGAAAGGAGGAAGAGGAGGAAAACAGGACAGCTGGGAATCAAGGAGAGGAGGAGAAGGCCATGTAGCATATAAAACATGAATGGGAATGTACTTTCGCCTTGAAGTACATTCCCACCTGCCTGTGTCCAATCATAAATAATTTTCCTGAATTCAATATTCAATTTTAAAGTTCCCCTCTATTCTTACTATTTAACAGCAGCAAATGCAAGGTCTGCCAATGTAACTGCTGCAAAGCAAGCTATGGGTCAAGTGTCTTAGTTTGATGTAAAGGGTACCAATATTTGAGCTTAAAGGAAGGCATTGCTGTCTCTTATAAATGCACCACTTATGCCCATATTTATTAAATTTTGAGATTGGAATATACAAAAGCCATGAAGCTATGAACACATCTTGAGAATTATTTGAGCACAAACGATGTGAATTTATTTTCAAGGTATACACTTCTTCGATTTGTACAGAATACATGCAAGTATAGAACATTCATGTATTCTTAAAACAAAAGAAAAGTGAGTGGAAAGCTAAAGTAGGCCTTGCACAAACAGATTTGACATTTATGATCAAATGATTAAAACATTCATTGATCTGTATAGCCTGTGCTGATCAGCTCATACTAAACAAAAGTGTGGGAAACAGTCTTTGCTGCACACTGTCAGACCTTTATCCGTTATGGGATCAGTTTCATTTGAACAGGTTCAGGGCGTATCTGTCACACTGTCAAATCGACAATGACAATGTTGGTTTCACTTTTGCGTTTAACAACTCTAACACTGCCACAGATTTCCAGTGCTGCAGGTAGTCACAGACAGGACAAGTGTCTGACAGCCGATGTACAAGGTTACTGTGCAAGACAGGAGCCATTTTGCCGCACTGGTGTGAGCCCAGTTCAGGCCTGGCTCTTATTAAACTACTCCTCCACGTGAACTGGCAGGCACGGCTGGGCGTGACCAGGCACATGCCGGTGCCAATTAGCAAGATGTGTTAATTAACCATTTCGCTGTTATTACCAGCTTCCTACTGCTGAGTAGGCCATGGGCCGGTTAACGAAAAAAATCACCAATATTACAATAGTAACTTGTATTAATTCTACTTAGAGTCGCTTTATAAAACAGATTCCACTTTTTAGCAGCAAATGAAACGTGTAACATAACGCAAAGCTGCTCTGGTTTTACATGGCATGTGTCAGACGCAGCATGCCGACTCTAGCTAGCTTAGCTAACTCCGCTAGCCTGCAGAGTACCGGCGTGTGTAAAGCACGCTCGACCACCAATTCTTGCTTGTTACTGAGTACATTAACAGCGTCAGACTGAATAAATGGCTGTCTTACCGGTATGAGACGGGGCTAGCGGGAGACTAAAGTGACTTTAAGAGAGATTTTCCTCACACCGCACGGCCGAGGGAGGCGTCACCGGTTGGAGGGCGAGCTGAAGGAGACTGCACTGCAACGAAGCCCAGACCTATCACAACCCCGGCTCAGGACCCGGGACGGCCAGAAATGTGCCTGAATAGAAATGTTTTTACGTCATAATTTTTACGTCATTTTTTTTTTTCAAATGGCTCCTGTCTCGCACAGTAACCTTGTCATATTTCACGTCAGCTGCTATTAAAAAAAGGAGCTCATTACTCTTAGCGAGCCAAAGTTACAAAGTATATCTCCCAATATCGATATTATCAAATAATACCTATAGTTGGTGCGACGTCAGTGCACCCAAAATTTCAACAGAAAAGAGGAGCTTTCCTCATGTATGGGAATGTGGCAGTAGTAACACTTAGAAAGTGATGTAAGAAATGTCACCAACAGGTCGTAAAATAAGGTTTTTATCAACCTCTACCTCTCATCCATGACATTCCTAATTCGACAAGACACTGCTAAATTAGACGTTGCTCTTTAAATTGTAAATGTTTGCAGCACGGTAGAGGTGAAAAAACACGATCTTTTCAACCTAATGAAGAAATAAGAGAAATGACAATGAGGAAGGAAGCGCAAGGTAACTGTGCAATGTAAAGCAAAATGATGCAAGCTTGTAACAAACGAACCTCCTGGCTCTATCAGTTTGCTTTCCCCCTTCTCTGTCCTCACAAAAACAGAAGACATACAGAAGTCATTTAGTACAGCGCTGTACTAAATTGCCAATAAAGATATTTTCATAATTACATTTTTCTGTTTCTCTCAGACAACAGAACAAGTATGAAACAGTGATGGCCCATTAAGACTGCGTGTTAACCAGCAGTCACTTCCAACCCATATCTAAGCGGCTGCACTGCACCGCTAAAATCCAGATTTTTATAACACTGATGATGTCTGACAAAATCACCAGACTCAAAAGTTCAACGCAACAGCTGTACTGTGATTTTGGCTGCATTTACCTGTAACATGGTCACAGAGAGAGAACGTTCCTTCACGTCTACGCCAGCTGCAGAGTGGTTAATTGAATGCGAACAGAGATAAGCCAGCGGAGGGAAAACCCGAGCTCACAACTCGTGGGGAAAAACTGGCGACTCTTATCCACAGAAGGTTACAGAAGAATTGAAAAAAAAAAGAATTCTAAGGAAAAAAAAGTCAGAATTCTGCCCCCAAAAAAGTCAGGATTCTGAGTTTAAAGTCGGAATAGCCTTATGAAATACCAACGCCCAATCTTTATCCTTATAACATTATAATCATATATTTTCTAAATGCACAACATCACAAGTTCACAAATTGAATACATTTTTTAAAATATACAATGTGAGCTCCTAAACATACTGAAAATAGTAAGGATCATTCATTAATGTAAGCTTTATGCCTTAAGCCAAGATATAGTCTATGTTGTCAGTGGTCTTGTTGGTCTTGCAAACAGGTCAATGCTTTGCAGCTATGTATAGGAGGGTAAAAATAAAATGCAATCAAATTAAAATAATTAAAATTAAAATAAAATAAAGAAGTTACAAGACAACCTAACAATAACTAATAATAGAGTTGCAAAACTGTCTGGGAAAACAACAACAACAACAAAAAACAAACAAAAAACTTTTTTTTTGACAGAAAAAAATTAACAGACAAATATTTAAATATTTTGGTTAAGCTGAGCCAGTGTGCTGTACGTAACATCATTATCTTGTGCTTTGGCCTGTTGGGGAACAGAAGCAAACACAACAATTAGAAAGGAAAAGCAAAGATAAAAATAACTCAGTAAATTAGCTGACATACTGAGACCGTGAACAGAATGATTTGAGACAGCTGAAATACAGGACATGAGAAACAATGTGTGGTTGGGTTGAGCTTTATTATTAACATTTACCTTTCTTCCTGGTTTCTGTTTTATGGTAACTACAGAGCTGTATGTCACGTCCACATCACTTTCAGCATGTGATCTCTGGATGGTGGGAAAGACAGATATTAAACAGAGAGTGGAACACTTCATTTTTATATTTAAACTGTTTTATTCAGATGCATTTGGTGAAATAGGAAGTTGGCTTTAAGTCTGCTAACCCTAACTCCTAACCCTAACACAAATGTTTGGTTTTAGTGTGTTAGGGTTACCTGCTGTGAAGTTTTTCTCATGTACCCAGTATTACAGTATATTGCCTCCATGTCAGCCTGTGTTGAAGGAGCAAACCAAATGTCATCTACAGAAAGACTAAATTGTTTAATGTGATTAGACTTGATCAATATTCACACCATTGTTAATACAGTGAGCATTTTATGAGAATAATTCCCTTTAAAGGCACATACAATTATAAACATAATATGGGTTTGTGATCACACACAATTTTTTTTTCTGATTGTGATTACTGTGTTCTCAGCACAAGGGCAATGTAGCACACTAAAAATACTGTATATTATCAATTAGAAATAATAGATGTCCATCTGCAGTGGTATAGTCCTTCAGTTTCTACTCTTCTGCAGAGAGACAGTATACTCAATGAAAATTTGATATCACTGAATTACGGGCTACCTGGGCTAAAGTTTTTCTATTGCATTTAACCTTAGAGTATATTAATTCCTCTTAAAGGACCAAACCAAATGTTAGAGGACTTTCTCAAACTTTGCTTTACACAGTTTCAAAATTACATTTATTACAACATGGCTACAGCATATCAAAAAATAGGCTTTAAACAAGACAGCCATACCAGAGGTTCTGTGAGACTTAAGCACCACAGTGTTTTGAGGTAATATGGCAAAATGCTGATAAGATGCTGCCACATCTGTCAATTTTTGGCCATTTCAGAGTATCAACTCCTTTAGGCTAAAGTGATTTAAATTCGTATCCGGGAGCAATCTGTTGAAGTTTGGCTAAAATGCAAATTCTTGGTCTGCATAACTAAAATGTTTAGTGTTTGCATTAACTAAAACCAGACCAAAAGATGTCTTGCAGACAAAATTAACATGGTTATAAACCAAACTACTGGAAAGTAGTTTGGTAGTAATTACAGTTCATCCTGAAGTGAACAAAATCCTCATAGCCTTCTTTGTCAAATGAAAAGAAATACTGGGAAATGACACAGCATATCTTACCGTCGTCATATGTGATGGTCCCGCATTGCTTTGCTCTAAAGGTCAAACAGTAAAAACTCTTGTTAATGACTCGAGGTTCAGTGACAATGCAGAATAAGCCTTAACTAAAGTGCAAATATTTAAGAATTACAAAGGTATTTGTTATGAATTGGGTTAATCAAAGTATAGACTCACTGTGCTTTTTTAGCATATACCAGATGAGCAAAGTCATCATGACAATGAAGATCAACAAACTCAGAGGGATGATGAGACTCTTTAGGTCAGTTGAAGTTCTGCATCATACATTTTGAGCACACAATACAAATTAGTCACAATTAATAAACTGTGCTTGTTTAAACAATACTACAACATAATGTAAAAACTATTAATCTTACAGATTTCTATGTTAGTTATCATTAATTCTGTCTTTAAAAACATGTATAGAGACCTGTAAGGATACAAGGACTGTTTCATTTGACCATTGAATGGCCACAGTTAAAATGCTGCATGTAACTTAAAAGATTTCTGACCTGGATCTCTCTTCAAGAACGTGTGTGTCTTTAGGAGTGGATGACAAGGTGGATGTTGCAAGTGTGGCTGTGATGCAAAACAGGACAATGATGAATATCTCTTAGGATACCACAAAACATTTTCAAATCATTTATAATCACTTGGAATACTTACTGGTAGTGGTAGGTTTCTCAGTAACAGTGACATGCACTGGCATCTGTAAGTCATCTTTAACACACAGATACCAGCCACTGCTCTTTGTCATCAGTCCATTCATAGTCACATTGAAAGCACCGCTGGCCTTCTCACTGATGGTCACCTTTGTTCCATCTATTGATCCATTTGGCCCGCTCACACAACTCCCGCCCAGCCTGCACCACTGAACTTGTCGACAGTTACTACAGTAACAAGTGATGGTTATTTGATCTCCCTTAAATCCTATAATCTCTTGATTATCCACATAAAGAGTGGCTGTACCTTAAACGAAAACAAAAAGTTTTTAATAGAAAGTTGTGGGTTTAATAACTTGTAGATTAAAAAAAAATAAATTCACAAAGGATTTGAAATGTGCTTAAAGGTGCTTTAACAGCTCTTACCTGTAGTGACTGACAGGCGAAAATATTGTCCGTCATCTGGCCCTCCAATAATCTCCACAATACACCAGTAATCAGTGTCCTCATGCGTCAGATCTTTTATAGTCACTCTGAAGATTCTTTGGGTTTTGTCATCATTGATTGAATACTTTCCTGAACTACGTACTTGGTTTGTTTGAACTGTATTGGAGCAGGAGTTCCAATAATATCCTTTACACAAGTATTTCACATGGTTCACGTATTGTGACGCATAAAGACACGGGATAATGATTGAACCTCCAGCCTTCACTGACACTTTATGGACTGTAGTTACACTGCAAATTCCTGCAATAAAAAAAAAAAACAAAAACAAAAAAAACCCCAGCATTTTAACAGATTCTAGCTTCCTATGACTTGCATGTCAAATGCATTTATATTAAATTGTACTGGTCTCCACAATTTATGAAACACTGTTAGGTCATTGCAAAGGATTATTTAATTGCATTCTTCACCAGACACGAGGAGCACATTGATCAGGAAACACATTGGCTATGTGAACAATTTGAAGTGACCCCTGTGACTGACCTGTGAGTCCAGTGAGGATGAGAAGAATTCTGAGATGAATAGCCATGTTGGTGAGTATGAACCAGTGAACTGCAAGACTGATTATCTACTTCCCAATTTTCTTCAATGTAGAACTGTCTTCTTCCTAAGTAAGACAGTTGAATTACGTAAGTCAGCTGATGAAGTAAATATTGCATGCAGCCACATGGAGTTTCACACATGTAATTACAAGTGAGCACTGTACACAATTAGTAATCTGTCCATTATTGCATAGCTGGTGGTTATCCTTCTGGATCTACAAAACTGGCATGTGGAAGAGGATAAGTGATAAAAATGAAATGAGGTTCTCTGTCAATAAAGGCAGACTTTCAAAGGCAAGATGTCAACTAAGTGGTTGGGTAAAAGCTACTTCTGTTATTTGGTAATTTTGATCTCTGATCAGAACCGTCTTGGTAAGGGAGTGTGACGTTACCAGTATCTTGAAAATGAAGCAGATAAATGGAATTTAGCCATCATCATTTCTGTGAAAAGGTCTTGCATAGATAAAGAAATATCCTCTGTACAGGCAGTAGGAAAGTGGCCCTACTGGTGACAAGGTGCTATTGAAGTGTCCCCAGAATTTTCTATAAACTTTCTCAAATGATTTACCATTTAACTCCACACATGGTTAAATAATAAATTCTCTGCAGTGTTGCCAGGTTTATGTGCGTTCTTCAAAAAGTGGGCTACTTTGATGGAGAATAACAGGCCTGAACAAAAGACTTCAGGCCTGTGGCCCTCACATCAGTGCTTTGCAAATGCATGGAGAAAGTTGTGTGTAATATGATGTCTCACACAATCTCAGGAAAACTAGATCCTCTCCAGTTTGCCTATAAGGCCAAACGAGGTGTAGAGGATGCAAGTTTGACTCTTTTAAACACTGTTGCACAAAATATGGACTCTGCACAACCACATACTCGGATTTTATTTATGGACTTTTCCTCTGCTTTTAACACTGTAAACCCGGACACTCTGCTGTACTGCCTCCTGGACTTACAGATCCACCCATTGATGCTTTTATGGATTAGAGACTTTTTAACAGACAGACCACAGCAGGTGTTTTTAAATGGTTTTAAATCCAGTAAACTGGTTTTAAGCACAGGTCTTCCACAAGGCTGTGTTTTATCTCCCCTTCTGTTCTCTGTCTACACCAACAACATCACCTGTAGCAGGGAGGGAATGAGTCTTTTAAAATATGCTGACGACATGGCCCTAGTAGCCCACATGGTCAGTATGGAGGCTGTCACACAGTACCAAACAGCGGTAGATAACCTGGTAAAAACCTTCAGTGAGAAATCACTGGAATTAAATATTTCAAAAACAAAGGAGTTGTGCTGTGTGAGCAAATATACAGCTGCAAATATCCCGCTTTTTAAACCACTGAGCATTCACGGGGAGCAGGTTGAGCAGGTGGAGTGTTTTAAATATCTGGGGACACAGATAGACACCCGCCTATCATTCCAAACACACTCGGACTCAATCTACAATAAAGCGCTTCAGCGCCTCCATCTCCTTAGAAAACTCAGGTACTTTAATGTCAGTAAAAAAATCCTAACCATGGTATACAGGTCACTCATAGAATCCACTCTCACCTTTAACATCACATCCTGGTACAACCTCCTCACTAGCAAACAGAAGACAAAACTGTCACGGATCACAAATCAAGCCAGCAAAATAATTGGATCACCACAAACTCCACTGTCCCACCTGTACAAACGCTCTGTGATCAGGAAAGCCACCCTGATCACAGAGGAACCCTCTCACCCCCTCCACCACTCCTTCAGTCTTCTTCCATCTGGCAGGAGATACAAAGTCCCACTAGCCAGGAAAACAGTCCACAAAAAATCATTCATCCCAACAGCAGCCAATGCCCTGAACAGCAAAGGTGCAATAACCTGATCACGTTTTATTATCAGCGGGATTTTAGTTACTTTTTACATTTATGTGGTCTTAGTATGTCTGTATGTGAGTTTTTTACTATGTGTTTTTACTATCTGTAAATGTGCTACTGAGCCCTGTCAAAGGCAAATTTCTGTTACACTTGTATCAGACAATAAAATTCTATTCTATTCTATTCTATTCTATGTCAGCTAATATGTGTTAACTGCCCAAACATGTCATTTCAGCCAACTTTAATACTATAGAAATCATTTTATCAGGAAAATCTTGGTGGCAGCAGTTTGACCACCAGGCAGGCAGACCTGTGGTGCCTCTTTAACTTCTATGGGAAGGAAATGAAATGGCTGGTTCTAAGTTTATGAACTGGTTAAAAAGGTCATAGTAGTTTAAAGATGGGATACACTATGAGCATTGCTGTGGCTCCGTTGTGAATGGACCATATTATTAGATGCAGGACACTCTTGATTTGTGTAGGCAAATCAGGTGCATGAGAGAGAGGACAGAGCTACAATATGATACAAGTCAACTCATGGGCAAGGTATCTTTGGAAACATATTAATGCATAATGCAAATCATTTAAATCGTCACAAGTGTGTGTACTGTAGAGTCACGTAAAAGAACTTACCAGGGCTGCTTGGTGGATGTTCTTGTAGTTTTCTGGTTCTTTCAGGGCCCAGAAATGTAAATGTTGTTAAGATTTTGCAGTTGATTCTACAAATGTCTCCTGTCTTTATATAGCCACTCTTCAGCTTCACCATACCACCCCACCCCAGTGAGCCCTCCACACCCACCACCCATCCACCACCCATAGACACCCATAGAAAACACACACACACACTCCACTCATGTGTTGCAATTACTATAAAAATAAAAGCATAACAAATAATTTAATTCAATAATTTTAAAAAACAGCTGTTACACTAATTTGCATGCGACGTGTACATTGTAACTTGTGATGGTCATGTGGATGTGGTGAGGATGAGAAAAAAGCTGAGCTGAAGTGTCAAAGTAAGACTGCTTATGGCTGATTCTCTACTTCCTGATTTTCCAAAATATGCATTTGCAGCTGTTGAATTTGGTTAGATGATGACGCATAAAATTATATTTTCTTTGTGCTTTGAGCAGGTGTCCAATGTATATGGTAATTCAGACTTTTCAAAGCTAAGTTACAAAATGTTTTACAATAAAAGAAAACCACAAGTAAGAAACAAAAATATAAATAGAATACTTTAGACAACAATAATAGCTATGAAGACGTATATTTTTAAAATGGCAGTTTTTATTCATACAGTAACGGAGGGTAAGCTTCTGTTGGGACAATCAAAACACAAATTTGTTTATTCAACAAAGAATAATTATTATAACATATTTCATGCAGTGACCGAATCTACTGTTTCTGAATTGCAATTTACAATGGAACAATGAGTTAAACCATTTCAGCCACAAATTCTGGTCTATCTCATAACCTGTATGTGTGCAAAATGATACCCATGACCAAAAGTCTCTAAATATACACTGCAGGACTGACTGACGAATCCAAGGTGATGTATAGGTACAACTTAGAAAATGAACATCAGAATGACTTCGTCAGTGTTGCCATACCTGCAGCATTATTGTTCTCTCACCCTATTCTGATCATTATCACTTTTGTTTGTGTACTGTGCTGTAGATCACACTTCCATCAGTTGGTTCAGCCTAATGAGAGAAAACAAGCAGAGAAGAGATGCTGAATAATTATGGACTAATCATAACCATATTAAGTTATTTACAGATAGTGGACATACTGAAATGCTTATATGAGTTTAATATTAGTCACATACCATTTGCTGCACACTATCGTTTATTACAACGGTACTGTATATCACACTCTCCTCCTTCTTATGGTCCTGCTGAATGGAAACAGAGTCAACATGATACATTTTTGGGAAAAAAACAATGAAGAACTAATTTAAATGTGGACCAGTTTTTGGGAACTGTGTTAAACACTTCATCTGTTCTACCTTCTTCTGGGCTGCTACATGTTGATTATGAACAACAGTAGAATAGTGTTCTTCAGGATCACTCCCAGCTTGTGACTCCTATGATAGGTAATTGAAATATGACATTAATCTCATCTTTTTATCATGTTACTTATGTGAAAAGCATTTGTACTGAACACGTCAAATCCTCTCTGAGTTCTATTTGTACCCAGACTTGATGTAGGTTTAGTCATTTATAGTCAGCACCTCCAAGTCTGTAAAATGCTGTAAAATGTTTTATTAACAAAGCAAAGAGGAAATATGCTGGTGATGGGGTATTTATTACCAAACAAAAAAGGGAAAAGGGAAATACATGGTCATATCTTACCACAGTGACGTCAGACCCCTCAGGTTTGGTCTTATCTAAAACATATAATTTTTTTTAAAGAAGATACTTCAAAATAACTGATATTCTGAAATTGTTTTAGCAGAGTTTATGAAAGACTTACTATGTCTTAATGTTCTCCATCCAAAAAAGGCAGCAGGAAGAACCAGCAGCTGTAAGACCAGGGTGGTGGTGAGAATCGTCACTTTAGTGGAACTAGAAGTGAATTAGAGGTACATGTAGTTAAGCTTGCAATGTTCCCTAAAGTTGGCATCTGCAATACAATGTTCTTTTGTTATATAATGTCATATAAATATAAAATCAATAAATGTATTTCATCTATGAGTTACAAAGAACTTGACTGAAAGAAAATGATGTGGTTTATAATATAAATAACAAAATAATCAATACTCAAGAATGAATGGAAAGAATAATCTTCCATACTCAAATGTTTTTAGTGTATTTAGAGCATATAAGTTGTATAGTATTAGGAAACACAAAGGGTGGAAAGGGGAAGAGTTAAGTTGTTAAAGTGAAACAAAGTAAAGAATACAAACCTCTTGTGTTCATCTTGCAGGCTTTCTCCACCTGCTGTGGCTATGGTGGTGTTTGTTGCATGAGCCATATGTGGCTCAGTACTAGTGACCAAGGAGGAATGCTGATGAGTGGTAGAGAGAGTCCCTATGAAGTGAAAAGTCATGTTAATTAGTTAAATAGTGTGGATAACTGTCAACAAATATTATTTTAGGATTGTGATGTGTATTGCCTTTATGGTGTCCACTTACTGGTTTCATTTTTATAAAAGCGTGCTATTTTATGAAAACAGGAAATGTTTAGGGTCTTACTTGCTGTATTGGGGCTGATTGTAGTTGTGGTTGAGGTTAATTCATGAACAGTTATATGCACTGGTATCTGTAATCCTTCTTTGACACACAAATACCAGCCACTGCTCTCTGTCCTCAGTTCAGTCATAGTCACACTGAAAACATTAGGGACACTTGTATTGATGGTCACTGGTGTTCTATCTATCAATCCAGTCTGCTCTCTCACACAGGTCCCACCCAGTCTGCACCACTCTGTTGCTTCCGGATATTTATAATGGCACACAACAGTCACACTTCCTCCTTCAAATGCTGTAATTTCCTGTTGGTCCACATACAGACTTGACATACCTTGAAAAAGGAAAAGTACAAAATGAAGCAGTTTGCTTTCATTATGAGACATGTGAGTGTCTCATCTGTTTTTCACCAAATAGTTCAAAGAAAGTATTAAAACATTAATTGGTTTTACCTGTGCTAACTGACAGACGAAAACGCTGTTCGACATCTGTAAAAATTCTCTTGACAGCACACCAGTAGTCAGAGTCCTTATCCGTCAGATCACAAATTGATACAGAGAAGATTCTTTGATTTGTGTCATCGTAGATTGAAAACCTTCCTGATCTACCATTTCCTCGATCTGTTCTAACAACTATTTTGCACGACTGAAAAGAACTTCCTTTACACAGGTACTTCACATGCTTTGTGTAGCGATCCTCATAGAGACAGGGGATAGAGATGGAGTCTCCAGTCTTGACTGATACTTCACTCACTGTAATAATTTCACTGTGAATTCCTGACAAGACAACAGCAGACATTTATTTTATAGTGGTGCCTTTAAATGCATTGTGTATAACACCATCAGTGCCATAGCTACATAACACATCTTTTACAAGCTGTTATCATGACTTAACTATAATATAATGATGATTAATACTAGTGGTTTGTTATAACTTTAAATTTAAGACTAAAATTTTATGAATTAACAACTACGTATCAGTGCCAACAGTAGTGTTTTAATCATAAACCTGACTATCGTTTATACATAGCATTCTAATTAAGGCTTAGCCAACTTACTCGTGAATCCAACAAGTGTCAGTAGGTGAATAATATACGGAGAAGTCATCCTGCCATCAGTGTTGCAAGTAAATGAGCACTTTTGCTACCGCTGTGAATAACTATCTAAGTTTCTTCCTCATTTTTAAACACTGTTCCTGTTGTGAGGTTTACAGCTTAGAATTTTATGGCTCTAAAGCTATGCCTTGTTTGTTTTGTAAGACTATTAACAATACACTCCCCAAGCACAGAGTTTACTTTCTTTATAGCCACATATTAGTTAAACATTATACTGTTGAAATTACTTAAATTTATACTTTGCTAGAACACATCAGCATTTGTGTATAATATTGTTACCAGCCACGACAGGGTCATCTGCTTCTCTGTGGACAGATTTTGGCACCCAGATAGCATCACAACCACATAAGGTACAGTCACGAAACATTACAGGTGGGTAGTGGACATCAAAATGAAGGCTGAGTGCAAAGGTGGGAGAGGTCTGACCCATGAATACTGAGTACTCATGTAATAATGTTTTACTGACTAGTGAGTACTCATGGACCAGGACAACAACATGTTGACTAGTTTATAATTTATGTTCAGTACTATACATTGTCCTTAACGTCGTCATAAAAATAAAACTGAAAATTTAAATGTAAAATCATCAACGACTTTTTTTAGAAATGTTTTGTAAGACATATACATGTAGTTCCCAACACACGTAAATTACATAAAAGTAAAATAAAGCAGAAATTTTGAGAATAGGACCAACAAAGAATTGCCGGATGAGGACTCACAGATGTGTTTGTTAAGTGCTGTCGCATTTAACAAGTTTTGCTGTGGTTGCTGGAGTGAAAAAAACAGGACAGAGCCACTCAACTACCCTAAACTCTGATAGACATACAGACTGCAATCAATCCAGTCCTAAACAGACCCCACAGAATAGTGTACTTTGCTAGAGACATGCTAACCCCCATTATAAGTAATCATATTTTCCAACCATGGGTAGTAAACTAGTTAGCCAGACGAGCTATGTCGTGTCTATACTTGCAGCTTTACACAGGTACACGGGCCTAAAAGTTAACACATTTTTATAGCGTATGACCGTGCACAGTTTCCAGCCACTGTAGTTATGGCTGGTAAAACACGACGACCTCACCACCATGGCCGACGTGATGGCTGACAGACTATGCTGACCTCTGATGTTGTAGTCGTCGACTTTTGATGACGTTTTTACGTAACTTCGGACTGGTGCGTGAAATACAAAATAACAGGAGCGGAAACGTCTATATTTCGGCGCCCTGTTCAACTTCAGTGAGCATCCAGAACTGGTGTAGATTTTATTCTCGCTGACCGGTTCTCCTCCTCAGTGATGGAGTACGGAAAAGAAAGAGTGGTGGCGTTAGTCGACATGGACTGCTTTTACGTCCAGGTGGAACAGAGGCTGAATCCAGCTCTGAGGAACACTCCCTGTGTGGTGGCCCAGTACAAGACGTGGAAAGGAGGCAGGTGAGTTTCTGACACAGAGACACTGCTTTTATGATTAATGCAACTGATGCTGCCGTCGACGAGGCTGCACACAGGACTGTTAAGCCCGGATATGTGGATAGCATTGCTTACTAAAAACCCCTAGTACCTCAGTATCAGAGGGTAATGCAAAAAGCCTTTCCTAGTTTACTCAGTGCTGTTATACAGCTATCCAGCAAATCTATAATGCCAACGCACCCTGAGCGTATTGAAAGTTAGTAGAGGCAGGAATTAGCCGACAAATGAATCTAAATGATATCAGTAAACAAAAAAACTCAAGATAAATGACACGACAGGAAATAACTGACTGGACTTGGAAACAGTAGTCTCACACAAAAGACTGAACTCAAGGCCTCCTTGATCTCTGTCTGACTGCCCAATGACTCCTGCTCAGGGACTTTGACTCCTTTGATGATGAGACCTAGCAGCATGAGACTCGACAGTGACTGTGAACACATCAGCACACACTGTGTACACACACAGGTGATGCTTTACTCACCTTTCGTCTGTTCAGTTGCATGAACCATTTAAATTGCTGTCTCTGTGTTGGCAACTCACCCGCCCCAATCTCCCACAGATAATCACCTTGGACTTACTGTTACTGCGCTCTTATGGTTTGTGAACGTGATTTGACATGGTTCTCAACTAAATACAATTTTCTGTTAGTATCATAGCTGTGAGCTACGAGGCAAGGGCCCATGGTGTCACCAGGAACATGTGGGTGGATGATGCAAAGAAACTGTGCTCAGATCTCCAGGTGGCGCGAGTGCGTGAGTCTCACGGCAAGGCAGATCTAACACAGTAAGTGAAACTTTTGCACCCCGAAACTTCCTCTTTTTGAGAGTTTGAATAGTAAATACATGCTATTGCTAATGACGTCCAGTCACAAGATAAATAACCAACCCCTTCCTTGTGTAGTTACAGGGTTACAGGGAGGCGAGTGTGGAGGTCATTGAGGTGATGTCTCGCTTTGCAGTGATTGAACGAGCCAGCATTGACGAGGCCTACATGGATCTAACTGCTGCGGTCCAGCAGCGGCTGAAAAACATGACTGAGAAACAAATAGAGCCTCATCTGCTGAAGACAACTTACATCCAGGGGTATCCACAAAGTTCACCTGAACTGGAAGCATCTGCAGAGGATGCTGTCTTGGATAAAGGTAGACTACAACAGAAAGTAAC
This sequence comes from Toxotes jaculatrix, assembly GCF_017976425.1. Taxonomy (NCBI): domain Eukaryota; kingdom Metazoa; phylum Chordata; class Actinopteri; family Toxotidae; genus Toxotes; species Toxotes jaculatrix. Next base: position 10,500,737 of record NC_054404.1, on the reverse strand, counting down.
TGATTAGTAAAGTAGTTGTTTGAGCACAGGAAGCTGGTGTGGGGAAGTGAAAGTTTACAAAACCAAAAATCTCTGGTAGGATGTATCCCCCTAAATGTGTCACGTTTGTCCCCAGAGGAGCAAAGGTCCAGAGGTCTCCAACAGTGGCTGGCGTCCCTACCTGTCCCTCTCTCAGGGGAGCACAATTCTGCAGACCTGCAGCTAACTGTGGGGGCACTCATTGTTGAGGAAATGAGAACAGCTGTGGAGAAACACACAGGTTTCCGCTGTTCGGCAGGGATATCACACAATAAGGCAGGAAAATCTCTCACTGTTTTTATTCCTATAAATATAATGTTAGTTCAACACTATAAAGAGTAGTAATTATCTTTGCTATGGTCACAGTGTACTGTCTGTTCTTTCAGGTACTGGCCAAACTAGCCTGTGGACTGAACAAACCTAACCGACAAACTGTTCTGCCTTTGGACTCTGTGACAGAACTTTTCAGCTCTTTACCCATCAGCAAAATGTGAGTTCAAAGTATTACTGTGACATAAAGAATTAATTCATCACTTTTCACATCACATCATTTTTTGACATGGTTTGTGTTGCTTATTTCATTCATGCAGCCGTAACCTGGGGGGTAAGCTGGGTGTCTCCATTACGGAAACTCTGGGAGTAGAGAACATGGGAGATCTGACTCGCTTCTCTCAGGCCCAACTGGGACAGCACTTTGGAGAAAAAACAGGGTAAGACAAGACAAGTATTCCTTTAAAAGTCAAAACATTGGCAAGATCACTGGCCGTTGTCTCCAGGCACAGCGTGCATGATGCCCTTAGTCCTATCACACAAAAATGGCAAGGTTTTCTCCTTCAAAGACAAACCTGTTTGAAAAAGAAGTGCTTCAGAAATAAACTGGACTTGACCTCTTTGGATTTTATTTATACTTGGTTACCAAGTGCATTCACAATTGAATATCTCTGTTTTGCAGCCAGTGGCTGTATGACTTGTGTCGGGGAATTGAGTTTGAAGCAGTGAAACCCAGACAGCTTCCCAAGTCCATCGGCTGCAGTAAAAACTTCCCTGGGAAGACATCGCTGGCCACAAAAGAGCAGGTATGGGCCACAAGTCTCTGCTTCCCCTTAGTTACATCAGGGTTTGAAAAGTATGAATCAGGATTTAATTTTCAGTCTGATATTCACTTAAACTGAAAGTGATGAAACTTGGAAAGTATTTTATTTTTTCGTTGATTTATTAATAATCTCTGTGTAGGTACAGTACTGGCTTCATCAACTGGCTCTTGAGCTGGAGGAAAGGCTGACCAAAGACAGGGAAGCGGTGAGAAAAAGCTTTTTGTGGTTGTTCATTTTTATTTCTTTTCCCTTACTACAGCAGAACTATTTCCTCTGTTGGATTTCATAATGCTGTCATATACTTTAAATATAACTGGGTTTCACATTAGTCTCTGTCATTTCTCGCCACATTGCAGAATGGACGAGTGGCTAAGCTTTTAACAGTAGGAGTACGTCAGCTTGGGGATAAGAGGCCGAGCAGCTTCTCTCGTTGTTGTGCTTTAGTGCGCTACGAAGCGACCAAGATATCCAATGACAGTTTTGCCATTATCAAGAGCCTCAGCACAGCAGGAAGCCACCAGGCTACATGGTAAGTAGAATAATAATAACATGGTTAAATATTCAAAGTCATTGGATGAAGGAATTCTGCTTGATTTATTAAACCCCTCTCTTTATTTTTGCATTGCATGTCGCCAGGACTCCACCCCTCACCCTACTACACCTCTCAGCTAGCAAATTCAGCGATGCCCCATCAGCAGGGGGAATAGCTGGTTTCCTTTCAAGCGACGCCACTTCATCCCAGAGCCTTTCCTCCACCACTCAGCCCTCCACCCAGCCACCCTCTGAACTGAAAAATGATTCAGCATGCAAACAGCCTGGCACTATTCAGTCCTTCTTTCAAAAGGCAGTGGAGAAAAAAAAACAGAAGGTAACAAAAGAGGATGAAGATGAAGATGGAGGCTCCACAAGAATTCTCCCCTGTTCCTCCACCTCACCCAAAACCTCTGCAGCTGGTAGTCAATTAGAGATAGATACCAATGGTCTGGTTTCAACTTCCTCTCATTCTATAAATGGTTCCTCCAGCCCCCATCATGGCATTTCTTCTTTCTTCCACAAGAAGAGTCTTGAAAGAAGTTCACAGGCCTCAGCACCACCACCTGGGACTGTCAATGAAAAAGAAGACTCAGAAGAAGAGTTTACATCTCACCAGTCACCAGGTGAAGAGCTAAAGGATGAACTGGACATCGATCCGGAGGAAAATCGCCATCCTCCCAGTGTGGCCAGAGAAGACCTTATAAACTGCGAACGATGTGGCCAGGAGGTGTTGGTCTGGGAAATGCCTGAACACAATGATTATCACTTTGCCCTTGACCTTCAGAATTCACTCTCTTCATCTATGAGTTCAGCACCTGTCTCTACCTCTTCCTCCACTGCCTCTGCATCTCCTTTCAGAGTGGGAGCAGCTGGCACGGCCCAGTCCACCCGGGGCAAGACGAAATCCAGAGGCCAGTCAGGACCTCAGCCAAAAAGACCCCGCTCTCAAGGTGGAAGCACAGGCACTCTGGATTCTTTTTTTAAGAGGAATTGAAGATGTACTGTAGAACAGTATCTTTAAATAAAATAAAATACAAATTTCTGGAAATGTGTGCATATATCAGAAACAGTGTGATATGCACTCGCTTAAAGAATGGAAAGCCATATTTAAGTTATGGATGTTATATATATGGCTTTATATTATAAGAATGTGATCAAATTGAAGAAAGTGTTTATGCACTTTGTTTTCATGCATACCTTATATTATGAAGGGAAAGGCATATTTTCAAGTACTATTTTGTGAACCAGAGTATATTAAAGATACTTTTTACATTGAGTTGTTCAGTACATTATCTTGTAATACTCTAATTTGCCACCAGATGCCACTAGTCAGTTGGATATAGAGCAGTAATCCAAACTCAAGTGTCAGCATGGAGCTTCATAGTGAACTCAAGAAATATTGAAAATGTAAGAAAAGGGGATACACGTTTGAAATACAGTTAAATGCAAATGGAACTGGTGTGTACTTAGGGATCAAAACACTACTGTGGGTATAATTTCTTCCGTGTTTATGGTTGTCACCATAGCTAATCAGACAAACACAGAACAGCAGTCTCACTGGTGATAAGACCCACAGAGCTGTCTAACATGAAGATTTGACTTAAGTTTCTCTAAAACAAACATAAAAAAGGAGAAGTAAACCATATCACAAAGACACCACCAACTTCAGAATTTGAACTACACTACAAATTGGAAATGTCTGGTCTAAAGCCTGTGATATAAAAGCACCCACCTAATTCTTATATAATTTAATGATATTCATTATGTGGAGCCATGGGTTTATTAGACCTTTAATATGATTGCGAGTAGAACAATTACGAGCCATGTCATCCTGTTTTGTTTATACTTTTCTACAATGGTGAGTCTATTATTCTGTAGTGCATTAGTGTTAGAAGACAGCTGAAAGAGTAATTTACTCTTGCATTGTCTTGCATCAGCTGGGAAGCAGATAAGGAGGAGTCGTACCAGGAAAATGAAACAACAAAGCCATTTAAAATTCACATGGCTCATGAGTCATATGTAAGCCAATAGACAACATGGTTGAAAACCATGTTATACATCCAGTGTTTTGAAGTAAGTAACAACACAATTAAACAGCTGCTACAGAGACAATAAAAGTTTTATTCATGTACATCATGATACACAAATTGGATCTGTACATAAATATTGCATTTCACCCAAATAATGATCAAAATATTACACTTTCAGTTAAAAGGAAAACAGGTCTTAAATATGATTTCAAGAAGTGAAGCTGTGTTGGTGTGATTAAGAAGACTGCAACAGTGGAAAAAGGTGTGTGAAAGAATTTTAAAACCGAGAACCACTAGAAATCTATAAAATACTTCTCAGATGCATTAAAACAAACTTTCAACACCTGGTAAAACTCTTCATAAAGGCTATAAAATATTTTGGTTGAAATGCTTTATAAGTTTTCCTCTCTTTGAGTGCACACAAACTGTGTATAACAGCATGGGTGCAACAAAACAGGGCACACATTTCAGCTGTCCTCTCTATCACTGATGTAAGCGGGACAACCATGTATGTATAAATCACATCAACATGCAATGACAAGACAGACGGTAAGGCCAACAACAGCCTCAAACAGAGTAGCAATGAACATTCATTTTCAAAGTTGTCTCCTAAATATCAAAAACTGTTTCTAATAGTAGCACCAACTTCAGTAGATGTTTTTTTTTTACTAAGTTGTTAAACTTTGGGGTGTAATGGAAGGCTACAACAACGGTAGCCCCATTAGGCACTGTGTTAATCCCCTTCAAAGTTAGTGACATCAGTAACTCAAGGGAAGAGACGACATCAAGTACCTCAAACATAATTGCTTTTGAACAAAGCCGCATCAGTAGGCAGCTTCACATAATATATAATGCATAATCAAACACGTGTCTTTGGGAGACCTCTCCTCCCCTCCCCTCCCCCAAGTCAGCAACAGAAACGTTCGCTGGAGTACTACTGTGAGAGTGGAATGCTGTCTAATACGATATTGACACTGACCTGAGTAACTAAAGCACTTGAAAGACAGGCAGCAAGATCATTACCATCTCACTGCGCTATCGTGAGGCATTATTTGTGAATAAAAAAAAACATAATTCTCACGGACAAATGTTACAGTTAAAAGGTGACTGCCAATGTGAGTAAGCTTGGCAGGCAGACGTAGAAACTGGGTCAAGTTCTAACTTTGCATACCTCGCAATGCTCTCCTTTACCTTCGTAAAGTGCCCTAGTCAGTAATATAGCTTGAAGCAAGATGGCTAAGCTTATTTACGACTGACAAGATGTGCCCGAGAACCACAAATGCATCTTGTCGCTTTTACAATTTTCTCACGTTATCCATTAGTAGTTACTAAGAAAAGGATATTCAAAGAGTATTCAAATAGAGTGAGATCAGAGGCTTGTCCTTGTCAGTCAGGCACGATGCTGGTATCACAGACAAGCTGCTGTGGGGGCGATCACAACAACGACATTGATAACACAGGTTACAACTTTATGTCCAAACATCTCACACTCGCAGCTGTTGAGTCTGTAAACGATTATCTGCCAAAGGTATGTTAACACTAGCATTTATGTTTCAGACCAAGTGTGTGTGCACCTTTATTTAAGTGTGTGTTTTTTAGTTCATTTAGCTGTAAACTGTGTAGGCAGCACTTCAGCATAGGTGTGAAAAAGCAATTTCCTAGTTGTCTTTATGATCTGTGCACTGCAACTACAGTGTTCCTGACACTCAATATCACTTTGGTAGAAGTTGCTGTGAATGTGTTATAGAGGTGGCTGAAGAGTTTCCTCTCATCAGTGGCAAGAAAAGCAACACTCTTTAAACCTCACCAGAAAGCAGACTAAAATATCAGCAGTTCAGTTATTTGAAAGGCTGAAGAAGACAAATGAGGAAGATGGTGACAACAAGGCTTTGGAAAAGGGTGATAAAACAAGAAAATCCCTTGAAAGGGATTTACTGTGCAGGGAATAGGGCAGAGTGGCTTTGGAGAAAGGAGGAGGGGCGTTTATAAAGCACCTTGTTTTGGAGTGGGACGGTGTTTTCTGTTGTGGTTGTCTGAAAAACTTCAGGCTTCCTCATCCTCGCTTTGGGATTGGCGGTACTGGGCGATAGGCTGCAGCTTGGTGACGTGGCCGATACCTTTGGTCACGCCCTCTCTGAACAGCACCTTTGCTCCCACCTTCAGATATTCTGGGTGCTTGATGAACTTGAAGAGAACCACTGCTTTCTCCCCTGTCCTCAGCTCCTCCTGCAGTATAGTGATGTATTATAGGGATTAAAAAAAATATCTAAGAATAGTTGGACATAATCTGCTTAAGGTAACAAATAAATAACAAGCCCAGGTTTTAGAAGTAGAGGGCAACTTTCAGACTGGCACAGTTGCAGCTCAGTAGATGAACTAACCTTTCCATACACAGCTTCCACAGTGGCGGTCTGTCTCACATTGCCAATGTGCACAGTAACCTGGAAGCCCTTGTGGAAGGTCTTGGCATGGAAGAGCAGCACAATCTCAGCCTCAAACATCCAGCAAATGGTAGGATCCATCTCTGGACTCACCATCACCATGCCCTGTAAATGCAAAAACACACAGACATTGTAGACTAATAGATTAGAATTCGGAACTTGTAAGATTAGAGTGTAATATGTTTTTTTTTTTTTGTTATAATGACCTACATAACATTAAAAATATATATATGCCAAAAACTTTTTTTTTATGTTTCTGTCACATTGACTGAATCTGCTCATTCTAAATACTGGTATCTTCTTTATTTTCTCCATTTGAATTAGTGAGCACCAAATCAGACATTTAGACAAATCTGTGTCCGACCTTGCGTAGCAGTGACCGGTCAAAGTTGCCAAGGGCAAGTGTGGCAGCCTGGCCAGCCCTGAGTACCCTGCATGCCGAGCGGTTCCTTTGGATGCTCCCTATGGTCAACTTGTGGAACTGGCCCAAGTCTGTAGGCCCTACTACAAGATGATCTCCCTCACGGCAAATACCACTGTACAATCAAAGAGAACAGTGGGTCAGAGAAAGTGCATGACAAACAAATAAACAAATTACAAGCTGAATGAATGAAGAACATGAAGTAAATATTTCAGCGCACTGACCTGTAGAGAGTACCTCCCACCACAGTCCCCACCTCTGGCACTGTGTAGATCTCATCAACCTGTGACAGGACACACACTGCTGTCAAATACATAGTCAGAAGCCTTTATATATTTATGCTGCATGATGAAAAGTATGTATGTGGCAGCTGATCACTTGTGCACACGTGGGTTTCATCTCAGACGTACCTGAAACTCAGTCAGCTGTTGCATAAGTTCCTCCTGCTCCTTGCTGTTGCTGAGCGGAGGGATGATGTTGAAAAAGACCTTGAGCAAGTCTAGACTCTCGCCAGACACACTGGACAAGGTGAAGATGGGTGTGATGCTGCCAGAGTGAGCACAATCACATAATCAAGGACACGCAAACACACAGACATCACTGGCTAGTTTATACCTTTTCTTGTTATAACAGAATTAACTTACGAAACATTAAACAGAAATCAGGTTCATATAATCATTTTATTATATATGTATGTAGTTCATACTTGGGTGACTGGGCAAACTGTTGTGCTGCTGTGACGGCGTCGTCCGTGCTGCTTACAACCATGGGCACCTTGTTGCAGCCCGGCTGTTTCAAGACACGCTCTAACTGCCGCACCGTGCGCTCAACAGTGGCCCGCGTACACAGGTCCACCTTACTGATGACAATGAAGATGGGCACCTTCAGGGCCATGGCGAGCCCAAGATGCTCTCGTGTCGTTCCAGCTGGAAAAGGGCGAGAAGGAGAAGATGTATAGGGAATAGTTTATGCCTGGGGTGTCCATTTCACCACATCACTTACATCTTGCCTTGTACAGCCTCACATCACCACAAAAGCTTTCATGTGCAAGTACACAAGGGCGATGTTTATTTGATATATTCAATATGCTCCTCTTATTCAGAGCAATTTCCATTAAATAAGCAGGAACAAACATTAGCAGACAACAGTGTTGATGCACACAAATAATGCCTCAGACAGAACCAAACCTCTGAAGCTCCAAGTATGAAAATAACATGATCAAGAGAGCGCTTCATATGATACTTAGAATATCAGTTATGACAGTGATACAGAGGTAGAGAAAGTAAAGTTATTCTGTGTACAAACACAATGGCTGTCCTCAGTCTGCAGTTAATGACTGCTGTGACCTGGGATAACATTGCTTATCTTTCCGCCAGCACTTAATGTGAGTCTGAGGGTCAAAAAACCATGCAAACCGATAAGACCAGAGAGAATTTACCATGACGTATGATTGTTATGGCATCAGAGGAAGTAGATAGAATAGCAGTGTGGGAATATTCAGCCATATATAGTAACTATGTCAGTAATTCTTAGGCTGTCCAGATATTTTCCAAGCTAAGTGATCTCTCACAGAGGCAGCAAAGTCTTACATGTCTGGTGGATCATGTTTCTTTGTAAACAAAGGTGGCATGTGATATATATATATTTATATATACACACACACACACACACACACACACACACATTTATATGATATAGGTCTCAACTTGGCCTACATTACTAAGGAGTTCAAGGGTGCTGACCCATAACACACAAAATGCCCTGACCCCTCGTTAGCTGAGCTGCAGGTTGGTTTGGTAGTTGTGTCATTTTCAGCACATCTACAGAAACAGTGCATATGAAAAAAATAATGATTGAAAAGAATGTACCCAAAATATTTAGTAAAGCATCAGAGAACGACCTGAGATGGTTACCCTATCCTCGGGTTTTTGGACTGTGACACATACAACCTAAGACGAGGCCTATGCATTACACAGATCCATTACTCTGTTTCATAATTAAAGCTGTAGCTCTTGGGTTGCAGACACTATGTCCCCTTTCTGTCCGTTGCATAGCTAAGGTGGTCCTCATTCTTGACCCCATTTACCTCCACATGCCTATTTTAGAACACACAACCACACAAACACAGCAATGCCTACAGTATAAGAAGTACGGAAATTGAAGTACAAATGCGTATATTCAACTACTGCAGTCAGAAATTATCACTTTTGTTTATTAATATAGATATTTTTTATTTTATTATATATTTTTTAAAATATAATAGAAGTTCCCCCCACATTGACAGTAGTTGATTTTAGCTCACATAACAACTTCAGCAGGCTGTGAGCTGGACTGCTAAGTAACCAGTTTTGTCTCCAGGCTCAGATTGCATTCTCTTACCTCTGTGGCATTTGCAAAAGGAAAGTAACTACAGATATCTGTATAAGGTATAAATATGTTGTTTACTTAAATTCCTTTCAAAAGCAAACCAAAGAAAAATATTCTTTATATAAGCTAACAAGGTTTTCAGAGTGGGTTATTATCTGGGCCCACTTGCTGTGTCTGTCAAAGCCCCTCCTCCTCCTCCCAGTCATCTGGCAGAGTAAACACCCCAACAGCTATGTCAGGATGGCCGAGCGGTCTAAGGCGCTGCGTTCAGGTCGCAGTCTCCCCTGGAGGCGTGGGTTCGAATCCCACTTCTGACAACAACTTTATTTCAAAATCCTATCCTACAAATTAAAGCTAAAGTTACTTTACTCTTACGGCAACAAAAGTAAACAAACAATATGTTTTCACCAGCAAAGCAAAGCCCGTACAGTTCCACCAGTTTAAGCAGATCAGATTTCAATACATGTTCTTAGTGCTTCCTGCACTCACTCACTTATTGTAATCATAAAAGGTCTGAGGTGGTGAAGGCACATAATGCACTACTGCTATTAGTAAAACAAGCTGTCCAAGTATTCTGCCCAAGTAAGGCTCCTTTTTTTAATTGCTTTTTTAAAAGGAATTCATCAGAAAATATTTTGAACTAACAAAAAACAGTCCAGATTAATTTGAAAGAAATTCAAAATTTGGGTGAAAACGGTATTTTGAAAAGGCCACTACTGACAGGGCAAACAATATGCACATTTACTGTGGTTTTCATCGTACTTTGAAGGGGTGTGAAGCGTAGCTTATTTGCATTTTGTTCTCATTTTCCTCTTCAGTTCTAGTACCGAAAGTATATTCTGAGCCGTCGCCTGCCACCAGAGGACCTTTTTACCTTGTAAACTGCAGAGAGCAGAGTCGTCTTGTACCAGGAAACACAACAGCTTTTGTACCTAAAACTTGCATGGAATTCAGTTTGAATTGATCTGCTTCTTTCATCTGCATTTTCAAAAATCAGGGTATTTCATCATTTCATTAATTTCATCATAGAAATCTGACATGCCTTACTCCTGTGCAAAAGGTTAATGCCTGCAAGTATTTGTGTCACAAATACTTGCAAGTGTCATGGCCTTTATGACATACACAGTAGCTTACTGGCCTACTTGCTGGTTTCAGGTTTATCAAATCTGCATGAGATCAAGAACATGCCTACCTCTAGTAGGAGTCTGACATGAATGGATGGTATTTGAGATATTTTGGGACTAGTAATGGCAGGCAGGGAAGAGGAGGAAGGATAAAGCAGCTGTGGTAGGAAGGGTGGTCTGTTACATAAGCTCAGATATCAAATGTTTGTGCAAAGCCACAGCTGGTTAAATCCACTACTACAGTGTGGAGGTGTGGTGTACACAAACAAAGGCTTGCTGTCAGACTGGCCCTGCAAGTGTCTATTATCAGCCTGTGTTCCTGTGACAGATCCACTTTCAACTTGGCTTATCTGAATGGTCAAGTGAGAGATGGGGTAAAGTGCACACTGAGACATGAGTACATCGTAACCCACATACAATGATGGAGAGGTCTGTATAAAATCAGAAAACTAAAACTGAATTAATCAATTAATACTCACCGATTCCAGTATTTGCGCTCACGACCAGCATAGCGAAATCTGGACAGTAGCTGGTGAGGCCAAAGATGGTGGTTTTCAGGTACTTGTGGTGACCCGCCAGATCAATGAATGTGATCATTTTAGAGGCACTCTCACAAATCTCCTCTGCTGTCCGAGACTCGCTGTAATTCACAACCTAGGAGAAGAAGAAGCAATAATATCTAGAGAGTCATGATCTTCATTAATTAAAGAAAAAAGGACCAACATATTCCTCAGTTATTAATTTTAAAGTGTAAGTCACACTAGATATAAGTTTCTAAACATTACTTCCAGGTGCGGCAGATCTGTAAATAATGCATAGCTGCATTAATATTACACTGTGTGAAACTTTCTTTCCTTTTTATATCACTATTACCAAAACCATATTTTCTTGATTGACCTACTGGAACATCTTGATAAGGAAACCCTGTAATAACCATAACCTTATGTATTGAACTCACGCTGATATTTTTACAAAGAGTAAATAACTAGTATACACATCATTCGCTCTGTGGTGATGGATCTTTTCTCACCTCTCCTTTACTGTTAAAGCCAAGGATCTCAAAGCTGATGCTTGAAGTACGTCCAGTCTGGATCTCATGAAGATGTCTGAAGAGGTTGAGTCTCGCTCTTCCCCGTCCATTGTCCAGCTCACCCTGTGTCAAAACACCCAACAGAGTGGACTTGCCTGAGTCCACGTTACCCAGTACAGCTACTCGCAGGTCCAAGAACTGTGGGAAAAACACAGAGGAAAAAAAATGAATTTAAAAAAATGTCTGAGAATTCACAGTGACTGATCAAATGAAATCAATAGATCAGAAACAAAGAAACACTTCACAGTAGCCTCACTAACCTGCTGGTCATCTGGCACCTTTCGAATGAGAACTTCAGCAATTTTACGAGGCACGTCAGAGTCATAGTCCACTTCTCGCTCTCGGAGAACAGTGATGTCAGCTCCAACTCTGCCAGAGAAAATACAAACAAACAAAAGTATAATAAAGTGGGGTGTTTAAATGCATGTAATCACGAAATTTCTACTTATTACTTAAAGAAGACCTATACATACTAAGGACTGACATTTTCATTTTTTGACAAGCTTTTATTTACCATTAGTTTGGGTAAGGATACTTTCTGGACTTACTTCTCTGCTAGCCTATGCAGAGTCTTCAGTGATGCCCTCATGTCTTCCTCTGATAGTCCCACCAGCATGCCATTATCTTCAACACCTATTTGATAGACAGCTTCACCTCGACCCTCCTGCAGTCGCCATTTCATTTGTGTTGCCAGGTGCTCAAAGCGGTATTGCGTGGGGTTCACCAGCTTCAACTAGATGGGTGAAAAGACCTTAGTCATCACTTCTGAATTAATTATGTTAAGTTAAATGGTGGTTAAATAATTCTGATGCAAATAAGTAGCATTTTAAAGGAACATTACAGGAATTAGGCAATAAAACTCTTAAATAAAGTCTATGTTGGCGGGGGAAGCAGCTGTCCTGATTCTAAAAATGCTCTTGCTAATCCACTGGGGTGTTTGTTTTCCATGGCAGACCATGTGAGACTGTACTTACATATTCTGACATATTACTCTAGATATTGTTGGAGGTGTATTGTAATGAGGATTGACCTATACCTGTAACATCTGTACTCTTGTCATGAAGAGGCTGACCTAAAAATGACCTGTTTATTGTTATAGTGTTATATGGAGCAATTATCTCGCTGATGGAAACCAAAATATGGTCCTTGCATGCCATGACATGTGATTTGCTTACCTTGTACTCTATATTTCCCTCTTCAGCCTAAGAGACAGAGAGAGGAACAAAGACAGACAGAGACAGAACAGATGCAACAGCTGTCAGACTGTAGAGAAGTGAGACAACAGGCTATTGATTTGCTAAAAGACACAAAGAAAAGCAATCTGACTGAATGAGCAGTCAGTGCTCTACTGTGAATAGGTAGTGACTGAGAGCTATACAAACTGACTAACTGCTTAGCTAGCCTTGATACACAGCCACTTAATGCATTGTAAGACAAAACCCATTCATGTGTAAATATTCCTACAAGTGAGGCAAACATTTCAAATGTATATTAACAGTGATGGTTAAGATGAAAGTGGAGCTGGTTACACGCTGTGGATCAGCTGAACCTACAACTGAAGTCAGGGGATATGTTGAGACTTGTCCAACAACATGAAGAGCTTATGGTCACTGAGGATGTTACTAATCTATTTAAATTAAAATGTAAGCTTTCAGCAACAATCTATATCAAAAACGCAACACAATCCTGAGGCCAACGTGCTTTTATTTTGCTGAGGGTACAGTTAGGTTGAGCTTTTTGGTAGCTTTAGGTCAACACATTTTTTTCTTTCACGTTTCTGAGAAAATAATAATCACATTAACTATTGAACGGGTTAAAGTTTAGGCAACTAGTGTTAAAAACAAATTGTCATAGCAATCTTTCGTTACTGTGCAGTAACAGGCCGAGTGAATGTCACACTGTAATAGTAACAGCTAAATATAGTTGACCGACTATACGCCCGCCCCCTGCTAGATATTTACAAACAAACCTCTTCTGCTAGCTAGTAAAACACTAGCCAGCTATGGCAAGCCGCTTTTATCTCAGCACAGGTTTGGCTTAGTACTATAAAACTACTGTGAAAACTGTAGGTCAACAGCAAATGTTACGTTGCTAATGTTAGCTAAATATAACCATCTCATTCATTTTCTGTTGCGTTACCGACTAGCTACGTGTCACTGCAAGTTCACAGACGAGTCAAGCTCGGTTAGCTAACTCCGACAACAGGAAATGTAATGAAACACAGACGTTTATGGAAGTTACACACCACAATAATCACATAAACACACATTAACTTAACACTGCCATTCGCAGACAATGCCATGGTTCGTAAACAATGGTAATAGGGGTCGTGGGTAATTTCTGCCTTACCTCTGGAGGTAGATATGGGGTGTTATTGCTTGGTTTGAAGGTACGAGAGAACCGAGCTTTTGTTTTCTTGTTGTTCTTTGAACAAGATTTCTTGGGGGCTACGCCGTATCCATTTCCCTGCTTGACGTTGGAGGCGACACCTGGAGATCCAGAGCTGTGTCCATTTCCTGAGCCAAATAAGTCGGATACCCGCGCATCCATCAGCTACTTCGGGATCTAACTTGCTCGCTTACCACTACCTGAATAAATATAATGCTATATCATTAAAATATATTTCGGCCAAGCTTACAGGTGTTTGCATTTGAGTGTAGTTATCCTGCCAGTGGTAGCTTACGACCCCCCCCCAAAAGAAAAACAAAGCACCGACCACCCCCAAACTCTTCAAACCGAACAATAACAGCACCGTCCGAGACCAACGCTTTGAGTGTACAGTGTGCACACGTCACAGCGCAAATGGTCCAGGGTGTACTTGATTTTGTTAACTGCAGAGCGCAGGCAAGCGGTTCTCTTTTGCTTTCCGGCTTAGGCGAGATTATAAATAGATTTAAACACCGCCCGCCTAGCCACCTAGGTTAAAACAGCATATGTACACAGACGCACACACAGTTTTGCGGTGCTTTGCATCAGTCGGAAAAGGAAACAACTACATACTTGTTTACAAATACTTTAGAAATATTGTTGTTTACAAAAGATGATGCAACATGACAGCAAATATTTCGTCAACTTAGACATATAGATTCCTGAGTAATATCTGACCCACAGGCTGGCATTTACAGGTTTTAAAGGAGAATGTATCTTCAAATGGGAATTCAACAATATAGTGGTGCAAGAGTAATAATCACGCTAAAAACTCACCACACAGTCAATGACAATGACAAAATAATACAAAACTTGGCTAATTTTCAGAAAGTTTTTTCCTAATTATTTTACCTTCATTGTTGGCTTAAGTTCTTTCATTTTCTTTTAAGCTTTTTTGTTTTGTTTGTTTTTACACCCTTAAAACCTTTGAAGGCCTGTTATTCCACAACAGTGAGTTTTGATTGGTTTGTCCACCAATATGCCTCTTAAGAATTATCATGTTTTATTACAGAAAAGTCTGACCCCATTACATTCCAACAAACAGTCAGATTACTGATACCTGTTTTTGCCAGGTTATCATTTTTCACCTGCCAAAAACAACCAACCAGATACTCTGGAGTGGAGCAGTCTATTGACCACAGCTAAGGGACAAGAGTGCCATCAGGTGTTTGGTTGAAAATATGACTCCTATATTGGTCCAGCCTCCATGGACCTTTGGGGTTGCTTGTGAGGACACAGTGGGTTGCAATTTCAACAATTTTGTTTTGCAAATGTGCTAAACTCACCTCTGGGCTAGATCCTAACTGGAGCCACTTTTTGTCAGCAAATGTCTTTGCAATAGATTTGTTCCTGCCGTTGTTTATATGTTGTTAATGGCATCATTCTTATACCTCATCAAGTTCAAACAGTCCCAGCCGATACTTTTATGCAGGGCCTATCTGGGTATAACGTGGGCTAAATAATGAGACCCACAATGGCACAACCACGTGAAAAAAATCATCTGTGCCGCTAAGGGGTTTTCTATTATCTGTCATATTACTGTGTGGGGAATTGGCAAATTGGCGCCCCCTGCAGCTACAAGCACCCCTGCTTGCTGAGAAGGTGCCATGCTCAGAAACTGTGTGAGGAAGGGAAAGGGGAGGGGGGTGCAGTTCAACTCTGGGTCTCTCCCAAATGGAAATCCCAAATGAATCCACTGTATACAGCAAAATACTCTAATGGAATTAGTGGGCTAAGGTCACCTCGACTTTCTTCCAAATAACGCACATTTCATTCATATTATAAATACAGGCATTTAATTCCTGAACAGTTTTGTTTTTCTGAATTGTGTGAAATGGCTAATAAAAACACTCAAGCAGAGAGGAGCTTTTCAAAGCTAAAGTTGATCAAGTCGTACCTGAGGTCAACCATGTGTCAGGAATGGCTCACTGGCCTTGCTGTCATCAGTATCAACCACTCAATAGGGGAGCAGGTTTCATATGATGACATTATTGATGATTTTGAATCAAGGAAGGCCAGAAAGGTCAGGTTTTTGTTTTAGTTTTAGTTTGCTGTGCTTAGTGCAATAGTGTTACAATTAGATTTCCATTAGTGTGTTTTCATTTGTGTGATGAAGGATTTGTGCTATTCAGAATATTTATTCTATATTTTATTTGTATATTATTCTTTAATTTTTTTGTTATTCTAAAGTAATAAAATTATATTGTTTTTATTTTATATTATTGTTATTCTCTGTTGTTGTTGTTTATTATTATTTTATGTAGCACCTTCCAAAGTCAAAATGGTCTCAAAGTGCGTGTGTATGTGTGGTGGGCGGGGGTGGGGGGGGGGGGGGGGGGGGCGGATGGGGGCAGAGGGTAAACAGTCCCACCCACACACACACACACACACACACAGAAAGTTTGAGTTTGCATGAGAACAGCAGAGAATACAAATAATATAAAATAAAAACAATATAATTTTTTTATTTTAGAATAATAAAAAAAAAGAATAATATACAAATAAAAACTTACTTCTAGTTACATAAAGTATCTTAAACTTTACTACACTGCATCTTGCAGACACTTTAGTCTGTCCAAAGACCTACTGAAAGACCTGTTGTATTTCTACACATGAATTTGCTGAGCTCAAAACACAGTTCAGATGAACTGTGACTGCTTGTTCCTGCAAAGAGACTGAGATTTGCATAGTTTAAAAAAAAAAAAGTCAGCCAACTCCCTTGTGGGAAAATGAATAGTTCCAAAGTGTGGCATTTCTGAAACTCTACAGTGATTGGCCAGGCGACCTCTGATGTAAGGGCTCAGCCCATTCAGTCCTGGCTGAGAAAAGTGTTTTGGGACTTTTATAGCCTTAAGTTCCTTCAAACGTCCACATTCACATCTGCACGCACGCACACACAACACTCCCTTGGTTCTGCTCTTTTCGTCAGCATGAGTTATCCACTGGTGATTCTGCTCTGTGTGGGACTATTGCACTTTACTACACTGTCTGCGAGGGCCGTCATCATGGATAAATTAGCAGACAGCAAGATTTGCGGAGATGCAGAATGCTCCTGTAAGTCAGACCTTGAAAGAGAAGCAGGACATAAAGTGTTTCCTGAAATCTATTACGTTTCAAAATTATGCAATAAAATGCATGTGCTTGTTAACTTTTTCCATCGTATCACATATTTCCTTTTCTTCTTTTGTTTTCTGTGCTTTATCAGATGTTCTGTCCATGGCCACAGCCTTGGATGACTTCATAGCTCCTGACTGCAGATTCATCAACATCAAGAAGGGTCAGGTGGTTTATGTGTATTCTAAACTGATACCAGATGAGGGCGCCGGAGTCTTCTGGTCTGGAAGTGTATGTGCATTTTTGTTACATGTTATTTAACAGTGTAGCAGTGAGCACCTGCAATCAGTTACTGAAGGCACACAGGATGTGCTGCAGCTGGGACAAACAAATGTGAACTTTATGGCCTTTCTGAGAGCAAGATGCCAAGAAAGGCACTTGCTTAAATATTCCATCTATCTGAAATGAGCAAGCATTTAAATTATGTCAAGTTAAGTCTGGAAGATATAACGCATACAGCATATATAATGTGATGCCTGTTAATTTGTTAGAGAGGCCGTGTTGTTTTCACTGGCAGGTTTACAGCGAGCGGTATGTGGACCAGATGGGCATCATTGGATACTTCCCTGCAACTATGGTGAAGGAGACGTACAAGTTTACAGAGGACGCAGTTAAGATTCCCACAACTGTGCGTATTTTTGTCACTTTGAAAGGATAATATCTGAGATTATTTTTTTTTCATTCTCTTTAAATTTTTTGGAGTAATAGATGGTGGTCAACATTTATAGTCTTTAATTCTTTTTGCTTTGCCTTTCTTTCAGGGCATGGACTTCTACTGTGATTAAGGCATGACAGACTGAAGCCTCTTTCCCCTCAAGTGTTGCGTTTAGCAGCTCTGGCTTTTCTAAAGGAGAATAGACAGTTCCTCTCCTGATCCGGGGTGCCAAACTATGTTCCATTACATCCTGTGGTGTTGTCTCCAGCTGGACACTCTCAGCCCCTCTTAGTCCACAGTCTGACACCCCTGTTCTTGAGTGAGCTAATCCTATCTGTCTTGCTTTGTCTTAACAGAAAACTTTGCCCAATAAACCTTTTTTTCATATCAATTGAAAATGGTGGTTATTTGAAAAGATAAGAATTTGTTTTCCAGACTGCTGCTTTGACATTTAAGGATTGGTAATTGCAGTTTTATTGTATTGTCTTGCTAAAACTGGAAAGTAACTGCTGCAGGGATCCTCTCCTGTTGTAAATACACTATCAGATTCAGTTTGCAATACAGATATAGCCTCTTTATCGCAGTGTCAAGGTTTCTTGATGCTGTCAGAAGCATTTTTTTGTTACAGAAAAAAAACTATCTGCATTGCACACAGCGAGTTTTGATTCATTGTAAAACAACAGGAAAAGAAGTCTGTTACTTATTTTCTCCTTTTCAAAAGAAATGCAATCTTTGAGAGAAATTGCACAATAGCACATAGTCTTATGAAATCTGTTCAGTACCACACAGTAAAAACACAATATCAGCTTTTATTATAATATTTCGTAGCCAATGAGCCAGTTCCAATCCCTCTTCTCTTACACACAAAAACAAATGGACAAACTAACTTTACTGTACAAGCCACTCTGAACTACCTCTGATAAATCTAATGAGGGGCATTAATACAGGTAAGATGCTGAGTTATGGTGATATATTGTGCAGCAGGATTGAGGTGAATCTAAGACTGACACACGAGATCACTCAGTAACTCTAGTGACTGCAGCAGCAGCACTGGTAAAACGTTGAGAGACACTTCTTCTGTTTATGAAGAATTTTTATCTAGAAAGAGGTTTAAATGTGATACGGTAAAAGTTGCTGTTTTGGTTTTTTTGTTTTTTTTCACACCACACTCAGTTGTGTCTTAATTCTCTTTATTTGCATGACTCATCAAACTAAAATGACAAAAATCTGCAAAACAAATTTCTTATATTTGCTGTTCAGCATTTTTTAATTCACTGCTGATGATTATTTCCTCTGCATGTGAGGCAGCAATTATTCTAATAGTAATAATTTAGCATTTTTTAAACTCATACACGTGCAGCCCAGTTAGATGTCTCATGTTGCTTTGAAATATATCAAAGTGTTCAAGGCCAGACCTCCTCAAAGGCTCACAAGGTCTGCTGCCACTTAGTGTAATTTGACCACTGAAGCTTTGATTTTAATTGTGATGAAGGTGTTTCATGTTTAAATTATTTTTGATTAAGTGACATTGCATTATTGTGTACGTACCACCCATAAGTCCAGTATCTTTCTGTTTCTCAAAGTCTGAAGTGGTTTTAGATATGAGATTATTATTTCCCCATGGAGACTCTGTCTGTCTGTCCATCTGTTTGTCTCACACCCACACCCACACCCACACACACACACACACACACACACACACACACACGCAGCTACTACACAACTGTTATGATTAAACACGGCCTGGCATTTTGTCATTGTAAAGACTCTTTTCACAGAATGATTTAAATCTCTTTTCGATTGGTTTTGAATCACAAGTATCTTCTTTACGCATCACAGCATCCACCCAGATATAGTGAAAATAACATCTCAATCAAATGTTCCCGCATTTACAGGGGTGGATTATCAAACAGAAAAACGTTTCATTTTGATAAAGGAAGACTCAGTGATTTAACTAATGTCCCTCAGAGCTCTCATTCCATTTCGCTACCATTTCAGGAAGTCTCTTACATGACTGACTTGTGAAGCCACTACAAACAGGTAATTTTCATTAGTTTATTTCCTTCTGACCTGAGGCATTCTTAGAAAGGCTGGCTTACGAGTTTAGGAAATAGGGCTGTCACACATTACAATCAATCTCCTGTCCCATTTTCAGCCCAGATCAATACAAACCTGTTTCAAATGTGGACATATACCACAAACGGCCACTCAGGGAAAACATACCTGGGGCATTTCTGAGCGGTCTGTTAAAGCAGGGACTCACAAGAGAAGAGAAGAGAAGAGAAGAGAAGAGAAGAGAAGAGAAGAGAAGAGAAGAGAAGAGAAGAGAACAGAACAGAACAGAACAGAACAGAACAGAACAGAAGAGAAGAGTGAAATATTTCCTGTAATGTTTTTGGAAATAGTTTCAGTTCAGAAATATAGTCACATAGGTCATATTGGAATGAAATTGGCATCATTACACAGTATGTACAGAGGAACTAGATGCTGAATCCAATGGTTGTTACTAACAACTGACCCAAAGAAGTGAAAAGCTCAGCACCTTTTCATCTGATTGCCAACTGCACTTACGTGTGTGTGAATGTGTAGGCCAAAATCCACGAATCACAGCAAGTTACTCCTGTTTAAAGTCAATCTTCCATCAGACAGCTGTAGCTTTAGGGTGTTACCATGGTGACAGGCAGGGATACTGTGACAGAAGAGATTGATGTGTGTGCATGTTTGTGTGTGTATTTCCTGTGTGAGCTTAAAGGAGCAGCTGCCAAATGCAGGCTACAGTAGGTACATTTCTTTTTTCAAGGAATCAACAGCTTCTGGTCTGGTTAACATCTGAGAGTGACATTTGAGACTGAGGAAACGTGAGCCTTTTTTTTTTTTCATAAACTCAAGTCTGGTGTGTCTGTGTGATGCAACGAGTTGTGAAACTGTGAAATAAATGCAGTCTTAATCAGAACAGTCAACACCTGCAGTGGATTTGATGTTTTTTGAAAGATGAAGTAATTCTAAAAATAAAAATAAAAAAGGGAGAGGAAAACATAATCAGCAAAAGATAATTTCAGTTGTGTGAGAGAGGTTCCTGAATAAACAAAACACTCAAGAACATTATACTGGAAGAATAACTGTGTCTTGTCAGGCTCAGAAAAAATATATTACCACGGACTGAGCCGAATTGTGGTGGGAATGAAAAAAAAAAGATTGATGTTAGAAGAACATTTGAAGAGCTATCAAATTGGTCATATTGGATGTAGGTGATGTTGATGATTCAGTGTGAATATTTCTGATGCAACAGCAAATTTTTTTTTTCCTTTGGCAAACAAGGGGCTTTGTCCTCCTGAGAGAAGGTATTTACCCGGAACAATGATGGAAAGAAAACTTAATCTGTTATCCTCTAGAGTGATGGAAGACTCTTTATGTATGTATTCTATTGCACTTTATGTATGTTCGCATGACTAGAGGGTAAGCATGCATGTGTTTGTGAGTGTCTGTAGTGACTGACTTGATTGGTAGTGTCTTAAACGTGCTTGAATGATAGGTTTTGTCGGCGCCGATTTTCTTCAAGAGTGTCAGCAAATGTCAGCTGACCGCTTGTTTGAACTAAATCAATCAATCAGTCAGCATGAATCAATCACCGCTGAAGCCCGAGGATCAGCGGTGTCCTTCTCACTTCATTAATATTGTATACATTTATAAATTTATTTGTCAGTCTAGTTTTGTGTCAAGAATGTGCAGCCAACAACTGGCCACATCAGGTGTATTGCTGCCACATTTCAAGGACAAAGTGACAAGAGGAGCGTGAAGTGAGAAAGTGTGACTTCAACAGTATATCTTTCTCTTTCAGTATTTATCCATCTTACTCTCTTGTTCTCCGTCTGTGTGTCTGTTTTATATCTCTGACTCATATAATTGCACAAGCTAGTGTAATTCCACCCATTTTCTCTGTCACGCAACCACACAAAGAAACCATTGATTTCATTTCTTGTGTGTTCAACCCTGCAAACAGCTCAGCACTCCATTGTATCTCCTACTTGAGGGTTACTGCTCTATTCTGGAAAAAAAAAAGACATTTGAGAAGGCATTTAAACCTGCATTTTGTAGAAAAGGAGCGAATGATAAATTACATAAAGTGAAATAATTTGCTTTTCACAGCCAGTCCATTTGTTTCACTGTACAATCACTTTTTCAGTTAATCAAAGCTGATTCACTCATCGAGCATGTTATTAGGAACACCATACTAATACTGGGTGGAGACGCCCTTTGCTCGCAAAACAGCCTTAGTTCTACGTCGCATAGTTTCCACTGAGATTCTGGCCCATGTTGACAAGATTGCATCACATCATTTCTGCAGATTTGTCAGCCGCACTTTCATTCTGCCAATCTCCTGTTTTACCACATACCAAAGGTACTTTATTGGATTCAGATCTGGTGACTGGGGAGGCCACTGAAGTTGAACAACGGGGGCTGATGAGTGTACAACCACCGCCCAGCCCCCTTTGGGGCTGACAGATTACTTGGAGAGAGGAGAAATAAAATAAAAGGCTATCATTTCATGTATTTGTCATGGAAAGCTTCCATCAGAAATCTTACGTCCTGTCTTCAAATGTTTTTGCAGAGGGTTTTTTTTTGCACAAGCCTCCGAGCTATGAATAGAATAGAGTGTTTGTCATGACAACCAATTACCCATTACAAAAGCAGTGAGGCTAAGTAAGGCAATTAAGTGCTGAAACAAAATTGTGTATTGCAGGATTTCTCCATGTCTTTCGGCTCACATACATATGTGGGTGAACCCAGTAAAATGTTCTTGTGTGGAGTTTTATATAGGAACAGTTGCTGTGCTGTGCTTCACTTCTATGTATTTAAAACCAAACAGTCTGTTGCAGACATAATTTTAATACTTTTCTGTAATATGTTTTGTGCTTAAGTGGTAGAAATCATATAGCTATGCTGCTGAATTAAGTTATAAGCTATATATTTATAGTGAATAGACTTTGTTATGCACGACAAGTAAGAATGGCCTTAACTGACTCATTACTTTTAGATCATGCTTGTTTGCTTGCTTGCTTCAATGAATAGTGATTGAATAACAATAAACAGTATATTTATTTTTCCAAGCTGCGTAGTTCTTCTGAGAGAGTAGTGACTTTTGATCATTGAATTATTATTCATAGCAGGGCTTTTTAAGCACAGCAGCTGTTATTTTTCAAATGTCGAATCTTGATGCACTGTCAGCACACTGCATATAGCTGTGGCTCTCCTGTTAGGTTTTGTCCTGTTTCTTTCAAGTACCATATCTCAGTCTTGCAGCCACCCAAAGCTTGTTCCCAGAGTGACATGACTGACAGTGATTTAGAAACAACAACAACAAAAAAAACCTGTAACAGAACTTCTCATTATGGAAAAAATGGTCATGTATTACTCCAGTGGCTGAATGTCAAATCATGGCAAACAGTGCAGTATAAACAGAGCACATGCACACACATGCATTAGCGGTATTACTGCATGTAGTTGCTGGGTTATCTGCGTCACTGCCTGAACGTTAATGTGAGATGTAAGAGGCTCTTGGTATTAAATAACAAATGAGTGTGAGAATACAGTATGACAAAATAAAATTATATCCTGCTTCATACAAACCACCCGCCTCTGAGCTATTACAGGTAGGCAGGCTGTCCCAGGGTACGTGTTGTTGCTTTGCAGAGCCTGCGGGCAGTTTATAGACGAACCAGGTTTGTTAAGCCTAATGGCCCTTGTATTGATTGGCTGGGGTATCCTCACAAATCGCAGGGGTAGAATGAACAATGAGATTCTCATCGAGGATCTCTAAATGCATTTCAGCTTGTAGTTTTATTGACCCTCTTGGAGTGGCCAGTACAGAGTTTATTTACACACTTTGCTCACAGCCACTTTTTACAACAGCAGGATGGATCTGTGAAGAAGGTGCTGAAGGAAGTATTGCACATCATCCTCTAAACAGTTGACTGGTTATAATGAAGTGAAAAGGTTTTAATATTACCTAATATAAAGTGGCTATGGTTAGTAAAGTTGTGAATTGAAAACAATTAAACTATATGCAAATGAATTACCTTTACTCGATTAAATAGATGAGGACACACTAAATAAATTAATCAACACAGTACAGAACTGCTAATTAGCTGTGCCGACTTCTCCGTCAGTAGGTAGAATGGAAGGCTTATTGCTTTGCTGCTGTCAACTCGCTGCAGTTGCTGAACCATAAAGAGACTGTGGCCATCACTAATCCCTGGCTGGATCAAAGGATGCAGGTTCTCACATCTGTGTTAAGAGTCTAATGAAAGGTGTTTCCATGTTTCCATGAGAGTCACTGCTTCTCAGCTGAGCGACATGGAAAATGGTGTTCATCCACGCGCATGATGCACATGCACACATACAAAAGATTGTTTTTCACACAGCATTTCTCTGCATCCATTGTAACCTTTGTTTCCAGCAACCAGTGCTTAAATGTCAAGTGGCCATGCTAATGACTTTGTGTCTAGATTCTGGGAAACATTTACTCCTTATCACCCTTTTCCACCAAAAATTTATTTGGTCATTCATTCCTTCCTGGCTATTACTTTGTGTTATTAAAGGACAATGTCAGTACTTTTAGCATTGCTAAAGAGCTAAAGCACATGATATGTTGCTAATTGCTTGTGGCATAGTTATGTTTACCCAGTGCCCTGTGTGGCCTATGAAAAATATCCATTGTTTGCTTTCTTAATGGACTATGCTCTTTGGCTGCTAGTGTATAGGACAGTACTGGAAGAGGCTTTGAAACCTCTGCGATACCATTACCATTAGCCCTTAATGTCCTTTTAAAATGGAAAGAGCATCAGAGCCCACACACAGAGACTGCTGTGTATGCTGTTTATGCTGTTTGCATGGTACAGCTCCATTGTCATCATCTCCTGCCAAGGTCACTTGGCCTGTCCCCTTCCTGTAGCCACAGACACATTAGAAATTAGCCTTTTAGCAGAACAGGAACATCTCTGAAATTGATGAGCTGACGTTGAGCATTTTACACCCTATTCGCAGCATTCCTAGTGTTTAGCTCATTTTCAGCTATGCAGCCATGATATAATTTCCTAGGTTATTAGGCTATTTAGATTTTTGGACAAAATAAGAATCAAATATTTGTTTTGAGGATGCACACACACTTTCAAACTCACAGTTTCTATTGACTGTAACCTAACAGAAACAGATGGAAAGGGTGACCTCTCTTTCTCAGACATGGAGCTCAACACAGTTTGTGACACTCACCTTAGTTACATGGTGATTATTTCCTGTTGTGCCTCAAAGGTCAGGCTGTCTCATCAGACTCTCTGAAAAGGCATGCGATGTTAAACACTGCACCGTCAAACGTCATAGCCCAACTGAAGCTGATAATTGTTCAGACATCAGATTGGAGGTGGCTGACTTCGCTGACGACTTAATGAGCGCATGAAAGGAAATGGGAAAGTTGGCAGTGCTGTGAACAGCTGAGGACTAGGTCCAGCTCAGGAGGCTTGATTAGAAAAATTAACTTTGAGGTAATGTTTTCCACAGTGTCCAATCAAAATCATCAGCAGCAAATATGTTTGAGGTGTTTGATTCTGGCATGTTGGGGGGCACTCGGCATGATACACTAGTAATGGCAATTAAACCACTGCAGTCGTGACATCAACATAATCCCTGAATACATGCTGGGCACGAATGCTCGCCTCAGAGATGAGAATTGCTCATCCACAAACTTACAGTAAACTCCAAAGCACCCGCTGATATCATTTAGCTGATTACTGTTGTGCTTTTGACAAATCATCCCATTATGTGACACAGAGCTGTAGCTACTGGCAAATGAACTCTGCTCAAAATACAGCTCGAACAATGCTGCACTTTTCTACCTAAATTCAAGGTCAAAACACATTTTCCAAACTGCCAATTTGACAGCACTACAGTGACAACAATCAAATTATTGCAGCTTGGTGCTAACACTGTTTGGACATTTTTTTATTAACAGCAAAGCCAGAGCCCAACAATCTTTTGACAGAAGCTACTGTACAGTGTGTGCAGACAGAAACAGACATAAAACGATGGAACTGGGTTCAGATGTTCCAGTAACTGGAGTGTCACAGAATACGAACTATTTATATAATTTGGGCACAAACTGGTCAAGTGAGGTAAGAAAACCTTGCAATGTTAAAATGTCTCTGTAGATCCACGTTATAATACAGACCTTAATATTTCCTGGCAGATTGTGAAAGATGTTATTTCCTTCAAAGTCAGAGTGAGTTTGCTAATTAATCAAATCAGACTGGATGTTTTTTCATCCTCTCTCTCTCAATGAACATGATTCATCTCTGAAGTTAATTTGCATGTTCTTTTATTCCCTTCTTGGTGGTGCATTCATTAGACAGCACAGAATACTCACCTCAAAATAAGTAACACACAGGGGGAAATAATTATTGTGATTATGCATAATCTTTGCCCGCACAGTTGTTTTTCTTTTCCAATTAAAATAAATTTATATTCAGAATATGCTGTGAATAACAAAGCAGGTGGTACCATTCTCTCGCTGCACCTCCACCGCTGTTTGCAGGGGAAAGCTGTGTGAGAACTACAGACTGTGATGTTGGATCGTATTTCTAGAGTCCATTAATAATATAGCACAGTTTTTCCCCATATTGTGGCTGAGCTTTGGCGCAAACCCAGATAGTTTATGTTTCATTTGTACATAGATTTATAGAAGGAGCCAGCTAGAGAGAGGAAATGGCTGTTTTTTTTTTGTTTGTTTTTTTTTTCATTTCTGGAGAGGAAAACAATTGCACAGTGTATCTTTCCAGTTGGTGAATAAAACATAAGGCATCTAGAGAAATAACACTATGATGGGTTGTACATTTGTTCACTGCTTTTCAAAATATAAAAGATGCAAAGTAATAATGGCTGTGAATTATATTAAACATATATGTGATTGCAATTTAATGTGTTATGAATGCTTCTATTTCAATTTTGCCCCAGTAAAACACTGATGCCTTATTGTTACCCTAGTTCAATAATGACTGATTTACATTTTTTGTTCATTTGGTAATGGTAAATATATTGATATCAGTGCTTCCTGATAACATTTTTTGATGGAAAATGTAGATTATTTGTTGTTAACTCTCAAATGTATCCTCTAAAATTGGCTATGGTCAACATTTTTACTGTAACAATGAATCATGTGTGAAAGCGGTCACTCACAGTGCAGAGAGAGTTATCAAAGCTACTCTGCCATTCCCCTCAGCCCAATGGAGCTTTTTAACACATCATTTTGATTCCTCTGCCCGCAACTTTAATGGTTTGGTTCACTCTAACCGCTCTGACAGCAAGCATTAAAACCCCAGTGCACACTACCTGCTTAGCATCAAACAGCAGCCAGGAGAAGATAGCCACTAGGTAGTGAACAGCCTCCACATGAATTTTGCTCTGTTTCTGCTAAATGTGTAAACAGACAAGTCTCTGCTGACAAGTTTACAATATCAGTTTAAAAGATAATGTGTCAGTGCTGCGTTTACAGCTTGTTTCTGCTTTCCCCAAGTGACCAAAAACAAACAAACAAATAAAACGAATGAGGAAATGGAAATTTAAAATGTGATAAATGTGCAACCAAATAAAAAAACCCCAAAACAAACAATTTCACTGCAAAAGAGTACTGTAGTATTGCATGTATGAGTGTTAGCCAAATCACAAGTTACTTTAAAACATTGAATGAATGCAAATTGTGGGTTTTTGCCATTATCGCTTTAAATAGTTAATGATAAATAATAAAGTTGCCCTTGCAAGTCTGATATGTGCAGGAAAAACAACCTGCACCCACCAATTGACTTCATGAATAGAACATGTTATAGACTCTCTGAAATATTACAGTACTTAACAGTTTATATTGTGTTCAAAGTTAGCTCAAGACTAAGCAGAAGCACAGGCAGGAATATCAATAGTGTCCATATTAGCTAGCACCCCAAGGGGAGAAAAATCAAAACATCACAGCAGTGTAGTGCTGGACCTGACAAATGAAAGCTGTGGGTTGTGGTAATGTGAATTGTTTCCCACCGGATAGAACAGTCTTTCCTGAGACTCCCTTAGACCTGCAGGGGGGATGTAAACAGCACTTACAAGGCGACACGACAATTTTAGGAGAAGGAGAGAAGAGAAAATGTTAAATGAAATGCTGATTTGCAGAAGGAGAGAAAGAGAGAAGACAGATGAATATAATAGGTGTGGATGAGTCGGGTAGAAGATGAGTGATGAGTTCAATTTAATCTTCTTCTGCGCCGAGTTGTGTGGTCCATGACAAATTCGAGCTGGTGTTTCCACCTGAGCTGGCCTTGCTTTCTGTTACACCTCACAGCACATCAGGCCAAACATAACCTCATGTTGTCCTTAGCTCCCTGCTATCTGCTTTTCCAGTTGGCCTGATGGAAGTAATAGATTTGTACAACACAGTGTTACAGCCCACTCTGCTTGTAGAGTAGCTGCAATTAAATCCTTCTTCCACAGCGACTTACTCTGGCAGCTTCAAAGATATATAGATCTAATATCAGAACTAGAAGACTTTACAGATCAAAACTTACATTTGATATGTGTCAATTCACGCACAGGAGTTTGTATTAATTGCCACATCTGATAAACCAAGACTCATTTTAACTGCCTGCTCTCATGCCCAGTAAACCACTGTTGAAGACAAATTGAATGATCTAAAGCAAGTAACACTAGGGTAATCATACGTCATCACTCGTCAACTCTCTGACATTGTGAAGACCAGTGTTGTCTGTGTGATTTGATAGCCGTCTACCTGTGAAGGCCGACATCTTATCTCACAGAGCCAGAGACAGGCATTAGCTTCCTATGATATAGAGACAGTGGAGCGGAGAGATGCAGAGAAAAGAGCGTGAGCATGAATGAAACCATCAGGAGTGCAGCTCCTGACACTATCTGCACTGTCGGCACTGCAATCATTGCGGACATAGTACCCACCCCCAACTCACTCAGAGACATCGCGTCCCACAACATCAGCGCTGGCACTGACGTAGCATTAGAGTATAGAGCTGCCACTGAAATGACAGCTTAACTACAGGGAGGGACAAGAAAGGCCTCTTGCTTTTGTCTTTTTATCTCTGCCTCTGTCTGTGCTGCTCTTAATTTCTGTGACACTAATAGAGAAGGAAACTGTAATATGTTAACAGGCTGATGGTTCCATTTGCAGGTCTTGAGGTTACCCAAGTTACGTTTACACTGGCTTGCTCCCTCAATGAATTTAAAATGCATCTTACTGCATCAGCAGCTAAATGAATGGGATGATGATCATAAACTATTCACAAGCTCTGCATATAAAATGCATAAAAGCAGCGTGCCTTGTTACAAACTTACTGGGTATTTCTGGATTGATTTGATTTAGTATTGAAAACACTACACACTGCAGGAGTGAACTCTGAGAACTGGTGAACTATTCCGGTCTGGTTGAAAGGTTGGTGGCAGAGGTTGCAGAGGCTTTATCATGGATTTTTGATCCGCCTGTTTTGGTCTGTGCGCGTGTGCACGCTCGATCATCTGCTGAGTATCAGCATGTAGCTGCTGGTCTAATCTCTCCTGCTGTCGCTAAAACTCATAGCAGAAACACTGACGGGGGCCTGCATCGACTCCAGCCTCAGGCAAAGATGAAAAATTAAAGATGCAAGTTTTTCAGCTCCTCCTCTAACACTCCACACATCCATGCATTTTAACAGCTCCATTTCTGTTATATTATCTCTGAGAGTTGCCAATCAATATTGTAAGAAACAACACTGTATGATATCCATCTGTCAAAAGGTCACCATATGATATTTTTATGACATATATTTATTTGAAAAAAACGTCCTCCTACAGTAAGTGCAGCCACTCAAATATTATTTCTATTATTGTGGACTGTGCAGTTTCCAGTGAAGTCAGAACAAAAGATTACAAAGAATTCAGTCTTTAACGAAGTTGTTGTGCTGTGAAGCCTCTCCAATATTTTTTGAAAAAAACACCCCTAAGCCATTAGGAAGAATGAGGAAGACTGAGACATTTATGCTGGAGGAAAAATCTTCTGCTACCAGAAGAGCATTGCTTGTAAAGAGAGGGTTTCAAAGGGCTCAACAGGTTTTCTGAAATCGTAATGTGAGCTAATCCTTCAAATATTTTATGACAATTTCAACATGAAAATCCTAAGTTCTGCCTGTGTCCCAACTGTGTCTCAAATAACATTGCAGACTCTGTGAAAACAGTTTAGGATGATCTAGTGACATTTGGTAGTTAAATGAAAGCGCATAGAGAAGCTTCTAAAAGCTTCAGAAGCAACAAAGTTGGACCTTGTGTTGAGAGTCATCCTTTGAAACTGCTTTCCAAGGTCAAGAATTAACTTTTAAGCACGAGTCTTTATTTAATATAAATGATAAATTAAATAAATCATGGTTTCTTTCTCCCCTCACAACATAAATTGTTATTGATTTGTCAGAAAACCCCGTCACAGTCTTAAAGCAGCAGATGTTGAGATGATGGAGAGGATACAGAGCAATGTGAATCAGCAGTCTAAACAGGAGTGTGGATCAGTCACGAGCGCCCAGCAGTGAAGAATGGTGTACTGATGGAGAGGGGAAGGATGCTGGCTTGCCCAAGCTAAATAAATAATCTCTGGGCTGCAGGATGGCAGGAGTGTGGGAGGAGGTCTGCAGGGAGCATGGAAACAGTGATTAGTAAAGTGGATCCACTTACAGAGAATCCACCTTCATTATTTTTCCAGACTTCTCTGATAACGGATTCACATGCTGTTGCTCTCCCTTGTTACCACACGTTTTAGATAATGTTGTGTAAGAGTGAACATTGCACGTGACAGTACGCCATTGCGGTGATAGATTAGCATCTTTTAAAGCAGTGCATAATGACTTAACAGAGATAAACACTTCAAATTCAAAACATATGCATATTTCATGAGGCTTTTCTTATTCTCTATGTGTACATTTAATCTCACTTTTTACTGAACAAGTGAAATCATTTACCAGTACGACTGCGGAGCATGAAATTTCTCATCTCTCATCATTTCTCATCACTGAAAAAAAATGGTTTCATGAAGATGTCTCTTGAAATGTATGCAACACGGAATAATTTAAAGATGGGAACTACTGAGATGAGCAGAACAATTTTTGCAAATCTTGTTTTAGCTCTTGTTCAAGACCATTTTGCTGAGATAGCTGGATACTTAAAGCATGCAACTACTTCCCAGACAATGGGAGTTCTAGGGGCAGATTGAATTACAACAGATAATAACAGCTATTACAGGGATGTTATAGAAAATCAGAGAGAAAAAAGAAAATCCTGCACTCGTTCCACATGCTCATGTGTGAAAACACATAACATACAGAGTTCTGTTAACTGGCACCTGCATTTGAGCCACTGCAATGACCTGCCACATCAGGTGACCACTACTAAGCCCTTATTCCTGAACTGAAAAGGCCACAGTAGTAACAACTGCCAGCTGTGCAGCTGTAAGCACACATGATCTTTTTCACTGTACCTTGTCTGTGTAAAGGAAATCAGTAGTAAGTACCACACTCACAGGAACTCATTTCTCTTGCTCTCTACTTTCTCACATACGCACATCATTGTCAAGTCTTTCCACAGCAGCTCTGTATCCCATTCATGTACCATATAGCAGCAGGGAAGCAGGAGGAAGGCAGGGGAGCTGAAGCCCTTTAATGAGCAGCCTCTGTAAGAGCACTCCTTTTGCAGGGTTCTGTCTAATAACCTGCTGTTCACATCCAAATGACCAATTACAGTCCAGTGGGTCTGTTCATACATTCCACTGCACAAAGGGGGTCAAAACAGAGGTATACAGTATGTCAAATCTTTTTTTTTTTTTTTTTAAGAAAAGAACTGTAGGCTGACCAGGTCTGTTGTAGAACTACTCTATATAAACCCGCCTTTAGGAATCCTATATAAACATAAATATGAAAGAAGTATTCCTGCAAAATGGCCACCATGACCTATGTATGGCACTCTAGTCCTTATTGGGATGTTAGGTGAACCTGTTTTTCATTCGGGTAAGGCCAGCAGCAGATGCTAATCAATAAAAATCCTATCAACTCTGAGGATGATGGGAGGAATTCTCCAAGGTGCTGAAAAGTGTCCCCGAGCTCATCCGGGGGAGGAAACGACGGGACACACCCGCCGGAGCCCATTGGTACAACGTCACGCGCAGAAACTACCCGAGCGAGGAAGGTAAATGAATTACAGATGAGAGGAGGAGGAGGAGAGATAGAAAGCTGAGGATGCAGGTTTGGTCCACAACACACAGCCACACATCAGAAGCGGCTACACTTCGGTGAAATACAACTTCCAGTGGTCTCATCAGCTGACAACGAGGGGATGCGTCCGCAAAAGCTTTAATTCGACCCCTTTACATCCTCCTCCTCTTCTTCCTCCTCCTCCTCCTCCTCCCACCACCAGCGAGGAGCATCCCGCACACTGATCTCACTCCGACGGGCAGGCAGACAGGCGGATTGACACAAGCCAGACACGATGCGTGGATCTTCTCGACATGGGACAGTCGTGGGATTTATAGTGCTGCTGAACGCGCTGCTGCTTGCGACGCAGGCTGCAGAAGGAGTCTTAACGGACCATCTCCTGGTTCAGTTGCATGAGGACGCACAGGATCAGGCGCACCAACTTGCAACACAACATGGGTTCCAGAGTGCCCGAAAGGTAGGGATGCTCGGATGAAACTGCCATGCACTGCTGCCACTGTGAGGTTTCTTTTTTTTCCTCTCTTGATTGAACATTGAACATTAATAAATATATTATGACTGCAAATCCAAATATTCACATTAAGTACTAAAGCATAGCCTTAGCCTGTTTGTATCTTTATCACAAAATAGTCAGACTGTATTTAGCAAACATACACATACATCCAGTGAAGAAGATACTAAGAAGCTCCAAAGGGTTTTTTCTTTTGATGTGACTTCATTACACTTTTTCTTAATTTGATGACGTCATTCCCACTAAAAATGCAGGCCCCAGTAAGTAGGTTGCCCATTGGCTTATGGCCCACTGGCTGGGAATTCAACTCTGCTCAGGCCAAACTCCTTTATATTTTGAAACAATGAAATTGTTATATTAGAGCAAAAGACACTTGGAGTCACCTGGGAATCTTAAAAACAAACAAACAAACCCCCCCAAAAAAAGAAACAAAAAAAAAAAAACGAAACCTATTTGATCTGCAGGGGTTCCCCTCACAACATTGTGATGTGGGAATTGGAATGATTTCATCTTTGTATGTTTAGTCAATAAATTGCATGAATGGATGAGAACAAGCTTGTTTATTTTTGTCGAATTACTTTGAATACCTGGTTACCTGCTTTTATTTGATGGGGTAACCCTTTTTTTACATTACATTTTGCAGCGTTTTTGAAAAAACACACACACACACACACACACACCTTTCTCTGTCTCTCACACATGGAGTGCATGATGTATTCACGTTGGTTATCGTGACATACATGGCCTTCCCATTTAACTCACCTGAGACAATACATCTTATTAAATAGCTTGACAAACGCACCACGCATCATAACATGTCAAAAGACGTAACAAGCCATTTATGGCAGACCAATAGAAATAATTCCCTGACACTGTGTGTGCCTTGTCACATGTCAAAATAAATGTGTGGGTGAAATTGGCTGGAGCCTTAGCCAGTGAGGCGTAGCAGTGAACAGAGGGGTGTTTGAGCTGCTCTGAATGAGGATTTTCTTTCTTTCTTTTCTTTTTTTTTGCACCTCCACAATAATAAAAAAAAAAACCCTGTTTCAATCTGTAACTCATCATATTGTGATAGCTGTGTGGTGGTCGTACAGCATCACTAGTTCTGTGATTGCCAGTACCTTTTCTTGTAGGCACTAGATGAACAGCCCCCCTCCGCCCCCCACCTCCATCTTCTGCCTCCCTGTCTCCCAGGTTATGTAATCAGCAGCTATATTTGTCTTGATGGGATATGCATCATTAAACAACGTCTTGTGTTTTGTTTGAATTATGTTCTGTTGTTGCTTAATTAACTAGACCGGGACACAGAACCATGGGACACATACAGATGTGAGCACAAAGAGAGACAGATATCTTTTTTCAATCAACCTATATACCCCCCCCCCCAAAAAAAAAAACCAAAAAAACGCTTAAACAACATTCAGTGGAGGTGCATTATTTCCTTTTTTGATCTTTGTATCACATGAGTGTTCGTTTATTTTTTGGCTACAACACTAGAATTAAAGAGGAGCGTACGATAAGAATAATCCTCATCGTCCCATAAGAATTTCATTTTCACATTAGATCTGACAGGCGCATCTGAAAGCATTTATTTTGAGGATTGACCTGTACCCTGGCTGTTACTAAAGCATAAGGGGGTCTTTAATCTGTGCACAGCGCCGGAGGGAAAGCTCTGGATGATGCATCTCATTTCCCTACCCTTGTGATTTATCATGGTTGATTCCAGCACTGTTCTCTAGTGCCTTAAAATAGACCCTCGGTGAAAGCCAGGGAATCAGTGCCCTTGTTCCCACCTGGAGGATGACCTGCTGTCCTTCTCCTCCATTTACGACCTATTGTACTTTGATTTGCCGTTCACACAAAGTCTAATAACTGCCTCTGTGTTTGTTCTCATCTCTGCTTCTTGGTTATGCTACTTTTTTTTTTTTTTTTTACCCAGCTTCCCTTCGGAGAGGGGCTCTTTCACTTCTATCCTCAGGACACTACAAAGAGGCGGAGCAAACGCAGCACTCGCAGCAGACAGCAGCTCCAAAAAGACCGCAGGGTAAGGACATGAGCAGACACACACACGTCCACCCCTTCTCTTTGCATGACAATTGTTATTTTCAAGCTAGCGTCCATGTAGAATGCAGTGGGAAATGAGGATTTTTACATTACAATAAGAAAGTTGGATGCATCTTGTAAAAAGAAACTGGTACACTGTGTTCTTCATTCAGTCAAACCGAAACTACAAAGGCAAGATGAAAAACTTATTGTGTGTGTTGTGTGTTTTGGTCTCCACACCTTATTGGGCCTTGGATAGTCTGTCTAATTTTGTGACCTCGCTCCAAAGGTGGCCACAGTGGTCGGATACTGCTAGGCTAGGATCTGCAAACCCATGTCACCTCTATCATGCTGATGTTAATTCACATTAAAGACAAGAGTTTAGAGTGTGAATTGTGTGCTGTACTTCTGATGTCAGGAGCACCGGTCCCACACTTAGAGTCTTGTTGATTTTAACATTCATTATAGCAACTGTTGTGTTGAACAGTGACTGATCTGTGGTACCAGCAGTTTCATTCCACCAACAGAGCAATTAAAATGAAATCTTTGTAACTTCCTAATGGAAAAAAACAAACAAACTCCAAAACATGAATGACTGCATGTAGCTTTAACTGGGTTATAGCTGAATACAAGGACAGAGGAACACCGTTGGTCATTGCTGTTGAAATAGATCCTTGGTGCTTTCTGACTTTCTCTCTGTCAAGTCTAAGCTGAAAAGCAACTGTGTTTTTGCTATCAGGGCAACTCAAAACCCTGTGGAGTGCCACTAATTCAATATCCAGCTCTAACTCACTTACCAAAACGCTCTCTTACAAACCTGCTTTTTGGTGATGGTTCTGGATTTTTTTTTTTTAGAAATATCGCTTTGAATGTGTTTCCTTGTTATACTCCACTTTTGCATTTTGTGAATTTCAGTGTTTTTATATGGAGATGAAGCCCTCCCTGTGAAGCATTGGATAAGATACATAAATTAAGTAGTAGGTGTAACAGCAGTTTAAGACAAGGAAAAGTATTTTTAGCATTTTTGCTTGAAAAATTACTAAATTGTTTGATTGATTATCAAAATAGCAGCAGATTGATTTTAGGTCAATCTGTGTTATAAAATGAAAGTGAAGGATCTTCTGTGTCTTGTCTAAATAAAAGCTCTGTGTGTTTAGCTCTGTCCACCATCGGGGGCGGTGAAAGTGGAGGCCTTGCTGTAGACAATCAACTAACCTCTCTAATTGCGGTTGTGAGAGGTGCTAATGAAAATAAATGCGAGCCACTCCAGCGAGCTAATACTGCTAATGGAAGCGAGACAGCATGGACACGGGCAGGTCTACATTCCAGATGCTGGGCTTTAATCAGATGCTTGACATGCTCATATGCGACACTGCAGTTATTGATTTCTGTGCATCTCTGGAATGGATGAGGTCAGCTAGTCTGATTTAATGTTGCCTTTTTGTTATGCTGACTTGTCTCCTCGTCGCCATGTTTTCAAGATAACACAGTGGACATATCTCAGTTTTACACCTGCAGTCCTGTTAAAAAGGAATAAGCTAGTTTGTTTGAACCAGGAGGAAAAATATATGCAAAAAAAACGTAATGGTATTCTAAAGCGTGTCACATTTTGTAGTAGTCTATTAGATGATTTTTATAAATTTAAAGGAGTCATCACACTCATTTAACATACTTAAAAACATATCTAATTGAGTAGCAGCACTGAATGTACTGTAGAGTGTGTTGGATGGATTTCTTAGTGTCTCAGGAGCCCTGTTCTATGTTGGACTCTATTAGTGGAGCATGTTGACCCACTTCTTACTCACCCACTATCTTTTCCTTGTGTCTCTCCTCTCTGTCTCTGTATTTTTCTCTTTGCTTACTTTTCTTTGTCCTCTCTTGTCTTTTTACATCTCAAGTCCTAAATTGATTGCAAATGAGACGTCTATTTATCCACACATCTGTGCCTTCACCCGAACAATCCATCCATCCGTCCATGGTTACTTAATTACCATATTTTCCACATGAAATAAAAATATTCAAAACCTGTTTGGGGCATAGTGAGAAATGGAGGTGAGCAAACAAAGGTGGTAAATAGAAAATTGAATAAATCTTTGTGAATGAGCAGCATCCCTTGACCCTGAAAAACACATGCCTGGGGAAGCCAGGAGGGAAATGAGGACGAGGAGAAAAGAGCGAGGCAGCACAGCTCTTTGATTTGAGGTGAACTGAAGCGTTGTGAGTTGTGAGCAGGCAGTGGGCAAAGGCGGAGAGTGATGGTAGTGCATGGGCACTGTTTGATGTTGTGAGTGGGCAGTATGACATGCTGTCTCAAGGGAAATACCAGCTCTCCTGCCAAGTGATGGAATAAATTGATGACGGATGGAGAGAAGTGGGGGAGATGCAAGGATAATGTAGAAAGTGCTGGCAGTTTTCCTCAGAAGGTGAATTAAATGATGTGATGATAAATGTAACATGACGCTAATTCAAAAAGGAAAAACGACAGTGGTAAAATAATTTTCGCCATTTTAAAATCCAAATATGCAAATGTCGTTTTATTCTTTAGAACTGACTTGTCATTTGAAGGACTTAGATGTGCTAATTTACAGCGTGTGTGCGTCCTGATTGCTTAGAGTATGTCATAAAAGAAAGATGTGGATGAATAGGCTTTGGCCATTTTAAAAGGCCATCTTAAGTGCTGCTCTGCTCTCTTATCTGTGGTGGTAAACACACTGGACAATGCCTGTTTCTCTCAGTCACACTAGAGTGAATTTGCTAAGGGTAAGCACAAGAGGAACATTCAGCCAGAGAAACCCATTTTCAAAATGCCCATGAAAAAGACATTTCATTTTTTAAAAATTAACATCATTAATCCAGGTATAAATTTTTAAATTTAAGTGATTATCATACATTAGGCCTCTAATGTATAAATTTATTTGTAGTGTTGAAAATGTTATGTAAAAGAATAAAATAAAATAAAACAAAAAAGATAAGTCCAGTTTCAAGCGACAGCAACACACATAAACTCACATGAAGAGACAGAGGGAGACAGAAAAGGACCTAAACCTTCAAATGAAATCATTGTCCTTGAGACCTTGGTGACAAGCAGATTGTTGGTAATAAATTTCAAATTGAGAGCTTCACTTCAGGCTTGGTTTAGCTATTGCCAGACTCTGATAGATTAAATGACTTGCCCTTCCTTTACCTCACCTTAACCTCCTTAGTTTTGTCAAACGCGTGAAGGTGGTTATTTGATGAAATTCACTAAAACCTCACAGGGGATGGAATGCGATTTCAAATTAGAATGGCTGAACTGATAGGCTACGGCTGATCACTGTTGACCTCGCATCTACTGACAGACATGAAGGCTGTGAAACATTGGGAGTGCAATTTCTAAATGTAGAAGAAATGAATACACACCATCACGCCCAAAGACACCCAGTCATTTTGTTGACAGCCTCCAGCTTATGAAGCACCTAAATTTCACATTTACAGAGACATTTATCCCCATCATTATTGTGCTCTGTCCTATGTTACTTTCTACTGCTTGATAATGGTGTTGTGCCAGCTTTCAGGGAGCATTTGTAATCCAAAAACGCAGCTGTTCATCACACTTTGTGTCTTTGATGATTCAAAGAAACACAAGCATGCTTGTGAGAGTAATTGTTGTGGCTTTTTGTTGAAAATGTACTGAGGAAAACAATCACATGTGTGGCAGGTGAGTTTGTAAGCCTTGGCTCCAGCTGCAGCCCCTCTGATTTGCAGAAAAGGAATAGCATCTTTGATTTACATGATGTTCTGTTTTCATGGTACAGTACAGCACAGCTGGGTTTGGAGATTCCCTGTGCACAGAGCAGCTCATGCTTACATCTCACCCATCATAAGTAATCCTAGTTGTAGTTTTACTTACGTGCTCTAACGCCGGCAGTATTGTGTTTCATTTTCCTGTTTTTATAAATGTTTGATGAGATCATTTATGAGATCATTTAAACTGAGCACTGATCTGGTGTTTCTTTTGCTTGCTATCCAGGTGAAGAA
Organism: Toxotes jaculatrix; assembly: GCF_017976425.1. Taxonomy (NCBI): domain Eukaryota; kingdom Metazoa; phylum Chordata; class Actinopteri; family Toxotidae; genus Toxotes; species Toxotes jaculatrix. The sequence goes on along the minus strand of NC_054404.1, from coordinate 10,462,569 downwards.
TGTCTTTGAGCAAGAGGGCTTTAGCCGTCAGAAGCGAGGCTACAGAAATATTAATGACATTGAAGTCAACATGAGTGACCCTCTATTCACCAAACAGTGGTATCTGGTGAGTAATCAGCCAAGCAGCTGTCTATGTACCGCCTGACCTTTACCACAAACCCACATTCTTCCACCTTAATTACTCAGAGGCCAGACATATTCCCCACTACTTTCTGAATCAATGTTGTTATTCATTCTTTAATTAGCTTGGCCAACACTGCCTGTGCCATCTCATCGCCGCATTCATGCCGCCTAGTTTCCTCCCCTGTTGTTTACCCTAACTGGCAAGCGTGACTTTAATGCCACGGAAGGCTCGCTGTCATTCATCTAGCGTGTCAGATGAATGTGCCGTATCGCTGACATTTACTTCTCCTTCCTCTCACCTTCACTCTCCCACCCCCAAGCAGTCCTTATCCATAGCCTCCGCTTCCCACACACATCCTCCATGCTGACTAATTTCCTAATGGTGGCTCACCTGGGTGCCATGAGTCATGGATGTTCTCCATATTGTCTGAGTGATTAGATAAACACAGGCCAGGCAGACGGGACCCCTGGGCTGGATCTTAATGTGGCTGAAGCTTGGCAACTGGGCTACACGGGCAAAGGAGTTACCATCGCAATCATGGACGATGGTGAGTATGAAGCGCTGTTGTTTCGTACCCCAGAGCACTGTCTGAAAGCACTCAATTATACCTGCATATATCCATTATACTAATTAGATTAACCACTCACATCTGTTTAATTAACAATAGAATGACAACAAACAAAAGGTCAATTTCCAGAAAATGTATGCTGACCACATATGTGCTGTATATAAATTGGTTCATTGTCTGTTTAGGGTGGCTCACTACATCAAAATGTGATGTATTATCAGACAAACCTTTCCAGAAACGGTGAAATGAAAACTATATGTTTCCAAAACCTTTTTTTAATGCATGCTTTGCCAGCTTTTATTCTGAAGAATTAAAGTTGCTGTATCGTCCAAGAGCAGCAACCAGATTTGACACAAATGTGAATGCAAGGCCTTTATATTTACTGTCTTTTACTGTAGTTTAGGAATGATATTGTGTATGTACTACATAAATCTAATTTTAGAAATAAGAAATTTGAAAAGCTGGAATTTGAAAATTCTTGGTGATTAATTTTCTTTCAATCAATTTATTAATTTCCTAATTGGGTTAGCACTATTCCTTATCTGTTGTTACTCCAAAACTAAATTAATATAAAACTCTGGTGTAATAGCAATAAGACAGGTGATTCATTTTAAAATCACATTTCAGGTATTGACTACCTACATCCAGACCTGGCATCAAATTATGTGAGTATTATTTAATTTCATATTTTCCTTCATTTTAACAGTGCTGTTAAAATGTAAGGAGTGGTGGATTTCATGGGCTTCATGTGGTGTGTCACTAGCAATAGGGCTGGGCACTACATTGACTTTTTTAAGGTATATAGATTTATTTTCAAACAAGATACATATAAAAGGTATAGGATGAGAGAATATGGTTTATAATGATATAGATTGATGTTGCATTACATAACCTGTTTCTTCCGTGAAGCCGTTCCAGTGTTTGCATCTCTCCTCTCTCACACTCTCCACGCAAACCCGCCCCCACTCTCCCTCTGTGTGGTTCAATTATTTGGAGATGGTCCAGATTTTGTTGAAAAGAACTGAAGGAGGATTCTCAGAGATAGGCCTATTTTTAAGTAATATAGGTTGTTTATTTCATATAATTTCTCAATTATGTGTTTTTCAGTTGCTTATTATTTTCAAACATGGAAACCTTGTCTTTTTTCCAGATTTTTTTTTTTTTTAATAAAAATGCTGTGGCTTTGACTCACAACTGAACATTTTGCCTGCGTCCTAGAAAATACCGAGATATATATCATGTATCGCCATTCAGCCTAAAAATACCGAAACATGATTTTTTGTCCATATTGCCCAGCCCTAATTGGCAGTGACAGGTGCTTTCCAAGTTGTCTTCATGGCTGCTGAGTCTCCTTGTATTCCTAGAGGACGCAGAAACAGGCAGACGGCCAGCCAAGCTGTTTAATGTTAATGCACACTGCACTGTGGCAGGCACAATGGCAGGCCGATCTGTCACAAGCAGAGATAATGCCAGGGTAGTTGGCGCTGCATAATGTGATGCTCTATCTCCAGAATACTGATAAAACCTTAAAGGACAAGAGGGATTGCTAAATGGAACAAAGAAATGCAGAGGGCTTAGTTTGATTTGACTGTAAAGTTTGCAGTGTCGTCAGTGTGATTGCGTTGTGCTGTCTTGGATCCAAGGGTGTACACATGCAAACCATCTTCCGCAGAAACAGATTGGTGTTTTGAACAAGACAACTACAGTATGTCCAGGCTTTTTTTTTTTTTTTTTAATAATGTTAGTAAGAAGTACCAGTAATTTTCATACTCATCTCATCTCTTTGTTAATACATTGTTGCCAAGAGATAATAAAGATGGTCCCGGAGCAGTTGTGCTCTTTGTTTTGCTTTTCCACCTCATCTCATGTAGACACTGTGTGATTAGTTTAAATGTGGCTTGCATAAGAGCTTTTCTTTTTCTCTGTGCATGTATCTGTACACTTACCGGCATGTTTGCCTGCGTTTGCATGCTTCTTGCCTGTGAACATAGATGAGCCTTGGCCCAAAAATAACACTCAGCCTCAGCTGGGGTGATGCAGGAGCATGCTCCACTGGACTGATGGATCATGCTGTGCATAGATCTAAAGTGAGTGTTTGTGTGAGTGAGAGCGCGTGCGAGAGAGACACTGTCTATGTAATCCTGTTTTGTTGCCGTCGTCATGGTGTTTCGCAGACCAACAAAGACCTCCGACAGTCAGCTGAATAAAAACAGACAACAGAAAAAAAATGTCGTTTTGGGATCATTACATCTTTCAGTTAGATTTAGATAGATTATGTGGTTGTGGATCTTAACATGTATGTGTGTGTCTGCTTTGGACCACCAAAACGTTAGCTTATGTGAGTGCGCTGGAATATGTGCTTCTTGTTTTTCAACATATCCCATTTGGTGTGATGATTATACTGTAGCAGCTCATAAGATACATTTTGATATGGTGAATTAATTGTGAGATTGTGTGTGTCCTGAGATGAGAAATTTCTAACTTGGTAGTTCAATTTCATGGTACATTTGTCTGCAAATGCCAATACTTATAGTAGTTTGAATGATTTTTGCATAAATAAACATATCTATACAGATTCTAGTATTATATTACAAACTGATATAATAGCTGATATGCTGAATGGCTTGTTTCCTACTGTTAACAGATCACAGTATTTAATATCAGATGGGGGTAGTGGTAAAAATCAGATGTTAAAACTCTATCTGCCATCTAGTTGTCTTTATTGAACAATTATGATGTTGAGTTTAACCAAATTCCTTCATAGGAGCTATGAGTACTCTTTTTGTCTCCATTCTCGCCAACACCTGATCAATAATATTGCGTTTAGCTGCTACAATATTTGAAGGATTTCTAAGTAAAGGCAGCATTGATCAGTGGATGACCTTTTTCTTTTCTTTCTCAGAGATAAGTGTGTGGAAGGTGCAAGAGGTTTATTATTGGTTTTCTTTTTTCAATCTGAGGAATATGTCTCATCTGAGGAAAATGTTGTTGCAAGTGACATCCCCTGTCCCCCCCCCCCCCGCCCCCCTCCCGTACAGCATGGGTAGTTACCATGACAACATGATATGATGTCACATTACCATGAAGTTCATCTTGTATGTTGTTTTTGTTTAAATTTGAATAAGAGATAGGGAGAGGGAGTAAAGGAGAGAAAAGTGTGTGTAAAATACTAAAAAAGTGTGTGTAATAATTGAAGAGATTCAAACTCACAGCAGATTTTTGGGGGCTTGTCAGACCCTGTGACAGGCGAGTACAACAATGGAAGGACCGTATTCATCTTCACTGTAATCTCTTTAGTGTTGGTTTGGACTTTGTGTTATAGTTTCTTTCATGGCACTTTTACTTTAAAGCATCTTGCAAAGGACTTTCAAGCAAGGTCACATTATACAGAAATCCTGCATCAGCTCTCCTAGATTATAGATTAGGTTATCAGCACCAAGTGGACTATTGAAACCAGCCAAGCAAACATGATGAATGGCACAGAGAGAGATACGTGATGATGTTTTGTCTGTGCTTAGACATCCATCAACATATAGTAATAACATGAAATAAAGCACATCCATCAAGGCCAAGAACAGGAATTCAAATATTTGCCTATTAGTGGTGGAAGAACACAGATCCTTTACTTAAGTAAAGTCTTTCAGTCAAGATACTTTTGAAGAAAAAGTAATTATTTATTATTGGCAAAATTAGTTTTTAGTATTCCATTGTATTGCTTAAGCACATGTTTTATCTTTAATGTAAAATCTAAATCTGAAAAATTAACTCCCTTTTTCAAATAGTGGAAGTAGAATATTTCCCTATAAAATGTGATGAAGTCATATAAAGAAGCAGAAAATGGAAATTTGGAAGTAAAAGTACCTCAAAAGTGTTCTTAAATACATTGCTTTAGTAAATGTACCAAATTACTTTCCATCTGTGTCAAACGTTTTTTGTTTTATTTTATCATCTGATGTCAAGCTGATGACATCACCATTCTTACTGCTTTGATTAATTACTGTATCTGAATCTAGAGAAATAGGGCATGCTGTCTTCCACTATAGCAACTTTGAGTCATTGCGTTTTCAAGTACCATTTGCTCCGAGGACGGTGAAGAGACGGGGGTTGCTAGGGAAAGGTGAGGTGGCTGATGTTGGGCACAATCCATTATTCTGACCCTGGTTGCTCACAGGACACCAGAGGTAGAGCAGAGTCTGATTGATAGCAGAAGATATGAGCTCGAGAAGCACAGCAAGTAATTCATGGACATGCCCCTGTGTCATTTATTATAGGGGCTCAGCACTTTTCACTCCATTTAATGAAAAAGAAAAAAATAAAAACGCGCTCCTGCTTCTGACGTGAGCAAAAAATCTGTTTGGGAGCAGTGTGTTCTCTCTTTACAAATGTTCTGCTCTGAATAATAATAGCATTTTTAAGCCAATTACCAGACTTTTCACATGTTTAACCAGTTTCACGGCTAGAGTTGTGCCACCTGTTAAAACTGTTTTAGTGTTTTTTTGTTTTTTTTTCATTGTTTCTTTGTCAGGTACATGTCTTACAGACAGATATAAAAGAGAAGAAAAGAGGAAAGAAAGGGAGGACACCCAGATGAGAAAAATAGTTTAGATGGCTTTTGCCCTTCTATTTATTACCACATCTCCTTGAACAATTACAGAGGTATGAATCTCTCTCTATGGCCACTTCATCATACAAGCCCAGTTGCTGTAAGCATTTCTATTTCCCCCTGGTTACCTGCTCCACATCCTAACAATTACAGTGTTTCTCCACTGGGTCAGTAAGCCTTTGCCATTTTGCTTTCTCTTTGTCGCTGACTGAGTCATCTTCTCTAAATGCCAGCCAGCAGAGCTGTCAGGCCCAAGCGTAGAAACAGCCCCCGAGATTGATATGATGTGTTTGGGTCTATGGCTAATGAACACGGCTGTGGCTCCTCCATACTCATGACCACACAAAGCACCTGTTAGTGGCTACACAAAGCAAAATAGATACCACTCCAAGTGGCATGAGTGACAGCTAAAGGAGGGCTTACAGCTGACAGCAATAGCCTGAATGAGTTTTGGAAGTGTGTTACAGAAAGAGCAATAAGTATGAGACTTTCCCATGGATGTCTGTTAAATGTTTGATCCTCTCAACTCTGTGCGTGTATCCTCCAGACATGGCTATTCTCATAATTATGTTGACTGCATTAATGTCCCTCTGGCAGATGTGTGTCTCCTGCGTCTTTTTTCTTCTGCTTTTCCGTTGCTGTTCATTCTGATTCTATTACTTTTGGCCATGTGGAATTAAATGCTGGCAGTGTTTGGGCCATTATTTTCTCAGCTTGAAATCCCCGCTGTGACCACACATTATTCCAGTACCGCCGCAGAGTAAAGATTTGTAGTTAGGTATTGCATCACCGTGTTAAGATCACTGTTCATGTACAGATGCTGGTTCATTACGTTAGCTAAAACTAAAACTAATGCAGTCTAATAGAACAGCCCTGCAATAAACCTTGAGTTCAATCCGTTTTTGTTGAAACTGTTGCGGAAAGGTTGTTTTAAGTGTAATGGTCATTCTGGAGGCTATTGTTTGTGATGCTGTTGATTTCATTTTTGTTATTCAGGGAGATGTTTCAAAATTTGGGGTTGTTAGGGGTACATTAGATATTAAAGAAACACCTCACACTACAAACAGCCTCCAAAATGACCAGTAATTTGAATCAATGCCACAGCAGATCTGCTGATGAAGACTGTGTAATATAGCTGCTCAGCTACTGAGCAGACTCTGTGATGAGATAGTTTTTATCAACCTCTCTAAAACAGTTGAAAACATGGCTAGCTCCATTTATTGCAGGTCTGTTGTGTAAAAGTAATTGTTCAACAATTTGAAAAATACACTTGTTTTCTTTCTTGTTGTTATAGGAGGAGGTCGATACCACTCTCATGTCTGTATTTCAAATATAAAGCCACAGCCAGTAGTCGGTTAGCTCAGCTTAGCATAAACCCTTGAAACAAGGAGAAACAGCTAGCCTGTCTGCTTTACTTGCCATTTTTACACTTCAGTTTTTGTTTAAACAAACATGATATACCATCACAAGGTAATTAGTGAGCTTTGGAGGCACTGGACGGACTTTGTTTTCTTTGACAAAGCCAGACTTTCTGTTTTTCCTTGTTTCCCATATTTACGCTAAGCTCAGCTAGGCTAACAGGCTGCTCTTGGCAAGAAAGCAAATTAGCAAAAATTAAACTGGGTTAGTTATAGCTTCATTTACCAATATAACTATAAATATTAGACATCAGCAAGCCATGTTTTTGGAAAAACTCAAAATCACTCCCAACTGGTGCATCCAGATGACAGAACAGTCTGTGATAAGGTCAGCACTTGGTTATGAAATGCTCCTCTCTGCCTTTTCTCCTTTTGTTTTTCTGCCTCAGTGTTGTTGTTTTTGTAAATGCATCCATTTGGTCCTTTCAGAATGCCGATGCCAGCTACGACTTCAGTAGCAATGACCCGTTCCCATTTCCACGCTACACAGACGACTGGTTCAACAGGTAAAGCTCACCCAGCCAGGCCCTGTTTATACATACACGTAGTCAGTGTGTTTTTGTGTGCACATGTGTGTGCTCTCCCTGCAGTCTGGCAGCTTTCCTACTATTGATTTTCTCTCCACATAGTTCCATTAAGACATAATGGCGCAGTATAAACAGAGCTGTTGTCCAAGACAACACAATAGAAAACATAATGCCTATTTTTACCTGCTCACTTGGAGGAGATAAGGTCTAGTCTCCTGTCAGAGTGGCAGTGTTCACAGTGGTGACCTGCTGTCTGATAACGCCTTATCTGCCTCCCATCTCCCAATCACACTGGGTGATCCACTGCCACTGCAACACATGGCGAAGAGAGGAACAAAGAGAAATATATTCTTTCTCCGCCTCTCCTCCTCCACCGTGCCTCCATCTGCTTAGATGTACTAGTGTGTGTGTGCTCCTGTGTGTGGGAGTGAGAAGGGAGTATTTGGGTTTGCCAGTGTAGCAGTTGCTGACTGTCGGGCACAACTCGCTGGCTAATCAGCTGGTTGTTATAAATAGCTGCCTGTCTGTAGCAAAGCATGCTGGGAGAGAGGGGTTGACTCTCTGCAGTGTCCCTGTGGGGAGCGGAGGGATGGAGAGATAGACACACGTCACATCGTGCACACAAAACACTGATGTGTGCAAACATATTCAGTCGGACTCAGATGAATGATGGAATAACGAATGGATAGGTCTTGTTGCCTTTCCATGAGCTAATGTTCTTCAGGTCATGGAATTACAAATCTAGAGTGTTTATGCAAATTTTAATTGATTTAGCAAAAATGCTAAAATGAACAATTTCCACACTGTAGTCCGACACAAAGTCAACAAAAACAGGAGTTGCATCTAATCTGTGAAATCTTATCTGAGACTTAACCCACAATATATCCTTCATGTAAATTCATGCAAATCCTCTTAAGTATATTTTCTGCTTTTTGCTGTCACCAGTCACGGCACACGATGTGCTGGAGAGGTGTCTGCAGCAGCCAACAACAACATCTGCGGTGTGGGTGTCGCCTACAACTCAAAGGTGGCAGGTGCGTGTCATATTAAAGCTGCGGATTGGGTGGTGAGAGGAATAACAATGAGCAGACAGGGATGATAGCAAATAACAGTTCTGATAATGGTATGATGAAAGGATCAAAGGTATGATGAGGGTGATTCGCTGTGAGGGGAAATACTGCATGCACCATGTATAAAATATAGGTAATTGTGGATGAGCAGTGCTGCATTGTTTGGTATCTGCTCACAGAATTATTTCAGGGGTCAGCTAGAGTCCACGTACCAACAGACCAACACCATTAATCCGGTCAGCTCCATGTTTACATTTCATATTGAGTTTTCTTGAAAGTTGCCCTGGGAGTAAGACAGTAGAAATAAGAAAATGGGTATTGTCTACTTGATTTGTGTGCTACAAAGCTGAGATCACAGTCTTACCATTGTAAAGAGTTTGGATGCTATAAATATGTGGTTTTGTACTGTCTTGACACTACGGATATTGCAAACCTAACCAACTGAAAAGGGTTTTATAAATCACCCACTTATAATTACCTAAGCTACAGTGCTGTTCCAGCAGCAATAACAAGGCAGTAAACCAATATTAGCCAGATTTTTAATGTTTGATTCATATGGAGATGTTGCCGTGTCAGGTATCAGGATGCTGGACCAACCCTTTATGACTGACATCATTGAGGCATCATCCATCAGCCACATGCCTCAGGTTATTGACATCTACAGCGCTAGCTGGGGACCAACCGATGACGGCAAGACGGTGGATGGACCCAGAGAGCTCACGCTGCAGGCTATGGCTGACGGCGTCAACAAGGTAACCGTGCATTGTACCTGCTGTGCTGAGGCTTTTAGAATAATGTGAAAGTGTGTCAGAAAAAGTCACACTTTTACAGAGCGGGTTTAATTTGCTAGGGTAGAGGTTTATCTTAGGCCTTTGATTCCATCCACTATTGTCTTATCTTCTCTAATTTCCAATACTTTGGTTTATGACGAAATACCTAATGACATGCTGTGAATGCTGCCTTGTGCTCTGTCTTGACACCAGTCTTAAAAACAGCCAGTTCAGAGGCTGTCAGCCCATCATAGCTTCCCTAATGTGTGACACTACTTTACACTCCACAAGAACATTTTCATATTCCCCCCAAAAAGTCAGAGTAGAGTTTCAGGGCTTCTGGAGCTGATTAAGTATTCAATACTGTGTCCTGCTCAAGGACACTTCAGCAAGGTGAAAACTCTCCAAGGCTTGTCATCAGGGGCTTAAATGTAGGCCCTCTGGTTGAAGGGCAGTCTCCTTGGACACATACACATACACAGAGTTGCCATGCTAACAGTGCCACTGCCAATTACTTGCTTGATTAATCATCATGCACCGTGTGCTGGCAGGTGTGGGTTGCTCTGAAATGACCCTCTCTCAGGCAGGGTAGCTGAGTAGGAGCAGAGCTGACTGTAATCTCTGATTGTGTAAACACAACTAATCAAGCAGCCACTCTGCGATCTGCCTCTTAGATTCTAATGATCACTTATATAAGCTTATGTTGGCTGAACACGATGTGCACTGTGCAACAAAAGGAGACGTTTAAAATTATGAAGCGCATTATCTTATATTAACAACTGAGTCAGACAGAGTGGCTTCAAGTCTGCATCTTAAACATAACTGTGTGGTTTTGCAAATTGCCACCGATAATGGAAATAAATGACACGAAGTTCTGTGCAAAATTAAAGCACTTTGTTTGGATTGTGCAGAAGACAGAAGGCAGAAGGCCTGAAGCTCATAGGTGAGCTCAGCGATGCTCAAACCTCTCTTTGCAATTCAAATAGAGAGACATAAATAAGCACCGTGAAGGGAAGGACATGCCACTCCTCCTCCACTTGATCCTTTGTTCTGTGAGGAAACGGTCGGCCTTTTGCAAAAACAGGTGCAGCATTTGGTGAAGAGGATGCTCTCTGCATGGACCCACAGTCAGTTGTTTCATGTTTCAAGGCACTCTATGAGTAACAAAGATGACATTTTACTCTGTGATTCAATTTACAGAAGGTATTATGCTCCACTGCAAAAAGTAATTTCAGAGTAAGCATGCTTTAATTTTTTTCATGCCTTGACCACTGTAATGCCTGTTTACCTGCCGTTTCTAACACGTATATTAGCATCATCACATCCTCTTTAAATGTACTTCGATACAACAGCTTGTTTGTCGACTTCTTTTATTTTTGCATTGCTAATTTCTTAATCGGTTGTTTACTTCGATTTTATGGCTCCTTTACTCACGCAGCGGGAAGTCGAGTAGAAGCAATGAATTGTTGTTTATAACAAAATCAAACACAAGTTAAACACTCGCCCTCTGAGAGGCAACAAACCCTGCATCCACCCCACAAACCCTCGAACACAGACCCATGCAGATGCACCGTAAGTTATCATAAACCTGAGCAAACAGAATGTACTTTTGAATATGAACATAGCTGTAGTAGGTCTCAGGTCAACAGGTAGCAGGACCAAAGAAAAACTAAAAGCACCATCACCATCTTCTTCTTCTTCTAGGAGCAGTTGAATTGTATTTGAGACTTATTTGCTAATAATTTACCACCTAAAATTTTGACATGCTTTCAGTTGCTTCTGTCTTAGCTGTTCTTTTAATCATTTGACTTTAGATTCCGTACATGATTAGTAAACTGGCACACACTGGCACCTATTGTATAATTACACTACTGTGGTGAAATTCCCATATTCCCAATTCTCATTTCCCCCATGTAAGTCCCACTAGTAACAAGCAGAAGTGTGACATATTTTCACTCCACTTGGATGATGTTGGTGATTTTGTTTTAGGGCCGTGGAGGAAAAGGCAGCATCTACGTGTGGGCATCAGGAGATGGTGGTAGCTATGACGACTGCAACTGCGACGGTTACGCCTCAAGCATGTGGACGATCTCCATCAACTCAGCCATCAATGATGGACGCACCGCGCTGTACGATGAGAGCTGCTCCTCCACCCTGGCGTCCACGTTCAGCAACGGGCGCAAGAGGAACCCAGAGGCCGGCGTTGTGAGTGTGTTTGCGTTTTAGTGCGTATATGTTTGACATGACTGAAAAATGAAATCATCTGAAAATTATCAAATGTTTTTTTAACATTCCACAACTAGCATTGTCTTTTTTAATAGCTGTTTTTTTTTTATGTTTTATGGCTTTGGAACATATCTCCTCATTCATAGATGGAGCTGTAAACAGCTTCTTTTCAGTTTGCCCTGCAGGCAGTGTATCCTAGGCCTTTCAGGAGATTGGATGAGACTGGGGATAAAACCTGAGAAGCTGTTACACCGTAATTACTGGCTGGTTGTGAGAAATGGAGGTTCAGGGGGAGGAATAGCTCCTCTCTGACTACCTTCCTGGACATACAGATGCATTATTTTGCTGTAGATGCTCAAAGAGGCCACCATACTGCAATGATCACAGCACTTAAAGCATAGTGGATGTGTTATTAAGGGAAATAGGAAAATGTTTTTATTCACTCATTGTGTCCTTTTATTAGTTCTTTTTGTTAGAAGAGGGTTTTTTTTTACCATGACCATTAGGAAAGAGTTCAGTTTTTACCAAAGAGCTTTATTGTAAGCGTCTTTTTAAAAAAAAAAATTTGTGAGAATGCAAAGAAAAGCAACAACGCAAGCGAGAAACCAAAGTGAATCCAGTGGCTGACCTTAGCATACACAAATTGACTATAACTGTAACTGGCTCACAGCTATTTGAACATTTACCTGGAGAATTGTGTCACAAGTGGGTGATCCCTGAAAAACTGAGCAGATGAGTCACCAGAATCAAACAGACCCAGAGAACCATCCATGAAAAGACAGACAGCTGAAACTTGAGAGATGATTCTTACTTCCTGTTGCTATGGGCAGATGCCTGACAAAATTAATTCCCTTATATTTTAGCATGCTCTTATGGAGAATATAGGCTGACATTCTATATCATGCTTGTAAATTTCCCAGTCCACAAAGGCAGCAGTGTTTGTGTTTGTGATTATGCAAATCACCTTTGGCTGTTGACAAAGCCATGGATCTTCCCTAGGGTTTCCCATCTAATTGCAGTCAATCTGTTATCATTTCTAATTAAGAACCAAATTAAATAAATAATCGCTTATTGAGTAAATATAAACACAACTTGTCGGCTGACGTGTTTATGTAAGAATTCAGCCACCGTACACTCTGCACTCTTATTTATCTTTTTCCAGCTTGGTTCTAAAATGTAAAAATAAAGCCAAAGGATTACATTTATAGCAGACACATCGTTTAACTTAAGATGCCTTCGCAGGGAATTCAGAAAAGGGGTAGGGTTGTATAGTTGTTATTTTAGCTGAAGTAAGGGGAGACTAATATTTTTTGGTGCAGGGCATGAGGGGCTTTAGTGGTTGAACTTTATCTCTCCAGAGAGCATGAGCAGAGAGCATTTGTCACAATCCTAAAACAGCTCCCACCTTCACTGTGTTCTGCTTATTAACAGAATGCCACCGCAGTAGAGTAAGAATCTGTCAAACAATGTAAATATAAATATAAATATAAATGTAAATGTATCATATAAAGTGAAAAATAAAGATGCTATCATTTTGCTAAGTGCTAATTTCACTTCTATTGTGTGATGTAGTGGCTATGTGGAAATTATTATTCCATCAATTTTAAGGTTTAATTTGGATCATGTATTATTTCATATTATCTTTGCAAGACTTCTATTACAACAACACTGCTTTAGATATTGTGGGGAGGGTGGTTCCACTTTTGTCTCAGTCAGGGGAAGGGCACAACAAAAATACTAATTACACCTGATTTTCCTAGAGCAGCTTATTAAAATGCGTTCTTGTTCTATTTTGTGATTTTGTTATTTCAGGCCACAACAGATCTTTATGGGAACTGCACGCTGCGCCACTCTGGCACATCAGCAGCAGCTCCAGAGGCAGCTGGTGTCTTTGCTCTGGCTCTTGAGGCTAAGTATGTGCTCTACTGCCCCTTGTACACACAACTGTTATAATTGTGATTATTGATTGAGACGAGCCGTTTCTATGAAATGTTATTAAGTTACCTCATTCAACTCCTCTGGTGCTGGTCAGGGGGTATAATTTACCAATAATATGCCTCCAGCCATTAAATCTTTGATTTGAAAGAACACTGTTTTATATTTACTTATACTGCATTTATGAGCTACTATTTCTTTCTAAGTACAACCTTGAGCTTTCTCTGTCAATCTCCATCCTCAGATCCTTTATTCTAATGTTCCCTCAGTGTGTCTACACTCCTGAGAAGCACAAATCATTTCTCCACTTTTCACAGAATTGCTTATTTATCAAATCACAAGCTGAATGCTGAAAAATAAAACAGCACGCACTCTATCGCCGACAAAGTACAGATTTGATGTGCTTGTGCCAAGGACACCAATCATATTTGGATCAGTGCTCTATGTATCTCTGAACAAGGTTGAAAAATACAGTTTATATACTGTTATGATGCGCTCAGCACTTATGTTTTATTTATTACTGCCCTTCCTATACTCATGATGCAGAGAGGCTGAACAGCATGATGAAACACTGTGCAGTACTTGATCATCTCAACCTGCTGAAACTGTTACTGACTTTAGTCTAATGTTGATACAAGAGCTTCAGTGTCATGTTTGCAACTAAATTTGTCAGTCATGTCATATTAACACTGTGGTTCAAGTTGGACTTTATTTTATAATCCTTGTGAATTCAGATCAGATTGTTCCTCGTGGATCAGAAAATAATTGAAAACATATGCCAACCTAAGTAAACCCGCCCACACATAATTAGACAAATATGACAAATCTAAAACCTGGAGAATTACTGCTTCTCAAAGCCCAGAGGAGAGCCGTTCCATTCTCTCAGATGCTTCATTTCTCACAGTAAAGGCTGACAAGAGTCTGCTCCCATTACCTAACACCAGCAAGTGGAGGTGAATAAAGAAACACTGTTTGCTTTGCACACACAATAATGATGTTGCTGTTGGGGGGAGCGGATGCTCACCCTGTCCGGCGGCAAATAACCCACGAGGCTGTTAGGTTAGGACGAGTGCACGGCCTTTTTACTGCCTAAACACACTTGAACCATGCAACAGCAGGAGTCAGTGAGTCAGCCAGAACAAAGCTGTCACTACACACTGCCAAGATAATGGAGGGAAACACAGACAAAGGCAACCATCAGCCTCAAAGTACAGACCTTTGATGTTTAGATAATTGGAGGCATGTCATTAAAGCAAGCCCATGAATCAGAATAGTTTTACAATTTGCTAAATTTTTAAATGTTCAATTTGTTTCTATTGGCCTTCCTGATATTTCTAACTTACAGTATTGTCTCTCCTCTGTCACTCTGTCTTTCTTTTATTCCCTTACCTCTGTGACTGTTACACTGGTGACTGTTTGTCTGCTGCAGCCCTAACCTGACGTGGAGAGACATGCAGCACCTGTCAGTCCTGACCTCCAAGAGGAACCAGCTCCATGACGAGGTCCATCAATGGAGGAGGAATGGTGTGGGGCTGGAGTTCAACCACCTGTTTGGCTATGGTGTGCTGGATGCTGGGGGCATGGTGAAAATGGCTAAGGACTGGAAAACTGTGCCTGAGCGTTTCCACTGTGTTGCGGGGTCCATTCAGGAGACCCAGTGAGTTAAATTCCCATATACATTTTGTTTTCATATTATATATATTGCATGTTACATGTGCGCATTATATATTCCACAGTCTCAAACTGTCCCTACCAAGAGATTGAGAGGAAAACATTGCTGAGCACTAGAGACACACTCATCTAATTACTGGGTAATCCCAATAAGACCTAATTCAATAAAACATCTGTGAAGGGAGTGTCCACTTCATAACCCTGTAATATTTAGATTAGCTGCTCAGTCTGTCTGATAGTGCTGTAGATTTGTAATAACATAGTCTGACATGGTCCTGGCAGCCGCTGTTTGTGGGTTAATGCATCAGTCATTTGATATTTGAAAGAGAGATAATGGTAAACAGCCTTAACAAAATTGCTGAAAAAACATATAGTGTCATCTTGCTTTGATTAAAAGTGAAAAAAGAAGAGATGATGTCTTTTCAGTTTCATAAAAAAAAAGATACATGAAATACTGTGTGGGATGATGAGATGATGATCAGAACATAATAAAACATTCTTCCTATTACACAATGAAAAATAATAACAATCGGTGGTTTTGCTGCTACAGTCTCGTTCTGATGTGACCAGTTGCTCATGTTGGCTAATATCGCCTGATCTTACCAGACTTTTGGTAGCTAGACATTACTGAGTCACTTCTAACAGTGGTCTAACATTTTAGCTAAACAATACACCACTACTTGTTTGGAGGTAATTTTTTTCGTTGTCCTCTATTTTGGATGAGGACTCCTTTAAAATGATGAAATTATATGGGATTCTAAACATCTCTTACACTATAATTGTAGTTCTGGTGGAGAACCTAAGTCTCTGCCCCTCATATTTCACAGATGCAGCTGTGGTTAAGACTCTTATCGTCTTATCCTTCCAGTGTCCGCTCATATTAAGTAGTATCTCCCCTTGCATCATCCTGTCTTCCTCCCTGCATATCCTTCATCTACAGCCTCGCTTTTACTTCCTCCTACATGCCGCAGCCTCCCTCACTGTCATCTTTTCCTTTCCACTCTCACCTCCTCTTCGTCTCTTTCCCCTGCGCCCCCCCACCCTACATGCCTTACAAGGGCTCTGCTATCTGTCTATCTATCATATCCTGAGGCTTTGAGCTCCTGTGTGTGATGCCTGGTGGTTTCCTGTGGCTAGCCCTGCTATTCGCTCTAATTAGCGCACCATAAATGGTGCAGCTTGGCGTGCCCTGGAAACACTGTCAATTAAACTGACTGACAGCCAAGAAGAGATCCCAGGTGGAGGTGTGCAAGTGTGTTGATGTGTGTGGCCTCACCCCAAGCTTTCACATGCATTGTGCAAGTGTCAGTGTGTGGGTGAAGATAAAAAAGCAGTCTGAATACGGAACGTTTGTGTATTTCTTTTTCTTTGCCACCATCAACATCTCCAATTCCTTATTTTAGTCTCTAATCAGTGCTCCACAGACGATGCAGTCACGACAATATGGTGTGAAAGTCTGCCTGTGAGTGTGCCTCCCTTGAATGCAGTGCCAGATAAAAAAGGAGCATCCCAGAGGAGTCATATGGCTTTTAGTGCATCCTTGAGGACATGACATGCAAATGTTGGCAACGACTTGCCCTTCTATGCAGGCTGGTTGTGACTGTAGACATTCCCTGATCATTTCGGGTTTGATTGCATAAAGTAACATCAGTACAGACATGGAGAAACCTTAATTATCTCAAAGAATAATAACTGGTCTTCAAGGCAGTGGTTGTGAGGGAGAAATACCAGATCTATTTTTCAAACTGTTTTTGAGTTGTGAGTTAAAAGCTGTGTCTCTGGCTGTGTCATGTTTTTCATTGGTTCACTGTTTCCACAGCAGCACCGCGGGGCTTCTGCTGCCTCTATTGTGGTAGAGATATAATTACAACAAGCCCACCTCTGATGATAGTGTATCGCCAGAGAAAAGCAATAAACACCAACATAGCCATGCTTGCAAGCACACTGCTCAGCACTGATCTGATAGCTTCTCTGGCTGGCTGCAGCTTACTTAGCTGGAGGAGAACTTCTCATTATCAGTGGAGCTGGCATGCAGTGCGACACTGTGCGGCAGGGTTGTTTTTAATCTCTGTTGGTCCTGCCCTTCAGAGGCATCCCTCTCCCTGCTCTATGACCGACTGCTGTAATTACTCTTGAACATTATCCGACCTACTCCACCCAAAATCGTTTTTGGGTGTCAAAAGTGAAATCCACACATATTCACTCCCAGATTTAGTTATACTCACAGTCATATATTCAGATGAAGTAATGATAATAATTAAACACACAAATAATTATTACTTTTAATGACAATGAAGATGGAGAAAAAAAGAAAGTTGGCAGTAAATTGTGAAAGTTTGTAAAAGTTGTCTCTTTGCACTTTATTTTTTCATATAACAACCCACACGTCATGTTTTTAAAGGAGGGTAAAAATTGTTTAATATTTGGTTATGTCAGATATCTCAACATGCATGTAGGGTGTACTGGACTATGAAACTCCCACTGTGAATTGTTCTGTTTTTCTGGGAATAGTAATTTGCCTCATCAGACCCTAAGCAGCTCACTCACCTCTCCGTGCTCAGCATAGTGCTCTATTAATCATTTTTCACACTGACTGCTGGTCCGCACGTCTTTCTCACTCAGTTTCTGTGTCTTGTCTCTGTTGCCTTCTCTCCCCTTCGAACAGCCCCATTTCCCACCGCCTGCAAGGTGGTCTCAGTCTTTAATAATGTTATTAAGTCTCCTCATAGCCTTTGGTCACCACCCGTGTCCTGCTGTGTTCTCACTCTTTCTTTCCGTCACCCAAAGAGATGAGAACAGCAGTATGTCCTCCTAACCACAAAGCAGCAACAGTCCTAAGACTAGCTTGCTTTTACACTGTGTTCTGAACAAATCCATTGTGACATGAAAGCCAAAGTCATGCACTGAAGAGGAGCTATAATTTGGGGGTGGTTCAGTATATGACATGTTGCACATAGTTTACTGACAAAAGGCCTCAGATTTACAGTAGTGTAGAGAGACAGTGTTGGGTATATAAAAACTAATCTACAGTCAAAGTGTATAAATGCATCTCACAGGCACTGAGGCATTATTTTACATTGTTCAGACTTTTGCTTATGGTTTTGCTAATAGCTATTTCCAGCTTCTTACATGACAAGTTGATGTTTTCTCTGTTTAATATCCGTTTTGGGCCTTCATATGTCAAATTGGACTCGTGTGATGGGAATTCTTCACGATTTTTTGATGGTGTACAGTTTGAATAAATATGAGATTAATAATGAAGATAATAATTTGTCACAGCCCCTGTGTTTTGTATAGCTCCTACAAGAGGAAAGTGGCAGCAAAAAGGGTATTGTGTAATCATGGGTAATACTGTCACAACAAAATAATCTCATCTTAAGGTTTATTCAGTAGCTACTCCATGAGAATATCACAATCTTCATTGGCAGATGGAGTTTGTTAGTTGCCATGAAATTGTAAATGCTGAAGTAACTTTTTTTTTCAAGCACTTAATCTGTCGCCTTTTGCATCATCACCAATTTATGATTGAGAGAAATTATATGATATGATATGAGAAATTCTTACTGAAACCATAACAGAGTTTAAGACTTGTACAGCATGCATTGAAATATTTTCAAACTGGTGGCAGCTTGAAAATTACATGGAAAATGTGTGCGGCACCAAATACAAAAGGTGGCCATATAGTGTAGACCAAATAGCAAAGCATTTCATCCCCTCCACTAGAGATAAATTATACGGTGAATCAAGCAAACATGACAATCATCACTGCCGTGTGTGGTGAAAGAGCAGGTTCAAAAACAGGTTTGATGCTGTCAGGGTTGGTTGGTTGCTTCTATAGGAAAAATAGATCACGTACTAGGAGGCTGACAGAAGAGTGGGGCAGGGTGTAAGTCGACTGAAAGAAAAACATAGTGCTTTCGCCTGCTCTCACATCATCAGGATATACTGATATTTGATTTTTCTCTGTGTCTCTGCTACACAATTTAGCTTGTTCAATCTGTTTCTCCTTCTCCAGTAAAATCCAGTCTGGCAACAAGCTAGTCCTGGCCATCACCACTGAAGCCTGCCAGGGGAAGGACAACTTTGTCCGCTACCTGGAGCACGTTCAGGCTGTGGTCACTGTCAACGCCAGCCGCCGCGGTGACCTAAACATCAACATGACCTCACCCATGGGCACAAAGTCCATCCTGCTTAGCCGAAGACCCCGTGACGATGACTCCAAGGTGGGCTTCGACAAGTGGCCCTTCATGACCACCCACACCTGGGGCGAGGACCCCCGAGGGACCTGGGTCCTGGAGGTGGGCTTTCAAGGCGAGGAGCCACAGCGTGGAGTCCTGAAGGAGTGGACTCTTATGCTGCATGGAACACAAAGTGCCCCTTATATAGACCAGATAGTGCGTGATTATCAGTCCAAACTCGCCATGTCCAAAAAGGAGGAGCTGGAGGAGGAGCTGGATGAGGCTATAGACAGAAGTCTGAATAGCTTGATGAGTAAAAACAACTAAACTCTCATCTGCATGTTACCAACTCTTTCACCTTCTCTTATCTTTCTCCCTCCCTGCAGTCTCGCTCTGTCCTTCTCTAAATCTCACTGCATCTCCTCAGTTCTTCTCACACTCTTCATCCTCCCTTTTGTCTACCTCTCTTCCCTTCTTCACTCTGCTTTTTGTTATTAAGTGTTTCAATTAGCCCCCAGCCTTCAATGAATGTTTCTTGTAATCCAATCATGATAAAAGTGTAACCTTCAATAATCTGTTCTACATAGAGAAAGCAAACTATATCACCTGAATTTTTACACTCTACCGAATTGTACATAAACCAAATATAATCCACTCTTTCATGCTTTTGCTTTAACTGCCCTGCACCTCTCTTCTGCCAACTGTTATACAGTTTGTGACTGTAAATGATTTTCTGTGTCATTCTACTTAAAGTTTAATATCTTGCAAACAGAGCAGTGATACTTCTTTCTGTTTATATTTTTGTGACATGCACTGTTTATATAAACAAGGAAAGGAATGTGTGATTCATTTTGCAGCCTGTGGTCCTCAGTTCATATTTCAAAATCTTTGACGTATACTATAATAAATCTATTCAGCTGTTTATTAAAGCACTTGAGTGATTTGCAACACACTACTGAACACACTGAGTAAAAGTAGAATGCCATTCTGTGTCACTTCAATGGCCAAAACTTTGTTAGCGAAAATCTTGGATAAAAAATTTCTCTGGCTACAAAATACATTCTGAAAAGAACACAAGCAGCACACAAGCACACAAGCACACAAGCAGCATCCTTGCCCAGCAATCTACCTAACCATAACATACCCACTTCTAATTTTTTCCCATGTTTCTTTCATTGTGCATTCAGCACTGTCTAATGCTGTCTCTAAGGAAAAATGTCCTCTAAAAAGTGGAGCCCGAGCTACTTAGGCCAAGGTGCTTTTGCTTAATAGACGCATTTTTGTTTAAGGTGCTAATTTTTAGAAACCCTCTTGCAATATCACAGAAGGGACTACTAATGATACCAGCCATGATTTCATTTGTTGAAATGGCAGTAATCAAATCATCTTTTCCAGGGGCAGCAGAGGACTGTTTTCAGTGAAAAAACTATTCTCCTGTCCTTCCTGGAGACAGGTTGGATCATACTACTGTTAATGCAAAGGACATTGTGATCTACTCAAGGTCACATCAAACATATATGAGATTCCTATGGATGCTGCAGCACTTGAAATAAGAACCCTTAACCCAGAAGGATACTGTAACAACCATCTCTAAACTATTAAGAATATCAAAAATATAGGTGCATTTTTACAAGCCAAAATGTTTGTGTCCATAAATACATATGCACTGATGGACTTATAACCTATTAAGTGTGTGTGTGTGTGTGTGTGTGTGTGTGATGTGCATGGTACACAGACTCTGCCTAAAACCAAACCGAACAAAATATTTTGATGTTTGAATCTTTTTTATTATTCAATATATCAAAGCAAATTAATACACAGCAAATTAGTGCTGAGGGCAGGCAGTGGCATCCAATTGAACAAATGAGCTCAAAAGGGGAAAGTTGAAATTCTAAGAGTTCTGAAGGGTGGCACAACTTCTCAGTTTTTTATTTGTTTTCTTAGGAATTTTTACAGGTGGCATGGAGATTCATTTTTCATTCTCCCAAGTTTTCAGACAGTAAAGGACTCATAGCATGATCATGGGTGTTAAGTCGAACAACAACAGCAGTACTTATGAAACCAGCAAAACGTATTCTGGACGCAAGACCAGAGACTGCAAGCAAATGGAGGAGCTTGAAAATCAAAGCAGGAATGTGTAGATGGTCCTTAAGCATCTTTGGTCTCCATCAGAGACAAAGCACTGGTCTTATTACAGCACTTTGAGGAACAGTGGTATTTATGTAGTCTGATACCAACATCAGTATTGTCTTCTTGTTAGAGGACCTGGACCATGCAGGACCTCAGTGGAGTTAAGTGACTCTTCATGTCAGGTGACGTGGTTTCAGTGTTTCTTCTTGCTGGACTTCTCGATCATGGTCTCCACCACCATGGAAGTCTCCTCATATCCTTTAACCTTGCGGCCATTGGAGAACTTCTCCACAGACTCCACCACCTCCACCTTCTCATAGCTCATCGCATCTGGAGTGAAGCTGCTAGAGCTGGTGCTGGTGCTGGTGCTAGTGCTAGAACTGGAGCTGGAGCTGGTGCTGGCACCACGAGGCGCTGGCTTTGGAGTGGGTCCGCTTGGGCCATTGTCATCCCTGCTTTTCTTGGACTGATCAGCAGCTGGGGTAGGCTCTTTAGGGCCGGCGCTTGGACCAGTGGGTGGAGGGACTGGGCTCGGATCTTTAGAGTGGGGGTGAGGCTCTTCGCTCTTTTGCTTACCTTTACCTCCATTGTCCTTACCTCTTCCACCCTTATTGTTCTCCTTTCCCCCTGCGTTAAGGGGCATGGTGGGACTGAGAGGCCTGGGGTCAAGAATGGGCTGAGGAGGTGGAGGAGAGGGTGTACTGCGCCCGTAGGGCTCATAGGGAGACATCATTCCATCTCTGATAGTGACATAGATGTGGCCAGCTGATGGTGTAGAGGTGTAGAAGCAGGGATCCGGGTAGCTTCCATCGCCAGTAACAAGGACATAACGGCCCTTGGTGTAGAAGTCAGCAATTGGCTCAGGCTTCTTGTATCTCCTCATTCTGTCTCTGACAATGTTACAAAGAGTGTCAAAGGCTTTGCTGATCTGAGCTCCATCTGGGACATCCTGTGGGGACACTCCACTGTGAACAGGTCTCTCCTCTTGTCTCTTCACCCTGTCCTCCTGCACTTCCTCAGATGGCATCACCTTTGTTTCTTCATCTGGAGTCTCTCCAACGGCTCCCCCATTTCTTTCCTCCTGGCCACTGTCTATCACATCTTTTGGGGTCAGCTCCTTCTTCTTCAGGACCTTCTTGGCCAGGATCTTCTGGCGGGGCTTGATGCTGGTGATTTCTTGGATAGCCTGGGTGATATCTGGACACAAATGAGGTCAAACTAGTTGCAACCGGTGAACTAAGAAAAAATGTGTGTACTCTGAATGGTATGCAGCTTCATTAGCTTTGCAAAACTGTATCTCTAAGAGAGTATAGTTATTTCTAACAATGGCAGCTGATTGTATGTGCACTCAATAGTGATTCTCAATGTAAACCAGCTGTGCCCTTACCTCTCCCCCTGCTTGAAGCAGTGGGTGTATGAGTGTAGCGGTAATTAGTAGTGAACAGGGTAATGGGAGTGCCAATTATCGCTGAATTCAACCTGCAGAAAAGACAGCAGTGAAATGTCAGCCATTCAACAGCCATATGCTGAACAGCTCAGCTATGCAGGAAAACCTGGTGAGGAAACTGGTAATTCACACTTTTTTTTAAAAAAAGGAGGCAATGAGTAACTGAATAACACAAATATAGCTAATCTGACATGAAAACAAACCCATTCTGCTTGTTGTCATACTAGTGTGGTGAAGGAAAACATCTGTTCTCACACAGTGCCATCTGCTGGCTGATTCTGCACCCTGCATGAACGTTGTTGTACTAGTATGTACCTTCTCAGAACATTTTCGGGATGTGGGGGTTTTAATGTCTGTTCCCAAACTATTACCAAAACAAAGAGGTGCTTATCAAGAGGTACAAGATAATTCTCATGGTATCTCTTGGATGTGTGGAGAGGAAGTTGGAAAAGATTTACGGAAACAATGATTAGTATGATTAGTAAAAAAGTAAGCAAGTAAAATGTGAAAAAAAAGTAATATAATTAGAACACTCAATAAGTGTGTCTGTGTGTCAGTGACCTTTTGGAGGCAGTGTACCTGTTATCTTCATTCTCGATGATCCTCTTGTACCTCTCCAGCTCATTCTCAAGAGATGTCTGGTACATGGCCAGGTGGCGACATTCATTGGTGATCTTCTCCAGTGACCTCTCGGCTTCCTCAATCTCCTTTCGCAGAGATTCGATTTGCTCATTGTACATTTGGATCTCATCGTCATAACTCTCCTGTGTGTTTTTGATGGCTTGCTCCAACATTGTAGTCTGAAAGAGACAGAGGGGCAGAGTTTAAGTATGAAATTATGATTAAAAAGTCACTTGAGGAGATTTGTCACTGATGTTATTAATAATAACAATACTAACAATACTAGAAGAAAGTAAGAAATCAAGAGAAATGAAAAATAAGAATAAATTTAAAAGTAGAATTTCAATTAATGTATTATTATTATTATCATTTGTGCAGATAGCAGAGGTATGTCTTTGGTTAATAACAAAGGAGGAGGCCACATAAAGAAACACTCGCTCTGGAATTCGATTTATATACTACATTTGATTGTGCTGCATTCTTTTTCTCTAAATTGTAGCTGTCTGTCATTAGATGGTCATGGCTGACATCTAGTGGTATTTCTTCAGCACCAGCTATTGGCAAAATATTACTAAGGCTCAAGTGTGAAAACCTTTTAAATGCCTTGCTCAATGAGCTGTTACATTCATTTATTCATAGATAAAAACAGTGAAATGAGAAAAGCAAAAGGTAAATTCAACATACCCCTTCAAAAATAATTCTATAAGCATGTACAGACTAAGCACTAAGCATGCGCCAGCATTCTTATCTTTTTACTTAAGATCTGACCAGATTTTGGATAATAAGACACACCACAGCCAATGGGTATTCTCACATGTTAGAGCTAAACCGATGGTTTTCTTCGTCTTCTGTGACAGGAAATTGAATGTGTTTGGGTTTTGGACTGACAAGACAAGCAATCCAAAGATGTCACCTTGGGCCGAAAAACATGATTGTCCCTACTCCCCTGTATTCTGACATTTTATAGACCAAACAAATGAATGAAAATACACTTGATTCCTTTGAGGACTCATCTCCTTTCATGCGTTTTTCTGTAAATATTGGCTTGGCAAGAAAAAAAAAGAAAGGTGGGAAACACTGCGTGGAATCAGCATGAAACCTCTTGTTGTCATGGTGACCATGTGACCTACCTCAGTCTGTAGGCGTTGCTTCTGGGCCTGTAGCTGACAGAGGGCACTCTTATATTCCTCCAGCTGACTCTGCAGCCCTGGCACTTTCCTCTGGGCCAGCAGCTTCTCCTGCTCCTTCACACATTGAGAACAAATCAGTTAGAACGGAGAAGTGCAGTGTGTATGTAAAGCATGGAGGTTACACTGCACACACACAAATGCCAGTCAAGTCTCTGTCTGAAATCTCACTGTGCTAAAAACTTCACTGATTCACTTCTGAATTTAAGAGCATTAAAGCTATTACAATTAAATTATTGAACTGAATATTAAGTTTGTTAAATTGAATGCCAAATTAGCATGCAACATGCTTCCTAAACCTGAAGATAATTAACGTAATTAGTTACATCTGTGTTAGGGCTACCCCAAAAACCCAAGGTATAACTTTGGGCTAAACATAAATCAAGACATTTTGATTATTGTCTTCAATTCAAAACAGATATTTATCTCTTATTCTGCCCTCGCAGTACATTTCCACCTTGTATAGCTAGACAGATAGTTAACATTTAAGAAGAAAAAGGAAGCTGAAGAAAGTTGTTTTGAGGATCTCCTCAGTTTATTCTTCTGTATTTCCTTCCTCAACTTAGTTTTTTTGTAAGACTGAAAAAATAATAAACATTACCAACATATTAACCTTACATTGCACGTTTACAAATAAAATAAGCAGATACATATAAAGAAGACCGACTGAACAGCCTGCGACATATAATGACGCCCTCTGGCGTACAGTCTAAAACATCGCATCACCCTGTACAGACATTAACTACGTCAATGTAACAAACTAACGAGCATAACTCGGCCAAAAACAAGATATAAAAGTGGTAAAATATATCGACCAACTTGCCCCAATGTAGAAGAATATATGCAATTTCTCATTACTTACAGACAAAGATTTAACCAAGGTCCGTAGTAGAGTCAATTCGTAAACGTTCCTACGCTACTTTCTGAAACTGGTGCGTCGCCGATACAGGTCCGACAATAAACAACGACCGAACCCCGCATCTCTAATTAACAGCTCTAATTAATAAGCAGTAGTTATGATTTGAATCTCTTTCAAGTTGGCTCAAGTTTTATGTTGTTACAGTGATTTGTTATCAAACGTTGTAGGCATGAATTTAGTTAGTTTGTATGTCCAGCCAATGCTATTGCAGAAATTTCGTTAGCTTGTTATAAGCCTGCAGCAAACAGGCTCTTCTTATGCCAAATAATTTTAAGTGAGTGTGATACACATACAATAAAATAAAATAAAATAAAATAAAATAAAATAATATAATATAATATAATATAATATAATATAATATAATATAATATAATATCTTTTCCCTTATTTGTTCATCATCATGGCATTCAGGGTACTTGTTAGGCTACATGAGACTGAAAATGGTCAGCTAGGCGAACAAGCTAAGTTAGCTACATAGCTAGAATGCACCTTTATATTTTATACAATTATTATACATTTTCACTGACTAGCTTGTCTTACAAAGCCACACAGTAACACAACTTCTTAAAAGCCTGGAAGTCAGTGGGAAAGCTTTCAACTTTTTTGCCCAGTGATAGATTAAGATAAAAGATCTGATAAAGAATGTTTTGTAATGTTAGCTATAATATTGTACGTTTTGTATTTTGTATTAAATGTTGAACAATTTTTCATTACTCATCTGTACATAGCTGGCACCAAGATGCTAGTAACACCACCAGTCTCCATAATATTAACTCTTGCTAACATTTTCCTTTCTTTTTTTCACAGGATTTCAGCTCAGCAGTGTAGCCATGAGATGTGGCTTTTTGTCTCTGCCCACTGAGATTTACCCAATTAAATCATTTTTGCATCAGAGGCTGCTCTGCCTCTGAGAAATGTTTGTATAAATAAAACCCCAATCTGCTACGGAGACCCTAATCACTGTGGCGCAGTTCCTCAAAAATTAGCATGCACAGCCGTTCTTCCTGGCACTTGCTTCATCATATGTACTGACACTCTCAAACTGCTGGTCTGTCCATGTTTCCCGAGCACTGTTTTACTGTCTGCCTTTCACACGTGCACACACACATACACAAAAACACAGACATGCAGGCACAGGCAACCACTTGGACTGAGTAGCCAGCAACCTCATCAACCCCAGACACGTAGCCAGGGATGACACATGAAAACACCATCTTCTTCCCTGGGGGGACGGCAGGCACACACACACACACATGCACACACAGTGTCAGCATTAGTGACCTCACCTCAGAGATGCCCACTGACACATTGGGAACAAGGGGAAGTGTCTGGTTGATTTGCTGCAAAATGTTTACATAGGTCTGGATCTCTGCGAGGTTCTGTGCAGGGTAAGATGAGTAAAATAAAGAAAACATAAAATACACAACTCAGCAAAAGGATGAGCATCCCTAAACTATTCCATTTTGCGAACTTGAACCATTTCATCTGGTCTGCTCACAAAACTCTTGCTTATTTACCACTCACTTCTTACTTAGGATAAAAGGCTTTAGGTGAAATATGTTTATAAATGGTGCTAGCATTTCTTCACAGCAAATATATATATATACTTTTTTCTTTAAAATCCGTTTGCACAAGCATGATCCCAGACTCAGTAATAAAGAGCAGTTATATTTCCTCTCTCCGGAGGGATGCTTCAAAGCTCAGGAGCACAAGCCTAATATTCATGTGAGACGACTCCCTATTCTTTCTCATATAATATAGTAAAAGCAGTGCCCTTTGATGTGCTATCTCAATATTGCAGAGTCATGGATTAATTCATCATGAAAAGCAGCACTGGGTGAAACTAAGAAAGAGAGAAATTGCTCAGGCTTGAAAGTCTATGAAAAGTGCACCTGATGCATTATGTAACAGCCTAGTTCTCCTTTGTCTCAGTATATTTGTGGCCATTGTGTTGCACCTTCAAGCCATTTCTCTTGTGCAGAGGGTAATATTTTAGTTTTTGTCTTTCCCCCTGTGCATTTCTGTCAGATGTGAGTCCCTGTGAGGAGCAGCGTTACAATATCTCTGCAATCCTTTCCTCAGTCACATCACAGAAGGTAAGTTGTTGCTAAAGCCCCAGCTACATCATAACAGATCCTTTGGCACCTATGTCAAGGTTTTGTTCCCTGTCATTTGAAGAGTAGGTCTGAGGTCAGCAGTGTTCAAAAGCAACAGGAAGAAAAACACATGTTGTTTTGTAAAATACTTTGAACCAATATTCTTTGATGGAGATAAGGTTTCTTGACAGTTTCTTGTGAGTTTTCCAATAAATCCATGCAAAATTTCTTGGTTATTGTATACACAGAGTTACATTATTTGTTAGTTTATTTTTTAGATGAGTCCATTTTGATCGTTTACCATTAGCAACACTTACCTTCTTGTGTCTGTCTCTGGTGGAGCTGATGTCGTCCTGCAGGAACTGTGATTGAATCTGATACTCCAGGTTTCTCAGCAGAGCACTGTCAGCCTCCTGTGAGCAGAGAAGAGAAGAACAACAGTAGGGGGCCCAAGGGAAAAAATGGTAATAAAAGGTACAGTGTGAAGAGTGTTGAGGTCAAGAAAAGCCAAAGAACCCCAAAGTGACATACTGCAGTCTTACAATGATGCGGAAAACTCTCAAAAGTCAAACCCTGTGTCATACTGGCAATCTAAGGGAGAATTAAATTTCTTCAATTTATCTAAGGTGTAGCAAAACCACTATAGCAAAAATAAAATCTCATTTGATTTTTATTCATTACTTTTTCCCATCATTTGTAAAAAAAAAAAAAAAAAAAAAAGAAAGAAAAAGAAAAAGAAAAAAAAGCTATCTTTGCTTTCACATACACAGGGTTTTTCCATGTTTAAAAGTTGGAGTATTACTAAAATGTTTGCCTTTGCATGATTGCGTAAACAACCTTAATTTCATCGACAGTACCTTGTTTAACTGTTCCAACGTGCCCCGCAGCTGTTCTTGATAATCACATTCATTTCTATATCTGGAACATAAAACATCTTGATTATAATTACTATGGCTGCATAGAGGTCACCTAACAATAAAACATAACTATGGGTCATAATAGGCTGCTTGCACAAAGGACCTATGGGCTTGTTTTTACACAGCTTTGTGTTATTTGAATCTAGTTGCATGCTTGTTTGGATGTGTGCTCGCAGTGAGACAGCAGAGATTAACACTCATCTCCTTCTTGAAGCTCAATACCCCTCTGTTTGTAATGAGTCAGAGCCATAAAGAGAAACTACATGTGGTGAAATTCAGCTATCGTCACCGGTTGATAACACCACAGTTGGTCAATATTCTTCTCTACTCATCAATAATGTAGTGTGGATTTTCCGCCTACAGACAGCTGATTACACCATGTTTCTAGATAGCTGTAATTAAAGGTTTGGTTCACCTTAAAACATTTTTGGCTCTGTGTCTAATGGCATGTAGCCATGCAGAGTTTTTATGTCCACGTTTTGAGGGCCTCTGTGATTCCTGCCAACACACTGAATACAATGAAGATGAATGGGATTTTGTCTGTGGTGCACACGGCATTGAAAAATGTTTACTGTGGATAATTCACAAACCTCATTGTGAACCGTTTTCACTGGAACAAATAGTCCTTCTGTAAACACAATACGTTCTATGGATTATCCAGAATAACAAGTTTCTGGAACGAGCTTGACTGTTGATTTTTTTATATATATATAAAATGCTGACTTATGTGAACAGCTTCTATTGTATTGGGGAGGAGCAGGGATGGATTTCATAAAACCTGGGAAAATGTACCTACAACTGTGTACATGAATATGACCAGTGGTAAGTTAGCAAATTTGGGTGCAGTTTGGCTGTTGAATTAACCAATATTTATTTCAGTTTAATGTCTAACATCTTGTTTCATGACATTTTGTCTTGTGAAGTAATCATACAGAGTACAGAACAGTATTTAGTATAAAGTAATATTTCAGCAGTTTTCGTGATTACATACCTGATCATAACTACAAGTTAGTATAATGACTACTTCGAAAATCACATGCATTGATTATCTATTTATTCATAGTTTCCTATATTCCCTGTTTAGTATCAGCTATCTGCTTTTTACAACCAACATCTTCCCCTTTTAAGGGTTATATCTCTTCATTGCCTCCTCTTAATTCTGAGCATATCTCTATAAATTTCTAATATCTCAGTTTCTGAGGAAAAAGTTTGACCTTTGACACACAGATAAGACCAACCAATGCCCACTCTCTTACTTGCTGGTAAATTCATCTAGCATGCGGCAAGCATCCTTCAGCTCTCGCTCCAGCTTGGCACGGTCGGAGGACAGTTCTCGAATGCGCTGTCTGTTGATTTCAGTCTGCTCTGTGAAGACCTCCTCGAGGCCACTGGCCTCTTCCATACGCTGCAATGTCTCCAGCTGCTTGCGGAACACGGCGTTGCGCTGCTCCAGGACTCGCGCCCTGTTGATGTACCGGGCAAAGCGGCTGTTGAGCTCCTGAAGGCTCTCCCAGCCTTGGATGGCTGAGATGCCTGCATAGGATTCAGAGTCCTCAGGTTCCTCATCGAAGACATCTGAGCGCTCATACTTTTCCTTGCGCACCTCGCGCAGGTAACTGGTCTTGAACATGGTGGTACGCTTGTCTCCCCTGGGCTGGTGGTATCCCTGGAGTGCTTGGTCCCCTTCAGCACCTTTATTGTGTGAAAACTCGGGTGCTCACCCTTGGCTGTCTCATGCTAGACTAACCGCAGCACAGCACTGTCTGGTGGCGAAATAGCCCCCAAAACCTCCCCCTGGCTGTGGCCACACATGCTGCGAGCCTGGGGCCTTCCAGGGTGTATTGTTGTCTTTGTGGCAGAGATTAGAAAAGCCATGCTGTTGATGACAAAGCAGAACCACAAATACAAACAACTGACCGCCCCGCGAAAGCACTGGGTTGTCACACACCATTATTTTGGTTCTTAGTCAGCTGCTTTCTAGATCCCTGTTTAATATGGCAGATTGGATGGTGGCCCGCACAGGACAGAGGGGAAATTTCGTGCAGCTCATTTTGTGTGGACTGTAGAAAAACTACTCCTGCCTAAAGTGGCTAAGTGTTGACACTCTGTGCACTGGGCTAAAAAAAAACAAAAAACTGTAGCCTATTCTTTGTTCACAAGTGGGTACAAATTATGTTTTCATAGTGTTAAGTCTTACACAAAACAACATTAGGCCTATAGAAAAAAAAAATCATGTTTGATGTTTAGCTGGCAGGCCCAGTTACAGAGATACATGGTTATACAGTAAAGTGAATGTTTAATGATTGTTTTTATCATGGTATCGGTTCTAGCCAAAATATAATGAAAAATAGCACTACAAACAGTGACAATGTGAGACTGAACTGAAACTAAGGGCTGACCTAAATATCTAATTAAAGTTTATTTCTACATTGTGTTGTTTAAAAGAAAAACAAACAGCAAAGCCCATGTTCAAATGGAAAGTAGACAAAGTGACAATTTTTGCGTTCAACTGTCGGTAGCCAACATCTCTATATCTCTTCATTTCCATTTTGTATATCCATTCTCTTACACTTATAGTAACATTTAGAAAAGATGAGAGTGAGAGTGATAGAAGCATTTGGGGGAGACAGAGGAGCTCCTGCTTTGGCTTGCTCTCTGCAGGCTGTGGTACAAGGTCAGTCAAAATGTACCTCTGGACAGATCCAGCAAGCTGTTCGTAAAACGGCTGAATGAAACACACGTCAGATGGGTTTACATCAGCATTTCAGCATATTTTGGCCGCAACAAAGCTGGTGGCTCAAGGGCAGACTGTGATAGCTGAAGTATGAAAATTAAACCACAAAACAAAAACTCTAATGGAGTAAAAGAAAGTATATAACTGAAATATCTGATAAAAGAGGAAATTTAAATTACAATTCTCAGTTGTAAAAAGAAGAAAGAAAAAAACCCCTCATGAAAGTATATCAGACACTAACAAACATAAAAGCAGAAACTGTCTTACAATGTCAGCCAGAAACGCTGCATTTAAAAGACAAAATCATCAATCTTACCCATTTGAAATGACATTCACAGTGTTCTATTGTTTAGCATTCAGCACTTGCCATTTCCCACAGCACCAAAACCACAGTTGTTCCCTCCAACTAATGAGCGATCTCTTCAAGGATGCCGGACTCAGTGCCTGTGTGAATCTCCCTGTGCATACAAGGATTGGTATCAGTCACTGAAGCACTAGATGTATGCAGTACATCAGTCTGTCCTCATGTATCTGTTGTGGAATGGCTCCTAAATCATCCACAACATTTACTCATTACATAATATAAGCACACTGAGACATTGGTAATCTATAGACCATCATGTTACTGATGTGGACACTATTGCATACTGCACAGCATATACTGGCACGGCGTACATCATTCTTTAAAACACGTCATTGAGGTTTCATTGTGAAGTCAGCTTTAAATCCTTTTCCACACTGTGAAGGACATGCAGAAAGTGTGCAGTAACATTTAAAGGCACAAGTTAGAGAAAGTTGATTTTAATATGATTCACAATTTTTTTTTGTGTGTAACTGTAACAAGGACTCCACACGTACTACTACATATTAATACATGCCTATGTCCTACAGAAACAGATAAACCCAACTGAACATCCAGTAATTTGCAGCCTATATAACTATATATATATTAGCATGGATTCCATTTCACTGCTGCTTATTCCCCGGTAACATTGTCATCAA
Source organism: Toxotes jaculatrix (assembly GCF_017976425.1). Classification (NCBI taxonomy): domain Eukaryota; kingdom Metazoa; phylum Chordata; class Actinopteri; family Toxotidae; genus Toxotes; species Toxotes jaculatrix. Next base: position 10,430,426 of record NC_054404.1, on the reverse strand, counting down.
TAAACTACCTCATTCTCTGTCCACCCTCTCACAGATACCATAAATTATAGGTCTTGTGCATATTCTTCATGGGTGGAGAGAGAATGCTAGGATCACGTTGCTCCCTTTTCCATCTATACTCATTGGTTACGAGTGGCAGTAAATCCAAAGCTTGGGTGAGATTAGAGAACTGTCCAGAGTTGGAAATGAAAGCCCAGAGTTCATCCTGTGCTCAGGCCTCCTGGGCTGCAGTGACAGACACTAGCAAAGCTGAGCAAGTAGCCGCTGATATTTAAAGGGTGATAAAAACCAGCAGAAACATGCAAAGGCAGTTTCCTAATCTCTTGTGAGCTGAGGGGATGAGCATTTTCAAGTTCTAGAAAAGAAAACTGTTTTTTTTTCTCCACCTTTGTCCATTATAGATGACACAAGGAGCTGTCTGCTGGTTCACTTGTGTCTCTTGTTGTCTGTTATCATATTTAAACTGTGCTGACTCTTTCTACCAGCCTGCTGCACCCAGTGTGAGGGGACACAAAAAGCCATCTTGCTGCTATTGACAGATGATTGTCAGAGGCGATATAAAAAAAAATCAGCAGTGCAAGCTCTCCATCACAATAAGAAATTGATCCTACAAAGTCATCAGCTCGGCTGTCTGTGACTGTTTATCCACTGTTCAGGATGGTTGACCATAGAAATATGGTCCTGACAGTCTTCCACAGCTCTGTCTATACATTGACCCCCCCAAACAAACAGAGGAAAAAGAGATCTGAATAAATTTAGTCTTGCTAATTAGTCTTATAAATGTTTCAGCACTGCAGCAGGACTATTTCAAATTATTATGAACCCACTCAAACCAATCAGAGGCACATTAAAATGGAAAGAATTTCTAAATAATATCATTCTTTCACAGAAAATGAGCCAAGCTTTCTTTCTTTCTGATTATGAGCAAACACATTCCTGAACGTTTCTGACATTTATTTCTTTTCCCAAAGCCACTACACAATCAGTGTCATGACTTCCAGTGTGAATATCAAACGCATTTTGTTTTTGTTTTTTCTTATCTGAGATTGGCAGCTAGGAGAGCACTTGGGACCAGAGATCACAAATAAAAACATCCTGTTCACAAGTGATTGCAACTGACTGCCAGGCCTGGAAAATGATGTTGGACTGATGAGTTTTAAAATACATACATTTGAAAATTTGCATTACATGAGTAGATGAATGGGGATCTTAAATGGTGCTAAATAAACTTGCCTTGCCTTGCCTTGCCTTGCTCTAGGGAAGTTTATAGCATACTGCAGCTCAGCGTTTAGCTTTGGTTCATAGTTTAGGCATGCTTGCACATTATGTGTTTGATATGCATATTTTATGATGACATCATGAAAGGGGAAGCCAGAAATGTATCAGCGTTTGTAAATCTAAATAGATCATGTGAATGGTGTGTTCAGTCAAGAGTCGCTAGACTATAAAGCAACTAACTACTAACTAACTACTGCGTTGGACTGAATATGGAATTTGTGAACAATTACAACATTAATTTTAAAACCTGGTACCCTCATCACCTTGAATATTTTCTGCAGTGCTTGAGAACTCTTGATCCTGATAGGATCACAAAGTAGAGTTGTATAACTTTAGGAAATCAAAGACACACAAAAGTGATTTTTCCTCCATTTTTCTCAGCAGTGATATTTGTTCTGTCACAGTGAAGACCCAATCAGCACGGTGCAATGTGACATGAAGTTCGTCCTCTGTCATTGTCTTGGGTACGCAGGCAAATCGCTTTGTGAGACATTACAGACCTTGTAAAACAAGGTATTACAGGCCACGCGGGACAGTAGCTGCAGTCGTTTGTTGAAAGATTTGGAAAAACAGCAAAAAAAGACAAGAAAAGAAAAAGAAGGAACATGTCTGTGAAAGGAAAGATCATTATTGGACTCTCTGGGATCCCTCCTTTCCACATCCCTGGCCTCCAGGAACAAAAATAAAATGCAACTTGACAAAATGTCACATAGCCTAAACCGCTGTCAAAAGTGCAGGTTAATGAGCAAGCTATTCACTAACTCACAAGTACTGAAATGCCCAAAGCTGCAGAAGGAAGGGATTTGTTCCCTCCCTGTGTGTCTTCAACATGACAATGAAATGTCAATGGATGTGCATCTTGGGGTGTGTGCATTTGGGGTCAAAATTCAGTTTGGTTGAATGCAATAATTCATGCAGCCACCTAGGAGAACACAACCAGCCTTGCACTATGCTATGCTGCACTTGTGCTTTATGTGTGAAAGCCCTATTAGACTCTGATAAGCCTACTGCACGCTACCTGCTCAGCACCAAACACCACACTGACAAAGCATTTAGGATGTCAGGAGCCAGATATTTCCCCCAGGGGGTTTTGGGAACCAAAAACAAAACTAGTAGGAGAGTACTATACTTAGGCCAGATGTTAATGTTGCTCCATATCTGCTGTAGGTGTTTGCTGACAAAATCACCATATAAACTTACAAGCCAATAATATGTCAGTGTTGCTTCTGCCACTTCCAGGTGGCCAAATAAAGTAATTGCAGGTTTAGTGTCAAAGTAACTCATCCCTTTTGTCAAGGGCATGTATTTGGTTATGATCAGAGAGATGAGAGCAAAGGTAATGAGTTTTACCAGGTGATGCTTATACATGATTAAAAGTGCATCTCCCTTCTGATGGTTTAAGACTCAGTGAGATTCAGTAAACAGTTCGCTACCTTTGATATAAAGCGCAGAGCGATATGATAAACAAGAGACTTGAAGTTGAAAGGATGCAGGCACAGGCTATAAACAGTATAATCATGGAGCGACTACATATTTTGTAAATCTCGGCTTCCCTCATCCTTCAGTCTGGTAAAGATTAGCATAGTCTCTAATGTAAACCACATCTTGTGTATACTGTATTTATGGACATCCATTTAGATTGTAAACTTGCAGCCGTTTAAACCCTCGCAACGACTCACACGTGCTCGCACACACGCGCGCGCCATCCTCTGTCACTCCTCCTGGAAGAGGTGACACGTGGTTTCGTGGTTTCTCCACCGCGCGTCATCGTCGGATTTATCACTTGAGGCAGAGGAGAAACAGATGTAACTTTTTTTCCCCCCTTCAAAGAAGGCGGTCTGGAGGAAAGCGGATCGCCTACAATGTGCAGATGGAGCGACCTTCTTCTGTCTCCACTGGTGGGATTGTCTAATAATATATGGCTTCGGCTCGGTTTCACATCTGGCACAGAAAAGGAACAGTTTAATAGTTTTCTTTTTTTTTCTTTTGTAATTATTATTTAGCTCAGGAAAGTCGCAGAACTGTTTGCAGTATTTGCTGGTAAGTGCCTGAAATGGTTTGTTTTAATTTGCCGGATTTTATGAATGTCTTACAGAAAAGATAAAGAAGGCGTCTCCTTTGGCTGTAGTTTTTTTGGAGGTTTTTTTCACTCTTAATTTTAATCCAGACTGAGATGTTACTCCATGGAGCTTAATGGATGATACTAAATTGGAGTTTAATGAGACCTCCTGCAGCTTAAATCCAAGTTTCTACCAAACGTAAAGTACACATTTGATTCTAGTTCTGCAGGCATTCTTTTTTTTTTCTTGCATGGCATTTCATTATATATTAACATTTTTTCTGATTTCTTTCTTTTTATCTTTATCTTTTTTCTTTTTTTTTTTTTTAACTTAGAATTGCCTCAGTGGAGATCACATCACACATCACAAGTCATGATTGTAAAAGCTTAGTATTTGAGATCATATCGGGCTTTCTGGCTTTGGAACTCTCTGTTCTGTCTTTCTTAGCAGTAGCGAGCTCAAGTAGTGCATCAGTACAAATCTTCTGGTTAAATGTGCTGTTTTTTTTCTGTTAAATTATTTTATATTATAGTTTTCATTACCTCATATACATGCAGGGGGATTTAAGTGACCATTTTTGCAGCAATGCCCTGTCATCACATAGAGCTTAGTCTGTGACACTGAGCTGCTGTAAAGTGACATGGTTCTGATAAATTACAAAAGCAATAATGACCTCACCCACAAACATTTTTCATCAGGAAATATCATAGAAATGTCACACATGCCAGCAGGATTATGCCCGAAGCGCTGAGATCATGTAATTTGTTTTGATTATTTCATGTTGCCATGAATCCTGACCCTGCATGAGTAATGCTGAGACGGGAACTTTCTGTTCCAGGTGAAGATGTGCTTCTGGTTCTGACTCAGCCTGTTCGAATTTTCATTATTACAGAAACAATTTAATTTTGAGGATGGACCGAAAAGCATGACCATTTTTCACCTAATTTATTGAACCAAACTGTAAGTAAAATAAGAAAATAAGAGCGTGTGCTACGACATGGGGGACTCCAACATCAGCCACATGGTTGCAGCTTATACAGAAATGCAGGACACTGTCCCATCAGGCAAGATGGATCATTATATGGACAACTATGATATGGACTATGGCATCCCACCTGATGAGATACCAGACACCACACAGGGCCAGGCCTTCTTTGTGGCCACCATTGTCATCGGTATGGTCCTTGTCTGCATCATGCTTGTCTGTGGGTTGGGAAACTTCATATTCATTGCCACTCTAACACGCTACAAAAAGCTCCGCAACCTCACCAACCTGCTCATTGCTAACTTGGCCATCTCAGACATCATAGTGGCAGTGGTGTGCTGTCCATTCCTGGTGGACTACTACGTGGTAAAACAGCTTTCCTGGAATCATGGATTGGTGCTGTGTGCCTCTGTCAACTATCTCCGGACTGTGTCGCTCTACGTGTCCACAAATGCATTGCTCGCCATCGCGGTTGACAGGTGAGTCTGTTATGTCTTTCATATTCTTGTGAATCTTTGAGTGTGTCCCTGTGAACATGCACATGTTCAATTCATTAAGCCACTGTTTCTTATGCAAATCTCCCTGCATTGTATACAGAGATTTGAATTGATAGAGTCTGTGTTTAATATGTCAGCGTACCCTCCTCTGCTCATGTCAACTGTATAACCACACTGCTCTACACATGTAATTTAAAATTACATGACCAAAAACTGTCTTTTTCTATTTCTGCAATCCTTTATTGGACATGAGGTCTTTGGTTGACTTTGTTAATATACCATTCCAGTCAATCACCATCTCACCATCTCACCATGTCCACAAGATTTTGAGTGATGCTGAGACACTGAGGAAATGCTTTTTTCATTTCTTTTATCTGCCGATGCTGTAAACAGATTTTTAGATTAAAACAGGCAACGTTTGAACAAAGATGGATGTTGTTACTGTATGGTACTATATTTGTACCACCAAGCTGCTGAAAAATATTCTCTGTACTATGAGCTTAATCACAGTGGTTCCACTCACTACCGATTCACAGCTACTTCTTATATTCACTCTGAAGTCTATATGTTACTTTAATCAATGATGCATTCCTTTCCTTGGCATAAACTGCCACCATGCTGCCACTGAGATTTGGGAGGTCAGATTTGTCTTGATGTACATAAGATTTGTGTTTGTGCACGCTATCAGCAGTAATTCAAAGGCCATGTAAAAACATGCTTTGATTCATATTTGATTGTTTTGATTGTCTGCCCATAAAAGCTCAATAGAAAACAACAGAACTTTTCACCAACAGTACTTTTATTTAAGTTTAAGTTAAATGTGCTTTATGTAAGTTTGCTGTCACTACCTAGCCAATCTTACCACATTAGAAGTAACTTAATCAAACTTCTTTCCTTCACTCATGTCTCCAGTGTTGGAAAGCAAATCCAATGCTAGCTCTTGTTTTGCTTCTTTTTCTATCACTTATTTTCCTCTACTGAAGATAACATGCTAACAAATTAGCCCCAGATGCTTTAGTGAAATGCTCTAGTGACCACTTCAGCAGAATGTTTTTACTGAACCTATCTTCTAAATGTTAACATCATGCTTGCAAGTCAAAACATAAGGGAGAGGGGATACCAAGCATACAAAGTACTGTTTAATGTGTATGTGGGAAAAGAACAGGAGATGGAGCACACAAAACCAAGAAGCAAAAATTCTTCATGAACAGTGAAGCAAAATTGTTTGTAGTTTTTATGGTGCAAAAGTGCTGAAAGGTACAAAAGGTGAAGCAACACCCAACAGCAAACATTTCACTCCCTCACACTTGCATCAATGCTGACAGAGCCACGAGGGCCTTTAGGTATACAGGAGGGCACAGGTGCAATCAATGAGCATGTCGTTAATTAGAGAGCAGAAGCAACAGAGCAGATACATGCTCTTTTCACAGAGGACATTTTGTCATGTTGCTGTAGGAAAAGCACAGGTGTATTTAATAAGATTAATGATGGCTGGGTTTCATTTACCTACTTTGGTTTCAGGGTCCTGGTATTGTGCATGTTGCTCATTGTCACACCATCATGGCTTATTTGAGAAGAACAGAGCCATTGTTAATATTTTTAGTAACATCTGGGCTTTTCTTGCCACAGCAAGTCAAAATGTCTGCTGTGAAAAAGGTCTACATCCACACTCACTGAAAAGACTTCTAGGAACAACACAAACAAAGCTTGATAAAACCCTGCTAAAGACCATGACCGTGTTACACTACTTTTGCGAGAGGTACGGATCCTAGTAACACGGTCTGTAATAGTACCTCCTCTCTCTATGTGTACAGAACACCCACAGATGCACAGAAGTAGTTCAGATTTCAGATGCCTTGTGAGGAATGTTGTTTTATCTGTGCCCAAACCATAACATTGAGGACAGTTAATGTTTTTTTTGTGCCAAAGTAATTATTAAAAATTATTGCTCAGTCAATAATCTTCCTGCCATTGTCTGAGCGTTCTAGTGCTGACATAAAACAACAGCCTGCTGACTACAGCTGGTTATAGAGAATCCACAACCCTGCTGCCAAACTAGAGGGTGATCATTTACTTCTTTGTGGGTGGTGCTCAGGATATTTAAATATTAAGTATTCAAAGCAGGTGTGCATGATACTGCTGCAGCAGGAAAATGAACTGTGGAATGGAAATGAATAGGACAACAGTGTTAGAAAATAAATGTGAATAGAATAATTCATTTAAACTATTAACTGATGCATTTAAAGAGCATTTCTTGTTGATGTCAACTAAATAGCCACTAAACAAATTTAAGAAACCAAACAAGTTTCATTGCACAGCATCCTCAGCATAGAGAAACATCAGCAGTGAGAACTGAACATTGTTTTTTTCATTTCACTCTATGTACAGGTTATACTGACTGACTCCGGCTCTGGTCCTTGTGCAGAAAAATTTGATTCTCTTCATTTCACCTGCAAAAAGTGAATGAATAAACACGTTTTTTGTTTTTTTTTTTAAAGTTGCTTTAAAGTCAGAAAAAAACATTTTCCCACACAGCTTGATTTAAATATTCTAGATGTCCTGCACATAAATTTGTAAATACAAATTTCCCCAAAAATCAGTATAATGCATTAAAAACTTTAATTTGCAAGTCGTGAATCCAATAGATTTTGAATTGATTTGTTTGACAATATGACAAGTGTATCCACATTGAATGGGTTGATCTGTTGATATTGCTTTTTTGGTGGGGGGGGGGGGGGGGCGTTACACATATGGGACTATATACATGAATAATCCACTTTTTATGCAGGTTCATGCATTTACGTGACCTGTGAATCAATTCATAACAATTGTTTTAGTACCACCTGCTTGATTTACATATGAATTACAAATTGTGTCTTAAGTAGCAAAAAGCCTCCATACTTTTTGACTCCATAAAATTACCTTCTACCAATATAAAAAATTCAGTTCACTGAATAATGGAGCACAGTATATTGAACTTTAATCTTCTATGAGTGACTGAGAGCCATTTGCCAAATCTGTTGAGTCTGTACAGCACTCAGACTGCTAAATAGGCTGTTTGATTACTTTGCATTATGTATTCCCAGCATTCTCAGTGCAGCAATATGTCTGTGTTCTTCTAGGTACATGGCTATAGTCCATCCTCTCAGGCCACGCATGAAGTACCAAACTGCCTACTGCCTGATAACAGGAGTCTGGATTGTTCCCATTCTGATATCCATTCCCTCTGCCTACTTTGCCTCTGAGACCATGTACCCTCATGGTGGCACCACCCCTACCACTCATAAAGTCTTCTGTGCCCAGATCTGGCCTGTGGACCAGCAGGCCTACTACCGGTCCTACTTCTTATTTGTTTTTGCTGTGGAGTTTGTTGGACCAGTGATTGTCATGGCAATGTGTTACGCCCGAATTTCCCGCGAGCTCTGGTTCAAGAACGTCCCAGGTTTCCAAACAGAGCAGATTAGGAAAAGGCTGCGCTGTCGACGCAAGACAGTGATGGTCCTGATTGGGATCTTGACGGCATACATCCTGTGCTGGGCGCCATATTATGGCTTCACCATCTTGCGAGACTTCCATCCAACACTAATCTCCCGCCAGAAGAATTCCTTGGTGGCCTTCTACATCATTGAGTGCATTGCCATGAGCAACAGCATGATCAATACATTCTGTTTTGTCACTGTCAAGAACAACACAGTTAAGCATCTGAAGAAGATTGTACTGCTCCGCTGGAGGTCAACGTATGCCCCTAGTAAGACTGTGGATGAGATGGATATGAGGACCTCCTCCATGCCTGTAACAGAAGAGATTGAATGTATTCACCTGAGGTGAAGAGAAGAAAAATCTGTAATCTAACAGTCATTGAGATTTGGACTGTTGATACACAGAAACTACGCTGACATGATGCATTTCTCTCATGTTTAAATCACATTTTGGAAAGATTTCAAGCATTGTGAAGCACAAGGAAAGGTCAAAACTTCTATTTGAGGTATGAAAATGTAATTGTGGTGCATACTCTCGCTATACACTGTATTGTGAAATGTTGTAGCATACTGTATGTATTAGATGGAAGACTTAAAAAATTATAGCAGATTCTGCCGCTATCGATCCATGGTGTTGACTACCTACTGTACAAAAGTTTAATGTTTGTATTGCCCTTATCTGTTCTGTTGAAATTGTTTTTCAGTAAGGTCAAATAATTCCTGTTACTAAAGAAAACCTTTCATTGACCATTGCTTTTGTATTTTAATTTTTGTATGTTTTCTAATGTTTTTTTTTCTCTAAGAAAATTGTGAGCATTTTTCAGTAGCAATGTCATTTTGTGAATGTAGAGTACTGAGACGGTTCACCTGAAGATCCAGCAAACACATATTCCCACGTCTTCTGAATGTCTAACAAATTTTTTTATTGTCTTTGAAAAGAATCAGTACATTTGTTTGCATGTTTCCTTTGTCGATGATTGCATTTTATGTGTGCTTATGATAATAAACAATAAGACACTGGGAAACAAAAAGTTACTTATTTAGGCTGTACTTCACTTTTTTTTCCTGTACTGTATGTAATGTAAGTTTTCTGTAATGTCCAAAGGCTCATTCATTATCATTTGTAAAGCATACGTCATTGTGACCATCATTGTAAACTTTGTTATGTCTACACATTCTTTGCCTTTTTTCCAATCATCTCAAACATATGGTGGGTCTTATCTGTTAGTCTGGTTGGAAAAAAGCTATACTGGAACACAGGTGTTACAATGAACAATCAGAAAGATTCTTTAAACTTTTGAGAGGAGGAAGAATTTTTGGGTCTTATAAATAATGTAGGTAAGTATTTATAGCTGTCCTGTGGGTAAATATGAGATGTGAAGTGAATGATATGAAGAACATTTGGAATGAAGAATGGGAACCTGAGGTTGTGGTGTCATTCTCTCAGAATCAACATGCAGGGATTTCTGTCTAGATTTACTTTTGCACTGACATTCAACTGTTTTTAATTTTAAATCCCATTGTTGAACATTATGTTAACCCAGCTAGCTCATGAATTTTACATTTCCCTCTGTGCTTGCCTTTGAATGAAACTGTAGCATAGTCACTGCTGCTTCTTTTTGTCGCAACTTATTTTGGTTATACCTCCTTCAAAATGCTCTGGCTCTTTGGGAAATTAATATTGATACATTGATATTTGACAATTCTGCAAAACCCTATGTGGTTAAGGTTGGTGAAAGATCTTCTGGCACAGTCTTCCAATATGACTGTAATTCCTAGGATACTGGACTGAGGCAAGAGAGCTGGATCATCACAGGACTAACGGTTAAAGGTAGGCCACTTTACCTTACAGTAGATGACAGGATTACCATCTCTTAACCCTGGCCTAAAATATGGTCATGTACAGCTGCACCTTGGAGGCCCTGACGAGTTCTACATGACCTAGTGTAACCCAGTAGAAACAGCTTCCTTGTTTTGTTAAATATTAATTATTTGTTATTTGGTTGATTTATGTGTCTATCAAGTTTATTTTATTGTTACTGGTCCAATAACTTTTTTTCCCCCAATTTCATTCCCTGTCAGGGTGTTGCCACAGCGAATCATCCGAAACAATGGGGCAATGTAGAGCAGCCAGTTAACCTAACGTGCATGTTTTTGGGATTGTCGTTGGAAGCTGGAGTACCCACGCATGCATAGAGAGAACATGCAAACTCTGCACAGAGGAGCCCAGACCGGGGTTCGAACCTGCACTGAAAAAAAGTGTTTTGTTGAATTTACTCAATTTTAATATTGAAAGTGGTTGCACGCAATTCACTCATCTAAATCTAGACATATTTTTTTTAAGTTGGCTGTACTTAATATTTTTGAGTAATTTCAAATAAATTAAATAAGCAGTTTCAGCACAAAAAGTGTTACTCTGATTTGCTTAGTAATTCTAACTAAACCCATGTTTAAATTACTTAAATTCATTATGTATATTATATAAAAAGCATTTTGATTGTCTTAAATAAAATTGTGAATTGAATTAACCTGTTTTACATATTTAGAATAAAACAAATTAATTCAATTTAAAGCACAATAACAAATTAGTTAACCACAAAATATGAATTACATAATGAATTTAAGTACATTAAACATGGGTAACTCACTCATTCTCACATACAACCTAATTACTGCCTTGCTCACAATGCTTGACTCGCTCCTCTTCCAACCAGAAAATGCACTTGGATGAAATCTATACCATGGTTTTCAGATGTCTAATATGCACACAAACAGACTTCTAGAAAACTTAAGTGCCAGTGGCATCTGACAAAACAAGAGACTTTTCACCTTGTCTGAGTCGAGGGTTTTAAGCTTTCAGCGGCTTGGTCAGCATATTTCTTTCATTTGATTAGCATTAAAAAATGCACAGGTTCTGTTTGATATTGTTGCTAAACTTACAATGAATACCCCTGCCAATAGCTCTTCATTCAATGCTGATGATTTTCAGAATTTCTTTACTAACAAGAATGACTTAATTAGAGATAAACTCGCTTCTCCACACCTCTGTCTACAAACTTGCAAATACTTTGATGGATGTGGGCACTGTGACTTGCGACTTGAACTAACTGCACCTCACATCTTTGAAATAATTTCCCCTGAGACCTTTACCAGCCTGGTAACTGCTTCCAGAGCTACAACCTGCATGTTAGACCCCACACGATGTAATCTTTTTAAGGAAAAGAAATCCTATTTTTGATACTATCAACAAGTCACTTTTGATGGGCTTTGTGCTTCAGCTTTAAAAAGTGCCATTATTGGAAATTACCTTTTATTACATGTTAAAGACACAAATTCACTTGAAATCTTTTAATTAATAAAGGTTACCTACCTTAATGCACTTCATTACAGCCAACTTAGAACTTTGATACATGATGAATGGGCCAACAATTTATCAAGAAGTGCGTATTGTATAGCAAGTATTGTCTATGTAGGCAAAGCCTGATTTAACTCATTCATCTGTGCCATAGACCTCCATTGTTGTCCAACGACTATTGGCCATGACATTAATGAGCCACACTGTTACCCTCTCATTATGTGTTCTTTTATTCAGGTTTTCATGTCATTCTTTAAACAGTAGCAGTGTATTGTGTTGCTCTGAAGTGTGAACCATCAGTGTAGTTTAGTACTGTGAAGGAAAGCAGTGCCTCAAAGCAGGATGCGGAAAGTTTCATTTTACTTAGTTACCTCCCACTGCTGTGGTGGTGAAATCAGAAGGCGTCATTAGATTTCCATTGTGGAAGACATCCTCACCAGCTGACTGCTTATAACAATTTTATATGAACCCACAGCAGTGGGTTAAAAAGGCCATTCACATTCTGATTCGCACACATTTTAACAAGCTCGCAACCATTAGCCTATAAAATAGGAACAGTAGTAATGAGACGTTGGCTGGAACACATTTACTTTAAATTGCATATGCTGACCTTTTTTCTTATCAACCTCATTCCATGGTGTGTGCCACTCTTATTGTTTTGCAGTAAGATTAGTCATTCTTCTCCCAACTGGGCCATTAGGTTCTTGTTTAGTATGTCAACAGCTTCTGAGTATTGTCGCCTCTGATGCTAATTTTCTTATAGGCTGCCGTTTGATGCTGGGAAATGTTTGTTTTGCCATTATTAGGGTCCTTGCTTATTGTCCTCATTAGTCTCTGCGCTCTGGCCCCTGTGGGTGAAGTGTCAGTTAGCGCAGGGGTCTTTTTTCTCCCCCTGTACCCTCACTTTCCTGGACAACCTTCTATTAGGGTGTACAAATAAACAACATTTTCAACCACATATATTTTGCTGCCACTAGGCAGCTTAGCTTCCCATTGTTTGACTCTGATGAGCTCTTTCTCAGTGAGCCCCATTTCTCCTCAAGATCATATTTCCCTCTTGCTCTGAAGCTGCATATTTTCTTATACTCCACAGACATTTGTTATGACATTGAACATTTTCACATGCACTAGTATTTTTGGCTTGAGGTATAAAAAGTGATAATCACTACACTTTTAAAATCTTTCTTTTGCCTGAAAAAGGGAAGCTTATGCAAGGGGGTAGAGTAGTAGCAAGTCACAAGTCCTACTGGAACACAAATATGTTCAGAACAGAGAAATTCAGGAATGTTGGAATTTTAAAAGGGCCACTGGTTTTGCACAATCCCTTCAAATAAAAGAAGTTCACTTTTGTCATTACCCAGTGCAAAAAAATGTGGTTTCTGTAAAATGGAGAGATGTGATCATGATTTTTAAGACCCGAACCAATCCTCGACTAAACTGCTATGGATAAGATTCCATTTGAAATTTCACGTGTTTTATTGAAATCACTTATCTATTGATCAGTGATCCCAATAAAACTCTCTCAACGGGACTGATAAGGGAAAGCATGCACTTGAAATGCCGTAGTAGTATCGATTCAGCTAGCTAGGGTCATGTATCATCATTAGGTTGAATCACCTGATGAAAAGTTAAGACTGAATACAGGATTTTATGAGAATAATATAGAAATAAGCCAACACTTGACTATCAGACGAAGGATGACGTTTTCCTATCCAAACCTGAGTGTGTTTGATTTTTATCTTCTATAAATGCAAGTAACCTTCAAGATTGGCTTAAAATATAATGAACTTCGCACAGCACTTTTTTCACATTTGTGAACCTTTTTGTCTTGCACCAGGAATTATGCTGCTTGCAAAAATCAATTTATAGTTGGATGCACTCCTGTCATGAAGGGACACACCTGACTGGCAGTGACACCCAGATGTCATGTGGCATTCTGCACATCTCATACCATCAGTGCACACGTAAACATTTGATCCACTGCACGATGTATGTATGAACAAAGAGGATTTTCTCTACTCTTCATTCCTTTCATCTTAGCAAACAGCAGGAACCTGGTCTGAGTTCCTTAGACCATAAAATGGTTTTCTCATCTGACAGTGTTCGGCATATTTATTCTTAAGCTCTCTATGACTGTTATGCATTTTTTATTTCAAAGAAGTGTCAACATCACAACCATAAATAATGTATGTGTGTTCTAAGTTACAAGTTTGCAATTCCTTATGGGTCTTTCAGAATAAATGTTGCATCATTTCACAGGTTTCAACCATCCACCATCAGTTGCTTTTAACAGTCTGAGTGATCCCCCTTTGATGTTGTCCAGTCTTTCTTTTGGATAAACTTTCTTTGCAGACTCAAACTACTGTCTCGCCATAGTTAATACAGTAATTATTACTTTTCATGTTGAAGACAGGTTTATGTACTTGGAAATATCTAAAGTAGAAATGACATTGTGCAAATTAGTTGATGTTTCACTTTATGTAAAAGGGGTATAATTTTATCCTCCCACCAGGTTGTATACAGTCTGACCCCTGTGTGAGTGTGTGTGTGTGTGTGTGTGAGAGAGAGAGAGAGAGAGAGAGAGAGATTTTCATTTGTGACACACTGATGGTTTTGTCTCATGACCTGTCTGCCCAGCTCCTCTCAGTTTGACCCGCTGTCAGGAGCTGATCCAGCACAGTGAGTCTATCCAGAGAGCTAAATCTGACGTAAACGAGAGGTTCTATCTGATGTTCTCTCTTCCTCTTCTCAAATATGCTTGGCTTGAACTTAACAGGACTTAATGTTAACCCATTCCTAACACAGAGATCAGGATGTTGGGTGTAGGAAAACCTTTCCTTAAATGGTTGACCAGTTTGACTGCCATCAGAACCAGATCCAGCAGTATGACTCTGTCCAGAAACCTCCATCTGACATTAACAACATTTCTTCTCCTCCTTGCTAAATGTAGCTGGCCCATAGAACTTAGGGCCTCATGCTGATCCATTCCTAACGCAGAGATACTTCTTTTCCTTAAATGGGAATTAAATTTCACTCTTCATAAAAAGGGAAAATTCCTTCATTGATGTGATTCAACTTACACAGAGCCCAATGGTATAATTTCTTGTATTACGTAACATAGCAGCAATCTCTGCATTAAACTATTTAATAGAAACAAATCCACTGAAAATCTGTCTGTGAGTATCAAAAACACAATGCCTGCAGGCTGTAAAGGTGGCTCTAAAGGCTTGTAGCTTGCTTGTTTGTGGAGGACAACAGCTGCAGTCAGATTGGATTTACACCAAAGGTGACCCAGGCTCTTGGCAAATAAACCCTGTCAAAATGTATCAAAATGTACATGTACTGTCTTCTCAAACCAGTCCTGCAGCATAATCAACTTCTCTGCCCTTGATCTGTTGGTTCAGTATTTTCCAAAAGCTACCAGTACCTCCACAGCACTGTTCTCCATTGTTGCACCATTGCACTCTCATAGGTCTTAAGTAGCATATATAGTGGTTTAAAGACAAAATGAGGATTGTTTTGGGGGACTTTTTATCTTTAGCTAAGCTAACCATCTCCGGCCTTTATCTAATAGATATGTAAATGCCACTGATTTTCCATGGCAGGAAAGAAAATCTATTTTACTACACTCCTCGATTTCATGAAGAAACTGAGGCAAACATCTCCTCTCTAGATCAACAGGTGGGTAGATCTTGCCAGAAGCTAGCATGCTCAGTGGACAAATTACTATTAGACATCAGACTGGGGCTGTTAAGGCCACCTCTCTTGATGGCAATTTAATGCAATGTTTGGTACACTTCCCTACCTCACATGGCCCACAGCTTTGCAGGCAAGAGACCTCCTGTGACAGCAAATCATTGGCTAGTCGTGAATAATGATTCTGATTTCAGGCTCAGTTTGTGCTCACTAGAGAACAATTTGATCAATACTGTTCCTTTAACAGCTTAAATGAATAACTGCCTGCTTGTCCATTGTCCTTTGTTAGACAGTGTTGCAGGTGTCTCTAAACAGCAGTGTGTGAACTGAGAGGAAGTTGTGTGTTTTAAGTTTAAAGAACAATATGCTCATTCATTGCTCTTAAAATTGGTTGTTACTTGTTTTTGGACTTTTATACATGCAAACTCACGCTACTCTCGCTACTCTCACTTCTGCTTAAAAATTATATGTACAGACTTTAAAACCAAACTGATAAAGCTAATCACTTACATATGGCTATGGCTGTTTTCTAATTTCCAAACTGATAGGATTCACAAAGGTGAGTTCAAATGGTATAGTTATGATAAGACCTGCTCAGTGTGGTTGTGGATGCCTTGAAGGTAATAACCATTTGCTGTCTTACCTTTGACACACTGAGAATGTTAAGTGGTGTAAAGCAATTGCTTTTTAAAATCTTGGTTATGAGAAAATTGACCTTGAATGTGTAACAGTGAACCACAGGATCAGGCAAAATCCAATCCAGTAATTAATAATTATAATAAGATAAAATAAATAAAATAAAATAAAATTGCCAATTAACCTAACCTGTGAGTCTTTGGAATGTGGGAGGAAGCTGAATTGTCCCTGTGCCACATTGGCACATAACCACCCTTAACCACTACTCTCCATGTGAATGATGCAGTGATGACAGCCTGTCAAGATCCAGATTTTAGCAACTCTGGAACATCTGACAGTGACTGAAGTGGGAAAAAAAAACATGTTCCTATGTTGGAGTGTGTATCAGCAGAGCATTAAGTGTCACACTGATTGAGTGATCATCAGAAGATGAATTACTTGCAAAATCTGTGGATACTTGTTTGTCACACAACTGAAGCACCTCTGCATCATAATGCTCTTATGTCCAGCGGTCCCTCTGTAACATTACTACCAGGCAAGAACGGAAACAGGTGATCTAATATAGCAAGGCATATATATAAAAATTCAACACATACTTTATTAATTCATGTAAAACAAAAGTTTAATTAATGATCACATTATGAAATGTGTCATTACACCCCTGTTGTGTTACAGGGTGTTGTCTTGTGCCTTGACAAACCTGCTTTCTTTACACTTTATTGCACAGGTCATTTGTTGTGACCTGGACAGTAGCAGCACAAATTCAATGAGCCTCTCCGGTGCCGTGGAGGAGCCCTCAGAGTAATAGAAAATTAAGTGTTCTGGGTTGCTGGCTCTGGAAATAGCTTCTCCTCCCCAGGGATGAGAGGGAAAAAGGAAAAATAAGGAGAAAACTCACCAAAAACCGTCCTGTGCTTTGCTTTCGTAAGAGGGCACAGTGGACTTCTCTCATGAGTGGTTTAAATCTCTGTGTAACTCAAATGAAATATAAATTACATATATTTGAATACAAAGTAATGCATTTCTGAGAAGTGTTATCAAACTAAACTTAAAACAATACTAGAAAGAGAAACAGACAGTGTCATATACATACACACATACTTTATTAGTGGTTCATTCAATATGACTTTGAATCCTTTAATACCAAAGTCAAATTGCTGATATATTAAAGAAGTTGTGAATTTTCTCACGTTGGGTAACAGACAATGGCTCAGATACAATGTTACAGTCAATAGGTTTACCATATACCTATTAAGTTCATACTGAGAGACTGTCGTCTTTTTGCTATTAAAATTCTGACACTGTAGACATCCACCTTAATCCAGTTCTTTGCTATAACTAACACTTTCTTGTCACTGCCATATAGATGATAAATTTAACATGAAATTTATTAGGAGGCCCAGAAAGTACTATAACCTATCATGTTCAGATTCAAGATTGTATGCTGATGAGAGTCACAATTGCTACAAGGCTGTATGTTTTGTTGAAAAAAAAACAAAAATAGGACAAACTAAGGTGAAATAAGGTGATTTTATCCTGTCAGGGTGTCCTGGCTATTTTTAGTCTGTGGAAAATAAATATTCCAGACTGAAATACCCCCCCAGCATGACCTTTAAAATGACAAATTGTGTGAATTGTGTCAAGCATTCCCTGACCTCTTTTCAGCCTTACTGCTTGTTGTACAAAGAGCAAATGGCAGCTCCAGGTACATTACTTTTGGGTGACTGTACTACTCAGGAAAATGACAGCCTTGCTCTTTGGTTCAGAATCTTAAAACAACCTGCAGTATGTCTCCATTTTCCTGACAAACAACCTCCTCTTGTAATGATGACCTCCCTCTCTCAGTTGAGGAAAGCGTCAGCTTGAAGGCAATCTTTCCTTAACCTTAACCCAGTAGTTTTTGTTACCTAAATGTTACTACAGGGCTGGCAGATCACAAAATGCTCAGGAGTCATTTTTTCCTTCATGTCAGTCATTTTGAAAGGTACTGAAAAACCAAGCCATTTTGTATGTAGACTTGAAGCTGTGAATATAACACAGTGACACAGGTGCACTCTGTTTCAAGAAGCCTATTATTCCCTGTGTGAAAGGTCTGTGGGGAGACTCCTGATGTATTTGAGACTGAATCAGTCTCAGGAGCAGGTGGACAAGGACGGATACTGAGACATAAATGTGTTTAGAGGAAAGATTTATTTTCATGAGAATAGATTTAACTAAAGACTTAAGGCTTTCATTAAGTCCATTTTCAGAATTTACCTTTTGTAATTTCTCCACAATCATTTATGTCAAACTTAAATATATCTTCAACAGACAGTAGAAAGTTAACCTTATTACCTGATTTTGATTTGGTTTTAGTCTTAGTCTTTTGATTGACTCTTTTGTGCTTGAGGGTTTCATGTCAGGAAATCAGGCTCTCCTGTCACCTTATTTGGTATGTCATAATTGTCACAACATATCTGTTCAGTCTGGCACAGAATGCAATAAAATCTGTCCATTCACTGTGGCTTTTACTGTGTGTCCTCCCTGTTGAATGTAGAGTATCTCTATAGAGGCACAGACATGTTGAATGTCATTATCTGATGAACCCAACAGAAGTAGATCCTGGGCACAAAGCAGAAATGCAACCATTGTGCAAAAAAAAAAAAAAAAATGGTGGCAAGGTATCTTGGTGAAGTCCAATGAACACAGCTTTGATTTTGGTTTAAAAAAATGAATGCATATGAACCTGGCCCCATAATCCCACAGTACCATTCACAAGGCAGCCTGGAGGACATATTTATAAGGTTTCTCCAAATCTAGAAAACACATCTGTACTGGGTGGGCACACTGGATTTCATACAGTAATTTAAATGCATCACCACAAGAGCTTCCATGTTTAATTTCCCATGTGAGGAGGATCAGAACATGTATGTTTTTCATGAATGTATCTGTTTACTTATACTGTATGAAGAAATGTGGGGGCTGAAAGAATTGTATGGAAAGTATTATAGTGTCAAGCATGCAGTGAGTGTGATTAAGTTTTCTCCAACCTGTTATGCTCCTTACATTACTATTAATAGATCCAGTTTTTAGGGATATTCATTCATCCACACTATGAGCAGGCTACATGAAAGTAGCCTATATTTTTAGAAAATTGTTGCTTTGTTCATACTGGCCTGGGATGCCTGATAGCTCAAACAGTCTAAGAATATATTCATTTGGATGGGCTACTGATGTGAATTAAATTTAGTCATTAGAATCAATATTTGATAAATGCACGTGTGCATGTGGGAGAGCCTGAAAAAAAAAGAAAGCAAAGAGTAGAGATGAGGTGGAGTTCACAGATAAAGTTTAAATATAGAGAAGACAAGCAAAGAATCATTGCCTTATCATGACATGTTGAGTTTGTAATATTGACCAAGCCTGTGCCACACCCAGACCTTCAGGAGGTCAAACTGGTCATTAATCTGAACTTGTTTCTTTTTAAGAACTGTTCCATATTCATGGAGCTTCATATCAAATTACTTATTTTTTCCATCGAAGAAAAAGTGCTGTCTCATCATACCTATCACACCGTGTCATAAACGCTTGATATACCAAGCTAATATAGAAAGAATTATCCTGTGAAACAATGGAAGTTTGTTAAATGAATATCACATTTGTTTTTGTTTGTATATGACCATTTTTGTCACTCAGAATATCACAAAATTCCTGAGATGTGTCTTTCCTTGAAGAACAAAAACATGTCATCTCCAGTACATATTGTATTAGCTGGGGTGTCAGACATCAGAACCTTTGAAGTTAGAACAAAGAAAGCACATACTCGTTTTAAATGCTGTTAATGGGTGACAGGTCCAATCTTGTGGACACAGTCTGTGTTTTGTTTAGGAGCTGATGGAAGATGGGCTTTTAGTCTGAGGAGCTTTGTAGTGCTTTACCTGGGCAGAGGCTGAACTGTGACAGCGGGGTAACAGCAGGGTACAGATCCAATCTAAAAACCCATGTTATTTGAGAACAGACTTGTATAAAAGACTCTTCTTGGGGAGTCGCCAGTGGAAGGTGAGATACACTTTGTTTCATGCTGGTCAAAAAAGACTGCTAAAATATTGGTTTGACCAAACTCAGGGATGAGTCAGAAGCTGCCTGATGTTTCTGACGCCATCTCCAAGTGATTGCAGATTAACTTGAAAATGCCATTCACATGCAAAACAAAGCTCCACGCAAATGAGAGTTTTTAGGCCATTTTCCATTTCACAATAAACAATAGAAAAGTGGTTGTCTTCCTCCAATGTAATTTAATGGCAGGTGGAAAACATCAAAATTGTGCATTGCCACTGTCTTCTGCTAAGTCGTGAGGCTTAATGGATTGACTGTTTTGAAAAGCATGACTGGTAACTCTGCTTGGTTTCAGCAGGGTAACTGCAATTTGTTGACTTCAACTGTGTGATCTCTCCTTTGGTGTTTCCATAGTGCCAGTTGAACACTAGAGGTGTTGTCACTGACAAATTTATCTGCTCTTGTTGTTACTCAGCCACTGAACATGAGTAACACAGTGATTTTATTGACAGTTACACAGTAAATGCTACTTGTTGAACCAGTCTGAGCATAAGTCAGTTCTGCACTGGGACACGCTGTGGTTTTAGATTTGTGCAGTTGACTGACTGCAGAGACATAAAAATATGTTACTAGGCTATTCTAAACTACTTTAATCTTCTCAGAAATTAAATAAATATACTCTATGCATAAAAGTGGCAAAACATATACACAATCACACATAACAACAGCAGAGAATAACAAAAATATAAAATAAAAACCCTCTTTCAGCAGCTTCTGAGCACAGCACCTTCTCAGCAAGCAAGAGCACCTGCAGCTACAGGGGGCGCCAATTTGCCAAATCCCCCCATGTGATGCCGCCCCGGGCAGCCGTTCGCCCGTGCCAAAAACAGCCACTGCTCGCAGTAACAGTCTTAGGTTGATATATAGTGCCCTCCTGTGTTGAAATGGCAAAACAGACACACATGCAGACAGCCACAATAATATGTTTTGGATTTATAATCAATAACAGTTATTTGATAATGAAAATATATATGTTAAGTCAATTTTGGTCTTTTAGTAAATGAAAATGAAAACAGAGATGAAACCACTGTGTTTTCACAGTTTCAAAATGTTGACCCAGTGTCAAAAATAGATTGTGGCTTAAAAGGCTGCAGCTGAATCCTTAGCTTATGCCTGCTCTTCTGCAAAAATCAGACAATCTATGAAAAAAGCTACACAGACCAGTCAGTGGTTCTAATCCACAAAACGTTAGTATTATTTCTTACTTTAAATAACTAATTCAGATTTTTTTTTCTTTTTTTTCTTTGAATCAAGGATGACTTAACTCTGTCCTCTGATCTGTACTAAAGAGTACACTGTGAGCAACAGCTGTGTGAGCAAGCAAGTGGGTGACCGGTGTCTGTGGTTTTATCACAGAAACGACAAGGCTGTCAAAGTGATTCAACACGCCTTGGTAGAGGAAACAGTTTATTAGTAAAAGACTGAGAGGTGAACATGTAAAAAAAGAACATCAATTTTGTTCAAATCAAAATGAAATTAAAGGATAGCAATGTTATCCCTTGATTGACTTTGCTTCAGTTTTCATCTCTTAAATTGCTCCCAGGCATACGTTGTTGTTTTTTTTTTTTTTTTTTTTAATGTGACTCACTTTTTCTCACTGATGCAGGAGGCCAGTATCTGTGAGAACTGTGAAGGCAGAATATGATTCATACTTCACGCTCAGGAACTGTGTGTGCTTGTAAGATAGCTCAAACTATCTCAAACTTTTGAAAGACAAGTGAACAAGGAGGAAATCTGAAAAAAAAAAAACACACACTGGGGAGAATAAAAAGGCTCCAACCCAAAACACAGAGTGTCTCTTTTATAAACACGTACTACTTATACAATGTAGTTAGTTTTAGTAGTTAGTTTGGCTCTTTACAGTCTAGCTCAGCGATATGAAGGTAATGTGGGCAAGGCCAAGGTAATTATCTTGGAAACAGGGAAATACTGGAGCATTAACATGGTAATTACACAGGTAAGGGCCTGGTAATATCTTAATAATAATGGGGTTTAAATATTATCATGTTACAGGATAATAGTGGTTAAAACATCATTACAAGACATTAGACCATTGTTGCTATTAACTGAGATGTCATGCCTTATTACCTTGTTATTACTGAGCTAGAATGTTAAGTGCTACCGGTTTAACAATAAATTGCCACACATCACAACACTGTGACATTTTTTGTATATAAAGATGTGATTAGGCATTACTGATAAAACTTTATACTGTTACATTTAGACAACAGAACTTTTATTTCACTTACATTAGTTATGTACTGAACAAAAAACATTATAGTCAGATAATGTATAGAGGTCAGAAACTTGCCTGTTCTAGAATGACACAGCACAATATTACGATATTTAGTTTTACTTTGCTGACACACTGTTAAATACAATCTCAGATATACAGTATTAGTTTTTTATTTTTTTTACAATCAGCAGGTTCAGCCACAGATATTTCACTGCTGCTCTGCTTCTCCTGTTATTTTCCACTTTTTGACACTGCCTGTATTGCTTTGATCCACTCCTTTCTTTCTTCTCCTGTAGCAGCTTGGAGGAAGTAGTGAACCTCATCTGAGGTGATGATCTCAAAGAGGTTGCCGTCAATGTCGTATTTTTTGGCTGAAACCAGGTAGAGACGAGGAAAAGGAGTTAAAAGGGATGACTTGAAGAGAAACTACTGACAGTAAACACCAATTATATTTTCTGGTCACAGCCTGTCATAGTGGGGAAGCGTGGGGCCACCTTCAGTTTCACTCACCGTCAGGCACATACTCCACAGCTGTAACCACAGACCCTCTGAGATGGATCGAGCCCAGAGGGTCGTCACCCTGATACAAAGAAAGAAAAAAAGAGACAAAAGGACGACGAAAGTACGAGCAAGAAAGCATGTGAGAAGAGGAAACTGCTGAACTTGTTCTTTTCTCTCAACAGCTTGTCTGTTATATTTCAGCTCGTGCAAGTCAGTATATTTACCTTTGTGGGATCATAATAATGCAAATAAGCAGGGTCATCTCTCAGTATGAACTTTCGCACCTTCCAGTTTTTTCTCCTGTGTCCCTTGGATAAAAGAACACAACAGGATTTATTTGATTTGAATGCTGCTGAGTCAATGTCTCAAATTCCTTAACATAATTGTACTAACAAAAAAACTCTTTGATGTGAGTTATGATAGCGTATAAATGTGGCAGCTAATTGAAAAGTGTGACGTTTTGCAGGGGAACATTACAGTTCAATGGCTTCTCATCAGGAGATAATTATGATAATTATTTTTTTTATTTATTATATTATTATTATTATTTTTTATGCATTTCTTGAGTCTTGTGAATCAACAGATTAAAATGAGAAAGTACAACAAAAACAGTGCAATGTTTGAACTTGCTGTCTGATTCACCTGTTTGAGTAAGCACCCTTGTTTTAGGATATTTCCTCTGAATTCTTCCTTCAGAAGCACATCTTCATCACTTGAGTAGCCTTCACAGAAGAACCCACTGTCTGCCTGCCACAAAGCACAGCCATGCACTTCCATTATATATTTATAAATAGCAATATATTTTCATTTCATGATCTTCCCCAATCCATTTCTAATAAGAATAAACAATTTTGTCAAATAATAGCTTTTTTACATCTGAACTTACAAAGTAGTAAAGAGCCATCGTCTGATCTAAGAAGGTTGTTTGCTCTCCACTCTCAGCTCCCTGTTTAGCCAGGTCGTCTGCAGGCTGGAGAAAACCCTCATTCAGGAGCCCTGTTGCCAGCATAAGGGCCTCAGGCCTATTTCTTGCTTTCTCTTTTGAAATCAGCCACTCCACCACTGTTGCACCTGAAACAAATTGTGAGACTGTTAGAAGGATTAAAAAAAAAACTTCCGCACGTGTAACATCAATAAAACCAAGACGGCAGTACCGGTGAAACAGTGGTTGAAGACTCGATTCTCCTGCTCCAGTTTCAGCTCTTTCACTCCATCATCCTGGTCTTTCATCAGAGTGTACAGCTCACTGAGAAAACACAATGTAAACACTGTCAACGTGTCTTTCCATATCATTATTCTATCACTAAGCACAAGCAATTGACCATCTACTAAACCCCTGTCCCAAACAGTCATTGTCAAAATAACAGCTAAGTAAATGTAACTAAACTCAACTTTCCACAGTTACTTTTCAAATTATTATTTCTGCCATCAAGAAGATGTCACAGAACTTACTTCAGGTTTACTGTTTCAGGCAGGCGAATGGATCGTCTTGTGGACTTCCTGGCAAACTTTTTCCCCCCCTGTAGACAGGTAATGGCTCTCTTGATGTCCTTGACCCAAAACTCTCTCTCCTCCACATGTGAGGCTTGGAAGAAGTGATCCTGCTTCTTGTCAGTGGTAAGTTTGAAAACCAGCTAAATGGAACAATGTTAGTCAGCCACATTTCTGTTTTCTCTTGATATTTTTGCTTGGACTTGGGGAAAATCGACAACAAAAAACAATTTATATTTTGCAAAAGCAATGTATTAGCAGTCAGAAATTAATCAAACAGTCAACGACTAATTTAGTCCTGAACTCTATGACTAATCCTACATACTGTCCTGTTTTCATAACTTTATTCTTCAATACTAGTTCTGAAGTACTTGACATTTTCTTACCGTCCTCTTGCCAAAATCCTGGCAAGGACTGAGGAGTGTTGCTCCCTTTAGTGGGATCATTCCTTTGGGAGACTGGTCTGTTTTCTTTTTATAGAATTCCACCCCATCGTCTGACAGCACCACCCACACTACCTTCCAGGAGTTTAGCACTGTACCCTGAGGATCAATAAGACAGGTGATCACTGGCAGCCTTGAGCAAAAGTGCAACAGTATTGGTCGCAGAGGTAGCTGTTACAAAGGGTACGTGGTACACTGACTGACTATTTTTGACTTATGCCTATTTTAACATATCTTTGTAATCACTAAAGGTACTTATGTCTGTTAGTTTGATATCCTCCTCATCTTCTCACCAGTCCAAATATCACCACCATGAATAGCACCATACATCACACCTCTTACTTTCAACTGTGACCTTCAAATTAGAGGCAGAACGCACAGCTTTGAAGGTCACTGATCACTCAACAGTACAAAACTTAACAAAAGTTAACTTTGTATTCAGATATTCAGAATTTTCAGTTGATGTGATTTTCCGTTTAGAAATATTCAGTTTTGCTTCTTGTTTCATTTCACAGTTTGGTGACATGGAATGTAAGATCACCATACAGGTCAAAACAGGAACACATACAACATCATGTATTAGCTACATGAAAATGAAGAAATGAATCTGCAGTTGGGGCACTTATGGTAATTTGTTTTGTGAAGAGGAATCACTGGCTTTGACAACAACTTCCATTTCATTGGGTTTGGTTTTGAGCAGGTTGTTTAACCAGTATGGCTTTTTTTCTCAGCATGGCATGCTTTTGAGGAAGTGGAACATTTAAAGTTACATAACTTATGTTTAGAACAAAGTTATGTTATAAAATATATCTGCCGATAAAAACATGCCTTCAAGCATCACAAGAAAGCGGTGTGCATGGCTCTGATCAACATATTGAACAAAGTAGGGGACAAATAAAATAACAGAAAGGTGTAATAATGCAATGTTGCATTATCAGCCTTTGCCTTTTGAACAGCTGTGGTCATCCTTCTTGTCATGTAGCAGAATCCTGGACCAGGAAATTCCAACAAAATCCCAGTGATGTTTAGATATGTTGTTTGGAGGAGCACAAAATAAAAATTGTATGTAGTTTCAATTCTAAAACCAGAAACGAGGAAACATACTTGTACACAGCTGTGTCCCCCATTTGTGGCACACATCCTCAAACCGACTTGTTCTCTGTGAAGAAGTAAAACTTCATCATCACTTCAAGAAGTAAAACTTCTCCACCCAAATGATTGCAAACCGTTACCTAGTTTCATTTTTAAAAAGCAAAGCTGAGCAATTTCCGAACAGCTGGGAACCGTCATTTTCAGCAAACAGTACTGCAACAGGAATGACTGGTGGATTATTATCTGCCACTTGATTGATATGCATTTTGATGCATGTGGGATTAACTCAAAATCTACTGTATTTCAATGTTTGATTGCACAGAAAATATTTATTAGTCTGATCAAATCACTGTTGACATCAGGAGAAATATAAATAATTACCGGCCTTATCCTTTGCAATTAAAAAAAATCTGTTTTTTTAATCTGCTTACATGAAAAAACAATTGAAGACGAACCGTTCTCTGATGCCTTCAGCTAAGACTTTTATGCATGTGGCTACTCTCAGCACCCACAGTGTTGAAACAGGACAATGAAAAGAACATATAGTATACACAAGCTTATGGTGTTATGGTGAATGCTAAAGCAATGAATTAAAATACAGTTTAGAAATACATCTTTGATTGTCAGGTGTGTATGAAAAAGCAGAAAGTCACACTTGGCTTGATCTAGAAAAACGTGCATATGAGACACATTTCATCTCGGTTCTGAACAAAAGCAGGAACTTCATTTTTTCTTGCAACTGCAACAGAAGTGTATTTCTTTCTTTCTTTCTTTTTTTGTAGTATGTGGCAATTTCTGTGTGACATACACAACTCTTCCTCTAGGTGGTGTTTAGATATGGAACAATATTACCCTTCACTGACAGTGACTGCATCACTTTGAAGGTAAAATTTGTTCATGTAATACTCCAAGACCAATCCAAACCTCTAAGTATGTCTGGTAATTCATAAAATCTCAACTTTTTGTTGTAGTACCAATGAAGTTACCAACTTTAATATTATTTCTGCTACAATTCTGCAAATATTAGACTTGTTAAGAACAAGTTCAAGCCCCACAAACGGAATCCAGGGAACTGAATTGTATTTTCTTGTAGTTCTTACCTTTTTCACCAAGTATCCCTCTCTGATCTCTTGGGGCTCCATTACTCTGCTCTTGTCTGCTGTCAGCTGCAACTTTCTTTTCTTTTCACCTCTTTTCTGTTCGTTTGCCACCCAATGTACCAGCTT
Source organism: Toxotes jaculatrix (assembly GCF_017976425.1). Classification (NCBI taxonomy): domain Eukaryota; kingdom Metazoa; phylum Chordata; class Actinopteri; family Toxotidae; genus Toxotes; species Toxotes jaculatrix. Next base: position 10,403,356 of record NC_054404.1, on the reverse strand, counting down.
TATCTCTCTCTCTCTCACTCTCTATCTCTGTCTCTCGACGTTTCCCTGTCGAAACCACAGACATACACGCAGCTACTCAAACAGGAAGTTGTGCTGCTGGGTGTGTGAAAACAGCCACTGGTCAATCTGCTTCCTCTTCTCTGCGATATTATTAGTTACAACTGCTGTCTGGTAGCTTTAAATTAAACGAGTAACTGTTAAATATGAAGAAGTAGCTTGAATGTTTGATGGAAATTTGAACAGGTCTTGGACATTTTGCTGCAGTTAGAGTAGAACTAATGTGTTTAAGCTGGTGCCTGCTAGTGGGCCTTTTAAACCGAGGCTGTTAAGTTGGGAAATAAAAAAAAGTCCAGCACAGACAACCAACTTCCCAATGGTTTAACTGTAAATGTGACCTCAGTTTAACCACCTCCAAATATAAACTAAACTATGAGTGCCTACGACTGAGTAATTCTCTTTACTGGACTTGTATTTCCTCTATTACATCTCTAGCTATTTCTTGCTGTCTACTTTTGTTTCTATTCTATATTCGTCAAATTTTATATTCTACAGAAGACACTTGCACGCACATGCATCTCTGTCTGAAAGCAGCTGTACAAACAAATTATCTGTGCCTGTACTTACTCTGGTGAGTTAACATCATCTATTCATTTTTTTCTCTCTTCTGGTTAAGTTGACCTCTGTTTCCTGTGGTTGTTTGTGATGCTGTCATATTGTTTTGTTTTGTTTGGGTTTTTCTTTTGCTGCAGTTTTGCATTTACGAAAGAAAAAAAAACTCTTGACCCACATATCCTAACTCTATATTTAACTAAAGTATGACTAGCTATGAATACATGACTTAACAATGGCTGGGTGCTTCACAACAACTGATCTGAGTCAGGCTCCAGAGGACCTATTTCTGGAAGGGTAAAGGTTACTCTTTTCTTCATATCTCTACTTGTGTTTTGTAAAGTGTGTTGTAGTCATAGTGGAGTGGGAAGGCTGAATGACAATGAAAGAAAAAACACTGCAATACATTCTCAATAAATTTATTAAACTTCAAAATGTATGTAAAAAACTGATAGCAATAACAGATCAGCAGCCTGGAAAGGGATCCTAAAACTTATAAACATATAAAAAAACAACATAAAGGGTACATATCCCATATAATACAGTCTGTATCAACTATTTAACAGTGATGAATATTTCTTAACTGTGCAGCCACAGTCGTTTATCTTTAGTTACAACAGAATTCAGCAGAACTCACTCAGCATGCAGTTTTACAAACGGCAGTTATTTCAGAGCATGAAAGGAAGTCTTTGTATCTGAGGTGTCAAGTTCTCATCAATGTGGTGACCCAGCAGTTTGCGTCAGTGGAATAATTCAAGATTCAACAATGTAGTGACTGGCAGGGATGAAACACTGAGTGCTGGATGACAGGATGAAAGGGTGCAGGTTTTCAGTTGTTTTGAAAGCTAGTGGCTGAATCAGTATCTATAATGAAGAATTTTTCAAACTTTTTGTTTTATTTCTCAAATAATTTAAGACAACATATTCCTCATATTACAATAGTACAGCACTCTATACATATCTCTTCTTCTTCTCATCTATGAAGCAGGTTACAAATATAATGACATCTCTCACAATGGTTTTATTTTTGTGATGCAGTAAATGCACCTCTAGAGGGCCCCACAAACACATTTAAAAGAACACAAAAACTGAAAAAACATCTGGGAATAAGTGGTTACACAAGAACTAAAAAGGAAATGAGAAAGACAGCAAATCATAGCAATAATAGATGGAAACAAATGGTCAGAGAAGTGATGATAAAAATAGGCAAATGCTACATTACACAATAACAAGAAAATAAAGCTTGTGTAGCTCTTTTAATCAAATTACTGTAGAGGGGTTTCAGAATCAGTCATTAATTGGGTATACATAATATTTTTCAGTGACTATCAGATGTGTCCATAATGCTCCTAACGGAGAGAGGGTTTAAGCTGCCTCATTTCAGTACAAGTATTTATGTATGTATGTATTTATTTATTTTATTTTTTTTATGAAGACCATACCATGAAAAAAGTCACCTTCTGATGATGATCTCATTCGCTCCATAAACATGGATCACGGGAATGTTCTCTGTGACCGTGGCGTTTATCAAGAGACACTTGCTGGCCACAGTGTTGTCTGTCTGCCTTGAATCATGCTTTCCATTTGCCCATGCTATGAATAAACATCAAGGAGGCAGGTGTTTATGAGTTTATTGATGTATCTTCGAGCAGTGAGTTTCATTTACTGTCACCATAAGAGTCATCTCTCCCTGGTGGTGATTGAAAAGGGGCTCGAGGTGTGGAATGTTAATATCACAGAGACAACAAAGGCAGAAGCAAAGACGACACCACAGATCATCTCTTTTTGTTTCTTGTTCCAATAGTCAAGGACGGCTTCAGAAAAAGACGGTTTTCTTTGTGTAAAAGTGCAACAACAAAAGCTTAGAGAATCACAATCAAAACATCCTTTTAGTTGATTTTTACTGAAATCACATCTCCTCCCTTCCTCCCTGTGCTGTCTTGTCATCTAGGCACAGTGCATACAGCAGTACTATAATGACGTACTATACATCCTGGGAATCGAAAAAAAGAAATGTATCTGTTAGCGCTAACCTTCAAGAGGGGATGCGTAAGGTACTGTAAGCATGATGAAACTAAAGACACAGGGTACAGAAAAAAAAAACACTTCCAGCCAGACAAACCCTTTTCAAATCTGAAATGATCTATGAACATGCATTGAGATACTGTCTATACATAATGTACCGTGACCATTATGACCATTATGATAAGGTACTGTAACTTTTTATATGAGACATAAAAATAGAAAATGTTCTTTCCAGCTTCCTGGTGAGAGGTGAAAACTAACTCAGACCTTTTATTGCATGAACACCCCCTGCCCACACACACACACACACACACACCACTTTGAAGTAAAAGGTGAAACTTCTCTTCAGATCCTCTCTGAAAACCACAAAGTCAGAGGGAAATTTTTCCTTTAGCAAAAAATAATCTTAGGTCTTGTGTTGTCTAAATTAAATGCACTTTGTGTGTGAGTGATTTGTTTCTGTTTCCTAAATCCTAAATGGTGGTATCACTAATTCCCAGTGAATAAACTCATGTATTTTATTTGAAGCTGTTAAAGTCAATATTTCCATCACTATTAGTGACATAACCGCACAGATTTATTTATTTTGCAATTCAATATTTTCACTCTGTGTTACTGCTGCACTTACTTTAGTAAAGGAGCAGACTGCTTCTTCCACCACTGTTAATACAGTAACAGCAGTGTAGGATGAGTTGTATGCTGTTCCACTTTAGAGATCACTTCCATTTTTCTTCCTCTCTTCCTTCATATTGAACACAGCAATAAATACTGCATGTGTCGTTCCTCCTGCTGCCCCACCCTTTGCCTTAGCTCTTGTTTTGCAGCCCAGGGATTGAGACATCTTCATCCCGGTCCTCTCTACCTCACAAGCGCCATCAATAATTCTGCTAAAGAGTGCACTGAGCTGAAAATGGGAGGGAAGGTTGGGGTGGGTGGTGAGGGGGGTGCTGCTGATGGCTTTTCCATGGCACACTCAATCTGTCTACTTCTTTCCATTCCTGTTGTGCACCCACACTTCCTAACATGACCTTCTGCAATGTTGTTTATCATTTCGTGCTGCATGGACAACAGGCACACACAGCAGGAACACACAGGCACGCAGCCTTTAGCTCTGACATAACGCAGCCACTCCTGAGCAGCTGAAGTAGGCTCTCAAGAGGGTTTTTATTTATTTGTTTTAATAATGCAAAAAGCCATGAGCACTGGTTATAACTGATCAGTGAAAAAGGCTGAAAAGTTAACATAAGCGATGGACGGCAGACATAAAATGCATGATGGAATTTAGTCAGGTCTTGAGTGCTTGAAAAACATATAGTATATTGCAAATCTGTCAGCCTTTTAAGATAGATGAAATATAAATCACCTCAGATAACAGATATGAACAATATGTTCTCACGACAATATAGTATATCATGAGTTACCACAGATGACTGTCCACAGTGAGGCTGTGCAACGCTTTTTCTGAAGATGTATTGCATTTTGTCAGGAACCGCATACAAAAAAATAAAAAACACTGAAAGAACACTCTTTACTGCATGTTTGTTCGCACACAGAGCTGGGAGTTTCAGCACCGTGTGTCAGTAAGTTGCAATCTGAAAAGTTTCTCTTAGTTTCTCAAATTAACAAGAGTCTGCCTCATGAATCACACAGAAATGGAAATCAATTTTTTAGGCTGGTGCTGATAGATGGGACTGGCCTTCCCTCAGGGCATTACAACATTTGTCTATTTCCACACATCCCACTGTGCCAATCCCTTATTTGAAACTCAGATCTCATGATACCAGATGAATCAGACATATTTTTCTGCAGAATGAAAGATAAATTTTACAGTCCCACTGGGAAATGTAATAAGACCTCCCTGACTGCTCTTTGATATGTATTTTTTCATCCTGCCAAATGATCATGGTTTTCAAAAGAGCTGATTATTTGCATATTGGAAGTCTGTCATTTTGACATATGGTGATTTTATGTGTGATAAAGTAGCTCACATTTTATGAGCCGTCTCCGAGCATCTAGTGCAGTTCACTCGTTTGGAACATTTGGAGAAAACAAGTAAACAGTAGTATAGTGAAAAACCAATGCAGAATAATTTAAACAGCTTTTATTAGCTGAGCTAGTGATGTGGATTTAGGAATAGCAGTGGTAACAAGGTAAATATGCTTATGCCAGAGCCCACAGTGCACAAATGCAGCCTCGCAGAGCCACTAGCATGGAGGCAGGCACATGTTTAAATTTATCATTTATCGTTACTTTTGTTCCTGAAGAGCAGAAATTATTCCAGACTGTGTCCACCACATTTACCTTGTACTTACTCCCAGTGGAGAATATCCCTTTGTCTAATGTGTACATCTTCAAATAAAAAAAAAAAACTGAAATGTATCTAATTTTGTAATGAATTACACAAACAGGAAAAAATGGGCAATTAATTTCAACAAAACAACATGTCATGACTAGCCCCTAAGTGGGCTTTTTTCTGAACCCTTTTTGTTATGTTTGGAACTCTTTTGTGGACGTTTTCAGAGTCTTGTTTAGTTTGTTAAGTTTTGTTTATAGATCCTGTTTTATTTTGAAATCATTGCCCTTGCATATCTTGTCTTGTTCTACTTCCTGTCTTTGTCTTGTTTACCGCCTTTGTGATTGTCTGCCCTGTCCTAATTGGTTTCACCTGTTGCCCATTGCCTTGTGTATTTAAGTCTTGTCGTTTCCCTGTGTTCTTGTCAGTTTGTTTTTGTCTCTTGCTGTTGTCTCATGTCTTTTGCCTTGTCTCTTGTTTCTCATCTTGCCTCTCGTCATTGTATTCCCCAGTCAGGTTGTGTATTATTTGTTACTTTGTTCCTGGTTTGATTTTTTGCTCCTTGTTCAATCCTGTTGCCTCACTAGAGTGATTTTGTGTTAATGTTTTGTATTTTTGTTTTTGTGACTTTTTCCCCTTTATGGGTGATCCTTATTTTGCTACTTTGTTAGAATATAAACTGTTATTTTTGATTTTGTGGGGTTGTGCATTTGGGTCCAAGTCCTTGCCCTAGTCATGACACAGCACAACCAAATAAAACAACATACATCTTGTATTATACTCCTTATTTGATGTCAGAAGTAATATCAGACAAAAATCTATAATATTCCTGCCATACAGCACTAATGCCAAAATGCCATTTTTTAATCATATATCATAATGCAAACATGTCACTGTTTCTTGCCAAAGCAGACACAGTTCAGACTGGACTTCTTCATCTCTCTGACCTATAGCATTATGTCAATTCTTCCTTATGGTGAATTTTTCTCTAATTACCACTTGATTCAATCATCTGTTAGGTGTATAATAAAAAGGGAGATAAAGGGCAAAGACTTCAAGTTCCCATCCTAAATTGACAACAAAGTGAAATGAATGAGCTGCTGGAGAAGGTGGCCCACTGTGGTGGGACTAATAAACCTGCAGGCTAGTTCGGGAGGAGGAGGAGGCTCCTCTGCCTGCCAATTAAATGAAGAGGAAATTAATGGATAAACAGTTTCCTTGGGGATCAGAAAAGAGCGATGGTGCTGTGAACGCTGCAGGGTATAAAACCACATCCCCACCATAACCGCCACCACCCGTGTGTTGTTAACAGCCTCGAGGAACAAACAAATTTATTTATTATGATTTTTTTTTTCTAATCTCTCCATGCCATGGCTTGCAACTCCCTTCAAGAGTTCTGTTTCTAATGCAGAACTATGCTAATGCAATCTGTCTTTTCTTTCTTTTAGTATATTTGCTCTCATGCAGATAAGTCCTCTTATCCGTTGCCTTACACCTGCTTTGCTGCTGGCTATTTCTGCCTATTGTTTTAGATTGAAAATGCTGCCATGTCTTTCTGGGCGATTGGGTGCACACACCAGGTTATGGCTTCAAAGAAAAGCTTCATGTGGATTTCAATGTGATTACATTGTATCTGTAATTAGTGAAACAGCCACTCAGTAGCAACACCAAATGAAGAAGCTGACAGATTTTGAGCGCCCCCATGTGCCTTGTCTAAACCTTTTAAAAGGTATTGATCTGAGTGGCAGCCCGGAGCCACTGAGGTGATTTCCTCTCATTGACCAAAGCACTGATGAGGCCTGTGTGTACATCTGTCTGCTCAATCTCAGTGCCCTGAAGACTGATTTTATTTCTCCGGCTTTCAAAAAATATTCTATTTGATCTTCAGTACTTTGGAAACACCTGTGGATGATACTGCCTCTTTATATCCCTTTAGCTCCTTAAAGTTGATGCTGACATTCACGCTTGTGGCTCCAGGCTGGGCCACTGTGCCCACATCATAAGTGTACAAATGTTAAATTGTTAAATTGTCTTTTTTTTTTTTTTTCTCAAAGCTGGGATGAATGATTGTTCCAGCTGTGCATTCATTTGCCTTCAGGTCTTCATCTCACTTTAGTTGAGACATAAAAACAGATCACAGTCAGCCTCTGCAACGGGCAAAGTATGACTTTGACAACACACTAGTATTTTATTTTCTTCACACATTCTACAATAAAAATGCCACACAAAAATAGCCTGTGGTGATCATTTACTTGTTCTGCACAGACAAGACCTTTTCTGTTAAATGAAAAAAATCTGGAATATGTATCAAAATGCTTTATAACATCTCTATCTGTTGTGAATTATCAAGTTTTAATTAAAAGTGGGTATATGTGGCTGCATGAGAGCACTGGCATGGAAATAATGTGTTTTGATGGGAAGGGCTGGCTCGCTCCTGCTCTGGGGGACAGAGGGTAGCAGGGAGTGAGAAGATGCCAAACAACAGACTGAGGCAGGATATAAATCAAATCTCTCTTGAGACAATAGGGCTCAGGGCACACACGCATACACACAGTGTGATTTCTGGGGTCTGGGAGCTTCAGTACCCAAGCCAGCAGGTTAATGACTTCAGAACTCAGTGGGAACAGATTCATGCAAAAGTGATTACAACAGTAGAATAGTAATGGGGATGGAAAGCATTAGAGATTTCATTTTAGAGAAATTTGAAGAGATAATAAGGTATTATTGGTCAGGTTTGCTGCAGCTCACAGGGTCAGATAATAGCATGCGTTGTCTTTTATCCATACTGAAAACCAGAACTAAAAGAATCAAAACAAAAGAGAGCGGTTGGAAATTTTAATTACACATGATGGCAATGTCTCCACAGATTAAGGCCTTGTTCAAATTCAGGGATTTCACATTCCTTCCTCTCTGTCTGCATTGGTTATGTGTGAGATTTGGTTTTCTGATTCACGAGTAGGAAAGGAGTTCAGGAAACAGCCTACACCTGAGTGGCTTGGGCTTCAGTGTATTTAAATGGTTTATTTTTGTAACCTCACTCTGTTTGCTTCCTAGCAAACTAGTTTGTGACAAATTGGGGGCTCATCCAGGAGGGTTGTCGTCACGAATCTGAAACTGTTCTAGCTTACAAAACAAGATTCTAGCTTTGCAGACACTACATTTAATGATACATTTGGGTGGCTGTCAACAACAATGACAAATATTTCAAGCTTATTGCCTGTCTTGACATTTCACATTGACTGACAAATGGTCAGTCAGATTAACGTTATACAGTATATTCATGTGACAGTTGACCAACTGTGTGCAAATACAAGGTGGTTACATGGTATTTCCCAACTTTACAAGAGGACAAGGATCACCTGAAAGCCATCAGACTCTTCTGGAGACTTCAAAAGGTTGGTAAATGAAGGCAGCATGTCTTGCCTGCTGTCTTATTGAACACACAGTCTTTTGATTCCCATCCATTGATCCATTTTCTGCCAATTTTATCTCCCAAACCTTGTCCTCCAACTCATCCTGTGATGTTCTCAGGCTAGAATGGACATGTGATTCCTCCAGCGTGTTCTGAGTCTGCCCCAGTGTCTACTACCACTTAGACTTGCCTGGAAAACGTCCTCCAATAATCAAGGGAAGTTGTGAAGCTGTGTAGCTGTCATTGGGTTCTGAGACACAGTCTGATATACTACAGGCAAAAGAAAAGCTATGAAGCTCCTTCAGGCTGTCTTATAAAAAAAAAAAAGCAAAAAGAAACTGCTCTATTAATTAGCACTTTCTGGATGGTTACCTCAGCAACATGTTAAAAGACGGCATCCAAAATGCTTATAGGAGCCCACACATTCAGAGCTCTGAGTCTGACAACCTGCCTCAAGCAACAACTCAAGGACTGTAGATTGTGGTTCTCTATAAAACAAGGATTGATTGGCTCTGACTTCTTCGACCATAAGTTATAATGACGGGTCTTTTCACGCAGGCCTATGGCAGCACTTTCTTCCTTTCAGAGTGCATTTTAAACTAAGTTCATGTAAGCTGGACAAATTAGAGTGGACATCAATCCACACTGAGCTTAGCCTTGAAAGAAAAAGTTGGAGCAACTCAGGCCACGGAATTGCACCTCATATAAACAAACCGTCTTCAGACATTTACAGAGGGGCACATTCCTCAGCTACTTGAATCAAAAAGCTAAAAGCCAACAACAGCCAACCGCAAAAACATGACATCTACTGTATCGAAACTGGGGCAGCCAATCCAGCAGTAGTTAAAGGAAAAATTCACCACTTTAGGACATATGCTTTCTTACTCCAGGAAGATTTAAGTAGTCGTCAGGCACACAACCCACCACAAAAGCATAACACGTTATTTTTATATAGTGTATTGAGCTTTAGAGGTGCTGTTAGGTGAATTTTGTTTCTTTTGACCAGACCCAGCCCCCTGTTTCCAGTCTTTGTGCTAAACTAAGCTAAACTAAGCGACTGCATGTGGTAGCTTTGGTATTTACTGTACTGACATGAGAGTGGAGTCAATCTTCTCACCTAGTTCTCAAAAAAGAAAGTGAACAAGTGTACTAACCAAAATGTCAGACTATTCCCTTAAAGTGCTCCTACTTTCTACTTTCAGTGTTTCAATTCAACAAGAAGCTGCGATGCTTGTTAGGTTTTTCCATGCACATATACAAGCGTGGTAATTCTTTGATCCCAGTACTGGGATCCAATTAACAAATGTTAAATTTACACTACAGTCATTCTACTGTATTCTAGCCCATGTGCGTGGCCTTCCTTACTGCCAGAGCTTTGGCCTAGCCAGGCAGGGCACACAGAATCAGTGTTCTAAGAGGTTCAAAGACTGCCCTCCTCATGCCTGGTGGATCACAGACCTCTGTGTTTTTTGGCTCCGTAGAGATTTCATGGACAATCACATCATGCAGGATCGCTGCAGATGAGTAACTGATCAGTCAGTTTAAATACTGGTTAAGGAAAGATGTAGTTTTGTAGTTTCTTCATTATTGTTATTGTTGATTAGTACTGTAGATATATCCTACCCTTATGACACACAGGGGTCCTCTACGCATCACTACCTTAAATAAACACAAAGACACCACCAGGACATTGTCCCTTGGAAGGTTAGTTTCAATGTAATGTCAATTTTTTTTTTCACATTGTCAATGTCAAATTTTAATGCAGAACAATCAGCGTTGCACAGTATATACAGAATTGTACTGTGTACTGTAATATGAGAACTGGTAACCTTCAAACGTAATTTTAAATAAATTGTCCTTGAGGATTTTTTTAACGAGTTCATATTCTGAATTGCATTTACTGTGATGGCTTCACACATGCTATCCGACAATCATACATTTCTTGTGTGGCATTCTAATTTACATTTCATTCATTACGAAAATTGTTTAATTATGGATTACATGTATTTGACACATCGTATGTCATTCATTGCATAATTTAAAATATTATAAGATGGATGGCGCCAGCACTGGGATCAAAGATAAGATCACCTTTCATTACAAGAGCCTGTGTTGGTTCTTCTCATAACAATCTCCTTCACCTCGCGGGACTGGTAAACCTGAGCATGTTATAGTTCCGTTACAGTAGACGTTGAGCTCTACATGTTCCTGTTAATCCACAGTGAATGATTCTTGTGTTGCTTTTCATTCTGGTGTGTCTCTTAAAACCTATATTCCATTCCACTGCCTTCAGTGTTTATAAAATCACAATAACATAATGAAATTACAATAGAAGTAGGTAACACTGCATTTTAAACCCCCTATTTAGCATTTGTGAGCAGTATATGTACAGTTAATAGATGGTTTGTCACACACTATGACTCACTGCACTGCCAATGTAAAGGCCAATATAATATATTGTAACTGTTGTTAATTATTATACATTTCTTTGAAAAAAAAAAAATCATGTGCTCTACTGAACAGCCTGTTTACAGAACACTTGAGTCTCTCATGATTAACAGGACAGAAAATGTTACAGGAATATCATCCCTTCAACCTCAAGTGGATGAAACTCACTGCTCTCTTAGCACAAATGTTGGTGCATTGTTGAGAGTTGTGAGTAGGGACCTCTGAAGTGATGGCTTGGAAAGTGCTGATTTGGATGCGAGCTTCATAACTGCAGTGTACACAACATTTAAACATAAACTGTAGTTACAAATCCACTATCCTATGTGTGTCTGAACCTGCCACCAAATATTCTCATTCATCTGGAGCCCTTATGCCATCTGGAGAAAATATGATTTCAGCGATAATTTCAGAGCGATTCCTCAGGACACTTCCTAATGCCACATTTTAATTGACTTTTTATTGACTGTTGCCAGGGAATTTGGAGAATGCCTCATTATATGAGTTGTTAAACTGAGTTCATAAACCCAAGTGTGTCTCTCCTGGGCTGGCTGTCATTTGCACTTTTAATTAAGAGGACTCCAGTGTCAGTATAGAGATCCGTTTTATTTTGATCTGATTCACTGACTATTACATCCATATTGCTCCGATCTCAACTATTCCGATTTGCTCTTGATTAACTCATTTGTTTTACTATGGTGTAGTTAGTGCTGGTTATTAGACTTAAATAATGACGATGATGGGTGAAAATTATGACTGTCTATATGACTTTTTCCATGCTTTCTCTGTCACCCCCTCGGTCCCAGGTCCTGACAGTTGCCTCGTAAACAGCGTAGAATGGGGAGCCAAATCATTTGGCACATTCATCACTGACTACCGCCTGCCATTGACACACAGTGATTGGCAACCACCTGTCATTGGCCACGCTCTTGTTTGATTTGATCCTCAATCCAAAATCCGTCCTAGCATGTGTGGTGCCTCATGCATACCAAGCAGAGAGGCTGCCTGGGAGGTTAAACAGTTCATTATCTGATTATGGAAGACCATTTGTAGAATCACCAGCAATAATGATAAAAGAAAGCATTAGATTTTTAGTGGCAGAGAATCAGAACGTGGCAAAGCACACTATTTTTTTTTTAATCACAGGCATAACACAGTGAGAGCTCACTTTGGGCATATTAACCAAATGTGTCACATTTTGTTCTGTGCTGCGATATCTGTGTCATGTTCACAGTGTCCAAGATGTTAATTAATTATGAAAAATTACAAGCAGTCCATGACAGCATGCCCCTAATTTTTGAAAAGCTGATTTAACGCCTTGTTGTTCTTCAATTGAAACTTTAGGCAAAAACATGTTTGTCCTTCTTTTTTGTATCAAAATGGATGAAAAATTTTGAGAAATATTCCATAACATTCATCTTCTGATATCAACAAGTAGACAGCTACACGCATGAAAAATGATCTGCTGTCATGAAGATTAATTGTTAACTGCAATTAACTGCTTAATTGTGGTGGCATTCATTTTGGACTGTAATAAAACTTGGAGCCAATACTTTTGACTGCATGTCAAGATTGGTTTAAAAAATGAAAAAGCAGATATATACACTACTTTAAAAAGGATAGAACAGGACACGTTACAAAAGATGGGGTGTATAATTTACGGGTAAAAAAAACTGAGTATGTTTCAAATTAAAAAAAAATGAGAGTGAAAGTAATATCCTATGTAAATCAGAGCACTGTTGGCTCTGGATTCAAAGTCAGATGAATGGTGGAGTGCTATGAATCATTCAAGCTGTCAAGAAATACTACTACATAGAAAAAAAGACTCACATCTGACATCTATGTCTGGATAACAAGGAAGGATGGTGATTTCTTACAGACAAAAACCTCAAAATTTCTTTGATATAATCCGCATGTTTTAATCATTGAGAGCTTACCATGAGATTTGTGGTTTGACCAAGTGCTGCGTGTTGAGCCAATTAGCACTATTTCCTTCTGAGGTATTGGTTATTGCTTGTGCTTTAACAACAATACTACATCCTTTAAACCTGTTCGTTAATAGATGTGTGGACAACCACAAATGGAATTTTAATTAGATTAAACATCTCTCCATATCTGTTGGCTGAACTCCTGATTGGACCAGACGGGTTGAGTTATTATGATTAAACCGAGTGTTTATGGACGAATGATTCCAACGTACCTGAAAATCGATAGAGGACACCTCAAGGACCATTTTCATGACAAGTAGCCTGTGTTGCATAATAAGGTTTCTTCAGCTTCTACCTGGTGATTAATTACATTCAATACTGGTGTTGAGCTTAGTCATTTAGTTTGTGTAAAGAGGCATAAGCTGCTTTAATGCCTATTTCAGATTGGAAAAATATGGGTTTTCAATCCATAAAGACATCCCCAACTGAAAATCACAAACCTTTAAGACGTGGTATAACATCAATCTTTGTTTGGACATTTTCAATCATACTGTCACACAGTGTATTGTGTCCATTGCTGAAGGGTTACTCTGCTTCTCTCTCATGCTAAATTGACCGAGACTCTCCCGGCACCCAGGGATTCACAGATGTATGCATTAGGACACCTGAAACCACACAGAAAGGACCAGTGGCAGTTAGTTAACCAAGAGTGATAGTTACTATAACATTGTGTTATAACTTGGGATGGGAATTGGTAAAATGTTATGGATGTCAAATCTATTATCAGTTCTGCTTATTGATCTGACCTTTACGACTTGTTTGATGTTCTTGAATTACTTTCTTTAATGTAAAATGTCTGCTTTCTGTTCATTCCACACGTTGCATATGTTGTGTTCTGACACAAATTTACTCTTTTTTTTTGGTTCATTTTCTCATGAATTGGAATTTACATTATAGCATTTTCAAATTAAGAGTCTTTTTTTTTCAATTAATTTAACAGCTCATTTACTTATTGGACTGGAGAAATTGTTTTTCCATTTACAGCTGTTTTTCTGAAAATGAGTAGTGACAAACCGGTTAAAGACCTCATTTGTGACACAGTCCACAATACACTACATGAGGGAATAGAAAGTTACACACAATCACCCTCACCCTGTAAAGGAAGGAGCAACAGGAGGTCAACTCTTTAACTTTTGTAAGAAGTTCGGTAAGAATCAGTGAATACGTTCTCTCAATGGCAATGTTCTTAAACGTCCCTGATATCCAGAGTAAGGTGATGCTTTAGGAATAAAAATACAGGTTATACGTACATGGCAACCATGGTAACAAGTCAGGTAAAATAGTGACCTGTCATCTCTCTCACCCTCAGCATAAACAGATGAGTGGCAACATCTAGGCCATTTATTGCAGCTTAGAACGAGCAGCAATGTTCCAGGAAGCAGCTCGCTGAACCTCTACTAGTACATTACATGACCAAACTGACATTATTTTACACCAGTTTCATAAGGAATAGAAATCAAGTTCGTGCCTTCAGGCTAGTAACACTAACATAATTAAATAAGGACGAAACCATTTTTCGTAGATCTAGCATGCTGACAAGATTCGTTCTTGTTACTGGAGACCTATACTGATTATATAAGCCTCCCCACATAATCTCAAGCATCATGACACTATCCATTACATACATTACAAGATAAGTTTAATTGGTCTGACCATATGTGAAGAGGCCGTTTGACCGTTGCCCTCTCTACACTTGTGTTGCTATTGGTGTGGATGACGCAATTATCAATGGGGTCAGTGCTTGTGGCCTTGATATAATTAGATCAATCTCCCATAACATCATGAGTCTGGCATAAAATAATAAGATCAGTGCAGCATAAATCAAGAGTTTTTAAATAGGAGGAACATAGCCTTAAAATGTAATTTAACAGAAATGATTTGCTTTTACTTTGAGTTATGGATACCAAAGACTCTTTTTTTCCTTATCTTATCACTGGATTTAGTTTAGGTTTAGGACTAATCTTACTACTGTTTAAAAGCGCTGATGTATTTGCATACACCAGGGTGGAAGTTTGGAATTTGTAGATCAGAGCTTACATGGGATCAGTGTGGGATGGGATCAGGAAAGACTCTACATGTAGGCACTTTATACTGTACAATCTCATGTGCAGATTCAGCACTTACATCTAATGCGCTTGACACTGAGGGGTATTTTCACTCTGCTTACTGAGATTTACAGTAATGACAGAAACAAAAAGACAAATCGCAGCTGATCTTCCCAGTCCTGCCTGATGGATAGATATTATGCAGAATGCAAACACTAGCAAACAGGGCATTTGAAAAACACAGTTCCTTCTTACTCAAACATGAGCTCAGCTGTAATGTCATAATGTTCAGCTATAAAATGCTCTGTGCTATGTAGGAGTATTTGTATAGAGACAGATTTAATTCCTCTCTACCTCTTTATCTATAGCCTGCCATTAAGACGCAACAGCAGGCAAACATTTGCTTATTTGTATGCAAGAAACCAACAGCATAGTTGAGACTGTATAATTTTCCTAATCAGTGTGGCATATATTGGACTTTTATTTTATCTGTTTGTTGACATTGGCTTTGTTTCCTCATATTTTAGTGTCCCACAAACCCCTGTATGTGTAAAAATAATAATTGCAAAGTCTACTTTTTTCTTTTCCACATTTTTTTCTGACCTTATTAAAACCCTATAGGGTTTTGAAGTGCTAACTCTTCCCATCACTACAAACTGAGTTTACAGAAAAGGAAGTATTTCATGTTTCATATATGGGCTGCACATGAACAAATACATATTCCTTTTGTTTGCCAAAGTGACATTGATAAAAAGAGAATTGTACAATGATGAAATGAAAATGATTAAGGTTTTAGAATAAATTCAGTCTTAAAAACTCAAAGGAAATTCATTTGTACAAGTATGTACAAGGACAAAGGAACTCAGGTTTCTGTGGCCACATGCTTCAGGAGCAGTGCTGCGTAAAAAAAGTACTGTCAGCACTTTTTACAAAATTAAAGACCAATGAAAATCCACATTCAGAAGAAAGGCACATAGCACACTTCTAAAATATGTTCAGTTCAAAATCAGCTCTCTGACCTTTCATATTAAGTGTGTTTTTTAGTTTTTAAACTGTGCCTGAAGTCTCCATGGCCCCCAAAGGAACATTAGGGTTAAATGTAGGACTCAGAGGCAGGCAGATTTAGTGAAAACAAACTTTACAGTGTTTGTTGTTCAAATCAGTGTTCTCCAACAGGTGATCAGTCCAAACAGGCCAAAGAAAAAAAGAGCAGATAAATGATCATAATTTACACAACTGAAAGAAGAAACAGAAAGTCACAATAAAAGACCAGGCAAATGAGGGACAGCAGCAGGGAACAACAGCAGCCCATGAACTGAGGAGCTGATTGGGAAATTAGGAGCAGGCACACAGGTGGGTGTGGCAGTCAGGTGATCTCTAAAGGCAGGAAATAGCTAGTACAAATGTGGAGCAGAGACCAGAAGCATGGTTTGGCAAACTCAGGACAGGAAAACTAATTCTAAAGACACTGAGAGCTGACTATAGTCAAGACACACATTTTTGAATTTGGACCATAAATTCACAACATGATCCTGCTGTATATTGAGGCAGTTCGGGCTGGCTCCAGAGAGGTTTGGATTAGTTCCATTTCACTGATATTTAATTCATTTGATCCCCTGAACAGAATAACAATGAAAGAATTAAATCAGATGTCAAATTCTGCACCAAGTGATATAACTCCACAAAAATCTTATCTGGAAGTGTGTCTCTAAATCTCAGTCTTGTCAAACTGAGGCGTACGGCCTAAATCTGGTTATGGAGGACTGGATGTGAAGACGTTTGGGAATCCCTGCGTGTGGATAAAACGCTGCAGCACAACTTTGGGTGGCGCTAGAGTGCAAGAAAAGGGGAAGTGGATGAAAAACCAACACAATTCACGGGTTAATCTGCCAGGAGAATCACTTTGTGGCTTCGGCTGTCTCCACATCCCGCTGGATGATGTGTGAATTTCTTCAGCGGGTGGTAGGACTTGCCACCTGTCAGGAATGGTAAACAGCCTAGATCGCTGAAGACTGCGCCGACCTCTCCCACTTTTTTATTGGAAAACGTTTTTTATTTATTTTTGTTTTTTGTGCAGGGTCGCCTGCATTAATGAAATGAACACGGACAACTTTGACTGACCGGTTGCGCAGGACAAAGTGAGCCACACGCAGAAACTGGCAGTGGTGAGATTATAAACGGAGTCTCTGAGCGCCCGGGAGGCTCCGACCCCTCTCGCTTTGAAGATTAGAGGGTTGACGGCATCTGAAGGACACTAAGAACAGGATTAGGTATTGTGCAGGCTAACCTACTTCTCATCACTCCTACATTTTGTCCTCTGAATATTTGCGCAATGACCTTTGGTGCACTTGGAATACAACGGGTGCGCCCCTGAGGTAAGAACATTATTTTGGCACTGCCGAGTTTTCTTAAGGCTGTTGAGATTAATTATGTATGTGAAGTTGTGTCAGACAGTAAAACCCACTCTGAACATACAGCAGTTGGTATTTGGAAAATGACATCCTCTGCTAAAGCCTGTTACGCGCAGGTGCCATCGCAGTCCTTTTGAATAATATTGATATATATTTGATAGGCACAGTTTTAGTGGAGGGATGGCCCTCGTGTTCTGCGTTGTGTGGCTTTATCCAGGGACCATGCATGGTATTTCACACGCTTTACACGTCAGCCTATTCAAGCGCTCTGAAGATCCAACGCTCCATACGCATGAAGGCTAATGTAATTTGCCGAACGTGTACAAATTCAGAGATCAATACTTCAGGGATTCGTCTTTGGTATCGGTGTCAGATCTGTTTTTAAATGCCTCGACATTTAATTTGGATCCTTTTTGGACAGTGCCATCATTTTTACCTCATCCCACGCCAGAAGTCATTTACACATTTACACATATATATGTATATGACTTGGAGTTGTTTCTAATGACACACGCTCTTATGCATAATGATATGCTCATTTTCTCTACAGGGTAAATGTCGTAGCCTTGTTTTATTAATTACTTAGACAGGAGAGTGGCTCAGCGTCAGCTTTACATAATGTACAATTTATTGTTCATCAAATAAGCAGCAAATCCTTAGAAAATACTTTTAAAAAATAGCCTTGAGTTGATGATTAAAGACTGCACGTCTATTCACTTCTGTCCCAACAACTGAGTGCAAAGAAATCCCACTTTATTTTACACACACTCTCTCATGCCTTGAACTGCAGTCTGTCATCTATACAACTGCAAGCAACTGAAGACCTAGTGTATGAGCTCAAAAGCCACTGTAATTTGTTTAGTGTGGTATTGAGTTGAGTGGCATGGATAAAGAAACCCCCACTGCAACAATATGGCTCTGCATTCTGAGGGACACTGCTGAGATCAGGGCAGTTTGACTTAGACCACTACAACATTTAGTTTAGATTTCCCTGAAGACTATCGCGCACACTTATGGTGCGAACTGGACACATGTTTTAATTTGACTTTAAAACATGTGTCCGTCATTGTAGGTAGCTGCAGGTATTCATAGGATTCAGCCAGTGAGATTAAATATATTGACACTGTATCCAGGATTATGAACGTAGTGTTGTTAACAGTGAACCTCAAGGAATGGCACACACTCCTGTCACCCTGCTCTTTAAGGATGTGTTTAAAATACCTTCTCTTCTCACCTCTGACATTATTTCATGTGTACTACAGTTCCCAGCAGCTACAGGTTTGGATAGTGCCCTAGAAGTGTGCAGAGAATATGTAAAAAGCATTGCTGCAGGATGTCTTCATGAGTCTAGGGTTGGGCCAGCTCTTTCCAGAGGCTCACATTTGGGAAATGAGAGATGAAGAGTAGTGTGGCTCAGGCCAGCCAGACTCCATTGATATTCTGCCTGTGTCCTTCTCCATAGGCAGCCCATTGTCATGGCTTGCTCAGTGGGATAGCATCTGATGATTGAGGGGGTATGGAAAAGGGTTGAAAGCCAGCTTGGAAAGAAACTAAAAGTTCATTTATTGAAGGTTAAAGATATATTCTCACAGTAATGGATGAGCGTGTGTGTGTGTGTGTGAGTGTGTTTAGTTTGTATTTCATGACATGAACCTTACTACAAGCACAGACTAATATGGTCAGCATATCTTTGTTTGCTAATTAAATTTACCTTGCTTTACTTTATTAGAGTAGAAATGCAATTAGATGCATATGTAACAAAATGGCACTTGACTTGTTCAGTACCCCCATGACACTTTAATTTTCTCTAATTGTACCCTGGATGGCATAAAAACAAAAACGGGAATTCCGAGCAAAGCAGGTGCATCCCAAGCTTCAAAGGGTGCAGCCTCTCTGACGTCAGGTGCAACAGTGCCACACTGTGTGGCCACTCAGCCTCTATAAGATTCATGGCCAGCCAAGCAGAAAGATTTATCTGTCGTGAGTGTGTGAAATTGCAATGCTCTGCAGTATTCTGTCCAGGGCCGATGAGAGAGACAGATTCTCCATTGCTTTGGGAAATAAAGAAGTAACAGAGAGGAGCCGTGCACAAAAAATAGCAAGCAATAATGGCTGCCTGTGCCGTGTGTCAGGTAAAAGTGATCAAGGCTGTAGTTTGTTTTATTTTATTTTATTTTTTGTTTTTATTTCTTATTTTTTTTAGAAAGAGAGAAAGGAAATAAGCAGAAAAGAGGAACCACGAGCAACAAAGAAATTCATCTGAGGACTTGAACAAATAGGGGTAACTTTTGAACAGTGCCATGGAAGTTGACGCACTGAAATGCAAAAGTTTACAAGTGGCTGCAACAGGACAACTGTGCTCTCAGCTCAGCGCTGATTCTTTATTTATTTTCATTTTTTATTTGCTCCCACTTGCTGTGAAAGTCACTGTTAATATACACCTTAAAGGGCATATATAAAGAAAACAAAATGTGCAGATTTATTCAGTAAATTGCACTGAAGTAAAACAGACGATCATTCAGAAATACAAGGTATTCTTTTCTGATTCTGTAAAGCACCAATCAATAGTTTTTAAGGTGTTATTTTTAATACAATATACTGATGTACACATTTGGTTATGATTTGTGGGCCAAAAGTATAGTTTTTTTTCTGCACAATTGCACAACAATATAGACTGATGAGCTGATTATAGTCACCACGTTATAAGTAAGCATATGCAGATAATTAAATCTATATTTTAATGAGACTAAAATTGACACAAGCGTCATTAAAGATTCTTTTTTTTTTCCATTCTGGAAGGACTCATGGGCTGCATACAACATTTCATCAGCTCAGTTTTGAGGTGTTGTAAATTTATACCCCAAAGCTTGTAGCTGAATCAGGTTGTTGTTGAGCTCAGCTAACCATTGTTGCCAGCAGCTGTAGCAGAAACTGTATCCAGGTCTCCACTGAACCATTAAGAGAGAGGATGATTGCATATAAGTTCTCTCGGTGTGGCAACACCAATAGTCTCAAAATTAATGGAAAGGGAACTTGATATGAATATGAAAATCCATGCATATCAATGCGCTGCAGATCTTTTCCGTTCTCTCTTGCGGTTTCCCGCTGCTCTATCTCTCTTTCCTTGTCACTTTCAAACACAGTGACTAGTTCTGTCCTTCCACCTGCTGCTCCGTTCTGTCTGATAAGACCTCTTTGAACTGGGTAACAGGTGTATGAAATAATACTGATACATACACAAAATGTGGGATCCCATTTTATTTTATATTTTTTAGGTTTGGTTAATAAACCGTATTGGAGCAGGGAGCACAGTCAGCTAATCTACAGCAGAACCTAACACTGCAGAATGTTGAAGGGCACTTTGTTCGTCAGCTCTTGTGCTTTTCACCCTCTTGTTAAGTCTCTGAATGTGAACTACAGTAACTCTTGCTGACTGGGCAGCAGCGTCTTGTTGAGAGTAGGAATCTTTTAAGTGTTAAACATGTATGTTTGGGAATGCTGGGCTTTTGATTGGATTCCCACATTTTTCTGAGAAAATAAGGGTGTTGAAATGAAATTCCTTCCTTCAGAAATGATTACCTACGTGCCTTTGAGAAGGGCAGTGGTCAACAGTGGAACAAGTGTTGTTCTGATTGGCTCCCCAATGTGTGTGTGTGTGTGTCTGTGTGTGTGTGCATGCAAGCCATGTGTAACCTCTCCTCCATATGAAAATCTTATCAGATGTTTCTGTGAGTAATAAAGAGGCTGCATAATAGAGCTTCCCCTTTACTGAACTGCCCATTTTAATAACGGTGTCAAACTCTAACTTGCCGATTACACCATCTGCAAAACCTTATCATGCTGTTGATATTTGGGCCTTTGCCCTTTTGAATCAACAATTAGACAGGGACAGAAAGCAGTTTGTTTACTTGCCCTTCAGTTAAAGTCCATCTAATCAGCATGATCTGAGGTGCATCAGTAAGTATACATTAAGTGTCATCTCCCTCTAGCAGCTGCCTATGGAAGAAATTTATCATTTTTAAGAAAGCACTGACCGCTTGACATTTGAGGGGCACCAGTTTGAGAGAAGCAGATATGCAGATTATTTTCATCTATAATTTGTGAGGAACTTTGCAAGTGTCCGTGTGTTTGCTGATTGAAATTCCATTAGCAGAAATTACTATTTGCCCTAGCTCCAAATAAACACTGCTGTACGAAAAGCAAATGGAGGGGAAGAATGTGAATTACCATACTATGATAATAGCTACACTAAACATTGACTGCATGATTTGTAGGTGTGGACAGATAACATTGTGGCCATGTTTCAATTTCACACTCCAGTAAGAGTATTTATCTGTGGCTGGTGTGACAGGTTATCAAATATGTTCTGTAACTTTACTACGCAGGATGATTACACAGACCCTCTGTGACCTTCCTTATATATGTACTTCATAATTATTCGAATATTGTGAATCAAATCACAGAAAGAAGTTAACTAGATGAAAGACTGAAAAGATAGCTACTCACACTGCAGCCAGTTCTTATTTTTATTAAGAATTTATGGAATAACTCATATTTATATTATGAATTAGCTCATCTATTCTTTTCAGTAACTCAATAAGAAAATCTATGGAATGTCTGAAATAATGAAAAAGGTCCATCACAAATTACCACAATGCTAATGTGTCTGTAACATTTGTGGATTATTATAGATTATTATTTTCAGTTTATAAAAACAAATACATAAGAAAGCACTTGTTTTTTTTTTACACATGCAGCAGGGTTGGAGCAACATTAGCATTAATTTGGACTTGTCTTTATGCCACACTGTGTATATAAGTCTAATTTTTTACTCTCCTCTTAACTCCTGGGCTCTGCCAGCTATTGAGGAAACTATTTGGCTCATTAGCTGCTAAATGATCTGCTATGTTCACCAGCTAGTTGCTAACTTTCTCTATGCGCCGCTCAAGAATGGACAAGTAGCTTACAGTGGCTTTTTAGAGCTTTTTCACTGAGAACAGCTGCCTGTTGCCGCTGAAGATGACGTTGATGAGAGGGAATCAAAACTGCTGTCATAGAACCAAAATTATGAGTTACAATAAAAGGTGCCAAAATTCTCTGTAGAGCTGAATTAAACTTCAGAATCAGGTGATAATTTATGTGCGGGATTGTCACCACATTAACCTCTTTTACATGTTGTCATTTGATCAACTGTCTCAGCTTTGAGTTAAAGCTACTATGGATAGAATTTTACAGTCCATGCTTTTACATCTGGTTCTGACTGGTTTAGTTGTTTTCGGTGCAGCTAGTTTGAACTGGTCATTCAGTTTGAAACTTCAGATACTTGTAAACTCAAGGATGCACTCAATGGATGCACAAACTGACGAGCCCAGAGCTGATGTTGCTGTGCACTCAAATAGGCTCGCCAGGAGAAATACCATCAGTATAATGATGCTCGAACTGAAATCTATGAATTTTTATATTCAGAATTTCTAACAATTCCAAACATCTAGGTTACGCTGTTGGCAATATCACAGAAATTAAAAAAAAAAAAAAAAAAAAGCACATCACGACACAAGGCAACCTGCTAAGGCCTGTGAAGGATTTTAGTCTCAGAGGGATAAATCTTGAAGTACGTAAGAACCACCCCCCACTTCACCAATAAAACATCTCCAAATTCTCATGCTCTCTTGCTCTCTCTTGAGCACACACTCAGACACACAGGCTCACACATGTGCAGCCTTTTTTTGAATATCTATTTCAAGCCTAAAAATAGTAAGATGCACACAATGCTATGGGGCTCTAAGGCAATCGCAGGTTGTGGGAGCATGATATGTGATTCCAGGGTGACATTTCACTGATTATGCTTTAAGTCATAGATAATCTGAAGTTGTTGGGTATTTTTCTCACCACATGACGTGTTTGGTTGGCTAAGAATAATCACACCCTTGTAGTCTTAAAGCTCCAGATAGTGTCAAAGGTAGCTGAGGGATAATTTCTGGCCTGGTGGTGACTTTACCAACCTCTCCACATAGACTGAGCTATTTAAATTAACAGTACAGGAAGTGAGAGAGGTTAAATGAATACATGCTGTCATGAGCTTCATTTCCCTGAGACAAGTTGTAAGAATATCATCTCTAACTGGTTTATTGACGGCCAGTCAGATTTATTTGTGTGCCAGTATCAAAAATCACTAGTAGGCTGTAATTATCTTGTCCAAAGTACTCTGGTTTGTGATATTTTCTAAATAAAACCAACCTCTTCAAAGGGCATTAATACGTGCAGTTCACCAGTGGCTGAAAAAAAAACATTTTCAAATATTTATAAGATTTTAATTCAAGTCATTTAAAAATGTAAACTGTAAACAGAACTAAGCTACAGTTATGCTGGAACAAGAAGTGTGCAGCTTATTCGGGTAATGTAGCATTGTCATCAAAGGGTCTCAAGTTGCTGCTTTGCTTGTGTTCAGCATCATCTTGCATGATCAATGAGAATGTTCAGCCATGCCGCTGTTTTCACTCTACAGCTTTTTGGCGTAGGAGGGGATCCTGCTTGTGACTGTAGTTAAACTAAACCTTTATTTGTATTTGTTATTGAGATGCAAAAAGCGGTTATGTCTGATCATCATCCTATCTTTTCATGTGACTGTTTATAACTTTGCCCCAGAGAGGGCGACTTACAAAAACCTGACCTGCATATAAAACATCCATTTAAGATCGAAGCAGAGCATAAAGAAGATGCTGTGTAATAAATGTGTCATGCATCCTCCCTTCATGAAGGTTATAGTGTTCAGCTTCAGAGAGGTGTTGATTCAACTGCATGATCATTTTGGAGGATGTAGTTTACGCTGCTGTTGAACTTTATTGTGTTATACAGAGAGGTGTGCAAGTTATGTAGACTACCCTCTTTGATTTAATGCTCAACTGTTGTATGCGAGTTTAGCCATTTTAGCCAGGTGTACCTAAACTGTATGTATCTGTCTAGAGAGAGAGAGAGAGAGAGAGAGAGAGAGAGAGAGAGAGAGAGAGAGAGGCCTCTACCTTCAGCAGGGTATAGGCTGTTCAGTTCTTTAGATGTAAATGCTAAATGCAGTCTCACTGGACTGTGAAAAAACTCAAGGAACAAGAAGGAGACTGGTGTCCTGCGACCTGAGAGATCTGCTGGATTGGTAAAATGAGAGCATTTCTGATATGCACTATGGAGCAATGGCATTAAGAGTTTTTTTTTTTTTTATACCAAGCGGAGGATCTTAAATTGTTTTATGAAAGCAGTGGATGGTCAGTGGAGGTTTCTGAGGACGAAAGTGATGTGGTCTGAGATTTTCTTTGGCATAGCTTTGAAAACTAAAATTAGTATTGTTGTCAAGGATTAAGCAAAGAAGGGTTGAGAAGGAGGGCTCCAAGGATGGACCTCACATAATATGTTATATTTGTTGGAGTGAAATGTGACCAAATGTGATGTGGTGAGATACATGTAAATGTCAGAAAGACCCATCCACTTTTCTCACATCCACTAAGGTCCCATGTCGGCTAAATCTGTGCATGTCAAAACTGATTTTCGTACATCAGTTATGTGCACAAATCTCTTTGCTATATTCTGCTTAGGCTATAGCCAAGTCAACACATGAAGATGTGCGGAGTGTGTCCATATAAAAGCAGCTATCTTAATAAGCAAATGTGATTAGAGACAAAAATGAGTGATTAGCGTGGCTTCGTCCTGGCTTTCATTTTCAGTGTGTTACGCTCTCCCCTAAAGCTGACACATCAGCATCCTTTGGACATTTCTTCTTAGTTCTTTCCTTTTTCACGGCCGTGTTTTACTCTGTAATGTTCAGCAGTTTTAACATCTGTGTCACATCTTCAATGTGCTCTAAAGAACAGTCTGATCATAGAGAAACCAGGCTGATGTGTTCAATCTTTCTGTTGACACTTGTCTCCAAGCGCCTCTGATGTCAAGCACGTAGCAAGTTATCAGTTACATTATTAATTTTGCTAATTAGTGTCCACATGAGCAGTGCTCATAAAACATCAAAGACAGTTGACTTTTGGGAAACATAATTATGCAGTGAGAAATAGGTTTATCTTGGTAGCGTGTTCTTTGCAAAAAAAAAAAAATGTCCTCCTGGTTATTTTGGATAGAGATTGTAGATCCAAAGAAAAAAAAAAAAACGGGGGTTGGAACTGCTGCATGTAGATTCTCAAAAAACACAAACCCACTCAAAGAAAACAGAGGCTGAAAAATGTAGCTCTAGCATCCATTGCCTGCAGGTGGCGCAAACACAAAAACTGCAATAGTTATTACTGTCTTCACCTGTTGGAGGCAACATTGACACCCTCACATCTGCAGGTCTTCGCGCTCTCTAGAGTTATATTTCTATCCTGAATCTGCTGCCTGCTCAATATGAATGAATGAGAATTCAATGAGATAACATATCTAAACAAGTATAAATCATAAGGGACAAATGAGATAAAAATCAAATCTGTAGTAAGACTAAAAGTACGTTTTCAGAACGTTGGTGTGTTTGAGTGACAGTGAAATTTAACTTACAGAGTAGGAGGAGATGTAGTTGGTCAAAGCTTTGTAGTTAAAACTTTCTTGGCAAAGAGAAAGCATACTTTTCACTGCTTTGAGCTTAATGTAAGTATAGGTTTAAGCAATTTGAACAAATGACCTGTGCTGTCAAAAATAGTCTCAAAAGATCACATAGCTAGAGGGGCTCAGCCTATTTCCCTGCATGAAAACAATATCCAGCTGTTAGCTGCATGCAGAAGAGGACATCTTAGCATGTTTTGTTTTTTAAAGGAGTTGCTTCATTAAGAAACTGAATTAAAACATCACAGGATTTTTATTTGTTTACTTTCACAATACAGGTACACAAAAACAAATGAAATCCAACCCCTTGTGGATTACAATTTAAAAATTGTGCATCATCATCTTAGCCACATGAGTTATAAATTCGCTCCCAAGACACTGAACATTTGCAGCTTTGTTCACCTGAGTACTACCTGGCAGTTTGGCTGCAGGTTTACGGGTAACAGATTTATCACAGCAGTCAGTTTCTGTTGCATTTTGCCCTCTAACAAGAGCAAAAAATTCTAAATGTACAAGATGGAGATTTAATGCATAAAATGGATGGATCATAAGCCTGAAGTCTGTTGTTGCTTTCAGCTGCAAGTGATTTAAATTATAGTTTGAGGTGAGAATAAATAAAGCCTCCTCATTCCAGGTGACAGAGTCCATTTGGAGGCCCATTCACTGTCACCCCTCAGGGTGCTTGTGATATAGACTATTGATTCAAGAGCAATTCTGCTTTGTGGGGTTTATTTTGGCTCTTGCATGATTTTTCTGTCACGTCGCTACAACTTTAAAGAATATGTCTTTTCCAAAACTTTTGTTCTGTGGCATTTTTTTGTTCAACAAGACCTCCTCACTGTTTAGCAGCAACGTCTTAGATTGAATATTAATCAAAGCATTCTTGTGACGGATGTGGCCTAAAAAAAAAAATAAACCCATTCATCATAAGAAGGGGACATCATTGTTTTGACGTCTGTTGATAATCAGGTCAGATGAAGTAGAGCTTGACTTGATCAAAACCAATGTACAGCCTCATTTGTAACACACATAGTCCATTAGCCACCCCACCATGAGCAGACCCTACAACGCAAGCTTACTGCTGTCATTTAGAGAAGTTCAGTCTTCCAAATGCACATTTGATAATGCACACCTGTGCCCCCATTTGTAAATTCTTTTGGGTGGAGTTTTTTGGGTGCAGGCAATTAAAACTCTCAAGTTTTAAGCAAATTTCTGAGAAAGGAAAAAAAAACAAAAAAACAATTTAAATAATTAATTCTGATGAACTTAGCAATGTTCATCAGTCAGCACGAGTGTGTCAGGTTGTTTGACATTCTCGCATCAGTAATGGCTGTTAAGACAGAGATAAACGGCAAGGATCCAATTATATTGTGGCCTTTAAACATCACACAAGGCCAGAATGTTTGGAAGGAAACGGCACTTACTTCACCTTGTCCTTTAATGTCTTCACACTGATTGTGAGTCACTGCCACTCTCTGATTTCAGTCATACAGCTCTGTGGTCATTTCTGTCATCCGCTGTGCTTGATGTTTCTATTCATGTTTCTTCATGTTTTATTATTGAAAATAGAAAAGTACTGGAGATTGTAGACTGTGTCTGGGAAGCTGTAGGTTGAAGTGCCTGTTGTGAGGGCATAATGTCTAGTTCTTTCATTTCGTCACTTAGATTCTTGAACTCCTGTTTCTGTGTCTGTGGACCCGCTCGTGTTGTGGACTGTTGATTGGGAAGTGAGAGAGTCATGAGTGGTCCAGCCAGTCAATTAGGGGCACCTTCACCTAATTAACCTCCCTCTCTATAACAGTACAAGCTTGCTGAAGAGCTTGTAGACTGAAATACCATAGTACATGTCATGCCACTGAATAATGAGAGTCCATTACAGGCCTTTCAGCTTGAAAAGGCTATCGTCCATACAGCCAGCTGTTGAAAGGGGAACACATAATTAGATACTTATTCCCAAGAGAGGAAGACTGATGTCCGCAGGAGTGGCATGGAATTGTGAGTCTTGTTGTCAAATTTACAAATAATGTATCTCACTCATCTACTCCACTCATTTTTTTTTTTTTTGGTGTTGAAACGTAGCCGTGCTATTCCATCTACAGCCTATAGTCCTTGCTATAAATCAGATTTGTAATGTTTAGAATTAAAGGACTATTCCACTCTTTCTGGAGCTCCATCTGGAATAGTAGCGATTGATGCAAAGTACATTAATGCTATCTATATGAGGGAGATAGCTAATTCAAAGCCTGCCAGAATTAGCACTTTGAGCAGCAGCCAAATGGATTTTGGTCATTTATTCTGTCAAATTGTGCCTCATCTATCATTTATTCTGATTGTATCAGGTGTGTTCACATCTGTGTCTGCTTGTCCATGTGGAAGAATGGTCATGGCCAGTATTTTAATGCTTCTCTTTATAAGTTAAATGCAGTTAAGTGTTGAAACATTATACATCAAAGCTGGGCTATGCAAGTTAGTTCAAACTCTGCTTACTTTCTCTATCTTTGCACATCTGGCCAATCGCTGTGAGAAGTGGGCATGAATGTCGGATTGTCTGTTTCAGAAAGTTTACAGAAATTGTCAGCCCCCCAGGTCTGACATTAGAAAGGTGTGAGGGGAGGGGGTTTCAGAACAAATTTAATAGAATTATACTGGCACCTTCAATTGTGCTAAATGTAAGTGACCATATTTAGCCACTCTTAATGATCATAGCCAGAAAAAACAAGAAGAACAAGACAGCTATTTACTGTTCAGGGTAACATTTAACAGTTCTTGACCTCTGAGGCATTTTGGTATCCATTTGGTACCTTTAAAAACACAATGAAAATGATGAAGCAAGAAACTCTGCGGACACCAGGGCATTTTGACCTGAGGTCAAGATTTATTTCCTGTTTCAGTAATTGTCATTCTTGGGTAGGCTGCAAGGTTTTTTTTCTGGTAAAATATATTTTAACTTTTAAGCACCATGGCTCAGCATAGGCTGTAGTTAAGGAAAAAGAAGGGAAAAAATTACTGTACCTCATTATATTTTTCTCTCCCCTACCGATAATCAGTGTGGTCTCTGGTCCAAGCTGCTTTTCCCATATTGTGACATTTTATATCAAATATTTCATTAATCCAGCCTAGCAAGGAGCTGAGAACACTGTTTGAACATGACAGGCTCAAGGGGATGAGGAGGGATAGGCTTTTAATGAAGAGGACAAGGTTTTAGCTTGGGAAAATGAATACTAGCAAAGAGTGGGAATTACTTCTCTGTTGCTTTGAAGTTAATGTGAGAGACTCAATTAAATTGGAAAAAAAGTTCTATTTTTTCTGCACTTTGCTCTGCTTAGCAGAAATCCTTCACCTTTTGCGTGAAGAGCCTTCCCACGTGCCTCAAACGTCAGTGCTCCTGCATCTTTTGTCACACAAGGAATTTGGTGTTATTCCTGCATGTGGGTTATGACACTTGGTTGACGGCAGCATGTTAATGCACATGGTCAAGGCCCATTACCCCACCAGTGATTCAATTCAATACAGAAAATGACTTTTTGCTTCAGTGAAAAAAAAAAAAAAAAAAATATATATATATATATATATATATATATATATATATATATATATATATATATATATATATATATATATATATATATATATATATATATGAGTGTTAAAGTGTTAAAGTCATTTCACAAAAGGCAAAAACATGATTTAAAAAAAAAAAACATGATCTTATTTACATAAGACAGGCACCTCACAGTAATCAAATTTGCACTGTTGCTTTCAAAGTTTACAGCACATGATATGCTGATTTTTTTTTTTTTTTTTTTTCCTGGAAGCACATTATTTTTCAGAGAACTGATTAAATCCACATATGCATTTAAAACTAAAAATATTCCACACAGATTTGTTGATTTCTCTCCAGCCTCAGCACTGAATTAAATGCCCATTGCAATAAGAATGGATTTAGTTAAACATCAGCTCTCTCACTGTCAGAACTACCCTCAGACTGCATCTTGTGTATTTCAGATGTGATCCTACCTCAGGCAGTAGACTGAGAGATCATGCTGAGTATGAAACAAACTCAGTCTGACTTACTACTGTTACATTTGTAAATCTGTGTAGACTCAAGGTCACACAAGAGTCGCAGAAATGTTTGGGATGAAGTGGAAAAAGGAAGTGGAAGAAAGAGACAGGATGATATTCCAGATACTTCAGATTTAGTTTATAAAATGGAATCAGCTGGAATTGGAGACAAATCACGCACTAAACTGTACTGTAAACTCTATACTGTATACTCTATAGTTTTTTTTCCCCGCATTAGACCTCAAGTCAGCTTTCTCTCAGGAGAGGATTAATAAACACATATGTATGAAAAGTTACTGTAATCAATTATTTTCAGAGGGATTTGTTTTGCTGAAATGTCAGAAAGTATTTAGGTCACAATGTTCCATTTTGTAAATTCATGTCTTTTTAGTCTGTGTCTTTCATTAATATCACCAGCAGCAGCACAAAGAACAAAATGTTTATTGTAGCAGAAAGCAGTAAGACATCTGTCCCACTTCGATATGGTTTGGAATTGTTTTGATTCTTGCAGATACGCATCAGTGAGTGAGTCACCGAGTCAACATTAATAACCTCCTGGCAGTGGGCTACAACAAACAGGGGACTCTGATTAGTCAGCTGATGCTGCATTAATATAGTTCAGGTGGAAACTTCTAAAAATTGCATTTTTACTTCCCATTGGCCATTAATGATTTTTATGAATGAGGCGATGTGCAGCATCACAGAAGGGCACATGGGACAGCTTTAGTTGATGATGTTTATCACAGGACTGGTTTATGTAATTTACTCTACTGTGACGGCACAACTTCCAAACTAAACATACACAAGTAGATAAATCTTCTGAAGTTATAATGCTTGGCTCCATGTGTATTGCTCTGTGCTTTTTATCTGTACTTGATTTCCATCTCATCCTAGTCACCAAATCAAACCTTTTGCCAAAATCTGCTCAGCTCTTGTCTACTTCTTCACCCCCATGTACCTCCCTCATGAATTCTCCTGACAGCTGCAGTAACACCAGACGTTAGTGGGCTATTTATACACCAAAACTTCCATTTGCATCTGAAAGCCAGTCGGTGAGCACGATCACCATTCTCATAACACCCACAACAGGGGCATCTTACCAATATTTTTTCAAGTTTGATAATAGATTTATTGAGCAGGCAGGCTGGAGGAGCAAATGGCTGAGTAACCTTGCATCTCACCGTGAAGGTTATCACTTTCCAAGCAGTGTTAGAATGTCTTGCAGGTGCAATGACAAATTCATGACCAATTACGCTCCCTCCCACTCATCACGGCTTGACAATGTCGCCTTAGATGAAGTCGAGGATTTTACGCCTGTTAGAGCTGAACTTTGCTGCCCTGATCCTTCTGACTTTACATGCAGACAAATTGAGCTGTAGCTGCTGTTTATTAAACTGTCTTAACAATTTTATCACTGAATGCTTCTGAAACAGATTGTTAGGAATGAGGCCTCTTGTTTGTGATGATTGGTGAAGCTGTAGAATGTATTCTGAAGGAAACTGCTGGACTGTTGGAGGAGGAATTCATGGAAAAAAAGGGATTCTGGAGCCAGTGCAGTCCTCGTGCTCACAGGCTGTCAACCTGCCAGCACTCAGCCGAAACCTCAAGTGATTGCCTACAGACTTTAACACAGTCACACAAGAGCCGCACAAGCTTCTTGACAGTGTACATACAATGAGACTGCAGATGGAATCGTTAATAATCGACTGCTGGTAGAAACTGTATGGATTGAAGAAGGCTGTGTGCAGTTTTAAGCCAGCGTGATTTATGCATGTGAATTTAGTTTGAAGTCTTTATTAATTAATCCCACAGTTGGTTTAGTTAAGCAGGAAAATACACACAAACATTTATTCCAGTAAGCTTCAGAAACATAATCTGTCTTTGACTACCGGAGCAATCAACTCGCCTCATTGTCTTCAGACTGTTTTACCAGCTCGAGGAGTCCCAGAGGAGATAAAACGCTGCTACATTCTCACTCCTATGAGGGATGACATTTACCCCCAAAAGCATATATAGTACAGTGAGCATAGCCTTTGTCAAAACAGCATATGACAGTAAGGCATTTAAGAAAGTGCCACGTTGCAGTTGTTTGCACTTGTAAAGCTGACGATAAAGAGACTTCGCTTCCTCACTGCTAAAGGCTTCATTAATTGATTTCTGAATGTGAGAAAGGGGTCCAGAGTTTTTATTGGCACTCAGCAGGATTGAGCAGTATCCATACACACCTTATGATCTAAGTAAATTAGCTGTGAAATGTGGAGTTTTGCTGATGTCAGGTTTTAATTGAAACCCTCTCTCTCTCACTTTCAAGTTAGGCAAAATAAAGATAGGCAGCCTCTTTTTGCTTTTACATAACCAAATAGATGACAACAAACCCCTAAAATCAAAAAGTAAATCACTGATCATGGAAGCCAGGTTTTTAGTGACAGTGACAACACATTCATTCACTTCATTTGCTGGAGTCCGTCTCAGGATATATTCTCAGTCCTCCCCATTAGACAGTTGGATGAGGAATTCATAGTGGAAAAAATGCAATATAAATTATTTGCACCCGACACAGAGACCATTCTCTGTGCTCCTGTGCCCCTGAATGTGTTCCCATTTAGCAGCTTTTGTTTCCTACCTTATTGTTCAGTATGATAGGTTGCCCAGCAAAATTGGACATGTCACCCTAGCATATAGATGTTTTCCTTTGCGACCTTAAGTTCAAACAGTGGAATTCAGTGCAGAACAAGAGAAATAGCTGTGGTCTATTTATGTTTATGGTTTTCCTGTAATCGATTTTCATTTGCAGAACCTAGAGAAAAATCTGGGCCACCTCTGAAAGGCCACCAATGCCTCAACAAGCAATCAATGGCCAGCATTCTTTTTTTACTCAAAGTGCGGAAAAGCTGTACCTCAGATGTTTTGTAAAACGTGTATGTTAAATGTTACACAATGCAGTGCTCCCACACATCAAACACAGGTTTTATTCTAGAGTTTACCACAGTAGTGCACAACACCACGTGAACAGCTAACGGCTGTGTCTGTTTTATTTAGTGGCAGGTCAGACTGAGGTCTTGTTTTGGCATGAACCTACAGGCAGTAGTCAGAAAAAGGGGACACCAGCATACAGACTGCTTGCAGCGCTGTTGGCTTTGTAATAGCGTATTAAGCTTTTTCGGCACAGTCACAGTCTTTCATTTCCTGCAAAGTAAGGTCAACGATAATTACTACTAACATAATCACTGTCCAGTAAGTGATCATCTTGGTCGTCTGGTTATTGAAAATTCTTTATAATACATTTCAAATGGGCCCACATACAATTCAAATGACCATTCATCTGTTCATGAAAGGGACATTCATTCCACTCCAATAATTAAATTATACCCAATATAAGGCCATGCTTATAGTGATTATAATGATGATCAAGAGAGGGATTTTTTTTACAGCCTCAAAAAGGACTCATTGTAGTGTAAATGTAAGAAAGTAAGTATACATTTGTGTTTGTTTTTGTATATGTGGCTAAGAGTCTACAGCCACACTAGTGACTTTGTGGACTGAGATAAGGCACAGCTACTCTAAGGAAGATGCTAATGTGAGCAAATGTGCTCACCATGACAGTTTTAATGTCATGCTCATGTTTACCATTTTCACCATCTTAGCATGCTTAGTCAAAGTCATTAGTTTTGCAGGTATTTGTACATAAAGCTCAGGTGTTGTAATAACTAAAATTTTGACTTGATAATAGTGCAAGATGCAAAGTGAAAGCATGACCAAAGCAATGCATTCAATAGTTATTTCACTGAAAACCACAAATGTGAACCTCAATGGCAATCCATTTAATAGTTGTTGAAATATTACAATCTGGACCAAAGTCATGAACTAACATTGCCATCCCTAGAGCCATGCCAGTAGTTTGACTAAAAAGAAGAGGAAGCCCCAGGCCAATCATTCACTGGGCTTTGGAGTAACTAAACAGAACTGGAACAAAGCCACAAAATACCTACCTCTACCATCTACCCAAACATAGTCTCTGAGTAAACAAAGGGTGTTTGCTGGGACAGGGAGGGAAACAGCAGAGAGCCGCTAGTGTTCCCAGACTCTTTAACAGTCAGAACAGACAAGGTACACCTGGGGGGAAAGGACTGAAAAGTTCAAATAAACATCACAAAAGACCAACAGAGCGACCACATAACTCATTAATCTTTCAAATCACTCTTGGCTAACAACTTAGTCACATTTCCCTCCATGTTTTGTTTCTCCACACATGCCACAAAGGTCATGTATGTGCTGAATGCAGGAGAGCAAAAGGGCAAAGTTTTGAGTAACAGAGCTAAGCTTCCCCGTGAGAAACACTGAATATCATTGAAGTCCCTCTAGTTTCCTACTCCTCCTTTTCCTGCTAGCCTCTAGGCTACCACAGACATTATCAAGCAACTTGTGAACTTATGCGAGTAGTGAACCTTGTAGTGAATGATATTCAGTTAGCCAAGCAAGAAAGGAAAGGCTCATCGAATTTCAGAGTTGTTGCAGGTCTGTAGATAGAAAGCTCATAGTGTGTAACACAGTTACTTCCTTGACCCTTTGCAAACGCTTTGTGAGTGGCTTGATGTAATCTTGAAGGCAGTGTGTGTGGTTGAAACCTTCAGCTCAAACCAGAACCCACAAAATGTGCTTTTTCAACTCTGGAAAACAGCCATCACCGTTCATCGCTGTGCTGAGACCGATAAAATATAACTCAACAGATTGCAGAAGTCTTTTTACTTTGATTATGGAGTTTAATAGCATCTGCTGTCATTTCCCAGGACTAAATGGAAATCTATCTGTCTCCTTCTATCTCTCTGTCTTGCTGTCTCTCATTTACTGAGTCTGTCCACACTTCTTTCCTGAAGTGGCAGTTTCAGTATGGCCGTTTTCTCACAATCTCAATGGCTTTTACTCTCCATTAAAGCACATCAGCCATGACACATGTTAATAGTAAGGAATGTCTAGCTTAATGGCTGCCACCACAGGTCCAGGAGTGTCACATGCAGAATGAGTTCATAAAGGGGAGCTGTTTTTAGCACCTTGTGCTGATGATGCTGATGAATGATCCGATGAAGCCAGGGAGCCAGAAATGCTTCGTTGTGATATCAGCTATCATACAGTAAGCAGCTACTCACTGACTGCATTAACTGACATTTTGGAAACAGATTTATTTTACAGTTGTAAAGAAAAGCATGTTACATTTGAAATATTGCACTAAGCGGGGTTTGAAGTTTTGCATTATTGATGTTACATCTTTTACAGTTGTTAAACATTTGTTTTATGGCACAGGCTGTATCACTTTTGGAGTGCATGATAAGTAAAAAAGAGCTATGGAAACCAATGGGAAAGCTTTGCTTCCCTAGTTTGTCCTGCAGTCTTTTTAATTGCTGGGTTTCATGCTATACCCCCCAGATCCCACCAAAAGTCCAACCAGCCTGTACAGTTGTTGCATTGTCAAGGACGTAATAATCCCTCACTGGTTTCCCACTCTGGAATGCTAATAATGTTTGCTGCCAGAATCACTGCTATTGATGATTGCAGTGAATTTCCTTTTTCTTTTCTTTTCTTTATTTTGGCAGAGTTGGCTTTGCTTCTTCATAATAGGTGGGCAGGCACACACACAGTCCAGATGTTGTTGATTCCCATTGCCGAGGTAGGTGTGCAGCATCAGCTGTATTTGTAATAAAGGATGCCGTAGTTCTAGAAAACTTCAGCATACTGTCAAGATCAAACAGATGCACACTTTTGTGTTGCTATTTTATCAGCATAAAGCAGGGTTCATAAATCCTTAATTGTTTTGCCAAGCAATGTGTCCTGCTAATACAATCTTTGCCAGCAAGAAAAAAAAAGTTTTTAAAGATTAAGAAGGGTACTGCACAGGTCAGACATCCTTTTTAATGTCCTTTTTCAACCATAACAGTACCTCACAGAGAGAGACCTTCCTGTCAGGCTGTGCCCCAACCGTGTCCATCAACAAAATGTTGGCAAGGTTTGAGTTACAGATGTTTGGTCCACAATTGGAGTATCTTGGTCTTGCACTCCTAGCCTAAAATCCTGAGATGAGATATTATTTGAGATTTCGTCCCCCTTTGTTGATGGCGTTTAGTTTTGATAGGATATGCACACTTGGATTGAGTGACGTTGTTGACATTAAAAACTTCTGGTAATTAAATGTGTTTGTTACACTGAAAACAATGACGGAACAAAATACATGCTGTAAGTACAATAAACAGTATAACAAAGGGTTGTCCTTGACATAGGCATAAACTTTCACAGCCTGTCCTGTATATGCTCATCCTGATCACCAGTAAAATACACACAAACACACATTGTTTGTACAGTAGAAGTTTTAGATGTTTTTTATTTATTTATTTATTTATATTATTTTTACATGTCTTTGTTACATGCGTATGGTTTTTCATTTTGACTGAAATCATTCTGATTGAGGACGTGGCCAACTGTTTACATGGAATGTGATTTAATATGGCATGGTGTTTACATGTACCAATGCATTTGATCGGCTCCGTAAAGATGGCTATCTGCTGTCTGTTCAGCTCTGTAGTTGCTGTTATTGTGTTGCTCCTCATCAAGCAACAGCTTGATCTCAATGGTCTCTCTTGTATCTCCATGCACTTACATCAAGATGGAGGCATTGCACAGAAAGAACACAGACAGAAAATAATCAGGATAAATAGTTTACATTGTACAGTTTTTCTTTTGATTAGTTTATCAAAAGGTTTAAACTTACCCCTCTGCAAGCGATTGAAATTTCAATCGCTTGGGCCTGTTTATTCTGATTGAGGTGTTTATTTGGAGCATTTTTTATTCCATTTGGGCTTTTTAACCAATTATAGTTGGAATACTAGGCTCCATGTAAATGTACCTTTTGTTGTGCTCTGCTTATTTATCTCTCCCTCTTGAGTCTGCAGATAGACAGTCTCTTTAACTGAGGACAGATGTGGAAAGAGTAATTCAACAATTAATATGCATACTTCAAGCCTTGTGCTGTTGTGCAGGGATTTACCATAAGGCTGTTTGAGGTGGCGTCTCTGTGTAAACATGGCCAAAGCTGCAAGACGCACACAAGGAAGCTCAGCAAAGATGAGTCACATAATCATTCTTCGTATGCCCTTTTTTTTAATGAATATTACATTTAAGTCAACAACTCTGTGTGGCTGTGAGTCATGAGGTTTCAAATTTCTGTATCCTGTTTACAAGACTGTGTTCTCAGAGGAATGAGTCCTTTAATCTTAGCTTTTGAAAATAATTCTACAAGATATTGATTAGCTTGCAAAAAAAATCTCTTAACTGTAACATGTCTCTTTAATTATCTGCTGAGATTAAATGAATGGTAGTAATTAGTTTTCTTAATATGAAAAGCCAATGCGTTTTCCTTGAAAACAGAATCCGGGAAAATGTATCATTGAAATTAAAAAATACCCACGAGAAAACCAAAAACTTCAGGTCGGATATTGCTTGTGAGACTGTGATAGAAATCTTGTGAGCTGTAGTGGAAGTACCACACTTCAAATTTAAATTTGCTCTGGTTGAAAACTGGGACACCACCTTCTATCAAAGGAAAATAGATAAATCATAATAATCAGTCTTATAATCAGAAGTAGTACAGTTCTGAATAAATTAAACGTTAATATTGAATACATAAAGGAGAAGTTTGAATTAAATTGATCAATAAAAGTGATACTTGAATGACAAATTAAACTGGTCACTTAGTTTGGAAACAGCAAAATGAAGTGTGTAATTCAGTGTTGCCAGGGAAAGGCAGAAAGCTAGGGGACTATTTGCTTCTCTAAGATTTAAAATTAAGAATGCAAAGTACTACCCAACATAAACTGAGACGCTGGTTGTTTACTTCCATAACCGGATACTGTTTCTCCTACCTCTGAGCGTCTCTACTACAGCCTTGGTTGCTATGGCAGCTGCCAATGGGGATTGGGTAGCTGTGTTTCACAACTATGCTAGAGATAAATAATAAGCCGTGGTACTTTACTTCCACCACCGGACACTGTTTCTCCTACCTCTGAGCGTCTCTACCACAGCCTTGGTTGCTATGGCAACTGCCAATGGGCATTGGGTAGCTGTGTTTCACAACTATGCTAGAGATAAACAATAAGCCATGGTTAATAGAAAGTGGCATGTGAGTGACCTGTGTAGAAGCTGCCTAAATAACAAATAAAGAGACTTAATGAAGGAAAATTCCCTCACAGAGACACCTTATAGAACTGGGATTATAAGCAGATGTGCTGTTCTTTCTTAATGCTACATGGATTAACTAATGCCCTGTCGCTGTCATAACTGCCAGGCAATGAGACAGGTAATTAAGAGTATGCTGGAGCAGTGAGGGGTGAAGTTCATGTTGCTCATAATTCTTCTTTGTCTCCACAAAGCAGATATTTTCCCTGAAGTCATATCCTTTCTGCACTTAAGCGTGGCTGTTTTTTACCCTCAAAACTGAAGTTCACTTTGCACACATACACAGTGTAGTTTAGACATTGTCCAGAAAATGTACCTGAAGTGTTGGGCTGGAGGATTACTGCAGTAACATGACAGTAATCTTTCCCTAACCTTTATCATGGCAGCTCAGGCAGGAGACTGTTAGCTTAGCATAAAGACTGGAAATCAGGGCAATCGGCAAGCTTGGCTCCGTTCGAAGCTTAAAAATAAAAAAAATAAAATAACATAAAATAAAAGAAACTTGACCTACCCTTTACCCAGTATACCCGAAGCTCATGAATTAACAAGTTACATCATTTGTTTATCTGTACAAAAACTGAAATCTGAAAACAATAAGTTTTGGTTTCACAAGGAGTGATATGTGGTGCTATTTCTTGGTTGGATGCAGTGACATCTCAGAGTCTTATCTTCACTGTGAGGGTTGCAGCCAGTGGAAATGAAGTCACTAGCTGTTTGTCCCTGCTTTCAGTCTGTATGCTAAGCTATGCTAAGCTATGCCAACCCCCTCTTGGCTCCAGCTTCATATTGAATGCACTGAAATAAGCATATTTCCAGAAATTTGCCATAACCAAGTCATTTAGCTGTGTCAGTCATTTTACGAAACCCTCATATGTATTGTTTTTGGAATGCACTGACAAACCACCAGTTTTGTCCAGGTGTGCAGACCTGTTGACCCTTAGACAAGACTGTTAAATGTTAAAGGCAGCTGCAGTGGAAGATGTACCCTTGCTACAGAAAGAGGCCATTTTGAAGACAGAGAAAAGCACCATATGGCCTCAACAGAAATGCTTCATAAATTGAAAGTTTATGTGCAAGATGGTCCAAAACAAAACACCAAATTGGATTTCTGTGTCCTTGTTATTTGGCAAAATGTTAAATTACAGCACTGAAAAACCTGAGCAGTTGCTTTAATTTGACACTTGCCCTCTACATTCTAAATAAAGCAGACTAGTGCAATAAGCTGAGAATAAGAGACATACTGGATGTAGCACTTGGCAGTTTGGCTGCTGTGAAAGCAACTTCTTACATTCAAACTCTGTCCACCCTCCCCTTCTTATTTCTCTCCTATTTCCCCCCCTACTCCTCTTCTCTGTTCCTTAGCTGCTTCCCCTCTACCTTTTCCTTTTTCAAGTTTCCTTTCTCATCCTGTCTGTCATTTCCCTTTCTCTCCCTCTCCCTCTCTCTCTCTCTCTTTTGCTCTCTCACTCTCTCTCGCTCCCCTCTCTTTTCTCTTGTTTCCTTTGAAGTGCTAAACAATGAGAGGGCTATGCTCCCTGTTAAGCTCATAGGGAAATCCAGACTGAAACTGCATGGCACAGTGCAGCGCAGCAGAATCTTGTCCTCGGGACCACAGGGGGATGGGAAGTATAAAGAAGTATAGTCAGCATGCAGTGACAATGACAATGGCTGCACAGAGCCTTGATCCTCCAAGCCATCAGCAGACTACATCAGCACAGCATGGCTGATGAATGTTCTGACTCATTTCCAAAGAACATGTCCATCTGCCTCCGTAACTCTGATTGTTAGACCTTGACAAGTGTCCACTTCTTGACAGGATGCGTATGAGACTGTCAGGGTGTAATTATGAAGACCGAAAGATTTGCATGTCAAGACCCTATTGACTGTAATGATTGAGTTAAAGCATTTCATTAGTCCGGCATGTCAGCGTGGAGGAGAAAGACAATCACTTGTCCTTCCATTGTCTTTGTCTTTCCCCTCCTGTGTTTTTTTTCCTCGCATGCAGCCACAGACACATCCATGCAGTGATGAATGCTATTCATTACCAGAGGATGGAACAGGAAATGAAGCAAAATGAGTGCTTTGGGAAGCAATCCGTGACTGGGGCATATACTATCCTCCGCCGAAGCATCTGAGACCTGTGTTTATCCACGCCCACATTTCCTTAAGCTATATCTCATAGTTACTCATGACATTATGGTGAGTGCACCTCATTCTGAAATCAGATATGACCTATCTCCTCTGCAATTTCCTCTTTTCTCTCTGTGTCTTTCTCTTTCTCTCATATTTGTACATGTTAATGTCAACACTGCCTGATGTTCTTTTATGTGGCCGTTGATGAATTTCTTGAATTAGTCTGTTTCAGAAGAAGCGCTATAATTCACGCGCCATCAGCCACCATTAATGAATGCAAATGCCTTTCTCCTCTTCATAGTGACTAGTGATGGGAATTGATAAGGTTTTATTGATATTGGTGCCATTATCGATTCTGCTTATCAGTCTAGTTCTTTATTGATTCCTTTGATGATTCCTGATCAGTTTTCTGTGTGGGGAAAAATGTGGCCTACACAGTTTTTCAGTGTCATTGCAACTGTTTTATTAATCTCTGGGCAAGACACAGGCTGTAGCCTGAGAACTAGCTGTAGCAACAGTCTGTCATCATCTTAAGAGGATGAAATTATGAAATTTTTCTTCCATTTCTATCACATCTTTTCCTCTGCTGAAGTTAGCTAACTAGCTGTTCATCAGATGAGAGGGTTGTTGTCAGTTTCTTCCCTGATAAACACAGATATTGTCCTGGATATGTTTAGCCTGGTGCTAATCAAGGATCACATATAAAGTAGTCTGTCATATAAATACACATCTACTCTGACATGCAAACATCATCTAGATGGATGAATGTCAGTACCATATTTTGTTCCAATCCACCCACTAGATGCCAAGATATTTCACAGAGGACTGAAAACTTTGCTTGCGCCACTAGGAAAAAGATCATGAGATCACCAAAGTCATTAGGATTCGTGCTATTAGAACCATTAACGTGTGCACCAAATTTCCTGGTAAGATATTTCCCAAGCTATATCCCAAGATATTTCAGTCTGTACCAAATTGTTGTACCAGGCTACGACCAATATTACCATCCCTGCAACAATATGACTAGAACAGTTTAATTTATAAAACCACCACCATAGTATGGCTGTATTTAATCAGACCTGTGTTTAGCCTGGCTTATCTTCAAGTTTGTAAGCCTCTTAAAAAGCAAACCATCTTACACTAGCTAGCAAGCTTAATGACTGTAGCAGGAAACCCACTACAGGGCTTCTTAGATGCAGCGCAGTTGCCATTTCCAGTGGTTGTTGGTCCAAAAGCAACATCTAAGCCAGCTCTCAAAGCCACATTGTTTTATATTTCTGTTTGTGTTATGTTTTAATAAGAAAGTTATGGTGTTGTTTAAAAGTGGATTGGTTCACTTTTCATGGAGCTAACTGGTTCTCTTTGTTTACTGTTTTTGTTCTAAGATAAATAGCATCATGTTGACAACTGGCAGAGAAATGTTAAATTTTATGCTGCTTCACGCAGAATAGGGTCAACATCAAGGTTGAGAATATTGTACCCAAAGACAAAGCCGTTTTGCAGACAGTTAATTAAAGCTCCAAACTACACAGCATGAACAACAAAGAAAACACCTGACACCTGAAGATAGAAATGGAGAGTCATTTCTATTCAGAAGGGGTGACGATATGTATGTGAGACCATTATGCACTCTAATATACTGATAAACACACTCAGGTAGGCTTTTAACAGCATGTTGCAACAGTTATGAAGGTGAATGGCTTAGTCATTTAAAACTGAAGACTCTTTGCAAATTCAAATGCCATGACACACAATGCTGCAGAACTTAATCTGATCATGTAGCGGGGACCTTGACGTGTACATGACATGAAGTTTCTCTCACAATGTTGAATGTACTGTGTCTAAGAAGTGTTCAGCTTTGGTCCAGAAAATGAGATGTGAATCACACAAAGGACAAATCAACCAGATTGATTATGCCAATTTCCCGGACAAGCCAATAATTATCATAGAGGTGTCAGGAATACATCACCCAGGATCCATCACCATACATAATCTACAGTACAAGGCTGCGCTCCATCTTTGCACAAGACAAACTCGGGTGTTTGTAGAGCAGTTATTGTAGGCCTCACTGAGCAGTGTAATGGGAACTGACAGGACACGTGGGAGAATGTGGGGGGGGGGGCATCTTCACTCATCTTCGCAAATAAGTGAATAAATGATTGTGCTAGAATTGACTGACACGTGGTAGTTTACTGACACATTATACATCTGTGTTTGTGTGCATGTAGATGTTATGCATTGTGGATCTAACGTGTTCCTTCTTTTTCTTTATAGGTCTGTGAATTTGACTAAAGGGCGAGATGTGGTGTGATCACAGGAACTCAAAACAGGTATTTCTTTCTCAGATTTTCATCTGTTCATAGTTCTTGCAACCTGTAAAAGATTCTGTCTGTGTGTTTCTGTTGTGTGCATGCATGTGTGCATTAGTGTCTTTTGCATGTTCTGCTCAGACAGTCAGTTCACGCTGTGTTTTTTTGCTCTGGTGGATTAGGGTAGGACATCTCAGAGACGTACTGAATCAGACAAGATGGACCACTGAGGTTTTTAAAGCATTGCATTGCTATGTTTTATTGATGTCCCTAAGATGATTCACCCTGGCATTTGCTGATGCTTTCTGTCTCAAGTAAATCTCCTGCTATCATAAAACCGCTTGTCCAGGGTCCATGTGGTAAATATTTAAGGGGTTTCCCCATCAGTGTTGACCATTTCTTAGGTAGTCACTGTCCGAGGTTGTCCTCAGAGTACGAATTTTACTGTTAGGGATTGCCAAGGTCTACCTTGACCTTTTAAAGCTAGGACAGAAAGTAGACTCTAAGACAAACTCACAGAAACTAACATTTGAGCTGTTGTGACTCAGCCATGCAGCCTGGCACCAAAATGAGCTGAAAGTGACTAAGAGCTGCATGGAGCTTTGGAAGTAATTTCCAATGGGATTCACAGTACTAGCCATTTCACATTTCATGCAGGGAGTTTTTTCTATTCAGTGTCAAAAACACTGGTAAATAGAGCTATATTTACTGTATGTATCTGGCCTCTGTATTGAGGACTCTTCACACTGTGCTGTTCAGGGGGTTTCTGAGACACTTTGAATTGACAAGCCCCCGACTTTCCCTAAACTTTAACCAAAGTGATATTTTTGCCTAAACCTAACTACAGACAGGACAGTGGATACGAACCCTCGCCTCCGTTGTGGTAATTGAGCGCTTTGTACGCCTGCCATCCACCCCAACCACCTCCTGGTGAATCTGTCGTTAATAAATCTAGCGCTTCATTCATTCAATCATTGACAAAGAATGTAATTCTGCTTGTGATTAGGAAAATCCTTGTCCTACTGTTATTAAAGTGGGTTTTCTAATTTTCTTCTAAAAAGTGTTTCCAAGATACCAGATGCAAGTACTGAGTTTTTTTTTTTGTTTTGTTTTGAAAAATGGGAATTAGGACTCTCGCTCTCTCCCTCACTTTCTCTTTTTAACTGTCTCATTCACACTTTCCCAGTTACTGTCTTTTTCATTGTGTAAATAGGAAACCCCACAGGTAACAAGTAACTGAAATACACACACACACAGATATACAACAGGACTATGCACACAGATTTGCAATCCACATACTGCCTGACAGGCTCAGAGTTTGTGTGTGACTTGACCAAAGATGAGGGAGAAGAGAGAGATAGGATAAAGAAAGAGGCAGTGGTGCAGGAAGTGGGACATGTGCCACAGCATAGAGGATATACGCGGAACAAGTGGTTGGAGCGTAAAGGCGAGTGGAGGCAGAGCTGATAGGGTTCAGGTGCTTATACTCTCTCTCTCTCTCTCTCTCTCTCTCTCTATATATATATATATATATATATATATATATATATATATATAGATATAGATATAGATATAGATATAGATATAGATATATATAGATATATAGATATATAGATATATAGATATAGATATTTATGTATGTATGTATATAGACATTGGTGTATGCCTGAACTGCATTATTGAATAGACAATAAACGTACTGTTTATTTCAGAGCCACAGCTGAACCAGAGACATTGGCTTCATCCTGTTCATCTCATTGTTAATCACATTTGTCATTGTTGTCTTTCAAAACAGTCCCTGTCTCTTCATGGGATTTCTATCAGAATAGGAGAGAGAGAAAAGCGTGCCTTTGAGAGACAATCCAATTCAGCTTTATTGTAACTCTAAAATAATCTCCCTCCTCACTCAAGCCCCGAATGCATCTCCCTGACAAAACAGTAATCAGTGCACAGTTTCCTCTGCCTCTCATTCCTTTAATGGGAAGTTAAAAACTGTGGCATGTTTATGACTCTTGTCTCACTCATCTCCAATTTCATTTGGATGTTTCCAGTAGGCAGAACACAAACACAAGCAATTTGGAGGGGGGGGCAGTCTGAGCTGCCTGACAACTTGGCCTTTTTCTTACCTGTGTGTGTGTTTGTGTTTGTGTTTGTGTGGTTTGGCTTCCTGACACCTGTGCTGTGTTGACCTGCAGTTCACCTGGAAG
This sequence comes from Toxotes jaculatrix, assembly GCF_017976425.1. Taxonomy (NCBI): domain Eukaryota; kingdom Metazoa; phylum Chordata; class Actinopteri; family Toxotidae; genus Toxotes; species Toxotes jaculatrix. The sequence goes on along the minus strand of NC_054404.1, from coordinate 10,358,626 downwards.
TCAGTTTTAACAGGTTCAGGACTCAAGTGGTGTGTGGGTGCAGAGCGCATAGCAGGATGAAATGATCCGGAATAATGTCTTTCTGTTTGCTATTTTGCAATGAAGACCAGTCATAGCAGTGTATTCTAAAAATGTTCAGTTTTATTCTGAATTTCTTGTGCATGTCACTGTTGAGCAGCACTGTGTCTTAGATTTAAATCGTTCTGAAGTTGTGGTGGCATGTGGTAGGGAAGTGAAGAGACTATGGCTGTGGGAAGAGGCTAGTAACACTTTCTTTGTCAGCTGTCAGGTGATGATCTATCCTCTGGATTTTCCCAGCAACAGATTGTGAGCAAACTGAATAAAACAGAATCCTGAAGGTTTAACTTAATAAACTCCATCACAATTCATCTTTGTGATGAAGTGTGGTGAAAAGGTTAAATTTAAGTATTTAATTTGGTTAGAGATGATCGCCATACTCTGTTAAGAAGTATTGAGGGAGTTTGTCAGGTCATACTTGTCTGGTTGATATTGCTGTCTGAAATAATGTGCAAGATATTTGTACAAAACAAAGCATGTAGTGACATTCTTGTATTTCTATTGCTTGTGCACCAAAGACCTTACTTTGTGCAGTGAAGTGAAAAAAAAATTGTAATTGTGTGATATTTTCTGAAATTTTGCCATCAGATTGTTTGATCAGTGAAGTCTGTGTCTGTTAAATGATGTTATTAGATTGAGGGGAAGGAAATGGCATGAGTTTGTCATTGTTTGTCAACCTACCAAGTCCAAATCTTATTATGTGAATTATCTGAGTGACGCTGACAGTCTGAGGTCACCCGTAACAACAAAAGCTGCCAGATAGAGGTGAATGATAGGAACAGGAAAGAGATTTTGTGGCCCTGTAAACAAGTAAAAACATTATAATCCCTCTTGAAACACACTGCTATTTGGTAAAACTCACCATTCTCTCATGGCCTTCCCAATATAGATAAACTCTGTTTTATTTTCCTTTCACTGAGAAGTGGAAAAAGCACATCACCGTCTATACTAAAGCTTGGTCCATTGCTGACCAGATGCACATAAAGAAAATTAAATGGAACACAATTTAATTTGGCCTTGCTGTTCATTGTTCATGGGAAAAATGTATGCAAACAATTTTTTTGCATTTTCATGCCAGAATTATAAACTCACTGAGCACTTTATTAGGGATATAACACTAATACTGGCTAGCGCCTCTCTTTGCTCAAGCTCAGGTCTTTGTAGAATGGTTTCCACAAGCTGTTGGAAACGTTCCTTTGAGATTCTGGTTCCTGTTGACAAGATTGCATCACATCATTTCTGCAGATTTGTCAGTTGTGCATTCATGTTGCTAATCTTCTGTTTATTATCATGCTGGAAGCAGCCATCAGAAGATGGTAAATTGTGGCCATAAAAGGGATGCACATCATCGGCAACAGTACTCAGATAGGCTGTGGCATTCAGACCATGATTGACTGATATTAAGGGGCTCAAAGTGCCAAGAAAACATTCCCCACACCATTACACCACCATCACCAGCCTGTACTGTTGACACATGACAGGTTGGGTCAGGTTTGATATGTTAACTGAAGCTCCTGACCTGTAGCTGCAGGATTTTGTGTTGCACTGCTGATGATTGGCTGATTGGATAATTGCATGGATAACAGGTGTGCAGGTGTTCCTAAGTATGACCACCGAGTATGACCATACATACATACAATGGCAGATTGATGTTATTGACTGTTATTACAAATTAATCAGTGTCAGCAAATATGTTTGCAGATATGCAAGAAGAGGTAGTAATGTGTTACTACATCGTTATTGTTTAAAATGTTTGCTGTAGTGTGAGTGTGCAGTCAGGTTTTGTTTTTAAGTTAACCAAACAAGTTTCATATCAATACACAAAAGCATTCAACCTGTTTAAATGAAAGGAAAATATAGTTTTAAGTCATGCTAAAAGCAATCTAGTCAGTTTTTGCTTTTTCTACTTGTCAGTAAGCTGGTGTGTCCGTGGTGAGAGGGCATATTCAGGACACACAGTCTCTGACAAGTAATGAAATAGAGTCCTCGCTACCAAGCCCAAAGCTGTGATTAGGGCCAAATTCTAATGCACTTCATTTGCTGTTCGTCTGACAGCTGTCGGTCTCCGGTCTTGTTCTGCCCTTCAGTGCATTCTAGATGTTGCAACTATGGAGTTTTTGAAAATGGGCCCACTACACCACCATCATTTCCAATCTCTGTCACGTCACCTCTGTCTGATCGCCTATGTGAAAAGCGTTTATAACTGTATGAAACTGCGTGTTATTCATCACACCCATGCATGCACATGCACACAGGTGCACACATACACTCAGGGAACAGGAAAAAAGTGAGCACAGAAATGAACTTGTAGCTGCCACACACTGTTTGCAAGCGGAAATGATAGAATTATTTTATAGATGAGGTGTGTGCTTCTGAGAGGCACAACTATTATGCTGGCGGAAATAAAATGGCCTGGATAATGTCTAGATAGAGAACAATGTAAGCTAAGCACATTTGGATGAATTCAGGCAATATGGAGTTTTCATCTGGTTTGTCAGGGGTTGTTTGACTGAACAGTTTGGTTTTTTTTTGTCTCATGACAGATGTTGCTGTCATCATACTGAGCACACAGGTCAAGGGCATTTTTTGGGAAGTTTTATAGTTTTCATTCTCTCTCTGCTGTTACTTTATCTCAGCCCCATCCCAGTCTTATCTCCCGAGAGCATCTACATCCTTTATCTCCTGCATCTTATCTGTGGTGCCAGACACAAGGGATGGAAATCCAAAAGATAAAGAGATAAAGGGAGAATGGAACTCGGAATTAGGGAGAGGTGGAGAATGAGTGGTGTAAGAGACTGAGAAAAAGGAAGATTCAAAGATTTTCTGTTGGTGCCATTACGTTTGTTTGTGTTTTTGTGTGTCAGTCACCCTTTCTTCTGCAAAATAGCATGAAACAGTATTCTTTTTCATAGAAGGTCAACAAAAGAAAAAAAAGAGAGAGATCTTTTTGCAAAGGTTTTCTCTTTGGGCAAACAACAATGTGTCTTCACTGTCTTGTTTTGGGTATGTATTGATTTGCACTGAGTGATAAAAGATGCAATCCTGGCTCTGTGCACAAACTCTGACACCAATCAGTGTCCTCCCAAAGCACTCTTGCACTTAATTGATCCTAGTTTGCACAAACTGTCAAGTTTTGAATAAGCACTTGATTGGATTCCACCCAGTTTAAAAGTTGAAAGTCTCTGCTAGCCAGTTGAAGAAGTCAACTGCTCTTCTAGGTGCTAATGGACTAGCAGTCTGGTTGCCCCTGGTCGTAAAAGTAATAACCTGTGGTAGCTGTCAAAAGAGCTCTCTCCAAAGGTTTCCATGGTGCACTCTGAAGAGGAGAAGAAAAGGCAGGAAGGGGGTAAAAAAAAAAAAAACAGTAAGAGGGAACATTTTCATTACAGCCCTCAGTGTTGGTTTCTATAGCCTCTGGGATTCCTAGTAAAAGATGTGGTGCTAGTGCTCTGGTCCCCTTGTGTTCCAATTATCCAAATCCCTTTAGCTTCTGTGCCCATGTGAGCAGCCCAGAGACATCATGTCTCATGAGAATCTGCTGTCACACAGCTGTAGGGCAACTGAAAGCAAGAATTACAAAATGTATTACAGAAATAACCATGCAATTATTTTCATTTTCAATCACAACCAGTTTACCTGTTACCAGTGAACATTACGTTCTGTTTTGGTTTTCAACACCATACTCACAGTGTTGCTTTTTTCAGCCACAACAGGAAGATGTTTTCTGTGAAAATGCTTTTATTAACCCACTGTACACTTTATGTCCAGTTAGTGAATAACTGGTTAACATAGTGGAGCATTTAGCAAGTAATACGCATTTAGCAGCTAATATGTCCCTCAGGAAAAGCTAAAAGGCAAGTGAATATTGTATTTACATTTACCAGTTTGCCAGAAACATGATTCCAAATGAATCTTAATGTTGCTCTGTAAGTGCTGGGGGTGTAAATATTTGCTAAAACTTTGACATATTAATTTAAAGGGTGATAATGTCACTTTTTTTCACAGCATGTTTTTCCGCCAAAAGACGGAAGGAAGGGGGAAAAAAACTGTTTGCTGCTTTAAAATCTTGTTTTTGATTGTGATGATTGGCCTGATGTACCTTTGCATGGCTATCCATACAACTTCACCACTCAGGGATTTACCCCACTAAAAACCTTTTCACACTAAGGATGATTTGTCATGCATAAAACTCTGACAGCAAGAAAATATAAATTGACTCCAGGTCTGCACTATAAACACTTGCACACTGGCTCAAATCTGGGAGCACTTAGATTTTTTCCTAATTGTGCGCTTTTCAGCTCAATTGAATAGGACATTGTCAGATTAGCTCTTGGATTTAAATTGACATTCTCACATATTTACTACCTCAATAAGGAGCAGGAAAACACCACAACATGATGTTTTGAACAAACTAGTCACAGTTATTTTTAAATCCACCCCCTGTGCAGACTTAAGCCCATGGATATTCTGTGCTAAACTGGTGAGTCAGCTGCACTGCTCTGGCCTCAACCCCTTCTTTTATTTTGCTTAGAATAACATCTGAACAACGTAATTATGAACTCAGCCACTTAGAGTATCTCTGAAACCTTTTACCCATTTAAAATTTTCTGATTACTGACACTGGTTTTCTTCAAGTAGCAAGATCATTTTCCGTCACAACTTATTCTCACACACCTGAGTGCTCATTACCGCTGACTGGATACACTATGACAGAATTACCTGTATTGATGTTTTTGTGCTCCCATTATCTCTGATCCATTTGTAAGGCTCATCTGTTCTCCATGTCTCTTTATTTCTTACTCTTATTCTTTCTCTTGTTCACTTGTTTTCTTTAACCTCCCTCGCTCTCTCTCTCTCTTACATGCACACACACCCTGTCTTGTTGGCTCTCTGTGACCTCCCTCCCTCCCTCTCCCTCTCTCCCTCTTGCTTGCACACTGTCTCAGTTGCTCTGACCTCTCAATATCACACAAGCTGTCAGTGCCAAACTATGAATGTCCCTTGACACTTATTCGACTCAGACTCCCTTCGGCATTTCCATTTGCACAGAGCCAATTTCAATTTTTATAGTGGGTCGGGTGGTGGCTAGTGTAAAGCCTGCAGTCAGAATAAGCCAAAGTTGAAGACACAGAAACAAGCGCCCTAAGCAAAACTGTGTGTGTGTGTGTGTGTGTGTGTGTGTGTCTTAAAAGGGTGGCTCACTCAACCGTGGAAGCTATGTGACCCCACCTTTTGGCAATTCTACCATCTTTAAATAGCTTGACATGTACAAATATTGACTTGTCAAGTCAATTCCATGGATATTTTTCTTACTTTTTACAGATAAATCAGCCTAATTCATAACAATAAACTGTTAAAGAGATAATTAATGTGCGAGTGAAGGCTCATCGCTCACCAGTAGGAGTGCACGGTGTGCTACAGAGCAGACTGTCTTTCAGCACCATGGACAGCACCAAATACTTCAGTCTGTGTGGGAGGCTGTCTGCTGCCCACATCACCGTAACCATGGATAGTCGAACGACCTCACACGCACAAACTCACTATTCAAGTATGCAGAAGTATTTCATTTTTGTGGAATTGTTTGGTCCGAGCTCTGATATTTCTTTGGTCTCAGCTGTGTGCTTTGTGCGGAGCAGAGTTCTAAAATTATAGCTCTAAAATTTAAAGAAAATATATTTTCTGTCTACAAAGTCATGAGAGTACCCTCTGAGTGAATGCAGGAGTGCATGCTCTATTGGGGACTGCATTATGAAGTCCAGTTCATATGCCTCCAGAAAATATACTGGAAGAGGAAGAGAGAGAATGTGTCATTGCACCAAGCTGTGCTCAAAAAGCGAAGCATCCCTGTCTTATTCTATATCTCCTTTGCACATAGTGTCACACATCAGCACATCTGGAAGCTGTCCTCTCATCTTGCAACCTGTGGTACTTGCTGCAGAATAGATGACACAAAGAGAGTAGAAAATTGCGGCCTTTTTTTTTTTGGTTAATCACATTATATTGGCAACACAAACCTCTAAAATCACAGAATAAATGATACACCGCTTATTTCAAATTGTTGTTCAGTTGCAAGGCTGAGAATTGAGCTTCCCTGCTGTTATGTAGCTTTAGATCTGTGTGTGTGTGTGTATGTAAGTACACGTGCACTTCTATGTGCATGTGTATACACAGTCCCACGGGACTGCCTCCAGGGAGCTCATGGGCAGAGGATTTCGGGACTGAACAGCTGAGTGCATACACGCAGTCCAGGGAAATGACGCTTCAACAAGAAGAATTGTTCAATTTGTCCCGAGTGAAAAACAATATTCAAGATGAAGCATGCCTTTTTTGTAGCACCACTGTTTTCTTGCTCTTGAGTTTTCTTTCTCTCAAGGCTTGTCGCATCACTGGTGCTGCTTTGATGAGTTTGTTGACAATATGCTTTAAGAGATCACCTTAAAGAGCAAAGCAATATCAAAGAGATTTTAGAAAGAAGGCATCCAAGGAATTGTTAATTTTCTGCTCATCCAAGTATGACCACACTCTCTTAGAAACAGTCCTCTGAAAGATTTATTGTGCCATTGATTCAAAGAGCTCAAAAAGAAGCACACACCACCAGTTGATTCATTCTCAAATAAGAGGGAAGCATCAGTGCACTTGCACTTCCTTTCCAGATCCATGTTGACTGGATGGTTGTTTGAATCTCACATTTGTGGAATAAACTGACACTGCTAAATAATACTACAGATGCTGTTCAACCAATTACCCAAACTGTGTCTATCCAAGTCTGAAAACATCCAGTCGCTCTTTGAAAACAACTCAGATTCAAACACTTTAATGATCCCCTAAACCAATTTAATGTGTCGGCAAAATTCAGTCGGTAAACAATGCACCTTCTACCCAAAACAGAGTGAATAAACACTTTGTGCAGCCCCCAAATGTGAGAAGAGAAGGCATTCATTGAGAATAATTAAACCATTGCTGTCTGTCTCTGCAGGGAGTTTACATCTGCTCTGCAAAATCGGTTTCTTGAGCTTTTAAGAAATGACTGAAGGTGTTGTATTAATGCAACATCACTAATAGGAATGATTTTCCCTGAAGAAGACTTGCCTGCTTAGCGATTGAACCCCCAGCCGAATATAAATAAGCAGTGTGCATCATTCATAAAGGGACCCTCAGGCTTCCCTGGTTGTACAGGAAAAGGGCACAAACACTGATACAACTCAGAGCATTCTCAGAAGAATACATGGCACCTCAAAGTCAACATAACTGCTCCTGGTTAAAAGTATTTTGTGCATGCATAATTAGTTTTAAAGAGCTTTGGAAGTTTTAGTTGAATTATGTATTACTCATCCAATGCAGGACACTGATCCTCTCTAATATTTAAAAAAACTCATTTTATAAACATTATTAGGATGGGCACACATACTGCAGATATTTGAAGAGTGATATTATGACTAATAGAATATTGCACAGCGAAAGGTCTGTTAATTGCTAGTTATGAAACCTTATCAGACAAGTGCAGTTAATGTTACGCTTTTCTCTCACTTATTCCTTTCTCTTCTATCGCTAATGTACAAGCTGACACATACATGCATGTTCATACTTAACCCCTTAATACACAAAACTCATATCCACACAGAGACACACAGACCTGGATACTTTCGGTGATTTCTAACTAAGAGGACTTCATTTGGGCGCTGAGATGAGACTTTTTCCCAAGAGCAGCATATCCTTTAATCACCCTTCTCTGTGGAGTGTCTTCACTCCTTCCTGAACCCTGGCCCCTCGTTTTCTCTGCAGCAACACAGACAAGATGAGAGGAAGAATTAGTACTGTGGCAGGGCCTGATTATTAGAGAGCTTTTGCCCAAAGCCTTCCTCATACCAAAAACAAGCTAGGCCAAGTGGAGGTAGTGATGATTTAACCTGGATTAGCTCTTCATACTCAACCATGGCCTATGCATGCCAGTTAGAAGGCTTTTTTTTAAATACAAAAATTAGTTTGGTATTTCCGTGAATGATGGACTAAATATGCAATTATCTTGTCTTGTCTTGTCTTGTGTCGTGATAATGGATCTGATTCATCATTTAAAAATGTGCCGCATGGCTTTGGAATTACAAATCACCTAACAGTAATGAAATTTTACAAATTACTGCTCTGTTCTTTTGAAAAGGTAGCTGCTACCTCTGCCAGTCTCAAACACAAACTGACATGACACACTCTCAAGCCTGTGGTCCTGAATTATACATGGTTAAGAGTATCTATTCAACGAAGACTGTGAGACACAGTTTAAATGATCCAAATGCTAGTAAGCGGACCTTTGTGTTTAGGTTCTTACTGTTCCCAAAGGTCAGGAATGAACATCCATTCCACTCTGAATTATACATGTCCGTAGTATTATTTAGAGCAGTGGTTCTCAACCTTTTTTGTCCCAGTTATTCAGCCCTCAGATACCCATTCATTGACAATACTCATGCACCTGAAGTTCACTATTTTGTGCATGGAGATAAAAAGAGTCTGCCCTTTTCTAAGCTTCCTGCTTACTACTTTACAAATTACTATAGGGCACTAGAAAAATTATTGCAGAAACCCTGTGGTACAGGTTGTGTTTTCTTGCTTTTCTCTTTATTAGTTTTAGTATAGCATTACTGTAGCTCGAGCAGGCGCAGTGCAGCTGTGTGTGTACAGTATGTGTATATACATTTAAACCATCAATCTCTTCAGCTCTTTTCATAACTTATCATTTTAATGATGCATGAATTCTGTCAGTTTAATTTCAATTGGTCTGAGTGTTGCAACGTTCCCTTTTTGTGTGTAATCTGAATTTATTATGACTTGCTCTGTCAGTGTCTGCTTTTGTTAAAAGTCTTAATAGATGCTGGCAGGTTGCTCACATCTCATCATATTACATCTGCTGTTTGAGAAAGGTAATTTTATATTGTCAGAAGAATTGGCTGAAATTTTACCACTGTTGACATGTCTTTTGTGAACAAGACCCCCAGCTGTGTCTCTTGTGTAGAAGTTGTTTTATTGAATATTCCCTGCAACCTTTAGCCAGGGCTTATTCAGCACAGCAGCTAATTAGAGTATATTGATGGGAGGCTTTTTGTTGTTGGTTAAGCTGGAGGGAAGAAAAGGCCAGTGATTGTTGCAAAGTGACAGGTGAATCATAGCTAACTGCCTCTAGTGGTATTATTTCTCGGCTCCACTCCAATCGGTGCAGACATACCAGACTAATGGATTTAACTCTGAAATAATTGACAGCTGACAGTTAATGGTTTTTGTTGACCTTCAGTTTCAAACTACAGATTCACTGCGATGAGAGTGTGGCCTTGCAGTCACACTGTAATAAGTTATGGATTTGTTTGACCTTCAGGAGAGGGTTTGGTGACTCTTTTCCTTCCTGCTTATCACGTAGGAAAGAGATCCTGTTGAATATAAGCCATCTGTCTCGTGGGGCATATACCTGAGTTGGTCAGGTGCATATCTAGCAGATATGAGGTGGGGGAGGGACAACGGAGCTTTATCCGGCTCACCTTTTCTGACCGGTGTAATAAGATTACCTGCTTTGCACGTCATGGCCACAGAGACAGAGGGAGGCAAAGAGAGAGAGAGACAAGCAGACAGACAGGGAGAGTGAGTGGGTGAGTGAGAGAGAGAGAGAGAGAGAGAGAGAGAGAGAGAGAGAGAGAGAGAGAGAGAGAGAGAGAGAGACTTGAACAGGGCTGCTCCATGCAGTTTGCTCTCATTAGACCCAGGGTACAGCCCTCCGGAGAAGTGTTGCTGTCTCTTGCTGTGTCGGGCTAAAGACACTGAGGCACAGTAGAGTGCTAATGTGCCCGTGTGAGGAGACTGTAGCTGCCCTGCCAGCCGGTATCTGTGGCTCCGTTGCCCGCCTTAAAGGATTTTTGTTGAGTACCTCTGGAGCCAAAACATGGTAAGGCGTCTTTTTGTGTTTTCTGGACGACTGTCGTCATATTTTACGCGCATTAATTACCACATGGGCGTCGTGACACGCACACGTGTAGCACAATCATTGCCCTCACTGAGCGACTGTCTCTTTGACCACCAAATAGGAGCTTGCTTAGTGAGACTTGCATTGCCAATATTTCCACAGTATCATGTCGATTCCCCGCCGTGAAATGAGTAATCCATTGGCAAGACGCAGTCGTTCACCTCAACTCTGCCCTGATCTGTGCTGCTAATCTGTGGAGGGTGAAGTTTTCAAACACTGACTGAGCGCATCAGCGTTCACTTTGGATTATCTGAGGATGGGATATCATTAATGCGTATGGTTGACTGGAAAATGCAGTTATTGGTTTGACAGAGCACGCTGAGGCGAATGCTGACTGCGGCTGCTTTTAAATATTTCAATGAGCCATTGGTTTATTTTAGCACGATCTTGAGAGAAATCGACTTCATTTGGCGAGGAAACCTTTTAATGAGTGTATCAGTTCACCGGCTGATCGTCGACAGCTGCATTCCCTTTTAGTTGACTTTTTTGTATCTCGCCTCATACGCATATGAATACGGCATTTTATCGAGAACGCGATTGGCATGCAATAACTTCCCCTGCGAGAGTGAGCAGTGTCGCGCTGCAGGAGGTAATACATGCCCCTTCAAAACTTCATTCACCCACACACACTCTTTTCACAGGCTCACAGTGGCGCATTAAAAGAAACCTTAGAAGGTTTTTAGGTTTTAGAACCCGTTTTTAAAAGTACATATAATGGTAGAATGTATTCACTTTTAAAGTAAAAGCCCATGTTTCCTGGTGACTGCTGTATACTAGACCACCTACTAACCTGAATCAGCACAGTGGAGTCCTGTAAGTGGTTCACTTAGTTGTTTGCAACCTGACAGGTTTCTGAGATAAAGTGGTGGCATACCTCCATTAATTTTACATGTCAACATGGCAAAAATGATAATGTAGCCACCTGTAGCCTACAATTTAATGTTTCTTGTCATCATGGTATTTCTTGTCAAATAGCCCCTGGTCTATCAGACATTAATTAATAGCATTAGTGGTAAGTAATTATTAATGTTAATGGCAGTTGCACTCCATTTGGGTGTAGCAGTTCTAGTGACTTGTCCTACAATGACACTTGAGTGAGATTTACCTCACTAATAGTTGGACTGTATCTGTGCTCTTCTTGTTAGGACAAGTAAAAAGTTTTTTTTTGAGGATGCAGTGCTATTCAATGCTTTTTCCTACTGTAATATAAAAGGTAAAAAGGCTCCAATAGAGGCTCCAAGATGGACCTTGAGTTAAGTTTTGTCTGCCAAACTATACTACTGGTCAGTAGTTCAGTTTTTTTGTTTTGTTTTGGGTTTTTTTTTGTTTGTTTTTTTGTTAAGTAAAGCTGTTCAAGTGCTGTGAATAACCTTAATCGGTACAAAGGTAAATATTAGACTGCCCAAGGTAAAAAAGAGTTTAGGTAATCAAAAACTGAAAATTCAAATAGATTTCATAGAAAACAGATTTTTTCAGGGATTAAGAAACTGGTTAACTTCCAACAGTGGAAGTAAAATGAAGCCTTGAAAGTTAATGCAGTCAGTTCATACAGGTGTGTTTTTGATTACTTACAAACCCTCAGTCTGTGCAAAGGCAGTGTTGGAACAAACTGTGCTACTACACCCTCTGATGCATTATTGGGACAATACTGTACTGCAGGAAGTAGTTCTGTATACTTCTGTCAGAATGGTGAGGAAAAGGCAAGTAACAAAGGAAGACAGGCTGGTTGGTCAGATCTTCATCCTATAACAAGAAAATGATCCAAAACATTAGAAGAAAGGAACTAGGCTGTACACAGTCTCCAGACTCAAACCCCATGGAGCTGGTTTGGGATGAACTGGACAGAAGGTGAAAGCAAAGAGGACTGCAAGTGCACCACAGTGTTGGAACAAACTTTTCAAACAATATTTCATTTCCATTGTAGATAGATAGTAGAAAGACACTTGTGTGTTTGGCTGCTGGATGAGTCAAAAATTTGGATTCAATTAATAATTTGAGATTCCATTATTCCTTTTTTTAATCTATAGTTGTTTTCTCTGTGCTTAAAATTTAGAAACTGAGACATCTCACTATGTAAAACGTTTGATTTTAATATCACTGTTCTACATTGTGTCCCTTTCAGCTATCAGCACCATTGTAGAAAAGTTAAAGGTATGGCCAGAAAAACTACAGATATGTTTATGCTTTAACATTTATAGTCCCATCCACAGGTATTTAAGATGCTTCACAGGCTTCTTAATTATCAGGCAATGTTACGCCGATTAATTAGACACCTGCCTCTGGATGTTAGACAGTCAACGTCAAATGGCCTCTGCACCAAATGTTCACGTGTGTATGCGTTTGTGCGCGCATGTGTCTCATTGTTTTTTCTTGTTCTCGGTAATTAGCATGTAACCGTTTTTTTTTCATATCCCTGTTAAATAATGATGTGATAAGTTCTGACGCACTGAAAGTTTATGTGGTATATGTAAAATGCATTGTGTAATATATCAAATTTACAGGATTTTGCATCAGTGTGATCACATACCTTGATTGGTCTGGTGCTAAATTGTCTTGACCAAAAAGAGACTCACCACACATTTGACCTCTAAACAACTTTTCAACTGAATTTCCAGAAAATGCTTTGTGTCGTGAAATACATCATTATCGTAATTTAAAAAGAAATACAGTGTGCCGTGTGGGACTGCAGCAAAAGATTATTTTCATTGTCGATTAACCTGTTGATGAGTTTTCTAGTGAAAAATGCTCTTCAGTGTCCTTAAGCCCAAGGTAATGTCTTCAGGTTGCTTGATGGTTGCAACTAGCAGTAGGAAAGCCACAGATTTTCAATTTATGATCATGAGACAAAGAAAAACATCAAATCAAAAGCTAAGATGATGGGGTGTTTGACATTTTTGTTTGACGGATTTCTTTTTTTATTTCACTTTTTTCATATTTTCTCTACTTAAAAATATAGATGTAGTACCTGTAACACCTGTACATTTGTGAAAGGAGGTTTTAAATATTGGAAATGGGTTTACAGCCAATTTAAAAATGGCCTCCGAGCCAAGTACAAATAGGCACGGAATTGGCATTAAGATCCTCAACTTTCCTTAAGTTTTTCTTTAGGCGACTAGACTCTATATTAGGGTACTTCTGCACTGCAGCTTTGGTGGTTGCAGCTTGATTGATGTGAGGTCTTTACCACTGGTATGAGCTTCAGGACCAGTAAAAGGTACAAACCATTCTTACTGTCATGATGGAAGACAGGCAGCTCAAGGCATCTTCTCTTTAAGTATTAATACAGCGAACTAAAAAGGTTATAAAATACTCTGGTAACTGAAGTGAAGCAGAGGGCATAAATTGGACAGTGGTGAATTATCCTTAGAAGGAATGGAATGTCTAGTTCATAACAAAGGATGGAGAGTAAAGCCTGCAGGGTGTGGCGCATTGAGTTGGAAGTCAAAATGAAACGTATCACCCCACTGGGTGGCCGGGCTCAACTGGATGTAGTAGGTTATATCAGGTGGAGAAACTTGTTAGATAACTGGATGGCTTTCCGTGTTATTCCACCTCAGCGTTAGCTATCTGTATTGAAATACAATGCTCAGCAGTCAACAGTTACACAGCTCAAGGCACCTCATGCTCGGATCGCTTCGGGTGAGCAGTTTGCATTCATTTAGTCTTCACCTCTTCATTACATGCGCTTACACCAGGCAGATGTGTGTTTGTGTGTGTGTCTGATAAAACAGTAATTAACAAGGCTTGCAACACTCCCATGACTGACTAATGATCTAATCTTGTCTGTTGCATCAGCGCTTCCCACAAAAAGCATTCTCATACTTTAACAAATAAGAGCGCACTAATTTTGCGGCCCTTGAGCAATGAAGGCTGAAAACAATCTTGGGAATTTAAAAAATGGTCTAATTTTAGGCTTGTTGTCTGTTTTAATGCTAAAATGTGCAGCATATGCCACGACCAGATAAAGGATAAGACAGGTGATATTATATGTTTTTGTCATTGGCAACAAATCCCATGAAAACCAACTATGTGTTAGTCTGTTTTTGGATATGTTCCGACTTTCCTGTCTTTGGCACTCACTCTTGAGCCCACTGGTTCCTACTGAAGACATAAGTCTTTACAAAAATGGATCAGGGGTGTGTATTTATGCTTAAAAAGACAAATATGAAAGCACACATGAGGGAAGGCACAAACATTAAACAGAACATGCTCTACTTTCTTAGAGCAGCTTTAACTTTTCCAGGTCTGTTAAGCACTGTAAAACATCAGAAGTTCGCCACTATAAGGTCAAGGAAATAATTAGATGAACAGTTAGGGGTTAGTGCTGTAGAGCAGTCTTGGATTTGGTTCAAATACAGTATGAGCTTCTCATTTTAAAATTTCTTCCTCTCAGGCTTCACAGAGTGAAAAAACAGGATGAGTTACAAAAATGGGATTTCATCATAGGATAAAGAATATTTTCCCCACAGTGCATTACTATCAGAACTTACTTATCATTCAGAAAATATGACTTTATTCCTATGCACAATGGACACCTCAGGGTAACTATTTCAATATTATTTGATAAGAGACTCGTGGGTAGTGATGCCTGAAATGATTTGGGCCCAAGTGCATAGAGACAGGAAGAGGAAACAGGAGCATTTGTGAAATGTTTTTTCTTCGTTTCCACCTTCCTCCTGGTGTTTTAATTTCCAATGATATTATTTCGTAGATTTAGAGGAGATGCTGTAGGTTGCAGGCTTGTGTTATGATTTACCTCCTTCTCCCTCTCTGTTTCCATGTGGGGGAGGATGGGTACTGCACAGCAAGAACACCATTATCAGATCAGCAAGATCAGCAGCTCAGTGTCAGAAATCAGAGGTAGTAAACTCTCTGTTTCAGTGCCGCCACCTGTAGTGGAATGAAATGTGCGAATGAGAACCATTAGTAGAAAAACGGTATAGCTGCACTGAACATGGGAATGACTCAAAGACATGTGTGGTACAGGAGACTGACAGTTGATCTGATCTCTGCACCAGGAGAATGGTGTCAGTGTGGTTTGGACACATCTAGTTTAATGCAATCACATGTTTCTTGAATGGTGGAGCTTTTCTTTCTTCTCCATCATTCTCAAATTGCCTGCATGCCTGCATTTTTCCTGGCTTTCTTCATTACTGTCGGATTATGGATTTGTCACAAGTTTTACATGTCAATCCACTTATTATATACGAAATGGGGAAAAAAACGAATTAAATATTTAATTTTAATTAAGTAGCAATAGACAACTGTCCACCCCCTAGTGTTTCCAAGAAGTAGTAGTGGTTATGTAGCTGTCACAAAGATTGGATCGATTTCCGTTTTCCTTGCAGCTAGAGCCAAGTAACTAGCAACAGCACAGGACATGAAACAATCAACGCCACTTTGAAAATAAGAGAGAAGGGAAAGGCATATAATAACATAGTTTGAGAACAAGTAACTACAACAGTGTTCTGAGAAAGGCAGAGTAAAACACCCATTTTCATAAAGAAGTAGGCAGTTTTTTTAAATTTACTGATCTAGGAGAAACAACGCCATGATAAATAACGGTTTTAACCATCTCAAGTCCTAGAGCTCTCTCCATCAAGTGAATGCCCATCTGATGTTCGCCCTTCTTTTTTGTCTCGTTTTCTATTACTCTCAGTCTTTGCAGCCTTTGCCCCCTCTGACAGCAGGGCTCTCTTTCTTTTTGCCGCCACTTCTGCAACCTGGGGAAAGCTACCGATAGCTACCGGGGAAAACAAAAGTGCTATCCTCCTCCTATTTTGGTTGTTCAATAGCAGACACACTGTCTTTGTGCCGTAAATCGAACCTTCATTTTCCTGGGAGATTTTGCACCCAGAAGCAGACACAGTTGCATTATGAAAGTGAGACTTACAGAGAGCCAATTTAAACGCAGAGGGTGTCATTATTCTATAGCCATTATATTGTGCAATCAAATTGTACTTCATAATAAGTTAAAACAAAAATAAAGTGTTCATTGCCACTTTAAATATATCATGCAATGTGATCTTTCTACATTCAGTTCATCATTAGCAGTGTCATTGTGCTGTCAGTCTTTGTTCAGATCCTCGTCTCACCTTTGCTGTTTCAGAGTGAGAGCTTAAACAAGGGCAATATCTCAAGGCAATGCAACTGCATATAAATATGGATTCTCTTAAAGAAAACAAACAGAAATCAGTATAAGGTATGTTGGGAAAGTATAAGTCACAGTTAATAAGCTCACAGAGATTGAGGTATTGTACAGAAGCCAGGCAATAAAGCCGGTGAAGCATGGGATTCTCTACTCTTCCTTAATTAACTGTAGATCACATCACAAATCACAAATTGTAACTAGCTAGTCAACATCTGTGTAGGGTTTTTAAAAGGTATTTAGTGAAAATGCCAATGAGTCACTATGTGAATTTGAGAAAAAATACATGTGGCTTGGCTTTTGACCAGATATTAGTTTACTTTGTAATGAGAAATTTATTGAAAATGAAGAAAAAAAGTCTGATTTGCATTTTGCTCCTTGATGAGCTGAAGAAATAAAACCCCTATTTGAAAGTTGAATTTAGGGCATTTGCATTATTTATTTGTTTATTGTGACTTTAGTCTGACTGAGTATATTCCAGCTGTGAGCTGTTGACTAGAGGGAGGCTGGCATTACATCTGTGGTGCCTGTCACTACTGCAGAAATTCCCTTGAGCCATGCTTTAAACACTGTGGTGCTCTGCACTGCAGACAAAAGTGTAGGCCAAACTTTCTGAAAGTTATTCTCTGCTATGTTTCTCACCATTACAGTCTAGTACATTACACTGTAATTGTACATTAGGTATATTTATACATACCCCAGAATTGTAAAAATCAAAATTAGCTGGAAACATTATCTTTTTGAATCATATTTATCTTGCTTAGGTAAATTTATACAGTGATGAACAGCTAAAAATATACTGGCATACTTTGTTAATGTGCATGTGTAATCACACTGTTGTTGTAACCACCCTCATAGATTCTTACTCTAAACTAAACCCTTACTGAAAACTTCTCTAACTGAATGCCTAAAAAGCATCACATCATCATTGTACCCAAATGTATCCATCCCTTATCTAACAATTTACCTCTTTATCTAACTTTTAGCTAGTATCATTGCTTCACTAGGTGCAACAAACCAAACAATTTCTTTCTAACCATTTGGGCTTACTTGCTAGACATGGTAATGGTTGGTGATCTTATTCTAATCACACGTTTTCTGATTTGGAAGTTTCAGTGGAAGATGCCCTTTGGATCTGAGGTTTCAGGTAGTGCCTTACTCTGCTGTTACTGCATTTTTGAAGACCCACCGTGACACATATTCACTTGAATGTTACTGACAGGGCTGTGTTGACACACAAAAGGCCATTTTCAATACAAATGAGGACACTGTCTTTAATACCATCCATTATAGAAGCATTTGAAGCATTTGAAGCAGTCGGAGAAAGTTGCAGAGTTCAACTATATCACATTGTGTGGCGGCTGACATACCACTTAAGCAGGCTTTCAAAAGGGGAATTGTAGGCTTTATTTTACATATCTTGGTAGAGCCCATGGCGTATGTGGAACTTTATTACAAACATGAGTAATGAGAAGAATTGAGATGTTTAATCTCCAAGGCTATCTTACAAATCCATATGGTATAATGCAGCTGCCAGTTATAGATTTTTAAAATGGATTGAGTAGTTGTCCTTGACCTTGAAAGATCATATAGAAGTACTAGATATTTTCATCACTTTATTCAGGTCTACTGCACATTGCCTCTCACTAGTTATTGTATAGTCCAAGCCCCCTGAACTCTGCTTCATGCACACTGATTTATGCTATCTGTGCCCATTAATTTTGTGAAACATCTCCTTATATTTTTCTTTTTTTCAACAGTATTATTTATCCAGATAAATAGACAAAAGTGACCACATGTTTCATAATTCTAAACAGTCCCCTTTGGATTTTATTTTTCTGTGGAGGGATTAGTCGTTCCATTATGCGTTAAAGCTTCGAGACAAACCCTGTGACAATCACAGCCGTGCTGGTGTTAGCAGGGGTGAAAGTCACCCACTGAGGTGAAAGATTTTCAAAAAGTCAAAGCCTTTCTTTTGTCCGGCATCAGCTGCGTGTTTTTTAAGACCATGTGGCTAAGTGGTTGCTTTTGTGCAGAGTAGTGTGCCTTGTGACATGGATAGGGCATTGTTGATGCTAAGCAGACAGCGCAGAGTGGTTGGGGCACCCACATGGACTGAGCTCAGCGAGGGTTTAGAGATTTAGAATGTGGTCATGAGATGACTAAGGCATTAGGATTAGAACCTCTGAGATCTGTGCCTCACTCGCTCTGAATTAGAGAAAATGAGAGGTTTAGTGGACCACCGGGCTCTGTTGATATTAAATGCAGCTGAATACATTATCTACTTACTGCAGTGCATGTAGGTTTACTTTTTAACTTCCTATCATTGGTTATTCACAAATAATTGAGAATGAGAAATGGTCTTTTAAATATTGTGATGCATTCACTAGCTGAGTGTGTTCCTTTTTTTTTTTTTTTTTTTGGTCCAGTTATGGTTCAGACTCATTTTGGTTGTATGTTGCCTCTTAATTTATTCAACAAAACAATAACAACAATATATTCTTGATTTGAACCGAACATGGTGACACACCACACCACTTTTCATCCACGTCATGCTGACTTTCTGCTGCCTCCTCCTCAGCTCCTTCATGTCCTGCAGCCATCACTTTCTCCTGACACTAGATAATACAGTGGCATAAAATCCAACAGGCCATTACTGCTTATCATACGTTATCCTGCTTCACTTTATAATATGTAATAGCCTGAATCAGAATGTGCTAAAATAAGAGATTGTAGCCCCTTTCTGGTTGTTGTTTCAGCTTAACCCTTCAGATATATTCTACATCATTAAAACAAAGTAGTGCACAATAAACTGTCTTTTCATGTGATGATGGCAGAAGTAGTGTACATTACCCAGCTGGCCTTGTATTTCCCAGGAGTTACCTGCTTGTTACTTAAGCATTGCCCACCATAGTATAGCCTGCTATAATCACATTATGCTGCACCAAGTAGTGAATACCTGCATTTTTACTGCGACCGCACAGCAGCGAATAACTGACCCGTGCTATTGTGGTCCTGTTTGGCTGCGTGGCTAATCGAGGCCAACCTGGGACAGTGTCCTCCTTCAAGCTAAAGCTATGTCTTGCGCTAAACTGCCTCAATACACGTGTGGGTGTTCTTATGACCAGAGAGAAAGAGCTTTTTTTTTCAGTTCTCAGTACTTCTACACCTTAGTTCTAACTGAATCTCTGTGGTTTGAGGGTTATTTCTACTCCCACGTGGCGATGTGTGTTTTATGTGCTACTTCACATTAAAAGCTCTCCAAAGGTGACCCAGCAGGAGGCTTTCATTGTGACGCAGCTGTAGGAAGTTCAGTGTATTTGTCACCCAGTGAGTAGCACTTTATTGTTTAATAAAAAGTGGTATACACAACAGGGTGTGAACATATTTGATGCATTTTAGTCAACTGATAAGTTTTAAATATTGCAGGAAGGAACAGTACAGATAGATGAAACAGCCAGAGCACGGTGGTTATTCTGTATCTACACAGAAGGCGTTTCAGCAGTGTCTTTCAGTCAGCCATCTCATGTTCATCTGACAGAACAGATATGCTCCTATTTTAATCAATCCAGCTCAGGTTTATCCATTTTACATGCATATCTATAGTGAGTACTTCCAAAACACTGATGACCTATTCACCTCCGCTACAGCAGCTCCTCTGTTAATGTGCTGCGCACGCCACGGCATCTGTGTAGACACACCATTAGATAATTTGTCTGTGAGGCTAACCTATTAATGCCCAACCTTCTAATATATTCTTGGACACTACTCAACATCCCCATATCTTCACTTATTTATTAAGTAAGCCATTATTTCTGGTAATCCAAGGATACCCCCTTATCTTGTGTGCAGATATGCAACAGTCATAACAAACACTGGAGGCCTCATTTCCTCTTTCATTTTTCTACTTAGAAGAACAACTTTTGTTGTCAAACTGCATTGCATAAACAGGTGCACAGGTTTTATCATGTTCAAACCGTCCTAGCCCATCGAAATAATCATGAGAGCACTAGAGGCCCACATTAAATCTTTCATTTGCTGGTAGCAACTCTGCAAATGCACATAATGGTGTTTATACATTTTCCCATTAGGGTCAGTCTTTCCAACTGAAATACCCAGGCTAAACATCCCATTCTTTATGGCTTTGTTTAGCATCAGCACAAGTCAACTCTGTCTGGTTCTTCACAGGGAATGTGATAAAATGCACCTCGTGACACGGGGGGAGGGGGCATGAAAAAAAATTATATAATTAGGGAAACCTAAAGAACATTAACTGGATAATAGCTTTTCATTTCTGTGTCAAGTGCACATTGAGATCACTGCTCGCACCGAGGGCTACTCTCTCCCACACCCACATGCACACAATGAACACTCACTTAGGAAACACTCATAATAACAGTTACATCATCCTGCAGAGGGAAGCACCTGCAGTGTTAGTGACTCAAGACAAACAAGTAAATTCAATTTTAGAACAATGCGATGGGAGTTTGAAAACGTATTTTGCAATCTTACGTTTTAAGTAAATGCTTTAATTGTTCTTTAGCATGAGAACGTAGTACCATGTGACAGTACATTAAACAACGTTTTGCCCAAAGATGGATGACTAATTGTGGTAATGACAGCCCTATATGATATGTTGTCATGTTGATATATCACCTCTCTCAAGTTAACTTTCTGGTTGTGTTCCCCTCTGCCTTCATTAAGCAATAGGTTGAAACTAAAATTGTCAGTCAACAGCATTTTGGGAATGCCAAAAGATATTACTCACTGGTTATTTACTTTTGAGCAGCATGGTAAACCATTCAAAAAGCACCATTTAGATAAGAACATGTGTAAAACATCTTATTTTTTTTGGCATTTACTGTTAAGCAGGCATGTATCATGGCATGGGAAATGGAAAAACTAATGAGGTGTAACCATTTTTCATCTTGCTGAGACTTTAAGAGCAAATTAAAATGCAGTTTCGTAAATGTCATCAAGTGGGGGCTCCATACACGGGGAACTGGATTCTTTTCCTTTTAGTTCCCTTTGGTTCAAACATTACTGACCAGATGGATTAGCAACCATAGGCATAAAATGTGCAGTTTACTGATATCAAGTCCAGTCCTGGTTCTGTTCTCATAGTGAACTACGGTTCCCTGGTACAGCTGAAATTATGGGGGAGTGTGAAAGGAGTGTCTGGCCTGGCAGTGCAGAGCGCGAGTTACAGTGTCCTCCCAAAGCCTCCTTTTCTCAGTGATCAAATACCTTACAGTAATCAGTTAATGAATTGTCTTGGTATCTATGAACTAGCTTAGGTAGGCTGCATAGATAAACACAGAGGAGAAGACACAGATAAGGCTTTAGGACCAGCTGCTTGCCTGGATGTTTAGCCTGATCTTTTTCTGTTTGGTATTTTTGAATGCTATCTCTAGCTGGGTTCAAGCCATGCCTGTTAGCCAGGGCTAATCACTCCCGTCATTAAAGCACTCAGGCTCCCTTGCTACCACTGATTACATCTCACTGTAGGTAATGAATAGCTCTGCTTTGGTCCAGCACACCTAACTAAACTGACGGAACATTTGCTCTATTTATTAATCATTTAGTTTGCTTTTTTGTGGATTTTGTCAACATGCACGCACCTGTGTCTTTCTGTGTGACGTTGCTGAAAGAGTTTTAAGTTACACACCAGCATTGAGCCGTTGGTGTTACGTTACTATGACAGGTATCTTTCGTGCTTGATTTCCAAGCTGTTAAGATCAACTTACAGGCGCAGGTCAGACATTACATACATGCGATGTAACCTATTGAGACTTTTTGGTCATTTACTGTAATGACTGATGTTTTCTCGATAAACCATTTCAGGTTTCACCACAGTTAATCAACAGTTAATTTAGGTTATTCAAGAAAATAATTAACAGATTAATCAACACTGAAAATAATTATTAGCTTTGAAAAGATGGTTGTAATGTTGTTAGAGTAGAATATTTACTAATAACAGTAATCTGTAATTCACATGACTGAATTTGCCAAATATTTTGAAGTGGTCTGAGGAAAGAAGTATGAAATATTGGATAATAGTTTTTCAATGTACCTTTTTTTGTGACTAATTGACAATCAGTGGTTGAGATCAGTGGCCACATATTCTGTAGCGCCACATTAGAAAGCCACACAGAAAACACTCATGATTTAACACCATGTCATGCAGCTTTGTGGCTGTGGATACGTGAGTGCTTTTGGGTGTGATATGTGCGATGTGGGTGGACACTGGGTGAACTTTGTGGATACTGAGAGCCTTCTGGGAATGCCAGTAGGGTTGACAAGCATGTTGATGAGATATATTTCTACATAAAATGTTACTTAGAAATCTGATGCAAACTACACACAGAAAGGATCAGTCTTCATGCAGAATAGAAAAAGCTCTGAGCCACTGAGCCAGCCAATCAAATGCTTTTAATCTCATGGAATAATCCAGAAAACACCCATTTTCTTACCTGCTGTGGTCCCTTTCTCTTCACTCCAAGCAGTTATTCTCACACCTGTTGTTTTGGCATCAGGGTCTATCAAAGCGTTTTGTTTTTATTTTGTTTTTTTTTAAATTGATCAGTGTTGGCTATATAAACCACAATCCATTTCCAATCCATTGTTTATTTTACCTTATTGTTCTCTGTGTGCCTGTAAAAGGACCATTGCCTGCAGGTGTTTTAAATTTGAATATGACAGGACAGTCTGCTGCTATTATAATTCTAATTGGGATGTAATGAGGTTGTAAACATGGTGAGTGTTGCAGTTTGTTTGAGCACTCTGGCATTATTGGGTAAAATAGCGTTCGCTGATACCTAATTTACGAAGCCATGTGCTGCTGACATCTCCCAGGTTTTATGACTTAGATCTTTGCATAATTTATAGTGCATTGTTTTTCATCTAGTCACTTGATCAATTGGATGACATGGCTCTGTACAGTAAGTGGAGATGGGGAGGAGCCACTCAAGATGTAATCTGGTGCTTCTGTTACACTGATGAGTTCACAATTTTCATTACCTGCGCTAAGAGGAGGAGATATGGTGCAATGAGAGTGAAGAGGATGTCAGATCTTTCAAGAAATGACTGTTTTCTCCAGTTAGCATATGAGGCACTTTTTTTTACTGAATGTACAGTGCAGGGATTCAAAGGATTCAGTGTCAAGCTTCTGTTTCCCCAACCTTGATAAGCTTATTGTACCATACATGTTTGGAGGGACACTTGCTTTTTCAAAGAATAAAATTATTAATTTGGAGAATAAAGCAAACACGAAATTTTTTAACATGATTTATATTTCCATCAATAGGATGTATCATTTTAAAACATTAAAGCCAGGACACCCTGACAAGTTACTGTAATAACATTTGTCAACATCACTGTTAGTAACTTGTCGGGGTGCACCTGTCCTGGAGGTCAAAGACAACAACAACAAAGCTGAAGCACAGCTCAAAGTTCAAAGCAGAAACATCGGCACATTTCACAATGTGTTGTTGTTTTACATTATAGATTAGTTCGTCCATTTTTTCAATAATTTAGTCTATAAATCCCATCACAGTTTTCCAGACTCCAAGGTGGCATCTTTTTTTAGCCTGACTAACAGTACAAAACCCCAAAAATATAGTTTACAATGATATAAAACAACTAATTCTCTCATTGGACAAGGTGGAAAAATTTGGGCATTGTTTGTTTGTTTGCTTAAAACATTTCTTAGACAATTAATCAATTATCACAGTTATTAATTTAGGCTTTTATCATTTATCAACCTTTAGCAGACTCATATTGTGATGACATGATCATTATTTTCTCCAAATTTTGGATGTCCAAAGCAATTTCAAGCAAACACCTAATCAAAAATCACCTAAATCAATTGCTGAAGTTAGATCTCATGAAAAGCATGGAACACAGTTCTTTGCTATAAGCATCTACAGGTTTGTTTTATGTAATTCTTTTTTCCTCAAAAACATTTACCATACCATGGTGTACATCTAATGGTAAATATTCTTGTTAACACACTGATAATAATCTCAATCATGTACCTCTACACTAATATTTAGACTGCAGTGAAATGTGTAACAGCCAAGATAAGCGATTGGAGTATCACATTATTCAGATTATGTTGTGGTGAATCTTCGCTTTTCTTCTTCTTGTTCTACAATAATGCTTGACTGTGCTGTTACATATTTAGCAGACACTGGTGTTAGACTGACCCTCTCAAAACTCGAAAGCGAAGCGGCATCCACACATATACTTAACAGCTGCAAAACAGCAGTGAGGTGTCATTACTTCACATCTTGAGTGGTCACCATCTCAGAGCCACATTCTCTGTCTGGTAATTTCAGCTGTTCTGTAGAGCTGAATAGATGTATTTTGACATAAAACAGGCAATAACAATTCATGGAGACAGAGCAGCACTACACTGTTTGATACAGAGGAGAGGAGCATTTTGCTGCTGATTATATAAAACTACAGTCTGTGCAGAGGTCCGGCTCAACTTTTTTCCTCCATTAGAATTTACCTGGCCTTGTCTCTTCTCTTTATGCAATTTATTGTTTTATGTTTCAGTGCAAACTAGGTTTAACTTAATTATCTTGTCAATATAAATTCAAAAGACCCAAAAGCTGTGCAAATTGAAAAATAACTTGAAATTAGCTTTTTAAAATGAGAAACCGGCCAAAAGAAAATTAAGTTTTGAAATCATAAACACAATTATTATAGTGAATATTTCTGCAGTTAGCAGGAAAATGAACATGGGTTGAAACTCTGCTAGTCATGGTGCTTTGCATCCTCTGGAGTGATGATGCACATGTTGGAGCCCCTGAAGAACACCTGAACTCACAGCTCTTCCTGTAACTGGGATACTGACTCACCGTCTTATGAAAGACTCAAAAGACCAGAGTTTTTACCTTTGAGGGATTTCATCTCTCTTTTGTATCTGCTGTCAACTTTTAACAAAACTGCCTAGAAAACAAGTTGACTTCTTGATGGTATATTGTGAAAGTGAACATTGAATTTCTGTTCGTTCAGTCTGTTGCTAGCAATGAACGATTACTACAAATTCGCAGCTGCTTTGTACTTTTTTTGTCACTTCTCACAAAACTCATGACCAAACCTCCAGTGATGCTCCTGTGTGTCTGTTTGGTATTGCCCGTGGCTGAGCTATTAATTACATAGAAACTGAATCTGTATATTTAAGTAACTCATCTAAATTTGCTAGGAGCAGTAAATTATTAATAACATCAAATAGCATCGTGTTTCCTGCTTTGTGGTGACATGTTTGGCTTTAAAGTGTTAATAAAAGTCGTGATTTCTGTTATCGAGACATTTCTGACAGTCTGTCAAAACCAAAGCGCATGAACAGGAAGAGGTGGAGAAGGAGCTCGATGCCAGATGAGAGCCGATCGAAGAAACACCGACAGCGGAAGAAAGAGAGACAAGCTGCTTTTTTTTTTTTTCTTCCAGGAGGCGCAAAGCCCCTGCACTTAGGAGATAAAGAACTGCATCTTCACTCTCTATGTAATCCATATCTGTGATTGCTTCATTCACCTCTCCCTACCCTACCTTACAATAAGCCATCTGCTCTTTCTTGTCCACCCCATTCCATCATAACTTTAATCCCTTTTCCCCCATTCTGCCAAAGATGATGGCAAAGATACTCTATGAATATATAGGCAAGTATTTTTATTTGGCAGAACCAATTAGCTCGGAGGGAGCTGCGGTTGGTCTGTGGTTACGTGATGTAAATTAACACAGAGCAGAGTGGAAGTGAACCGTCGCCTTTAGAGTTTCATGAGAGCATTGTATAGTTTCTGAAAATACGGATATCTGTTCATGATGTGGCTCATGGGCCACTATGAGAGGGCTGCTTTGGAAGTGTGTTGAAGCTATTTTTCTTTCAACACTCAGTCAGCAACCTCTGCAGTTTCCCTGTTCATTAAGTTTGAAGGAACATTGTTGTTAGCCTATGTAAATGAGATACAGCGTTCCCATGTCAACCAAGAGGAGATTTGGAGGAAGCTGTGGAGAGAAATGACTTGTCTCTTCAGGGTGGCTGGTTGTGCAGGTCTGAGTTTTCTCATGTGAAAAGGATCAAAGCAATCTTACTCAGCCCCCTTAAGAAAGATAGATGTACGAATGTGGGAAATCAAATCTGCTTCAAAAGGGAACACCACTGGGAGCCATAGAGATGAGAAGGCAGAGAGAGAATAGGAAACCAGTGTGAACTGAGTCTTGTTGTTGCACTGTAAGAGGAGAGAACACAGCTGTCTCCTGCTGTCCACAGAGTGTACATGCAAGATGTCTGTTGTTTGGGTACAGTGGGTTCAATGGTGTAAAAATTTGTTTGGGTGTATGTCTGCACAGATTTGGAGGAAGGAAAGTAAATAAATACAAACTTCACAATGTGGGCGATAGAGAAACCAAGTGAAAAATAGAGGAAAATCACCCTCACAAAAGAACAAGTGCTGATAGTGTGAGTTAGAGATTTTGATTTTGTCGAACATACTTTGAAATGATAGTGTTGATGCCTGTGAGTCCCCTCCCGTCCCCTTAGCATATGCTATGAAAGCTGATTTCACAGCTCAGAGAATAAGCCTTGTGAGGAAGGGGTGACATCAAATAGCTCAGACAGAAGCCAGAAAACCCTCGATTCCTCATAGTGACACTTTGCCTTGCACCTTGCACGACAAGGAAGGCTCAGTATACACTCTGCACGCACTGCTTTGCTTGTAATTTCCACTAGAGTCTGAATAGGTGTATTTACTGTAAATCCTTTCTGTCAGTTTGGTTCAGGCACAATCCTAATGTATAGAGCCAATACAATGTGCTGCAGTTTGCTCTGACTGTTTGAGCAGCGTGTGTACAAAATTATAACTTCTGACAAGAATTTTTAGTTCTCCAGTCTGTGCAGTGTTATCCTATTAAATTCCACCTGAAATCTATTTCTTCTTGTGTGTATGAAATATTCACCCTCTGTAGACTTAGATAGGTGTTTTAAAAAGTTTGTAGTTTGCTTTTTCAACAACAATGGTGGCTGGGTTTAGCTTAAATTTGATTGCTGTTGAAATGGATGGCATTAGTCATAAGCAGTTAGGGCTGGGAAGGGCTAATCCTTTATTCTGAGTATATTAAAACATGTTTGTGTTTCCTCATATTTCCACTAAAATTAGGTACGCTGTTTTTAATCTGGACCTCATGCATGACCCAGTCAAGCTTGCTAGCAGAGGCATTATTTAACATCAAATATTGTGTATCTGTTAAGAATGGGGACAAATTAGCGCCAGTTTCTCTCCAAGAAAAAGACAGGAGAGGTTTGACCTAAAATAATTCCACAAATTATCAAAGAAATTACAATAAAGAGAGATTTTTCAGATGGGTATCCATGCATTTTTGATATACTGCCCAGCCCTTGAGACAATGTGCACATTGATTTTTGAGTAATCCAGAAGTAACTGCATACACTCAGACTGATTCAGATGATCCAGTGGATTATGTTATTTGTGAAAAATTGGATTGCAAGATTAATGTGTTGTTCAAAAATATAGACCTGATGATAATGCCGTAGGTAGATGTGCACGTGTGTCTGTGTCTGTGCGTGTGTGTGTGTTGGTCACAGCTGTGCATGCATGAGGCCTGGAGGACTCGCTGAAACATGAATGAAAAATTCTCTCTCCCGCTTATTTTTTTTTTTTTTGTCCAGGTGGGCAGGCAATAAGGCTTGACAGAAGATGCAACAGGGGTGGTGGCTCGTCAGATGGCTGGGGACAGGAATGGCAATCCTCTCTTTGCTAACGCACAGCTGGGGCCAGGACACGGAAGGTATGAGCAGCAGGCTCTGAGGTGAACATCCTCAGGCTTCCCCTTCTTCAGTCACAACAGCATAACTTTATTATAACTGATAAATTATGTGCCAAACTGAGGTGTGGACCACTTGAACAATTTTACAAACTCTTGCTAAATAGGCCAGTGGTAAAACTAATTTTAAAATATTTTAAAAGGATTTTCTAGCTCAGTGGTCTTTACTTGCAAAGTATGGGTATACATTTTACATTTATTCATAGGACATATTTTGTCTTGTAGGTCTGTAGAGAGAGTTTCCATCTCTTCAGGACTGTGTGGTGTGAAAGCTGTCTACAAAGTCATATACATGAATATTTACTGTTTATATACTGATGACAGTCATTTAGCTGCATCATTATGTTATTGCAAATAGTTCAATATGTGCCTGCAGTAGTTGAAGTTACAGAATTTGTTTAAGCCACTACCTAGAACTTTCATAACAAAAGTTTGATTTCATTGAAGTTGAGGAGGACCATAGAGACGTTTCTCTCAGGTGAGCTTCTCAACATCATGCATAATGCTTCAGTGCAAATAACTTTGCTTTCACAGTAGTCTCACTACACCCCCCACCCCCCTTGAAATTTACATAATGTTTTTCAAAAGACATTATTTAAAGAGAGGTTGTAAATCCAGCTTTCTTCCTACACAGTTCACTGATTGTACTAAGAGGATTCTCCTTGTAGTTTCATGTTTAAGTTCCCACATTACGGAGGGAATCATAGCATTTATAGTCTCAACTCACCGACTTTGTAGCAGATGCCAGTTAAAAGTGAATTTCAGCTGTATGAGATTGGCAGGTCTTTAAAGACAGTGCTGAGGGGGAGCTCCACATACACAGACATGCTTCAATTCCCCTGTGTGGCAATATTGCACATGATTCAGGTCAATTTTAAGATGCTGTACTTTTTAGAAGCATATTCCCTTTATCCCAACCCTGTTTCTTTCTTTCTTTTCATCCCTTTCCTGCTTCCCAGCCTTCCTTGACAAGCTCACGAATGTAAAAGCAGTTTTAGATAGGAGTATAATGTCTGCTTACTGTCATTTGAATTAAGTTTTTATTTTGAGAGGTTTGCTACATGGGTTTGTATGATATCATTTGAGCAGAGAAATGCTTTATGACTGACTGAGCCTTTGAAGGTGAACGAGTGCCTTGTGGTTTCCTCTTTGGATGAAGTTTCACTCCGAGGCTCTGAACGCATTAATAGACAAGTAGAGTTGTGTGGAGTGAGGAAACCATTGACCCAAATCATAACAGCTGTGGAACTCAAGAATAGCCCTATGGAATATGGCCATGTGAGTAATTTCTTTTACAGCTTGCAGTGGCTTTAGTATACAATGATATTAATTTTAAGTGTATTTATCAGAGCCTCACATAGTGTTCGTAGACGTACCGACAAATTGTCTTTTATTAATTAGGTTCTCTGACCTTGTGATGTAATTAATATCTGCTTCAGCAAACTTGTGTTTGCTCGAGCTAATGTGCGCTAATGTTGGTAATGCGTCAGTGTTTTCATGCTGTCTTGTCTAACATTCAGACATCAGAGAGGGACAGTGACAGCACGTTTAGTTGTCTCCAGGAAACATTCACTTGGAGCATGTGACAGGTTTTTTAATGTAATGTATTTTTTAATGTATTGGGACCTAAACACATCTGTTAAAAAAAGCATCCCACATAGATGTAAACTAAAGAATACAATAATTTTCGGTGCTGCACTTTCAACATCATTTCACCAGCGAAAACATCAGGATTCATTTATTCATTTTCCTCATTCATATTTTTACTCATTCATACTATGACTGTTGTTCACAGCAAACAGCTTTCGTGTGATGTATGTAGGTATGCCTAAGTGACGCAAATGCTGGAAGGATAAGGCTGTAAAAGCAACTCTATTACTTGAGACATCACGCCACATTTATGATCACAGACCATGGAATAGTGAACCATCAAACTATCAAATGGTTTCTGTGCTAATATGATCACGGACTGTCCTGGCAAGTCTTTATCCCTGCATTTTTGTTTAAATCTGACATTGTCCTGTGACCCTCACAAAGGCCTTTTATCTGCTGATTATGGATGTGGCTGCAGCCTGTAATTTGACTCATTGCAGACAGAAATAATTATGTAGGGTGAGACAGAGTATATCGGCGTAGTTGAGGTTTGAAGGGTGAGGACGAATGTGGGTGCTGTTGTCGCATCCCTTTGCCATTCAGTGTCACCCAGGGATGATCTCGATTTGAGCAGGGATTTTCACCTCCCTCAACACCACATCTCTCATCTTCTCACTCATAAATCTCCCTGCTCTGCTCACCTTAAAACGCCCTTGGCTTTTGGCTCTGTTAACTTGTTTGTTGTCTGTCTATCACATGAAAATAGCAACCAGAAATTTTTAGATGGCACTGAGCTGTGGAGCCAGTGGACGTCACAGTGTCTTTCAAGTCTTTATTTAATTAATCAGCGAGGCATTACGAATTTTAGGCTTCTGATTAATGTGAATGTGGAGACAGTGTGAAAACATAGGGCTGACCTTGAGACACGTGAGGATTTCTTAATCAATTCGTTAATTTAATTGAAAAAAGTACAAAATTATTCAGTGATATTGTTCTCTTAAAATATGTTGGATGTTAAAAACGAAATCGAGTACCACAAATTCTTCTGTGTGTGAGTTTCAATCATTGACTAATAGCTCATTCACCTTGAAAAAGAACATAAAAAGACAACTACTGAGCAAAGAATTTCAGACAATAATGACCAATTAGTCTCAACTAAGGGGGGTTGCATTTAAGAGAAGTCAAGGATTGTTCTCTTCCTGTTTTCCAGTTTCACTCCTCCTGTTCTCATCCACATTCTCTCTGCATTATGTCCTTTAATTCCTTTCCTTAACACCTTTGCCACTTTCACTTTCCAACAATAATCCTCTCTTCAATGTGCCATCCTTTCATGTTCTCCTCCTTACCTTGTATCATCTGATTCTGACTCCCCTGGTACTGCAAGGCTCCGTGGTCTCTCATTTTTGACTACACGTGCATGTAAATCCTGCAGTGCACCTCATGTATGTCTATCGATCCTTCCGTGACTGGAGACTAGCACACCCAGCAGTTTAACAAATGGTAATGAAAGGTCAAACTTCAATCCAAAGCGCAGCGGACAGATGCACACCGTCCATACCTCCAAATCCCTCCATCGCTAAATCCACGTCAGACAAATGCATGTACGCACAAACAGGCTCATCTGTATTTATGTGCGTATGTGTGTATATGTGTGTGTTTGTGGTGAGGTGTGGATTAGTTAATATTCCTATGGACACTCCTGAGACTTCTGTGACATCAGCAAACCTTCCTGTCTCACGCTATATCCGTCTCTCTGTGCTCTCCCTCTCTTTCCCTCTCTTCCCATCTGCACATCCATTCTGACCCACAATTGTTTGTCTATTTTTGGGATTGTCTGATTAGGGGCCAGATGTGCAGACTGTCAGGCTGCAGCAGAAGCCTGTGGAGTGGGGGAGTAGGGGAGTGACAGCGGGAAGGGGTTTTAATCTGCTTGCCAGTAGGCTGTAATCAGGCTCCGGGAACATAAGGAGGGAGTCGGCCACTCTTGGGAAGACTGGACCCTGTTCTGCCTGGTATCTCTACCAACAGAGGCCCATCCTGTGGCTCAGTATGTGAGCGTGTGCGTGCTGAACTGTTCACTCGGAGTGTGATTGCAACCTTTGCCCCCCTGCCTGTGTGGTTAACCTCACAGAGAGACAAAGATAGGCAGAAGGGAGGGAGTCTGAAGAAGAGTAGGAGGGTGAGCCTCTGCATGGTATTACACATCAGTAAAGTAATCCCCTTCCATTATCAGCCACTAATGATTTACAAGATGCTGCAGGAATTCATTTCCACCAATTTCAGTTCTTCATGACTGCTGCAGTCACTACTGCTTTTTTGTTCTCCCCCTTTTTTTTCTGTCTTCACCACCTGTCTCTCATTTTCTTTCCATTTCTCCCCCACTTGTGACCCTTAAAAATAAGTACATACACACAATTACAGAAGCCCCACAGAGACCCACATCCTAACGATTTGTAAGGAGAAAGGAGGGAGAGATTTGGAGAGAAAGACATGGGGAGAGAGTTGGAGAAAGAGGCAGTGATTGCATTTCTGTACCAAACATAGACATGCTGCAAGAAACGCACAGCACTGTCTGTCTCCACATCGATTTAGCTGCTTTTTCCTCAAGTAAAGGAATGGCTGAATGTCTATATATAAGGGGGGGGTCAAGATGTTAGGTAGGTAACATCTTGCCGTAGTTCAAAAAAGAGAACTGACTCACAGATTCCCAAATATAGTTTTGCATTGAGTTAGGTTTGAACTCTTGAATTGTTAGCTGCGATGATCCTTATTGGTTTGTAACCGTGTCAGATCTGTTGTCTTGGGGAAGTGCAGTGGCATGAGATCAAAGCTGCAAACAATCCCTTCATCATAAAGACAATAAATTATTGTTAGATTCAGATACTTGGCTTCCATGTGGAATTGCATATTGCCGTTCAAGCACGTAAGAAGTGATGTTCCTGGCAAGGATGAGTTTAATCATACATAAATGGGAAGAAATCCACTGTTACTGTCACAACCTAACTTGTGTTCCCATGTGTGCCTGTTGTATTAAAAATGATTTCTCTACCACGATTTAAAATCATGAGCGGAAATGGATTTCTCTTTTGCACGTGTAGGATATTTCTCCCGGATAATTTCATAATATAAATAGCCTCTATATTCAGCCAGTTAGTTTTTACAATCAGTGTTTTAGAATGCACATAATTAGTCCACCACACAGTATACTAATGTTTCACGATTAAGTACTGCAAGTAAACTGAGCTTCATATTTCAAATTAGGTCGAGAAAAAAAAAAATGTTATCAGGTACACAAAGCAGCACGCATCTAAAATGTCAGCACTGACTCTAAAAATACAATTGCAGAATTAATGTGCCATATTTGTTTCCTGCATTACAGTGCCTGTGACTATTAAGGACAATCGCCGTGGTGACATTTTTGGAAAAGTTTAGCAATTGGAAAATCAGTTGTACCTCCTCTAATAACATATTTGAGATGCAATAGTAATCAGTGAATACATCTGCTGTTGTAACCTTTAAATCACAAAAAATACAAGTACAGCAATAACATGAAATGTGTAGTTAGTCTGTGTAAGGAACTGTAACAGATCAATGCAAAGATGTGAGAATGTATATGAAACATATTTCAGCACTGAGCATAAAGCAGAGACAGAAATGTAGAACCTTTGCTTGTTATACCAGTTGTGTATTATTGATGCATGGTTATATTTAGGTTCTCTCATTGCACTGGGGAGTTTTAGGATTGTTCAGTAAGTGTTAAAAAAGAAAGCTTCACATAATTTGAAGCACAACCAATTTTTTTGTCATTTATGCTTCCTCTGAAATGGCTCATCTGCCTCATCGAGTTTGGTGATAAATTTATCCGCTTTGTTCTTGAAATTCTTAACGTCCTTCCATATAAAAAAAAATTGGAAATGATAAAACATTTTTTTTTAAGTTACATGGCAACTGTTTTTCAAATCAATAAAACTTACAATACTTACAACAGAAATGTGTCTAATAATAATTTCTATAGTTGGTATGAAAGCTGTTTTGTAAATGCAGTGCCTGTCATGACATAGTACGCATATGTAAGGGAACCGTACGATAAAAGGGGTGGGGGTAGGAAAGACCTATACATTATAATGCAATGAAATACAGTAACATGCAATAAGTGCTGCCTTTCTGAGGCTTGTAATGTTTGTTCATTTAAACATTTCAAGGCTTTGACACATGACTCAGATTGTGAAGGGACCTTTACTGTATAATGGGAACTGTAATGCACAGCTTTCACAGCCAACCCCTGTGGACAACTGGCCCCAGCCCACCTTTCTATAACACAGACTGCTCAACTGTTTTGACCTGCTGTCTGCCCATGAGCAGCCATTACCAGGCAATGTGGGCCATTGGACAGCTGCCCTTTGTCTGTCTCAGTGTCCTTTGCCAGCCCCTACTGGACCTGTCCCAGAATGCCCCTCTACCCCACTAGACATAGATCCATGCAAAATAAACTCTTATCAGTCCCTGTTTGCTCTGTCTCCACTCATCTCTGTCCTGGGCTGTCTACCACCCCGGGGATTATTCATAACTCTAACCTCCAACCTTGAAGTTTTTTTTTTTTTTTAAGTAATATGCTGGTCAGTCCAGAGGTCATCAGACATTCCTCCCTCAGGTGGACCAGTGGCACTGTGGCTGGAGGAAGAGAAATGATCTCGTACAGATTTTCCTGTCCTTGCCAGAAGAATTTTCCATAGGCTCTGTCAGACATTTCCTTATCATCACATAGAGGCTGATATTTATATGAACGGGTAGACGCATTTATGATTGTATATGGGCGTACAGTATGAGACATTTAAAGATAAGAGGAGGCTTGTGTTGGCAGTTTGCCATCCATCTAAAGGATGAGAAATGAGTTCCTTCCTCTTTGTTGCTTCTGCCCTTTCTCAAGAATCTCTCTCTCTCTCTCTCTCTCTCTCTCTGCTGCTCTCTTTTTTCACTCCCTCTCCTTTGACTCCTTTGACAGTTTTTAATGAGTGGCTGCCCACATCTAGAGAGGGCAAGCAACATTTGCTGTAAATGTGAAATGATTTGCATTTCTTAGTTATTTAAGTAAGATGCCTCTGATCCTTTGTAGGTTTGTTGTAAAGGCCTGTCAGATTGATGGGGACAGGGTGGACTCCTGGACCATATTGCTTGTTTAGGTTAGTTGTCCTTTGCATTTTTTTTTTTTAAATTTCCACTCCCAGGTAGCAGGAGTTTGATTTATCAGTTGCTAAAAAGGTGCTTTTGCAGATGAAGCCACAGGAAAGCACAGGCTGTTGAATCGAGTGGCAGGTAAAAAATGCCTTTGAAACTAAATGTCAGTGAGCAGAATTCATCTCACCACTGCCTTGTTGCTCCAGTAATGTAGCGTCAATGAGCTGCCTTGTGAAGACTTGAATTGCCTAGAAGGCTGTCTGCATCTCTGAGCATCTCATTTGAAAGAACTGTGTATAAAAAACAAAAACATACATTGGTGATGGACATGAAAGCTTTCATTTTCTCCTCTATAACAGTAGTAGATAGACAGCCTTTGTTTTCATCAGAGCACCTTCCATTTGGCTATTAAATCCTACCACCGCTTTTGGCAAAATGAATCTCAACACTAAGAAAGATTTTGATTCACTGAGACATTTTCAATATTTATTCGAAATCTTGTATAATAGAGGTTAATCTAAGGCAGAGTATGCTTAAAAGTTTCCCAGGGTTAAGCAGTTGCTGTTAAAAAAAGGAAAATATTAAACAAGCATTTTATTGTTTTGTCTTTGTCTGATCGATTTTGCTCAGCTCTCTGTATTTTTGTCAAATATTATGGTTTTGCAGGAGAGAATGTCGTTTCGCTCAGTCACAAACATTCTACAAATTGATTGAAGCTTGCTTGCATCCAATTCTGATCCCTCTGTGAGACAAGCTGTAATCATTTTGTAAGCTTTTACGGCGAGTCAACATTGTTTGGCTGATTAATGAGAAGATTTCTTTTGGTGAGAGCAAATTACCTAGAGGTCAAAATTAGAAGTTTTTGATTGTCTTCAGTTAACACCTCTGAAGTGTACAGTGCCCTGATTACCTATTAGTGATTGAATGCTGCCTGCTGCATTTGTGATGATTTCCACCTTTTTAAATACCCGACTCCACCACCACCCAGTGCTCATTTCATTTGACAGATTAGGTCATTAAAAAACACAGTGTTTCTTGAGATTTACTGAATAAAAGCATCTGCTGAGGACTCAGAGAGAGCCATTATAGTCACTATGAAAAATATAAAAAATATGTAGAAGTACAGAATTTGATAATGTGGCTCCTTGTGTCGTTAGGGGTAAGCACATGGCCTCAGACTTTAGTTGTCGCATTTGAAGCCAACAAGGTGCCAGTAGACAAAAATTTGTCCCCAGTGCTCATGAGTGTGAGGTAAAAGACAAGTTTAATCAAATTATTATATAAATATCAAACAGTGTGAGGTCTGCCTGTCTTGACTGGAATTATTGAGGCTTTACTTTTTTCTCCTCAGCCATTTGGTTTGTGACTGTGCTGAACACCTGATGTAACCTTAGAGGTGCATAAATATTTCAAATGCAAACATAGAGATTTACCCACTACTGGCCTAGAATAAGCCAGTTTTCTTTTTTTCTCTCAGAGTCTTGAGGAGTTTGGAGATCCAGTCTTCTGCAAGGCAGCCAGTTATACCCCTAAAACCCAGTCCACTCTGCTCCAATTTTATTTTCACTCAGTGTTTCTTTCTGTTCATCTTGCAAATTATGTATAAATTATGTGCACGTTATGACAGTTCAGTTCCTGACCCTGTCTAAAGGGGTCAGTCAAAACAATTTACATTGCTATGTTGCATTTTAGCTACTTTTGATTCTGTAGAAGTGTTGTTGGACAGAACAGCACTCAACCAGAGACAGAATCCAACACAATGAAATTGGATATTTGGCAGCTAGGTCTCCATATGAGGCTTTATTTTTGCTTTTCCAGCTATTTTGCCCTTGATCAGGCTGATTACTACTCACTGAGTGGCTTTTGACCATTGTGTATTTTTTGTGACAACTGTATATCAGTGCTGACGTACTCAACCCCCTACAGTTCAAGACACAGAGATGAAGTTGAAAAACTGTGAAACATCTCTTTCATCTACTGGCACATGATGTAAGCTTCCGCTTTTTGAATAATATTGATTTGTATCAAGGCCATAGTCTGCA
The DNA here is from genome assembly GCF_017976425.1 of Toxotes jaculatrix. NCBI lineage: Eukaryota > Metazoa > Chordata > Actinopteri > Toxotidae > Toxotes > Toxotes jaculatrix. Next base: position 10,321,743 of record NC_054404.1, on the reverse strand, counting down.
GATTTTTCCAATAATAATAATAAAAAAAATCTCTGCAACCCGAATATTTTACCCAAGAAATAAAGTTGGGTAGGAGGCACAGACTTTTCTATTCTTAAATCTGGTTGACAGTCTCAACAAGACTGGTGAACAGTCTTATTGAGAACCTACAGACCTCATGCTGCTGTATACCCCTCTTCCTGAGCTGTATGATCAGCTTTGTCTTTTATAGCTCCCACTATTCTGCTCTGTATTGTTTTTGACTGGTTACCATTTTAAACAGGTGCATCTATTTTCTTGTTGACTCTCCTCTGCAGTTTGAAACACAAACTTTTCCCTGCCCCAAATTATCTCCTGTTCTGCTGCCATTCTCTCTTTTTTTGAATCAAGTCAACTTCTTTGCTTTTGACATCCTGAATGAAACATGCAGTTTTTTTTTTGAGGATTGGTGATGGTCAGATTGGTGGAAGAATGTATTGGCAATTTTCTATTCAAACATGTTTACTATTTATTTGTATAGGTAAGTGTCTGCAAGTTTCATCCTGCGTTATTATTTTGAGTGCTGCTGGAGGGGTGTACGACAGATCTGGTAAGACTATTTGGCACATTCTTGTATGAACTCAGTGAACCATTGGGAAGTGAATTGGCAGGAAAATATTTTTTATACTCTCTCATTATTCTGGAAACCCTTTCAAATGGAAGGAAAGCTTGATGTAGACTGTCATTAGAAAATATCACCTGCTGCTGAAATGTGTGAGTGTAGCAGGATATTTGGATCATCTCAGTTTTGTAGTGAATGACTGAGCAGGCTTTGTTGCTTTGAGTTTGCTCGCGTTTGTATTCACATGCATGTGTATGTGTGTGCCTTACTCCCTCAGTGCTCTGATCGCAACATAGGACTGTTAGCACTGCAAATGGAGGCACTATTCTTTATCTCTGTTTGGTTCTGCCTTTTGTCGTCAAAGCGGACTCTTCACATTTTCTCTCTTAGTGCCGCAACTACCACTTAACCTTTCACACATACATGTACATGTGCACCTGCACACACACACCTACACACATCTGTGCCTGAACACACACATACAAAACTAACAAAACAGACTGTCTGTGATCCTTTAAAAAGCCTCTCAAAATGAGTGCAAGTAACTTTTATTCCACACACGCACACTCGCACATATGCTTTCTCTTTGTACTTCGTGCAGAGTATATTCTCTCAGAGCAGATTTGCATACTTATTTTGATGTTGCTTGTTGTTTGTGTCTCCGATTGTGAGGTGTGACCCACTTGCTCTGTTCATTTTGTCGCTATTAAAGGAAACTCTCATCCTGCTGCTTCTTCAGCAGATGGTTACAGGTTTTCTAATTGCTATAAAATCATGGAACTCTGAAAATGAACAGTGAACACACCTTAGGAATTAGCGGTGCAAGATAAGAATGTGTTGAAAAGAATTTTGGATTAGATTAGAAAAGGCTGCGTATGCTCACTATCATATTACCTTGTACTGAGAAAGGATTTTCACGTATGGAGCAAGATGAGATGCATGCATGGATGTAAATCTCAGCGCTAGATAGTCTGTGTGAAAAATGTCCAGCTTATGATGAAAACGTAAACGTAATAAAAACATTAAAATGCAGTCAATGATCTGCATGAAATATTCCATATTGTAGCCCCAGGTTTTCATTGCCATTTATTTGTTAATTATTGTGGGTGTCTGCACTTTAGAAACAGAAATAATTAAAAATGCAGCAACATCACATCCTAAGGTTTTTATCTCTGATTAATATGCACTTTTAAACCACCACATTAGTGAAGGCTCATGGGCATGCATATTTAATAAGAAAACTATCTGCTGTTTTGCACCTGGCAACAGGTGCATAGTTGCACAACTGATGTCAGGGAACAGAAGGCAGGTGTGAAACCCTAGAGCTCTGACTGCTGATGTGGTGTCACTGACCGAGTGTCTTTTTTTCTGTCCATCTCTGATTACATGTAATGTAAGAGGACACCACCAGCTGCTTGAGATTCAGTATCTTACAAGATGGAGGCAGAGCGTAAAAAAAAAAGAGCTAGGAAAAGATGCTCATTGACTTGAATATGGGTTCCAGTGCTCTTTCAAGCTGTTTCTCCTTTTCCAAAACACAAGCTACAACTTAATTTACTAAGAGAAGATTTTTAAATTGATTCAGATTTGTAATGCACCCCTTTCCTTCTCTTGTGGAATAATTTCAGCCAGCAGTTACTGGCAGCAAGAAGAGGATCTGCTGGCCGTATTTGCGAAACCTGTGTGTGGTTCACCAACATCTGTCATTTCTTTACTGAAGGCTTCTTCAGTGTATCCTCCCTGAAACTGTCTCTCTTTTCTGCTATTTCCTAATACTTGTTCTTTTTTATAATGATCTTATTTCTTCTTTCCTAATGTCAGTTCTTCAACCGACTGTTTCATGCTTTTCTTTTCTTCCATGCTTCTGCTCTGCTTCCCCCTGGCTCCACTAACCCCTGACCCCTTCAGACTGGCAGTATGAGGGTAAGAGGGCAAACATCCGTTGTCTGTTTTCCCTTTGTTTTAATGTATTCCTGCGTTCTCTTTCTACCTCCATCTCCCCGTCTCGCTTCCCTGTTGAAAGACATTTAATCCTCAACTTTCCTCACATCAGCTGGAGAGCGTATTGCCTTGCTGCGCCTGTTCCTCTACACTAGACATCTCCCTTCCTCCTGTCTCCTCCTCTCCACCTCTCCTGCTGCCCCATCTGGCGCTGTCTGTCAAGCTGCCATTACCTTTGTCCCACGTGCTTGTATCATCTAGCTGCTGTGACCTCCATCTGTGATGCCACTCTCGTCAGTGCTTTGCTTATGATGTTGCCACATGCTTTGACCATCCTGTTTGTCCGGTGTCAGTATTGTGCAGTCCATTCCTGTTGATGTTTGTGTTTAAGAAGTCATTGATGCCGCCTTCTATAAAAAGATGTGTCAACGTGACAGTTTATGGCATGGCAGAAAGGCACTGAAACAACGTTTGAGGTTTATTTCCTCAGACGAATGAAATATTTACAATGTCAGTGATTGTATGCCAGTTTTTTTATTTTTTGTCATGTTGTTCTTGCATTGCTGTAAGCTGTTGTCAGACAATACTGTATATCAGTTCCTCATTCAAAATTATATTTCAGTAAAAGTGCAGAAGAATTAACTGTGAAATGTAATTAAAATATCAAAAGTAAAATTACTGCTGAAAATTGGCTCCTGTGTTTGATGCATTTTTGTATATCACATGATTATATTTTACTTGATAATTTACTGATGAAGAATTGAGCTTCTTGTATTTTAACTTGCTTTTTCTCTTTGCATGTGCAGAGTGTAAGCTGTCCCGGCCAGGCCCCCCTGCAACCATAGTGACCATTGACGAGGAGAGCCCCAACGGTATGTAGCAAACAGCTGCCCACCTGGCTGCTCTGTACTTACTTCTATTTCCACTTTATTCTGTATTCCAGTATGGTAAATGCCTCTGCACGCAAGGGGTTACACTGTTGGGATTGTTTCTGTACTACAGTGAATATTGCTTTGGTAATACAATTCATATTAATACTTCCTCTACTGGGACTGTTCAGTGTTGTAGTGTAAGAGTAGCGCTGATGGCACTTGGGGCAGGTGTTTTGTCAGACATATTGGATTGTCATTTTGATTGTGTTTTAAATTATAGATAAATAAATCCTAGTTGTTCTCGGTGTGTGTATTTGTTCTGCTCTCCCAGGGTAAAGCGGAGGTGTCTGTGTGTGAGTCTGAGTGAGTGAATACAGATGGTGTTTGGCATACAGACGTGACATGGGGCTCCATTAATGAGTAGTCTGCTCCCTGCGCAGGCTGTCTTTACTGTGGTATACCTGTGCTACAGCAGCAGAAGAATCACTGATGCACAGAGCAAACACGCAGCACTTGAGTGGGTCAGGTGAAACTATTCTGTTCCTCCTTTTCTTTTCCTTCCTCATCTTCTTCTGCCTTCTCAATCACCTGCACCCACTTTTCAGCTCTCTGTAGTTTTCCTCCCTCACCCTCATGTCTCTTAGCTATGAGTTTTGAGCATTTGCCATCTGCATTTTGCTGATGAGCCTGTGTGTACGTGTAAATGTGTCCGTCTGTGTGTATGTGATAGGGAGTGCGGAGTGCTGCTTGGGGAGGAGCTATATGTTCATTGAGGGAATGGGAAATACATTTCCCTAAATGGAGCAGGTGTGTGTTTGTCTCAGTTCTTCCTGCAGTTATTAGTATTGCAGGTTAACAGAGTTTAATGAGTAGCTCTCTCTGAAGATAGGATTCCAAGCTTGTTTATACAGTCTGAATACTATATCACAGATGCTCCACTTGCCTGCTATATGTGCTCTGGGCATTGCTTTGTGGGTGGTTGTATGTCTTTGAGAGGGAAATTGTCTGTGTGCACATATGCATACACCTAATGTGCATATTTGAACCCCAAGAGTATGATTGGGTGGCTCTGTGTCAGATGAGGCCGCCATTCGTCAGTGCAATAGCTTCCAATTCAGGCTGTCATACTGTCTCACATACTCCTTCCTCTGTGTGTGTGTGTGTGTGCAGCTGTGATTTGGAGCTTTGATCGATTGCCGGGGGAATGTGTGAGATGGAGGTAGCCAAGCCTGCATCCCAAAGCCTCGCTCGCCCCACATGTGCCGATGCTCTGTGTGTGAGGGATTTGCACTAATCTTCCTCATAAAGCACTCATTTACCTGGGATATGGGCCTCTTCTGGCTCCGCCATCCTTTTATTTATCTCTCCTTGATGAAACAGCCTAGAGCCCGTCCTCCCCATAATGGAATGTAAAACAGGCAACCCGCCGTTATTGACCAAAGCAATTATCCCTCTAAATGTGTTTCATCTCTTCTCTTCTGTCACACAGAAACCATACAAATGGCACATAATAAGATTCCATCTTTTCCGAGCATTTGCCTTTATATTCATTCATGACAGTGAATGGGAAAGCAAACAACATAATCACCCGTCTGTCTGCCTTTGTTTGGTCGAGGTCAGAAAAGATAGACAAACAAATAAATATATAATCCTGTTTCCCTTTGCTTCTCAGAAGAGCAAATTTCACATAAGTCAGAAGAGCCAAGATAGTATACGGTTCCCTGTGGAAGAGGTATATTGCTCAAAGACATGACAACATTTACAACTGTCAGGGCACTGTATTTTTTCAACAGCTGTTCATTCAGGGATTTTCTGGGGTGGAATTATATTTGACAGAGTTAAGACAATAAACCATGGCACAGACAATGTGAAATAAGCCCATTTTCTTAGTTCTAGCTTTTTTTCTTTTCTTTCATTTCAGCTTGCTGTGTTTTATTCTTGGAGGTTTTCACTTAAGAAAAACGGATACTCACTGGGGGGATAGCATCCCAGTTTCTCAAATGAAGCGTAACATGTGTTTAATTTATCCAAGCTGCTGCTTCTGCAGACCCACTGACAGGTGCCAGACACAACACACTCACTTGCGGGGCAGATCACTGTTGGGAAGACAAAGCATGTTTTCCATAGGCTCCTTTGCTTATTCAGCCTATGAGCTTAATCCAAAAGCAGTTAATCAGATTGAAGAGATTTCTATCTCACTGGATTGGCGCAGCTGGATATGTGGAGAGTGGAAAGAGGCAGAGAGAAGAGAGGGTGTATTTTCCCATTGACAGTGGGAAATCAGTGTGTCCATAAATGAGGATGCCATCTCCTAGCTTTTATCTTGTCTCTGCAAATTCATGATTTGTATCAACTGTTGCCCGAAGCGTGTGAGGATCCTCTCAACCCACTGCATACTGAGTAACAGCTTATAGGAAATCAGAAACAAGTGTTGCTGAAGGGCTAAATTAAAGAGAAGTCAATTTAGCATTCTTTTATGTGGTGTATCTGCCAAGGTAGATTCATTATTGCATCTTGTGGAAGGCAGAAATCCACTTGAATGAGGCAATCATAGTGAAAATCTTCCATAGGATGATGACAGAAGTAACTGCATCAGTCACTTAAAGGCATGCTTGACTTTAAACATTACCCCCTGGATGCACCTAATGTTCAAAACAAGTGGTTTAATGGATAATTGAACCTATTCACCTGTGGCAGAAGAATGCAATACTGAAAGGTTTGGAGAGTTTCCTCAAGTTATTGCTTCAGTAACTCTCGGAACGGGAGATAGGTGTAGCCATGGGCCAGTGTTTCTCTTCAGATGAGCCAGGATATATTTTCCCATCCATTTGGGAATTAAATTGATTTATAAAACTGTTTAATGTTGAATGTCTTGCCAGCAAAGTGTGAGTCCATTGCAGGTACTTGTCTGGGCATTGTTCCAGTTTCAACCTAAAGCTGCTGTGATATACCTCGACTTACAGTAATTGCTATGACAAGCTTTTTGATTGATTCATTATAAGCCTCTCATTAAGGCTACAATCCCCACCCGTTTTAAACCCAAGCAAAAAAGTTGATGATAAAAACTTTGCAAGCTGTTAATATTATGACCTATTAAATAACACTGTGCAGAATGAGGCACAGTATCAGCTCGCCTGCCTCTCTCCACATTGAAGCATTCATTATTTGATGGTAATTTAAGTCCAGTTACATTGCAATTTGCACAGAGGTTTGATAAAATAAAATAAATAAAGAAATAAAATTCTTTATTTGAATAAGATAGTGATGAAAATTGAGACTTCATCATAGAGCCGCACTATCAATAGGCACTCCAACGCAAAGTGCTCCTTACCCTTCCATCACTTCATGCCACTTTGTTGTTACAAGTACTCAGACCAGTCATTCATGTGATGGGAAGTAGACTCTTTTGGGAGGAAACTATGTCCTTGTCTCGCCTCTGCCTCTACACGCTCATCTCTTAACTGCATCAAAGTCAACCACACAAAGCTCGACAGATGGGAAATGAAGTGACAACTGCTCCACAGTCTGTATGAAGACGAACAAAGTGAGCCATTTAAAACTTCTGCAGTGTTTCGGCGGTTTTGGCTGGTCCGTTGTCAACTCCTTGCATTTGCCGTCTTGGTATAGGTATATTACCTACGTGGGCAGCCCGTCCAGGTAGATAAAATCATTCGGCTTTGACTTTGGCAAATCTTACATCAAACCGCCTTATTTGACTCTCCTCAAACTAATTTATTGGCCACATGCCTGTCTGAGTTCAATGCGCTGCAGTGTGGATGAGAGCCCTGTGCACAGCCACCTAGCTAATGTCTACAGATAGCCTGTATGAGTCTCTACATGCACATCAGTCACACACCGCGCCATTCACCACCACAAGTAAATTCTCAGCCTGTGGGAAACACTGTAAATGGAAACAGCTGTTAAATAATGGAGCTTTAGCACACCTGAGTCACATGCATGCCTTTTTCTGCTCTGTTTCTACAGAGTGTTCAGACTCAAAGATAATAAAACAGTTGTGTTGACCTGTGTAGGTCACAGAATAGATAAGGAATATTTAAAGGAATTGATAGCAAATCGAACTGATAAGCAGCAATATCAATAAAACCGTATCAGTTCAAATCCCTATACTTCTGTTATATCTTCTTATTTTTAGACCCAAGACAAGTGGCTACAGAGCAGCCCACACATGTCATTAAAAGATTTGACAGAGCTGAAATGATGGCAAACAGAAAATGTAGAATGCCAATGCTAAATACCATGCAAGTCTGTTTAAAGGTCTCTCATCTCATCCAGGACTAACTCTCAGAGTGGTGCAGGCTTTTCTCTTGAGACAAATACCCAGTCCTGTGTCTACTGGTTTGCTTTTAGCATTCGAAGGCCTCGGAGGCTGCTCTAGACAGTGTTTAAATGTGTTAGCAGATTTAAACAATTAATGAGATGAGCCAGCCTATGTGAGTGTTTTTCTCAGCCACCATGGACTCATTAACTTCTCTTCTTAAAGTTAATTCAATCCCTCATACTGTTTCTCTCCACCAAGCTTGTCATTAGTTTGACCATACTCTCTGGTGGTTCGTTCCTTTACATTAACATGTAGTTAGTCTGTTTCAAGTCTTCCCCATTGTACACACCTGCCTCTCTTTAATTTTTTTTCCTGCATTTTCTGACACAACAGCTTAATTTTTGAGCACCTGTAGAAACTCCTAACTCTTAAAATATGTATAGCATTTAATACTTAAGAGATTGTCTCCATGAAATCGTCATATTTGTCTTGGACAGTGGATTTTTAAATCAGAAATTGAAGTTGCAAAGCACATCTTGAGAATGGAAATTGCACTTGCTGAAAATGAACTGCGGGCTTCAAAGGGCCAGTTTTCTTAATTAAAACTGAACTTTGTCAGACCTAAAAGAGAAGTATATCCATTTTGTTGCATTAGTTGCACTTTTTTACTTTTTTTTCCCAAAACAGTGGGCTAAGACTCCATTTAGACACCTCCCAAGCATGTAACACCATGCCTTACTGTGATGAATCTACAAACACCAATGGTCCTCCACTGGTTTCAAACAATAGTAGTTGTCAGCAGGGGAGCAAATTGATATATGGGGCTTTCATTGTAGCCCTGTACAAACAGCAAGGGCATAATTTGTAACTCTTTTACCAAGTGGGGTGAAAAAGTGTTGATCCCTGGCTGAAGTGTAGAATGAAGCATAGTGCTCCATCGTTTGCTACAAGTAAACAGAGTCAGATGTTTGGCCTCCTGACTGCCTTCGACTTTTACTGCCAAAAAATATATATATTTTCCTGGTGTAAAGTTGTGTATCTCAGGCAAGAATCTGATTTAAGAAAACTCACTCACATCCAATGACATTTAAATATGATAATGACAAATCAAACCTCTGTGATTTAAATACAGACTAACCTTTCACACCAAATTAATTTTATTGCATTTATTTATATCTTACTATTAACTGATGAATGCACTCAACTCAAAAACAGCAAAAACAGCAAAAACACAAACATAGTTGCAGACGTTATAGCAGCCCCAGGACATTCACTGTGGTTTTTATACCAATGAGATGACTGCATTTGTGGCGCATCACATGTCGAGTCCATTTTCTGCAGACTTGTACAAATACTACATTTTCCCTTTTTACTGCATCCACGCTTAATTGGGCAGAAAGCACAAGGAGACTCATTTCAATGAGTGAAATGCTTATCATTACTCCTGCCTGTTCATTACAAATGGATATATGCACTTTACTCTTCTATAGCTATATGCTGTATGGGAAACTTCAGAAACACTGGTGCACAGTGATGAGAAACTATGTTCATATTCTGAAGTACAGGACGTATGTTCTGTGTAGTTCTGTCCAATATGACCGAAAACCATATAGTTATGGACTGTCAGTACCACGTGCTTCAATAAGAGCACAAGCACCTAGTTTGAGCTTCAGCACAGACAAGATAGAAACTTAAAGTCTGCTCACTAATTAATATGCTCCTGCTGTTTTTGTTTGTTGACATTAGCCTCATTACCACAGGCAGGTTAGCTGGGGTTTGCTACCCGGATATATGCAAGAACTAATGCAACAGAAAGCTTATGTAGTGAGCTATAACAAGTATAAGCTATGTGACTTTTTGACTGTAATTGCTTGGTTTTTTTGCAACACAGAAATTTTGCACACAAAAAACTAAAATTGTGATTAATCGGGTTTATTTGATATTTTGCCCAGTGTCAGTGTGTAGTATGGCAATATGAGCCAAAAATCATGTCTATGAAATTTCAGGCCGAATGGCGATACACAATATATATATCGATATATATCGGTATTTTCTGGGAAGTGGGCTAAATGTTGTGAGTCAAAACCTCCTGTGAGATGTCACAGGCACTATTAAAATAACTACTCTGATCAAAATAAAATATAAAGACAGTTTCCTTCCCTAACCGCAAATATACAGTTGCAAAGCATGTTAATGAAAAATTAGATAAAATGAACAGCCTATATTGAATAAAAATAGGCCTATCTCTGAGAATCCTCCTTCAGCTGCTTTCAACAACAAATACAGACTGATTAACGAAGCACAATAACAGGTTTTTCTCTCCTGCTTAACAAAGCACACAGTTGGGCTGCACAATTACAGGTGAAATATGAATAATGTTTTTTCCTTTTTATTTTTTTACAAAAGAATTGAGATCACAATTCTTCAGCAACATATTTCCTCTTTACTATTATAACATAACATATTTTCTTTAGGAAGATGGAAAAACAATATGATCATTACGGACACATGAGACTCACTAACTTTGCACAGCCAGGACACCCTCTTCTCACCATGTAAATGGCAAATATAAACAAAACTTTCCATGACTGTGTAGACTGAGGACGTTGTAAAACCCAGACCACATATACTTTGGTGCAGCTATCAATGTCAGTGACGGTAAAACGTGACTGACAAAGTGTTTATACTGTAAGTTGCACACAGAAGCAGCATATCATAATCTGTCCAATTTTGATTGGATTTAATTTCACCATGACACATAGATTTGTTTTCCAATCTTCCCCATCTTCCAGTGTACAGATCATCACATGGCGTAACACAGTTTTGTCATTTGCTGTAACGGCTGATGGAGAAAAGGGAGTGCATGATTTGACGTGGCGAATCTCCCTGTTGAAGTAAACATGGCAGAATTGTTGTCATGTAAAAGTGAGATTGAAGAGGGGTGTGATTTGCGATCGAGATCATGCAGTAAAACACACAGCTGTGCAAAAAACATTAGAACCTTAAACAACCTTAAAATCATTGAACATAAAAACAGTCATGATGTTTGCCAGTATGTCCAACATCTGAATCAGTTCATTTGCTTTGGTGAGCGGGTTGATTCTTAAACAGCTGCAATTTAAAAGAACGAATTGAAAATATAGTTGGTATTCTCACAAGGCTGGCTTTAATTTTGCTGATCAGGAAATTGGACATTTCTGTTCTGCTTAATAACTGCAACTCAGCAAGAGAGGAAACATCTGGGCAAATTGGGCTGCAGTTACCCAGCTGTGAATTTGTTGCTCAAACAAAACGAGCGCTGCTGTTTCGGGCACACACGTTGGAGCATTTGCAAAGTGTGTGTGTGCATTTGTGCTTGTTTTTGCTTGTGCACGACTGAGTTCACTTACTCTGCGTGTCTGTGTGTGTTAGAGAGTGATATATGAGTGGGGGACGTGTTGCACTTGTTTGTGAATCCCACTTTTTTTCTAACCATTTTTATGCAGATGTCCGATTAACGTTTAAACCTGCTCTCTCTGTTTCCTACACTCTGTTTCACACACACACACACACACACATACATCGGTCTCTGTTCAGTTCTATGATCGTGTCCAGTTGTGATGATTGCTAGGTCATCAATATATAATTAGAGCCTAGCTGAAAGGCCGGGATTAGTGCACAACACCTGCTCCTTTTGGATTAGAGAGCAAAACAGGACATTCAGTGAGGCTCAGTTATACACTGTGCTATGCTCTGTGACTACTTCAGTGCACAATCGGTAAATACAAATCATCACTTTTATATAGCCTGATTTCTGGTAAACTCTCGTCTGGTTTCCAGACACTAAAGGTCTGTGTTTATCAGACTGAAATTGGCCTGCAACAGCCTGTACCCCTCATCTATTTACCCCTAATTAGACAACTTGTCGTGTTTCTGCTTTTGTTTTTCTATATAAGTGGAGAACATATTTTAGCGTTTGATGTGCAAATAAAGATAGCAATTACAGTATATTGTGGAGATAAACGGTCCGCATAATTACTTCTGTTCCTGTTGTAAATCACTTTGTTCTTATCCATGCTACGCTATAGAAACAGGCTTTTGTGTCTTATGCTGGACCGTGTAATTTTTTGCATGACCATACTTGGAGTCTCTGGGGTTTAAAATATCAATGTAAAATGTCTCTGAGATGCAAATAATCTCTGAGTCAAATTGCTAAATCTAATTTAAAGTATTTACTTACTTACATGTTAAGTTGACGGTCTGCACTGAAATTCACCCAGACAATTTTTGTTTTCTCTCACCAGATTTCCTTTAAAGCTAATAGAAAGAAATGGCTTTTTTATGAGTGCTGTCCCTGGTGCAAGCACACAAAGCTCACTGCATAATTCAAGATGGTATTCCTCCAGAATATGGTGGGATTGTCAACTTAGATTAATAGTCTCATTACAGAATATGTGTTTCTTTAATTCTCATCTCTCTAAGGGAATCCCAGTGCTCTTTCACTCAAGCATCTTCCCCTTTGTATGTGAAGAGACTATACAGCTGAATGATAGTTGCTAGTTTTCCACACTGTACTGTGGCACAGAGGAGTGGAGAGATTACTGCAAAACATTAACTGTAGCTTGCTAATTTCTTTATATGCAACATCACAACAAAATCTGTTCCACAAATACACAAAACAATGAAAGTCGATTTTTAATGCAGAAAATCTACAAATAAATCTACCTTGTAAACTGTAACTCACTTGACATGCAAAGAGCTTTTCTCCTTCAGAGCTGCAGACCAACACTGTATTGATAGGATCATCAGTAGAGAGAGACCCCAGAGCTGCTCCACTGAAACAGAGATGTCGAGTTTGACACCATTATAATGCTTGGGAGAATTTTAATGATCCTGGCATTTTCCGACTTATGACTTATTGTCTCTGCAATTAAACTAAGGTTAACGCCAAAGACTCGAGGACTCCTTCAGTCACACACAGCTGACTGTCAACAGATAGGGCCAAGGTTTTTGCTCAGTGACGGCCCCTCGTTGTGAAATATTTTAATGTAAATTGTACATTATGCAACAACGTGTACCACTTATTGGTGAATTTTACCTTCTCCAGTATATTGAAGGGAGGTGGTAATTGAATTTTCTGTTGTGTGCTTGCAAATATTTTCTTTATTAACCCTAGTGAAACTTGCTCCTAAGTTCCTCTGTCAAATACAACAAACTGGGAAATACTTCCATCATATTTCTAAGAAAAACATGAGAAAGCTTTGTGTATTGCTGGATTTATTTATTGTTGCTCTGTCCTCTGTTGATAAGATGCTTCCTCCTCACTTTGGGCTGAACAGACATTAAAATGATTGGTCATTTTCAAACACTACAAGTCCAAGTCTGCAAGTCTACCATTAGTTCCTTACGTGTGACGTATGAAATCCAGGCTGTCTGAATCTGTCTGTCATTGATACACTGCAGTTCAAAGATGGAAACACTTCGCCATGATGTTGATGTCTTACTTAACTCATGATATCTTGTATCATATGACACCGTGTGAACATGTTAACAAGGTTAAAAACCTGATAAAAGGGGTTCTTTAAGAAGCTGTATAAAAGAAAATGGCATAATTGCCGATGGTTCTAGGTACAAATCAGTGACAACATAGACTTCTGGGACATTTACTGCATGAGGTGCTTATTTCTGTCTACAACACAGCTATTTGCTGAGGCAGAGCCACTCTTTTTTTCCCCCTTCCACTCTTTTTTGATGTCTCTGCTGTTAGTCATGCATAGACAGCAATCACACAATCCCCTAGTTAGTTACAAATGAGGCAGGATGGAATGAAATATCCATCAAAGACAGCAGTGAGAGTGACATTTAGGCGGGCGGATACAGTGATGCCTTCTGTTTGTAGGTGGGCATTTTCTTTATAACTGACTATGTTTACATGCACACAATAAACCAGTTTGTTGGAAAAAATCAGGTTACAGCAGTAAATTGGACTTGACATGCTTTGCAGTAACCTGGTTAGTATAAAACCCATGTTTGGTCAATAATGAGATTTCTCCACCATGGTTCTCTCTGCCATATTTTTGAATGAAGACTGGCTAAGTGTATTATAGTGATACTGTAAATGACACCTCATCTCAAAGAGATTTTGGACACACCGTGGGAGAATAGGCTCTGTAATATGAGAGAGGTTTTTTTTTCTGTCTTCACACAAAACACAGACCAAAAAAAATCAGAAGCTGTGCCTATAAGGTTTTTCCTAATGTCTTACCTCTATTAAGGACACCTTGTTTCTCAGTCACATGTTGTTTATGAACTTATTTTACTTCAGACGATACATTTGTTACTCGGTTACTCTGTTAAGAGCATGTTTGAGAGTGAGTAGAAGAGGCTGTAATGAAACTTTCAGCTGATTACAATGCTGCCATTCACTTCAGGTTTTACACTGGAGACAGTGAAAAGGAACTAAGCAACTGCAAAGTATTCAGTCACTCCAGTTTTCATTTGAAGACGAAAACCTCATTCTTACTTTTGTGGGGTTATTGCATACTGTACCTCACACTTTTCTAAAATGTGCCACCATAGTTATTTTTATCCACATGGGAGTATGATTCCAATAGAACCTTTAGGGAGTGTATTTGTCTTAGTAGTGATATATTTTTCGGAAGGGGTTTATCCAATTTTAGATTATAAATTGATTGAATTTCAAAAAGCAAAGTTATTCCAGAGATATGGATATACATCATTTAATGTGATCTAGAAACAGTGCTTAGGCTAAGTCTAGCTGTCAGAATTTAAAAAACAAATGTCATTCCTATGACCTTAACAATTTTGGCTGTATTGGTCCATATTCATCACTCACCTGCGAAGCGAGAGACAAGAGAGATGAGTTTCCCCTATCTCTCGTGTCAAGCCAATCTAAGTTGCATAGAGAACTGCTTAAAATTATGGCAAAGGAGTCAGTTCTAATTCCCAGGACATCTTTCAAGCTAACATTCTAGGAATGCACAAAGTCAGTCTTCCATTCATTACCAGTGGAGCAGCTCCAGGCTGTAAATCAGAATGACTTCACAGATGAAAAGCTTGGTTCTCGAAATTTGAGCTTCGGAGGGACTACATTTACACGAGATTCAGATTCTAAGTGAGCCCATTACAGACTCTTCTGCGTCATGCAGCAGTGGTTTATTCAGTTTTTACGATGATGCTTCCACTTTCTGATGTTCTCGCAGTGATATGTGGCCTTTCACAGGATGCATACTGGTGTAGAATCTATGACTCAAAGCTTGTCCAGTTTCCCATTAGGATTAATGACACATGCTTTGATTTTAACGTTAAATCCAAACCCGTTCTGTATATTCCCTGCTTACCTTTACTTTTAATATACATCTGAATGGTTATGAACAGCGCTGTGAATTAGTGAGCTAATTCTGAACAAGAATGTTTCTTTAATTAAGACATTAAAGACATGCCAAGATATTTATGTGCTCAAAACATGTTTATGTAATTGAAGATGGATCACCATAGCAGTGCAGACAGATGCAAAGCTAACATTGATGGTACTTGAGTCATAGATCCAGGATTTCCATTGTGTTTTCAGCACAGCTAAGTCTGTCATACCACTATGTAAAATATTCCAGAGAATAATTTTGTATTGTAGCATCAGACTTTACCTGCACGGATTGTTCCAATATTTGTTCTGACTGTGCAGCAGTTATGGTGACAAGGACATGGTTCAGGTTACCTAATAAATGGTAAATAATAGACTTTATTGCACTGATATACAGATTATAATATTTACCTTGGTTTGACTAAATGTTTTGTGACAGTAATATGTCTTGGAATGAGGATTTGCATTAGGAAATTTTTATATACTGAACAGCTTCCCCGAATCCAGTAGACGACTAGGAAGAGAAATAACCTGTGAAAATAGGCTTTACTTTTATTGCTTATTAGCAGACAACAGAGTTGAGTGAGTGATGAAGTTACATTATTGGTCGGCTGGCCGAGTATTGGAGTTTCCCCATTGGCCTTGCTCTTTCAAAAGGATTTGAGGCAAACAGTTTATAGAACGTCATCAGGGGAGTGTTTACAGGCAGTGTTGCCAGCTTAGTGCCTTTTCACTAGATTTATTGACTTTCCAGACCCCTCTAGCAACTTTTTTTCACAGAAGCGCCTACCAACAAATCTAGCAACTTTTTGGACAAACCTTAGCTACTTTCTGTAGACAAGAGTCGCCCCACGAGCGCGAGGTCGAGCTTCAGTTGACTGCACCTCAGCTGACACAGACATGAATTAACTTTCTCCCTCTGTGATCATTTTATACGTAAATATGAGAGAAACCGTTGTCTTGAACGTTTGTGTATGGTGAAATTGTTATATGACATTGTGGTTTTAAAATCAGGATTTTGGCAGTGCAGAACAGCAGCTTGGAAATGACTTGGAAGTGACTGCTGGTTAACATGTAGTCTTAAAGGGCCACACATAGGGGTTGCCTAAACCGTCCTCACCACACTGTAGTCTGGCCTACGAAACAAAAGCAGTTAAAACCCATTTGCTGGACCATATTTGCTTCTTTGACATGTAATCAAGAGGAATAGTATTAAACCAAGATAAATGAAATTATCCTAACTATGTGGCACATGTGGGTGAGACAAATGTAATAATGAAGTGTCACATTTGTTAGCGCATTAGTTTAATTTGATTACAGTGTGACATCTGTTACCTCCCAGTAAAAGTTCTGTTAGGAATTTTATGATGGGGTGATGGGGTGATTCCGACAGCAGTATTTCTGTCATGAGATTCAAATTAGGTTTTGAAATCAAAATTATTATATGATTAATTTGCAAATGTATGAAATATTTTAGTCAATTATGTTTCTTCAGATTGAGCAATTGATAATAATTTGGTTTAATGATTGCTGTTAGAGACTTTTTTAAATAAGTATGGGGAGTACTGGCACCTGTCTTTCTGTCATCTTCATTTTTGTCAGGTCGCGCCTACAAACTATTAGAGGCTGAAATACTTGTTTCACTAAAACCAACCAGCCTTAACAGCAAGTACAACACATCATCATAGAGAAGTGTAGACACAAATCTGTGTGGGAACAGGTAGCAGTTGCCAAAATTGGCAACCAGCCCAAGAGTTTCCCTTTTCCAACCTTTTGTAAACCACCCTGGATCCTGCAAAGGCATGAGAAGCTTCCTTGCAAACTGCAAAATCATACTTAATAATTTGTGCTACTTTATGTAGTCAATAATAATAGGTTCCTGGTGCTGGATGTATTAAAACAACTTTTGTTTTTTGTGTGCTGTGTGTATGTTTATGTGTGTAGATTTATTAGTTATTTAGGACTGGACAAGTATGTGCCATCCAGGCTTGATTACTACATCAAAAGCTTCCAGTTTGGGTAAAAACATTACAGCTGTAAAACTTGCAAAGACTGGAAAGTTTGATTTTTGTTTTTTCAATATTGTGCCAGTTGTGGCTTTCTTGCACTTGCTGTCAATACAAGCTCTTGCTGAATGTCAAGTTCTTCTCCAAAGTTAAAATGCCCTGATGGTGTGGCTGCATCATATCCATCTTGTATTATTCAGGTGAATACACTGAGCTGTGCTCTGCACCCACTCGCTGCAGGTCATTTGGTTATCCTCAGAATAAATTGAGGATTTGTTGGCAGTACAGCATCTGCCAACTGTGCTTCCTACATTTGGAACACAGAGTATGCTTGGCGCTATCAGTATGTTAAAATCAAGATTAAACTTATGTGGTGGGATATAACAAACTTCTTTCCTCGAAAAACTGAAGTGCATATTCTGTGTGTGCCTGCTTGCACACAGAATACTATAACACTGTACCTTATTTTTTGTACTATATATAATTTTTGAATTGCCATACCTATGCTTGTGATGTGGCAGTTCAGTTCACTATTTTGATGCAGACTGAAACATCTCAACAACTAATTGCCATGAAATTTTGTATAGATATTTATAATGCCAAGGTGATGTACCCTAATGACTTTGGGGAGGCCTCGTGATTTTGGCTATAGCACCACCATGAGGTTGCCATTTGTGGTTTTGAGTATTGGATGGATTGCCATCAAATTGATATCCCCCTCAGGACTGTTTGTAATCACTTTGGTGTTTTGGCAGTTGGACATGAAGCTGGGCTGAAGTCAGTGTGAACACAGCCTTAGTCTTGTAAAGTTAGCTGAAGTGCTTTTCTTAATGATAACTCTCCCCAAAACGTACTAAAATTTCTATGATGCTCAGAGATGTGGTATTGAAGAGAATATGTGGTTTAATACAGAGAAGGAGGAGGGAGCTGCAGCAGCTTGTGAGTGGGTTTGACATCACTGTGCTATTGTACCACAGTGATTTTAAAATATCAATTTGCAGTCAGGAAATGATGTTTGTATTTGGGCTATTTTAGGCAGTCCACAGAGGCAAATTAGCTGCCTGCCAAAGCGATGGGGAAAAGCTGATAGTTTCACTCAGTCTGAAATTAACCCAATTCTGGAGGATGGCAGGGTGTTAATTTTACACCCTGCATTGACAAAATTATGCTCAAGGCCCCATATAAGCTCAGCATATGCATAGTTACATAGGAACACCTCGTGCAGTATGAAAAAGCAGTAAAAATACTTCTCCAGAGGAAGAAATTGCTGCCGAGTTTCTCAGAAGAGCTTTGGAACCTTTGTTAACTCAATGAAACAGCTGCAGCTTTTTTTCTTTTGTCTCTTTGACTCTAGTCTACTTTGGCAGAAATGCATAAACAGACAGATGTTTCTTCATGTCATATTATATCAAAAGTAATTAGAGGTTATTAAGCATTTGGAGCCCTAAGATGGCGGTGATATTACATCCTTCCTCATTTGGTAGTCGCTGTAATACACATATTTTAATTCTGGCAAGGTATGCGGCACAGTGGGTCCCTTGACAGCTGGTGCACATGTTTGGTACCGTATGTGTTTATGAGAGTTTGTGGCTGAGTAAAATGAGGAGTCACTATGTGGGCACGGCAATCCCATGACATATCTGGGAGAATATGTTGTGTTTAAGCATAACATAAAGCTCACAAGAAAGATAGACACTTCTGGAAAAGCTTTCTGAGACAAATACCCTCCATCTAGTCTTATAATTTGCCTGCATTTCAAGTGTGCTCTCACCATTATACTTTCCATAATTGCTGCTTGACCACACCGCACACTGTGAGCACAGAGACATTTTCAGTTTTGAAATATCTCAGGTTTAGATCATCCTCTTCCTTCTCCTCTTTGTCATGTCAAGCACCGTTGCGCAGACAGCAGTGATGCACTGCAGAGGCTCCACAGTCATTACTGCTTTGATGGAGAAAGGTGTAGGCTTCTGATTTTTTTTTTTTTTTTTTTTTAGCTGCATCATTGTATACTTTCATTTTATTTTTATTGCGGACTGTGCCATATATGTTATACTTTTTTGCCTGTAGAGAGAGAAGCATTCTTGCATCCAAAAAACACTTTACACACATTAAAAGATGCTTGTCAAAGCAGAAGATATGAAAGGCAAAAATAGAATTTATACACTGGTACACATCGTACACACTCTTCCATGATAACCTAAGTTTCCCACATACATATCTTCTCATTTATTTATTCTAGTATGTGAATGGTAATGAACCCAGACATGATGTATTAGTATGTATTATGTGAAATGCAACAAGCTGTGAGCTGTACATACAAAATGTTATGTTACATTTTCATAATGCACTCGGTATGACAGTTCTACATGTATAAAATAACAATTTGATTGTCTGCTTTATCTAACACATGTTGTCCCTGTATTTGTACTATATAGTATTATTTGATCAGTCAGACAGTTGAATAAGATGAGTTGCTTATGTTCATCATCCACTTCAGCACCATGGACAGCTAACTTTAAGAAGCTCCTAACAGTCCTGCACATTCAGTCGCTGAGTTGTTTAAGCAAATGAAAAATTCAAGGTTGTTAATGGAAACAGTCTCAGACCCATAGATTAGTCATTATCCGGACATCTAAAATTAATAGGTAACCAGTGAAGTGATGCCAGGCTAGGGGTAAAATGCTCTCCTTTTAGTGCCAGGAGGAAACTTTTTACCTCTTCCAGAGGAAGTGAAATTACAATAATCTAGACAGGACATTATACAGATGACAAATAACTCTCCAGTCTCCAGGTTTGTTTTGAAGAGAAATGCTTCATCCTTTGGATTTTACTGGCTTAAAGGAAGCAAAACTGTTTGTCAGTTTATTCATACTGAGTTTGATCAGACTGAGAGGGTTGCAGGTTAGAAATGAGAAGGTTTGTTTTTCTTGGCCAGCTGTGAGGATCTCAAGATTTCTTGGCACTGAACAGCAGCAGTAATGGATGTCCTAGAGACAGCTGTGGCCACAGCACATTTGTGCAGCTTGGTCATAGACCAAGAAAATCTGTGCCATCCAAATAAAGGTGGAAATAGATATTATGAATTAGAATTAGATGCTAAAGAGGCAGTTTGAAAATATGGAATAAAAATAGGGTGATCCTTGCAGAGACATTCTGAAATGTATAGTAATAATAAAGTCTCTCAGGCCCACACTAAAACTTTGCCAGAGTTAAGACTTTAACAGTAAAGCTCTGTGTTGGTAATACCCATCCAGTGCTCACTAAGTCTGTGAAACAACACTGCAGCTGTATTGAACGCTGCACAAAGATGTGGAAAAACTGGAAGAGGATTTCTCACATTGGCTGATAAAAGAATGTCACTCATTTATTGCCTTCAGGACGGCACTTTCAGTATTGTGATAAGCTTTAAAAACCAGACCGAAACATTTCACACACAGAGTTCTCATTCATAAAAGCCAGCAGCTGATCTGCTACAATTTCCTCCAGAATGTTTGCCCTCAAAAAAGATATTTGAGATTGGTCCAAAATTGTTAGTCACAGGGAAACTGCAAAACTTTTTCAGCAGAGGTTCAACTGGTGCATTTTATAAGCAGAGAGAAAAAAGCCAGAACATTAAAGACCTAAGGAGAGAGCTCATACTTAATGGGTTATAACTGAAATTGTTGTTGATGTATATCCTGCAGCTTTATTTGCACACAAGACCACCATTTCTACATCTACTGTCATTACAAAAAAAAAACAGCTTATAATCCTATTGGGTTTCTGAGAGATCAAATGATGTCAGATTGAAGAATTGTGTTTCATTGACTGATTCTGTCCTTTGGCAACAACAGCTCTCTTGTTGCAGTTTGAATTCATGCTTGTTTCTAGTCTTCACTACCCCATGGCACCCTGAGCCAATTATGATTTAAGATTGTGGATTAGGCTCTCTGTATTCAAACAGGACTCTGTGCTTATATCAATAAACCTAACATTTTTCATACACAACCTGGAGCCCTATCAGAAACAGGCCTCCACATTTAGCTGTTGCCATAATCTAGAGATGGCAACATTATTGATATCTGAGATAAAAGGGAGCCCTCTGTGTTGTCTCTGTGGGGTTAGACTACTGTGAAGCCCAGATCAGAGCTGCCCATGACCGGAGATGACCCTGACTGAGTCACTGGCTACTAAAGTGAGACAGAGTGAGGGAGAGAGTGATTTTATTTATTTAGAAAAAGAGTACATATACAGTATGGCGGAACTTGGGGTAGCACTTGTTTATATAGGTCTGACAGATTCTGGCATCCTCGTGAATGATGACCACCACAACTTTGCTGTGTGACTGAGACTGAGGGAGAAAGTGCCCAGAATAGAGTATTGGCTGTCACAGCAAAAAATGCTGAAGTTCAATTAACTTGAGAAAGAAAGGAGGCGCTCTGAGCCCTCCCATATAATATTATCAGCGGTGTAATTTATGACCCCAGAGTTTCAAAAAGATGTAGCTCACCACTCAAGTTACAGAGGCAGATATATTTATGAAAAGCTGTGTTTTAGATTAATGAACCAGCAACAAGGGGGGTCTTTTGACTTTTAAATTAAATTCTTAGAAGATCCATTTTTCAGATGGAGTTCAGCCCAAGTGAGACAGATAATTATAGGTTCCTGTGATCACAACACACACATGCATCAAACCCTGACTCATGCAAACAGGGAGCACAGTCATTAA
This sequence comes from Toxotes jaculatrix, assembly GCF_017976425.1. Classification (NCBI taxonomy): domain Eukaryota; kingdom Metazoa; phylum Chordata; class Actinopteri; family Toxotidae; genus Toxotes; species Toxotes jaculatrix. The sequence goes on along the minus strand of NC_054404.1, from coordinate 10,299,994 downwards.
TAGTAGCATAAAAATGCAGGAGTGGTTGTTATAATTATAATGCAAAAGCTTTCATCACACCTCCATCTGGGCTCCTTCTTGAGTATCTAAGAGTCTGAGTGATTCTGCAAAATGGATAAAACTGCTTTATGAAAGGATAAAGTACAAGATGTTAAGGGCAGTAATTAAAAAGCACATTAAAGTACCACCGCCCTCTTAGGTTTTACAGCTGGTAGATTGGAGAGGCATGTCAAATGCTTTTAAGTCTCTCTACAGTAGTTCATTATCTAGGTATGGTTACGTTTACTAGCTTGAAACTGAACTCACTTTTTCAAGAAAACACAGTGTACTTCGAAGAATCACCAGCTCATTTTAGGCACATTGTTGATTACATGTGAAACTTGTTAAATGCAAAGGGAGAAAAGAAAGTCAGTAAACAAAAACCACTGAACGCTTGAGAACTCTGTATAACCACCTCTGATGGTGCTGTAACTTCTCATGGCTGTAAGCGTTATGCTGTTTCTTTGATAAATGCATTGTGATGAGATGGAAAATATTGTCTGAGCTCTCGATGACTGTGGCATTGTCTTGTTCCTTTCAACTGAAAGAACAAGGTTGCCTTTAAATGAACTACTTCTGTCTGTAAATTAATTACTTTTACGAGATTTGTAAATATGCATTGATCAGCATTTGATTACAAATGTGATCAGCCAATTACATATCCAATCACAAATTGAAGTGATGCCTTTTACCCCTTTCTACAGAGGCACGTCATGTAAAGTACAAACAAGCACAAACAGTGAAATTCAAATTAGCGCTGAGTGTGAACGCATTCTTTTCCCAGTATGTCTGCAAGGCATGAATAGCCTTTCTGCAGCATGAGGAAATCAAGATTATGTTTTATCCAAACATAGTTCACATAGGCTTTGCGTTTTGTACAAGATGTTAAACTGGATCTGATAAATTATAGTGGTCTGTATGTGTTTTTAAAAGCTATCAGGTGAATAACATTTGCCCTCTTGATAGTCTTTTGGATTGCTGTAGACTGGCAGCAATCGGAAGAATGTCACAAGACGTGTTGTTCAGAAGGTGTTAGGAGTGTTAGGAGGTGTTAGTTGCCATGAGACAGTTATTATTTTACCACTAGGAGGGTGCATCTCTACCTGTGTGACAATGATACAGATTTTTTTATTTTATTTATTTTTTTACTATTTTAATAATAAAAATGTAACTAAAATGAATAAATTATTTTGTCAAGTTTTATTTCAAATACTGCATCAGAAATACCCCAGGCAGGCAGTGAATAACTTTGTGGCCAGTCCATAAGGGAAATAAATTTTTCACACAAATGATGCTGTGAGAGTATTGTTTACTGAGGCTTCTGGGTCATTCAGTGCCATCCCACTGAATTTGGTATAATCTACAATGCTGTATGGTCCATGTGGCTCTAAATTAAACAGCACATGGCTTGAGTAACCAGGTGGAGTTGTGGAGTTGGACCAGTTAGAAGTAGCAGTAGCTGCTAAAGCTGTTAACTTATTTGCCTTGTGTTTACTGCTCATCTCAATAACTTTACTGTCAGCACACGTCTTCTTCTTAAATGAGAAACAAGCTTGTGAATGTAATGTAAAAATTTCAGGCAGCATACAGTATACAGGCAGGTATACAGAGTTATTTTAAGCATCAGCAGTTGTATCAACATTTCCCAATTTTATGCATAATTTGTGGTTGTTTATAGCTGTAGTCGAATATTTTTGGGGCGACCGTAGCACGACCGTAGCGCAACAAGTAAAAGAGTGTGGCTTTGGACTCTGGACTCTCTTGTAACTATTTCCACTTTGGTGTAATGTTTTAATCATGTAATATGTGTGGTATGCATGCAGCCTTATAATTACTTTGACTGAAACTTTTGAAACAGTAATTTTGTAGCGATGGACTTTCACTTTTACTGAGACTTTTTCAGCAAGGTGTACTTTTACTTAAATATGAGTTTGAATTCCTTTTTGCACCACTGATCCCAATTAAAATACCTCACCACTGTTCCCCGTGGATTTATTCATTTATTTATTTATTTATTTTTCATTTTTAGTGAACCTCCAGATATTTCATAAACCCACTAATTTGGCCACTTAGGAGTCAAGCAATCCTTATTTAACAGGCTTTGGGATGGTTGTCCCAGAGGGCTCCTGTGACAAAGTTTAATCACTCACTGATTAAAAGCTGTGGAATATAAACCAAGTGTTGGTGCCCTGAAGGATGATAATTATAAAATTTAGAGGTTTGCTTACATAAGATGTGGAGCAGACTACAGAGATCTAAGGCAGTATTCCCAAAGTCTTTGCAGGCTGTTGTTGAGTGGTCAGTGTAGGTGTAAATTTTAAATATTCATGTTAGTTTTTCTCTTAAAAGTTTTACCAAGTGAGTAACAAAAGGATAACAGATCCAAAAAAAAAAATCTTTGAACTGCTATCGTCTCACAAAATATCATAAACCCTTTAGTGCTTTATGTAGGCAGTATTCAACAGAATCATGCTCCTTTGTTTTTAGTTTCCTTTCATTTCAGCTGAGCTCTTTTTGAATAATACTCTGCCCTCACAGGTACTGTTCTGGTGGAAAACATGCAGATAAATGGTCGAGCCCAAGACCCAGGCAGAACCATCTCGCTCACGTTGCTGGACAACTATGACTACTGGGTGATACTGGAACCAGCACGGCAGAGGCTCTACCTGAACAGCACTGGGCGCGTTCTGGACAGAGATGTGAGTACAGGACTCTGATGGTGAGAAATCAGGAAGTCACGCTTCCTTATTTCTGTGTCTATGTCCTGGTGTTTTAAAGTAAATGTATTTTCCATCATTTATGAACATGCAGCTTCTTGTTTATGAATTTCACTGAAGCTCATACTGTGATGTGGACAATTGTCTAAGTCTTGTATACACACACAGTATCTGTTTATGTGGTTATCATAGCTAGGTTAGTTCTATCACATTAATTTTAATCAGGGCCATTTAGATTTAGTGATTAGTCATCATTAATGTAATTTCTGCACCCATTGGGAAGCCATTTAAGTAATGAGGATATTTAAATGTTTAAATTGGGCAAGAAAAAATGTTGCAGTATCGCATGAGATAGCATATCAATAAGTCACCAGTTTTATTATAGCTTCAGAACATGTGTGTGCCTTGATGTTATTTTAAATAATGACATTATGAAATGTTGTTGGTAACAGAATATTGTGTTTTCATTTTTGGGAGTTTCAAATCATTTTGAAAATTCAGCCAAATTAATAGCAAAAGGTGCATCAGAAATGTATTATGCTGAGTTGCAGAGTTTAAATCGTATTAGTAAACCAGTGTGTAGTAAATAGCAGTGTGAGAGGCTCACACTGTGTGGATGTAAGCGCAACCAGTGACCGTCTTGCAACCAGTCAACTTGTTGACATTCCTACCCATGAGTACTCAGTAGTCTTTACTATCTTATTTTTACTATCTTATTACATGACTGCTCAGTAGTGACAGACACACAGATTCACAAGGTGGAAACAATACCAGCCACACAGCCGTGGCTGGTAAACAGTGGACAAATAAGAGAGGTGATGAATCAAACTTGACATGTGAGAAAGCCTAAAATGACATTTTGCAAATTTGACAGATAATGGCAATCATGTCCAAACTATCAATACAATAAGGCAGTTAACCTTCATTCTTACTAGAGTTTAATGTTATGGTAACAGGTTCATCTCTGCCATCACCCCATTTCTCCTTCCTTTTAATAATAAATTTGAATTTGTGATGTTTTTCACTGTATAGAAAACATACTAGATGTGATGTAGCGGCAGAGTTTGTGGTAATTTGTGTCAGCATAACATGATAATTCACCCGTAATGCTAAATATAGTAAGTGAATAAATAAGCACAGACAGTGGTGTCTGCATCTGTAATGTAATGTGTTCAGTTCAGTCCCCCTAGGTACCCAGTAAACCTGCAGTGCATAAAGATCAGCGTAAATGGTACAGTATAGGATATAAGATGTCGGGTTCAGGGGGATTAGTACTGTGTGTCTGACTGCTGTGGGAAAGAAGCTGTTTTTAAAATGTGTGGTTAGATCATATGGGCTAAAGGGAGGGAGCTGAACTTGAAGCTACTAACGTGAATATCTGAGAAATATGGCTAATTAACAGGAGGGATGACAACAGTGGAGCAGCATATGAGAGACAAACCTTTGCAAATAAGCTGGGGGAGCAGCCTGGTTTCATTACACTATAGGGCAAGATCAGCCTTGTTTCTAAATTCAGATGATGTTTGACAACTAGTGATGGCAACAGAACAAACCACTGCTGTCCAATAAACATTTGGACAGAACATGGCACAAGACTCAAGGCTCTTTGATCAGACATTTCAATAATTTCTTACATTTAAAATTCAAAAAGCAAAATCAGGCTACACAGGACAGCTTAAAATACAATAACAATAGCAATGATTTGTTTACACCAGTTTTATGCAGGCATCATAATTAACTAAACTGAATAGCAAATTCTGGCTTTTTTATTTTTAGATTCAGCCTGGGTGAAGTCAGTGTTAGGATACTGCTCACAAAGAAACAAGTTAATTTAAGAAAATGGGTTCTGATGACAAACCTGGTGGATGCTTGTAAACAGGCATGTTTACCAAAATCTCTCTCTCCTATTTAGTTTTGCTTTGAGCATCATTTGTATGTATTGCGAGCATCAACTTCTATTGCAATACTTAAATGACATGTCTTTCTTTTCTCTCACTCAGCCTCCAAACTACATCACCACCATTGTGGTTCAGGTCCAGTGCACCAACGAGCTGGTTGGTACTGTCATTTTTCACGAGGTGCGGATAGTTGTGAGGGACAGGAATGACAACACTCCTCGCTTTCAGCAGCCACGCTACTATGTTTCTGTAAACGAGGTAAGTGAGCGACTACTGTTGTTGGTTCTGCAGGATTTGTAGCTTAAAACGGTATGTGCAGAATTTTAATGTTGTTGTAGCATCTTTCCCAGGGTTCTGATTTCTTTCTTTTGTTGTTGAAAAATGAGCCAGTCCCAGTCAAAATTGGTGCAGCCTATGTGTTGGTTTCAGACCATTCATCCCAGTGTCCCCGGGTCGGATCCACAAGGGAGGGCTTTGTGGCACATGCTGCTGTCTGCCACAGAATCTTTTATGATACTGCCAGTGGGCTCACCGAAGTCTGAAATTTTCAAATCCCACTCATAGCTGCAGTACATCTAAGCCCACTGGTGTCAAAATGGTTCTGAAGGGCCAAATTAAGTTGTAGACTCTGTTTTAACTTGACTAAAAATGATTGTTTAAGTTTTGATATTTGAAATACTGGCAGCTTGAGTATAGTCATCTTTTACAGCAATTCTGTTCAAAGTTCAGCTGTTCAGTTTTGATTAGAAGTGCATTTTTAGGGCACCAATGGCTTCTTCCCTGTGAGATGTAACAGTCAAAATGTTTGTTCTTTTTGTACATATGATACACGTATTCATGCAAGCTGGCTGGTCAGGAGAGCCTGCTCTGCATTCAGTTATATTTGTCTTATGAGAGCTAGACAAGACTTTTTTTCTTCCAAAGCAAACCTGCATCACCTGCGATGATTCAAAACAATTCATCAAATCCGCTGACCTTACATTCATGTGTTTTAAGATGAGAAGATAACTCCCTGCTGAGTTCCAGGCAACTACCACTTTTGTCTCCGTTGTTCATCCCTTTGTGTACATTGCGTGTTCAAAATTCCTCTCACAGTGTGTTATCATAGCCATATTCAGCTGCCCCAACAGTATAGTGAGTCATTCTACATTGCTGTCAACTTCTCCCCTGAACAAGAGCTCCTGCCCACTGCCGGGTCCTGTGGACATTGCTGAGGGCTCTGGGGAACAGCAGTGGTTCTACTTACTTTTTGTTATTCTGTCAGCAGTGTGCGTTAGCCTTCAGACTGCTGCTGACTGCAACATTTTCCCTTTTTGATTTTTTTTTTTTTTTTATATACTAATGGGGTCGTGTGGCAAAAGTAAGAGCTATATGCATGGTTTTTGGGGGGTGGGGGGGGGGGGCGGGGGCTGACAGTTTGAGCTGTTAACTTTTCCCAACTCTCATATCTTCCTCTAGCTCACACCAGTCGGAACGACCATTTTCACCGGCTTCTCAGGAAATAATGGCGCTACGGACATTGACGATGGGCCTAATGGACATATAGAATACAGCATCCTCTACAACCCCAATGACCCGGTATATGGACAAGTCGCGCCATGATTGTAAATTTCTTCAAAAATCATGACTTATTACTCACATACACCTTTCTTTCTGTCTTATCATATTGACCTTTTCTCTCTTTCAGGCTTCTAACAGAACAGTGAGTGTCGCTAACACCCTTTCTGGACACATTATTTTGGCAGAGAGGCTAAACTATGAGGAGAGAACACGCTACCTGGTTTTGGTCCAAGCCAATGTAAGGGAGCTTTGTACAATTATGCTATCTTTTTTTATTTTTGAGGTTCTCTACTTCAACACTGATCTTGAAGATAAAGAACTCTTAATGCCACTAAAACGAGATCACAAAATGTGCTTTCTACTGAGTACCAGCGGCTGTGTTGGAACACTGATTCACTTGTTTTATTCCTAGTCTAACAGCATTTCAACCACATTCCATATTTTATATCTTATATATCAGTTATTTTAGGTCATGAATATTTTAATCATGAATAGCTTTCTGCTTTAATGAGTTCAAGTCCTTAAACTTCATAGTGTCAATTCCTGAGAGTAGTTTTAAGCAGGTCTGGTGTCATTTTTTATTTTTTTTTTATTCAAAAGTGTGGTCATCACTTAGCAAATCATCCTTTTCATTTACAGTTTCATGAGAGGGATTCTTGTTCCTTTTGACACATTACTAGAAAGTAATTTAAGATCTCTCAATTGGCGGTCAGGATAAGGACATCACACTAACAAGTTGTTAAACTTGCATTTAACTAATATTAATTCAGAAATGGCCATGGTCAGCAACATTAGGCTTGAGAGGATTGAATTCTCCAAGGTTTCATTGCAGCTTTTTTTTCCCATTAAAAACTGACTGAAGCTGTCTCTGAGATGTCCTAAAATATCTGTTTGTCGTCTGTATATACCAAAGCAGCTTTGTATCTGAGTTTATTTAATTATGGATTTTACTTGAGGGCGGGCATTTTCCTTCACGCTCTCATGGGGCAATATGACCGAGAAAATATTATAAAACAAGTCATCTTAATGATACCATTAAAGCAGTATGAATTATAATGAAGGCATTTATATGCTCTGTCTCTGGTCCATACCCATAGCCATTAGGCAGCAAATGTCTGTTGACCCAGCCTGGGATCTAAGAGTTCTCCATTCCCACAGTATATGGAGAGTGCTGATGCCACAGAGTTGCCTGCTAAATAATTATCTGTCCTTCAGGAATTTAACTCTCCCATTTTATATTATGGAGTTTAATATTGGACCCCGGCCTCTTCAGGTAACTCTTCTCCTATTCTTTCCATTTTCTGTATGCGGGAGCAAAAGGCTCGGCCCTTTAGCCTGGCAAGAGGTCTTCCAGGGAGATTTCCTTTTCTCTTGGAAGAGGACATCAGAGCAAAGAAAGAAAGAGGACATGATATTTACCAGAACTCTACAATACAAAGCTTTGAAGTGCTGTGCTTCTCACTTCTCTGGACACCACTCGGAAAGCAACAGTTCCACAAAGGGGAATTTTTTAGGATAACTGCCGTAAAGATGTGTGTTTTGCCAAGAATTATTTCCTCAAGAAGAAAAGGTTTAGTAGAATGCAGAGGAGTAGCTCTGTTCTGTCTGGTCTGAAGTGGTCTCATGTTGGACTTATTGTATGCATCATTACATCTCTTCCATTCAAATGCATGAACAAGTGGAAGCCGTTTTATCTGAGTGCAAGTTGATAAGCTCTCTGAAAGAATATAAATTTCTTATGTTGCAAGACATAAATTAACTCGGGCATCTAAAATCACAAACGTCATGTTTTTAAAAAAATGTAATTTATATTCTAATAAACAAACTATTTCTTATAATCAAGTTTTTCCTTATTGCATTACGATAATAAATCTATTTGTATTTAACAATGATTATGGTTAGTTGTGGTTCTCAACATCATGTTCAAAATTTCCATAGCTGAGCTTGTACTGACGCACTGTATCAAGAAAATGTGACTAGGTCACTTTTTACAGCAGAAAACACTTCATGAATATTCTGCTTAGCATAAAAATGAGTCCCAGTACTCTGTCCTGCAGCCAAACAAATGAGGAATAAAAACTGAATTAATACATGACTATGACCTTCCATTACAAACACCACTGTAATATATGCTGAAGAACAGCTGAAGAGATCTTTTACGGTTTTAACGTGATATATTGATTTTTGCTCAAGTGGCGTGTAGCCTCAATACACAAATCAACAAATCGTTTGGGCTTTTGAAAGTTGAAAGTGAAAGCCTGTGCTTGTCTTCCAGGACCGCGCTCCATACCCTCCCAACAGACGAACAGCTACCACAACTCTGACTGTGGACGTTCTGGATGGAGACGACCTGGGCCCCATGTTTCTCCCATGTGTTTTGGTGAACAACACCCGTGACTGCAACCCCCTCACCTACCGCGTTGCTATCCCTGAATTCACTGAACCGGTAAGAACCAGGCAGACAGACATGCAAACACAAGGTCATTTTAACAGAATACCCCCTGTTAATAGTATGTGCATATTTTATTCTTACAAATGCAGGTTGTGTTCATCCTGTGGGTGTATGTCCATTGTGCACACATCATTCAGATTTGTGATGCATTTGTGCTGCATGTGTACATTCCTGTAAAAATGTTAAACCGTGCCACACCCTTGAAAAAGCCTAACTGTCCGCCTACACCTTGTTTTTGCAAGCACACCTGCAAGCAGAGTAAGGTTTGCTGTTTTGTCTCAGCATGGCAATTCCACAGGCATTTTCTGGTCTGTTGGACCAGCAATTAGAGCTGAAGGCTGAGTTGACCTGGGATGACAGCTAAACACCACTGGAATTCATAGAAGCAAGAAAATGAGAGGGAGGGTGAGAGTGATGGTATGGCAGCTGAGAATAAGAGATTGAGATGGTGACGACAAGTGACGCACCAACAGAGATTAAATGAATCTGTTCACAATCTTTTTCTTTAGAAACCTATACTAGTTATAATGTGTATTTCTGTGAATGAAAAGATCAAGATTAGGATGAACTGAAATGAGCTGTGCTGAATTATCGAGTTTGACTGAAAAGAAGTTGAGGTTAAAAGTTCAGTCTTCATCTTGGATCAGCAGGCTTTGCTCAAGGTCCACTTGGTTGCTTGTTCTGGAGCTTTCAACTGCATAACATGGTCCTCATCAACAGTTTAGACTATACTGTATTGGATTGAACTGTCTTGAATTGGATTGCACTGGAGTAGTCTGGACTGATTTTGATTGGATTTACTGACTGGCCTGGATTGAAGTCAGCGGAGTGTCCTCTGAGTGGGGAGGTCTTGGCCTTGAATCTCAGCACAGCTCTTTTCTCTGTGCAGTTTTCATGTTTTCACGGTCAAAACGTGGGTCTCTCCTGAATATGGTTCCCTCCTGCAGTCCAAAGGCACAGTACAAGAGGTGTTAATTAATAAATTTCTAAATTGCCCAAAAGTGTGAACGTGCTTGTCTGATTTGTAGCTCTTGACTGACTAAAAGTCTTTGCAAATAAATACCAAGTTATTTTTTTGTTGTTATTCACTGTAGGTTGTCAAACCAACTTATAATTTCATTACCACCAACAACTCAAGCATGATAAAATTATGGGGTGCTCATAGCTGAGAATAGTGCTATGAAGTAGTATTGGGAAAAGACTGTTTGCATCAAGTATGGGTTTACTGGGGTGTTTCAAACATGGGAGTAGAATTGAATTGAATTGAACTGAATTAAATTGCACACAGAGACTAATTGACGCAGAGGCCTGCTATGAAGACACAATGAGAGCTATATAGATTGGTTGAGAAAATCAGAAGTTATAGATTGCGGTCAACAGAGAGTGTGACAAAAAAAAAAAAGTACTTACAGGTAGAGGCATGCACTGTATATACATGTGTATCTGTAGCTCTGTCTAATGGGGGCCAGCTATATTGAGTCACAGTTGATTGTCCAGACTTTCTATTCAGAGTTTGCCCATGTGATGTATAATTTATTATAAAAGGTTTGCAGACCAATAAGTATGCTGGACCTGGCAGCATGGGTCACACAAACCAAAGCTTTTTCATCAGTGTGAGAAAATGTTGGCCTTTCTCCCTGTCTGCTCCCTGCTTTTTCCCTGATGTTAAAGTGATGTTACATTTACCCTTTACAGTGTCCTTATTACATTCTTTTTTTGTTTTTCCAAAAAATATTAGTTTTTCCAAAAGTATTGCTTGTCTCAGTAGGTCTGTTTCAAAACATTTACGCATAGGTTAGCTTTGCAATTTTCAGTCAGTTTTTGCTGGTCTCTGATTTTTCTCCATTCTGCAGTGTAACCATTATGCTAACATATCTGTCCACGGGGAGATTTGTCTTCTCATAATTGATGAGTGTATTGTAATTAATCACAATGGCTAGACAGGCATTATTAAGTTGATCTGTATTTATTTTTTACCCTGTGGGGATATAATGTGGGCTCTGGAGTCCCCTGGATAATGACTGCTGGAGGAGGGTATTATAGCTAATCATCATTGTGCAGAGCTAGGGGGATTTGATTTAGCGCACCTCCAGACATTGTAAAAGAGAGAGGGCTGGTTGGGGAGGGGTGTAAGGATTACTCCAGAGCTGAGGGATATAAATATGCCCCCTCGGGGAGGGATTCTTCCTGCCAGAGAGCTGTTAGCCATGTGCCTGTCTATGCTAAGGAAGTTTGGCACCGGCCTCTTAGCATACTCGCACATACTATATCAGCCATATGGAGGCATTTTGCACAAGGAAGATGTATTCTTAAATGTGATGTGCTAGGCATATTCCCACTTAGCCATATGTTGGTGCAGAAGTGTGGTGGTAGAGCTGGGTAATTAGCGCTGATGATGTCTGAGTACGCATGAGCAGGAAAAGTAGCCTACAGCAACACAAACACATTATCCTTGATGTGCAACACTATTAGTCCTATTTAGAGACATGACAATGAGAAATCGATCTAATAGCTCTGGCATATTAATTTAGTACTCTAATAAATGGCCGGTGTGCTGTGGATTAAGACTGCTTAGGCCTACATTGGGAATTTTGGTGGTTTAATGAATAACTGAAGTGTATTTGTTGTTTTACGAATCGTAATTTGATGTTGGCAGCCTTTTTTTGAATATACCACAATGAGTAAAACACTTAAGGCACTTACATTTCATTAAACTGGGGAGAAGTGTGACTGCTAATTACAGCTGTGCGGTACACTGACTTTTTGAGGTATATCCATATATTTTCAAACAAGATATAGAATGAGTCAATATTGTTCATATGAATATAGTTTGATGTTGTGTTACATATACCATTTCTTCTGCATTTTATTTTGATCGCGATCTGTTTTTTAGTAAAAGTGCTTCTGACATCTCACACGTAGCTTTGACTCAGAACTGAACATTTAGCCCACTTCCAAGAAAATACTGAGATATATATATCATGTATTCAGCCTAAAAATACAGAGGCATGATTTTTCGTCCATGTCACCCAGCTCTACTCATAGTGTAAATGTGTGTCAGACATGTTGTTATAGCTTTCTAATTTTTGCAGTTTTGGTGACCAGAGGCATCAGTGCAATCCTAGCACAGCACAATGAGGAGAAGACACTAAGGCAGGGTAACATTAATAAAAGGAATACAGTATCAGCAAGTGAAGCTGTAGCAATCTTTAAGAATGCCCAATCATAGCAGCTCCACTCATCCCCTTTAAAAGCAAAAAATTGTTTAATGGGCCAGGAGCAGAGTCCAGGGTAGCTTCTCCAGAGAGTTCTGTTTTTATGTGGAAGAGCAGAGTTGCAACGAATATACAACTCAAAGAAGATTATTTGAGTTGAAATATTAATATATAGCACACAAAATATCTTTTCCAGGGCAGATCATATCCTTTTTAAGATGAATTTTCAGTATCATGAAACACTGGAATTCCTGTCTCTGCATAATGATGCCCTCAAAGTTATTTTAGGAGACAATATCTGCACAACTATAGGCTACAGCTCCACAGTCAACAGAGACAAAAAAAAGGATTTGCATCTGCTTGTCTTGCTGTGTTGTTGACTGATTCCCCCACCCCCTGTTGCAGAGCAAACTGAACCCACTGAATGTGACCCCTCCGATCCGAGCAGTGGACATGGACAGAAACATACAGCCCCCGTCGGACAGACCTGGCATTCTTTACTACATCCTGGTTGGTAGGTTCATCACATACTTCTGCTGATTTTACACATTCAGTCTTTTTTTGTTCTATTGGTATGCCATTATTTGACTTCTGATTGTTTCTGGTGTTCTTGATGGTATCATAAAATGTACTGAATCCACATCTGTGAATGTTCTTATTCTTTATTGCAGGTCATCCAGTCACATATCCAGAGTATTTCTCCCTGAACAGAACCACTGCAGAGCTGCGTGTTCTTCGGCCTATCAGCAGGGACTTGTATCAAAGGTTCACACTCATCATCAAGGTAAAATATAAAATTGAATTTGACAGTGCTAGTTTTATTTTATGAAAGGTTACAGTATATAACCTGTACAGATGGCAAGGTTTACTATGTGGCTTTTCATTGAACCTAAACTCACTGAACAAAAACCTGTTCAGTGCAGTGTAATGTAAGATCATGAGGAGGCTGAACAAAAGAGCCTGTTGTGAATAATCACAGCAAACTAAATTGACAACAATCTGTTGGTGCTGTTAACTCACAGAAGTGCATAGTCCTGCAAGACCGGTGGAAAAAAAAAACAACTAAACATTCATAAATTACATCTCCTGAATGCAATGGAGTTCAGCCCAAGGTAGAATATTGATTGTTCGTCTGCCGCATTTGGCAAACAAGGCTGTTTTATTATACATCCCAATTCTGTCCTCATATTTTTAATGTACTAGTGCCACATCAAGTTTAACTCATATCTCGATAACTTTAGCATGCACCCTTACCCGCTCCACCTAGATAACCTCAGTCCTGAAGACAATTAACCTTATCTGTAGCTGCTTTGGAGATGGGGGTGAAAAAGATATTATGATTTATGGACTTAGCAGGAGGATAGGCTGCTGCGCTCTCATGAATCCTAATTTAGAGCGGAGTCAGGTATTGCCTCAGTGCTCCTGGTGCAGAGCAGCAGTGCAGATGAACTTTCCATCTACCCATCACTAAACTCCAGACACCTCTGAGTGCCGTGTAACCTGCTGTTTACCAGGATAGCTGGGGAGCAAAGAGATGAGAGGAAGAGCTGATTTCCACAAGAGGAAGGGGAGATTGAACACATGAGAGGCATTTTGCATGTCTTGGAGAGGATTGTGAATAGCTAGAGGAAGGGAGACAGTTCAAAGGGGGAGCAGGAAAAGACCTAGATAGAGAGAGAGAGATAGATAGAGAGATGTGTGTGAAGGATGGTAGGAGCCTTATCTACCTGAGTCATAGAGAGGCGGAGAAACCATTGCTCTAGGACTCAGAGGAGGAGGAAAGTGAGAATTAGACTTTGGTATCTTGAGAGTGCTCTGATTAATCACAGTATGTGGTGTCCATAGCTAATGCTTTAGGAGATATTAAGCTACTGGTCGGATGAGCTCCATCTCTCACACGTTTCAGAAAACACATCTGTTGTCTTTCAAAAGTCATCACCGGTCCTGATGGAGCCATATCCACCAAGATGACTAGGACAAAATGAAGACAAGTGACAATGGTGGGTGTAGATGGAGAGAAATAGTTTGGTTAAATAGAAAAAAGAAAGAAAAGAGACAGGCAGTATGATGCTTTAAGGATGATGGAGTCACGACAGGAGAATCAAGATTGAGTGATAAACAGTGACTTTTGGTAGCAGTGAATCTCCTGCAGGCCCGTGTGCTGCAGCAGTGGAGCGCAGGTCATTTAGCACTGCCTCCCAGAAATAGGGACATCGCTAAAGAGCTAAATCACCAGGGAACACTGCAATCCTACACCCCGTCTTTTCTCTCTCAGACGAAAAAATGTATGTGTGAATGTGAAAAAAAAAGAGAGAACATCCAGGCACACACACTTTGTCTGTCAATGGCAGCACTTTTCCCTCTGGTGTTTGAGTGAGCAGATTGCATCTGTGGGTCAGCGCAGTGTGGGTGTTCTTTATTATCACACAGATAAGGGAAAATGGTAGAAGATGTTCAGCAAAGATAGTCTGGCATAACATTTGTGATGGCAATAAAAACAGGTGTGAACCTCAACTGGAGTGAAACTCAGCTGGATGCCAAACGTGCATAGCAGGGGTTTGCAATCATAGGGTATGCACACAAGACAATAAACAACAAATCATAGTTTCTTGGCCCCTGCAGTTTCATAGTTACCAGTAGAACTAGATTCCTCTGTTACAATTGACATTCTCCAACACAAGCCCAGTGAAATTGAGCTAATGTGCAGAATTAGTTCCAGGTCATGGCTTAAACTGATGTTGCCTCACTCCCCCTCTCCATCTGTATTTTCAAAGCCCTAATGTTTCTGAAGCATCCCTGTGTGGGAGGCAATAGTGACATATGTGCTTAGGAGGGGAAAGATTGCAGTGACAGCCTGACCAGACCACATCCATCTGGTTTGGTCTCACTGGACTGTGGCAGTCAGATGCAACTTGGGTAAAAGTATAGCTTCTTTTGAAAAGCTGAGACAACACACATTTTGATTTGTGGTAATGTACTGTGTTACCAAAGCTAACTTGTCACTCTCCAACTGTGCTGGAGAATGAAGAAGAAGGAATGTTTACGTTTTGGTGATTGTGCGGTACAGTTTGGTGTATGTTCCACAGTACGTGACACAAATATGAAGTGATTTTGGATGCAGGTGAGTCTCAATATTTCACTCATGCATTTTTTCTGAGAATGTGCAGCTCTGGAGATTCATATGTATGAGGTGTTGTAACATTTATGATGTCCAATTACACTGCATGTCCTAGGGTTTTTAATATTGTATAGATTAACAAAGTCTATTGATTTCATGATGTAAGATATTTGGACAATTTTCTCAAGACTTGACTATTACCTGATTCAAGATTTTTTACTTTACTACTTTATTCCACGTTGTTTTTATCAGATTTGCAAGGTGACGTTTAAATGAGGTTTTTTTTTTTTCCATGACTGGATGCTGCATGTCTGTTTTTGGAGAAGGATATTAGTATGCTGAAGAGATGAAGAGGTGTCAGCTGGGATTTTATCATATAAGAATGTTGCACAGTTTATTCTCAAGTTTTCAGGCGAAATAGAGACACTGCACAGAAATGCAATAAAATCAGTTCAGTTGAGTTCGCATAATCAGCAGGAGCTAGTACACTCCTTTACTAGTTGAGTGGTTAATTTTGGCATTAACTCAACTAGCAATATTTCCATTGAGCCTCCTTCAATCATTGGTCAACCCTTTGACGGAGCAGCAAGAGCCACTAATTTCTGTCTCTCCCCTACAAATGAGGGTATTTGCGTTAAGTGCCCCATTAATTACTAAGGCCTAATCCTAAGTGGACCCCTGATTAAATTTAGTCAGTGTGGCTTTTTTGTAATTGAAATGGCATTCAGAGATATTACGCCTTTCTGTCCCTGTGCCTGCATAGGAGCTGGGGTGCCATAACTCTTGTTACTATGTTTTACTCTCATCATCCAGCTCATTATTAGTACTTTTTGGAAATCTCTAGCAGGCCAGCTTTCAGTTCTATACTACAAGTAAGAACTGACTGTGACGTTCTCTCTCTCTTTCTCTCTCTCTCTCTCTCTCTCTCTCTCTCTCTCTCTCTCTCTCTCCCTCCCCTTTTCTCCCAGGCTGAACAAGACAATGGTCACCCTCTCCCAGCGTATGCTGACCTCATCATCGAAATCCTGGATGAGAACAACCAGGCACCATATTTCCAGTTTGCCACCTATCAGGGCTACGTGAGTGAGTCCTCCCCTGTGGGTACGACTATCTCAGCCAGTGCAAACCTCACTACCCCCCTGGAAATCATCGCTCTGGATAATGACATTGAGGAGGTAGAGAGAGAAAGAGCCTTTATCAGCCTAGGCTCACTGTTGCCTTCACTTTACACAGTCCACCCATGCATGTGTGCGTACAAACACAAAGCGCTTGTAGTGCATTGATTAAATATTGATTACAGGTCCACATTTATTCATTTGTTTGCGTTGTGTACTCACAGAAAGTAACACATTGATGAGTCGTATTTTCTTCCTTGTTTTAGCTGGCTCCTGGTGAGACACCTGTAGGTAAAGGGGCTGTTTTCGGATGCAGTGACACAAACACACACACACACAATTTACCATAGGGATGTCCAGATCAAGTTTTTTGACCATAATCTCAGACATGAGTTTTTTTATTTTTTTATCTGCTGATACTAGGTTTAATCCAATATTTATGATTTCCTGCATAATACAGCTGCACTTTGCACACTTAATAGCTTAAAGTAGGCCTAAATTTATATCATTGAAAGATTCAATTTAGGGATTTGATGGCTTAATAGCTCTGCATTAACCCTGCATCACAGCTTTAATTGGTTTCTTACAATAAAGTGTTTTGTATAATATCTTTGGAGAAAGAAGGGTCAATTTGGAGCTAAGGCAGGAGGGTTTGAAATGGATTTAGACAATTTTCTCTTCATTTCCACTTTGAACGAAGTGCTTAAGATTAAATGCTTTTGTATGGTTTGTTTGGTGTACCAGAAAAGTAACTGGCATTGCCCATTGTGGCACAAGGTCTCTATAGATATCATTAATTATTGTCTGCTGTTTTTCCCACTATGCTGTGCATTAGAAAGTGGCTGCAGTGTGTTGTACAATAAACGATCAGAAGTGGATAGTTTTTCTATAGCGGTTAAAAAGGCCCTAATCTGCTTGATCGCTACTCTGCAAATTGACTCAGGACATCCCTACTGTTAACGCATGCATCATGTTGTGTGAAGCAAAACCAAACTGAAATCACTCATCACTGCTGGAGATATCCTGTATGTGTTTACAACTGCAGAAATGATATGTTTTCTATTACTTCAAAATTTCATAAACTGTGAATTAAATACTAAACAGGTCTCCGGTAATGACGGGTGTTTACATAGATGAATCAAGCTGATGCCCTTACTTTTGTATCCTAATGGGAGTGCGTGTTTGGAGTGTTTTGCTGTGCTGTCTTCTCGTTCTTTATATGCAGATTAATGTTTTTGCTGTGGTTTCTGCAGTTGCGTAAGATAAAACTTATGCAATTATTCTCTTTGAATACCAACTTTACTCTTTCAAAAGAATTTGTTATTTTATGAATTGATTCTTGTGTGTGTAGTTGGATGAAAGTGGGGAGTTTGACACATTTGTTTGGCACAATTAACACACTGTGTGATTGTTTGGGTGCATGTTTGTATGTATTCACCCACTGCAGTGTGGAACAAATTAAATACCATACCCTAGCTGCACTGACAGAGTTATATTTTAATGGGTGAAAACACACACCACCAAAATAAATTCCCACTACCTGTAGTTCATCTTTCAAAATATCCCTTTACTCAGTCTATGGAGAAGATTAACAAATCAAAGTGGAGTGGAAACAGAGATAACAAAATCAATAAGCCACCCAGTCCTGATGTTTACCAAACTCTCTTAAGAGGACTCATTGATGGACGTGAATCGAAGCCAACTCGCTACAATGGACCACAATGAACTCTGTGTTTATTAGATAACACAGTCTAACCACAGCAGTGACAATACATCTTTGGTAAATGTCTCTTTTTGAAAAATGTTTTCAAGTTTATTTAGTATTTGGATATCCTAAGCAAATATTGTAAAACCCATATTTTTAATGGCTGCTGAATACACTCACAAGACCAAAAATGTGTCTATATTGTTTTAGTGTGAGTCATTTCCTTTTCTTCTGGTCTTTATTGATACAGTCATGCTAAAAAGACATTGGTTTCTGGTTCCATCATCACATCGTCATTCTCCACTGTTTTCTGAAGACAAAAGCGAGAGCTGCCAACAGATTACTTTTTCAACTCTTTGGCAGATCAAAACGTACTGTTTGATAGTTTTTCTCAGCCCCACAGCTGCGGCCTTGGAAGAAAATGATGAAACACTCATGTCGTCATGGTAACGTGTTTCTTTTTGTATATCTTTCTGTTGGAAGACGAAAGACCCCATGGTGAAGATTACCCTGAATGACTATACCACGATCTTCGGCCTGACCCCAGCTGGGATAATCCGCTACTTGAGGCTCCTCAAACCTGTGGACCGGGAGAAGCAGATGGCCTATACTTTCACGGTAGGCCTCAGACTCAGTGTGGCTATTTGCGAGACAACACTAGAGCCCTGTGACCTACATTTCCCATTTTGTGTATATTAATAGAAGTCACAGGTCCAGCTCCATACCAAGAGGCAATTGCCGATACAAAGCTGACCTGACACTTCCAGAACAATATGACCTTTATCAGTGGTTGGACAGCAGTGAAGTTAAACAGTCTGTTCACTTGGATTTACACATTTAAATCCAACGGTGAAGCAAAGGCACAATATTGCACAATTGCATAATATTACTGCAGATATTTTCAAGTCTGGCATCAGCCTGTTATTAATTATTACCAGTTCAGTAGTTCAGTATCCCTTGGAAACTTTCATTTGTGTTGTAACTTAGTTCTGTTTTTGTATAGCATCTTTATATTTGTTTGTGTCTTCCATATTTGCAGCATGTTCTTCATGTGGTTTATGTTTTGCTTGTGTTATGTTTATTTGCTTGTGGTTCTTAAGTTGCAGTGCCTAGTGTTCACATACAGTTGTTACACACCATTAAAACACTTGTATAAACAACCACAATCACTCAAACAATTTTACAACGCTTCCAAAATGGACAATGAAGACAAAATTATAGTTGTGATTACTATAAAACAGATTGTTCAGCCATAGAATTTGACATTACATAACAATGGCCTACTGTGTATTTTAGCAATATCAAAAGAATAGTTTGACATTTCAAGAAATGCGCACATACACTTTCTTGCGGAGAATTAGATGAAAAGATACCACTCTGACTCATATCTGTCAGTGAATATGAAGCTACAGCCAGCATAGTGTTAGCTCAGAGTGATGTACTGTAAAGACAGAAAAAAGGGGGGAAACAGCTGGCCTGGCTCAGTCCAAAGGTAACAAAACCAGCACCTCTAAAGCTAGCTTTCCACAAGAAAGCAAACAAAAATATGATGAACTATTCCTTTAAAAAAAAAAAACATGTAATATAGAATCTGTACAGTCTCACTGAACTCTACATCTACCTTCAAGTTCCTTTAGGATTCCTAAATGGGTCTCTCAATCTTTATGATGTTTTATTAATCTTTTTGCTGTATATTCAGTCTTTTCTGTTTTACTGCTGTTACACTCACATCAACAACCAGGTTCACCGAAGTAACTTGTTTCCCCGCAACTTGCTCAGAGGGATGGCAGCATCTTGGGAAATACAGCAGCTCCTTCCATCGGGGGGCGGGGGGGCAGGGTAGTCCTTTGGATTAGAGAGCATCAGCAAATCAACAGTGAGCTCTGTGGGAACGATTCCCTGGAGAGCACAGGAGTTTCTGAACAGGGATGATTCGGTTCACTGTAGGTTCTGATATAATGCTGGGTTTGTTTTGGCTGGTAAAGGCGCTTTGGACATCAGCATCAGCAATTTATGAAGATTTGATGTGTTTATTGTGCGTGTACAGAGTTGAGCCTTTTCGTGCTGTGCATGCATAGTTTTGTCTGTGGATCGGGGTATGAGGAGCTCAGACACTGGTTTTATGTCTTCTGTATAAGTGCTAAGAAAGCTTTCAAGCTTGGGATCCATTCTGACTACACGTTATAGTGAGAGCTGACAGTGTGCCTCCGCTTTGCAGCAGTGACTGTTCAATTCAGTGCATTGTTAGATTTCCATGGCCCCCTCAGCTCTTTAAAATGGTTGCTGCATACACTATCAGATGTAAAGGAGGAATTCCCTTCCTGGATCATCAGCAGCAGTGTCATCTCTATCTCTCTGAAAAGTCCCCCACATCGCTGTTTCCATCCAGAATAAAATATGATTCTTATTGCCTGGTGAATATTGTGTTGGTTGTTGCTGAACCTGCTGTACATTAAATGCTTTATAGATAGCATCTGAGTCAGGTGTATTTATAATGACTAAACCCTGGTACACATACTCTTGCGCAAAAACTCCTCTTGCATGTTTATGCCAACATTTAGTAAAGTATCATCCCTTTGCTGGTGGGTGTAGATCATTTCATCCTATGTGAGAATGTCGGTCTATACTTGGATCAGAGTTTGACTCACCTCTGAGTAGTTTCAAGTCTGCTTGCTTGTGTTTTACATGTGTAACCACAGTGATTTTGCATTGTTTTTTTGAGCGCTGTCAAAACGCTGCTCGCCTGCAACCAGTTCTGTGCCTTAACACTAACACATTTTGTGTAGACACTGACAGAGGACTGAAGTTGCTGCTGCTCTGCTGATGTGCTCTTGTCAACATGCAGCCTGTGTAGACACATTGTGAGACAAATTTAATATAGATGAAACTGATCAATAAAAGTCAAAGACAAAGTGACCCATGACCCACTTTGCGTGCAAAATCTGACATTGACATTTTAATACCTGCCACTGTGTCAGAATCTTACATGCAACTAGTTCAATATATGAGTTAATACAATCAGCTTGATACATGAGTCAGACGTTCTCCTTCAACTCTAAAGCTAACGCAGGTTGACCTGATCTGCAAGACTAAACATGACATCATGGAGAAATAATCTTAATTGACTATATTATCAGACATTACAAATGAATGCTTTGAATTCTTTCTAAAAGCTTTATAACATAATGTTTACTAGATAAATGCATAGATGTTTTCAAGGTTGTGCTTTTGACATCATCAACAACAAGAAGTTATTTCAAAGATTGTCATTGAGAGAAATCTTGTCTCTATGCCTCATAAACACTAGCATCAAATAAATTTTTATAATTAGTCTGCACATCCTGGACTGGAAGGCGAGAGAGAGTGCTCAGATCCAATTTAGATAAATATCAGCCTTCAAAGATTGTTGTGTGTATGTTTTGCTTCAGTTCCAGCTGTTTGTGAAAAAGAGAGGGATGAGGAGACAGGCATGACATTGTTTACATTTGTTCTGTGTATATGTGTGTGTTTGTGCAGAGTTGTGTCAGTACTTGCACATGAGTATAAGTGTCAATGTGCACAGTAGTGTTGAGTCAGGAAATACAAATCTCCTTTGCTCCTTAGCTCCCAAAAATTGTCTGGCGCCTCTGTCCAAGGGTTGGCTGGAGTACAGAAACACTGTTTAATGGGAAAGAAAATAGGTGCTGTCATATAAGTTATCATGTGTTTCTGTGCAGCACTTTTACTGTGGATGTTTAGCTGCTACTAAAGTAGCCTCCTGATGTACACTATAACCAGAAAGATGTGTCATTTCAATTTCAGTGCTGAGTACAAATTTTTGGGGAAAAGCTATTTCCCCCACAGAAACATGTAGTTCTTGCTGCTGCCACAATTGTTGTTTAGTCCTCCTCTCCCTTACACTTCATTCGTTGTTCTGCTTAGTCCATTTTCTTTCTCCCTTGCCAAGTACTGGAGATCAGAGCCGCCAGTGACAAACATGCAGTTTGCTCAGTTTGCAAACTGTCCTTTAGGCAAGCTTTATACAAGCGCTCTCTTCTCAACTCTTTAAAGGCTTTTCTAACATTAAGGGAATGAAAAATGAACATATAAGAGGACTAAGTGTAAGGGACTTTATTGTGGTGGTAGAAACATGTTGACGTTTGACACGTTCTTTTATCAAAGCAAAAAAAAAAATAGCATAAGCCTGGATTTAAAAATAAATCTGTTCTCTGTGATTTATTTCAGCCAGTGGACTTTGTTAACTTGTCTACAGTCGCTAAAGCTACAGTATACATTTCTCTTTTGTGTGTTTACAGATGGTGGCATCAGATGGCGTCCAGCAGAGTAGCCCAGTAACTGTCAACATCCTGGTCATTGATGCCAATGACAATACACCCACGTTTGCTGAGGTCTCCTACAGTGTTGAAGTCTTTACAGACATGCAGCCCGGGGAGACAGTACTACAGGTAATCAATCCAACAATCATTCCCTTGCCTTTCTCCTTCTCTTTTGGTCTCTTGCTTTGGCACTTTGCTTTACACTTCCATCTCTGTCCCCAAACACACAGAATCTCTCACAAACATGTTCTGTCATGCTCAAAGCAAATAACCACAACAATCCAGAGCATTGTGTTAACAGGCAAACCCCTGGAACAATTCCCTTTGTCTCATCTGCAGTCATAATAGACAAGTCAGTGAGGATGTTTTTATCTCTGTCTTCAGTACACAGGCCTGGAAAACCTTTTACCCAGTAGGCCAGCCACTATCATGACTGCAGTTAAGTCATTTTGCTAGGCATTAATAATGACCATTTATCAATCTTTCCCCTTTCATAAAAAGGATTGGGATGTTTTTAAATAGTATCTTTTTCTTATTTTAGTCCATTTTGATTATTTTTATGGATTAGGAACATTGTTTTGATTTCATTAGTGTACTGGATTTAAAGGTCATGATTTTCTTTTCTGTCTTCTATGCAAGTACATGTGCCCATGCTAATGTGAACTAAAGCAAACACCAAAGCACAAATACAGGACATATGTAAGGACAAGCACAGCCACATTTACATGCACGCACCGTCTTCAAAATGTAAATCCATAACCCCATTCCACTATATCTATTAATGTGGGGATTTCCATCATTTCATTGTCTCTCATTTGGTAGTCGGAGCATGATCTTTTCATCTTTCAGTTGATCTGTCCTCTCAGCACAGCCTCTCCAAAAGAATGTCAGACACTGAAAAGGTCAAGTTTAATCTGTCTTAAAAACCAGCCGTTTCACCCTCCCAGAAATGAGGCCAGGGGTCACAGAGTGTCTGGTATGACCGCTTAACCGATTTTTATAAGCCGTTTATGAGAGCCGCAGGCTCCCTGAGGATGCTGCTGCTTATTTGATGCTAAAGCTTTTACTCGAACGTCAGGAGCATGAAAAAGGAGGTCTGGGTAGCTTGGATTAAAGTTTCAATGCCTAAAAGATAAGAAGCCAACTACACCATGAGGGCTCATAATTACAAGCAGCAGGATGCCTTGAATAATTGGCTTGAAAGAAATGGTGGCTGCTTAATACATTTTTATAACAGGGCAATGCAAATGATATACATTGTGCTTTTTTCATCTTAATTTCCAAAAGAAGCTCCATCTGGCAGCTGTCTTTCCACAACTTTGTAATCCATCTCACATGGAATGTTTCATAGTATTAATTCCATCCATTACAAACTTTATTGATCATTAAGGTCACAAAAGTGTAATCTGTAGGACTGAAGAAATGGCAGCCAACAGAATAAGTCAGTTGGGTTGAAGCATCAGTAGTATATATACTTTCAGCTAAATGCCAACCATTTGTTCCTATCCATACATGAAACAAAGGTCATGTAGCCAGGAGACAATAATAGGGCACCAGAAAGGATTCAGGGTTGGCAAGTTGACTGAACTCTACTGACAAATATTTATTGCTTGACTGGTTCAGTGAGCACCTTACAGGCAGCTGAGCAGAACTCCCCCTGTAAAAATTAAGTACAGATATGGATATGTACACATATTATTTGTATAATGTGTATCTGTGTCTTCCTCTCCCTCTGGTTCTCCCAGTTAACGGCAGCAGATGCTGATGAGGGACTGAATGGTCTGGTGACCTATGAGATACTGGCTGGTGCCCAGGGACATTTCATCATCAGTAATCGCACTGGACGCATTACTGTGGCCCCTGGTGTCACTTTAACTGTGGGACGATCTTACGCATTGACTGTCAAGGCCTCTGACAATGCACCACAGACCCAGAGAAGGTACAGTATCCACCTGTGCTAGCTCTCTTCATATGTGTGATTTTCATGGAACATGAAAAGATTTCTTCATTAGTAGAATCAGGGGCTTATTATTTTAATGTTATTAATGTGATGTGCATTTCATTACTTTTTTATAAAGAGCCGATTTGTTTCTAAGATGTTTTGAGAACTTGCGCATACACAGTTACACAGTTTCATTTAGTGTGTCTCCTCAGGGAAGCAGAAGGTTGGAGCACCCAGCATGTATTGTTTTACAATTCTTATTCTTTATAATTCAGTATTTACACACTGTGATTCACAAGTTAGCTTGGAACTCAGAAACTCTTGTCTGCGCTGAATTGTGGAGAAGTAACATTTCTGACAAGCTGTTGTGACTCAAAAAACAGATGGTCTTGTTTCATCTAACACAAAAATTCTATTATGTTTAATACATTGTCTGCTCTTTGTCCTGTGATTAAAAAGCAAACAATTCATTCTGTACAAGTATTTCAGTTCTCAGATCACACTATTAGACATTGTATTTGGGGGAGGAAATAGGTGATAACTTTGATTTCACCAAGCAAAACAAAGACTGGCACAGATTCAATGGCCCAGACTTAAAACAAGCTACAGCAAGTGACAGATTGGCATAATGAGACAATGTACTACACAAAATGGTTATTTTGCTGCACATTTCATCTTCAAGTACATTTTACATGCACCTTTTTTAAGTAGTACAACAAAAGATGTCTCACATAATGAATGAATAAATAACTCAGTCAGTTCCATTTTCATGTGTTCCGCTGTGAAGAACTGCGAACACGCAGGCTGATTTTAAGCATTCTGATTTTTCACTCATGAACAAATCATGAATGAGAGGCTTGTACCCTGGGTTGACACTTATGAGTGTAGTAAAAAAAAACAAAACATCCATGATACCACTGTGAATCAAATATCCGACAAAGATCCCGCTTAAAAGAAAGGTGACCAAAACCTTTTTTTTTTTTTTTTGTCTTTTCTTCAATCGAAACTCCACACAAAAGAGCTTTGATCCTGAACTCTTTTCACTATGCCGTGAGTTGTGTTCTTCAGTACAGCTCATCAGGTTGTCAAGGAGAAACTGATGCTGTCAGTGGGCTGATCTGATGTGTGCATTTCTTTCTGTCAGGAGCTCCATCACCACAGTGTACATTGAGGTTTTGCCGCCCAACAACCAGAGCCCCCCACGCTTCCCTCTCCTCACCTACAGCCTGGAAATCAGCGAGGCCATGAGGATAGGAGCTATTCTACTCAATCTGCAGGTGAGTCTCTAAGCCACAGATGCGCACATTCACACAAGGCATTTGCAAACAAGAAAATGTTGAATTTAATGAGGCATTCAGTGTGATGCTATTGTTCTTAACCTGTTGAATTTTTGAGCATCACTAAATTATGTACAATAACACAATAACACAATCAGCATATTTCTTTCCTTTTCTCTCACATTTAACTCTCCAGCATAGTCTACTCACTTCCACTCCAGTCCAGCGTCCTTGTTGCTTAACTATCATATCTTGTAGCCTTCAGCTTTAATGGTACCATATGACCTTCAAGCTCCTGCTGTTTTTTTCTTCCCATAGGCCACAGACAGAGAAAATGACCCGATCACATACCGCATTGTGAGTGGGGATTCCCAGAAGGTCTTCAACCTCTCTGAAGCGTAAGTTCAGATATTGCTTATGTCCAGGTATTCCCACCTAAGCTTACATGGGATCAAAGGATGGTTGTGGAGGTATATGGATGAATGTATGGATGGAAAGACTGGTAAAGTTCCCTTGACAACATAGTTTTAAAATGAAAATAGTAAAAAACTGTTTGGTTTGGTTTGTTCATCTTGTGTCTCTGTGGGGTTTCTCTGTGGGTAAACTGGAGATTCTAAATGGTGTGTTAGTGTGTTAGTCTGCCTGTATGCTATGTATGTCCCAGAACTTGCGCAATATATGCTGAGCAGGATGAGTGGGTATGGAAAATGGATGGATGTAAAATCCTTTTGCCATTGCAGTCCAACTGACATAACAAGCCCCCTGGCAAACTATTCTTCAAGGACACTTGTCAAACACTGACATTAGTTTGAGAGTTTGTTGAGTGTTTTGAGCAACAAGACAAAGCCCTTGTATACAGCAGCTGGTTTATAAAAAAAACTTTATTGGGCTTATTATCTGAAAGACACAAACAAAACTCAGCTATGAAAGTCTTTGATAAGCTTTCAACTTCCGTGTTGTGTCTCAAGTGCAAAAGCAACACATGGACTGACATTGATAACATGCTGAGACACAGCATTTCCTTCGTTATTATGTCCCAGAAGAGTCACTTCAGACAATCCAGGCAGGGTCTGACCATCATCATTAGCTTCCCTCTGATGATATAGACTGCCAGAGCAAATGATGATGATAAGAAAGGAATGAGAGGAGTAGGGATGTGCTGTTGTGATGCTAGTGAGTAGTAGAGATGCTGGCTTTCCAATTATTGGTTTTGGGTGATTTATTTGCCAATATATGACTTTGTTTATGAACACTGGCGCTGGCTGTTGGCACCATCAAAAATCCCAATGAACTAAGCTGAAAAGCACACCTATTCACACTGACTGGCTGGCTCAGCAGTTTGTGTCCATGATGCCAGTGTTCTAGTCAAGTCAATTTTATATTTATACTGTATAACTCAAAATCACACATCACAACAATCACCCAAATGTGATTGTTGTGATCTCCTGGGTAGACTGCTCTGAATGACATTTATACATGGAAAACGGAAACACCACTAGTACAATAACATAATGAACAAGAAATATAACAATATTAGGTAAATTGAGTGCAAACATGAAGACTATGTATTCAGGAAAATGTCAATCAATTTCCAGGTACAGCCAAACACAGGGTGAGTGGCTGAGAGAAAAATATGAAACCAACCTCTGTTTTTTAATGCATTAATTAACTTTTACTAAATTAAAAAAAACATTATTTTAGGATAAAGATCTGTTGTTTAGTGATTGCTTACAATTTGCAGCATGCTAATATACTGCTCAGTGTTATGATGAGGTGAAATGGGTCATACATCAACAGAATACCATTAATGTTGTGCTGTAGCCTACTGTGTATACAGAAAGAAAACAATAAGAGACATGAATTTTTACCAAGCCAGGGCAATTAGGTCAGCGCTACCAGAAGCTGGTTGGCAGAGCTGACTTGTAACTCAAAAGAACTCTGTGGAAATTATCACACAGAGGAAAATTTTATTTGATGGCTGACGTTTGGTTCTCCCCATGCCCGCTCTCTTTTTTCCCTACAACTCTGTCCCCATCTCAGCCTTTTTTCTGCTGTCTGAGAAAAGCCAGGACAAAAAAGATCATACATTTCTGGATAGGAAAAGGGACACAAACAACCCCTCCATAATTTCATCAGCATTCAAAAATCCACCTCACTCAACCACTACTCAAGAGAAAGGAAGAGGCATAAAATATTTAAGTGGTCAGTGGTTTTTACCTTCCTCTTAATAAGCAAGCAAATATGGAGAGAAGAGACACAGGAAGACAGAAATTGCAGGACCCTGCCAGACACGTTTCTCACTAATTGATTAAAACCTCTTTTGTCTGGATCCTCAGGCTCCCAGCTATGCAAGGACAAGCTGTGTTGCAGCACTGTATCCCTGCTTTTTGTTTACTCTTAATCTGCCCCACAGTGTTAAAATTGTTTTATAGAGGGATGTTTACTTTATGGTTTCATAGTGATACTGTAATGGTGCGCAAAAAACATGGCGACACAATCAAATTAACTGGAGACTGTAGTTGTTGGCATTGCCACTGTAATCTTTTAAAACCAGACATGACAGAAATCTTGCTGAAATAGATTCACACATTCTCCTTCAGTTCATTGTCTATGTGGCAGAAATATAACAATCACATCACAAGCTCCCAGCAACCTAGCAAAAATAATAACTTCAAGCAGGTGCTGATGGAGCACACGATGAATCAAAGAATGATTAGCTGGTACACTTGATGAGTGTGCAGTATACAGAGCCCTACTTCGTGCTCTCATTTTTCAACCCTTCAGAACTCCAGTGTGATTCACCAGAAGAGATTTTTTGCATTGCTGCATGTTCAGATTCAGGCTACATATGGGGCTCGTTCAATCCAGCTATTATGAATAATGAGCTCTCTAGTCTATAACTCTCTATATATGGGGCAGGTTCCCCTGAGGGAAGTAGAAATGCTTCAGATTCACCCACCATTATGGTTGTGAACAGGACGCACCATTAAATCAGTGGCTGAGAGTCTGTCAGACACCAGGCACTATACAGAGAGCATTCAATAATGACATACTAACCAGCAGTAGCCGGATCACAATTTAACACATCATAAACAAGTCTCAAGTATTTCAGGTCTGGCAACACTGATGATCAGTTAAGATGTGACACATATCATTACAGAAACTTTGAATGTTTTGATAAATGTAAGTTTGGAACAAAAAGGGTGTTAGACAAAAGACAAACAAAAGAAATCCACAATATAATCAAGTACTATAAATATACTGCATCACCTCTGGATGAGCCACTAAATATGTGTTAACAGGGCCAGTATATCAGTTGATAGCAGCTTTTTTCAGATATACTTGTGATGGTGTATCTGTCGTCTGATACGTAAGAAATGTGAGTACAGAAGTACCAAAGATATCTTTGAAATACTTTAGAAACAGTGCCATGACATCCAGTGTACCATATAAAGCCACAAACTCAGCAGAATGAAAGATCAACTGTTGGTTTGACTGGGATGGATTGCCTCTAACCTGCACCATTGTGGCTCTAGACAATACCATTAGCGGCATCCTGTCTGTCTGACAACATCTTTTCATTTGTGGTGGCTGGGGAGAGGAGGCAGGACACTATCACGCATGATCAGTCAACCTTTCAGACCCAGCCGCTCAAGTGGAGTTCAGTACTCCAGCTGTGGGCAGGAATAAACTCCCCAGGCCAACTAAGTGGCATTAATCATTCTAATCTTTGTCATCATCACCATCAAGATCATCATCATTAACACCGTAATTATGACAATTACCACTGTATATCTTGATTATCATATTCACATCAAAGCTTCCTCCACCTTTAGCTTCACTGAGCACAGAGAGGGATATTTTCTACTCTCATGCTTATGTTTAAATAAACATGAGCCCAGCAGTCAGTGAAGTGCTGCATTTTTATGGTGTTTTTAGAAAGCTGTGTGTGTGCCCTCTTGAACCGTCAAACATCAGGTGTATTGGATTCAAAGCAGTGTGTTCACAACAACTTGGCACAAGTGGTTAGAAAAATAGATGATGTTAATCGAGGTGTCGGTAATTTTCTTGTCAGATTTTAAGATGAGGCTTTACAGTTTGGCAGTTGCAGGCGAAGAGAGGCAGGAAGAAAGTACTGGTCAGGTTCTGCTCGGACTGTTTGGCCACAGGAGCTTTAAATTAGAAATGTGGAGGAGCAGGAGGACAGCAGGGAAATGCGACGGGCATTATTTAGCGGTGCGCTCAGATGCATTCGTCTTTCCTTCCGTTTGTGGTTCTGGCAGAGCCCCTCCTGAGTGCGGCAGTGAAATTGTTTTGTGCATGCTGTGTGTGTTTGTGTGTGGCTCCACTTGCACTCACGTGTCTTGTGCACCTGTGTGTGCAAACAAAGATAATTCAGCGTTCTGATTGGGAATGTATCCCCGCTTTGTGTTTGGAATACCAGAATGCCAAATTATACCTTGTGAAGGAGCAGTGGGGGCACTGTGTCTGCTGCAGCCACTGGAAAGAAAACATGAATCCTTTCTGTAGTCGTGTATGTGATTTGGGAGCAAGAGGCAGGCTAGAGAGAGAGAAAGACAGAGTGGGAGCTTTTAAAAGCCCACCTGCTCAGAGCCCAAAACTCATCCTCCTCAATCAGCAACCATGTTTTTGTACATCAGGCTAATATGGAAGTAAATAAACTCTGAAGTGCTGCCTTCTCCATCACCCTCTACTGCATCAGGAATAAATATTTCAAAAGTATTAAACATCGTCTCTTTAAACGAATGCTTTTTCTTCATATGACACAAACAAGAAATACAAGGATGATTTTAACCAAAGCTGTGTATTGTGCTCTTCTTTTATTAAGTGTCTTCTCTGACCTCTCTCTCTACAGGATTGGCCTTCTTCTTTTGGGCAAGCCTCTGGACAGGGAGACCACTGATCAGTATCGTCTGATTGTCACAGCCTCTGATGGCAACCCTGGAGGGGTGAGGCACAACCCTCTTTATGAAACCACTGGCCAGGATTCCTCAGGGTCGACGATCCTCAAACATTTTGGACACATTAAACTCAAATTATATCTTCTCATACAAGTTTATTAGCTCAGAAATTTAGCTCACTGAAAGTGGTTCGATAGCCTGGAAAATCCAATAGTGCATTTGAGTTTAATACTCATTGTGATATTGTGATATTTTTCACAGATTCATCAAATTTGTGGTCGCACTAAGAGTCTGCAGCTCAGCTTATTTGTGCCAAACCAATGGGACACCAGAACAGTAAGGGCTGTTTGCCCATTTAAGTCTGTATAATTCTATATATGTAGAAATTTAGATTTTCTTTAATAACCTGTTGTTAACCATAGTTCCTTCCCTTTTATTCCATTCCCTTCATTTAAAGGTTTTGACTTTGCAATTACGAAGGCAATGGCCAATTACTACCTTGTGATAATAAAATAAGTTTTTTTTCTGGCAAGTGGCAAATGCTCACTTAGAACTACACATTAAGTTTAGTTAAAATACACCAAGTTTGTTGTCTGTTTTACATCTGACAAAGCTTTATTTAGTACAGCTATTGTAGTTTCAGCTATCAGAGCAGTTTCCGTCTACAGATTTAGAACAGTTGCGTGTCGTTTTGCATGTCTTGTGCTCAAGAATGAGAACAAGCTCAGATTGATTGCATGGATATAGATGCAAACCAGTGGAAAGGAGCACTAGTGCTGCATTGTGCTTTTGAGCTTTCTTCATATGCACTCACACCTTGGTTTAGAGCAACTCTATTTCTTCAGTGAGTTCTCCAGTGATTTGATACTGCACTTCCATAAAATTGGGTGACTCGTTTAAAAAAGAAATTGAAGAAGCAGACGCCCTGATATCCAGGCTCTTAGCTCCTGATATATGTCAACTTCATACATTTTCCACAATATCATCTCTTACTTATACTCTACCTATCTAGTATAAATCCCCAGTTCTTTCAAGATCTGCATCTCCAATTTGTAACACAGGGCCACACAACACACTACACTAACCATGACTAGTAAATTGATATGTAAGAATAAAATCAGTTGAGTGCCCCTTTGAAAAGCTGCTACTTATACAGTGTCATCATTCGAGTAGCAGGCTCTTGATTGTGTACATTCACAGAGCTGCCTTTGTAACTTAGCCTCGAGAAACAGCAGACACTATAACCGAAAGTGAATGCTGGCTGCTCCGTCTCCCACCGAGAGCTAATAATCATATAAACCTTCTTAATTTAATTAGACTTCACCTCACTTGGCTCAGTTTTTTCAGCTGTCTCTGTTCCAGGCAGAGGTGAAATGTGGTTTCCTTTTTAAGATGCTGTGTGTGATAGGTAATGAACATTAGCTGATGAGCCGTCACAGGAGTGATGTTGATTGCCCCCTTCTCACCTGAGCACACATAAACCCTTGGAACTACAGCTCCTTTTCATCTGTTGACAGGCTACGTGTGTTGGTCAAGTGGAGCTGTATAAGAAGCATTTGTGCTGCCGGTGTGTCCCTGTATTTGTGCCAGTAGAAGGTGCAGAGGACTCAGGGTCAGAGAGAAAAGAGCAAATAAATAAATAGAGTGTAAGATGGTGCTTCACCTCATGGAATGAGGCACCCACACGCTGGTGCACTTTGTCCTAATATTGATCAATATTGATTGGCACACTTTACCTGTATAGTGTGTGTTTGAGTGTGCCAACCGTCTTGTCTACAGAGTAAATTACTGACTGACTTGTGGAGGCTAAATGTCACAGCTAGAAAGACGTGGCATCACAACAGGAAGGACGTGGAATGAGGGAGAGGAGTGATGGTTTGCAGGGAGGGTGGAGGCGAGGAACTCATTCAGTGAGATGGAGAATGGTGAGGAAGGCTGGAAATGGGGAAAGAGTCAAAATAAGCACAGGAGGAGGGAACAGAAAGAAGAAAGCAACAGAGGGGGTGGGGGGGGGGCACCAGGGATCCAGATATGTAATTAGCAGAGAACTTTGGTAACTATGGGAACCTGACCAAAGAAGCAAAGCAAACCATTCTCCCCCGATACTACTCCTCTTTGAGTATAGACAAATCTGCACACATGCACCAACTTTTCTTCACAATACTTGTTGAATTTCAACTTTTAATCTTCTCGTGCATGAAACAAATTCTGCTTGTCTGTGTGACCAATTCAAAATTTGGATTCTTAAACAGTACGAGCTCTGATCATAACTGCCAAGCAGTCTCAGATTCCAGAAACTCACTCAGGGATGCTGGATAAAGCTGTTCTTCTTGCCCTCAGAGGAAGGCGTACATGACTTATAGCAGTCTGACCATATCAGTTCCTGCAACATAGCTTCTGGTCAGGGTTGTCACTTGAAAGGCAGAGCACCATTAGGTACCTCTGGACCTTTCAGACAGTGAGCATAGAAGACAAGACATCACAGAGCTCCATATAGTTTATGCTAAATAAATAATAGCTCTCGTTAATCACACTCGTGACCAAAGAGGAAGGAGTTTTGGCTTTCATAAGAACACCCATGCCATGACGGAGATGCTAATTGGTTTCAGGTCCTCTGTGAAATTCAAAATAAGTAGACCCAGCCACTGTGCCCTGCACCCTCTGGTGTCCTCTAGTTGGCAGCATGGGTTGCCATGTCAGTTCCTTCATGAAAAGACTGATTATGTATGTCTCTGAAGCTCCAACAAAGAAAACAACAATGGTGAAGGGATTCCCAACGGACAGTGAGATGAAGGTGACATTAACTAGGTCATTTTCTTCATGACGTGCTGCTGAATGTCTCATCTGCCAGGGCAACTTCAAACAGCTGTCTTCTGGGGAAGTTTTTTTTTTTTTTTTTTTTCTCAAGGGCCAACTCCTCCCATAACCCACCTATCCCTCTTCCCCCAAAGGAGACCATTTACACCATTATTTGCTTACAGCTTTGTCCCAGTGCACTGAGAGATTATAGATTGTGCAAATTCAGCCATTTTTTTATGTTGATTTATAGTAGTGCTATAGGTGTGTGCACTGTGTCATTGTTTGAAGGTTAGCTGCAGTACAGTGGTACACAGTGGCCCTGCAAATGACTGAACACCTCAAAGGATGCTGGAGGAGATTTGCCTTGCCCAGTGAGCTTTGAGATCAAACAAACCCACATAAAAACACTGAACATTATACAAAACATACAAACGTAATTTGAATAAAATATAATCTACAACTACAACAACTTTGCTCTAAAAGTAAAAGTTTATACTCAGGAAGGAAGGTGTGAAGGCCTACCAGATCTACGAGGCTCCCTCCTCCTTTCTCTGTGTGACATTTAAGAATACTTTTTAACATTTAGGGTAGAGCTGTTGTTCTAAATGTTGCTATTTTCTATGCAATGATATGCTTTTTTTTTAATTATATATGAATCTAATGGTGTTCTTTACAGGGTTTGCTACAGCCAAAGTGGACCACCTCATGTGGAGTAAACTATAGCTTAACACCTCTGCCAACCAATTTCCTAGGGAAAACCCTTGGCAATGCCTCCTAAACCCATTGCTTTATTAGACAGTAACATACAGTATTAGCATTCAGTTCATCTGAATGGTTGATGATATTTTCCCTACAAAGTAACACATCTTTCATCTTTTATGAAATTTACAAATTTTGGTTTTAAATGCCAGCTTCCTGGTATTTCCTGTTAAGTGTTTTTCTGACAGCAGTAACAGTTAATATTGTCTGCTTGTGGGTAACAGCAGTAGTTTTTTGTTGTTTTTATGCATCACAAAAGCTCACGTTCACACTCTTATTCATAATTTTTATCTTAATTCTGACAGGATCAAATGTACTTTTTAAAATCATTTTTCATCAGTGAGTTTTTAGCAGTCGACCTTGTTTGATCCTTATTCTTTTAAAATTGCTTCTTGGGCACAAAACAGTCTCATTTTCCAAAGTCATCACAAAAGATAAAAGTTGGTTCCACACTTAAACCAGATGATGATGTTCAAATTGATTTGAGTTTAAGATGGTTGTATTAAAATACTTCATTTAAAGGAACACTGACTAACAATGGTCTTAATTGTGTTCTTTGTTTTTGTTTTCTTTAGACATCCACTACCACTGTGAACATTGTCGTCACTGATGTCAACGATAATGACCCTGAGTTTAACCTCACCATGCCCACTAATTTTACAGTGCGAGAAGAACAGGCCAATTTATTCATAGGAGAAGTCAGGGTAAGTGTAATGTTTTATAAGAATTATGTTTTTGTTGTTGTTGTTCTTTTGAAATAACTAAACTGTTTTCCTCCACACACATATCACCCCCATGCCCCCTTTCCCCTTTCAGGCATCTAGATTACATTTGTTCTTTGTATTGTTGTATATCCAGATGTTTTGTACTGGCCACACAGCTGCAATTGTACCTCAGTCTTTCTTGTTGTTGCTCATTTAAAAATTACCTCACATTTTCCAACATGGTCAATCTTGTTGGACAGATTTGTTACTCAAAGCTGTTGACTGGCTTGGTTCAGCTCCACTGAGCTGGCAGATTTTTCTAATTACTATTAATTGACCTGATGTTTGTCTGTGTATTAATCATGGAATAATGACAGGACACATCCTCTGTCAGTATGGGCATACATTACAAGCTTAAAAAGTGGCAGATGAGGCAGTAAAATCCAGGGGTCTTGTTTTTTTTATTGCCTCTTCTTCTCATACAGTTTCACTCCCTGATTTTAAATCAGATTTCCTTCCAACCCACTGTTATGAAAGACTTTTGCAACTCAATATAGTTCAGAGTTACATTTTAAAACAGTGAAGCAAGAGACAACCAAAGAGGTTCGGGGCACTTTGATGCAAGTTCATAATATCAAAAAAATAAAAAAGACTAATTATAGCGGGAATTTAAAAAAAAAATTATGATAAAGGAGTATAATCAATTTGAGAATGACTTACCAGGTCTAATGGACATGTGCAGGGGATTGAGTACTTCTTGAGTTATTGAATGACACTGTTTGATATACCAGTGTTTCTTGGTTAGGTGTTGGTAACCTTAAACTGTTAACAATTAAACACTTCATTCATGTTTTAAGTACATTTTGATTAGAGTATTTGTTTCTGGACCATTTCAGTTCCTTGTCCTTGTAATTGCTTATGGAAACAAAAAATTGCCAAGGGTAAACAACTTTCAGGATATACACTTTTAACATTAGACATCCTATTACAATTTTCAATGGGTAATAAAATGGACGACCAGTTGATGTTGTGAGTTTATGAACTGTGAAATAAGACAAAAGGACATATGAAGGAAGCTTGGTGTTTGCATGAGGCAAAGCTACCTACAGTCTCACTCTCAAGTGTTTCCTCAGAAATGCAGCCAGCAGCTAGATTAGGGCTTAGTCCACACCCCGTCTCTCTCTCTCTCTCTCTCTCTCTCTCTCTCTCTCTCTCTCTCTCGCTCTCTCTCTGTCCTGCCTTGGAAGCTTTTCTCAGCTGGCACCTTGCCAACTTGGGCTGAGGTTGTGCCTTTCTGACTGAAAAGAAAAGTACATTAAAGTACTTAGCTCAACACAATCCTGCTCTCCATGCACATGCACGTAGAGAGGCTACAGCTTAGTCCTGTTGTAGCTGATCAAGAAGGGATGGGGGCTTTTTTTTCTATTTTCCATTTTTTTTTAATGCAGCACTGTTTCATAAAATCACACATTTTTGTTGCATTACAACATTTGCTGATGGCTGACCATAGATACCCATCTATTGTTTCACTTGGTTTACCCCTATTTGACCAAATTCTGTGAGACTGTAAGACTGCTCACCATATCTATGCAGATGACACCCAGATTTTCCCAAATGCTTTTTTTTTTTTTTTGCCAAATAGCTATGATCTTACAGACTTAATGCGTCAATGCTTAGAGCAAGTAAATGAATAGATGTGAGTTCAGCTATATAAAGACAAAATAGAGATACAGAGAGAGAGAAAGTTGGAAATCTTTCAGTGCAAAATAATCTAAAACAAATAGCAAGACTTATAGGTTCTGTGTCTTCATTTTATGTCTTCATCTTATGCTTGATGCGGGGGTGAGGTAGTCTGTAATCTGATCTTTCCAAAAATAAAAGATAAACTGCAGCTCGCTCAAAATACTGCTGCTAGAGAAGAACTTAGTACATTATGCCTTTTCTTAATTTTTTACATTGTCTTTCAGGTTGTCACAGAATAGATTTTAAAATGCTGTGCTTATTTAACAAATCACTTTATGGCTTATGGCATAAATACATTTCTGATATGCTTGAAGAGTTCAAACCCAGTACGTGCCTTAGATCTTTAGGAAGCACTCATCTAATAGTGCCTAGAGTCAGAACCAAATGTGGTGAAGCTGTATTTAGCTTCTGTTCTGCACATAGATGAAAATTTCCTTATATTCTTCAATTCTCCCCAACTTGAGCCACTTTCAAATTTAAACAAAACTCTGCCTTAGACGATCTATTTATTAATACCTCGAAACTGTTTGCTAATTGAACAATCCTTCTGTCTTGAATTCCCTTTATCTTGATGTGCATTATTCTATTTTAATTTTACTCTTCATTCATCATTTTGAATGTTGTTTTAATTGATTCTTGTGCCTTTTTGTATATTGGATATATTATTGCCTCTGTTTAAAGGGTGCAGTAGAAAAGGTTATGTTTGAATTAAATACTTTTTTTTAAAACATGACATTTCTGTTGTCAGGTTATCAGACTTGAAGGCAAGTGTATTATAAGAAACACACACCAAACCAGCCATAAAGCCATAATTGTTGCAATACATTGCAACCTACTATTTCTGTGTCCACCTGCATCCTGCTTCTAGTATCCCCTTCACAGCTTCTTTCTGGTTGGTTTCCTTCGCTTAATCCTTTCATGGTAGAGAGACGTTTTCCTCATTTTTCATGTGAGGAGCACATATTGAATTGCATTTTAAGAGATCATGTTCATTGGCCAGAGTATGAGGAGACCATACCCTGCAGCATGAGGCTTCAAAATAAGCCAACACCTTGGCTGTAACATGGATAACACAATTGTATTTTAACAAGTATTTTTGCAATGGGCTGTGAAGTGTTAGTGTCTTTCTCCAAGATTTTATTTATAGATGCAGACAAGGTGCAAGGGTGATAGGCTCATATTTTGTTATAGCTCTGGGCTCTTAGTTTAATAAATTACCCCATTTCAGCAGTAAAGACATGGCATTTAGATTCTTAGTGCCAATAAGTGTATATAACGTCTGTGTGAAAATGCCCCTTTGTCATATTTTCACATTTTCTTAACTCTCACTTGCCCTCATTAATTCATCCGCAAGGTGCACAGGTAGTCAAGAAGGATAAAATATAGAAATATAAATGAGAGAAGCATTGGGTCTTTTTTTTTCCAATCTGACAGACACCACACTCTGAGGTTGCAACAAAGAAGGTAGACAAAATGTTGAACGGTTTGTTAACTAATAATGAAGTTCATGTAAGGTAAGAACAGAAGGAGTGGGTGGGGAAGATGCTGCTGCTCAGATCTGTCAAGTTCGCACACTGGGTTCGTCACACCTGACTTTGACAACTTTCCAAACTCCATGCTCCAATGGTGAAAGAGAAAATAGGAAAAGCAAAAAAGTTGTGGAGCCAGAGCATCATCGTTTAACATCCACCACTTAAGTGTTTCTCTGTGTTTCATCAGCAGTCCTGATAGGCTGACAAATGCTCTATAACTGCTAGCTCTTATTCTGTGGGACTGAATAACCTCTTGTGATGTGGAGATTTTTTTTTTTTTTTTTTTTTTTTTTTTTAGGAGCCTTGCGTGCAAGTGTGTGTCTGTTACATGTTTGTCTTACTGAGCAAATGTCTCTATCAAAACAGGAACCTACAGCTCTCCGTCATGTCACACCAAGTAAATATCAAGTGACAGATGAAGGAATGAATGAGATAATGACAACTTGAATTAAGCTACTGTACTATTTGTGTCAGTAATTTTGCATTTCAATGTGATGTGTTACTGTAAAATCTGTTCATTTTTTTTCCTGTAGCGTCTTAAATTTACCTGGAGGGAGTAATAATGCAAAGCCTCAGGCAATTGCCAAAGGTGAAGATGGCTGCAGTGCAAATGCATTATGCCATTAAGTAGCTTAATGCTTGCCCTGTAGAATTTTGGATTATTGTAATTGGAACTGGTTCCCACCTGTTCTTATTTTACACGCAGTCACAGAGTGGAGACGATTTACTGGGTTATCACAATTGACAGCACTGCTGGTTGTGCTAACAGAGTAATTTGTTCTGTGACTGACAAATCCTACACCATACAAGCCCTTCCTGTTTGTTCATAGCGGGGAGCCATAATCTAAGCATACAGATGACCGGAGGACAAATGGATTAGCATTCATGTCAGACACGTCACGGAAGCATCATGTAGAATTGTTGCTAATTGGAGAGGCTGTTGTTGAACTTAACGCCATTTATTTTTTTAGCTGAGCAGATTCCTTGATAAAGTGAATTTGATTTCTTTATCCTGCTGCCAACTAAAGGCAAGCACTGCTATGCTACATTTCCCTGGGTTAACACACATGCAGTTATTCCTTTTCTTTGGTCTTGAGAGGAAGACATCAATGTTTCATATTGTGTTTGAAAATACTTTGCCCAGGGTGTAACGAGACATCATTCTGCCAGCAGTATAAGTGGGCAATTCAGACTAAATTTTAGGTTTTGAGCATTTAGCATCCAAAGCAAGATGAATATGCTCTTTTTGTAAATGCAAAAAGACTAAAAACCCACTGGACCCAGCACACAAAAAAAATTCTCAGGTATTATATTAGAGGTCTGCATGGGCCCGTTTCTTAAGGCTGCACCCACCTGTTCAAGCCACTTTTTGTGCTGCAGCCACCCTCACCTGC
Source organism: Toxotes jaculatrix (assembly GCF_017976425.1). Classification (NCBI taxonomy): domain Eukaryota; kingdom Metazoa; phylum Chordata; class Actinopteri; family Toxotidae; genus Toxotes; species Toxotes jaculatrix. Next base: position 10,260,787 of record NC_054404.1, on the reverse strand, counting down.
AGGATGTTGTGCCGCTCCCACAATCAATGTACCTAGCCTGCCCAAACTCTCACAATCAGAAGTCTGTGTCTCTAAACATCACCAATTAACCAAACTTCTGGGTCCTGACTGAAAAACTTTGTCAAAGATTTCCATAAATACACCTTCAGTATGAAGAAGACTTAAGCTGTGATTTCAAGACTAGTGTCAAATAGTCAGAAAATATCCACATAACTTGGCGGAAACAATAATTTGATGCTAACAAATTGGGCGAGAGACAGCTCACAAACCAAAGGCTATGCAGTCTGCACTAAGGCCAGGCTTTACCACAACCATGTTTGTTATGTCTGCCAAAATCTGCTGCAGGTCTTGCCCCATAGAACATACCATACTGTCCATTAGCTTCTACAGAAATATGCAAATTTGTTATTTGATTTTATTGGCTGTGAATTAATTAGATTACACTTCTTACAAGGCAACAAGCAGTGAGAATTTTTGTTATGTAACCACTGCAGGGAAGGAGTGATCCATATGCACATATTGACTCGATGTGCTTTAGTCTGTTTTGCAAAGGCTTAAAGCTGAGGTCCAATTTTTAGCCTTGGCTTTGAATATTTGTCAAGCAATCCATGTACAACAAATTGGGGGCAGCTTTTATCAACCATATGTGTATATGTACCCTCTTTTACTGTTCCTCTTGGAACTTTTTTTCCCCTCTTTGTGCAATCTTATACTTACTTGCACTGAGGTTTTAACAGACAGATGAAATGAGACTTGATCTCCCTCTGTATTTTCTCCTCTCACTGCCTCTCTCTCAATTACCACCACAATGATGACATTAGCAGTAAGAACACACACACATACGTATGTACACAGGCATTATAATAGCCTGTCTTATCCACACAGGAATTAAAATTCGTACTTCTGCTCTGCAAAAATCACAGTATCGCAGAGTAGGGCCATGTGCCTTCATTTCTTTTTTCTCCATTTTTAATTTACTCTCTTTATTTTACAAATGTCGTGCTTGCTATTAAATTGCGATTGAGCTTTCAATGATTTCCTTTTGATGAAGTGCGAAGTTTGCATGAAAAAGGGTTCTGGTCTGTTACAAAGACTCAATACGAAGAACAGGAAATGAGACTCAAACGTGTGAAACTTCTTTCAATGTAGCTACAGCACCATAACCTACATGGGCTTGTACTTGAAGCCATGTAGATTATGGTGCATAAACTCAAACTCACAGCATCTGTTGTTTGCCTGAAGGGAAATACCTCTGCACATGTCTGCATGACGTGCATGACGTGTTATTTATATGCCGTGTATTCACCTCTGTTATTATTAATGTATGTAAATGGATTTTCAGTGTTTCCCACAGGTTGTCAGTTTACTTCAGCAGCGTCGGGAGGGAAGGGGGCTGTATTGACTTTTATTAACGTTTTATTTAGTGAGCCCCATAACTCACTTTTTTTCACATGCAAAGTCTCTCAGTCCACTGTAAGATAATGGCCACTGCAACATTAGCAGACTATTATGTTTCCATCTTATTATCCAGGCTATATTTCACATTGTACCTCTATTTAGTTTGCATTGGCACAGACCACTGTTTAAACAAGTGGAGATATGGTGGTGCAATAAATTATGGTCTTTGTAGCTCAATGACTTACTTTGGGAACATTAAAGGGTGATTGTTTGAAAACTACATCAGCGAAAACGGTAACTATCAAACATCACATCACCAATGCTGAAGTCACACATCAGACTTGAGGGGGAGCTGGTTTATGTGGATGAGCTGTCCACATATTAATATTACAGGGGAAACATTTTTCCTTATATTTCCTCACTGACCCCTCAGAGGTAATCATATATTTTCCTTTCACAGAGCTCTCTGATCATTTTCTATCTCCACAGGCTACAGATCCAGATGCAGGAGCTAATGGCCAGGTGCGCTACCGGATCGTGAATCATCCTGACTTGTTTATAATCAGTGCAAACGGCAGCATCTACACAAGAGTGCCTCTGGATCGGGAGCTCAGGAGCCAATATGAATTGGTGGTAGAGGCCTCAGATGGGGCAGTGGATCCACGTCGGACCACCTTGACCATCTCAATTCATGTCACGGATATAAACGATAACAGCCCAGTCTTTTCCCAGCAAACTTATGTGGTGAACGTACCTGAGAACAGCCCTGTGGGAACTGTAATTCTTCGGCTAATTGTAAGTACTCATTTGTATGTGTTTGTTGCCAAAGTTGTTGTCTCCTGTCCTTCATCCCTGTGTGTCTCCCTTTATATCGTTCAGCATGGAAACTACTTGAAACAACTGTTGTATTAACAGGCTTTTACTGTCTTTTGACTTCCAGTGCAGGCAATTTAGTGTTTAAAATGTCAAGGAAACATACACAGCCTTTTATACACAGCAAAGAGGAACATTTTTTCTCCTGTCATGACAGGCCTCTGGGCATTTTTAGACAGAATAAGACTTAAAGCTGGATGATTTTTAAAGACTGGATTTTTAAAGTTATAACCAGTCTTAGAGGATCATTTTCCATCTCCCCTGACAAACAGTAAAATAATGCACATGCTGAAAAGCTTTCCAGCATGGTGAAACCTGTCTTTGGGTAGATTTAGCACAGTCAAATGTCAGTGCACATGTTTGCACAGAAGTGCAGCATAGGGAAACCCTGTGCATGAAAAGAAAACACAGCAGAGGGGCAAGTAATTGCCGGCATATTGTGAGTGACATTTCTCAGTGAGGGAAAAAGCAGGGGAGTTTGAAGCAGGGGGGCGGGTTCAAGGTGTGAGGTGTGAGTGACAGTGGCACTGTGACACCATTAATCTCCTAGACAACGACACCTAAACTCTAAACGGACGGGGGTTGCTGGCAAGACACCTAAAGAGCAAAAGTGAGATAGTGAGATAGACTGAGAAAAGGAAGTGGCTGAGATAGGTGGAGCGCTACTGCTTAGACCTGAATGTATTAGCTCGCTCTGTTGGTCCACCTCTTTGATGATTGGTTCCCAGAGGATGAAACCTACTGCCTTTGATAATCCCCTAAATTTTCCTCTACTGCCACCAAGGTCGACATTTTTGACTCAGAGCTAGATATCTTGACAACTATTTGATGGCTTGCCATGAAATTTACTCCGGGCGGGGGGGGGGGGGACTAACAGGTCAAAGTTTTCACTTGACGTCAGCTCCACCAAATTTTGTACAGACGTTCATGGTTCCCAGACGATGTATTCTGATTACTTTAGTAGTCCCTGAATTTTCCTCTAGTGCCACCATGAGGTTGACATTTTTGGTTTTCACTGAAATATCTTGACCGTTATTGAATGGAATGTGGATACTGACCTGGTCTTTTATCAAGGCCTGTCATTAACAGAAAATGTCTGTATGTTGTATGTATGTATATTACTGGCATTACTATCAGCCTCAGCTGTACTTTTTGTTTAATGCTAATTATAGAAATTTCACATGCTAACACACTAAACCAAGCTGGTTAAAACTATGCCTGCTAGCATGCTGATGTGAGCACTTAGCTTAAAGCACAGCTGTGCTTAAGTACTGCCTCACAGCAGAGCCACTACAGCTGCAGACTCTTAGTCTTGTTTTGCTTATCAATGAATAATGCTGTGTGTGTGTGTGTGTGTGTGTGTGTGTGTGTGTGTGTGTGTGTGTGTGTGTGTGTGTGTGTGTGTGTGTGTGTGTGTGTGTGTGTGTGGAGGGTGCATCCAGACAACAATATACGCTCCTGTTTCCATATACTCTGTCTAATAATCTGGTGTCGCAGAAGCCTGTGCAAATTATATCTACTTAGAGAATTATGATTTAATGCAATGAGGACCAACTTAAGCTTTCCTTAGTGATTTAATTTAATCAGAATCTATTAATGATTGATGTAAGTAACCCCTGCAGCATTAAAATGCATAATTAAAATAGAGACATTAATATTTATTGTCCACAGCCTTTACCCCCAGCTTATATGTCTGTATATAGGTTCCCAGTTTAAAATATATATGCTGTTCTTCCTCTCTTCCCTTTCATCACCCCACTTTCTCTTCACTCACGTCCTGTGTTGTCTTTAATGTACTTTAATTGTTTAATTCCTACTCATCCCTTTTCTCTTCCTCCTCCTCACCACAGGCGGTGGACTCAGACCTCTTCTCCAATGTCACGTATCGGATCAAGACTGAATCAGCCAGACAGCTGTTCTCTCTCAACCCTGTCACAGGGGAGTTAGCTGTGCTGCAGACCCTGGACTTTGAGGACCTGGCAGCTATGGGCATGGGGGCATCTTACACTTTCCAGGTGGAAGCTGTCGACCAAGGAGGGGTCATGCCTCCAGGGCAAGCTACCGTCACGGTCCGCATCACGGTAAGACCTCCCAGATAGTCAGTCCACCCCAACCTCTCATTTGCCTTTTCTCCTGCCATCTATCCTCATCGTCCCTCAGGATCTGCAGAACTGGCAGTGAATGTGGTGACTCATTAGCAGAGTTTTACAGTAGTAATAGCTTGCCTAAGCCACAGTCCAGAAGGGGATTGGAGACTTATTGTACAGTAAGGCACCTGCACTGCTATTGTGATATGAAATCCAGTGTTATGCTATTCCGTGCAAAAGCTGAATGAATTTCCTTTGTAAAGCATGTTTCGGCCTTCCGACCTGCTTGTCCGCACAACAAAGGACAAAGAGAATTGATGGATAGGTGTTTCTGCCTTGCACACAGTGCTATTCCAGATCTGAATGACTCATTAGCTTTGTGACAGCAATTATGGCATTTTTTTCAGGAGCTTGTGTTCCCTTTCCAACCTTTCAAAAGATTAACAGCTGAATCCCAACGAAAGGATTAGACTCCTTGTGTTGGGATACTATTCATGTGTGTATGCGTGAGTGTTTGTGCGTGTTAATGGGAGCATGTTTTCGCCCTGTGAGTAATTCTATGCTCCAGAATGTGTGCTCGCACATTTATCTCTACATGAATTCAGTCCACCCCTAGTGACCGTCTCAAAGTCTGCAGAATTAAGCTCTCGTTATTAGACTGAATGGGAAGAAGCGCCTAAGCTTATTCAGGCAGGCTTGCCGCATGGTCTGCCAACCTGTAGAGTGAGTTTGTCCTCCGATAAGGACAAGCTTTGTTGCAGTGTTCGTGCTGTCACCAAGGAACAGCGTTTGATAGGATAAGGCATCGCACAACCACTGATATCAAACCAATGTCTGCTGTTTGAAATGGCAGACATGAATTAGAATGAGCCTAATGGATTCACACAGGCTTCTCGGGGACTAGAGATGTAACTGATTCCACTTATTTGATGTCACTTGTGTTTGATTTCCCCTTGTACTGTTTTGTTGTTCTGTTTCGTCGGATGCCTTGCGGTGATGGATTGAGTGTCCTGCGTGTCTTGCTGTTCCGAATGAGTCTCTCAAACTTTTTCTTCTTTTGTTGCACTTCAGAGATGTAAGACAGATATTGTCTGTTCGTCTGTAGGCTTGTGAGTGTGTGTGTGTGTGTGCATGATAAAGAACTGTATGTGCATGTAAACGTTACATATGTATGTTTTAAGCAAAGACAAGTGTGGCTGTGGATGCATCTTGTTCACAGCTTCCTTGTGAACACTTGGAGCACAAGGATCAGGCATGTTGTTCAAAGCAAGAGTGGGATCATAGATTTTCTGCTAGGAAACACTAAACCTGTGTATAGATCAAAGGGAGGCTGGCCTCCACCACTAAGTTTATAGAACACATACTGTTGCCCATGGCACAGTCAAAACAGTGGAAAGTAAAGGAAAAAGTCAAGAGAAAGGAAGATCAAGCTCCAGCTGTTATACTATAGTGCTAAGCTATTCCTGAGAGATATGTGAATGGCTTACTGAGTTTTCATTCTCACACACTAAAGCAAGGGTTGCACAGTTAACAAGATTTCATTTCTTTGCAGGCCCACAATATGGCAGAGTTCTTCTGCGCATTATTTCCAGGGAGAAGGTGATTAAAAGCAGTGATGATGTTAAGTTCTCACATGTGTTCTGGGGAGTCGTAAATCACTGAATCCCAGAGAAAGTGTTTCATCGCCTGGAGTGAGCCTTATGCAGAAAAACTGTGAGATAAGAAACCAGAATTCACAGTGTTTCATAAGTCTTGTTATTGTGGTTGTAAGGGTCAGAATGAGAACCATAGATTTTTATGGTACTGTGTCAGCCCCCTCATTTGGTTTGATGTCCGAGGACTCTTAATTCTGCCACTGTGTGTTTCTATGTATGTTTGGTGGAACGTTTGAGACATACATATAATGCCAGTTATCCAAAGGTCCAGCCAGGAAAAGCACACTGAAATGTAACTAATCTATCATCTATCATCTCACTTGGCAGTGTCAATAAATACATGTAAATGTCATTAACTGTGAATAAATTGACTCAAACTGATAAATTAATTTGACCCTTTTAATGCCAAATCTTATCTGTAGCCAAAGGGATATCTGTAATGTCCTTTCTTTATGACCTGAGTAATATTTTTCACTCTGCTGACCCAATTATGTTTTATACTGTCAATTAACTGCGGTTTTTAGGTAAAAGCCAGTCACGATTCAAAATATCACCAACACATAACTGGTAAACCTACATTTATTGTGTCTCCTGTGTCTCATCTTTTAGGACATGAATGACTTCTCCCCTGTCTTTACCCAAGACCTGTATAAGGGTATGGTGGCACCTAATGCAGAGAAAGGAACAGTCATCACAACTGTTTTTGCTGAGGACCAAGACCCACCTGTGAGTATAGTCAAACACATCTATCAAACTTCAAATTTATATTTAAAATATGCAATGTATACAACATCGGTGGTTAAATTTCAAAGAACATGAAGCGCGTTGACTCCATCTGTGTTTTCAATAAAGGTAGCTAAGATGAAAGCCTTGCTGGGTGATTTTTACCTTCTCACTACATGTTTCTCACAGAACATCAGCCAATTTAGCGGTAGCATTTCACGCGATGCATTTTAAAGATGTTTTCAAGACTTTGATGCTCTCATTAGAGATGCAGTGCTGTGTATATTTTCATTCCCCACCAGTAGTTCTAATTGTGAGGGGCTCTTGTTTAGCTTCACTTGTATGACTCATCTGCCAGTTACCTCAGTCAGCGTCATGTCTCCTCACAATATCTGAGCAGGGTCTCCCGGGACTGGAGCTGTGAAGATGTTTTTTTGTCTTTTTATTCTTTCGGAGTGCGCAAACCAAGGAGCAAAATTACACAATGCAGAAGAGAAATTGTGACACCCTGCTGAGACCAGAAATTGTGTGACTAAGAGGAAGCAACGCAAGAGCGATGAAAAGCATTTATTAGGGGGTAGTACCTTGGTTTGAATCTGTCAGTAGTTTAACAAGTGTATTTTGGAAAGTTCCAGTTCTGTCTTTCACCTCATTTGAACCTCCTTTATTGGCAGCGACACACACCTTAGAATTTTATAACACATGGTGAGTCAGCAGTTTTCTTTCTTTTTGGTTGTGATACAGAGTGTTTGGGGTTTTTTTTCCCCATATAGAAACGTCCCCAAATCAACCTTTTGCTGTCATAACACACAGTCTTTTTTTTAATTTATTTTTAAATTTTAACTGCAAAAAGGGGAATAGGAATTCCCCAGTGATCTCCCTGACTTGCCCTAAAAGCTTCCATCTCTGAACAAGTTTTTCAGAAACATCATGTATGACTGGACTTGATGCTTGTCATTAGTGGCCCTCCTGCTGTTGGGATTTAACCAGAGCTCAGCAAGCTTGTGTACTCTCTGCAGCACATAAACACTTAGGGATATGGATGCCTGTCGGTCCCAGCTGTGGGTGGTAGAACATCTTCAGAGCGCCACAGAGACTGCAGCATGTCTCACTCTCTGACTGTCCCTGCTCCTGCCATCCCATCCCATCCCCAGCCACCTCCCTGGTTATGCAGCTCCAAAATCATTCTTTTTAATTCTAACTTGCCTTTTTTGCCTTATATTGGGTTTTTCTTTCAGAGAAGGCTTGTATAGTAGAAAACATCCAGCAGCGGCATAGCACAAATAATAGAGAGTAATTCATCATTACGTGACCGTGAACACGGAGGCAGCAAGTGAGACATGGGAGTGACTCGGCAAAGTGGTTTGACAGACACACGGATTAGGTTTTCTAACGGGAGCCAACTAACCCAGTTTCTTATTGACCTGCATTTGGTAGTTCAAAGCATTTTATTGACAGGATGCCTGTCAAAGACACCTTTGTGTGGCAGAACAGGGTTCAGTCTAGTGCCTGCTAAGCACACACATAAATGTGTGCGCACACAGGAGAGGAAGAGACTCACTCAGTGCTTGTTGTCTTGATGTGACAAATATGCATGTTAATATCACCCTAAATAAGAAAGGAGATCACCATGGAGACAAGTGTTCCAGTAAGAGGCTTTATTCTTCAGCACAAGAATGGAAGAGTCTGTTCTGTGTGACTGAAAATGAAAGTTTCTCTTTTAGAGATTCCCTTTTCTCCACTAATCTTTTAGTCACGTGTAAATCAAATTAGTCATTACTCATTTAGTTGTATCAGTGTGTTGGTTTTGCTGTCTTACACTCTCAGCTCAAACCTTGCTGTTGTATGGTGTCTCTGAAGCATCATTCAGTGTTTCCCAGTGCTGCTGAGCTTGTTCTTTAATTCATGAACTGGCCATTTTATCCTAGAGAGAACTGTATTCTTTAGAAAATAAAAAATGAAAAAAGAAACAAGCAGAACAAAACACATTTTAAAAAGATCTTTTAACATTTTAACATGTTGCTCTAGGTTGCAATTAGGAAGGATTATTTTGATGTCTGAGTGAGGGTTTTTTTTTGTTGTTGTTGCTCATCTGCATTGTTAATGACACAGTGAGTTCACTCCAGCAGTGGACATAAAACATTCATAGTCTGTGAGTCAAATGCCAGACAAGAAAAGGTGTTGTAAAGCTGAAAATGTCTGTCGACAGAGATGGAGTAAAATGCCACTGTAACTACAGTACATTCGGTAGTTGACTCACGTTTAAACATAATTTCAGAGATGCTGCGTGTTCTGCAAGAAGATGTACCAATTATCAAAAACAAAGATTGTGCCAAATCTGGAAACACTGATTACTTTGAAATTGTGAGGTCTGCTAAGGGAAAATAGGTACTGTGTTTTGAGTGAGGCAAATTGTTTCCTGGTGAACATTTCCTTCACTGGTTTCCTTTGGTGAAGTCCTATTTTTCCACAGCTTTAAGTTAGACACTTCATTGGGTTTTCGAAAGGCAAACTAATGACACAAGTGGGAAGGACAAGAACTGAAGACTGACCGCTGTTACTAAGTTGACAACACTGCATGTCTAGCCTTGAGCAAAACACTTTGAACCATCTCTGCTGCCGTCACTGTGGACGTCTAGCTACTGAAGATACTGTATTAGATTCTTCAGTGGGAGGTGTTTCTTTTTTTTTTTTTTTATTAATGGTCCTGTCCTGACATTTTTTCCATTACATGTTAGAAAACAATTTGAAGAGCTTTTAGAGATGAGACCCTTTTTCTGAGAATCCCCTTAGTGAATTCACTCAGGTAGTTTTGTAACCTCTTAGAGGCACATTTGTATGAGTAAGCCTCCTGAGGGATCCACTGCTACTACAGGATTTACCTCCCTCTCAAGCCCCAGGTTTTACTCCGTCCCCCAGGGAGCAAAATCGGTTCAGGCAAGGGAGTGGAGCTTCAAAAAGCTTTTTAAAAATCAGACTGAATTTGAGGTCCAAAGGGATGAAACTGGAATAAGATATAGAGATGATTAGTAATCAGGCACCGTGATTAATCTTAATCAAAGGGTCATATCAAAGCCCAGGCTCTCACTAATGAATGTAAGTGTGTAACTCTGGAGACTAGAGGAGTGAGTTTAATGGAGAAGTTTTTATTCCAAATGAAAGGGAAGAGGTCTGAATCAATGAATAACAGTGAGTTTACATTATATTACTGATGAGGACAGACTAATGAGGGCTGAGTAGAGAAGAGAAGAGTAACCTTTTCTTACATAAATCACTTCAGCTCTTCTGTATGAATAAACAATAAAATGTAACTGTAATAGAGTTATATTCCTAACATATGGCTTGAATACATTTTACAGTACTTCATGGCTTCACCTGAAAATGTGAAAGGTGGTGTCCAGATAAGTGGATTGCTACTGGATTGATGTGGTTCATGTTCTTCTTCCTCCTTCCTCCAGGGTACTCCGGCCAGTTTTGTTCGCTATAGAGTGGACCTGGACAGGTCACCATACAGTGGGAGTATCTTTGATGTGGAAGAGGAAACTGGAAGAGTCATCACTAAGGTCAACCTTAATGAAGAGCCCAGCGTCACCTTTAAGGTGAGTGGTGGTGATTATGAGAACAATAGCAGTGTGGTGCTTCCAAGATATTAGTTATTCTATCTGAGTCCCTTAGAGTAAATCCAGGAATTGTCAGTTTGTGCTGAATGGTAATAGAGTTCAATTCCTTGCATGTTTTAATGTAATCTAAGTTTCAGTGAAGATCAGCGGGTCAGAAATGTGTGCATATTGACCCCTGAAAATCGAATTATCACTGTTTCCTGACATATCTCAGTGATCATGTCATTGCTTCTTTTGTGTCTGTGACCAGTGATATTGAGTTTTTTTATAGATTAAACAAATGCCCTCCCAGCCACTCACATAAAGCTATTTTACTAACTTAAGGTGACCTTACATAGCCATATCTGCGGATGTGAACACTGGAGCAGGTGCTGCAGGATATTAGGTCCTACTGAGGATATGTCACTTACACTCCCATGTTGTCTGTCTACCTCCAGCCTCTGTTTCTTTTTTTTTTTCTCCTCCTTTCGCTGTTTCTCTAAACATTTGTACGTGTTTATTCTCCCTCTGCCTTTCTCTCCCTCTATGCCCTCCCCCAACCCCCCCTTTCCTGCTTCCCCCAGGCCCCATTCTCCACAGTCTATGAATGTCGATCAATACATTCATACTCACTCTCTGGGAGCTTTGCAGGCTCCTCGCCAGATCCTATTTTGCTAGTCTGTCTTTATTAGGATGCTGAACATGTCTACAAAAAGTGCCTGGCAACCTCAAAAAAGGAATTATTTGTATAGTGAGATGCAGTATGGTAAAAAAAAAAATGCAGTAGTTTTGTCATTGCATTTGCATTTTTATACAGTTTATGTGTGTTCTGTCTTGCTCACTGCAGCTGTTTGTGATAGCCTATGATGATGGGGAGCCGGTGAAGTCTAACGGTACTTTGGTGGAGATCACTGTCCTTCAGCCTTCTCGTATCCCGATCTTCACCCAGGAAGAGTATAAGTAAGTCTCCACACTGTAGATGCAGCTGCCTTTGCCTATAAATTCATACACCAAAGAGCAGCTTAGGCTGTAGTGCCAGACACAGAGTCAACAAGGAAGGATGAAGTCAACAAGGCATTTTAAAAACACTTTGATGCCCATTTACTTCTGTGGTCACATCATCCTTTCAACTTTTCTAATAATCTGAATAACGTTTAGTCACTTGATAAGGTATATATTCTACCTTGAACTGCAGCGAATGGTTGTGAAGTCTTGATTGATGATTTTATTATTTTGTAATAGCGAACAGCTCTACACATTATTGTGCTCTCATTGTCAACACTCAGGAACGTGGCCCTAGTTCTGATTCCGTTTCTCCGTCTTTGTCATGCTCTCATTTCTCTGCATGACTGATTAATGAGTTTTGAGTATAAATATGTATTAGAGCTTCAGGGTAGATGCTGCAGATCACCACTGCTGTAAACCACATTTGTTTCTCTCTGAGGGCAAAGCAGGGCTTCCCTCTGAGTTTATTAAGAGTCTCTTCTGGCAAGTTTAAGTGTGTAGTCTGTTAAACTGGGAGAAAGAGATGTGGGATGGAGGAACATAATCCATACGGTTCTGAGATGACTGGCTGCTACACATGCGATTTACGGCTGTTCTGGGTCAGGGCTGGGTGGAGTTTGCCTGTACTGACGATACTGTGACTCAGGAGGAAGCCAAGAAGTCATTTATAATTAATAATAAACATGGATTATTAACACTCCAGCTGAAACTGCTTTGAAAAAAATCTTCCGTGAGTGAGTACTAGCATTAAGAGTTGCTGTCTACTATGTGGAGCTACAGTAGGAACCTGTCTGCAGTGTTAAGGAGATTTTTGCCACACTGTGAAGCTTTAAGGTCTGCGGAGTTTGCAGGAGCTTAAAGTAATGCTTGTTTTAAGTGGATTGATTTACTACCTTGTGTGTCAGTCAAAGTAGGGAGTCCTGGCAGACTATCTTCTGTAACAGAATTTGATATGCCTTTATGCATCAGACAGGGGATGTGAGTCCTTCCCAACCTGTCAACACATCAGTTGAGGTGTATTTGTCTTTCTTTGTGCACAGGTATGTCTTTCTGCCCATCTCATTGCCTTTTGGGAATGTTTGCTTGGTTGGGTATGTGTCTGCGTGTTTTTATTTCCACATACAGATGAGTATGTGCGCACTGAATACATTCTTTAGTTTGTCGTCCAGTACTTTGTGCGTGCGCTCACATTCTCCCATTGCTCAGCTTTACTTGGTGATTGATGCACAGGCACAGCAGCATCGCTGCTGAAAGGGCATTGATTAACGCTTTGAATGAGTGCTCTGTGTGACACACACACGCAGAGGGTTGGGACCATAGGCAGAGGCCTCTGCAGTGTGTCACATTGACAATGCTAACTGTACACAGTGGCAGGCCTGGTGTAAATTATGAGCCATGGAAGCATTAGCCAGGTGCTCGAGCCTCTCCTGCTGGACAAGGTTCTCTCCAGCGGAGAGTGTCCAATCTGCTCGTTCTGCGATGAACTGTCTCTCCATTCTTCTCCTCTCTATCTCTCCCCATCGTCCTCTCCCTGAGGAACCTTCTGAACACAAATCACTCTCTAAACGTCCACAGACGATCTCGTCTGTCTCTTTGAAAGCAGTTAGTTATAGCAGCAATCAGGTAAGCTATGCCTACAGCTCCAGCGCACACAATTAAAATAACTCTGCAGGGCTTTGGCTGACTTAATGATGTCTGCTCCTGCTTTATGGTTGGTCCCCTCCATCTGTCAGAGGGAAATGAGGGGCTCCCAGTCATTGTTGGCTACAATAAATGGCTTATACCGTAGTTGCTACTGTAGCAGCATGTTGCCACTTATTTTTCACAAGGTTTGAGCAAAACACCTTGTGTTGCCTCTTTAGAAGTACATTTGTTATTCACAAATTTCAAAGCTGTTTGGATTAACCAATCAGAAATTATGCTGAAATCTGCATTAAGTAACATTGCTGATACTAATGCCAAAACAAATGACTCCGTGTATTAAAAGGTTCCTTGTAGTGCTGAACCTATAGAGAGTTATAAGCCAGCTCGGCAGCTTCACACAGCTTTAAGTGTCTTCTCTCACTGTTTCAGTTCCTTAGACCACGAGAAGACTGTGCGATTGAGTCTAACAGCCCTCATCAACCCCCCATATAATACTGCAGACTGCCAATTTCAGTGTACACTACCTGCCCAGCATGAAGTGAACACAGCTTGGTGAATAAAGTCTTTTTTGGAGGTTGGTGGGCCACAACAATACTAAAGTGAGGGAATATAGAGCTGGAAGTGTATGTACAAACACATTAGCTGTAACAAATTGATAAGCTGATGGTGTGTTATAGCTAACACACTTAATATTGCTATTTTCTTTCATGATTCATAGAAATAACATGGAAATAGAAATATTTATTGTATTCCTTTTTGTCTGTATCTAAACAGCCACACAACAAATTCTATGATTGTGATATTTACATTCGTAGAAGTATTTTAGTATGTCTAATATTTTTTCTACCTCTAATCCAGTGCAGCAATCCAGTATCTTCACCAACTCAAACTGCAGCTTTCCAAATAACCACAGATTTGTATCAACAGCTCATCTTTGATCTGTTCCAATTGACTGTGTTGATCCGAGCTGTATCTTTAGCCAGGTGATAAGTGATTGACTCAGTAATCCCCTTGTGCCTAGCTTAATGGGAGGGATTTACTTGTAGTTTTCATGGCCTTGATAATTTCAACTTGACAGCTGCATCATCTGCTGCATCATCTGCTGCAGCCGTGTCAGAACTTTTGCAAAGTACCCATGTGGTTTTAACTGATCAGTGTTCTGAATCAGATTTATTGAATCTGATTCATTTTGCTATTTATTTCCCTTCAAAGTTTTTTCTTCCATCCATCTATATTTGAGTACAGAACATATGACTACAGAAGGATTGTGCTTAGAGCTGTGTTGATAAAATTGATCCTCCTATTCTCATTTTATTTTGTAAGGATCGATTCATACGTGCTCACGTACAAATTTGCGTCATCGAATTCACGCATGCGCGTGTGGTGTGAAGCTACCAAACAATGAACTATTCCCTCTGCAATGCTTAGTTAACTGCGTACTGTCTGACACCATTGTTCATTGTTTGGTAGCTTCACACCACGCGCGCATGACTGAATTCGATGACGCGAGTTCGTACGCAAGCACGTACGAATCGATCTTTGCAGAATGAGGATCGATTCAGAATAGAATCTATTTTATCAACAGAGCTCTAATTGTGGTCATGCATAAATCTAATATTAAATAAATACTAATTATAGCTATGTGCGTGAACAAAGATATTAAGTTTTGGACAAATTTTTGGAGAAAAAAATGTTCTTGGAGCCCTATGATTAAACCACTGTGAAAGGCTCTTTTGCATGGAACTCACGGACACAAGCCCATGGGGAAGTCTTTAGCACTGGGCACATGGGAAGGGAATGAATATTTATTTTCTCCTGGGTATGTGACTGAAGATGAGGAGGGGTAAGCCGATATCTAACATGGTCCCACTATGTGAATCCCCCCTCTTGTATGCTGAGGCTACTTCTCTGGCCCAGTGATGTTAGAAACCCCACAGTCTGAGCGTTTTTCTGTGCTCATCTCCCTCACAGCACTTCCCTTCTAAATCTACTCTAAATCACATGAGATTTTGCCTCACCGCTTCTGAGGATGTCATTTTGCTCTCCTCCTCCTCATCCTCCTCCTTTCAGCCCCCCAAGCCTCCATATCCCCTGAGTTTTTCCTCTTAGCTTCTTGTATATCGCTCTCTGTCAGTTTCTCTCTCACTTTGTCTTCCCTTTGCTTCTCTTCTCACTGTACACTCAGTAGCCCTTCATTTTCTCCTCAGCAAAGGGGGGAAATTCTGTCTGTGTGGATATGTGTGATTCTATGTGCATCTGCCCCCCACTTAGATTTCTGCCCCCACTTGTATTTCTCCATATGAGGTCCTCACTTAATTGATGTCATTTTTGTGGTCACTTCAATGAATTACTGTCCATTAATCTTTATTTTTGGCCCAAGTGTGTCTTTGTTTTGAGTCCAGTTGTCCTTTAAACACATGCCACTGGCGACACATGTCCATATTTACATCTCCATTTTTGTATAGCATATTTTTGATGAAATTGAAGAGATATGTTAGTGTATGAAAGTAAACTTGATAGAGTTTTATAATGCTTGTTCCCTCTGCAACCTATTTCCATACTTGCCGTTTTTACTGATTGAAGAGAATATCACTTGGGAGTGAAATGTCACACTATTATTTATTTCCGTTACAGCAATACACCAGTCGCACACAGCAGATGTTGTGCCATATCTGTCGCATAAATATGCAGTCGTGCAATCCTGACAAGAGCACTACTGCTCTTTATTGAGAGATGCTTTTAGTTATACTGTTAGCATAGTAAACAGTGTCAACAATGAGTATTACTACAATCAACCACATGTTGTCACTACTTATGTTTGCCACCCCACTAATTACACAATTACTGACAGCATGCTAAAATTACTGTGTACACATTATGTTTGCTGCCTCATGCATACATGCATATACAAATCTACAAAAAAAAAAAAAAAAAAAATTCCTTGGTTTCAGCGTACAGTCAATCATTTCTTAAAGGTGCCTTTTATATGGAGTAGAGATTTAGGCCTTTTCCTATTTTTCCATTAGACATTGTTACTCTCACCATTAATGAGAATGTCAGTGGTAATAGTTCAAACTGTGTAGTGTTTTACAGCACATCTCTGTTCTGCAGTTTCTTGACATTTATAGACCATAGAGACTTTCTGTGTAAATTTCCTGTAGGTATCTGCCCACAGTGTGACCACTGATTTAATGTTCTCAGCGGTCTGACTCTATCCTGTAATTTGAAATACCAGCCACACTGGACATTAGCCACCAAATCAAAAAGCAATAAATAACTCATAAAATTAGAGGAGTATTCCATGAAACCATTGCTGCTCATTTTAGAGAGATTAAAGGCAGACAACAGCTCAGCTCTGTGCCCTCCATCAACTGTTCCTGAAATCTGAAGGAAAAATAGCATTTATCATTTTTAGAGAAAACAAATCCACCCATGTCACATTTCCAATTCAGACAAGGATGTAATTCTGACATAATTAGGAAGATGACATGCTTTCATAGCATATAGCCCTTTTATTGGCAGCCTTCTTGCAACTGTTGTTTTGCCAGACAAGTGATAGAGGTCCTCACAACCTAGTCATCCATTGCCAGGCATTTAAAGGGTTAGCTGTAAACCCTACAGTGTGATCACCCACACACTGTCGTCATGCCTCAGTGCAAATCTACACTTAAAAAAGCAACCTCAGCCCTCCTTATGTCTAAGTATCTATCCATCCATCGTGGTATTCTTTGTTCTGTCTTCTTCTAAACAGCTACAGTCCTGGTCAAAATCATTGGCAACCTTGAATTTCAAGTACATAATTCACAATGTCTTCAGAAATAAATGCAAATGAGGAATTGTGTATAACCAGAATATTTTCATAAAATGTCCAAGGTTACTGAACAAAAGAAAAAAAAAACTTGCATAAGAGTGAAATAATACAGTCACAAAATGTACCCCAGACACAATTATTGGCACCCTTCACTAATATTTGGTTGCAGAACCTTTGGCAACAAACGTTATAAATGTTTCTTGTAGCCATCTAAAAGCTTCTTGCAACTGCCTGCTAGTACTTTCTGCCACTCTTTCATTGCTATGCATTCAAGCTCTTTTAAGTTTGCAAGAGCCCTCTTTGCAATGGCAGAGTTCATCTCTCTCCAAAGGATTTCAATGTGATATAGGTCAGGACTCATTGCAGTTTAAAATAGCTCATCTTTTCCTTTTCAACCATTCTTTTTGTGCTGCTGGATGTGTGCTTTGGGTTGTTGTCCTGCTGAAAGACCCAAGACCTTTGCCTCAAACCTAGTTTTCTGACATTGGGTAACAGATTTTGCTCTAAAATGCCTTGGTAATCTTCTGATTTCATCTTTCCTTTGATACATTCAGTGCCTACAACATCAGCCTCATCATGCCTTTCACTCATTAGTGTTGTCCTCCTTGGCCTTCACTCATGGAACCCTGCTTGGTTTTAGTACTGGGCTTATGGTACAAGCTGAAACCATCACTCCAGATCCTTCCAGCCAGAAACTCTTTAGATGTCCTGCACTGTTTTTTTCAAAATGTAAACCAAACTTCGCAAAGACGTCTCTCATTAAATTTCTTCTTAGCAGCACATCCTGAAAGTGTCTTAATTGTTTTAAGACGGTAAAACTAATGATAGCATTGTGCACGATTGCCTTGTAGCCTTCATTATTGTTATGTATTTTTATAATAACATTTTTGATGCTCTCAGATAGCTCTCTTGTCTTTGCCATTGTCAAAAAGAAAGTGGAAACGATAAGCACCTTTTTAAATGCAGCAAAACCATCATTCATTGGTTAATTTAGTTTATGTCAACACTGAAAATGAGGAAAAGTTGAATATTATTTGTCTTTTGTTTGAAGAACTCATTTAAATTTATCAAAAGGTGCCAATAATTGTGCCAGAGGTACATTTTGTGTTTGCATTATTTCAATATTATGTAAGATTTTTCTTTTTTCCCTCTTCTGCAGTTACCTTGGACATTTTATTAACATATTCTGGTCATACAAAACTGGTTCATTTGCATTTGTTTCAGCAGATATTCAGAATTATCTACTTGAAATTCAGGGGTTCCGGTAATTTTGATAAGGACTGTATAAGGTGTTGAGGTCTTTCATACCTCTGAAGGGCATGATTGATTTTCAGCCGCAGGTTTGAATCTGATGCCCTGAGCCTTGAACCTTGAAGCACCAGGAGCACAGTGACCTTTCACTTGTCTCTGCTAAGTAGGCATGCATCACTTGGCTGTCTAACAGATGCCAAGTCACACTCATTGCACACGTCCCAAATATCAGCTAAAGGTCGATGCTGAAAGCCAGGGAAGAAAAGCAGTATGACCTATCATTAAAGGCTTGCACTAACTTTCCAGATAAGTATCATTAACCATAAAAAAGTGTATGCTCTATGGATGCAGACTCTCTACCCAGTGTGTGTTTCTGAATAATTAGGTTGTTTTTATTTAGATTTCTGAAGTGTTTGCTCAGCTATTTCTAGCTAGAAGGGTCAGCTGTCACATTATCCTATATTATCGAGAATGATGGTGAAGGAGGAAACTATTGCATGAGAAGCTGTGTAAGCTTTGGTACAAATGAAAGTGCTTCTGTTACATCTGACATTCATGCTGTCATTGTTGCTTAATTTTTGTGACAGGCAAGTTGTTTTTCCTCCATAATTTCCTCTAATTTTAACAGAACAACGGGTGAGAATAAGCACAATAGTGAAAATGTGAGACAAGTACAATTTAAGGGTTTTATTTACCCAAATTTCAATATCCATGACTAACTCATCACTTTAATCGAATATGAACACATTTAACAGTTAAAAGGGCAAAAATAATGCAGCCTCCTGTGAACTGCAGTCCAAATTGGAAACCGAGCTGCATGCATGAGTAAGGAAGACACTGAGATGACTGACTGACAAAGACTGAACATTTATACCTGCCTGTCCAGACAATGAGCACAAAAGGGGACAACAAGGAAGCATACTAAACTAAAGTAATGGGATGAAATTAACATTAACTGTAGATGGTTTCTCATTGTAAAGCACAATATTATTTTGCTATGGATGATTTAAGAACAAAATTTATATTTGATAACACGTGAAGATACAGCTCACCCTGTGCACCCTATTACAACTTGGAAACTCTGATTTTCCTGAAAGCTCAGATGCATCTGAGTTGGCAGTTGATAATATGGTTGTGCCTGAAAACAAAACAAATATGCATACCACACATCAGTATAATTAAACCAAAATTTAATAGATATCATGTCAGTAAACAACATTTTGAACCTCACTCTACAATCTCTGTAATCACACAACCACACTGATCATGTGAAAGCTCGTGCAAGTGATGATATGCTAGTTGTTAAAATTGGCATCTTTCCCATCTCTACCATCCATCCAAAACAGAAACATGGCATAAGAGACATGTGGCTGCTCACTCACTGGAAACATTCAAGAACAGTTTCTGTAATTTGTGGTAGCCTGTCCAACACACAGTTTCTGTTACTGATATTTCCTGCAGCATTCTGCTAGTTAGAGAGGTGCTAATGTCTTTATGTGTTTGAGGCCTCCAGGTGTTGGTTTGGTAGAGTAGATAATTTGGACAGGAGCAGTAATTTGACAGTAAAACATGCAGGATGGCACAAGTACCTACATGGCACCGTGTGATATTATACTGCAAGCCTCAATGGCCAGCCCAGTTTGGATAACACACTCATCCACCAGTGTCCAAAACATTCACTGGCCAGGTCTCCTCTTGTGTGCTAAATGACCCAGTGGATGCTACGTGAAGTGATGTCCTGCGGACTGACATGGCTAAGCTGGCACACAGTGTCTGGCAGCGTGGTAAATGTTGTTTCTTCAGCTTTGCTAATGTTTTCCATCTTGCCCTCCAGAAGATATTTTTGATTGAAGCCCCTTTCTTTCTTGTGGAAAAAAAAATGATTCACTGTGAATACAGAGGAAATCTGGGTCTGGTGTGGCAAGATAAGTGATCAGAGGGATAGCTCAGGGAGGAACATGATCAGACGAGGGGTTGTTTGTTTGTTTGTTTGTTTTATAGGACATGATAGTTTAATGTGAATATTTTCGTAAGCTTTACTTTATGTCAGAGGTGTTGGATTTCTGAAATGTTTGTTAGCACCAGAGCATTTTTTGCTAAATCCTCTCTGCAAGTGTGAGTCAGCAGCTCACTAACGTTATGTGCTAATATCTCCGAGTGTTACATTTGGTTTACACAAATGTAGGAATTTGAGAAAGCCTCAGTTGGTATAAGTATAATGTATTGTAACAGTTTTGAATTAAAGTAGCTTGGGATAATGTTGTGTTTGGAAGCTGCAGGGGTTTCTTATTTAGCATAAGCTGTGCAAGGCTGGGAAGCTGCAAGGACAAATTTACACTTAGTGCATAACAAAATGACAAATTCTACTTTCAAATGAGCATTTGATGCAGAATGATTTGTAATTTACCTCATCTCCTTTACTAACAAGTCCATTACTTTGTCTTTGTTCCTCAACAGTTATGAAGTGTCTTGAAATAGATCGCCAAAAAAATTTTTTATATATATATTTGTCAACAATAACTTCTTTTATGAAGACATGTTTTTTACTTTTACAACTATTAAATGTTTATATAGTGCTTAAAAATGCTAAATAGGGGAACTTTAAACAAAGTGCTGTCATTAATTCTCTCTGAAAAGAGAAGAGTTGGCCGTGTTTTAGCAGACAGATTTCCTGTGATTGTTAATGAGATACTGTAGATGCAGTGTGATTATCTGAGCCTGACAATGTGGATGTTTACCATTACAGTGCTGTTATCATCCCTCTGAGAATCAACACCCAGCCCGCAGCTCCAGAATACGCTTTTGTTCATCCAAAAATAGCATTTGAAGAACTCAACAGCAGCATGTCTTTCTAGAGACAATGTCCACAGACCTCACTGTGGACAGATTTCAGTTTATCTTTTGGGGGGTTTTTGAAAAGAGTCTTTTGGTTGAAAAGACTTGCCCTGCATTCCCAAAACAAATACACATTTGTCTTATAAAGAAGGCAGAATGTAGTGAGACCTTTTATGACACGTTATTTGTCATCTACCATCACACTTAACACTGTTATACTTAAGAGGGGGTATTTGAATTTCAAAAGCACTTTTGTATTTTAGCAGGCAGCACAGAGCTCTTGTGTGCTCCTGCATCCTTTATGATGTGTTAATGCAATTTAATCTGTACTTTCTGACAAGCAACATTAATGCAGTAACCTTTATGCCACCAGGGTATTGTGTGTACCTAGTTAACAGTTGTTGGATGTTTTTTTGGTTTTTTTTTTTTTTTTTTTTACACTGCTGAACCAGCAGCAGCCATGTCCAGAGACATTATGTTTTCAGGTTGTCTGTCTGTCCCTCCATCTATCCTTCCATTCCATTCTCATGAACGCAATATCTCTGGGGCATCCTGAGGGCATTTCTTATAAATTGGCACAAATTTGGACTTGGACTCAAGGATTAAGTGACTAGAATTTGGTGATTTAAGGCCAGAGATCACTGTAAGCTCCCAAAACTCATATTTGGCCATATCAATATATCAATACGTTCAATATAACGTATTCCTTTTGCTAAATTCCTTCAAAGTTTTCACAGCATATATTATAAGGGTCTGGACAGATATGGATGTAAACTCTAACTTTATAGTTTGTCAGAGGCATACAGCCACAAGGCAGTAATTCTATTTTTTTTTTTTTTTACAATGGCAATGGTATATTGTACATTCTAGGTTGAGAATTGACTCTTGCCAAATAACATAGCTTTGTAATACCCTGTCTGTCAGAGCCTGCACTATTTTCAAAAAATCTTTTGAATATCTTGAGTGGTTTCAGGACCTCGTAATAGCTCTTTTTTTTCATCTCTGTTTCTCGTTTACCTTTCTCCCCTCCACTTCTCCATCCCTGTTCGGTCTTGCCAAACATAACCTATAATCTTTAAAGTTCACCCTTAAGTCAAGAACACACTAAAGCTTAACCTCTGAAATAACATTACAATAACAGTCTTTATCTCTGTATGAAATTTGATTTCAATTTGAAAGAACATGTTTTGTTTTTTTTTAACCGTTGTACACATGATACAGTGATAGAGTTTCTGGCATGTTGTGTTTAAATGCGGTACTGAAGTATTTAGTCATTTTGAATGTTACTTAGTCTAATGAAATTTGAAAATTGAGATTAAGGTGAAAAGCCTATGTCCTGTGTACATTTTGTTGTGTGGCTGAGCAGACTTCAGCTTGGTTGTCAGAGTCACTTAGAAGTGTGGTCTTACTGTAGAACATGAGCTCTGGATTCACAGCGCTGTCTTTCCTTTCTCTCTGCTTGTGTTTGAGGACGGGCTGAAACGCATTCCTTATGTGTAATTTACTTCGAGTCACAGCAATCTCTGTCACTCTCTGAGTTTGCTTCTGGGCAGGAACAAACAAGTTAACACCACGGTGACATAATAGCTAACTAACAAACTCTCAAGCACATATCCGCCTCAACAGTCATCAAATTAGGCTGATTCAGAATTGCTAAACGAAATGAGCAGCATAACACTACTATAAGCAGTAAAGCAGGAATGTACTGCAGTACATTTGCAAGTCTGTGTTTTTGGGCGTTCACACACTGTTTAGCATGATTTTTGCTACTGAGCATGTTACAGTTAAATGGCTCTTGTCCGCCTTTGTTGTTGTTCCAGACCTTTGTGCAGCACTGCATCAATACATCCACCAGGGACTTGCACTGAGAGAGGGCACTCCTTGTATCTCCCGGGATGTCCATCGCTGCTTGTTCACTATGTGATGCAATGCATGAATAGAGAGGGAGGGCGAGGTGGAAAGATAGTCAGCAAGGCCCCCCGTGGCACACGACAAGATTTATACACCTCTGCCTTGTCTCGTAAGCATCACTCCACCATTGGCCCTGGGGCAGAGTGCTCGCTGACACCTGTGTGCCGCCCGCGCTTCTCAGTGCCGTGTCATTCACCCTCTCTCATGCTGACACCAGGACTCTCTGCTGCTGCCTGTAGACATGTCAGCATCTTCCGCTCCTCTTTATGTCTCCACCTGGATGGGATTTTTTTTTTTTTCATCTGAATATGAAAGGAATTAAAAGTGGCTTTGGCCCTGCTCAGTTGTACGTGCTAATGCATTATGCGTAATTGACTCTTTTAGTTCACCTACTGCTTGACTCTTGTATACAAAACTTATTTACTTTCTCTGGTACATTCAAGTCTTAATGTATCAATCAGCTCATAAATACCCTACTTAATTATCAGATATTATTAGAGTGCTTGTGCTCAACTAGCTGTTTAGATCATCATTCCACCCTATCTGCTGTATCTAACCTTGCTGTTATCCTTTCTGTCTACATGTGGATACACCTTTATAATAATCTGCACACTTCATACACCTTCACACCCCCCTTGGCATTTCTCAGCAGCTTACAACCCTCAGGCAGAGCCACTTTGTAGGAAAGTGATAACTTGTCAGCTCTGCCTCTTCCTGGCAATCACACCGTGCAGCCCGGTGCTAGCTCCACAGAGCCTTTCAGACCCCACTCACAGTCAAAGAACAACCTGAGAAAAACCTATGAATGGGTCAGTACAGGTTATCCAGCAGCCCAGAGTTTTTACCAAAGCTGCAGCCGCCAAAGATGAACGCTGAAAATAGTCAGTAAATGTGGGCTCCAAGAAAACTGAGTATTTTGAAATCTTTGGAAAAACCCTCAACATCTCTGGAGAGAGTCACAAGGCCTCATGCAAGAACCACTCGTATAAAGAGATTTGTTCGTAAGGGGCAAGAACAGAATGAGTGATTTAAGACACCTGCTTAGAATTTTCTCTTGGGTACGTAGTAAATTCACAAGTGGTGATTGGCATGCACATGCCTCTCTCCATGAGGAAAATAAAACACTAATTTGCTCTGAAATCACAATGCCTTAATCTGAATGAAGCTGCAGTTTAAATATCATACTGAAATTTACTAAATTAAAACACGACTAAGACAAACTGACTGCAAAATGAATATTCTGTTCAGCATATTATCATTGTCATGGCTTGCCAATTTAGTGAGAGGTTTTTTAGCTTTTATGATTTTTATTGGCATATTTTGGCTCAGCAACTTATACAGTTCAGTTGCTAACTCTGCCAGCTGCTTCAGGCTCTTTATGCAGGCCTCTGTCCAATATCATCTTCTGTTGCACCTGACAGTGTAACATCACCTACTGTAGGGTATTATATTCGCTCATCTAATATGTCTGTGACTTTCACATGACCACCTCTCATATTGGTCATGGACCACTTTGCATTAGAAAGAGCATCTTATTTCATGTCAGACCATTTACTCTTCATTTCTGTCACTGAACAGTACAGTGCCTCTCTGCACCGCACTGTTAATATTTTCATGTTGTTTCTGGTGCCTTAATACAACTAGGCTCTGCTAGATGGGGTTATTTTTTTGTCTGCTGATGTGTGAAATTCAGTGATTAGAGACAGGTGACAGAGGTTGCCTTATATGGCAATTTTAGGGACACTGATTGTGCTAATGAGTGACTGAGAGGTTTCAGATAACAGTAGGAAAATGTTCTTGCATGCTGCCCATGAGGTATGCATGGTCTGATGGTTTGAAAGGCTCAAAATTAAGTATTTGGAGGGCATTCTTCCCTAGATTGGAGGGCCTATAAAACTCCCCTCGAGAGGCTGGTGCTTGCTTCTGGTTGCAGTAACTATCCGTTGTTCACCTACCTGCTGTATAGGTTACCTAGTCTGCTTTGAATAGTCACACACATGAATATGTGCTTAGCGTCATGCATCACAAACAGGGTTGGTGTGTGAAACTTGTATTCATCTCAGCCACAGCCCTTTAGCTGCAAGAGGGTTGTTTGTGTGTGTTGCGTCTCATCTGGTCAATGAAATCCCCTCCCGTGGACTGTTAATCTCCAGAACAGACAAAGGATTGCTGAAAAGTGTATTAAAAGTGAAGGGACGTACAATTAGTGACAACCGTTGTGTCACCCTCGCTTCCAGTGAGTGGCACATTTTTGTGACTGATTTAGAGTCACATGTTGGGCTCTGCTGCTCCTCACTGTGCTCACATTGTTCAAAAGCTTGCCTCTGTGTTTTTGTCAGCCTGATCCTGAGCCAAACAGGTAATCTACTTATATGGAGGCCACATTAATAAATTGGTTCCCATCACCGTGGAGCATGGTGCTGCTTCGTGCTCCGGGATGCCATGGACACAGCAATTATTCAGTGACAGCCCAACAGAACACCTAGAGGGAAATTGAACAGAAGTCATTTAGTATTATCCAAACATCACATTATTCATATGTCAATAACAGCATTGTATTTTTCGTGAAAGGCTTTGTGAGCACATGCAGTTAAGTCATTTCACTGTGGTATACACGCAACAATATTATCTCTCAGAATGGTGCTATATCATCCTCTGTCCAGGAGAATGGCTTGTATTTTCCTGAATTATTCTCAAGTCGAGATGTCCCTGGGGATTGTTTTTCACCTGAGACTGTAACTGTTGCCTCCAGGATGGATAGACGGGTCTTTTTTTTTTTTACTTATTGTCCTTCAACAATGTATTGTGTGCTCCTTTGTGTGCCTCTGAAACTTTGAGAGAGGTAAACACATATTCTATAGTGACTGCTGTGTCTTCCGACTGTCTAAAAAGTTTGTTTTACTCCAGTGAGCAGCAAAGACAGTGCCATTTATCGTCTCAATACCAGTGTATCCTCCAAGCGTCTCTGTTTCTGTGTGAATAAAGTTCTTCCTACTCTTCATCTTCACCCTGGGAAATTGGTTCAGTCTTCGGTGGGGAAGGTCTCACCACTGCGATTCCTATAAGGGGGAGCTACTCTATAAAATAATCAACCCTGAAGGGAAACTTAGGCTGACCGCACTTTCTTTCTAAGGATAATTTTATTATTCATGCAGTCAAATGTGTTGGAACTGAGGGGTCAGCAAAAACATGGACCGGAGGCGTCTCATTGCCTCTGGTCCGTGTACATAGCTTGGACTGCCAAAATAGCCCGTAACACTGACACTGACTCTATAATGGAGTCTGACTGTCATAGATTATGGTGAGAGTATTACTCCCACAACGTTGTCACAGATTTCTTACCGCTGCTGTGAATAATAGTCGAACTTTAAATGAAAACTGCAAAAGAGCCACGCACGCACATGCACAGACACACACACACGTCGTTTGCAGAGGTGAGAGAATGAGCGAGAAAGCAGTCACAGTATCACAAGAGGGTGTCACAGTGAGATGACATTATCAGCTTAAATCAGCCCTCACCGACATACCGCCAAGACAGGGTCCCCTGCTATTTATGGCAGCTGTAATTTCTGTGCAGAGTGGTGACAATCATATCTGCTGGATATGATTACACATTTGTTTGTCTGATAGTCAAGTATAGTCATTAGCTGTTACACACGTCACACTTATTGGGGCAAAAACACTCAGATCTCATTTAATATCATACCTTTTGTTTGTATATTATGTCTTATCTAAAAAAATAAAAGTCTGATCGTTAGGCCTTTGGTCAAACTTGCTCAAAGAACATTGTATTCAATATTTGATGAATTAATAAAGAAATAAGCAAGTATGAAATCAGATTTATTCCCTCACTTCTCCTTTCTATTGGACTTCTAAGCAGCCCATCCTAGTCAGGGTCTCAGCAGCAGCACCACCAGCAGAGCAGCCTAAACTTGCTTTACCCCAGAAAATTCCTACAGCTTCTCCCTGTGAAAACC
Source organism: Toxotes jaculatrix (assembly GCF_017976425.1). Taxonomy (NCBI): domain Eukaryota; kingdom Metazoa; phylum Chordata; class Actinopteri; family Toxotidae; genus Toxotes; species Toxotes jaculatrix. The sequence continues at coordinate 10,234,018 of NC_054404.1, read as the reverse complement.
CCAGTACACTCAGGAAGCTGAAAGATCTAATTCATCCATAATATACTGGGTCTGCCCCGGGGTCTCCTACCAGCTGATCGCTTCCGAAACACCTCCCCTGAAGGAGGCAATCAGGAAGCGTCTTCACTAAGGGCCCAAACAACCTCAGCTGGTTCCCCTCAATAAAAAGGAGCAGCGGCTTGATACAGAGGTTCTCTTGAATCACTGATCTCCTTGCTTTATCACGCAGAGTGAGTCCAGCCACCCAGCAGAGAAACCTCATCTCTGCTGCTTGAATCTTCAATCTCATTCTTGCGGTCACTACCCAAAGCTTGTGACTATACTTGAGAGTCGAAGCAAAGACTGAGCAGAAAAATGAGAGCTGTGCTGCCTTACGGCCGCGCTCAGATACAAAGCCAGCGTTACTTCTGCTGATGCGCCTAAACCATAATCAGTCTTGCGTGTGTTCTTATCCAGGCTACTAAGTTACTGGCAGCAGTCCAAGCAGTTGTGGATTATTTATTTATAAATATATTAAGTTACATTTTTTCCCAAAATACATTTTGAAGAATAAACAAAAAAAAGTGCTGTATTATCTGGATACTTGAGTGAAGTTAAAGTAAATGATAAAACTACAAAAAGAAATGACAAAAGAAATCAAAGCAAACCAAAATAAATGTAACAATAAATGGCTGTTGTTATTATTAAACCTTTTCCTAATTCAAAGCAGATTTGTGTGCACACTCGGTAAGACTCACTGAAACAGTGAATTCCTGGGAGGAAAAGGCAGGAAAAATAAATATTTTTGCAAATAAAGTAAAAACTAAATATATGCAGAACTGACATCACTTAACCTTACCGCTGGTCAAAATGTACGCCTCTGGTAGATAGTTCTTTCGGATATGTTATAAATTATTTATGCTTATATAAATGGTTATATAACTTACCAAACATTTACCCAGTACCCATTCTGTTCTGTGACAGTTCTCTACCAAATTTTTTTTCATGCATTAAGGGAGAATTCAGTGACTGAAACCAATCCCAACTGAACCAGTTTGAATTGATTGTAAACATTTTTTTTTTTCTTAAATTGCATTTAGATATACTGCAGCCTTTTTGTCCCTGTGATATTGGTCTGTCACTAGTTCAGGCATTTTCACTGATCTCTCAAGTTCTTACACAGTTTCTTATAATTTATGTTCTGCCTTTCCAGGTTTCCTCCAGTTAGTGAACTGGCTCCTTTTGGCACACCAGTGGGGACTATTCTGGCTGCTGCCATCAATCAAACCATCTTCTACTCCATTGTGGCAGGAAATGAATTAGGTATGTGCAATAAAGCCTACAATTCACAAACTCAAACACAAATGTTTTTTTTTTTTTTTCATACAATGCATTATAATGCTTTTCCCAACACTTCCTGCCAAACACCTTCACTCAAATTATGGCATAGGCTTTGTGTTTGAAGTACAAAGCCCTTTTTTACTCCTGTTTTTGTTTGTTTATATGTAAAGTCAACTTCTGCAAAGCGTTTTATCTGACAACTGCAGATGTCCACATACCAGATTTTCATCAAAAAAGAAAGGAAAAGTAAGCAAAAATCAATCCAAAGTCCAAAATCAGATTTTAAATTTAAATTTCTGAGAAAACTAAGATTATTTTGAAAATTGTGGGGCACACATCTTAGCTACAAGTTCTGCTTGCCCTGCCTTTGTCTAGAAGTAGAGAACATGCTTTTGGCATATTTGACACTGCTTTTTACACTTGCCGGCGAAGTCTGAAGAGCGTAATCACCCCCTGGGAGAGAGAGACAATACCCGACAGGTGTGAGGTTAGCTCCGGTCCTTAAGCCAGAAGTGGGAGACGTATCTGTGAGCTGGAGAGAGTGTAGAAGGAAGCCGTAGCCCCTTCCCCATATGTATCTCAGGTGCCCCTGCAGTGATCTGTGTCTATGTCACGTGGAAACAGGAGACAGAGTCACTTTTCCTTAGATGCTCCTGGAAACTGCAGGCAGACCTAATAAGTTCTATAAATCTGCCTCCGGGCCCCCAGCAGTAATATTCTCAGGGAAAGCAAAAGCCTTCTGAAGCGTGACCTTTTTGCACAGCGACAGAGGAGTCAGGATCTGTCCACGCCGCTGAAAGGGAAAAATAATCAGCCAGAAGCATTTCCGGGATATTTCCTTTGTCGGTGCCTAAACGTGACTAAACAGTCATTCAATTGCAAAAAAAAGCTTTCAAATTATGATATTCCTGCAGATTAGCATTTAAGCAATGTTCACTTAGAGATATGTAGTGTTTTTTTTTCCAGTTCGTCATGTGCTGTGATGTTGTTTGGTTTCAGGTCATTTTCAGGTGAACAACAGGACAGGCGTCATCTCCACAGCTAAACCCCTGGATTATGAAAATGTGACCAGCTATGTCCTCAGGGTCCAGGCAGACTCGATGGTGGTTGTCATGTCCAACCTGCGTGTGCCTTCTAAAAGTAAGAAATAAACGGGTGACTGTGTAGGTTGAGTTGTTGGAAATCAGGGATGAAATTGTGTTTCCTGTGATTCCAGGTGTTGCCTTCATATTTCATCATAATCCTCCACTGTTACAGATTATGTTTAAATCTCACATCCTATTTTTATCCTTCAAATCTCTGATTTTAAATTGACTAAAGATATACTGTATTTGGTGATTTTCATGTCCAGCTCAGCAGCTGCTTTTCCAAAGCATGCTGGAAAAGAAGCTTGACCGCTATGGCATTTGGAATTACTGCTTTTGAAATGTATTATTTGACCACCCTCTGTTCCACCTGCGCTGCACTAGCTCTATAAAACTTTTACTGCTACACTGCTAGTACTAAAGTTGAACATGAACATGTAATATATGTAGAGAGATCTTATTCTTATCTTTCAGTCATGGTAATAAATAAAACTAACCTAAAAAATATGATTTATCTCTATCATCATCGCAGCATGTCCAATGCTATCATAAATCCTCTAAATCGTTGTGTCCAAATTCATTGCAAGGGTCTAACAATCAGAAATAGCCCATTTGTTTTAATTTAGGCAGACCACCCCCAAAACGAGGGCGGGTGACAGATCATTAATCATAGCAAATTCTTTTAATAATGCGCTTGTGTGTTCCCATTCTTAAGGCCTCAGTTTGCATGAAACAAACACGGTCAAACAAAATGCTGGCCAACGACGGCCACACGCGAAGGTGGTGCTAAACACCTGACATCACAGCCTCCTCCTGGCTGCATCCCTCTGTCTCTCTGATCTCTCCACAAGAATTCAGCGGTTTTTACTTTGTCTTTGTTATCTGGATTCGCTGAGTCACACAAATAAGGATAAAGGTGGATTCTTTCAGATAGTCTTTCCTCAAAGGCATTCATGATGTTGCACTCAGGTGTACACACAAAATGTGATTGAAGTACTTGAAGAGAGCTTTAAAGAGAGGTTCAGACTTACTTTTCTCATTCCTGGTTATTGCTGCGTAAAGCGGGCATGATTGTCAGATTGTCTGTTCCAGAAAGTTGCACGAATTGTCAGACGCATCCACTGTCAGAAATGAGCTTTCATAGCTCTCTGTTTGATGCATACTTGGACCTTCAGACTGCGCTCATTGATGGCTGTAGTTCAGCTGGAATATCATTAGTCTGGTTAATATCCAGTTTACTGACAAAAGTTTTGTATAATGATGGATGAAGTACGAACAACAGATGGGGGTCCGTGCCTCACTCTCAATTCGTTTTAGCTACCAATGAATAATCAATGACTTACTCTACCTGCCTCTTTCCTTCTCGCACCGTCTATCTATGACATACTAATGACAGCAATTGCAAGTACAAAATACTCACACACACACACTTTTTCACAAGGAAGAGAGTTTAACTGGAATCTTCAGGCTGACAACCTCTTTTGGCAGAGTGTGGAGAAACCTTTTCTTTTCTCACTTGTCCTACTTGTATTATTGTAATGCAGATCAGGGCTCCATGACAGGGAACATCTCTCCTCTTATTAATGAGTCTTTATTGAGTTTAAATTATCAGAGCATTACTTGGCTGATTTGTCAGGTAGATTATCTTAGCCCCATTAGGACTCATGCACTGTATTCGCAATGCACTTGGCCAGTATACACACACACACATGCATACTCAGACAGTCATATCTGCACGCACACATATAACAAGGCCAGATTTAATTAAACATATTTTCAAAATGATAATGCGCTCATAGGCACACTCGAGCTTACTCTGAGCCTGAGCAGCAATCCGTCCTCTTAATGGACCTGTTTCTTTCATGCATTTGTATGAGTGTGTGTGAGAGTGAGAGACGAAGGAGGGAGAGGGGGAGGTTGTGTTTGTGTTTTTTGTCCTGATACTCTGAGGATGGAATATAACCACTTTCTACAAAGAGAGGGAAGAGAAAGAAACTCTGCAGACCTCTTTTCCATCCCCGGGAGTCTTCCCTCCATGCCTCGTGCTACAGCTTGTGTGCCTGTAATCTGATGTGCTGTGTTTTTGTTTGTCCAATTCCCCTGGTGCATCCTTAGCTCCAATGCCACATGACTTTACATTTTTGTATGCCGCCAGAAGAAAAATGGTCCTTGACACTGCATTTTTTATTTTTTTATTTTTTTATTTTTTTTTAACCTAAACTGCAGTGTTGGAAGGATTTTTGCGCTGTACATAGTATTTATGCTGTACATTGCATAGGTGTAACTGTGACAAATTAAGGGGAGAATGTTTATACTTAGTGTACGTGTGTTTTCCTTTTAAAGGGACAGGATGAATATTTCAATAGTCTCACAAAAAGACCAGTTAACCAGCAAATTCAGAATGAAAATATCAAATTTTCTGCCTCCTTTGCCCATTTATTACTCACTATTTTTCCTCTAACACCATGAAAATTCTCACTGCCTGATTATTGGCTGCCCTTCAAAATATTATTCACAATAATGGTCAAAATGCTTGCCTGTTAAACTTTCAGAGCTGTTTATTGATGGTATTGTCGTGCACCAAAGTTGTGGAGACAGCAAACTTTTCAACAGTAAATGGTGCGAGGTAGACATCACTTAAAAATAATGCCATAAAAGGCACAATTATATCATCATGTTTAGTATTTTACAGAGCCATATTTCACTTGGAGTGTGAGTGTTTACTAATTGATTGGTAAACAGAACGCAAAGCGGCTCAGTTGTTTTTCCTGATTTACCTTTCGGAGGCAGAGAGAAGTCGTCAACATACTTCAGACTCAAAACTGAATATTTGCTGTGATCACAGTAAAATTAACCTCCTGCTTATTGACTCGAAGTTGTCAGCTCCACCAAACCAGCTTCTCATACCTTTTCATTAGAAGGGGTTGAGTTAGGACTAAAGGAATAGGTCTCCAGCATGATTACAAAGCTTCTTAAATAGTTCTTGCAGTGTAGCTGAAAGTTATTGCTAAATGAAGAGGAATTTTCAAAAACTCACTCAGTCTGTCTTTGGTCAAAATGAAACCAAGCAAATAACATTTCAATTTGAATCGGATTTCAGTCAGATTTCAAAAGCTAGGTGAATCTGATTCCTCAGTTCCAAAATAAATAAAATTGCTTTCAAAATTGGTCAAATCACCCATCCTCAGATGATAAAAAACGACATAAGTATTACTTTATTAAAAATTGGTGATGGCTTGCCAACCGCATCTTGCTTGAAAAAGCTTTGTTGACATTCTGTGATGTTTTCAGCGATGACTAAGTTGCAAAGTATTCTAGGAAATGATCTCAAACTCTCTTTTGAAGTTGTGGACCAGCTGATGTCCATGAAAAAATTACATTGACATGTCAATTTTGGGGCTAAATTGTGCAACATTTGATCAATGCCAGCTTGGATGACTTCATAGATGTGTTTATTCAACAATTAGTGGCCGTGATGATTTAAACTTTGTGGGCTTGTGTGTCCCAATTCTCATTTCTTGAGGGTATGGCAATCCTGGGTTATCAGATGCTTGAATAGTTACACTGAAGTACACAGACTGGAGTTAAATGCTTCATGTTTTTGTTTCACATGAACTGACAAAAGGGGAGCAGGTTTTAGATTCATATCAGATCTGTATTTATGGCGAAAGTGACTTGAATGCATTCAAATACTTTTCCATTTGCTTTTTGCAGCCAACACAGCCAAGGTGTTTATTGAGGTGCAGGATGAGAATGACCACCCTCCCGTCTTCTCCAGGAAGCTCTACATAGGCGGCGTGACAGAAGACACCAAGATCTTCAGCTCTGTGCTCAAGATAGTGGTAAGAAAACATCAGCTTTGGCCTTTGTTTGTGTTGGTTTTTGTATCAGCATACATTGAAACATGCCGAACCTAAAAGTGTCCGATTCTGCTCCCACTTCATTCAACACTTACCCTGCAGCCATGGTGGGAAAATTGAGCTGATCAGATGATCAGCTCTCTGCTGCACAGTTTCATCTCCTCTCTTATCGCTCGCTACATCTCTTCCTCAATTTCGCTTTGCCTCACTGTCTGCCTTCTCCGCGAGCAGGTGGGATCAGAGTGAGCTGATCGGTGTAATCCCAGTATGTTCACAGAGGCATGGCTGGACATCCTGTCTGATTATCAGCCTGCTCTGCCAAGAAGGTTTCACTCGTCATCCTGTGTACTACACTATGTCTATTTTCTTTATGCGTGGGTGGGTGTTAGTGTGTACTTAGGCTTGTGTTTGTGTATAGAGCCCTTGCAAACCATTGCCTGCAATGCCTACATGTTTCTAGTTTTTCGTCTTGGGTTGTTTCATTTGTTATTGAGGTATACAGCATCTAAATACAGCCATGTAATTTCCCCTGGGACTGGGGGGTGTCATCTCATACTTATTCCTCAAAATCCTACTTTTGTAGGAAATTTCCCTTCAGTGGGGGTTATGAGTTTAAAACTTTTGTTAAATTATGTATTTCATCTCTTTATACTTCAAGTAATCATGGATTTCTTGATTAATAAGCATAAGCTATTTTTTTTTCCTGTCATGAATAACTTCAGACTAACACTTTAGGACTGAGTAACTTTGCTGCCTTCCGTGATCAGCCCAAACATCTTAGTGCCACTGATAATGCATTCAGTCTGACTTTCCCACCACAATAATGGTGGCAGTGCTTGAGAGTAAAAACATATACTCTACATCAGCTTTCAGATTAGCTTATAACTGGAAAAAACAATAATGTGAAAGTAGCTTGAGGGGTGTTTTTCACTTTTTTTTTTTTATTCCCCAGAGCACAACTTAGTGTAGGCTAACCAAGACTAAGCTGTGATGCTATCAGTGTCAATAATAATGACTATTTTGTTGCAGTTTAGCTGAAGGAAATTGATGGCTATCTAATCCTTAGGAGATAATCAGCCTTGTAGGACAGCTACCCTGTACCTTGAACCTGATTTTCAGCTGAGAATTATCTACTTAACAATAGAAAGAAGAAATCTGTCCAAGTGGAAATGTAAATGGATTTAAGGCTGTTTTTATCGCTCATCTGTTTATTCCTCTCATTGGTTTGCCTGCAAACTATGTGTAGCTTATTCGTGACCACAACACAGCACAGACCAGCAAAATCGTTATAGTGAATTATGTCCAAAAATATTTTGGACATGAAAGGAAATAGCATTTGGGAGGAACTGTAGCCAGTTTAAATTAAACTGGGGCCTGGCCAGAAACATGGGAGCTATTTACAGTAAAATGGACACTGGACACAGGCCAGTGGTATCTAGAGCATGTTTAAGAAAAGAAGTAGGTAAAATATCTAGCAGGCAAGCTAAGGAGTACAAAGGTCATGAAGGAAGATTAATAAAAAGTATTTCAAACCTTCTGGCAGGTCTGAAAATAAGCCAAAATCATCAAAGGATGAAGCTGGTCATATATCTCTGTCCTTATTAACAAAATGGGCCAGAAATTTGTTGCTGTCTGAAAGTAAAAAGATAAGGATTTCAGGGGAAGCCGGGGATTATATTCATTTATTGATGGTTTCAAATTAAACTCTGGGCTTGCTTTTACTGCAAGTAGTGAGCTTAACCTTAATCTTTATGTTATAACTTATAAAAGCTCTTTTAGGACACAGACAACTTCTCCTCAAGGACTTGGTAAAGCTATGTGAATCATTCTTTATTTCATCTGACAACTTTAAACCTGGGCTAAGCATATATACATATATACACATACATGCATACACACAAGACATATGATTGTACGTGAAGAGATGTCAACATAGGAAATACAGTTCCTATCAAAGTAATAATATTCCTCAAACATGTCAGCACCTGCAGAAAATGTCAAACACATTAATATAGCGTAAAGCATTATTGAACAACAAGCATTATTTGAACAATAACCCAACAACTCATCATTACATGTACATTATTACAATAACAATTCCTGCCCTGATGTTTATTACATTATGTGGTTTATTACAGTTCTAATATCTTTATTTTCACAATTAGTAAAAGCCTCAATCTATATTTCAAATACGTTCCTCCATCCCCAAAATTTAAATCTTCTTGAACTGACAAGCAGTCAAGACTAACACAAAGACTAACATTTGACAACCAATAAATAAGTGTTATTAATGTTTCTTCATGGCCATTTTTAACAAAAACACAAAACAACCATTTATTTTAATTTGTAAATTGCTATGAAACTCTAACCAAAGATTAGTGTTTAAAGCTGTTCTACTAGAGGGTATTGCAATAACACTGTAAATTACAGACTGGAAATTCACCATTCACAATTAATTACACAGTTATGTTCCTGGCAGAAATTCATGCATAGAAAATCCAGGGGGCCTGAAACTGTGACAATTCTGGAATTAACTGAAACTCAGAAGCAGAGAAAATCACAGGAGATGGTTAAAAAAAGTTAAAAACAGCAATGTCTTTCTAGGTAAGAAAGTATACAAAATAAAACAGGAAACCAGACAATGTGAAATAAAACAAGATGGTACAGAAACATGATGTCAGCGATTGGATTCAGTTAAATCTGCAAGTTGTCAGAATTTTTATACCTGAAACAGGGATGGAGGTTATTGTAAGTTTCAGAGCAAAATCATTTCTACTGTGCAGTGGTTTAAACCACCCAACCAGAATCCCTTGTCTGTTTTTCCCTGAACTTGGAATAGACACCAAAGTGTAGAATTATGGGTCAAGTGCTATCTATAATTTCCCCGAGGCCAAGGCTTCTTTAGAGTATGGCTAGTTCGAAGCGTTTGCACTTGACTTAATTAGTAATGAAGCTGAGCGCCCCTTTCTCTGGAGATAATCATTAGAAATATCGTCAACATTTGGCATATTCTGACACTTCGGACCTTGTGCTACTTTGCCCTTGGCCAGAAATAGATAGTCACATAATATAGTCGCAAATAGGCCCAAGCAGCCAGTGGCAGACATTCTAATGTAAGCAAGCGAACTTTGCAGTGTCAGACAGGCTTGCCTTATTTGTTTAGGGTTTGTTGTTTTAAGGTTTAATTTCAGTGGTGTGGAATAGTTAAGACGAATAGTGGAATAGTTAAGAGAAGTCTGATTACATGATTACACCCTGCACTAGGTGGCACTTTCTCTGCCCTTTTTTTTTTTTTAAAGCAGTAAGGGATTTCTGGGTAGCCAGATGACAGCCACTCTCTCTCAGCTCCCTCCTTCGCTGCTTGGCATCTTATTTTAAACATAGTGAAAAGCTTTTTAAATCATGAAGGAGATGCCTTAAGCCTTCAAAGCTTTTTATTAAATGTATTCTTTTGGTGTCGTGAGGGATTTTTAATGTAAACCATCAGGATTCATACATTTTCACTTGGCAGGTTTGGCAGGTTATAAACAAACCTGACTCTGTGACAGTTTTTCCTCCTGTGTCCATAGCTGCTTTTAAATGGTCTGCCCTACATGCATGATGCTGTTTATATACATATACACACATATATATATATATACACACACACACACACACACATATATATATTTGGTAAAACTGTCTTTACTGAATGAGGATATCTCTCTCTCTCTGTTGATTTATGCAGCCCTTTCATTGGGAATTTGCTAACCCCTCCCCCTCCTCTGCCAATAGCTGGAGGGAAAAAAAAGAGATTGCTCCTATTTATCAGTGTCACTTGCCACAGACAAGCACTCTGAAAATGAATGCCTGTGTGTGAGCTCAGTGGCCAGTCAGAACTTGTGCCTCAGAGGTCGATGGGAGAACAAAAAGGTGGTTTTGTCTACTGCGACATAACGTGGTCTGACAAGGTTCACGCAGCTTATGATCTTCATAAATTATATGTTGTGAGGATGAAATGGTTTTTACTCGTTGTTTTCTTTTCCCCCAAATCACCAAAAAATCAAAGTCAGCACTAACATTTAATAGATTTCTCAAAAAAAAAAAGCAGCTATAATCAATATTTTTATAATAACAATGTATTGGATGACAGCGTTCATTGTGAATGATACCAAAGGCATCACTCACAATGGTGAACCTACAAAGAATTATCACATGAATCTGCAGCTCGTCTTGGCTTTATAGAGGTTTAAAGTGACTTTCACCCCTTTGTTTTCTGCCACACAACTTTTCTCTTTTGGGTACTTGCTCAGCACGAAAATGGCCGACAGACGCAGTTAGCGTGTAGCTGGTGAACATAGTGGAGCATTTAGCGGCTAGTGAGAGCCAGATATTTCCCTCAGGATTTGGTAGAGACGCAAAACAGAACTAAAAGAGAGTGAATGTTGGACCAGTGGAATATAGGTGGCCTAAAACATGACTCCAAATGAATGATAATGTTGCGCTGTAACAGTTGGAGGTGTAAATAAGCAGTAATTGCTGACATCTTTTCTACGTCAGCTTAAAATGTATTCACAATGTGATTCTACTAACCCCAAGTTGTCAGAGAGACATATTTAAAAGATTAAAAAAAAAAAAAATCAAATTTAAAGTTAGGAAACCTTTCCTCCTCTTTAGCCTTTTACAGTGGATAACAATGGATAAAGCTGCAGCAGCATGAAGCAAACCACTTCAGATAATTTATGAGACTCCAGCTGCAGCTCTCTTCCCTCTTGTCAGCTGCTTTAACAGAACACCTGCATGGGAAAAAAAATTATAAGCAAATATCTCCACCAGTAGGAGCACATCATTTAAAAGCTCCACTCTTTTACCCCCTGTTTTAGTGTGTTGTGATGGCTGACTTGTTAATGGAATGTGCCAAACTGTCAGTGTTTCTCACTTCAGGCAGCTGCAGTTGTTATAATGGCTGTGGTTATATGGTTAATGCTTATAACGGTATAATGGTTGTCCATCAATGGCTCTGACACAACATCAACATGTCTTAACACTATGGGAACAAATCGTGGATGCATGAAAAGGATATGCTGCCCCAAAGGAAAAAAACAGTCTTAACCTCCAGTTATGTAACCAGACAGCTCTGATGGTCTGTTGTTATAAGAAAATAGAATTGGTTTTTTTTGTCATATGTCTGCTGATTCCTGTGTGATAAGTAACAGGCAGATTGATGCACCATAGGGGAGTGTATGGATCAAATCAACACTGAATCACACAATAAAGAGAATCCTGTCTGCTGTGTTTTCTGTTTAGTCTTTCGGTCTTATTGCTCTGCCACCCCATTCACTCATGTCGCAGCAGGTGTTTCCTATCCGCTGTCAAAGGCAAAAATATGTCCTGTGATATTGCTGATTGGGAAGTGGCCAGAAGTGCAATATGCTTGGAACCAAACAGCCCCCATCATGGTCAAATGCTCAAACTAGTGGTTGGTGGATGTCAGTTCTAAAACATCTCAGGCTGCATTCAAACCTAGCCTAAAATTTCTAAATCATATGTTTCAAAATATAAAGTCCACTTTTTTCCCCATTACGGTGTGAATTACTATTTATTTTTCTTAATGCTCTCAGTAAAAGACTGATGTTTTCATGTCTAATTTTTTATGCATCTGCTACATGTGCATTATAGGCCACTGACAAGGACACCGGGAATTACAGTGCCATGGCATACCGCCTGATTATCCCACCCACACCAGAGGGACAGGACAGCTTCGTCATTGAGACTTACACAGGAATCATCAAGTCGGCCATCATGTTTCGGAACATGCGCAGGTCCTACTTCAAGTTTGAAGTTATTGCCACAGACAACTATGGAAAAGGGCTGAGCAGCAGCGCAGAGGTGGTGGTGAGTATCCAGTATGGTGCCTTTTATGGCGTACATATATGTTTGAAAAGATCAATAAAACATATAATATATATAGTGTGTACACTGGCAAACACCCTGTTAGAACTTGACTTACATGTCACCTGCACACCAGTGGTATATTGATTGCGTGTGGTGTGTGGCTTCCACAGCAGGGTATCTCTGCAGTGGGCAGTGTTTGAAGTATGGGTTGAGCTTGCAGTGTCCTCTGTCTACAATTCAGTGGTATGGGAACATTATTAAAAGGACATTTCACCCATTTTACATCAGACATCAGAGCTGTATCAGTCATCTCCTTATTCCTCTTTGGCAGAAAGCGACCCAAAATGTTGAATTAGTCTTTTATTTAAAAAAAGGTCTGTGTTTAAAGATACTCTCAAACTGTATAATGTGATGAGTAGGGTCCCGTGTTGTGGAACTAGACCCATACTAGGGAGTGACTGAAAAAAAGGATATTTTGGCCCTTCTGTTTTCTCCCTCAAGCTGTTCTACTTTATGGAGGTGCAATAGTAAATCACTGAAGTACCACTTTAACATGTTATTGGTTTTATAGAGTAATGTTTTATGAGGTAGAGTTGTAGGCATGAATGGCTGTTTTAACAATTTTTCTGTCAGTATATCAAAAAATGTCAGCCATGCAGCACAACCACAAACTACATATATGTGAAAGTCATTGAAAGTTTTTCTTCTCTTTCTGGTTTATTGTGTGACTAGTGATTTTGTTTACTCAGTGCTAAATGTTTTGGTTGCAGTCAACATGTGGCCTTCGCCACTATCTCACAAACCAATTAAATGCTGTCTTTCAGCCATGTATATTAACTCTGTACACATTATGGACATCTGTGTGTGCCCATGTGTGTGTCTGTACGTTTGTCTAAGTGTGGGTCCTCTCATCTCTGTGTGCATTTCTTTTTCCCAATAATTTCCCTACGCACCCGCTGTGATTGGGCTCAGCTTTGCCCCCAGTTCAATGCTCATTTTTCCTGACTGTGTGCAGGCTTATTTTTCGTTTCAGTGAAATATGTCTGGCTAACAAGCCTCTAACGAGGCAGAAGGAGGGTCTGGGACATTGCCTGGGTATGAGAGAGCAGCGAGTGCTTAACCATGGTGCTCGTTAATTTTCAAGGGGAAACCTAATTTCACAGGAGCCGCTTGGGAGATTTGGCTACAGTGCACAGAGGCTGTTGCCTATGCACTTAACTGTGGCATCAGAATTAGGCCCTGTTAAGTTTGCTGCATGGCACCAATACAAGCAGGCAATTAGAGGGTCTCATTTGGTTCACCAAACAAAGCATCTGAATAAGTTGACCAAACTCACAGTAGGACATGCGGATAACTGATTTGTTTACCTGTATTTTCTGCTGTCCTTTTTACCTCCTGGTCCTTTCATTCTCTCCCTCCTTCTGTCCTGCTCTGTCAGGTTTCCGTGGTCAACGCATTGGACATGCAAGTTGTCGTGTCCACTGTCCCACCCACTTTAGTGGAAGAGAATAAGGAGCAGCTCATTAGGTAAGACAACATTTAACATGATTGGAAAATGAAACTAAATTACCCTTTTATTAAATGAGACGAAACCAATATGTACTCCTAGCAACAGTGTGCTAGGAGTACATTTTTCTGTTAATTTGACATGAAGCAAGCTACTGTGTAATTAGAAGGTAAAACTGAAAATATTTCTTTCACCAGATGCCCATCACCACATCTCCCCCCTTACTCTCGTCGATTCAGCATATTATTTTCCAGTACATTTCATTGCCCTCTAATATTCCTTTTTTTAAAGCAATTTCCTTGGTAGAATTGACACTGGAAAACTAATTGCAACTTTTTGTATATTGTTTTGCCCACCAAAAAATGAGGTGAACTTGGTTCAAGGTAGCACTTTAATTTGGATACAGAATTGTTTTTGAGGACTGGAGTTGTGTGCATGTTTCAGCTTGTACCAAGAAACTATCAAAAATAAACATGGGCTAATAAAAAAAATCTGTGTTACGTAAATCAGTTAAGATCATGGATTAGCCAATGAGACAGTTGAGTCCATCCTCTAGAGCCTGTTTTTCTTGTCCAAATTAATTAATGATAGAGATTCATGAAAGATCTTTTTGCAGCTCTTGGGGCACAGTGTTTAGCCTAATTAGTTCATCTGAAAGGCAAATGGGTGTTAATAGTTGTTTTTCAAGAGCTTGCTGTGTCTCTCCCACACAAGTGACACTGCTGTTTAGGCTGAAAAACATACACATTAGTCATGTTAAGCTCTTTGCAGTGATGTCATTTGAGAGGTCTGGGATTTTGCACAGTGCTGGTGATGATCCAGGGCCATTTTACCTGAGTGCTTCAACTGTTTATCCTCTTTGGCAAAGGTACACTGCAAGGCTTTCCTTTATTGGCTGTAATTTGAGGTGTGGATTTCTCTCTGCCTGAAAAGGATTATCAGAGTCTTGCTTTGCCAAGAGCCCAGTGTGGAGAAGCTGCCCAATGGGACAATCATTGCCAGAGTGCAGTACTTAAGATTGGTGGCTCTCATATTGTTTTGGGCCCACAGATGCCAGAAATGGTTTGTGCACCTGAATTTTGGCTTGTATGTAGGTCTGGGCATTAACTGGTTTTTAGTATTTATGCCTATATTGTTTTCTTTATATGAGTTTTACTGGTGTTTTTTTTTTTTTTCTTCATTTCAGTATTCTAGAGCGCCACGTCCAGGACCAGATTCCAGGTGCCAAGGTGATTGTAGAGTCAATTGGGCCGCGTCGTCATGGCGACGGCTTTGAACTAGAGGACTACAGCAAGTCGGACCTGATGGTGTACGCCATTGACCCGCTCACGAACAGGGCTATTTCACGCCAGGAGCTCTTCAAGTGAGTGGGTGAATTGTATTACAAAAAAGTGCATTTGGTTTAAATCGATGTCCTAATGCCCCTGATGTGCTGCGTGTTTTCCTGGCAGTCTCTCTTTGCCCTCTGTGCACACAGTGAGTCAGCAAATATCTCTTTCTCAGGTTTCCCTTGGCTTCCTCTTCAAGACTGTCTCCACTTTTTCACTGCCTTTATATTCTTTGTAAGACTTTGATTGTCCTGCAGGTGCACCGCTTCTGTCATATGTCATAGGAAAGGGGCAGATTTAAGGGAGAGAAGGGATGGAGTGAGGTTAGGGAGGGACACAGTGAGATTCAAGCAGGGTGTATTTCAATCAGTCCATCAATCCATCCTGCCAGTGCCTCCGAGGCTGTTCCAAGGGTCTGGTGATACGCCAGCAATACGTTTTATTCCTTTTGTTTGGGGACAAAGGGATAGAGAGACAATTCCTCTGTGCCCAGGGTCTGTCTGAAATAGTGTGCTAAAATACTGTTTGACCACAGAGAGGCCATGTTCTCATGCTATTAAAGTACCACAGCGAAAGTGCCTACAAGACATTTTTTCATCCCGTCAATAGAAAAAAAAAAGGATTGGGCCCAAGCTGGCATCTTAGAACAGTCTTGTACTCACCTTTTTCACGTTTCTTAGCCTTTCTGTCAAACCTATCAAACACCAATCTTAAAAAGCCAACTCCAGCAGACCGTGAGAGTTGCCAATCAATATGAAACACTTGTCCCCTTCATCCTCTACCAATTTGCTCTCCTGCTTAGCTTACTCTGAGCTATCTGACACCATCTTCTGGCTTTATTTCTCCTTATCGGTGTTTGCTGTTCATTCTGTTTTGTATGTGGCTCCTAAGAAACCTCCACCATTCACTTTGGAATGAAATTGTGACCATTTCAGCTCATTTGGAAGTCCTCCACTCAGATGACATTTAGAGGTGCTTTGTGGAACATACTAAATTAATCTATAAACATTATATTAGTGTCCTTGACAATCAGATGAGTGCCACAGCATTTCTTAAGTGGGGGATTAAGGCTGCACCCATGAGGAGGGTGTCTTAAAAACAGCTTTTTTTCAACCAAAAGTCATGAACATTGCTCTGATCTTAAGTGGCAGCTTTTGAGAGAGCCGAGCTAATTTTAAAAGAGGCTTGCAACATCCCTGCTTTAAAAAGAATCAGCTTCCTTAGATACAGATACTGTCAGGAAAGCCATTTAGAGTAGAGGAGAAAGACTTTTTTGCATGCTTTTTATGCATGCAGTGCATGTCTGACAGTGTTGTGCGGTAACTGCATGTTATATATCTGCGACTTGGCTGTCAGATCACAGAGGCGGAAAGACAACATAGTGAGTGGATTCTTGCTTTGTGGAGTGTCCTTATGCCACCTTGAATACAGGACTCTCCACCATTTGAGCCCTCTAGAGGATAGACTGCTGGAGAGGCCAGTTAATAACTTTCATCTCCACTCATTTATTCACATATAGAAAAACAGAAATGACAGTAATTGGATGTGGCAGTCTGCTCAGTCCTTTGTAATTTAAAGTGTTTGAAAGCCACTTTGTAGCAACTGGTTATTGTTACTGAATAACACTGGGACAGCAGTGGGTGGATTGCTCGTATGCATGTGCTTTTTTTACTACAACACTGATGCAAATTCTGCTGTAAGTGTGTAATCACCTACACTGTAGGTGTGAATCAATACATCTTGGTGGAAAGGTCATTCTAAATATTCAGTTTATATTTTAAATGTACAAAATCATTTACACTTTAACATAAGTGCACTGATTCTCAGTCATTTTTATTGCACTCATAACGTGATGATCTAAATTACTAGATGTCACTGACATCTCTCAGCAAATGAGGTATTTAAGCCTGTGCAAATTTTTTTATTTTTTTTTTTTTAGTATCAGAAACAAATTGGAAACAACCTTGACATATCATCACCTTTTAAGATGCTATGCCGAATATGTCAGAAAACAGTTATTTACACATCCAGCAGTTACAGACAGCAAATTTAAAAATAAATAATAATACATCAAATTTGTATAGCGCTTTTTTGGGTACTCAAAGACGCTGAACAGTGGAGACAACAGTAGAACAACAATGGTAACAGTAGTATTTACAGGAACAGAAAGACAAAAAAGACAAGTGATGAAGAAATGAAGTGGTTCAAGGATATCAAACTCTTTTGCTGCTGAGTGCTCCACTGTGTTTGCCAGCTGGTCTCTGTCTCTGTCTGTCTCCCATTTGGTGCTGAGCAGGTAGTGTACAGTGAGTTTTTAGAGCTTTTTCAGTGAAAACGGCTGCTTGCTGCCAAAAAGGATGCTATGAGAGTGAACCAGAGCAGTAAAGTTGCAGGCGAGACAGCTAAACAATGAGCTAAAACTCACTATAAAGTGGTTTTAATGTTGTCATTTAATACATTGTTCCTGTAAACATGTTGAATATACAACCTTTAAATTAAAAACTCTTTGGCTCTGTGCTGCTATAAAACCATTTTCCCTCCTGTTCTCATTATTTAATTAAATCACAGATTTCTTGATGGGAATGTGCTGGAAATCAACAAGGAGTTCCAGCCGTACCTTGGCGAGGGTGGCCGCATCCTCGAGATCCGATCTCCAGACATTGTGGCCAGTGTGAAGAAAGCAGCTCAGGCTGTGGGCTACACAGAGGGAGCTCTCCTGGCTCTGGCCATCATCATCATCCTCTGCTGCATCCCCGCCATCCTCATCGTCATGGTCACCTACAAACAGTGAGTATTCTCGCCTCAGTGATTATCAGTGGCTTCTGTAATCGATTAATCATCTTTAACTGGTTGTCAGAATATTAACAGGGAAATAGATTTTAATTAAGCTGATCATTATCTTGAAAGATAGTGTTACATTCGCTTTTAGGTACAAGTTCGCTCCTCACAGACAAATCGGATATTCATTGTTTGATTGTTAACCATTGTTTACATCTCTACCCCGTGGCCTGTTAGAATAAAGTCAGCAAAAGTACAAACAGCACTGCTGAAAAGTGCACTTGTCACATATTTAAGATAAAGTGAGAGCTCTTCTTGCTTGTTTTCTTCCTTTTTGTGTGTGTGTGTGTCTCTCTGTCTCTCTCACTCTCTCTTCCTCTCTATCTCTTCCTCGCTCTCCCATCAGACATGCTGACTGCGCACTCTGCTGGGCTAATCTCCCTGCTCATGCTCTGTGAAAGCAGATTAATTAACACTCGTTTGTGACAAATACCTACAGCCAATTGTGACCGTCACAGTGCGTCTTCACGCTACTTAATCACCTCTGCCCGATGCACACGCAATAAACAGTTCTCTCGCTATCTGTGTGGCTCAATCGCTCTCACTCACGCGTCACACGCGGTGCAGATCACAAAAAAATATGATGCTTTTTGTCTTTAAAGCATCACTCACACTGGTGAGGGAACTGAACCCTAAGCTGGCAGGAGTCGAGGCCCTTATCCCCTCTAATCGTTGGTATGCCTCAAGTGTTCCAATATAGGATGATGTTTGGGAAATGTTTATTCACGGCAGATGGGTGGAGTGGTTGTCCTTATGCAAATGCACCGACCAAACACACAGCAGAAAGCTGTTGATGGTGACATTAGACCTAACACACAACCTGTCATAGCAGATGGCGCTTTGTTGGTGGCGACATTACTTTGGTAAAATTAAATGATTTAGGAAATAATTTTCTCATTTTTGTGTGCCCACATTTGAATGAATGCAATATTTAAAACACAAATCTGTTTATTCATGTGGAATAATTGAATTTTTGTTGTGAATAAGTAATGGTGATATGAAGTGTAGATGCAATGGTTACTTTTTGCATGTAGCCCTGCAGTCGCTGCTGGAGGCTTGAGTGCTTCCTACTTTGCATAGAAATTGAAAAGAACATACAGAAAGTTTCTCTCTTGTTTCTCCAGTTAAATATAGTATGTTGTACAAAGATCTGACTTTGTAAGGAGTAAGGACTGCATGAATACTGCTCATTATTTTCCCTAATGTGTCTGTGTTTTAAAAAGACTTGCCAATATTAAATACTTCCTAGAGTTAAATTTGTATATAATTACAGTTTTGCCAAAATGATGTAATTATGTCATTATTTTTTTCTCGCTCTCCTCTTGTCTCCTTTCCTTTCTGCTACATCAAAACTTATCTCCAGGTTCAAAGAGTAAGTAATAATTCCACTTCATGTTTTACAAGTGATCGCTGTTTCATTGCTTGAAGTGTGTGTGCGTGTGAAGTAGAGTTTCTAACGTCTTCATTATTCAGTAGTTATTAAAAGATTGGTTGGATGTGTGAAGATGATGCTAGCTAATGCCACCCTTCTGAAATGTCTCCAGCATAATGACATGAAGCAACACTGATTCAACTTGTAGGTTACAGAATGAATGTTTAATTTGGCAGAACAATTTCTCTTCGTGTGGAAAATCCGATGAATTTCAAAAGAAAAATCAGCCCAAAGTCAACAAGACTCATAGTTCTGTGCTAATGTCCTTTTACTCAACTCTAACATTACACTTGTCATTGTTAAACTCACTAGTTAAGAAAAGTGTAATCTTGCAGAATGTAACTCTTAAAAGACGTCATTGAAAACTAATAAAAGCTAATTTCTAAAATTACTTTTTAGCTGTTAGATATCATACAAGTCAGTGTTATGGAGATATTGCAGGTATCTTTGGTTGTCTTCAACAACCTCAAAAGAGAACTTCTGAGTTACAGGTCTATATAGTTATAACTTCACTGCTCCCTTGCAATCTAAAACATTCTTGTTTTGTTCTCATGTTTAAAGCTTAATTTATCAATATTTTTTGGTATTAATACTGAAACAAATGCCTCCCTTAAGGAGTTGCTAGTGATGCCGATCCCACTAAGAATCAACACTTGCAGCTCTAAGACGTTTTCACATTAAATCAGTAGTAAGCCAGTAGAGCCAGATGTTTTTCTCAGGAGCTCGAGGAGCTATTACTATGAACTATTTCAAACTAGGACTGTGCTAGTCCCATCATATCTTTATACATGACTAAAAATAATAGCTTCAGTTCTACCACCACTTCCTGCATATGCCTCTCTCTTTCAAAACTGCTTTGTGAAAACACATGGTTAATTCATGGTAGAGACTTAATGCATAAGTGATGTATCTGGCATCTGCTCACTTTTTTAACCACACTGTTCTAGAAAGGAGGAGTTCGTTCCTAACTACATTAAATGTGAACAAAAGAAAGGCTGATATTTTTGGTATTTTGGGTTGATTTTTTTTTTTTTTTTTTTTTTTTTTTTTTGCATGTTTGTGTATGAGGTTTTTAATATTCTTGTTTTTTTTTTTTTATGTGGATCAAAAACACCTATCTTTGTGACTGTAAATGTTAACACTTTGTGCAGGCGACAGGCAGAGTGTGCCAAAACAGCCAGGATTCAGATGGCTTTGCCACCAGGAGGGAAAGCACCTCCTGCAGGGGCTCCCAGCACTAACCTCTATGAAGAACTGGGCGACAGCAGCATGTGAGTCAACCCTGACCCTCTATTATCTGTGTCCTATCCCACCCGTCCCACCTCTTCCCATGAAAAGCAGGTATTGTATTGTGCTCTGCAGGTTCCTCTCTTTGAATATCATCCAGTCTACCCGCTGCTTTCAACATATTAGTAGCTGCATCAATGGATCTCTCTGCTCTGTGGCTTTCAAACCGTGATCCACTTTAGATGTCTGCTGTCCACTCTGTATGCCGCAGCACAGCTGGTGATTAGACTTTAGCTTATGTATGTGTTTCTAATTTGACTGTGTATGCATTTTTGCAAGAGCTTCTCTCAAGGTAAGTATATGCCGAAGTTCATAAAATACCACGTAATCTACTGGAAATAGAAACACAAGAAATACAATAGAAATACACAATCTGCTCCATTCTTAATAATTACAATTGGCTGAAATTACTTAAAGCCTTCCTTTAATTAATACCTACACTGAAATGCTTCCAGAGGGAAGCTGGGATGTTTTGCCATCAGCATGATCAGAATCCACCTTTCATGTTAAACACTACTTGAAATGTGTAATGAAATGTTATTGCATGCGGATTAAATGAGGTTGAATAGAAACTGCGCCCCTGCTGGCTTTAGTAATTTTGATTTACATCACGTTAAAGCAATACTGCTACTAACATCATAATATCTGTTGAAAAAAAGAAACAGAAAATGGAAATTTAATGGAAAGCTATAAAGAGCTTAAGACAGGAGGCAGATATTGACCAACTCTCAACAACAGACAGGAGTTTTTGATTTTGAAGCAAGAGAAAAGCTCTCATGGGGACTGTATTGTAGACGAGCATCGTTTATTTAGGGGTCATTTTCCAGCCTGTGCAAGGAGTAAGTGGTGTTGGTCCTGTAAACAGTCCTATTAAAACACTTTAAAGCACTTTGTTTTTACACAAGTTTCAGTGTTCTCTATGCAGAAATGGTATAGTGTGTTTGCATGAGTGAGTGTGCGGGTGTTGTGTCTGTGCAAACTCTCAGATGCACACAGCAAATAAATCAGTACAGTATTTCCCCTCAGTGTGCAGAAACTTGACGCACCCTTGCGATTACACTTCCTCCCTGTCTTCATTTTTTGTTAACACGTCTGACATTTCTGCTTTAGTTTTCTTACCATCTGTCTGTGTTTCTATCTTTTCCGTAATTTCTATTCCCCTGTCTCTCTGGATTCAGACTGCAGTAAGTAATCCCAAAACATATGAGGTCTATGAATACGATCAATATTTTCTGTAAATATGCAAGAGTGGCACCTTTGTGTTCCCCCTTGCTTCCAGTTTTTTGCTGAGCATATGCACATACTATAGATAGCTATGATTTTGGTCTGTGCATAACCTTTATTAGAATGGTAGGATTTTTCTGTGATCAGTGATACCCTTTTGTGTAATTTTAAAATTTAATTTGTAATTCCTGTTTTGTTAATTGACCTTGGTGAGGGGCTAGCTGTCGGAAAGTTCTGTAGTTTTTAAATCTTAGCAAAACCCTTTCACTTCCCTGTAGTCAGGAAAAGTCAATCCGCCTTTCTCCATAGGTTCTTCACTATAGTAGCAGTAACTGTAGCTGTCTCCTCTCTACTTTTCTGTTGGACAGTCAACTCCTTTTGTATTCTGTTGCCCTTACCTTCACATCTCTTAGTGTTGTGACTGATTGCACTAATAATGCATCCACTATGGACTGATGTTTATTTATATTACACTGTATCTTTGGAACAAAGCCTGGCATTTCTGTGGGCATAATGATTTTTCTGTTTCAGTACACATCACATCTTATTCTAATTCTAATTAGAATAAGCTAAAACTGAACTTTATGTCGAGCTATTTAAATCAATAAACCAATTGCTTTAGTGAATTTACCTCTAGAAATCAGAATAAGTCACATTACTAAGAGTCCTAATCAGTGAAGATGCAGGAACAAATCATAGTACTGTTGCTTTTGCCTCACCCTCTTTTTTTTCTCTTTTGCTTCACTCGCCCTTAAACCATCAATCTTCTTCACCTGTTTCAAGTCTTTCTTTTTCCTTTTCACCTCCACCTTTTACTGGGGCAGGGCTAAAAAGTCTGTCATTGAAGAGGCTGACCACAAGAGGATTTTTAGCACCTTTGCCTGTCGCACCATTGCAGCCCGTGGCAACGGAGCATTGCACATCAGCTTACCCAAGTCAGAGAGCAACGTGACCTTCCTCTCTGACTGCAACCCACTCACCACCCACAACCCTGTCTATGATGACAGCAGTCCCCTCAGCAGTCCTAATGCCTACACAGAGGGGAAGAGTCCATTGTTCTCCTTTTCTCCTTCCCACTCAGCAGGGTCTGGGTGTGTCTGGTCAATGCCCGCTCGCATTCATGGAGGACTGCACGGTTACGAGGTGCCAAGGAGACAAGCTCTTATGGACCCGGCTGATTGGGAGCAGCAGATACTCCAAGCAGGCAGGAGAGGCGGGCAGAGGCGACAGAGTTCAGACAGACCTCACCTGAGTGACAGCACAGAGAACAAGTTGTCAGTCCGTGAGCAGGCCAGGCAGTTTGAGCAACAGGCCGCCCAGGAACGAAACCTCAGACAAAACAGAGATTCCCAAGGCTCCCTCGCTTCCATTGTAGTCAGGGATAGAGACAGCGATGACATGCTGGAGCTGACCTCAGAAGCCCTGCTCTCCATCATGGATTACCCCTACAGCCCCACATCTATAGGTAGAGATGTGCCCCCCAGTATTATCATTACTGAGGGAGAGGAGTCATGGCCCCTGACTAGCCAGAGACCAACTCCACCTGTCCTCAGGAAGTTCAGCTCCAGCATCTCCAGTTACATGACAGTGCAGCCTTGTCAGATCACAGTGGAGATCATACCAGACCCACCGGAAATTCCACCACCTCCTCCTCCACAGCGGCCACAACCACCATCCACATCTCCTCCCTCTAGTCCACCTCCTTCTCCACCTTCAACGTCCCACCTTCCTCAGCCTCAAAATAGCCCTCCGTCCTCTCCTCCTCCTGACAACATACCACATGCTCCCCCACCTCCACCACCTCTTCCTCCCCCTCCCTCACCTGCTAGCGATCAGTCGCGCCCAGTCATCCAGTTTGTTCCAACCTCTTTGCCGCCCGTGTCCTCACTTCGCCCTGTTTCAGAACGAAAACACCCCCCTCCTCTTGCACCATCACAGAGTGATGTCGGGAAGAAGAAGGAGCTTAAAGGGATACTGAAAAACATCCAGAATCTAGCTGATATAGAGAGGTCTGTTGCCAACCTGTACAGCCAAGTAGACAAAAATTGCAAGGTGCCCAAGTTTAACAAGAAACCACAAGTGACTGAGGAATCAGAGGGTGCTAACAACCTGCAAAGCTCTGATCCCTGCGATGAGCAGAGCACGCCAAAAACAACCAGCTCCAGCTCTGCAGTCCAAATCAACTCCACAACAAGTATGAACTGCACTGAAAATGGAACGAGTCAACTGAACATGGCAGAAGAGGTTCAGCAGACAAGCCAATTGAACTCAAACAGCCCAGACACTGCAGAGCTCAGTGAACCCTTTTCATCTCAATCCACAGTGTTCTGACTTTTTCTCTGTCTCCATATTCAAATTATTTCCATGCCTGTTTTTCTGTTATTTCTAAATGGTTTTTTTTCTTCTTTTTCTTCTTCTTTTTGCACAGGTGATAGTATTTTATATAAGCTTTAGCCAAGTCAAAGAAGTTTGACTGTCTGGGTTTTTCAGACACAGAATGCTTTTTTTTTTACTCAATACTTTGTGTGGAAATCCAATTTTAGTGTCACCTGCCAAGAAATGTGTTCAGTTCTGCCACACTATACAAAATGCTTAAGGGCTTGACTTAGAACATAAAAGACGTTTGCATGTACAGAATCACGTTGGCTCGGCTTATTTGCATGTCTTAATGATCTTAACGAGAGATCAGATCTATAATAGTGTAAAGCATACCCCAGAGTTCACAGATTAGTCAGTTCATCATGTGATAGGTATGTTATTTAATTTCATAATCATAACATTAACATTTCATAACCAAAACTGCTTTAATAAAATACTAATCACAAAAATTTAAAAAATCCCACAACCCTGGGGTCTGTTTCCCAAACCATTTCCTGGCTGCATATTGCTGATTTCGAATTTGTTCTTTTCCCTCCTCACAAAGATAAGAGCATGAAAATTTAGGATGCTCTTGCTTCGTGGAGAATCCAAATTAGGCAAAAGACAAAATTATAATGTTAGATGTTTTTTTCAAATGAGGGAAAATTACCATAACTGTTAAGAATTTCCCAAAGGTATATAAATTCTTTGAAATAAGCTTCAGAGTATTCAGGCAGGATGATCACACATTTGTTGATGAAACATATTGAGGAAGTTGTTGCAGTGGCTTAAGCTCACACAACATATTGATTATTTTCAGGTGAGCTTAACAGCGACTACGTGCCGTGAGAAGTGAATGTGAGAGAGATGTATACACATATACTAAAACAAACATAGAAATACATATGCTGAAACAAACGTTACATGATGTAGAAAATATTGAAAATTATACTAGGATGGGCTACAGTGAACTCTTTTATTTAAATGTAATACAATTGATTGCAGATAGGATGGGGCAAGTCACTTCTAAGTGAAAACATCTTATGTTGGTCAAAGCATCAACGATAAAAATACATCGACTTTGGTTCCCCAGCAGAGTCGTGTTGAATGAAGAAAGCCAACCTCTGGGGGCCCTGTCTATTCACATGTCTGCAGAGATCCTCCCAGCATGATAAAGTAGTCACCATGATGTTCAGCTACACACTGGAAAAGGCTAATTAGAGAACCAATCAATCGTTAACCAGGGCCGCTGCCTGTGGGACTGTCAACTACTGTTACCCTCTCCTTTTCCTTTTCCATCTCTCTGACCTTCTGCCTGTCCCATTTGTCTGTGTTTCTCTCGCTCACTTCTTCTCCCCCTGTAGTTAGTTCTAATACTTTCCAATCCGTGGCCTCTTCTTGTTAATCTTTCCTCGTGGATCTCAGGAGATTCTATTACCTTCTTCACACTCATTGCAATGCAGCTTCTGTCCCCTCTCTCTTCCTCCTTTTTTGTCTGTGCTCAGGTTTTTCACTTCCTCTCCTCTCTATTTTTCTCCCACATACCCTTCATATGTTTGTTTCACCCTCAATGCCCTAAGGCAAATGGTCTTAGCATACCTCCCTTCCAGAGCAATGTAATGTTTGATTCATCACACATTCCCCTGATGGGCAGATCGAAGGCCTGCTAATTTTGTATTCCGTGTTCACTACATGGGGTAATCTCTTTTGTAAAGAGGCTAGGGGCTCACATGCTGTTTCTTTCAACCGAAAGAGCAGTAAGCTTTAATGAATGGTATTCTTTATATTCCATTTTTACAAATGGTTTTATCAAACTCTTTTGTATCCCGACTGATGATTCAGTGCAGCGACATGAAAATAAAATATGCACAAGGGAAACAGAATTCTAACGTTATCACAGTTTTGGAAATTAAAGTAGTTCAGCACTTTATCTCTGCAGCACAAAAAGTAAGCTTAACAATAAAAGTATGGAGAAATCACAAAGATGACTCTGACTCAACTAACCAGATCTCAGCATAGTAAATGTTCAAGAAAATACAAACCAAAACCATAAATAGAAATGTAAGCTATAATTGATGTTCATGTACAAAGAAAATTCTGATCAGAGAGATCCTTTGTTGCCTGCTCAGACACCACATACTAAATTATGTTTTTGTTAAATGAATAGCTCAGCGTTTTGGGAAATACACTTATTTGCTTTTGTGCCAAGAGTTTGACCAAGAGGATCAGAACCACTGCCATGTTTGTATGGTAAATATGAAGGTACAGTCGGTTAGATTAGCTTAACACAAGGAAACAGGGAAAAGGCTAGTCTGGGTCAGTCATAAAAAAAACAAAACAAAAAAAAAACAAACAAAAAAAACAAAATCTGACTACCAGAAGCTCTAAAAGCTCCCTAGTTAACATGTTATATCTGTTTTCATGTTTTTGTTTTTTACGGATTAAAGAAATGTGATGATTTTATGCATTTGTTGTTTCCTTTGGACAGAGGAAGTCTAGCCTCTGTTTCCAGTCTGTATGCTAAATTAACTGGCTGCTGGATTAAGCTTCATATTTACCGTTCAAATGTGACAGTGGTACATCTTCTCATCTAACTCTGATTAGAAGAAAACATTTTTCAAAATGTTCGATCATTATACCTTTAACTGATTCCTCTCATAATGAACTGGCTTTGTTTTGTTGGTAAATTTATTTGTGGCAGCAGAATAACCTAGTTTAAGTCTTTTGCATAAAAATCTGCAATGAAACTGTGAAGCTAGTTATTTACAGAGCCAAGATCCACCATGTTGTTACAGATATAATACACTGGATTCTACAGTATTTGTCCTGTTGTAATTCTGAGCTCACCTCTCTCACCTCATTTTCAACCACATTACCTTATGACCCATCTTCTCCCAAGTTCCCTCTTGTGCAAACTTCCTGTGGCTGCTGTCTACCGGGCCATTTTTCTTGATGTTGCACGAAGCAGCAGTAGCCAGCAGCCAAGCCAACAGGTCATCCATCAGATCCCACTCCCATCATCCACTCTGCCTGGGAGGTGTGGCCATATGGCTCTACCCTGTCCCCTGGTCCCTGCCCATAATAACAGATTACAGCTCTCCAGAGGAAGCTTACATCATTGCTTCGCCATATATCTGAGTCTGAAAGTCGTCATTATTTATGGTCCCAGACAGGTTACAGTTGTATGCTTGTGAACCTGGAGGTTTCAGTCGCGCTGCTCCATTACTCGCCGTTTCTCTTTGACTTGTGCTGAATGCACTGCAGATGCACTGCTGTTGTCCTCAGGAACAGCTCTGAGTTGTTGTTTTTTTTAACTGTTTGATGGAGTGAAATTCTGAAGATTTACTTACTCCAATGTAAAAAAAAAAAAAAGATTGCCAACTGTGGAGAGAAAGTGGCACATTATGACGTGATAACCAAAGACAATTTTATTAACTTTCTTTGAGCTAGTAATTCCTCCATGAATCACAATGTCCTTTTCATTTCTGTCAGCAGATGCTTTAGATATGTCTGTATAAACACTGACTTTTCTCAAACTCCAATCTTCACCAGCCTCTTTGATATTTGCATTTATTGTATCTTTTTTTTTTTTTTCTCCCTGTTTGGATGAGATAACGGGAGAAAAAAACAGCCCACACCCGCGTGATAACATTGTGGCCTTAGGCACCCTCTTTAAAACTGAAGAATATTTGCAACTCTGTAATTTAACACATAAAAATGCACAGTAAGTAAAGCTGCAATTTCCTCACTGGTCAGCAGATTTTAGACGCGCTAGTCCCGTAGACTTAACATTTAATTTATCTAAAAGCATTTGAAATGTTTTTTTTGTCAATCCATATTCATTATTTGTCTTATTTTCTCCTTTCTGCGGCACACAGCAGACGAGGCTTCGGCAGACAGGTAAGCATTCCTGTTGTGATACGTTTTTATCTTATTGTTGTTCTAAGACATTTTGTCACTCTCAAGGAAGCTTGAGGCAGCTTATATCCTATTATTCTTATCTATAACTCACTTGATGGAAAACACTGAATGAGATTAAGATGAGATCCTGATAGGACTTCTGACACTGACATTACTGTTAAGGTTTGATTCGAAAGTTGTACTCTCCAATGTTCCTGTCAAATAGTAGATAAGCATTTAGATGAGTTTTTCCTCCGTTGGGGAAAAAAAGGGTCCAAACAAAGTGACTGTTTGACAATTTTGACATTAAACTCGTTTTTTTTTTTTTTTTCTTGTCACCATCAAATAATCTATGACCTGTCAACATCCAACAGACGCAGGATGTTTTATATTTTTTGTTTCAGTTTCTTACTTCTCCATTCCTTGGTTAACTCCTTCCCTCTTTTTCCTTCCTTTCCATCAATATTTCATCAATATTTTCACCTTGCTCCTCCATGGTGGATAACTTGGTGGATAGCTTTAGCAGTAAACATGCAGAGAGAGGCCTGCATTTTCTGGCTTTAAATCTGAAATGTGAGGAGTGAACTTTTCCTTGTGTGTCTGTGTCTCCTGACCAACCCTTCCTTCCATTACCTTATCCTTCTTCTGTACTAATCTTTGGCAGCACCAGCAACTGCTGAGGCCATCTCTTCTGAGACCTGAGGTAGAAGCACTCCTGCTTTCCTTAATTCACACGGATTGTAGTCAATCTGCTGTATACTTACCCTGTATACTGCTGCTGCTCTCCTTCTGCTGTCTTTTTCTGAAGAGCGCTGAGTAATTTCTCTTTCTGCCTCTCTGAAATGCAGGAACTCTCCATGGAGTCAGGTATCGACCCAGGCCAGGACTACTACACACAGGACTACTATAATTATGACCAAGGGTGAGCATGCAGCCCACGGACTGTCTCATCTCTCTCCAGTCTCTATAATCCATGGAGCTGATCTCCATCAGTTCAGTTGAAGTATTTTTTAAAAAGTACATCATTAGGGCGTATTTATCGCTACCTTGCCTTCCAGCTACTGTGGCTGAAGTCCTTGGGGGATGGAGAGCATCTCACAGAAGTTCAGAGCAGAATGATGAGCGTAACTTATGCTGCATCCACGCTTTTGCCCTCTCTTCTCCCATCAAATGAGATCAATTATGCTGCTTTGCGTCTGGTACCTGAGAGCCTAAAAGTATTTTCCTGTGGTTTAATGGATAGAGGGTGTTTTGGCTTGCCTGTTACATTGCCCATATGGTCTAAAGACGAAAAACATGGAACTCAAAGCTGTAACAGCTGCTGAGAAATTGTTATTCATTAAACACTCCTACTCTATGGCAGGTGACTTGCACCACTCTGGGGAATTACCCAGCAAGTTATCAAAACAGGGAGAAGTTTTTATGCCTTATTTCGCTGAAAAAAAAATCAAACTAATTTTAAAAACTGTCCATACTGAAGTGTTGTAATTGCCTCTGTATTCGGTATTCACCGGCCTACCTTGCATGTCCTTCCCTAACTTTTAATTACTGTGTCTGAATCACACTGGCCTTCATTTGCAGCAAGCTGTAAAAATGGTATGTCGCAAAGTTCATGGTAAAAGCTGCTGCTGCCAGTGAGTGTGCCAACACAATGACCGGATACCTTTGATCTGCTTCTGTTTGCGTTGAGGGGCTCACTTTAACAGCAGTTAAGCTTTTAATCCAGCAATCATCAGACCCTCACATCTACAGAAAGTGGCAGTGACACAAATTGCCATCGGCCTCTTTTCTCGTTTGGCTCCTCTCTAATTTAGTATTCCACCTCAAGAATTTTCATCTCCACCATTTTCAGGTCAGGTTTTGTACATTTTTGTCGTCAACATTTAAATAACAAAACAATAGAAAATGATTAAAATTCTTCTCTTCTCGCTTGTCTTTCATTTCAATGACAACTGACAAAAAAAGCTGTGCATTCTGCCACTGATAAAAGTCATGTAGCCAGATATGCTCGGGAATGAAAAAAAAAACAAACAATAAAAAAACAGCACTCTAGAGAAGAGTTATGTAACCTGATTTTATTCTAGTGTTTTAATGGGCTTTTATGCGTTACTTATCAATCCACAGGTTTCCATCTCTGCATTCTTGTAATTCATTAAACCCCTCTGACAAACAAGGACAAATATGTACTCCACTATATTTATCTACCGTGGAGAATATTTTTCTCCATTATATCCTTCCAAACTCACAAAGTGATTTCTAGGAAGAGCAGCAAATCACCACAGCAATTACTGTGGTACTATCCTATCAAAGAAATTGCCAAATCTGCAAAACAGCAGTAATGGATGGGGCCAGCCACATATAACAGAGGAAGGCTTAGCAGATGGAATAAAAAATCAACTATGGAGAAGAAGAATTTCAAACATAAAATGTTGTTTAAGGCCTGGACCAACTGGAAAAGTTATGTTGTACTGTATGCACTGTTCTGCAGATAGGAATTTTAAACCTATTCAGAAAGTTTATGGTTAAATAACCTCAAGGTTGTCCACTGTAATTCTTAACACTGCATTATTTGTCATATTTTGTGTGAATCTATTTCTCAGGTATGACCTTCCTCAGTACGGCAGCCGGAGGAGGCTGATATCTCCCATGTATGATGAATATGGAGAGGTGATCATGGAGGATGATGGGTATTACTACAGTCCACATGGCCCTGAGGTATTTCCTTTCCAGAGAGTGAGAATGTTAACTACTGCCGTAATGGGTTGTGTGCCCAGTGTATTATTCGAACAGCAGTATCAACCCTATGTGACATTTTAACATTGTGGCTTTGTCATCACTAAAGGTTGCTAAATTAAATATGACTATCTTAGGGCCGAGGCAGAGGCAGGGGCCGTGGCGGCATGCGGGGTAGAGGTCCACCCAAGAGAGTTGCATTTAGAGATGTGCCGCCGGAGGATGAAATCG
This sequence comes from Toxotes jaculatrix, assembly GCF_017976425.1. Lineage (NCBI taxonomy): Eukaryota > Metazoa > Chordata > Actinopteri > Toxotidae > Toxotes > Toxotes jaculatrix. The sequence continues at coordinate 10,203,041 of NC_054404.1, read as the reverse complement.
AACAAGCTGAGCCAGCAGAGGTCGAGCCTTCTAAGGCTGCCAAGAAACTGAAGTCTGTCATGAAACTCAGCAAACTCCTGGCAGCCAGCAAAGGAGGAGAACAGCCATCTGATGCTGGTCCCTCTGGCCCATCTCCATGGAAGAAAGCCAAAATGTTCAAGATGTTTGGCGCCGGAAAGAAGGACAAGGATTACGCCAAACTGATGTCAGCCCGCCGTATTGACAGTCAGGAGAGTCTGACTGACGGACCAGCACTTACGGGACCAATCGACAGCAAGTCTGATACTCGCAGCCAGCTTGGTAAAGTTTTAAAGAAAATCAATTTAAGCAACAAGTTGCAGGTCCGGAGGAAGTCACAGAGTAGTGTGAGTCGTGGCTCTGCCACAGGCAGCGAGAGAGACGAGGAGGCCTCGCAAGTAGCCAGCGAGGATGAAACGAAGTCTAAAGTGTCTATTAGTGTGACAGAAAGTGAGCCAGAGGCAGGTGCAAGTGGAAGCAGTAAGGAGAAAGGCTCTGATGAGGAATCCTCTGAGAAAAGCAGTGTTGACAGAGATTATCTGAAAGTAGATTTAGACAGGGATGATGCCAACGAAAGCACTGTGGACTCTGAGGAAGAGCCTGAGGAAGAGCCTGGGGATTCTGACGAGGAAAGTAAATCCAAATCTGAAGAGGAAGAAACTGAGAAGGAATCTGTCAGTGAGAAAGAATCTGAGACTGAAAGAGAATCAGAGTCAGAGAAAGAGTCTGAGTCAGAGAAGTCATCGGCTACAGAGAAAGAATCAGAAACGGAGAAAGAGTCTGAATCTGAGAGAGAAACAGAATCGGGAACAGGGACGGCAACGGAGAAGGAAACAAGCACAGAAAAGGGTTCAGGAACAGAGGGAGACTCTGATGAAGAGTCTGAAGAGGAAGAGGCTTCAGGGACCGCTGAAGAAAGTGGGTCTTCTGCCCGCTCTTCCATGAGATCATCAGCTACTGAGGCCAGCAAGGGGAGCAGCGCATCAGGCATGAGTGCGAGTGGGAGTGGTAGCAGAGGAAGCGAAAGTGCAAGTGAGAGTGAGAGTGGGAGTGGTAGCGCTAGCAGTGCTGCATCTTTATCTGGTTCAAGTGTTAAGTCATCACAAAGAACCAGATCATCGGGAAGTGCAGTAACATCAGAGAAGTCCAGTGGTGAGCTCAGTGAGGCCGAGTCAGGGACAGGGACAGCTAGTGAGACAGAGTCAGGGAGTGAAGGCTCTTCGTCTCGTGGGTCCAGCCGGAGGAAAACATCTGGGTCTGAGTCCGGTGGAGGATCTTCTTCTGTCAGTCAGATGACCGATCAGAGTTCCCTGGGTAGTGAGGAGAGTTCAGCTGGTTCCCGGTCCACCAGCGGCAGCCGGCGTTCCCAAAAGTCCATCCTTAGCCGTGGATCTGAGGACACAATCACAGAAGAGGAGGATGAGGAAGAATCTGAGACTGCTGACGAGAGCAAAGAGTCAGCCAGTGAGCTCAGTGATGAAGCATCGTCTAGGAGGTTCAGTGTGGCATCCGGAGACCCAGGGCCCTCTGCCCCGTACACTAGTCCCCCATACCGCTCTGAGATCAGAAGCATCACCTCTGAAGAGACATATGGAGGACTGTCCCCTATCACTGAGGTGGATGAGGACGCCATCTCCTCTGACAGATCTTCAGCCAGTGGCTCTGGATCAGATGCCAGCAGGGCTTCAAAGGACTCAGGGGAAACAGGGGTGACATCAGATGCTGAATCAGAGTCTGAAGGAAACTCAACTGCCTTCTAGAGAGATATATTGTCCGCTGTGAAGTAAGACTGAATAAAATCAATTACCCTAGCATGGGAGTGGAGACATATTACTTGCCACTACAGAGTGTTTCAAACATCCACTTCTTCCTCATTTCCCCTTAGCAAGGAAAAACTTTGGTGGTTTCCTGGTGCAAAATAAGAGAATTTTGCTCTCTTTCTTACATCTTTGACTTTCTCTTCTCTTTGATGTTTTCTGAGTGTGTTTTTACTCCTTCACTTTTTGCATATAATAATGCCCTTGTTTCTGCTGTGAGATTTTGCATGTTGTAGAAGTAGTATCTGTTTTGTCTGAATGTTTTCTCCTGATTTGATTACTTTTCAATATTATACAGGATCACTGCTTTCCACAGAGAATTCACTTTTTCCACAGAACTGCAGATACTTGGGGTTTATTATTGGGGCTGCACATTTGTTATAGTATGAATATTTTTTAGTAAAACAACAATTCCTTATCTCAATTCCCCTTAAAAGTGCTTAGTAGTATATTACTGTAACGACAGCAGTTTATGATCCAGTGTCAGTATTTGTTTGGTTGCATTAATGAGGTTTGAGACATCATCGTTTCAGTGCATGATACATTTTTTCCGTTACTTTTTAGGGATGATGGAGTAAATTCTGGCAAGAATTCCCTGTGAATACTATAATCTCCGTAGCTGGTGTACAACCCAATTATCTGCAGTGTTTGTATTGACAAACTGGTGTGTACTGTACCTTCTAAAAAAGTTTTATATTTACCTTGATGCCCTGTCTCTTCCTCAGCCTGGGAGAAAGAAGCGAATTAAGCTGGTGGTAGATCGGGAGAATGAGACCAGCTCCACAGGAGAGGAGAGCACCACGGAGACCCAGAGGAACCGACTCCCCAACAGCCACAGCAGCATCAATGGGAACATCTACCTCGCACAAAATGGCACCATTGTCCGAACTAGGAGGCTGCCACACCCAAACAACCTGAAGGTGGGCTCTCCGTGCCGACTGGGTAAGCATTTTAAGAAACTAGACAAGTTAGGTGTGACTCATGAAGAACCGCCCCCTGTTATTAGCATTGAGGGTTCAGGAAACGACACAGAAAATGGAACAGGTACATGTGTTCCCTCTAACGTGGACGTCAACCTCAACACTCGGTCCTCCTGTGGCTCCCTGGGATCTGCCATCGCAGATCTTAAAAGTTTTGGGTCCAAAACCAGCATTGCCAAGGCCTTGATTGACAAGAACAGCATTGGCCCGTGCGTCAGTGAAGAACAAGAGACTTCTGTTGACAACCACAAGAATAGTAGGGAGACACTGGAGTCCCACAGTGACCACACATTATCAGACGAGGAGGAGTTATGGATGGGTCCCTGGAACAGCCTGCACATACCAATGACAAAACTCTGACTGGCCATGCAGAAAATTTAAATTTTTAATTTCCAATCTTATTATCATATTGTTTTTGTTTAGAAAATGATCACAAAAAATGATTGTGTGCCTCTGCTGCATAAGCTCCAATCACTGTCCACGACCGGTGATTGCGCTTACAGTCAAATTTTATTTAACCACAGTATGTTGAAGTTTATTTGTACCAACCGTTTATCACTGACAGGGCTATTACAGATGGGAACATAGAGCTGCAAGGCAATGAGTGCCTCTAAGAAATATGAAACTTTATGTGAACCGTTCTTAACTGTAATTTTATTTTTTTTATTTTTTTTTCGCAGAAGATGGACCTCTTTTTTTGAGTGATTCCATGTTTTGCTTTCTTTTCTCAGTCTACTTTTTTTTTAAATTCTAAAACAGAACACAGAGATTGTCATTCATTTCACTACAATGTTCAAGATATTTACAGAGAAATCATGGTGAACATACGAAGAAATTGTGATTACATAGTCTATGATAAAGTAAAAGAAACTTATTTTGCTAATAGCATTTTACTTGCAGATAATTAAGATTGTCATTGATTATTTTATGTTGTGATCACTTGACAATGTTTTTGAAAATTTCTGGAAAAATATATGAAATTATTTTTGTCTATTTTGTATCTAACAGAGATGGAGAATCTAACATGACATTAAAAACATAATACCCACATGACTGTCATTGCTGTATTTCAACAGTGAAATATGACAGTGTGATCGATCAATAGTTTTTATATGGACATTTGTAGCTACAGAATGTGATATTTCCAACCCCTTTACATGATGCAGATTCGCTCTGTTCATGATTATTTATTAATCAGGACCCCATATGTGGGAAAAAGGTTTACCAAAAAAAAATGTGTAACATCCAACAATAAAGCTCTGACCTATTTTAATGTGTATCGTGAAGCATAATTGCAGGCCTTGGCTTTTTCTGCAGCTTCCTCCTATCCTCAACGTCTAGGTGCTCTGAGGAAGAAGCTGTTCTTCAGTTTGTTAGATCTTTATAGGTATACTTATAGCCATGAAAGAGTCTACAGAGGCTATAGCTCTTTGCCAATGGTAGGGGGACAAATACACTGTGACCTAGGTGGGTTGGTTCCTTGCTGATGTTGTTAAGTTTCTTGAGTAGATGGCTAGCATTCACTTCTTCCAGGTTTGGGAGTCCAGCTCCCACAATCTTCTGTGCCATTTTTACCACCCGGACCAAGTCCTTCTGATTCTTGGCTGGCACACTGCACTGTGGCAAAATGGCAGAGGACATTCTGTAAAAGTTTACTAGGAGCTAAGAGGCAAGTTTGGCCTGTTTGAGTGATCGTAGGAAGAAGGAACTCTGTTGAGTTTTCCTCACCAGGTGTTAAGATTCCCAGGAATTTGATGTCCACCTCCTCACCATTTATATGTGGAGGGGAATGTGTGGATTTCCTGGATCTCCTAAAGTCCACAAAGATCTCCTCGGTTTTTGTGGTCTTCAGGACCAGATTATTGTGTGCACACTGCTTGACCAGATGTTGGACCTCCTTTCTGTAGTGTGTCTCCTCATTGTCACACTGTCTCACTATAATGGGCGAGCAGCGGGCTGCTGTGTCTGTGCCACCACCATCTTGGATAGATAATGGGTATGAAAGTTGAATATAAGGTAGCACACATGCAGTGGAACTGAACAGTAAGCTCATAAAAATACGTCTGCACAGAGAGGTCTGTCAGAATGAGGCCTTCTCCGTGCAGTGGGCTTTCACTTTAAAGAAGAGCAATGACAGGTCACCAAACATGGGGATATGGATAGCTACTGTATCTCTGAAAAGCAGGAGGAAGTTTGCCGGGAAGTCTGAGAACCTGACAGTCTTCTTGAGCACACTTTCTCACCTGTCAACACGAACTGAAAAAAAAAAAAGAAAAAAGAGAAGAAAAAAAAAAACTTGTTTTTAAAGATGGCAGTGATTGTAACCAAAAAGACAGAAGGCAATAAAATCTCGGGCACATTCTCTTGTTTCTTGGCTTATCAGAGATTGACACATCTAACACATCCAGAATGACATTTACAAAAAGTGTCCTGCAGTCAATCAAACTGCGAGAATGCCAATCAAGTTCACAGAGTTCTTTATAGGCTGAAATTCACAAAGGAGCAGGAGCTGAATGCCAAAGTGAAGTAGCTTGAAAAGCCGCTCAGAAAATAGGTCAGGAGGGAACCTTGTTCCCACCACAACAAGCCTGGTGTCCCAAAGGATCAAAACCAACCTCTGCACTGATGAAAAAGAAAAAGATAAACGGAAGCAAGACCTTCAAAAAAAAAAAAAAAAGAAAAAAAAAAAGAAAAAAGATCAGCCTGTTTTAATTGTTAGCTGTGTCTTTTTGAACTGTTAAATGTGTGGATTAATTTTTGGATCTGCGCAGACAAGACGAGGGTCTCTAGTGTTCACTGTCTGTCAAGAGCCACCCACTACACTCTCACAGGAACTACCTTTGCTGACAGGAGAACAGCATTATACAAACCCTGTTCAGTGCAGATGGGGCTCGATAGCATGGGTTGCTTTTGCAATTTTCTTATAAAGCTTTGTATGTGCTGTTATTGAAACCTCAAAATGAGAATTATTTGAAAATATCATCCATCTTAACAAGAAAGAAAAATAATTAGCTGTAGATATGAAATGCATCTGTGCCCTCAAGGACATTCTTCACCAATCTCTTTTTGGGATACTCTCCTGATGAATTGGATTAAAGCTGGCCGAACAAATAATGGAAGCATTTCTACTGAGCATTTCCATCTGTCACTGGATTATGTCACAATCCTTTTTTAACTCTTCACTTTGATCATTTCACTTAGTAAATTAAATTATGGAATTTAGAATGGACACATCCCTGAGGCAATGAAAGGCTTGAGAAAACCCACAGCCCGGTGTCTCCAAATGGGATTTACTTGTCATTTGATTTTAATATTTAAAAAATAATACTATTAAATGTTGGACACCAACAGAAAATTTCCAAGCAGATCTAAGGTTTCACTGCTATTGACATTAGTCGTATCTGTCATAAGTGAGGCTTCTACAGGCAAGAGACAAGACAGAAAAAAGCAAATTATGCAATAATCTAATGTGCTGTGAAAAATATCAGGTACGTTAAAATGAAATGAGATCAAATAAAATAATAACCCAATCAACAACAGAATATAACTGGAATAAATAATAATAACTGGGGGGACATATTTGTTTATAGAAACAAATATCCAGTCTTTTAAAATCCAGTCAGCACAAACCTGCATGCAAACACTGAGCACAACAAGATTTCATTTTCAAAATCTGGTCCACAAAGACTCACGCTGAAAACAATTTCTCAATGCCAAGAGCTCCTGCCTTGGAGGAAAAATGGCAAAAATATGTCTAAGTGGGATGAAGGCCACTGAGGCTTATTGCTTCAGTTAACAGTTCCTTTCTGAAGAGGTCCTTATACATTCTGGACATTATTAATGTGGTTAATGACTCACTAGAGATGCATGACATTTGATGATTAACGGTACTTTATTGTCATGTTCTGATCTTTTAACCCCCAAATACTTTACACACTTATATTTTTAAACAATCTAAGCCTTTTTTTTTTCTTGGATGTGTTCTAGTCATCTTCCTTTGAAATGATGTTCCACTGGGTATAGATGAAATTGTAACTCAGATAAGCAGGTGCATTTGCAGTTTTTCCAAACATGAATGGTTTAGGTCATGACGAGTTGCACAAATAGTCGGCATCTGCAGTAGTTGCACTAGCGTGACTGTGGACTCTTGTTTAAAAATCTCTTCTCGTGACCTTACTCAAAAAAGATTTGACCGGTTATAGAGGTTACGTGAATGTAGATGTGCAGGTGCATTTTTAGTAATCCCAAACATGAATAGCTGAGGTCATGACAATTTAAGCACTAGGGTTAACATCTGCCATAGTTGCAATGTAAATATTAAAAAATGTACGATGCCTCAGTTTTTGTGCCTGTAAATTCAGGGTCATGATTACGTGGATAGATATGTAAGTATGTATTTTTATGTAACACATCACAAAAGTGGCAAGCATTGTTTCTGTTCCCCTGTTCAACTCAGGGTTCATTTAAATGTATTTATACATCCTCCAAAACAGGTTATGCCACAGTTTGTGTTTATGTGAAGTTATTTTCTGCAACAGTAATTCTGTAATAGACCTATGGATGTAAATCATGACATAGAAATACTGCTGTGCTTCAGAGAGATTCATAAATCTCTAAAGATTTTATGGAGAGTGATTATTCACACACTTTGGAGACTGCAAAGTTAGTAGTGTGTGCACCAAACAAAGGTAACAGGGTCACGCTCTCTCTATGCTAGCTTGTGACAGCTTGGTTATTCTAATTGGCCTTTTGAGGCCTTGTTTCTGGCCCTTAGTTTTATCAGTGCAACAAGCTCATGCATTCATTCAGATACGCCTGATGCTTCTTTAAAAAGAGAACAAATTCATTGGCTTGCTGAGGATGTGGTATCACTGCAGAAGATAGAGCCAAATAACTCCTGATATGTTAACATTCAATTTGACAGGAAGAAGAAGTGGGAGCAACTTCACAGACACGCATCAATATTAAATCACCTTATAATCAAATATTCATAGTGAATGTAAAATAGGAACCTAAGCTCAATAGGAGATGGGATTCACATTTTTCTTTTCTCAAATATACAAGTGTCAGTAGTCTGCTGCGTAATAATCCTGTGGAGTAATAATTCCCTGCCAGCACTGTATGAACACATTTCTCATGCCATCATATTGCATTTGATGTCAGAACACTTAAGCTCTGCATAAGGGTTCAAAACAAAATGTACATAGTCATGATCCTATTGCAAAGATTATAACTCCTAAAATTGTCAATAATATCATTGTCCAGAATGAAATGGGCGTCCTCATAAAGAATCTATGTATTATCATTCACGGAGCAGAAACAGTATTACGATTATTATTTGATTTGTACGCTCATGTTTGTTGATCTTTATTCCTGTCCTGAGTGTGTGTGAAAAAGCCACACTTTTATCACATGTAAATACTGCATGTCATAAATGTGTGTGAGATGTTTGATAGCTGAAGCCATAACATAAGCATGCAGATTTGATTTTCTGTGTGCACAGGACGAGCAGCTAATACATTAATACCATTTCCACTTGCTCGGGAATGTGCTTCCCAGGTACAGGCAAGCACTGTTCTCATTCTGAGTTCACCGGCGAGCCTCCTGAGTTTCACCTATTAGCATAGCCTATATAGGATATCCTGGCCTACAGCAGGCAATATGGTAATCTACCCATGACTCATTCTAAAGGAGATTATCACAAATCCCCAACGGAGGCAGGAGGAAACTCCTCATAATACCTATCCGTCACCACTGCTTATTGCATGCTCAGACCTGGAGGGCAGGACTCTTCGTTTCCTCCAAAAACTAACGCTAAAATAAAATGATCCATTCCACTACTTCTGTCTCAAAATTTGAGGTCACATATTTATTTACTCTTGCAAAACCAAACGAGGGTATGAAAACAGCTGAAAACAAGGAGCTGAGAAAAAAAAAGTCATATTACCATACAATTTCTTATCCAAAATATAGAGGCTGTGTGTTTTTGTGAGCACACACCACTGCTACTGGTGAAATTACAGCTCATGCCATGTGTTTGGTGTGTCATTATTTTTGTTATTCTGTGAACTCTGACTTTTTACTCATTAAACTAGATCAGGTCTGCCCCGCAGCCTGCAGCCAGCACAAGGACAGATGGGAATAGTTCAGTGCTGTAGGAGACTAGGGCTGGTTACAGGTTGGTTATTACAGTGGAGCCACATTAGAGGGTGCTGTGCCTGACTGTGTATACCAAACATAGACCATCTGGTGTAAGAGTTATTTCTTTGATAAACAGCAAAACTGTGAGGTTAAGGTCTTTTTTATTAACAAGCTGAAGCTTTGATTATTTTTTCTTTGAAGGTAAACAAGGTGCATGCTAGTTGGTTTCCTGATTCTGAGGTGTTGTTGCACAGACAGGTACAACAAAGGATGCTGTTATTACTGATTCGCTTGGATAATTGAACCTCTGGATAATTTGACCTCTTCAGTGTATTTTATGTCTTGCGTCTAAAACATAAAATACACTATATACACCACAACCTTAACCGTACTATTCTGTCAGTATCTTTGGTGATGAATGCAAAAGATTTTTTAAAAATCTCTGAATATATTTTGTTAAACACAGAGAATGCCACCTGACACGAGATCAGCACTGAAGAAACAAACCCTGGTGGTCTACCCTCCATTTCCAAAAGTTACTAAGATACAGACAACGCTCAGACTGATCAGCTATCTCACCGTATATTCCAGATGAGTGGCAGAGACACAGGTATGTATTGTCCCTCTTGCTTTGTCAGTGATAGATGAACTTACATACTGCATTGTTCTTGTGCCCTTTTCTTTAGTGCTTACACAGCTGACACGCTTGTCAAGCTCTGATGTTGCTGCAGCTCTTAATAGTTCATTACTCTCACAGTGATGCTATGGTAGGAGCTTTGCCTTTTCCTGATCGATGCTAAATTCATCAAAGCTTCCCCATTGGCCATAACTAGATTAACCACACTTAAGTCCAATTCATAAACATTCAGTGAATTCTCTCCGGGGCATCCAGAAGCCACTAATTTCAGTGGTGATCAATTTGGCTCTCACCTTTTCAGTTTTGCCCTGCAGCTCAGCCACCTGTTAAGATTACGTTTAGCCCAGCTTCTTCACATTTCAGCACATCACTGCTTACTAATTAGATTTCCTTGGGAGTGCGGTGGAGTTGAAACTCTGATCGGAGAGATAGCAGGAGGAGGCAGCAGAGAATAACTCAGGGAATCCCTGCATGACCCCATGGAAGCATCTGAAACTGTTAATCCCACAGAGAGACACCCTGTGAAATGATAAATGGCCAGCAAGAACATCACGAACTATACTTTTTCTAAAGGAACAAAGTATTTGCAGAGAAAATGCATTAAATCACTCTTCACACATTATTCTCAGGCCTTGCATCATATTATGTACTTTTTTTACCCTGCCAGCGTTGGCAACAGCAGCATTACAAGGAGTCAGTAGAGTTTTCTTTGCCTTTGCTCCTCTTGAAGTGTGACGTTATATTATTAAATGTCATTATTGTGGAATGTTAATTATCTCTCAGTCACTTGGTATTCCTTCTGTCACGCAGAATATTTTTGCACAGCGTTTAATTTTCACATCATAAAAAAAGGACACAGCAGAGGGATGATGCTGAATATTGTGATGACAGAAATGTGGTGCAATTTGCTTCCAGACACATTAGTCATTGTTGCATAAGCCAGTGCCTCACTGTCACCTTACCTTACCAGATTTTCAGTCTGTGGTGCATTTGAGGGAAGAACATTAACTACTGTAGAGATTTGCATATACTGTATTTATTGGCCATGTTCAAATTTTGTGTGATAGTTAAAGCAGAAAAAAATGAAACCACACAAAACTAGAGAAAGCATCATCTGATGTTTGCCTTGAACGTGCCCTGAATGCTCTGGGAGCATTTAATTAATTCATGATGCATTTTTTGGGATCATGTGAACACAGATGTTGTGCACACACAACCACAAGATGGCGCCTAAAACTCACGACTGCGGCTTGACATCTGCCTGTGAGATGAGAAAGCAAATGAAGTGATGAGAATTGCTTATAAAGAGTTGGCACTGCCATAGTGGAAATTAAAGATAATATATTAGACTTTTATTCTCTTTAGACATTAGAGGGCTCTGCAGCATGGCTGGTTATTTATGTTATGTGTGTTTATTTCTCCAATCAGTGAGGACATGTTGTAAATTATGAAGCTGATGACTCTCTTGACCAAAATAGGAACATGAAAACACTTGTAACTAAGTAGTTGTTTGATTGAATTCAGTCACATCTTATGAGTGTTTCTAAACTAAACTTTCTTGTTGCTGATGATCTGGGGTTTTTTTTGTTTTGTTTTTTATTTGTGGCTGCCTTTTAAATATTACATAAGAATTCATTAAATTAATTAATTTTTATGCTTTTGCTCTATATAAATATGGTTATGATGATACTGTAACTGATATATGACTTTTTCCTGCTCCTGTCTACCTAATTAGTTTACATTTCTTTCAATCTGATTATTTTCTTCTTTCTGTCTGGCATGTGGAGGACAACAGATCACTCCTATTTTAAGAGAGCGCTGCTTAGGCAGAGGGTAGATTCAAGTCCATCATCATCTCCTCATTTCCTGCAGCTATTTAAGACTATGCCTCTCCAAAATAGGCACCCGATGACCGCAGCCGGAGCTATCTGGGGACCTGCTTTCAGACTCGTTCGAGAATATTAGGATGTATCCGAATGTTTTGTTTTGACATTTCTATACCTTCGCCGACCGTCATGTGTGCAAAGCGTGTGCCATCTGACTTAATGCCATTTTAGAAGTCATCTCAGATGTTTTTAGGTTTCCATAACTATATATTGTACATCTTGAGTGCTTTATAATTTCTATGCTGCACATTGTTATTTTGGAAATGTACTCAAAACCCAAAGTAAGGTTTAACTGACAGACAGGTCCTACACACACACACACACACACACACACGCACACACACACACACACACACACACACACACAGTGTAGCTTAGTGTCCTACGACATCCCGCCCAAAGGTTATATTCTATCCGAAATGTTGGGTGTGTAGTAAAATACATGCTCCACACTGTCTGGCTCTCCTAATGAAGGGGTTTATGACTGGTAGTCCTGTGTTTGTACCATGTATCATGCACCGCTCTATCACTGGATACAAGGTCAGATCATATCTCATCCTATATCTGCCAGCAGTGCAAGTCGGCAATGGAAGCTCAGTCTATTAGACACAGTAGAGACATTAATCCAGGACATGAAGCCCCTATTTTTTTAAAGGTGTTTTTGATAGATTTTGGGGCGTAAAAATAGAATTGAACACCTTTTGGTGGATTTCTCTCTGTTGTTGTTGATTGTATAAACAGCACATAATGTAGTTTTTCTCCAAAAACCTCTCTTGTGTTATTCTGAGTCAGACGCAGCTGTACAAGGCCAGACTTGTCAGACTGCGAGCTTTCAGCACCCACAGTGTTAATGTATAATGTCAACGCAGTAGGGAGCCTTGTTAAAAAGCAATTAAGCCAAAATGATTTAAACATTGTGCGGTTTGGCCATTGGCGGGCCTCGAGGTACACACTGTGTTGTTGTCTTAAAATGAGAATTTCACTGTCTGCTCACACTGAAAACCGCTATTTGTGTGAGTATAGCTCTAACCACACTTTCCCACACCCGCCAAACCATACCAAACCACAGACTGCAGATGAATATGCACACCACACACACTCACACAGTCACACACACAGTCTCACACACACACACACAGTATTCACATGAAGAGTAATTGAGGGGTTTGACTAGTTTTTGGTGCATTAAAACAGTAGCTGTTTTAAATGACAGGGGCTGAGACATACTTGCATTGATGTCTGTGAGGCTGGTAAAGATGGCTGATTACTCAAAGAGGACGTGGCATTCAGTAACTCTTATTATATTCCTCTTTATGCAGTGGAGTTTGACTGAATCACACCATTTAAGCTGTTCCTGACTGTAATACATTCTTAATCCATGGCTTTCTTACTCAGTATATTCATTTCTTGAGTGATTTCAGGCACAAGCCTTTCTGCAAACATTGTTATGCTTGGTCTTATTTTTGATGATCAAAACATTACTGCTGACAGCTGAGAGTCTTCAACAGGCAACCCAGAACTATTAAATTGTTCGCCCTGTTTCCAAAGCAACAGCTCATCCCATATTCCATGTGATAGTTTGCCATTAAGTGTGTGTCTCCCAGTAAGTCTACCAGTTACGTAAGCAGCTTCAGTTTTAGTTCCAGTGGCCGTTGTCTTAGACAAAGATTAGTGCTAGGCCATAGTCAGACACATTTTAGCTGTTGGCAGATTGTTAGCTTACACTCTGTGTGCAAATGTGCTCATCACAGCCAGACTGCTTGGATGTGGTTTGGAACATCTGTGTGGTCCCCACTCCAGAAGAAGACAGACAGGGGAGAGACAGAGGGTGAGGAACAGGAGAGGGGAGGGGTGGTGGGACCCCAGGGCTGCTCAGAAAGAAGCCCTCAGTTTTTCCATCAGTGCTGTCGCCACCACCACGGTGGTGGTGTTGCATCTGAGCAGAGCCAGGGGACAGTGTGAGGCAGATGCAAAAAGTGTGTGTCTGTGTGTGTGTGTGTGTGTGTGTGAGCGAGAGAGAGAGAGAGAGAGAGAGAGAGAGAGAAAGATGGAGGAGCTAAAGCAAGACAGGGACAAAGTGACTGTGTGGGGAGCCGTCAGTCTAGTCAATGACTTATGAAGTTGAAGGTTAGGTCTGGCAATCGCAGAGCTGCTGGCGGGGGTGGGGAGAGGGGCGTTGAAAGGAGCCTTGGTCCAAACCTGCGGTCGACTCCCCCACCACCACCAGCAGCAGCACCACAGCCCAGCTCCCTGCCTGTATGCGTGTGGTGTTTATTTACGAGCCTGTTTAACCACGGCGCGGTCCCTGTGGTGGACTGACACAAGATGACAGCAGCCTAAATGTCTTGCCCTTTAAATCCAGCCTAATGGTCGCTTAGCGCTGTGGAGACAGGCACTGGGATAGGCGCCTGGGGTCTTTTCATAGGGGCCCTCTGAGTAACACATCAGCTAACACATCTATGGGCCACCATCCAGAGCCTTATTACTACCTGCTTCTGCGGCTGTGGCGCCACTGATTTAGCCATGGCTGTGTGTGGAGGGACAATGCGAGCATGGGAATAGACACTATCCACCTATTACAGCTGCTCGAACAATGATTTGGATCTGAATGTCTTTTTAATATCTGTGTCTGTGGTGTCTCGGGTAGTTTGGATAGCCACTGGCTGGCTGGTTATATGTAGAGTTCAAAAAACAGCAATTTAATGTGATGTTTGGGACGTCTGTCCTCCACAAGAGCTGAATTCTTAATTTTAAACCTACAATTTAATTTCTAGAGCAGAGAAATTGCAGAGTTTCATTGTTGTTGTTGTTGTTTTTGTTGTTGTTTTTAGATTTCATTGCTGTCCAGACTAGATCATAAAGAGTTAATCTGTTGTGTTTTTGCCTGAAGTAACTGTGGTAAGTTAATAGCAGATGTGAGTGTTATTGGGCAAATTATATGCAATATGAAAGCAAACATACACTTCACATAAAAACGACCTGCGTAAACACACCATTCATAACTGCATACCATTCTGTGTGGGCTTGCCAGCCAATGCAATTAGACGCTTTTTGAGAGGAAGAAAAGATTATCATCCAAAACCTTGTGCCTTGCTCAACTCATGTGAAAAAAGAGATGTTTATTGTGAGTCAGATTCTGCCTGTCAATAATCCACAACAGATCTTAGTTAAAGTCGTTCTGATCACACCTCAGGGATCTCTGAGAGGAAACAGGCAAAGGGAAAAAAGGTTGGCCACAAATCCCATGGGAATCCATCTCTGCAGAAGAGTCTTCTCCTGAATCACCTGTTGGCCTCGCTCACTCTTGTTACCCCAACCTCAACATGTTGCTCAATGCAGCACACACAAACACACACACACACACACAAAGGCTTTGAGCTTCAATCTGCATGCTTCGGTCCTGTGCAAACACAGATCAGACCATACTCATTGGGCCGTGTCTCTGGCACTCATCAGGCTGTTTGTACTGCAATTTCCTCCCCGCTCTTATCCATGTTTTGTCCACTGTCATTCCAGCGGGATTATGGGATGCTTTCATCATGCAGGAACATCAACTGAGGCAGTGGGGGAAATGCAAAGGAGACATGTTGTTTTGCTCCACTCATCACACATAGTGTTATCATCACATGCCATAATGAATGCCGCAGTCTGGAGTTATCCTTAGAACTAATTATTATTTTGTAGCTCCTCTCCTGTCCATCTAAACAAACACAGTATTTATTCATTCCACCTTTTCCAACCACTGGGAAATGCATACGTTGAATATACCACTTGGCTCATAGGCCTACATGTGGAGGAATACTGTAGTGATATCACCATTCTGGTCAGGCGAAGTTTGACATTACCTCATTTACATGAACAAGTTTTTTCAGCAGCAGTCACTCAAACATATTGGGCCTCATATTGGAAAAGTTCGTACACTCAGATTTGGTTGTAACTAGTGCCTTTGAACACGTGATTCATAAACGTTTTATTAAATATTCAAAGGCAATTTACCAGTGCTCAAGACTGACTTGAATTTTGCAGTTTGCAGATAAATATTTTGTTATCGATTTATAATCTGGTCCTGAGCCAATATGAAATGAAACCTAAATTAGTGTTTTGTTGTTTATTCAAATGAAAAGTTTCTTAGTTTCTCTTCTTTATGATAAAATATAAGAGAAAAAAATATAAAGTGGCTGTGGTTGAGATTCTTTGTCCACAAACTTAGTGTAACAAGGCATTATGTCACCCATTAAACCTAACAATTCTTATGCTGTCTTCTTGTTGATTTGTATCACTCAGTGTTATAGGAACCTAACAAAAGAAGACAAAAAGAAAAATTCAACTGGTTCCATTAAATTAATGATCAAGCAGGAAGTAGATAATTGCTCTACTTCCTGTCACCTCGGGGTCAGGTCATTTAGAATTGATTTCAGATTTTTTTTTTTTTTTTCCAAGATTATTTCTGAAACTATATGGCAGAACTTTTGGCTCCCAAGGCACATCTTTAATAGCCACTCCAAAGTCTGGATTAAAAACAAGACACAATTTCTTTTTGGTACAGCAGCTACAAGTGTTTGAAATTACATGCTTGAGGGGCTTGGAGCTGGCTTATGTGTGTCCTTGTTTGCCTCATGTCCTCTTGGCAACTGGCCGGAGTAGTTGAGTACATGCTTTTGTGCAGAAAACCTTAATTTTTTATTTAGATTTTTTTTTAATAAGCACGTGTGGACATTGTACTAGTGTGCCTCTGTGTGTATTCTTCTTCCTAAACAGTAGGAACAGACCAGTAATGTCAATATCCTCATCTGCAAGTTCTTAGAGAAAGTCATCAGAGTAGATTGAGGCTCCGTCTAGACACAATCTGTGGTTAGTTTTGTGTTTTCTCTTCATATTAGTTAAGGCTTTGGTGAGGTTAAGATTATCCCAAGTCATTGCTCTGAGGCTTCGGCCACTCGTGGCTCTAATCTGCGGGGGGACAGTTTAGCGATTTAGTCTTTGATGAGATGCCGTCCGTCTCCAATACTGATGAGCTGTTAGTCGTCACCACTGCCCAGCCTTGCTGCTGTGGTCTAGGCCTGCCGCCTCCCTTCTATCCAAGAGCCTTATTCATCCCAAGACAAACAGACACAGTCATTACAATTAAGCAGTGCTATTAAAGGGACAGGCTACTGGCAGATTAAGAGAGGAGGAATGAAGTGGTTCTTTGTGTTACTGCAAGCAGTCAACTCATTAAAGGTTGAGTTAGTAAAGTTTTGTTTGTTGATCCATGAGTTTAAATATACTTATTAGTCTGCATGAGGGGATTTGTGCGCAAAGTCACGCTCCTGGAAAAACAGCTGTGTGACCAAAGAAGTTTTTATAAGTTAAAATTGCGCCGCTTTCGCTGCTTAGTATCTCACAAGCAAACGAAAACAGGCCAGAGGAGACGCTGAGGGCTCAGACTCAGCTCTCAAGGGGCCTTGAGACATGAAGGATTAAGATTCTGGGGGAGGTTCTTTTAAATGACTGATAGTACAAAGTGAGAGAGGGAGCAAGGCAGGGCAGGGCAGGAGTCTGTGTGGCGGACCAGCAGCAGCTTTACTCTTCAATCAGTGAGATGAAAATTGCCACTCCTGTCAAAGTAGAGGTGTTTACTGAGAGGAGGACAAGGGAGAAAAAGAAATAGACAGAGACCTCTTGAGAGGGAGAGTTATGCAACCTGTATGGTCCAGGGTTCCCATGGAGCAGGGCTGCTAAATTTGGCCAATCAGGGCTGGAGTTCGTACCTCTCCAAGTCTGTGGGCAGAAATAGCAGAGGTGTTAAGAGGTATGATTGGATATGATCTTGCAATGATGCGTGCTGACACAAAACCAAATTGCACATCGCTGAATGTGGCTAAAATGTGGCAAACAAAATGACAGTTTTCTGGAAATAAAAGTGTGGCATCATAGTGTTGGACAGCTGTAAGATATATACTTTGGATCTCTCAGTGAAAGTCATTTCACAATATATCAGGGAAAGTGATGCAGAAAATCAGCATCTAAAACTCCGGAAATCTGTTTATGGGTAAAAGAGGCTGTCCACATGTAAAATGTCACTCATGACTTCAGCTTTTAATCATTTACAGGGGTTTGAGCATAAGTGATTCCTATTAAAATAGCCTAAATCTAAGCCTGGTGTGGTTTGGTAGCATGGTGGTCTCCGTGGTGATTTATGGTACAGTAGGGCCTTGTGGCAACACTGGCCGCAGTGTATTTTGTGTCTGTCTAGGTTTCATTGATCGGTGTTGTGATGGAGAGCTGCAGCCAAGCGTCTTTGTCAAGGCGGGACGTCATTGTCAGGGGCACTCCAGCAGTAACAAGGATTCCTAAAGTTTTATATCCTATGTGGCCTCAGTGATGTGTTGTTTGTAATATGTATTTTTAAAGTTTAGTTTCTTTGAAATTTAATCTTTCTTTCAAACTATGCCATCATGTGAAAGAACACAGTGGCGTCCATAATTCAGAGCAATTTGATGTCACCAAGACAGACCGATAGATTAAATCCTCATCCATTTAGCTTTTTAGGGAAAGTGGATCATATTTTTGTGGAGTGCATTCTGACATCTTCATAAATCAGCCTAATCACAGGGTTGTGGTACACCCCTGCCTTGTTTGTGTCTTTGTTAATGCTATGCATATGTGACCAATGACATGCTTGCATAGATGAGTGAGCGCCAGCGCTCTCTCTCAGCTGTGGAGGCGGTTAGATGTCTACTTACATTCAAGAACGTATTGTGTATGTGTGGGGGGGCATGCCAGACATTGTTTGGATGTTTGACTGTGGGCTTTGGCATGAAGCAGTGCCCCTAGAGAAAAGAATATCATCTTTAAATTTTTAAACTTGAGCCAAATTTTAGCTTCAACTACATCAATCTTGATCATTTATTACAGAGGTCTTCAACAGGGGGTACTGCAGGGGGTCGTGAAATTTTTGGTTGATTTGGCAAGTTTTTATATATGTATTTTTTATTTTTCCCCCATTTTTTTTCCCACAAATTGAAATGTTATTAGTTCCGTTTAATATAAAACAGTTTTACAAAATATATAGTAGGGGGTCCCTTCTCCATCTCTCCATCAGTTTCGGGGTCCTTGGCCTGAAAAACGTTGAAGACCCCTGATCTATTATATATATTTTGTCCTGTCATTCCATACAGCAGAATATGTGAATTTAACCTCATAGAAGCACTCTAGGAACACCATTATTGCAGCAATATACTGTACTTTACCAGGAGAACTTGACTTGCTTCAGGCTAAACACAGCTGGCCACCACATGCCTCATATCCATGGTACGTTCCACGAACTGTTCAGAGGACAAGATACTGCTCCCGTCTTTGTTCCACTTCACTGGCTCATCTATTTGTGTCTCTTTCTGTTATCCAAAGATTTATATCCCTCACTGTGTCTACAGGCTGCACCCATCATCAGACACTGCATTTAAGTTCAAATTCTCTTTAAAGAGATCCATGCTGTCTAAAGTGGAGGCAGGCCTTGTTCAGATAGCAGCTGATGAGCACAGGAATACTTTTGGTCTTATCATGTTGTTGTTGTCATGATCCAGCCAAGCCTGGGACACACGAGTGAGACACGGCGTCGTCTTGATCTCAAAGGTTTGCACTGCGCTGTGAGTCATGCTTTTAATCAGCATTTCCTTCTTTCCTTCAAGGATGTCATTTTTCATATTTAGATGAGGATTCCCGCTGGAGCATTTAATTTGTGTTGAGCATTTTTGTGTTGAACATGGGTTGAGTTACGGTTCACGATCCAATACAAACAGCTCTTTCAAATGTTTATCTGTTGTTTAAGTGATGAGAATGTGCTGCACTTACTGTATTTAATCAAAGGGAGGCAGCATTTTTCCTATGAGATCTATTCTGAATATTTTGGTCGTCTTATCAGGGACTGTTTGTTGTACAAAGTGCTCTTCAGCATCTTCTGCCTTATTAGTTTGAATGCTCCATTCTGCTTATTGCATACCTCAGTGTTTTCCAGTAGCCTTGTTTCTTCTTGCAGTTGAAGCCGAAGTATCCATTTGCTTAGTTTATGGTCATTCCTGTACTGCATTTTATAAGGAATGTCACTATAATCGCTCATTCGAGTTGACCACATGAAGAAAACAAAATATTGAATCCAGTGGGTGGATACATTTGAACATTGTGGTAACCATCAGTCCAGACACTGAAATACGGCTAGTGTGTTTTTTTCATATCCAGAGCACTGGTGACACAGGCGACAACAGTGCGACTGGCTGTCTGTCAAATTTTCCAGCAGTTGTAGTCTACGGTGAGCGCAGATCTGGTAGTGATTACTATAACGGAGACAGTAAATCATGACGCAGCATGAGACTAATTTGTGGTAGGGAGAAAAAAAAAGACCTGGCCCTTTCTTTATGGAGTCACAGTTAACTACAAAAGACACATTAAAACGCGTGAAAGAACATTTCAGTGGCAGAGAATCAGAGAAGAGGAGCAGGCACTTAAAATGGAAAGAGAAATCCACTATTATTTAGCGCTCATGCAGTAACACACAGATGGGTGAGAATTTAAGGCAAACACCAACATTAGGTGTCTTAGTAAAGTGTTGGGCCACCATGAGATGCAAGAATAGCTTCCGTGCTCTGAACACTGCAAAAGATATTCTTTAATTTGATGTTTTGATGTTGTTCTAGTCTAGTCTAAAGATGGACTTATATTAAGGGGTTAGCTGTGCACTAACTGCCCCACACCTCCTTAAAAATAGAACTACATGTCGGGGCCATGGCGGCTATGGGGACATGTTATTGGTCCACATGGAGTGTTTGTGTTTTCTCCTTCAATTTCCTGATGCTGGAAGAAATTGTTGGAAGTGAAAACAGCATGAGAAAGTTGGAAAAAGGCTCCTTGATCTGCACACATCTAACAAAGGCTTTTTGTGCCCTGTAAATTTGCATTACTTATGTTCCTTCACTTCATTTATGCAGATTTTTCCTTTAACTTTGTGTGTGTGTACGTGTGTCATTGCAAAAAACCTTGACTCATCACTTGGCTCAGTTTCCTTAATCGCATTACAACCGAAAGGCAAATTTTGACGAAATGCAGAATTAGTCATTTTTGTTTGCTCACCTGTGTGGATGTTGTGCATTCAAACAAGAGTCCCTCTGTCTCAGAAGCAGATCTAACAGCATTTAAGTCAGAATTTTCCACTCTGGTTGGAGGCCTAGTGAGTCAGCATCAATAAAATTTTTAGGGCCATCATGCCCTCTGTGAGCCAAGATCCTGCGCTACAAGCAGCAGGCAGATAAAGTGGGATTGCCACACATATCATCTTTCTAGGACAGCCTGAATGGTTTATTAGGACACTTAATCCTGGTCTGTTTGTTTTGGAACTAAATGTCTTTTTTTATGGTAAAACCACAAAATGTCTGACTTGACCCAAAAGAGCATCCTTTCAGAGAGGCTACAGGGGTATGAGATAACTAATAGGCATTGTAAAGACTCCTTAATTTTTCAAGTCTCCCATACAACACAAACAATGTTTAGAGAAGTGCTCAGTCTGCCCCTTAATCTTTGGCTGTTGAGATGTTTTTGTCTCTGCTGCTCTGCTTTTCAGTTTTAACTCCTTTGAATCTACCTCTCTGGGTCAAATGATTCCCTGGCTTCACAGCAGTTCTGTGGTGGCTCCACTAATGGCGCTGTAATTTTGCATCTCTTTGAAGTTCTCCCCGACCGTTGTGTTACCTGAAGTCTGCGCTTCTCTGAGGTTTTGGGATGGGGCAGGCTAGCTACCCTCTGCAGCCTAATTAAATGTAATTGCTCCATTTTGTAGTGGTGCCCGTGTGGAGAGGGGAAGCCTTGTAATAAGGGAGATTGCGTGAAGGGTCCGAGGATCACAGACGCCAAAGAGGAGCCACGAGGAGACGATCGGAGACGCTTCCCCCTCTGTCGCCTCCTCTGTCCTGAGCAGACCTAGTCATTACCCCCTCCACTCTTCTCGCTCTGGCTCTGTCTCTCCTTTCCACTGTTGCTCTCTCTGCCTCTGTTGCTCCTTCATCCTCTCTGTCATCATCACTCTTTCCTTCATTCACAGTCATCCATGTGCACAGCAAGAGTGTTTTGTACAATATCCCACTCAGAGACGTGCTTCATGTGCAGCTCATCTGTTTTTCACCCTGATCTTAAACTCTGTCATCTGGACATGAAACGGGGATTCGTGTTGCTGCTTGAAGATGAATCCTGAGTGTGCACAGGAAGTGTCTGGTATGATCTCTATGGCATTCCCTCAGGTGGCGTCACAGTTGTGGGTGCAAAAGCTGGAATTCTTGGAATCCTTCAGGCACCTCTGGGACTCCGTAACTGAGTCAGACACCGAAATGGGCTGTTTAGCCCCCTGACACTGACTGGTGGAGCGACAGGAGACACATTCTTTCCGGGAAAGAGGAGAGGAAAAAAAGGAAATTACAGAGCAGGAGAGAGACAACATGACACACAGAGAGAGGGAGCGCCAGCTTGACCGTGACCCTGTGGCATGACAGGCTGACAAGGGATGTGTGATGATGTGTGTGCAGTGGGTACAAAGGTGACTTAGATCGAGGGATAAGCATCATTCTCCCTCTCTGTTGTCTTTTTTTTTGGGGGGGGGGAACTTTCCAGTGTGGATGATGACATTCCTTCCTGCTGCTTTAGATCCACATACTTTTCCTGCATCAGGGTGTCCAGAGATTTGCCTCCTTCATCTTCCTCCTCCTCCTCCTCCGTCTTCTCTGCTCTGTGGTGCCAGTGCGTCTGCCACACAGCCCGTTAAGACTAATGCGACACAGGCTCCGGCTCATATTTCAGCCTCACATGAGCACCCCCACCCGCCCCAACTTCATCTCCCCCCATCGTCATCCTCAATCGCCCCCCCCCCCCCCCCCCCCCACTTCCTCTCTTCCAAGCTGACCAGACCTGGCCCCAGGAAGTATACATTTGATCGGCGAGCACAGATCAATAAAAGCGCAGGATCCCAAAGCCATCATTTGGTGTTTCATGATCCAGGAAAGTGTCCGCTAAATGATTTCTCTGCTTGTTAAAATAGTTTCATGACGCTGGAAATGAGTGGCAGTAGCCAAACTTCTGTTCAGATGGAGAAGGAGCAGGGGGAATGTGTGTGCGTGTGTCTGTGTGTGTCTGCTTTCCTGACAGTGAGAGTAGGGGTCTCTGCAGGAGCAATGATAAAAGTTGAGGAGGGAAACATCAAAAGTGTGGTGGGGAACGAGTGTGGTGAGATCGCACACAGCGCCGGGCCTGCTGTCTCTCTCATGACCTCCCTGTCATGTGGCTTCCATGAGAACCAAACATCCAGCCACAGTTGTTTCCATACAAAACCGAGCTGCTTTGGTGATCCGAAGGCTTTTTTTTTCTCCTTTACTACCACAAAGCTAATCGTTTGGCTGTTTCTGCGCGGCTGCTTTTTTTCATCTTATCGTGTGAAAGTATCACACACAGTGGCAGATTATATCATTCTCATTTGTTGGGAAAAGCAAACCGTCACAACTATCTGTGTCATCTCTTCAGTTCGAGCCAAATTCTCTTGTGCTACATGGTCAATCCCTCACACTTACACTCACATTCATACTTTTCTCATACCTATTCAGGAAAACATGTTTGAGAAATAGCAAAAAAATAAGCTTCTTCAAAACATCGGTGCTGTGTACGTGTGCTACTGCTCCATAAATCTGCCAACCTGATCACACTCCCGTGCTAAACAGGGGGCATAACCAATTAACGAGGCCTACACAGTAATTAGCTGTCTGCGTGTTGAATAACTCCTCACTCCCAGTTCCCATTAGTGGCTTATGGCTGCAGAGGTTCATAATTATACCATGAATTGTATATGTGCTTGATTCGTAATTATACCATCTATATAATTATAGATTCATGCTTCCTCTGAAACCTGTTTTGACACATATTTCGTGAACTCTTGTGATCAGAGATATTGGTGTGTAAATGTTATTGAGTCAGAGATTGCAGCAGATCTTTTAGCAAATATTTTTTTGTTGTATCCAAACATTGGGTAAAAACTGTTTTGGTATTAAAAAGTGGAAACGCTTCTCTCCCTTTTTCTCTGGGGATGAGACTACCCATCCCTGTGATAAAGCAGAATGGTTCTCTCTTATGAAGAAACTGATTTCATTCATTCATTTTCTATTCTTAGCAAACGTTTTTTTTTTTTTTTTCTCGAGTCAACACAACTAGAGCTATAAAGTATTTTCAACATGTAACTGCATATTTTCTAATCTCGTGCCTACTCTATGATTAGTGCCTTTTCCCTCCACAGTCAAAGTATAGTAGGTGCCCTGGAATTAATGTAATTGTTTGAAGTGTAAAGTGTAAAATCAGCATCAGATGGCATTCATTTATGAGCTTATCAAATCCAGATGGAGCCATATTTTACTCAGCATGATTCAAATATCCATCTCTTTGAGTCTGCTTACAATTAAACCATTCAGTAAATGTTCAACAGCCTGAGAAAAATCTGGTCTTTTGGAATCAGTGGAACACAAAGCAGGGTGAGCTGTTAACACCAGGAAAGACCACCCCTGATTTTGACTGTAAATGATATTATACGTCCATCAGGGCTCAAAGTCCCTCATCAAAGCAAAGGAGACAAAAACTGTGAGTGGTTTTTGCCCTGTGTGAGAAACTCAGAAGTGTTTTGAGTGCTGTAGCGTTAATCTCTTCTTTGGATACACAACAGTGATGGCATTCCTCTGGAGGTACACTGTAAGAAATGCAGCCAATCAGGTGAAAAACAGAGTGAGAGCCAGAGAACCAATAAAAAGTGCGTTATGGGAAACTCCAGATGTTTGGTGAGATCGAGAAAAACAAGAAGAGTCCCTGTCAGAAATTGTCCTCGGGCGACATGGGGTTGTAATTTCAACCCCATTAAGATGCATTAGTGTTAATTTGTTTAAAGACAAGGAGCTGTTGTATTGTGAGAAGAAGGCCTATTGTGCTGAGAGTGGGGTGTGGACAGCGCCAATTAGATTTATCTGCAAACGTTGGCAAATGAAAACGTCAATTCTTAATGGATGGAAAATATTTGTGTGCAGTTGATTAAAAAAGAAAACTCAGAGTAAACCTACAGATACAATTGATTAAAAATGTTGTGTGTTTTGTGGCCACAGAGAAGAAAGGCAAAGAAATGTGTAAACAATTTGATAATAAAGTGCAAGTCAATGACAGAACGGGGACTGCCTGTGATACAAATCATGTTTTAACCACATAATGAGATGGTATAAACTTGTTTCTTTGAGATGACAAGGCTAATCCTAAAGACAGCAAATCTGTTGTGTATCTTTCTCATGAAGTTCAAAAGGTAAAGCTCCTGATCAGGTGACATGTAGCTCAAGGGGCTGAAACCTACATTAAAGTCTCTATTTTAGTTCCTTTCACTTTCAAATATTTACTGTTTCAAAAGTGAAAATAGTATAACATTAACCAGAAAAGACAAAGAATTAGATTAGAAATGTTTAAAGTACAGTTTAATATTTTTCCATTTTTATTCATTTGTTTGGAGAGAAAAATGACAAGAAGATGAGAAAGGGATCATTTGAGACAATTTGGACAAAGAAAAATTCTCACGGGGCCAGAGATGGACCACTGAGCACTGGATAAACTTCACAGGGGTCAAAAGGGCAACATCTAAATGAAAAAAAATAAAATACGCACTGGCCTCTCTCATTAGAGTGCAGTGCACCGTGGGGACTTCCTGGGTTAATAACTGGGATGGGGTTTGCATTACTTTGTGTCTCAGCAGCAGGAGAGGAACACAACCCTTTAATACAGCAGCTTCAATTACACCACATCAGGAAAACGATGTCCCCTTAGATCCCATTAACAAAAATAATGCTCAGAAACTGTGGTGTGTGTGTTTGTGTCTGGTGCTGTGTGTGTGTTTGCGCATGTAGGAAGAACTTTAGTGAGTTAAATTTGGCTCCTCTACTCATAGTCCTACTCTAGAATTCAGAAATTTGTCAGA
This sequence comes from Toxotes jaculatrix, assembly GCF_017976425.1. NCBI lineage: Eukaryota > Metazoa > Chordata > Actinopteri > Toxotidae > Toxotes > Toxotes jaculatrix. The sequence continues at coordinate 10,177,560 of NC_054404.1, read as the reverse complement.
ATTGTCCTTTAGTCAGCACTGGGAAGACTGATGTGTTTAAAAGCTCTAACAGTGCACCAACATCTGTTAAATTGCTGCCATTGATAATCATCACAACTACCGGCAAATTGCTGCATCTTATCGTGGGCAATTAACAAAATACGGAACTTCTAAAACACCCTCCGGCTGTCTTTTCTCTTCCTGATATTCTCTCTCTCTCTCTCTCTTGCTCTCTCGCTCTCTCAGCTGCTCAGACATATGTGGCCTCACGTCAGGGGATGCCTCTTGTAGTGAATGCCCATTGAAGGAAGCTATTTTGCCAAATGCCAAAGCCATTGAGTTGCTTCATATCCTGTCAGATAAGCAGCCACAAAGAGCTCTCTTTTTTTCCCCCCTCCGCTCCCAAAACGTTCCTAACATCTCAACATCCTCCTCTCTTCCTCCCCACTCCCCTCCTACTCCCCTTGTTAGTTGATAAAGAGCGTTGTAATGTCAGGAAGGACACACATTCCACGCGATGTACTCACAGATCTCTGAGGAGCAGGGGTTAGCTTCCTCACAATGTGTGTGTGACAGATCAGAGGGACGGAGAAGGGGAAAAAGGGAAGAAAAAGAGAGACAGAGATGAGAGGGACGGCGATACACAACATTTGAAGAGAAAAGAGGGACTGAAGTGAGAAATACATGTGGTAGAATGACGGGAGAGGAACTTGAAACACGAGGCAAACATGAGAAATGTCACAACTGAACTGGATTTACAACAATAAGTTTAGTAGCGCCTGTCAAATAACTGCAGCTTAAAGTGCTTTAAAGTTAAAAAAAAAAAAAACAAATTCACCACGGCTTTATCATAAATGAGCCACTAATTACTTTTTACAAATGAATCATCTCTTCTGTGAAAAAAGTGCAGCTGTGAGGGCCAAACTTGGCGCCCTGCTCAATGTCTCACAGCTCCTGCACAACATCCAAAGTGCACCAAGTTGAAAAATGTAAGTTTATGTGATTGCACCACGGGAGTCAACAGTAGCAAGTTTGATTGTAAATTACATGCACAGCACAACAAAAAAGCCTCTGTGTCTCGAGCGAGCCAATGTTTCAAAACCTCCCTTGTGGCAACATTTGGACGTCTTGCAAGTTGAAAGCTCAATAAAAAGCAGTCTTGGTACTCAGCCCCAAACCATTAGTAGTGAGCTGAGGCACTCGACGTGGTACACAGGCGTTAATTGTCTTGTTGCCTGTAAAAAAAAATTTTTGCAATACTTTTTCAACGCTGTTGTTTTTGTAAACAAGGTTATTTGGAAAGGACTGCAAACACCTGTGTGCTGGGAAATATTGTATGGGATAAGGACACATGGATGCTGAAGAGTCTATCTCAGGCTGCCAGTGTGCTTGTTCACAGACAGATGATCTGCGTTATCTCACAGAAGCTTGTGGTTTTCTTGTCCATTCAGATCTTTTATCAGTTTATTCTCTTTAATCTTTAAGCCATGCTTTGCTTTCTAACTCATCTTGTATTCCAGAGCTGAAACGGATCTGGAAACTGTCTCCAGATGCTCCAGTTGTTGTCACTGACTCCATTTGTCCAAGCAAGAAAACAAGATTTTCAGTCCTTGTAGATTAAAAATCACTGAGCTTTTTTCAAATTTTCTTTCCATTCCTGCACAAGTAAACCTCAGCTCTTGCTCATTAGATTTACAATCCGTAACATTTTACAGTCCATAACTGCCTCGAGTTTATTTTCATTTTATTTGCACATTTTCAATTTGTCAACATGTACTATTTCAATTTAGTTGCTCCGCTGACTCTGCAGAAAAGCCTGCTATATGTAGGACTAGCAAAAACAGTGTTACATATGAAGCCTTCCCAGTTTGGCTCCTATCAAAATGGCTGAGATGCTTGTGGCTTTGTGATTAAGCTGCTGCAAACCACACAGCCCAGGGAGAGTAAACCCAACATTTAAACCAAAACCCAGATACAGGCAGCCTGGGCAACAACAGTGGCATATTAGTAATTACCCCAAGACAAAATGTCCGTCATTTGTGTGTAACCCACATTCAGGCAGTTCGGCTTCTCAGCACATGGAATTAAGTCTGGGAGGCTTGAGGGGGGTTTGAAGTAGTATTATGCAGCCATTTGACAGCCCTGAATTGTCTGGAGGAATTAAGATGATTTGTTGTAAAACTTGCTCTCATGATTAATGTTGAGATTTTCAGCCTCATTTCAACACACTTTTTTTGCACTGTTTCACTCAATGTAGTTAAAATTTTCTTGCACATTTCCCATCACTCTCGCTCTCTCATTAATGGTCAAATATAGATCACATGGTTGTTGGACTTCAAAGCCAGCAACAATTGGATATCAACAGGCACCATCACTTACCAAGTCCTTGTGAATCCCTCTCTGACCAGCGGGACCTTGTCTAGAGGGGAAAATAACCCATCTGTCCAGCAAACGTTTCCATATGGACACAAAGAGTGGGGCACATTCTTGTGGAAATGAAAGCAGGTCCTTTAATCTAAGAGACATAATCAATAAATGATAAGGCCTGTAGCCACAGGGCAAAGCGGTAGTTTGAAGATAACTTAAGACAAGATTAGTGATGGGACAAAATGAGGTGGTGGTGGGTGATGTTGAATTAAAACATTATGCATGGAGCACTGGAGTTAGTTGCTTGGTAATCATGGGTTCCTATCAGCTCTTTAGATCACTTCCTGCAAGCTTAGCTCAGTCGTATTCAAGAGATCATTGTTTTATCTGGAAGGAATGCTAATTAGGGTTGTAGAGAAGCCAGCCCTTGCCGACTTCACCAAAATACACTATGTGGTCAGTTTAAATGAGACAATAGATGCCTTCACAACAACTATTATGCAAAGGAGACACTGGAGTACCAATTTGGAATGCAATCCCCATCTAGCAAATATTTACCAGCAGCCAAAGACAGGGAAAAGAGCCTAAAAGACAGCTAGCATGGTTAATGACTGAGTATAGAGAAAGGCTTAAATGTACATTTCAGTAACAGGGGGTTAGACTGAGGCTTCTGAGTGCGATTCAAGCCCCTCGGGAATGTGCTGCGTTGGACATTTGATGCGCAAGATAACCAAAGTAGTGGGCATTTTCAATCAACGTGTCAACCCAAATTTCAGAAGAGATTCAAAAATAACACCAAGGATGGAGGGAGGTTTTAGGCTTGGCTTTGATTTCATGGTACTATAGGCTTAAAGACCAGTATTATATTTGAGTGCCAGGAGAATTTGTTCATCTCTGGAGCTGTTTCTAATGATATGGAATGACCCAGACGGGTGCTACTGCTCTTAAAGTACCTAAAAATAGAGATGCTTATTTGCAATCCCACATTTGGGCCATGCACACAGAGAATGGCAAACTGTGACACCAGGCAAGGAGTCTAATTTTCCCTCTTTTATGGCTATTGCTGAGAATTTGCTCTAACAAGCCTGGCAACCTTTGAAATAATAAATATGGAAATATATTCTTTGAGTTTTGTATTACTGGTGAAGAACAGCAGCAACACTGAAGGTCGAGAGCTTATGGCATTCACATAATGATTAAATCTTGAGTCACTCAACTGTAAAGAAACTTTTTAATTGTTCCTTTTTTTCCAGAAATGTTTCTCTTTCCTTTAGTCCAAAAAAATACCCACCTATTCTTTTCTCTAATGTGAGGCCTGCGGCTTCAGGATGATGTTAAAGGCAACAGTGGATCGCTCCAACAGATGCATGTGTAGTTTGTGGTTTGTACCAGCAGGGGTATTTGTGAACGGATCCTTTCAATGTCCACAGTTTATCAAATTAGAGAAAAAGATGTCATGCACTATAAACTTAATTCTTTGTCTCTGACTGTGGCTGACAGTGGGTGCTGGAATGTGTGTGTGTGATTTATACCTTTCTCTTAATGTCAGCTGTGAGAGTGACAGTAATATGATGTTTCCCACCCACAAAGGAGGAACACACACACACAGTCGGCAACCTCAACATGGCTGTTTGCTGCAGCTATAGGGTGTTCCCAATCATTTCCTTACCCACAACATAGACAATGAGCATGCTGCACCATTAAGGTTTGGTCCTGTGAGTGGAAGAACCAGGCAATACGTAAGGACATGAAGCAGATTTGAGTCAGGCTGTAATTTGTGGACTTGTTGCTGTTTGGAATTAGCATTGAGACTTTTTAACCAGTCCACTTGGGAAAGGCTTAATAACAAACATTAGCAGTGAAGAGGAAAAGAGCTGTGCACATGTCTGTAGAGAGAAGTGAACTTGACCACTTTGCTCATTTACATTCACTGGGTGTTTCCTTTTGTCAGCTCATTTAGGGCTCCTCAGATGTTGGTGTGAACAAATCAACATTTAGATAGTGTACTAATGTGCCACTGAGAAGACCCTCTGAAGATAACTACCTTTGATATGACCCCCTGCGACTCACACTGTCCCCAGCTTAGCCCCACCAGCAGGGGCAAGACAATCCAATCCATTTGCCTCCTACGGAGATCAAAGCCCCAGCCTCCTCCTTTTCATTCTATTACCAAAGACTCCACCTTTGTAAAGTCCCCTCACAAATGAGATTGTGCATCAGCCATTTTCTTTGGTGGGGTTAAAGACAGTGTTTTTGAAAGGAGGGAAAACAAGCAGGGACATTAAAGAGTTGATGAAGGAGAAGAGATGGACTGGGTGGGGGGGGGGCGGGGGGGGGGGGGGGGGGTTAGGGTGGCATGAAAGGAGGTTGCGAGTGGCAAAAAAAAGTTCTGATAAAGGCCTGATGACTGTTAATGAGACAAAGGTTGAACCGTTGGGGCCATTACTGCGCCATTGTCTGATAGGATGCTTCCCTGTTGAGTAAAGGTATGTCATTACCCAACATTCAGGGCTTTTGATGCTCTTGCTTAAGCACAGGGATATTCATCCATGCCTCAGACAGACAGTCATCTCCTATTGAGTATGTTTTATGAAATGAACAGAGTGCTCAGAGACACCTATTTCCTGCTTCTCGTAAAAAGTAATCTGTCTGCTGTGAGCGTACTGGATCAGGCATAGTCACCACCAATGCCTACTGATGGTGTGCTCTTGTATTGGGGTTTGCCAATCACTGGTTATTTTTCAAAGTATAAGGTTTCTGCGGGCACCTCTATTCAATCAGCTGTGCTAATTGACTGTGACTCCATAAGCCTGCCATCTTTCAGTATTATATAACTGGATATAACTTTATTTTTTACTGAATAGCAACTCAGTCCGTGTTAGTTTTCCACCAACTCTCTCACTCTGCAATATATTTTTTTGACTTCTTCGAAAACTTCGTGAATAATGAGTAAATTATATGTGTGGAGCAGCTTTGCGCAATGTGGTTGTGGCTGAGGCAGACTTTACATAGCAGCCAGGAGCTGAGCCAGCTCTGGCCCTGGCCCTTGTCCTAGCCCAGACCCAGGCCGCCAGCAGCCAGGTTCTGGACCAACCATAATGAAGAGTAGGCATTTTTATCCCCAGCTGTAACTTTGCCCCCCCACCCTCAGTGCATCTGTTCGCTCCCTGCTCGTCTGGCAGAGTCAGCAGACATCGCATATTGGGATATTATTTGTATAAACAATGGGCGGATTGTTTGTTTGCACTGAATTGGTCGCAGCTGTGTAAGCACTAGGATATGTTGCACATGGTGGGACTGGCAAGAATGAGGGAATCCACCTGAAGGATACAGGTGGTGGAGGATGAATTGAAGTGCCTACATGATCCCTGCCACCACCAGCTTTGCTGATAAAAGCCAGTAGCAAATGGAAAATAAACATGCACATGACTCTAGAAGGCAGCAGAGCACAGCAAAACACAGGGAACTGTGGTCAGATATCTCTTTCATTCAGCGTTACTGTAATGGATGGTTTACTCAACATAATACGACTACTTGTCTCTGTTTAAGCCCAGCACACTGTTAAGGCCCAACCTTGGGCCTTAACAAGCTGAAGTCAGAGCAGCTGAGTTTCCTTCATGTGGTTAAATGGGGACTCAAACATGGTATGACATCATCAGAGAGGGACCTGAGACCACAGCGGAGGTGTCAGCTGCAGATGGAAGGAACACCAGGATGGATCAAACCAGTCATCCATGAGCCTCGCCTGGTGAGCAAACCCAGTGTCACGGCACTGTCCCTGGGATAGTAGCAAGAGACGAGCCTCATGGTCGCCACATGGAAAGACACACACGCAGATTAAGTGGAAATATTTTATGAGGATGATGCTGATATTTAAAAAACAAAAAACAAAAAGGCGAGTGGAAACAGTCCAGCACATAGCCCCCTATAAAACTACAACCAGTCATTTTCTAAATTTACAGATAAAACACACAGCATATAATTTGTTAATTAGTGAGCTTCTGAGGTAGTAGTGGACAGATTTAGCAGTTTCCAGTCTTTGTGCTAAGCTAAGCTAACCAGCTACTGGCTGTAGCTTCAACAACTTAAACAAATATGATGGTGATATTGATCTTCTCATCTTTTCATAAAGGTAAAACACCCCCCCCCCCCCCCCCCCACCCCATGCCCCCGAAATCTTGGGACCATTGTGGTTGTCCAAAGACCAAAACAAAGCCTGTGCTCATGAACTGTATCTGATAAACTGATAAAATAGATAAGGAAGTATTTATAATAAAATACTTCCAACACATTACTGCCACTGAAATCAGATGTGTCAGTGTTTGCCAGTATTTGCCAGAGCTGCGCTTGCTGTTTACTCTCGCATCCAGCCTTTATGCTAAGTTAAAGACATCCTGACCCCAGATCCATAACACTCATAACAGATATGCGTGAAGTTGGTCGTCTTATCTCACCCTTGGAAAGAGACGTCATGCCTTTAAATTGGGCTTAGAGCTATGCAGAGACAGACGCAAAGAGAAGGGAAATACAAACACAGGAGTTGAGAACAATTGTCACTGGTGAATTACCTGGAACGTAACATGAAACCAATCAAAGTACAAAACGTCACTGGCTCATTCTATGAATACCCTTGTTTCACCTGTTGACATCACCGAGTAGTTTAACTCAGTGGAGCAAACCTGTTCTTCACCTACAATCACACACTTAACGCATTGTGCTCAGTGAGTTGTCCTTTGTTTAATTGTTATTTCCCAAGGACAGGGAGAGTTCCCCTTATTGCTCAATCAGGCAGATTGTCATCCCACAAAGATGAATAGTGAGCATTGTGCCTCTTTTCTATGAAGTGATCAGTGCCAGCACCCAGAAGTTTGACACCTCCCTGTGAAATTTTGTTTACATAAGAGCTTGGTTTTGATCTGAACGCTCATTCCAGAAGTATGCCATCTTTTGATCTGACGAAATAACATGCACAGCCTCTGTGTACACTGCCTCCTTTCTTTATTCTTTCATCTCTGATGGTTCACTCATGAGTTTGTTAAATCAGGGATGTCTGTCAAGGTTGTTTGGCAGTGCTGTTAGAATAACAATGGCAGATATGCCAGGTACTCAAGCAGAGAAAAGCTTTATTGTGACTCTTAGATCCTGAAGGGAGATAGCAGATTTTAAGACAGTGGTATTAGCAAATGCATTCTGGGTTTTATTGCTCATTAAGTGTTATCATAACACACTTCACTTGATAAATATCAGATCATAGAGTGGTTTGTTTTAAGTTTGGGTTATGCAGATAAAACACAGATCAAATGCACAGAATGAAAACAGACTTTAAAATCGTTATTCATGAATCGTAGCATGCATGCATGACGCTGAGATAAACGTTTGCTGTAGTTACACGTTTACAGCTTTTGAAAGTGTACAGTAGCATGAGAATGCATGTCAGTGGAAACGCTGATTCATTCTTGTGGTATGACAACACCAAATGTTATTGGTTAGGATGCCATTGCGTGGGCGAGTGTGGTGTTACTCCAAACCTCTCACACCCCAAGATTCACCCATTTAAGGGTGTGTGAGTGTGTGTGTGGACAAGTGCGGACATGTGTAAATGTGTTTGTATATGTGTTATAACTGTGAGGTGGCATGTGGAGACATGAGTGTGTCTGTTGTCGTGGATGCTGTTGTTGTTGCTGTTGTTTCTCTGGAGTCCACTAAATGTACTGTAGCTGTGTGTGACACACACACACACACACACACACACACACACACACACACACCCTGGCCTTCCTTGAGTTAGGGCACATGCCTGTGGCCTGTGTTAATCTGTGGTTGGTGTAATGATGACAGGCTCGCACACACACACATACATACACACACACACACAGATTCCAGGACCCCCACAAACATGACTTGGCTGAGCCTGCATGGTATATTGTACTGCTGACAATGCTCCCATTACTCTTAATTATTCTGAAGAACGGACACAAAATTGTTTAAGTGGAGTGTGTCTCTCTGCATGTCTGCCTGCCTCCCTGTCAGTGCATCTATCCTCCACAGTGGTGGAACAACTATTCAGACCCTTTACTTGAGTTAAAGTAAGAATACCACACTGTAAAAACACTGTATTAAAAGTAAAAGTCCAGCATTCAATATGTAAGTAATTTCAGTGATAGTTTTAAGCATAATACTTGTATAGGCTTATGATTTTGCTTTTGAAATGTCTTTACAAAGTAACTGTAACTCAAAAATTGTAGTAGAGGAAAAGTACAATGTTGGCATAAAATGGAAATATTCAAGTAAACTACATGTACGTCAGACTAAATGTCCTTAGTTACTTTTCACCACTGATCTTCAGTGTTACAGTTAGAGAAAGGCTCACCTTGTCTTCCGTAGACAAACTTCAAATTAATGTCCTTGGATGTAAACAGATAAAGAGGTTATCTGGCAAGGCCAGATATCAAGAGAGTCTTGCTCCTTTTGATCTGACACGAGAATCGAGCAGAAAGTACAGTAATTTCCTCGCCATCTTCTAATCTAAACAGGTCTAATTACAGACACCAAGGTGTATCTGGGTGGATTCATAGCCTACACATTAGAGCACATCCATTGCACAACAGCCAGGAAATAAGGTGTGCTTTGCAACTGGAAAGACTAAGAGCCAAGATCCTTTTTTTTTTTCTTGAGTTGCATCACAGAAACTCAGAAGTCCTGCGGTGCGCCTCATTTCATGAATTCTAGTGTAGATTGAGTAAGATGAAGTAATTAGAGGCTTTAGGCTGGATAGCTAGCTATCTGCTCTGCTGCACATGAAGGCAGGGAAGTTATAATTAGAAACTAGCCAGCAACACCAAAGGGTTAGGTGGCAAACACTCACCAGGACACACATACTTACCTCTTTGCAGTTATCATTTGATATATCAGCATCCTGTCCTGTTTTTAATGTTCTGTTCTTCTGATGACATTGCCTCGATGGGCCATCCTTTCTTTCCACAGCAGGATGTGGCCTGTTGAGGCTCCAGTAATGAGTTGTTAAAGTAGTATGTTTGTTGTAAGTATGTTTTCTGCGAGTGTGTGTCTGCACATATTTCAACAATTGTGTGTAATGAGTTTGAGAAGCATATTTGGGCCAAACATTTAAACCATCCACTCAGCCTCAACCACTGATTTGGGCTCAGAGTTAAACACCACCGAGTGATTGTTCAAATAACTCTTGCTTTCCAGAAGGGGTGGTTGTTATTTTGCCAGAAACGTTTCCCACTCGTACCAACCTTTAAGTGAATATTTGGACTAAATCATTTAGACCCTATAACTGCCACAGGGGAAATTATTTTCAGCACATCCTCACTGAAACAATTTCCCAAAAGACATTTTAGCTTTTTTTTTTTTTTTGTATTGCAACAGAGAAAAAAACTAGTGCCAAAAATGAGGTGCAGAAAGAAGGAGTAAGGTTATCAAATGATGTTTAATAAAACAAATATAGTCAAATTTTCAATATATAACATTTTCTTATAAAACAATATATATAACACATTTACAATGCATGCAGCACCATGTCTTTATAATACTGGTGTTGACAGAATTCAATAGCTCAATTAAGTGCCACCTCCAGGATAATATTTACAATACAGTAATTTACTGCAATAACTGAGGCTTGAAGTTCCATAAAAAGAGAAACAAAACAGTTCTGCCATTACCGACGACATGAATCAATGTTCCAAAGACTTCTGAAATGTCACTTCCTAACTTCCGACTCCTTTCTGTTGATGGGGAATTGGATCAGTCCTTGCACTGTTGCATCCCTTTGGGTGTATCACTTTTCCAGGAATCATGTCTATCCTTCCGGGTGCTGCGTTTGAGTCAGCATCTTTGGCAGGAAAGAATGTCTTAGGTGTTGGGTATCTAAGTGTGTGTGTGTCAGCATCTCTGGTGAATGCAGGGCTGAGAAGTGTTTGTCAGTGTCTGACTGATGTGTGGGTTTGCTGGGTGTGTGTCTGTGTGTGTGTCCAGCACGTTTGTGTCAGCGTCTCTGACAGGTGTGTAGGTTCCGGGCTGCAGTCCTGCTGACACTGTGGTCTCGCTCTCCTTTCTCTGGTCGGCAGGCCAGGCCGTCGCCACAGTCACAGCGCTGGAACAGCTCCAAGCCATGGGTGCCTTTCCTGCGGTGGCGTGTGCACACCTGGCCCTCCGTCAGCACAGGCTTGCAGATGCGAGACCAGAAGTGTCTGGCGCAGCACAGACCCTCAGAACAGTCTGCAGATCTCAGGCAAGTGTCCCCCTCTTGGCCTGGAGACAGAGGGAAGAGAGCGATGAAAAACATGTCACATGAAACAGACCTCACTGAAAGTGTTTTGTGTTGTTACTTGAACTTAACAAAGACTGATGATTCTCGACAGGACACTCACCTTTCACAGCTTGAGGCTGTTGGCCGTGGGCAATAGGAGGCCTCTTGGCTTGATGCTCCATGGTGTTGTTGTGTTTGTGCAAGCCAGTGATGATGGATGCATCTGTACCATCTATGTCATTTGCCTGGCAAACGCCTAAAAAAGGGCAAAGGGCAAAAGGAAAAAAAATACCTTTAGGGCGTGTATTTACCATAGGAGATATCATGTATTTTTTCCAGTTTTGCTTGTGAGCTGCAAGTAAATTTCCCCACTGTGGGATCAATAAAGTGTTAACTTAAATCATCCACCTCAGGCATATATTAGAATTAATGGATATCAGTAAACATGCAGACATGCAAGACAGTATGACGAAATGTAAACCATCCCGAGCTATGAGAGTATTCACAACAACTTCTTAAGGTCAGTAATTATTTCAAATGCGATGACTTTGCTTACCATTGCTGCAGCGGTTTCCTGCACAACACATGGAGTCCCGTGCGCAACGCTTCCGGTTCTTACGGCAGGGCAGACAGGCGCCTCGGGCATCGTTGCAGAATTCATCCCCTCCGCAGTCTTCATCATCCGTGCAGACACCCGACTGCTGTAGTATGAGAAGAACAAAAGCAGCGTGTCATTGTAGAATTGAGATATTACCTATAAAACTTACAGAAACGCAGCTTTTGTCGTGGCGCACAGATTACGCACAGGAGAGTTAATTACCTGCAAGGTGTCTACTGGTAATTTGTGTCCCATGCTACCGGAGGGTGAGGTGCGCGGACTCGGACTGACAGTGTTGGCGCCTTTGCCAGCCGAAGCTCCGGGCAAGTTTTTGATGGCGTTGGAGTTCGTCAGGACTGTCCCCGCGTAAACGTCCCCAAGGTATCCAAACAGCGTGAGATACACAGCCAAGAAGCGATGCGCCGACGGCGACTGCATGATTCTCCCTTTAAATGCTGCTGTGCTGCAAACACACGGAAAAGAATTCCTTCAGTTTTGCTGGAAAAAAAAGAATGACAGAGAGACAAAGTCCAAAGCGGCCTTGAATCCTGAATCCCAAAGTTTCCAAAGCGTTTCGGCACGATGCTTGGAAGTCTCCTGCCCCTCAGTCCTGGGATGATCTCTTTATACATGTGGACCTGTTTGTCTTCCCGCCCCTCGCTGTGCACAACAAAGGCGGTGGGTGGAATTTCAAAGAGAGCCCCACTGTACGGAAATGGCCTTCTATTCTCCCTGCACAAGACTGCGTTTCACAATGTTTGTGTAATGATAATGACCTGCAAAGTCTGTCTGAATGCCTATCACCTAGTGACGCACTGGAAATAAAATATATCCACAGTCAGAACTTACTCAGTCTGCTTAGTATAAAATAACATTTTAGTGATAATAATAAAAAACTGCATAAATTATCTATGTCCCCTTTTTTATTTATTTATTTTTCTTAAAACAAGTGTCCTGTTTGTCCAGGTTACCAGATGCGTGCATTGTTTGCTTTGTTTCAACACTGAGTCTCACCACTTTGATGGAACTAATATAGTCCTATCATGATATGATTTTAATTATCTTGTTTTCAAACATAAAACTGATTATGAGACCAAACTTGTTAAAAAGTAATTTTTCTTCTTTTATAGACCACTTATTCTAAGTATTCTATTATTCTTTGCTTTTCCAAAAATATTGATGCCAACAGTTCACCACTTAACATATTTTATTTTAATGACGCTCAGACCGTTGTGCGCGCAATTATCCTAAAAGAACAACTGTATATGCTTCAAAATATTGCAGCACATTTTATTTGTGAAATGACTTTACAGCCGTAGTAAAATCTCACCAGTGTTCCTCACAATGTGGGATTTTGAGCGTTTCTTTCTTCATAAACTCTGTTACCCCTCTCCATAAAAGCTGTTTGGTTATTCCAGTTTCTTTGACATTCAAGTAGCCTAACTGCCCCTTGGCTGTGTGAAGACAGTGATTGAAGTTACTTGCGTCGATTAACTACTTCATTTGATCCTTCTGATTGCAAAGGGGGCAATTATCCTCCAAAGTGTGCTTGATTACACCAGTGGCGGACATCAATGTGTAGGATATGCAGACCATTAAGGGGTGTGAAAAGTTTACCGAATTAATGGACTTCCGTGGCGAGGCCTTTCAGGATTGACTGGCACTTTGAGATTAAAGGCAACTCTGATCTGTCCTGCTCTCTGACCCTCTGGGATCCTCCACTGCAAGAAATGGCCGCATGAAAGAGAGAAATGTTCAAATCAAGCCTTAAAAAACTGTGCGTTTATCTGCGGCGTAAAGCAGATCATTTCACACGTCCCCCAGTAAACAGTAGATATGTCTCTACATTTGTTTTGACTTCCCAAATTTGTGAATCTCTGAAAATCATTAATACAAGTGAAACTGCATTCTGTGGGAAAGATGACTCATTTTCACTGGGTCAGGAGGCATTTTTGAATTGTTTCCAGGCCAAAACAAAGACGACTGGAGCTTAATAACTTTTTTTTGGCAGCGTGTGACAAAGTCTTTTTCCAATGCGCCGAGAAAAGCTCACAGGTGCTGATGTGCGTGATAAAAACGAGACCTTTAGTGTCTCTAATAAGACACCTTGGCACTTGGACGTCATCTGCTGGTCATCTGTGGCCCATGTTTGAGTGTGACTTTGTGTGTGGGTATGAGAGAGATGCGCCATAGACACCTGACAAACACACCATAGCACTTTGCGCGTTTGAATTGCTGTATAGCTTTTGAAGTAGCGCTTTTATCTCCACTTAACTAAATGTCAGTGCTGGTAAGGTGAGCTCCTTTGATGCACTTTGATCCCCTTTGATCTCACAGAAGTGTCACCCTGTTGTTATGGCTGAAGCCATTTCCCTGTGCCCCCCAAACAGATTTGTTGTGCGAATAACACTGAGACCAGAGAAACTGAATCATCTGCACTTAACACAAGTGGATGACGTTAACTCTGGGACTGATTATTAGATCTCGGACAACCTTAACCAGTTCACATCAGGCTGAGGCAGCTGGGTTGAGAGGTATCTGTACGGTTTTACCTCTGCAGCTCCCTCGTGTGGCAACTACGGTAAACTGTAAATTCTCCATAGCACAGTTTATTTCAGTCACTGAGGGTTGTTTAAAATAACTAAGAGACAAACACCACTCAAAAGTATTGTTTTTACTCTATAATTTTAAAAATCTTACACGTGGCACTCTGCAAAATGAATTTACAGCAGAATAAACAACATAACACAAGGCAAATATCAGGTACCATTGCAGAAGGCGGTCAGTATAAGACTCAAAACCAGTGGTTTGTAAAGTGATGACATACATAAGGCTTTGTGATAAACATAACCTGCTCTTAATACAGTAAAATACTTAGGGTGTGCCGATAGAACTGAGATTTCCTCTCATTTGCAGCTCTCCATAAACATTATTCACTGATTTATGCAAGTTAAACCTAAATACATCTGTTTGGCTTCCTGGGATGAAATATGAGTTGTGCTGCTTTATTCAAACCAAACCATAAAATGAAAATCTGGACAATGATGATGATGCATTGTGATCAGTGTTATCATATGGTTAAAGATTGTCAACAGTGGTAAAGAGGAATATTGTTTTCACATTACTGAAATGTTCAAAGCTGCAAATCATTCTTGCCATCTCTATATGCTCAGATTTCATGGACTATCATCGACTGAAGCAGATGATAGATGGTGCTTCTGAGCTAAGATTAACTGTTCATACCAGGCCAGCTGTGGTTGACTTCATAAGATCACATTAGATACATAGAGAAAAGCATGTCATTGCAGCAATATCTGGTATGATAGATTTTTATCATTTTACTGTTAATAAATTTTCCATGAGAGAAATCAAACGGGTAAAGCAGGAAATTTATTTCATACACACTTTTGTCCGCCATCAAATGACTAGAAATTTTCTTTCCAAGGTGATTAATGTATTTATTAGATTATAACAAAGGATGAGAAGCAGCCATCTAAGAGGACACATACGTTTTTGAGGTGTATATGTGTTCATGCAGCATCGAAAAGGTCTTGTGATGTTAATTTTGTATGCCATTGATTTAAGGCACTTACATTTCTTCTGATTTTATGCTCTGATTTCTGAGCGTGAGAGGTGATAAACTGGGTGAGGTCATGGTGCTAGTGGTCAAAGCTGTGGGTTTCACAAAATATAATCTTCTTTCTTTCTTTTGCCGTCTGTCTCAAGGAGACATTTGTTGCCCCCAAAGAAGAGGATGGTTAATTTATATGGATGAACTCAACATTGTTAAACCTGTTAAAAAAAACCTTGAGAATACCGCTTAGCACAATCTAACATGGTGTCAAGTGATATCAAACAAATCTTCACTCAAGTTTACAAATTGACACAAGTCTCCAATTTTCTAATGAAGGAAGTCAAGTACATTACAAAGGAATCAAGCACAAAAAAAATCACTATACAAAAACAATAACCAGTACTGTCTTCTCACCATCGCTTATTATAATTTATCAATAACAGCACCAAAGACATTGAAACCATGTTCACAGTTATATCAGAACTATACAGGAGCGAAGAGAGGATGTCCCGTTTGGTTGAATGGGAAGAGGCATTTGGGTGATTTAAAAAACAAAACTAAGAAGTATGTAGGTAGAGAAGCATTCCTATGCATGATGAAAAGTTTATTTAAAAAAAAAAAGAGTGTGACTTCATGTACTGAAGCTTAAAATGAGCTATAACTGCTGATTTTAGTGCATAATGACAGATTGCTTCATGGAAATACTAGCTGACATTTCATGTGTGTCGGTGTGTGATTCATTAAAATTTTAAGCAGGGCACTTGAAGAGTCACAGCTCTTTCCACTGAATGCACAGTGTTTGTGCTTTTCAAGGTAGGTTCATCTTATATAAAGTGTACTAAGTATTTGATTTTAGCCCGGCTGTGTTCAATAGTGAGAATGTAACTTGTAAATTCAAATACTATGTACCGTACATACTGTATGTCACATGGATGTTAAACAAGAAGAAAATCAGTGACATTCAGGATAGTCTTAAGCACTTGATGCCAGGTTTACTTGCAAACTGTAGCGTGTAGATCTCTGAAAAGTGTCCGGACTTGCAGCAGGAAGCTGCATGTCAAAAACCAGGGAACAACGTCTTATAACCTCCCAAAGTCCACCACATATTTCATCAAATATTGCCGAAAAACAAACACAGAAGAAAAAAAAATCAATCATCAGCTTCCTCTCTTTTTGAGTAGTCCATCACACTTAACACACTCTTATTTATCTTAGAACCAAAACTTTGACAGACTATCAAACATTCATTCACCCACTAAACATTTTTCCCTATTACATGGGAAAATCTGGCCCCATTATCAGCCACTGCTTTATTGTGTGTATGTGTGTGTATATATCCCTGCACTTTCTTTGCCTTTGCCTTTAGAGCCGAGTGTAAGACAACACCGAAGAAGTGCTACAGCAGTCCCATTATAAATGCTTGATCCAGAGCCACAGTGAAATAAAGGCATATCGGTGACCCAGAGGGTTTGCCATCCATCTGTTTATCTTCTTTTCCATATCCTCTCTTTCATTTTTAATGCAGGTTTTTTTTTTTACAACACAGCCATGTCCTCAAGATGGCCTCCAAGCCAACAAAAGACAAGTTTCTTTTGGTTTTAAGGTGAGAGGAGTGCTTCAAAAATCAACATCCCAGCCAGAGTTGTCATCAGGAGGCGGGTCCTCGTTGTCCTCCGGGAAGCTGTCGAAGTTACTCGTGTCGACTGCTGATGTGACCTGATAGACAGAAAAAATATTCACATAAAGACTAAACATGTAGACAACAAATGGATTTTGATTAAGAGATTCACTACAAAAGAACTACTAGAAAAAATGTACAACGAGTGAGGCTATCAGCAGTGTGCACTTACATTAGGGATAATAGGAGGCGTCAATGTCCCCTTCTTCAAGCCCTCCCAGTTAAAGCCTTCAAACCATCTACGAGGAAAGACAGCATTAATACTTTAGCTGGTAATTATGTTTAACTGCACAATGACACTATGAAAAGAAGTGACTTAATAAGAGGATCATGTTCATTTATAATGGTGCTTACTTGTGCTTTTGGATGTCTTTGACACCATTTTTCAAGTTTCCCAGTCTTTCAGAAGGATTATCCCTGTGGTAGAAAAAAAAAACGTGATGATTCAGCATACAGACCATTTAAGTGAATTACTCTGCGTTTAACTGCTGGAGGCACCAACACTCACCTGCATAGCTTTTTGATTAGGTTGGCAGCATTTTTGGTAATTTTCTTTGGAAATTCGATCATGTCAATGCCTCTCAGGATGATGTTGTAGGTTTTCATCGGATCAGGGCCAGAGAACGGAGGGCTACATAACAGAGGCAAACATTAGTTTTGTGTAAAATGTAAATGCATTAGTATGGATAATATTCTTCTAACGAGAAATTAATAGTGTAATTAAATTGTTTGTTAAACTGTTCCCTTCTTCACTGAACTGCTGCGTTAGAAATTGCCACTTGTGTTAAGGAAATTATCCAAGTTTCCAAATACACTTTTTCCATTTACTGCTGTTTTAGCTGTGCAAGGTAACATTCAGGATACACTGCTGACAGTGAATACTTTATAAATTAGTTTTCATGGACATGCCCAGGCTTGTGTGTACCTGCCAGTTAAGAGCTCAAACATGAGGATTCCTAGAGACCAGTAGTCAGCTGAGATGTCGTGGCCCTTGTTCAGAATGATCTCTGGTGCTACATACTCCGGCGTCCCACAGAAGGTCCACGTCTTCTTCCCAAACCCGATTTTCTTGGCAAAGCCAAAGTCCACCTGAAAAGGGACAGTTTTTGTTTTGTCAAACTCTTCAAGTATATAAGTTTGCATCATTTTCGACTTCTCAGAAAATGCAGACAATGAGAGTCTGAGATTTTTTGCATGGTGGTTCCCTACTGGTTTCTTACCAGTTTGGCATAGCCCCTGTGGTCCAGTATAAGGTTCTCTGGTTTGAGGTCTCTGTAGATGATTCCTTTGGAATGCAGGTAGGCGAAGGCCTCTACCACACAAGCTGTGTAAAACCTGGTGGTTGAGTCCTCAAATGAACCCCTGAAAACACAGCAGGATAACAGAGCTAAACTGTGAATTAAGTTAAATAAATAAAGATTCAGACAAGTAATGGCTGCATCCTGGCAGATAACTGCAGTAGTCCAACAATGATGTCTTTTCTTAGACCAACCAGAGGGCTCAGTCTCCCCATGGTTTCCACAACAGATTTCTAATTAAAATTTTGTGTTGTGTTTAAAAACAGAAACAAAAAAAAAAGATATTTCAGGAAAATAATCAAATCACCACATGGTTTAACATATTTAAACAACATATGCTTTAAGAAAGAACTGGAAAGCTAATGTGCTGCTCCACAAGTACATGCTGTGATATAAACTTGTAATTTACATTGAGTAAAATGTAGAATGTCTATCTGGATAAATGGAAAACTGGGAAGTGAAAAGCACCGGCAATCTTCTAAATGGTTAGTGCTATTAATGTAATTTCAACAGTCTATACGTTGTAATACTCACTGTTTGTATCGGTAGCAGAAACACAAATGTAACACATTTCAGTTAAATCTGACTTGGTGAAATAGATCTTACCGGTCTCGAAGAATGGTCCACAGCTCTCCCCCTAAACACGCCTCCATCAACATGTAGAGGTACTTGCTGTCCTTGAAGGTTCTGTAGAGTCTGAAAACAGAAGAAGTTGATGTTATCTCACATAGCCGTCAAAAGCAAAAATTATCTGGTAGGATAAGTGCAATTAATTAATGTGGGGAGTTCAAAATTAATATTTAAAAAATTGAGCGGACAAAGGTATGCAAAAGTACCTCTGACACCAATTTACACACAGTACAACTACATTTAAAATCCTATTTTTATGCGAATGTTATTATTTAATTAATACAAATACAGCCGCTAGTTGTGTAGGAAACAATTTTATATCAAATTTCTGATTTCTAACTATTTTTGAATGCAGTATGTGGTCAGAAATTGGGCCATCTGTTGTTAAATTGATTTTTGTTCAGACTAAAGCCAAATGATTGTCAAAAAACTTTCTCTGCAGCATCACAGGGACACACACAAGCCACTCCTACTCACATTCACTCCACACTTACGGTAAAAAGAAAATTGTTTCCAAAATACTTGACTTAGATGTGGGAGGAAACCTTTATTGACATAATAGAGCTGCAAATTCCTCAGAGAAAATCAAGCCCAGGTCCTTCTGGCTCTGAGCTAATGTGATGCTTTTGACACGTATAGCAAATACAGTAGTCTTCAGTATTTATATTGCCTTTCAGTTAAGCTGTTCAGGGAGTGTACCTAACAATGAAGTCAGAGTGGGCCTCTTGCATGATGAGCTTCTCTGAACGAATGTGCTCCTGCTGTCTTGTGTCGACAATGTGCCGCTTCTTCAGGATCTTCATTGCGAAAGTTTTGTTCTCATCACTCTTGAGCTGAACCTGCAGTGAGAAGAAAAGGAAAATACAGAGGTCAGCCTACGCATTAACCTCAGCAGCTTGTTGGGTAATTACAAAGATGTAAAAAAAAAAAAAAAAAAAATCATCCATGCTGCTGCCACAGTGCAGTGCCTCCTACCAGCTCGACACGTCCAAAGCCACCAACCCCCAGAGTGTCGATGATGTTGAAGTCAGCTAGGTTGAGGTTGAAGAAAAACGCATTCTCTGCTTCATACCTGCGGTGCCAGGAAAAGAGGGGAAAAGAAAGAATGGGAACAGGATTAGAGATGAGATGAAGGATGAAAGAAGAGATAATCCACTTTCAAGAACCTGAGACAAAATATCCGTCTCTCTTTGAGCTCATTTGTTTGCAAATCTTAGAGGATTTAACTCGTAGTAATCTATCAAGGATGTTATTGAGGATGTGGAGTGAATAAATATGAACACATGAACAGGATGTGTTTGAGTTAAGTCCTCTGGCAAACCACTTTGGCCTCTGTTTAAACACAGCCTAACTGTCCCCAGCCTGTCCCCATTCTTGATTGGAAAGAACAAAGACTGGGTGTCCGGCACATGAAATGCTCACTACTCAGCTGGCTCTGAAGACATATGCCTTGGCTCTGCCACTGAATATCCCAACATGCCATTGCTGACCCGCGCATGATGGCAGCCGAGATTGTTTCCACGTGTCCATCCCTTATCCCCAGATGCCCCGTGTCTTCTCTGGTTATTGTTTGATCCAGACAGAGTTTCATCAGCTCAGTCTCTGGATCAGTGGGCTTAGGAGAGATCTGAGTCTGGACAGACCTTTCTGGGTCACCCAGAACACACTATCGTCTCAGCGTCAGGCCTCTTCTCTCAAAAAAACACACACAAAAACAGGTACAGCTGCCAACAACAAATATTTATCAAAAATACCTCTACAAGTTTAGATAAGACAGCATTTTTCCCTCATGGAGCACCAGAGATTAAGCATATTTACATGAAATTTAGTTAAACAATGATTCATTTTATGAGCACTGGTCCAGATTGGAATGTAATAAATAAAATGGCAAATGAGACATTTTACTTTTGCGTTACTTCATTCTAAGTTTACATGGCCATGTGAGATGTGGAAAGGGACTTTCACTGCTAAGATCCACCAGATACGTCAGTTACACTGAAAGTGAGAGCAATAAAACCTTTCCCCTTAGCTCCGTGCCAGAGGGTATTGTGGTTGCACGTGTTGGCGGGTTACTGAGCACGGTGTTTCTCAGAAACACATGAGGTTACCAGGACAGTCACTGTTTATTTGTGTGCGTACACGGGCACTATTACTATCATGTGAGATTATCAGGTGATCCTTTCATCTACTTCTCCCCTCCCATCATCTGGAAGCCAGCCCAGAAAACAGTCCAAATTGTAAAATGCTCTCTGCTTAAGAAAAGGATGAAGAGAACTTACAGAGATGACATGAATTACTGTGTGTGGGACAGGATTATTAATAAGGCCAAGGTGACTAACACGTGCACATGCATGGGGTTTATGAGTGCATGCGCTGAGAAGAACACACACAAAATCTATGAGGTGTGGACATGTGTTTGGTTCCTCTTAATGAAGAAGGTCTTGTAAATTCTGCCAAGATTAAGGGATCAGGTAAAGATTGTTATCACTAACATTTTCATTAACTGAAATAAAATAAGGAATTTTTCAAGGAATTAACTAAATTAGCCAAGCCTAAACTAAACTTAAATTGAAAACAAAATAAAAACTGTTGAAAAATGCAAAACTGTCATTCTGGTCTACCAAAATGTTTTAAAAGTAATAGTGTTATTTGGCCAGCAGATGGCAGCATTGCTCCATTAGGCATATCAAGGCAGGTAAGCTGATGAACAAAAGCACTGAAACACAAAAAGAAACTGCCGTACCGAGCAGGCAATCAAAAAGTCAACCCTTATAGTCTTTTCTGACTAAAAGATGAATCTTTCTTTAAGCGAATAAAATAAGACAACCTTGAATCCAGCTGCTTCAGTTGTCAGTGAACTGTAATGAATAGTTTTGTTTCCAGAAAAACACTTCCCATTGCTCTGTGTCTTCACCAAGGACACATACAATAAGCTCAGGGAATTGATGGTTAGCAGAGATATTTACTGAAGCTCCAGCACAAATACTCTTATAGATTCCTTTTCTCAAAGAGGCAGAAAGCAGCACTTGTCTACGTCCATGGCTGAAACACTAGATGTTGAAAACAGGAATATGATACCGGTGAGCAGACCCAGTGGGACTTGAGCCATACATCCACCTTAAATGGATGTCTAAACCATGACCTTGAACCAAAACTAACACAGAGCTCAGTGGCCTCCAACACTAATGTAACCTCCTGTTAGTTATATAGTAGATGTATTTTGAGGTCATTTATAAGAGGTTGAAAGAACATGTTATTTATTACTGTTACGTGGCAAATCCATTACTAGCACTGCAATACAACTTCCTCTGTGGGTCAAGTAGCACCCCAGTGGGTGATAATCTGTATCAGTAAACGGATGAGATCATATAAAATGATGCAATCCCCATGTGTCGAAGTGTGTGAGAGCTTGTCTGTGAGTGTGTGAGTTCTGTTATCTTCATTTCCTTTGCTCTGGTTCTTCTCGGTATAGCATGACTCAAGGGAGAGGAGAGAGAAGAAGAAAGCATCTCTGACCTTAAAGCTGACTCTCATTAAATTGCCACTTTTATTTAGCAGCAATTCCTGCTCATTAAACTCCTGCATTTGCTCAGCTTAGATAAACTTGAGAGACTTTGAGACATTGTAATGATAGTTTGAATGAAAAATGAGAGCAATTTCATTGCAAAAACAAAGACAATGAAAGCAGCTGTTGCCTTATGAGTGGAGTGTTTTAAATTACTCCCAGAAAATCAGGAACTAGGAACTAGAATTTTAAACTTTTAAAAATGATTTTTGGGGGTGCTTTATGCCATTATAAAAGAGCCAACAGTAGAGATGACAGGGCATGAGAGGAAAGAGGGATCAGGAATTAGCTTGACTGGATGCAAACCAGGGATGTTGCATTTCTAGGCTAGAGCTGTAACTCATCAGCCAGACAGACATTACAGAGATGGATGTATTCGCTCTACTTTGTTGTAGTGTGAAACTCCTCCTGCAGAGAGAAGCAGCAACATGGTCAAAAGCAGTGTGCACATATAGCACATAGCAGCTAGGTAGTCTTTGAAGAAAAGAGCCGTCAACCTCACAGGGAGCAGCTGTAGTTTCCTGTATAGTTACAGTTCTGTTGCTTGGTGTTTATCCACTGTGACCAATTAGAGATAGTTTCCATCACTGTGGGACCCTGACTCAGGCTTTCCTTACCAAGAAACAAGTGTGTTTTGCTGGGTGGGGAGGGCCAGGAAGACATCTCACACACACACAACACAGCAACACAGGGAAAGCTACCTTAATCTGGGTGAGAACGGCTTTGATGTGACAGATTTCAGGGAGCAGAGGGAGAGAGTGGTTTTATTTCTGTAGAACAGGGTTGGTGACAAGGTTACAAATGATACTCATGCAAAAGCATTATTTGTTGTTCATTTGCATAAAATCAATCTTAAATCAGCTTCCCTATAGACCTAGGCATGGGAAGAATGGGGTAGTTAATGCACACTGCAGGTCTCCTTCTATCTCACACATCTGCTGGCTGAGGGCTCAGCAGTGGTAGTGAGCCATAAGGGGAACCTGGCCAGGGCTGAATGCCAGGGACAAACCATTATACCCCACCATTATGCCCATCTTCTCTGTTTCCTCAGTGTCTCTGTCCAGCACAGTAACTGGTGTTATGTTCAGCTCTTTGCTGACTAAATGCCACTGGCTTGCAAAGATGACTGACACGCTCAGCAGTCAGCTAGAAATCCAAAGCATTGAACTGAAGTCTAGTCTGCTTTGTCACCCGTCTTGTTCTCTGCCTGACTCTGTTCACTCCGTGCATCTGTCAACATCTCTCTCTCCCCTTCTGTGGCGATAAGCTGTTCCTCCTCCTCTCTCTCACTGTAATCTGTCATTACCGGGCTCTTGTTTCTCCTCACCTTGACTTAAAACATAGCACCAAGCGAGCGAGGTATCAGATTATGCCAATGGTGTCTGAACCCTAAGATGCCCACCTCATTGCCAAGGTGTCCTGTGCCTTCTATAGTGCTTTTCTCTTGTTTTCATGATGACGATAAATAGAGTACATATTAATTCCTCCAGAAATAGAGGCAGAGGTCATAGGCTCAGCTTTCTGGCCTGTCACTCAAGTATTGTCTTGTTATGTAACAGACCTAAAGGCACAATGCATTAATGGCTGGCCTGGAGCGCATTTGAAACTGAAAATTTATTTGTGAACTTAAATGATTAAAACAAAAGACAAACAACGTAAGAGATTAAGCCCCAAGCACAAAACAGTAAGGTACATTTGCATAGACGGTATTTTATTTAATTCATGCATAACAATTAATTCATATTGTCTTACTTGGCTTTGGCATCAGCATCCTCATGGCCTTTACTGGACACATCCTCCAAACCTCCAATCAGGTGCTTGAATGAACTGCAACACAGACAGTATATGTTAAAACATACACAATCAAACTGTTTTGAGACCATTTAGTTTGTTGGAGAATCTACAATATACAGTATATTTAGCCTAAAGTAATATACATAGTCTTCACTTAGAGTATGTAACGAATAAATAGCTTATGGTTAGAGGGAATAAAGCAGTTTGTAAACTGCAGGTGATTTGTCAAAGAAGCTGCTGCAATATATGGCCAGACTGTCATAAAAAGCACTGCCAGTTATTATTAAATATTCATCAGTCTGCTTTTAGAGACAAGCCTCTAAAAATCACTGCGAACAGACGAGAAGACAGAGCTACCCAGAGGTGTAAAACAGTGTGATAGCAGACAGTGAGTGGGAATTTTAGAGACAAAAGTAGTGGCTGCTCATGAATTTTTTAATGAATGAATTATAGAAGAGAAAACATACTGTGATTTAAAAAAAAAAAAAAGCCAGTGGATATTGTAAAAGTTATCATTAGATGCTGGTAATCATTTCTATTGTAGTTAGTAAAATCGGTTAAGTTCTTTAACTGAAAGAAACAATGCAACCATGTTCTTTTCAGGGCAAGTAAAACTGCAATAACAATAACAAATGTGTCTGTTAATTTTAATTAGCATGCCTACAATGGATAAAGAAGTTAAAGAAAAATTATGATGAAATGTTAATTGTAGAATAATGAGCTACATCATACATTAAATAATAATCACTGAAATAAAAGTTGCTCATGGGGACATCCGGTTCATGAAAAATAACAACTACGCTTTTGCTCATTTCTCTCTGAAGCATGGCTGCCAATGCAAAAGATTTCAAACATCCTGGTAGAACAACTAAGTAAGACATCATGCAAGGCTCATCAAGCTGTCAGACAGACATCGTTGTACATCTGGTGTTTTCTCCTGTTGAGGCCATAATGCCTGTGAGCTGAGCTTTTCTTTAAATGTTTGGCTGCTTACTGTGCCTACTGCACCGAGTCGGTGACTCCCTGCCGCTTGTTTTTATTCTGTGTCTCTTTCGCACTGTCTCCGTCTCCTCCTTTTTCTCCAGCACAGCTCCTGCAGTTATCCTTATCTTACCTCTTGAGCTGTAATGTTTCCTCTTAACACATCACAAAAGCATGGGCATTCAGAAACTGGAAATGCACACAGACAAACAAAGGTTCTGCGTGGCACACCCACACGATGAGCTAGTTTTGTGGGCTGTGACGGAATTAATAGTCACCTGTGCTAGATGACTCACTCACTATCCCCTCTGCTAGCTCTGAGGATGGCCCATTTGTGCTTGCTGTGTTCCCTGAGGCCAGAGGGAGGCCCTGGGTAATCTGATACCATCTTCTCCCCACGCCCAACCAGTCTGTCTCTGTTCTCACCACACAGCTCAGTGCTAGACACAGAGATGCTCAGAGACTAACCCTTTCCTCAGATACTGACTTACATTATTTTTTTAGAGAGCGATCTCACCATAAAAACTTCTATAAACATTAAAATTAAAAGATATGTTTTTGCAAAGAAAAAACAAATGTTTGATCTGAGACAGTGTAAAGGGCAATGTGAAGCTGAAAATGTGGTTATGCTCTTTGATAATCTCCTGACAAACTGCAGTGAAAAAGCAGCTCTTGTTAGTCATTCCTGCACAAATCTGGAATAAATTTAAATTCTTTACTGAAGTTGATTTAGGACATATTTTACACCTGCCTTCTTGATGTCATTTAACAAACCAAGTCCAAATCTGATAAGTTTCATTTTTGTCTGTGTCTGGAAAACATTTACATGTGAATGAGTTGAGTCTCAAACATAGAAGCTGGATCAATCAGCAGACTTCAGGTGATGCTATGATTTCTTTTCCTAACTCCGGCTATTTAAAGCAAGACTGCATGACTTTTGTTGATGGACAACCGCTTATTGTAGCTGTCTTTAACAACGATATGTTAATGGGCAACGGCAAAATGCAGCAACAGTGGAACAAGTGGGGAAGAGTCATAAAGTCAACAAACTGACTCAGTAACAGCAAAATCCATCTTAAGTATGCTTACATTAGCTAACATTTGCTACCATAAACTACTGGTCATACCAGACCAAGTAAGGCTGTGGCAGCAAAATCCCTGAACTAATTAAAGTGAGTCAGGACGTGTTTTAATGCTTTTGAATGTTTTAATGCTTTCATTTGTAAGTGGAAGAATATGTTATTTCATCTTTCCAGTCACAGCCTCGCTTTAAACTAGGGATTGCACTTATAAAATAAAGCATGATCCAGTGAATGCACAACATATTTTTCACTCAAAAACTGAAATTGAATGAATCGTCACAATTTAGGATACATTAGACATTTACACAAGAGCTTTGATGTATTTTGAGTGTGAAAATTGAAATTATTTACAGCTAAATGTGTGTCGTGTTCAACCACAGAGGTGTGGAAGTGCATTCATATTAATGTCTCACTAAAGGTAGCACTTGTGTGGCCTTTTGCAAGAAACTGTTCTTTGACTATAATGAGCAAAAGCAAAATATGTGGGCTACAGCTGCTCATGACAGACAGACATCCATTCATTGAGCTCTTGTACCACTGACCCAATGCATTTCTTTTTAATGCTGAAGGAAGAAAAAACTTTCACAATGTAAAACAATCATTATGTTCTGACCAAATGTATTGGTACTCACTCTCTGTCGATGACTAAACAGGTGACTGCCTCTGCTGCAATGACATTGGCCGTCCTGATGTCCTCCCTGGAGAAAAAGATCGCACACACACAATCAGGCACAGTAGCAAAATTGGCACATTTGATTCATACACTGTGTGGCCTTCTTTAACTAACGTCATTATTCATTTTAAATTCTATAATCAGAGTTATGAAAATGGAACCAGGCAAAACTAAATACTTGCGCATCAGTAATGTCTTATTCAACTCCATTCACTGCATAAATGGCAAAGGCGTGCACTGAAAGCATCACTCTCAACAGGCAACACACATCACTGCATGATTGGCATTACTCTTTATCGTATTTGACATCAAGTTCATCTTCCTCTGATGACAATGCTTCTTCAGAGGAGTCACCCCAATCGCATGAATCCTCTGAGTCTGTATCCCAAGAATTCATCCTTCACTGTGAAAATTTCTCTGCACACACAGTCCCTCGGCGATAAGCTCTCACTCTAAACCAGCACACTGCCCAGAGCAGCTCTCCAACAAAAGACACGTCTGTGGCACTTGTATATAAATCTCCAATCCAAGTGCAGTGTTATCCACTCTAACGCAGACTAAAATATTACAGAGGAAATTCTTCGGGGGATGCCCCATAAGCAGATTAGTTCATGCCCCATCTTTTCAAAAAAAAAAAAAAAAGAAAAGATCATACTCTGGATGAATTTAATATCCCGACAGAGAGCAAATCAAAAGCTAAAACAGGCTCTGGAATGGATTCGATTCAGCTGAAGTGCTAACAGTAACTGACAATCACTCTCTGTGTCTGATCTGAACTCAGACATATGGCAACCTATTTCAATGAGCTGAGGTGATAATTCCTCCTCATGCTATGTCAACCCCCTCTGCCTTCCCTCTTCCAAACACACACATGCGCAACCACCCACCCCCACCCCACCCCCCATGCAAAAACCCACGAACACACACAAACATACACGCGTACACACACACACATACACACACACACCCCTTCTGCTTTAGTCTTTTTGGTGACCCCTCTGAGTAAAGGCCACAGCTGGTGGGGTAACAACAAATTTTGAAAGGTGAAGACTACAGAGGAGAAGAGAGCAGAAGAGAGGAAAGCAGTGTTTGTCAGGGGCATAGGGTGTATTAACAGATCACTATTGGGGCCCACTGGGTAGCATAACCACATACAGTATTTCATTCACTTCTATTAAGCTCCTATGACATGCATTAATGCTCTCAACACAATACTCTGGCAAACGCTGCTCCAGCTGTTCTTCTGTTTGCCCACAACAGCACCGAATACCATTTACATAAGAACACTTACAGTATTAATAACCAGGTTAATGGGTGAAAGAACAACAAATGTCCCATGTTTGGATGATGACAATGTATTAAACCATGACACTCAGTGGGGATGAGTTCTCAGTGGTTCACATCACAAGTCAATGTTGAATAACTTAGCTTGAGGCAAAGGTTCTCATAACAGGGTGACTGATTTAATTCACTGCAAATTATGGGGAGAGAAAAGGTGTGTAGAGAAGATTCACACTTTTGGCCATATTTAAGAAATTTAATTGGTGGTTTAGTGTAATATATAAATGAAAGTAAAAAAAGCCCTTTATAACATGTTTAAGCTGATGACTATTGAAATATTCAGAAGCTGAATAGGGAGTCATCTTGCAATGTTAAAGGCTGTTGAGGCACAAATGCCTGTAATGTGCCAGCTGTGAATTTGCCAGTGACAAATTGCCAGCTGCAGAGTCGCTTTTCAAAAGCTATCACCCCCACTTCTACAAATTTACCTGCCCCAGCTGAGTAACTTGTACAACCTTATTTTCAATTTGTGTAATATATGTATCCAAAGACGCACCAAAAGTGTTTCTCAAAGAGTAGATATTCATAATTCAAGAATGCCATAGATTTAAACAACTTTAAATAACTTTTATACTCACTTTAATACAACATTTTAACAGCATAGAGGCCACATTTTCTACACTCAAACCCATCAGTTTTCTCATCAGTGATAATGAGCTACGGATACAGCTATACTCACAATCTGTTACATGTGTTAATTTGTCTCCTAAAGGGAAGTGTGCAGTGTTTGTGTCATTAACTAACCATGGTGATACAACAAAACAGCACTACACTTTGAGCTATACTGAAATAGTGGTTACATAAGGATGAATCATCCTTAAGAGACCTCAAGGGTTTCATATTAGACAGCAGCTTGTTACACCTGTCCCCTGCTGCTTGACTGTAGCTGAAGAAAACAACTTAGTGTGTCATTGCGTTGATACTAGTGGTGTTCCATGTGAAACACAATCACTGAACAATATCTGTCAGAATGATTCATTTGCACATTGCTTAGCCCAAGTCATGCACCAAGCCAAAGATGGCTCTGCACTTGTTAATTGTGGCGCTATAAGAAATGCATTGGAAAACAGACACATGGACACACACATACAAGCACAGACGCACCAAAAGCAGCTGCATGCTGTGTCTGGAATGTCCTTTGGACTTACACAGGAGGAAGCCTGTGGTGTTGATTTCCAGTAGATGGTTGAAATGAACCTGGTAATTGGACAGTGATCTGGTGTCCCGGGAAGGGGGTTATGAAAATAACGCACAGGCTTGGAGGCTGAGAGTGGGGCAGTAGTCATGGGCTGAAGTGAAGGGAAGTTAAAGCCAGGGTCAGGACTGAGGCAAGAACAAGCGGTGGCTGTGGGACATACAATGATTTGTGCTTTGGTATTAAAGTACTTAAGTAAATGACTGCACCAATGTTTGTGCAGCTTTTCCCCATCAGCAACAAATTATGCATTTTCCAAATAACTGCAGAGTATGACCATTTTCCAAGGCATACCACACATTTTTACATTAATGAATATTTTATTCTTATTATTCCGGGAAGCCACTGGCTTCAGTTTATGAAAACACAGATTGTTTTTTAAGCACTTCCTTACTGATGCATTCAAATATCAAAAAGTTGAGTGTGAACTTTGCAAACAGCAGTTTGCATTTCACAGCTCAACAATCAACATGGCATATCATCTAAAAACAGTATTCTAACTTGTCTGTGTTTGGATGTTCAGTCACCTTTTGTTTTTAACGCTTATTTCAAAAAGTTCTTCTGCAAATGCTAGCTTTTTATGTTTATCATTCACATGATTTCAGTCAATCAAGACTTTCTTTGGTTGACTACAGCCCTAGAATTAAGTGTTTGCTGCTGATCATTATTTTAGTCACAAGTTATTTTGTTAAAATAAAAAAAACAATGGACAGTATGAAAAAGATAATGTGGGGACGTTACTCTCACATGTCTGAGCTTGCCACAAGCACATGAACACACTAACTGTGAACCAGTGTTTGGCTTGTGTATCGAATTTGTTTTAATGGCCTGTCCAAAAACAAAACCTTTTGTGGTAGTGTTTGTATTTATTATTTCTTGCAGATTTCTGCTTGAACATCAAGTTGACAGATGAAGCTGCCAGAAAGGTCCATACTTTTGAAATTGTTAGTTATTATGTGAATTCAGGGCACTTGCTACAGCTGACTCTCAGTACTTAATACTGTTTTCAGCTCCCCCATCGCTCCACCCCCATTCCCCCATTGGGTTCCAACACCTAAAATAAATTTTCAGCCTGTGGGAAACTCTGAAGGAACCGTCCCTGTTCAAAACTGCATAACCACACAACAATTGTGCATGTTTCCAAAAAAAAAAAAAAGCCAACATAGGATTTACTTTTACAAAATACTTCCCAAGAGGTCTCAAAAAACCTTTAAATCTTTGGTAGCTGATTTTCATGCTGCGATGGTGAGAATTTACAACAGTAAGTGCATGGAGTAAGTACTTCAACAGTCTGAAAACCTATGGTATGCTTTAGAGGAATGTAAAATATACATTACACAGGATACAGGATACAGATGAACATAGAGCAGCAAAGTAAAACATACAGATTTGTATTTAATAGTAAATGGCAGAAGTTAAACCTATGACTCATGGGGGATGAGCTATTAAAAGACTGTGGGTATGGTTTGGACTGAAGGGGAAGGGATGATTCTATAAAGCCGTGTTCAGAACTAAAAGTTCAGAATAAAAATGCAGCATTTACTTCAGTGAGACCACTGTGTTGGTACAGCACGAATACCATAGAAGAAAACTCTGAAAAAGGTGTTGACTCAAGCTCAACTCTTGCTCACAATTACATTGACTGCTTATGTTTAACAGGTATGATATTTACCATGTTCAGTGTTTACCATGTTCGCCTGATACTGTAACATTTGCTAAGTATCACAAGACCACTTCTGGCCACTTCTAGAGCCATGCTGGCCAAAAACTTATATTGTTAATATCATAAGTGTCACTGTTGAGGCAGGAAAAACATGTGCTGTTGGGTTAACTTTCCAGAGTTGTGAGCCCTGTCACAAATAAGTAAAAACTGGTACCTGTGGCAGCACGCCCACACTAACACATCCTCTCACAGTGATTTATCAGGGGGCTATTGTTGGTCTGTAGCTGGTCTGACACTGACACCAATCACATTTCTGTCAGTGACATCACTCTCTCTTTTTTTTTTTTTTTTTAAACAATCTCTCAGCTCCCTCTGCCGAAACACACAATACTCTCAAGAGCGGAGGTCAGGGCACACATTCCCTGTGCTATTGATGGATATACACCTCAAGTGAAAGTTCACACTTCACTATGACAGGAAGAATGTGACATCAGATATGTTGTTGGCTACGTCCAAACAACAGTTTCAAACTTGACGTCCATCTTTCCCTGGAACATCCACCTCATGGGACGATATATACGGGCATATACACTGTGGTATCCATCCAGGGCCTTTAGGGGAAGACATGTAATCTGATATTTCTTCAGCTGCTTGAATGTACACGCACTTATCACAGACCAGCACTCACACAAGCTCTAACAAACCATTATGGCTGGCAGGAGAACAGACTTTGATTTGTAAATATGTTGTTCCCAGAGATCAAAGGCAACATCTTCAGATGGACAGAGTAGCCTTTGAGTAGGGGCTATTGAGTTTCATGAGCAAGGACACACGCAGTTAACTTCTAATTAGAAAGATGGCCCCGCAGAAGAGCCCTCTGATCAAAAGCCTGGTTTCGAAGATGGCCAGGATCTCAATCCTTTAAATTTGCGAGACATGCTTGACCATCAAAGGTGTAGCTGAACAGGCTTCTCTCGCTCAAGACACTCCAAGACAAAAGGTGTTCCCGGCCACAAATAATAACAATACCAAGCAGACGCTGAAGTGGGGAGAGCACTTTGTTTTAGTGGGATGTACAAAAGATATGGTTTTCTTGATTAAACAAAGCATGAGGTGCTACCGAAGGTGCTTTGAAGAGCTGCACGCAAACTGCACACTACTTGAAATCTGATTCAGGGAAACAGTACAAATGTAACCATGGACTATGCATTTGAGGATATATGTGATTTGTCAGGTATTTGTATAGAGGCTTATACAGTATATATGTGTGTACACACAATGTTGTCAGCGTGATACATCAAAATTTTTGCAGTTTTCCTTTTAAATGAGTTCAACAACAGTCACCAAAAAATCTGTGAATTCCTGGAAGATTCAAAGTTACACAGCTGCATAATCCATTATAAATCAGTTCTTTGTGTCATGCTCTCATTCATCAAACAGCTAGTTTTTACATCTCATTAGTGTGAGAGGATCAGATTTTTACAACCTGCCAAGAGATCAAGCATCCCATGCCTCACATCTCGCATACATTTTAATGTTCTGTGATCTTTTGCATCCTATAGTCATTAGCTTCAACATATGGGGGAAGCCCAACCATCTGTGCAATTCCAGCTGTCACATCACATTTTGTATCTAAAGTGTTCCTTTTCAAAATAAAACTTTGGATTTAAAATGTTTTTTCAAGAACACAGAAGTTTCCATTTATTTTTCATAGATTTTACAGCTTTGGTTCAACTCATGTTTCTTTGTGTTTTGATGTGTTTATAATATGCTCTTGAGGTGTGATTGTTAGGAGCTAGAGAGCTGATTTGTGATGGTTTTCACAATCAGCGACCAGAAGATGGCGACATTTCCATTTTTTTTCATGTTGAACTTATTGGCTATGCACATGCATGCACTCAAATGTACGCGCATGAGTGCATAATTCTCTATTTCTAGCTGACCCCTCACAGACATAACACACTTCAGACCATTTTCTGCCTCTGCCCTCCCTCTGTTTTAATAATACATTGTCCATGGAAGCGCAGTCATGACAAGACAGGACAAATAGCAAGGTAAAAATATCCCTGCGGGGCAATGGTCTTTGATGCCAGAAACCAGATAAAACATTTTTATTACACTGAAGTGTCCTTTCAGTGAAAGTATTTGATGGCACTAAATGTTACCGGTAGCCGTGAATCATTTGATCCCTACAGTATACACAGCCAGGTTACTTTAAACTTGACTCAATACATCACAGCCAGAAAACATGTTCCTGGCACAGGCTTACATAGTATAGATGTTTGTAATGCTGGGGACTCTGTATGCTTGGTTTACATCTGATTATTAGAGGTTTATCTCTATCGCCATGAGCTACTGTCTTAGTAAAAGCAACTATGCTCTCATATTTCACGCAAATGTTCACAAAATGGTGTGAAAATTCCTTATTACTCTCCACTGTCACTTGAACATAAACACTTTTTTCCCCTTTTGATTGGGGCAAAAATAGAGTTTGGGAGAAGAAGAGCATGTCACAGTAATTGTTTGCGCCCTCATTTGTACTTCCTGCAAAGAGTGTTGGAGGTAAAAAAATATCTGCATGTTCGGATACTTGTGCTGTTTATATAGTATGAGCTTTGAATACTATTACATAAGCAATCATTTAAAAAACATATTTTGAGTTGCAGCAAAAAAAATAAGATCTGATATTTAAAAAAAGACATTTGGATTTCTATGATGGTTTATTTTTTCTTTCTGATCAGCTCAAACTAGCTTTCTTTGGCTGAAAGAGTTTTGTGTCAGATCTCAGAACTGTGTCTGGAACAGCTACAGTAAATCAGGCCCGAGGCTGTGTAATGTGTGCCCAGCTTTAAGCATTTCCAAACATTCTGCAAGTTACCACGCCTGCTGAGAAGAGTGAGTGGTGGAAAAAAAAAAGGGACAGATAAGAGCTGGAGGTTGATGGAAAGCAAATTAGAAAGAATAGATGCACATTAAGTGTAAGAGGGAGGGTATTAAAGACAGATTGTGAGTGAAAATGAGAGGAAGGTGACTGAAGGAGACAGAAACAGTGGGAGAACAGAAGATTTAACTGGGAAGAGTCAGTGTTACAAGGGGCAATCTTACCCTTGCAGTGCTTTCTCTCCAAACCAGTCGCCTTTTCCGAGGCTGCGCAGGTAGACGGGGTCTCCATTGGGCAAATCTTCTCTAGTCACATTAACCTGGTGAAAGGACAGAAAAAAAAAGAAGGGGTTATGTATATGGCAAATAAGATATCTCATGCATGGGTAGTCTGTTACAAACAGGTGACTGCCATCTCTATGAAGGATCTGGGAGGCACTGCTGACCACTTCATTAGCCAGATGACATGTGAGTGATGGCACTGTGCTGTGCCGCAAGACTGTACAAATCAAAGTGGAGGCACTTGAGTAGATTTTAGAGGAAGTGAACAGAGACGGCGGTTTCGCCTAATGAAGGATCTTGTCTTCAACCATTAGTCAGCTCTGCACAGCTGTAGCACTGTATCCAGCACCCTGTAATGCTAGCCACACCTGAGTAATGGCATAATTATTCATGATCTAATAGGATCACATGAGAGCACAAAAACAGAAAAAAGAGGAAGTGGAGGGAACTTAGATAAGGTCAGATCGTGGAATGTCCTCTGGACAGAGTGGATTGCCTGCGGTCTAGATAGAAACAAAGTGTGAGATGTGGTAGCGGAAAGCATTGATAAGGTCAAGAGCGTATGTGTGTCAGCGTACATGTTCGTGTTTGTGTCCCTGTCCATGAGCGTATTTGTGTGTGACATAGTTGTGCCCACCTTGTGAAGTGGGCTGCATCTGTTTGGGGTCAAGGGAGAGTAGAAAAAGACAGGAAACATAATGTATGTTTGTGCTTTACAATGACACTTACATCCTGGACATGTGTGCACTTGGAAAAGGCAGTGAGTTTGTCTTGTTAGGCCATTTTTCTGCTTTAGACATCTTAAGTAAGCCCTGTTTAAATCTCACCTTTTTTTTTTGGATTTAAGAGAATGTTAACTCTGAATGAACAATGATGAGGAAGACAGGTAGTGGAGAGCGGAGGCGGAACATGAATAAGTGAAGGTGAGAGAAGGAAGGACCAAGTGTAAAATGGACCAGAGGTAAGTGTGAAAGGAGAAACAGGAAATGGATTAAGAAGATGACCATGACAAGCAGGGAGAAAATGAGCTGGAAGGGTGGCGGGCATGTAGGCATCACAACACGTTAACAATACAAGCACATGAAAGCCCTCCTACAGTTCTGATGCTGGGTGGGACAGAGTATCATCTGTGCCCTGTGTGAAAGCCAGTGCTGATGACAGAAAGGTGAAATGAAAGTGACTCCATTCTCCTTTCTAGATGCTCCCATCGCTTCTGCAAGAGATGATGAAAGAAGCGGTGCTTCTGTCTCTCCTCTCCCCCGTCTCGAGATGATTGATGACAGCCACCTTCCACCCAAAAATACTACTACTTAGCTTCAAAGACAGGTGTCTTTATGCCATGTGTGGCATGATTCCCTGCATGGTGATGTCAGAAGATTATTTTAGTGTTAGGCTAGAGGCACTGTTCTCACCTTTCCCTTACTGATGATGAAGAAGGTGTCTCCTCTGGCCCCTTGTCTGATGATGTACTCTCCATCTTCATAATGTGTCTGTCAGAAGAGAAGAGAAGAGAAGAGAAGAGAAGAGAAGAGAAGAGAAGAGAAGAGAAGATCATGATTATGATTCCTCTCACATTGGGAATTAGACACTGGGTACTTTTCAGTTGAAGTAAGGTTGAATTCGGTGCAGGGAGATATATCACAGTTAGATTTTCTTCTTGTTAATACCACAGACTGGCAAGCTGTCCAAGGTGTTTTTCTGCCTTCCACCCACTGCTTGCTTGGATATGCTCTGCAACCTTGAATATGAATAAGCCCATAAAGAAAATGAATGAATAAATGAATCCTACTGTTGTAGCTCCTTTCCAAGAGTAAAATTAATACACGCTATCCATCCATCAGTCCATTTTCTGTAAACATGTAATCCTGTTCAGGGTTGTGGATGCTGGAACCTATCCCTGCATGCAATGAATGGGCTACGCTCTGGACTGGTCGCCAGTCACCAGACTTTTGTTGAAAATAACCTTCAGTGTTGGATAAGGAATGCGTCTGTTCCAAGTATGGTTTCTTTTAGAGTATAGTGAAGTCATATGTTAGATGTGACACAACTTAATATGATGTGAAAAACCTCTTGTGTCATGGAGAAAAGTGGACATGAAGTTACCTCAGGTTCTACAGAACCATAGCACAAGAATAGTCACTTACAAACCTTGACAAGAACCACAGAATAACATGTATCAGCTTTTGTTTTTCATTTCACAAGTTCTGGTGGGATTTTCACATTCCCAACAAAAATGCACAAGATTCTGCACCTCGGTCCACAAGTCTAGACAGGGCTCAGTATTTCCTGTTGGACCATAAGCCAATTCAACACTGTGGCTGACATCTGCCAGGTTTTTATTCTAACAACATTTCACCAAAGGAAAGGGACCTTGCATCTTATTTCTCACAGAGCGGTGTGTTTATGATTCATGTTTAATATTAAGTTGCAGTTATGATTTTTAGTTTAGATTTATTTATTTATTTATTTATTTAATGTAGTCCTTTTTCTCAAGCACATCTTTAAGGACAGAAAAAAAATAGGTAGATCTAACTAATCAAAAATCAATCAGACCAAAATGATCTATTATAGTAGAGGACAAGACATAGGACGGCATGATGGGTTTAACCATTAAGTGACCCAGCACTTAATGGCCAAAATCCAGAAACTCTGCCCATACTAGCAAAAACTGAAACTTATTTTTAAAAACGGGAGAGGCCTTGGTCTCTCTCTGCGTAAGTCCATAGATTTCCTTTTCTTGGTTCTCCTGCCCTTCAATATTCCAGCCGATTCAGTCTGCTGTACTGAACTGCTTCTCTTGATTTCTCTTGGTCAATTTTACCTTCACCAGCTAAAAGCTCCACACTGTGATGATGGTATTTTTAGTTTCACCATGATACATTACATGCTACAAAAAAAAGTACTTGCTATTGACTGTGCTATAAATTATACATTATGGTGTTGGCTGGCCATGGTCCAAATATACATGGTACAATATGGTACAATGTATGTAAAAGATACACAGTGGTTCTCTATTTATAGTGAAATGTGGTAAAGTTGTGTTAGATAACTGTGTGTTTATCAAGCTGCTCTGCCAGGTAAACGATTCATATTAAGACCTTGCAAGATTTTTTGTATCTTCACATCAGTATATGGGTCTGCATGACATTTCTATCTCAAATACGACTTGCACCGCAATTAAAATGCCCTGTCAGTTCACACAGAATTAAAACACATAAAGACCACATGACACAAACGATCATCTAGCTTTACTTTATTATATTACTTTTATTATTATTATTATTATTTTATTATTATTATTACTTTATGTCTCCATGACTGTGTTTGCGCGCTTATGGCGACAGGTGTGCATGATACGAAAAATCCGAGTCGCCAAGAACTCAACAATTACACACGCGGACATTCACCTGTGCATTCTAGCTTGACCACGGCCGTTGCAGGTAAGTAAACTGCAGTGTGGCAAACCCTAATATTAAGTGAACATAACAAAAATTGTCCTCTGTATTTTTCAGATGATACACGTAAAACGTTGGCGTGAGCAGGTTAAGACTCCTACAGAACAGAGTCAGTGGTATTTTCACCAAAATATTTAGCGGGCACCGTTAGCCAACAGAGATGTCGTAGCTTAAAAACGTTAGCTTAACGCTAAGTTAGCTACAGGCTAAAACCGTCAAAATGTAGGATGACTTCCGCCGACAACTAACCACGGATATTTCGGGGCTTGTATTGTGAAGATAATCTGTTGTGAAAGAGTGTTTTAATTGAGGTAATCTTTCTTTTGATGCTAACAAAGCTGCATGGACGCATTCCTATAGGCTTACAAAGACGTCTCAGTTAATCCACGGCGAGGTTGAACATTGTGAACCTAAAATTGATTTGGTTTTCCTTTACCACGCCAGAGACTTCTAAAACGGACTGGGCTCAACCGGATTACTGCAGCCCCACATGAACTTTGATATGCCTATGGAGGACCTGCACTGCCAAGATTTTGGATGCTGCTGGTATGTAACCTGTCTTTGAATATGTGTTGTCACTGTTCCTCGCAGGACAGACAGGGACCCCCCTGACCCATTTAAAACAACTTATATGAATAATCAAATGTTTATATATGCAATGATACAATGCATTTGATAACATGTTGGCAAAATCAGAACTATTTATTCTGCACTCAGTGGTATAGTCATAGTCTGAGAGTTTTTTTCCCCGAAAGTCTGGACTTATTGAAAATGGTTACATAAATGATTACAGATACATGCATAGTTACACTGAATAATTAAAAAAAAAAAATTAGGCAAAGGCCATATTTGAAAGCAGCTCAACATATTGAAAGCCTCAATGTTAGAAGCAAACATCAAAAGTGTACATGAGAATATGTTTGCATAATTAAATTATGCTGGAGAACACATCAAACGAAGTGGTGTGCAGATGGGTAGAAAATGTGATTTTGAGACACATCTCAAAATGCACACTGTCAGCGGCATAAAAAAAAAAATCTACAAAACTACGGTTCAAAGAACATACCAGTGACTTTGAAAGTCTTAGTTCATTTATGACAAATCACAATCACAGCTGTTGTCAGTTTTGCAAAACACAATGTAGTGTTTCAGGTTTTGAATGTGCTTTTCTGCTTTCCAGGCAGCCAATGCAGACTATTCTAGTCAGTCTGCACTTAAGCTGCAGTGCCACATTACAATAATAGAACTTTAAAATATCTTAAGTTATGTTATCCATCAAAATTAAGAGAGGGGGATTTCTATATCTGCATATCAAGAGAAATGGTAGGAAAAAGGCAGTCAAAAATAAA
This sequence comes from Toxotes jaculatrix, assembly GCF_017976425.1. NCBI lineage: Eukaryota > Metazoa > Chordata > Actinopteri > Toxotidae > Toxotes > Toxotes jaculatrix. Next base: position 10,138,904 of record NC_054404.1, on the reverse strand, counting down.
AAAAAACTTTCTGTAAAAGACAAAGTGCTGGAAGTAGGCTACTTTGCTGACATTTAAGTCAAAATGGATGTCACCATACAGCATTAAATAAAATGGATTATGATGTGCTTCAGCTTGCTTAGACTGTTTGACCCCATGTGAAAGCTGAAATCGCTTCTGGGAACTGAGCTCTTCTTGTGCTCCCCTTAGTAGGTGGAGCATTTACTTCAACATCCCCATATTGAGCATGTGCTAAAGAGCAATAATTGCTGTGAAATCCAGACTGTGTAAACTTTCATTCTTCCTTAAGGCATACCAATACCATGACCAATGTTGCATGCATTCATTTTCTTTTGATAAAAGAAAGTGAACATATGGAATGGAAATCTATTAAGATGTGTGATGGAGGCTGCGAACAGACAGTCACAGGCTTTGGAAGGAGGCACTTACCTCCTCAAGGACATCAGCAAGCTTGCTCAGAATATCTTCCTGCAGGCCATGAAATGTTGGGACACTATAGGAGGAAGAAAAGAAAGGTTCATACAAATTGAATACATTACTGATTTAGTGTTCTGTGTTTTTCAGATAAAAAAAAATGTGGAAAGCTGTCTAGCATGAAGCTTAGTGTATTGCATGTATTGGCTTTGAAGCAGTTGACCAGAATCTAAGCAGACCTGTGATCTGCAAAATAAGTAAATATAGGCAACAGGAACAGATAAAGTCAATATTATTCCATGGGAGATGGCCTGTATACTGTAATACAGTGCATGTATATAAATATTGCAACATAAACTGGGCCATGTGTCTACACAGGGCATCAGATCCTGAGGTTGAATACACCAGTATGAGGCTCTAATGTTTGTTCTGTTTGCTTCCCGGCAGCGTCAATGAGCGCTATCTGTTATCAAACCTACTAAATAAAACTGGCCCAATGTTTATCAAGGAGGAGAGAAAATAACCCGTGTGGGTGAACAAAGGGCTTATCTCCCCCTATCATCTCTCTCTCTCTCTGTTTCTCCATCTCCCTCTCCCTCCCCTGTCTCAGCCCCCAACCCAGGCCCTAACCACTGTGTTGATCATTGTGTTGTTGCGTCCTTGACAGAGGCACTAGCTAACCAGCTACAGTCAATGGATGAGCCTAGTCTGCATGAAGCATATGGAGTTTCAACCCTCAAGCAGTGAAGCGCAAACAAAAAGCCTCTGTTGTAGTAAATTTGCGATGCAACAGCTTGATTGTATTACAGCAAATTAATTAATTATACAAGGCCAATGGGGAAATGTGGTTTCACTAATGTGGTCTTTTTAAATATGTTTATCATTCTAACGTCATTACAGCCATGGCACTGTGTGATATAATGTAACAGTTTTTGTGGTTGCCAACACCTAGAAAAACAAGTTGTGATGACTGCTACTTTGAGGGAGTTTGAGTTACTCTTTCCCATGCTCATTTCCCATGGCTTTTTCAAATTTTGGGGCAGAAAGTTGTTTGCTTTTTTTCTGTGCCTCATAGCTAGACTTTTATCTAAAGTGCAAGGGTTGAGTGATTGCGTACCAACCTTAAAAATATCAATACACAGCATTATGCATTTTGTGCTCTTTGTCTGTTCATTAGACACTACCCTTAAATTTACTCTTCTTGGAGCAATGTGTTTGAGATAATAAAAAAAAATCATCTTCACAAACATTCTCACTTCCCATGTGTGATACGACGTGGGATTTCTGTGTCAGTTTTTCATCAGTGTTCCTCCTCCACAGCTTTTGAGAGCAAATATATAATTTTACGGCAATTAAAGAGTGTGTCGAAGACTCACAGGGACCAATATGTGTTTGTTCTTACACTTAAACTACAGCTCTTTTATTAGTTCTGCTTCTGGGAAACAAAACAGCAATATAATTATCTACATACTGTGAATGAACAAATGTAGCTATAAATCTCTGATTTCCCCCCTAGATACCCCTTTATAATCCAAACACACAGGGTGAGTCTAAACCAAGCAATACGTACGTCTATTAAATATTTACTTATTTGTTGGACTGTTATGCAAGCGCTGCTGAGAGGCAATAGCTTCCCTACAGTATATGCCCAGAAAAGAGATAGCACGTGTTTTGTGTCTTTTTTTTTTCTTTGTCAGAGCCATTGCTGAAATAGCTTCAGTGTAAGACAGGAAAGTCAGATTAATAGAGTATTTTTATCTGGTCTGAAATATATTTTTGGCACGATATGTCATACAGACTGGTGAAAGGGTAGTGTAGATACAGCAGGGGCTGAAGTGACTTTATTGTGACTGGTCTGTAAATGTAAGACTGCTATACTAAACCAAACTATATTTCACCAGAAGAACAACATCATTAATCATTATATTCAAATGCTTAAAACAACCTATGTGTATGTTTCCCTGGCTAGCATTATCTTGTTACTGTACACATGATAATTGTCCTATATTAGTAGCAAATGCAGGAGTTATATGACTTTGTTACACTGCTGCAAAAAACGCTTTAAGGGAAATGATGAAAGCGAAGTTTAACTTAGACGTTAGAAATAGAAATAGTAAACTTTTTTTTTTAACCATTTTGATGATCTTTAACTAACCTTCACCAAGTAGTTTCGTTTCCCAAATGCCACTCTACATTTACTGTAAATGTTTCACATCAGGAAACTCAGAGTCATTTTCAGAAGAGTGAAATGGGTTGTTTTGGAAGGTACTGAGCACTTGGAAATGTCTTGTGAAAAGCTGTTTTCCTGTGCACGGTATCCATCCACCTGCCTTAAAACAGCCCTGTCAAGTAGTGAGGGAGTGATTCATGAAGTTTTGTTCAGGAGAAATGATCTAGGCAGTGTGTGTGTTTTTATGGTCTGAGAACTTTTAACACACAAAGGGGAGTGTATGTGTGAAAGAAAGTGAGAAGACATAGGAGCAATTCCTATTATATCTGCCCTGAGACAAGGTCATGTGATAATGGAATGCCACATGTAATATAAGGAAGAGGTACTATAGTTTTCATAATTGGCTTGATGAAGACCAAAGTGGATGATAGAAAAACAGGAAAGTTGAACAGAGATAGGGGTGAGAGATTTCTACTGTATTTGCATGTCATACATCTTGATCATTAGACACTGCTCTCCTTCTGTCTTCTGAGTCTTTCTTTCTTTTATCCTATACTCCATGCGGGCCTAAAAAGGGTCTGCTAGCCTTTTAAGTGATAATGGACTTCTCTACAGAGAAGTGGTTACAGAAAGGGATGTTAAAGAAAGATGATAAAGGTACAAGATATTTTTCCAGTCAGATGAATAACACCATCGGTGATGCACCAGCAATTAATGTTGTTATGTAATTTATTGGCAAAAATTAGATGTAAGGAATCTTCTGAGAAAAAGCTCAGACACATTCTCCTGAATTCATTTTGTTAATTCATTTCTGATCAAAGTCCTATTGATGTAATTTGTCTGTTACTGGGGGACAATTTACCCTGTTTCCTCACCTTTTCAGAAACTCCATATACTCCGTGTGCTTGATGAGACCCGTCCTCATCATGATCGTCTGAAAACATTGTCGGTCGATGGCCCATAGCTTCACATTTGTTAGAGCTGGAAAGAAGAATGCACATGCTTTTTACCCTCAGGCAAACAGAATAATAAAATAGAACATGTACGCATAATACATGCCCTGCAACAGCTTTATGCTTTGTGTATGCACAGTATGAATATTGTTATGTCATGGCATGTGTGAGTGAATGTAAACTAATACTGTGCTAAAATCACTGTAAAGAGAGTGGAGTGGAGAAATCCACACACCTGTAGGTTTGGTCACTCTTTTAGTGGCAGTAACTGTCGTCTAAATGTTTTCTCTAGCGGCTGCTCAGGCTTAGGAGGGAGGAGGTATTTTGGACAATTACTCTTTACTCAGCAGTTGGAGTTAATTGGTATTTTTGGAATACCTTGCATGGATGGCTTGTTTCAAGTCATGCTACAGCATTTTAATTGGTTTAAGGTCAGGAGTCTGACTTGATTATGCCAAAGTTTTTTTTTTGTATTAGTTTAAGCCCTTGAGCTACTGATTGCTCTTTGTGTTAAGGGCAATTATCAAACTGTGTGACGAAAGTTATGTTAAATTTCAAATCGCAAACAGCTACCCTGATATTTTTCTGAACAATTTCCTGGAACAATTGGGAATTAATTGTTCCTACAATTAATTGATTGCAATCTGTGCTGGCCCTGCGGCACCAACTCCAAACCATAATACTCACTACACATGAAGTAGATGAAGATTAAAATGTTGGTTTGCATTTTTTTTTTCATATAAATATAGCATTTTTTCCTGTTTGTTCACACAGTATTGTTCCACAAAGCATCCAGGTGGTCTGAGACAGGCAATACTTTGTCTTTGGAGAACAACAGTTTCCTCTCTAGTATCTTTCCGTGGGCAAATTCATGTTTGGTGACTTTCTTGTTGTAGACCGATAACAGAATTTAGGGAGTGGAAAAGATAGCTAGTATGCATTGCTGTTGCGGTGTACTTCTGTGACAGTTCCTTGAATAATATACAGTTCTCTTGCAGCAATTTCTGCAGAAGACTTGGCCCTTCAAAGAGCAACAGCAGTGCAAAATTCTGTTCCCTTTTTTTTCTATTTTTATACATGACTGTTGAGTGATGGAGGCCTGGGTCTTTCAGAATTCCTTTTCTTGCCATTTTCCGTGTTTTGAGCCTCGATGGCACTTTCTCTGAGGTCCTTTGTAGTCACTTTTGATTGGAATATGTTTCACCTCAATAGACCTCTGTTGTGAAGAGTAGACTCCAGGTAACTAGGCCATGTAAGTTTTCATCAGAGCACTGGACCTCTAACTCACACCTGAATGTCATTATATTTCCCCCTTCAAACCCATTTCACACAAGAAATTAGGTTGTTGGGGAAAAAACTTTATAACAAAACATAACAATACTGCATATTTTGTCTCGCTGAGCTACATTGTACACCTACTCAATGCTTCACTTTGGAAATCGTAGTTAATGATAATTATTTCAGAATATCTGTGGCATTTCTCTCAATTGCTAGTATCATTATCTTCTGTGAGAAAGGCTCTTATTTCGATTTCAGTGCTTCATTTGTGAAGTTGTACAGTAGACTTTGAGGAGCAATAAGAAAGGAGGCAGAGAAAATCTATGTCTGACCCCAAAACAGATCTGGAGATCCCCAGGGAGCCCTGCAGCCACAGGGACATGTAGTAATATTAGATAAAAAAAAAAAAAAGTGCTTATGTCTGCCTGAGTGCTTAAGTCTGTTACTAGAGCTCAGAGTCATTATCTCTCATCCTCCTAGTGTGACACTTCTTCACAGAGATAAAAAAAAATTAAGTTTTGTTTAGAATGGTATGATATTGATTATAGAAAAATAATTTTATGCTCTCTGTTCTCGACAGTAAAGTGATTGTGCAGTTTTAGCTATAGAACAGCACCCCTGCGGCTAATGGGAAATGAGTGTCACTTCAGGAGGGTGACTGCTGGGCCTGAGGCTGCAGTTTGGTGGGTTTTCCCTAATAGTATCTGTTTGATACTACTCCACAAAAGCAATGCCCAGTTGCTGATACTCATAGCACTCCAACTTTTGATTCTATCCTTGTGAGTACCGAGGTTTACCTTATAAAAGTGAGAATCTACCGAGGTGATTCCTGGCTGTTGTCATCTCTTCAAGAAAATATTTCATAGTTTTTAATGAGATAAAGAGATTTGAGTGGGAATGATGATCAGAGTAGACATTGTGAGTTAAGCAAGAACTGTTGAGAGGTATTATTAGATTGGAAATGGCAGTGACAATCTGGTAAATACTAAGTATACAGTAGTATATATAGCACATTTAGAATATATAATCTACTTTATGTACATATAGACATGCATACGTAAGGGAAGGTACTCTCACAGGCACCACAAATCTTTCTGCAGACCAAGAGTTTGGCAGCACTTTAAAATAGGGCCAAACCACAGGAGAAATGCCCTCATTACACAGCCTGACACTGTTTTTACTCAGACACTTTCTTGGAGCAGGAACCCCAAAACACACAGTGTGACGTTAAAATGTATACAGACCCAGGCATCTGGATACACAGATATGCAGACATTCTGTGCAAGCAGACACAGATATTAAATATACACAAAGAGACACATACAGGTTGCACATATGTATATACATAAACACAAGTATGTCTTCAAAACACACACATGCTGCTGAGTGCACATACACATGGATAAACATGAAGCAGTCATCTGACACAGAACTACTGGAAAGCTATACACTGTGCAATACTATCATCCAAAGTGGATTCATGCTGGAGTACAAACACACATGGTCTGTAATATCACATATCTCCTCCAATCAATCTCCTCCAATCAACAGACCTCATATATGGAGATAGGTCTAGAGAGAAATTATTAGAGTAGCCTTCTAATTTGACCCTGAAGCAACAAGAGTGGGAGGTTATACGTCATTGCCCCCAGTGCAGTGTGCAATGGAGAGTTTTGCCAGAAAGTGTGGGAGTATGGGGCAGTGGGAAATAAGAAATGTAGGGAGCCTGCAGCGCACTGCAATAGGTTAACGTATTATTCGGAGGATTGACTAAATTGCAGTGAGACCCAGGGAGCTAGTTATCCTGTAGTGAGGGTGCAGATTAATGTCTTAATGCTCATAGGTTGCCAGCCATGAGCTTCACAGCTTACTGGATGCACAAAACACCCCAGGCAGTGCTGGAGAGATTCAAGGATGATGTCTGTGAGAGGTTTTGAGGAACAAGGCAATGTGTTGTTCCACTGGGGCTTTTAACAGTCATGCAGAGGGGAACTTTATATGTGTGCAATATGAAACGTGTGTTCTGTACAAACAGGGTAGAGGAATACCTGTGCAATTTAGTTCAGTTCACCGGATGCTTAACAGTAAGCACTACCTTTTGGAATATTGGTATTAAGAGAATTGTGAAAGCCAGTTGCTCCAGACTGAAATGTATTGTTGTATCATACAGTCACAGCTGCTATCTTGCACACTTCATGTAATGTACATCATGTACAGTACTTAACCAATGCACTGAATTAGTCTGGTGTTATTTGTGGCAACAGTTAAATGAAACATTTAACCATTTGCTTTCCAGAAGGTCAAAAAAAAAAAGAAAAAAAAAGAAAGAAAGATTGACAAGTGACTTCAGTGCAACACACATAGGTGGCAGCATTGTGTGTGGGGGGGGGGGGGGGGGGGGGGGGGGGGGTAAGGTATTTGCCCGTAGCACAATCTGCCTTCATACAGACAGTGGAAGTATCTGTGATTAAAATAGCTGCTTTTGTGATTGTCTCTTATCAATGCAGCGAAAATGGCTTACATAGAAAATAATTCAAGCTGGTGTTTTGATGGGTGCCATATGTCACCAGTGTATGTTGCACTGTTGTTCATTACATCTCAAATATCTCATTGTGATAGTTCCTTTAAACTTCACAATCGCCGGTTTCAGTCCGTGCATGTAAAGCACATAAACTGACAATTTGTATTTTAAAATGTTACTCTTTAAATTGGAATCATGCTAATGTCAGTATACTCCCTGCTGACTACTGTTTAATCCCTATTTTCTCTTTGCCCTTGAAAACTTATTTAAATTGAATTTTATCCCACCCTCAGAATAAAGGTTTGTTATTCATTGACATGCTGCCCACAGCTGAGCATGTTATCATTATCATTTGCTCATGGTGCTCCTTTCCTTCCCTCTCTTTGATACAGTGATTATAATCTCTCACCCTTTAATTTCTCCCAATTATTTGCAATGACAGATCAATAGTGTTGATTGTGAATACTGCCAAAACTGGACGACGAGCTCCAGTGGCATGCCAGGCCCCAAAAGAGAGGATCTGCATGTAAGCCTAAGGGAAACAGTGAGAGATTATGTACATGTGGGTGTTTCCAGCAAGATGCAGGGCGCAGCACGTTTGTGGTGGAAGTAGCCATTCATTCATTTGGCTCAGTCGTAATTCACTGTAACTGAATTTCTGCCTGGGGCATTATGCAAATGCTCCTCGTATGTTTGTTCTTGTAATCCAATTTTTGCTCATTAAATTACATAAATATAGGATGAGATCAGCACCATTTTTTCCTTGTACTCTGGCCATGACAGTTTCCATCCAGGGAGTATGGGACTTTGAAACATCAAAACTTTGTACGTTACTCTAACTGTAATCTTGATTTCTGTCGTGAGTGCCATAAGTTTTAATGGGGTTTAAAATAACTCTGAACAGTCTACGTCTTGCCCATGATAATTCAGCTGAAGTATAAAGCATCTGCCATTTTCACTGCAGAAAATCCACATTCCTTTCCAAAAGCACCCACAGGGCTACATGAAAGTGGTACTTAAATAAAGATTAGACCAGAGTCCCAAGCAGTGAAGTGTGCAAGGATGACAAGAAATATGTTTGTTAGTAACATAGCATTAACACAGTGTAATATACTACTCAGTGTACATAACTATGTATATAGTATTTGACAGAAAATAAGTTCTAAAATAAGCTCTCCCTCTCTCTGCACATTCGTCTGTATAACAGACGCAGGGAAATCTGCATTTATTATCAGCCTGCTGCAGTGCCAGTGGGTACATTCTCCAGAGGAGAAAAAGCACTGCCATAATCAGATCATGACAGATGATGATATGTATTTTGACACAATACAGTATATTATTCACAGCAAAGTCTCCCTCTCCCACTTTTATGTTATCATGGCGGTAATCAAATCATTGTCACTCGGCAAAGAAAATGTGTCAGAAAACGTTGGAAATATTAATCAACATGTGTCTTTGGCCCTATCTTGGTTATTAGGATGTGCTCAACTGTGAATTATCATTTTAGCACTTGTAGACGATTAACCTGGGGTTATACGGCTCTGAGAGAAGGAGTGGTGTCTCGAAACTAATTAGTGAGAGCACTCACCATAAGACTTTTTTTCACTCTGGAATATTGTTGTAATGTTTGGGTTTGAGGGCATTTGAATTGGTTTTCAACTTTTCCCACTGTCAGATCTGTGACTTGCCTACTCCTGCGACTTAATTTCCGTCATTAACATTTTCAACTACACTCAACCCCTCTTTCCTACCCTGTTATGTCTAAGAAAATGAGAAGATCGACCATGACTCTGAGACATACATAGTCCTCCCTCCACTCTTAAAATCACATAGTCACGTAAACTCCTTTGAGGCTTCCTACATGTCTTGTTTTGGAAAGCGTTAAGAGAGCGGTGCTGTCAGGGCTTCAGGGTGGAGGAGGGTAATCTCCTTTCCCCCTAAGTCATTAATAACATCAGCCAACTGTGATTACATCTGGATGAGCTCTTTAGAGCGTGAGAAAGCAGGACAGGTCATTTACGCCAGACAGTGTCACAGAACTAAAGAAGAAGGAAAACATTAGAAGAATTTTCTTTATAATTATAGATCCAATTTTAATTGTTATTACTGAGGCTTAAAAGAACACAGCACAGTGTAAGAAAAACAGATACACTGGACCATGTTTGGCAGTAGCTGAAACATAATAACACCCTATGCCATATAACAACAACCTTTGAATCACATAATATATTGTGAACTGGAGCATTGCATGTCTGTAGTTAGAGTAATAGTATGTGCCCTTATGTCAGCTTTCACATAGAAGTGAATCCCAACACAGCTGGCTTAATCAGATGCAGTCTCCAGCTGCCAGCTCTGCCAATAGTCACCCTATGTGGTGGACAGTATATGGAGCCGCAGCTGCTTGAGAAATATTGAACTGAACATCATCCCACTCAACCTCTACCCACCATACTCTGCTGTGGTAACCTATATTAATTGATCTTCTGTTTCTAGAGAATAACAGACTTAATTAGTTTTATATTAGGTGATTCTATTTTGGTTTCTTAACCAGCTATGTCCATCAACATATATTAAAAAAGGCAGACATTTGAGACTCATAATATTTAAATGCATAAATCAAACACTGAGCACAGAGAGGATACTCTCGTTACATTTTGGTCCAAAACTTACATTCAAAGGCTGATTGAACAGGAATATTTCCAAATGTGTGCTTTTAGCTGGCTCTGTCTCAGAGAAAGAGTCTCAGGATAAAATCACCGTTTACAACTCAACTCTGTATGTAACATTAACAAACTTCACTCCCAACCTTTATTCATCAATTACAGCTGATCTTGTTTGGAAGTTCATCATAAACATGCACACATTTAGACTGGAGTTTGGTTGGTTTAAAGGAGTATTCCATTATCCTGGAAGAGTGGAGAGTGGCTCATCTAAAGTTAGCTCTATGATTGCAGAGTTGGATATGTTATTCATACCTTAAACAAAGTGGTAAACATTTCCCAGTTCCAGCTTAAACCCATTCACACTTTGAGCAGGAGTCCTGTATTTTCATGGATATTAAAGCATTATTTTTTAAAAGCATTTGTTATTTAAAATTCAAATTCAGTGGACCTCATCATACTTTTTGATAGCGCCTACTTCTTTCATCATTCAAGTAATAGCTTCTCTAAATGGAACATGCTGTCTTTGTGGACAATCAGTCACGATGGGTAACATTATCACAACAAAGATCATTTGCATTTGCCATTAGCAGAATCCATTTTAAAAACAATGTTGTCACTTGAAGTTCACTGTTTAGGTCTAAAATATTAAATTTGAGCAAAGCAGGAGAAAACAAGACTAATAGTCTACAGCCACGCTAGCTGTTCTCTGAGGCTGTACCTCAGATAAATGTTCACATTATCTTGCTGAAATGTTTAGCAGGTATGTTCATTGCATTAGATTAGGACATTAGCATGCAAACATTTACTAGTTAGCACTAAACTAACACAGCATTCCTCAGCAATCTATCCAGAGGTTTGAATAGGAAGTCCATTCTCAAGAGCTATAATACCTATGCATAAATACAATTTGTTTTGGCTAAACTCCATATCTTCAGACAGATTAGGGGAAAAGAAGGAACTTGTGGATAGTAATGTACAATAGTGGTAATATATTTCACACTACAATGGAATGAGAGCCATCAAATCTTAAGTCACAATTAATGGACTTGAATGGTACTGAAGCACATCACTGATGAAGGGTGTTAAGCATGATGCAGGGTGAAAAGACATACAGTAATATTAAACCTTCAGTGGATGGGAGAAACAGTAAATTATATATACTTGGGAAATTATTTTATTATGGGAATAAATTAGTAAAACAGCAGTTAATATTGTAATAGCTATGTATTTTCATATTTGAATTGAATGTATTTATAAGTCTTCACAGTCCTAATGTAGACACATAAAGTTGAGAGGGTTGGCTGCCACTGCAGGAACTCTAGTCAGATTCACAAAGATGGACTGTAATATGTATAAGCGTTCATAAAATGTCTCTGTAATGACAGATGCTTCACCTGAAACAGTGAAGCGAGGCCAGGGGGGGTCACAGGCCAAGAAGAAAGGTTACATTTCTCAGAAATGAATAAGAATAAAAGAAAAACACTGCAAACTCTGTAAATGCACTGATCTTATTTAAAAGCCTTTAATCATCACAGTCATTTTTTAATAGGTGTTTGTCCTTTGTTCAGGACATTTTTTATTAAAAGAAATTCATCTCTTCTTTTCTACACAGATTTAATTTCATGGTGTCATGATGAAAGTGCTGCTGTGCTACCTGAGCTGGTGACGTCAGCGGTAAGGATAGCTGCTTCTATGGAGGGGGGGGGGGGGGGTAAGAAAAACATCTTTGCTGTCCACTGCTTGCTGCATCGGAACATCAATGAAAAATCACCTTTTCAGCATAAATTGCTTTCTCATCGGTTTGTGAGATAAATTTTAATTGTTTGTTGTCCTCGTCATTATAGACAATCAACCAGAAACTATTTGCCACAGAGGAAATCAGTTTGAATAACCTGATAAATTTCAGTCTGCCCGGCTGTAGAAAATCAAATGGAGGAAATGAAGTGTGTTTGCTGTTCATCAGCAAGTGGGTTATTTTTAGGCTTTGGTCCAGGTTGTATTAGGTAAAACATTTCTTTATTCAGCTGGTTCTGTGGTCTACTCGGTCTTTCAAATGATTGATTTGGCAAGTAGTTAAATATACTGAGAACTTAAAACCTTGTGTCCCACATTTTCAACTGTTTTTTTGTCTTAATATCCTGCTCAGTGTGTTAACTATAGTGTCTACACTAAAATTACTGCAAACATAAGAGTATTTTCTGTATTCATTTCTGACAACAAGAAAGAATGACTTGCTGTGTCACTGTTGAATTTCATAAGGTCCTCTGTCAGTCAAAGCTGATGCTTTGCAACCCACTGAGACAAAAACATCACATCTCTGCACCCAGAAATACAGAGCTAAGCCAGAGTGATAATTCCCCCCTCTGCTTTGCCAGAATGTGATAAATTCATGTTTCTGTGTCTCTGTGTGAGTGACTGAGTGAGCGCATGCCAGCATGTGTGCACACAGTCATTGTATATGTGTGTGTATGCCACTCGTGTTCTTTTAAAGAAACCGCAATTATTCTGACAAGAGGCCTCTTTACTCTGCGGGAGACCTACATTCAGCTCAGTTTCTGTGAAATCCATGGAGAAACTGTTCATTATAGGGGGAAACGATGTATAACGACACAAACATTAATCAAACCAGTGAGCGACCCTGAGATTATGTCTTTCACTTCTCCAAGTCTTATAAGCGTAACATAATCCAGGCAGCAAATGCATTTCTTCCTGACATGTTTTGGCAAAACAAATTAGCAGTATAAGAATACAATTTCTAGGCAATAGGGGTTCTCCTGGCATGAGGGACAATGTAACTAATTACACAGGTTATAATTTTGTGAATCTAGTTTTCTTGTTACTGTACTGATTACCCTAACCTTAACAGCTTTAGTCTAACTCTAGATTATATCTAATCTTAAAAACTTCAAAGGCCACCCCCTTTTTCGGTATACACATTATGGGGCAGAGGACTTATAGTGTAAAAGTTCTATAAAAGTTCATTCACTATCATCCACTTCTCGTGGGGCATGAAATTAAGCTTGGTTTTGAAAGGGTGAAAGTTAACTAATAGAAATTTAACTGAAATTTCATTGCTTCCTAGACAATTCCTTTAATTGTATTTCTGTGGTGCCCAACTATCAGAGCCTCATCACTGCGTCTACAGTCAGCAGAATCCGGCAGGACAAAATTTAAGAAAGCAGGTACACCAGGAACATTGTGGGCAAGATGGCACCTATAAGCTGCTAGAGCATGTATTGTCCTCTTCTAGCCATATCCTTGCACTCTCTGCTAGCCATCAGAAGTTTTGTATGGGGTGTTTTTTCCACTGTTCAGTTAAGAAACAACGATCAGTCCTCCTTGGATGAAAAGTCAGTCCCACCTTGTCTCTCAGATTAGCTCAGTATCAGTGAATTCAGCAATTTTGGCTACAAATGGCTGGACCACATCGATCTGATTTTTGCACTGGGAAAATCAAACTAAATCCCAGATTTAAATCTGTGACGTGTTTTGTTCCACATTTATCAGCTTTGATTCTACAGGGATACTTTTACTAAGCTGTGTGAGAAACAGCTCGCTAATAGAATTACTTTTCCATAGACAGATCGAGTTCATAATATCAGTGAAGTCCATAAAATAGCCAAGGGTGTGAGTCATACATGATCCAGTTTGTGCTGTGAAGGATTAGCTTTCATGTTCCTCTCAAGCAACATGAAACTATCCAAGGCTCCATTTATGCTTGTCCTTTCAAGTGTCTCATATCCAGGTAAAATCCAGGTGAGACTCAAGACATTTTCTTATACACTCAGTCACACATATTGTATGTGTCTTTGTTGGGCAGGTTACAAAGCTGATTGCAATCCATATTTCTCCAGGCTGCATGCACATCCGGTTTGGCCCTACTCTGTTTCAGAGAGTGGTGATAATTCACCTGAAGCTGTTTTATGGCTGCCAAAAAGGGCAAAAAGAAAAATAACTTCAACTGCACTTCAACGGCAGTCACTACAAGCAACAGTTAGCAGCTAGCTAACTGATAACTATCCACAAACTAACACAAATGAATTGTAACAGAACTACATGCAAGATAAATGTTTTATCGTCTTCTCAGGATCTCCTTCGTGCCCCTCTCTGACCTATATAGATCATTTAGTGGTTTAACTGATCAGGGATCTGGTAAAGCTACAACAGCACGTTAGACAGTTCAGTGCACCTTCTGATGACAAGTGTAATTTCAGTGTAATGTTACCTGTCATTATTACAGGGGAAAGACCTCGGAGGGGCTGTATCAGAGAGCTTAGTGATGTTATACTAGACATTTACACCAACTCAACATGTGACTAGAATGTGTCTGGGGAGGTGGTTTGAGCACCTGAATCCTGAATATTTCTCAGTTTAATTTGCATGATTTTATTTTAAAGATCAGATTGTTATTCATTCTGCCCAAGATGCATGAACTGACTGAGTGTAATTGGGGTATAAGATTCCAGGCAAGTAGGACCTGATTCAGAGAACTGCTAAGAGAAGTAGCTCCACAAAGTTTCCTGTGCCATGTTAAAAAAAATGTGTTAAAAAAAAGGCAAGCAATGCAAATCTCCCCTTAATAAAGCATAAAAAGGAAGAACGATGAGAAAAGTAATCCTTCATTGCAGAGCTGTCCTCAGTTACCTGACAGTACCCCTGAGCAAAATTCATGGTCAGATTATTAGCCTGTCTATATTGTCTCAAGAGACTAGTATAAAAAATGTCCAGAAAAGTAGTTGTTTAAAGCTCCGCCTCCAGGGCTGTTTTCTAATTGACTGACTGACTGTATATCGCTGCTGTCTGAGGTTGATGCTCTCTGTGTGTTTTAACCTTTCAAGCCGTCTAGAGCCCCTCGCTCCGGGCTCACACCTGCACTCCAACTGAGAATCAGGACAACAATAGCAGCAGGGGCCCTCAGTTCAAGCACACACACACATGCACACATACACACTGGGAAAACCATTAACACAAGCACACACACACACAAAATCACATAATAATTCAAATGCCTTCATCCAACTGAAATAAGCCACAAGTTGTCAAGCTATAGACAGAGGCATCAGATAAAAATACGTGTCGCGACCAGCACAATGAGCGTGACTTCAAACAGCTGGGTGAGGGCTACCCTGCCACCATCACCATTTTACCACCACATTTCTTGCTGCACTCTGGCAACAGTGTTACCATGGCAGCCATGGAAACAGAGAAGATTTTCCCCCACTCAGTCCCACTGGAATTCTGTCTACCAAAGCTATTCTTTCTGTCTTCTTCTCTCTGTCTCTCTGTATCTGTATTTTCTTCAGTTATCCAATGAAATCTTTAATCCCATGGCAATGCAGTTGTACCTCTGTACACACCAGCACAAGGTGTTTAAAGGACATTGATGGTGCTTTAAATTCAACAAAATATCTGAGCATCATTATGGGCATGTCAATCACAGAAAATGAGATGCCTTTTTTTTTTTTTTTGAACAATCTTTTGTAATTTTGGGCAATTTTGTGCCCAAAGTGCATTTTCAGATAGTTGTGTTATCTCCATTTCTCTGCTTGTGTAATTACTTGTCTGCATTCCATTGTGCCATGCCTACATAAACTGTACAGTCCATTTAGCTTTTCTCTTATTTGCATGTTTATCTTTTGATGCATTTGCATGTTTGCCTTTTCAGTCTTTCATTTCCCTGCTCTTGGTTGTACCTCTAGCTATTGTGGATATCCTAAGATTGGTCAAAAACACAGTAGTACAGTAGATGGTCCCTCTGTTTTCCTTGTTAAGAGTGCTCTATCTACTTTTCCTAGTTCTGAGAGCCCTTATTTCCAGCTTCTCACAGCCCAGCCCTGCCTAATGATGGTCCTCAGGTCCACACACAACCAACCTGGGTTCACAACAAGAAATCTAATTCTTTGCTTCCTTAAAAAGATGCAGCATTTTTAAATCTCCATGATGTACATTATATACAAATATTTAAGTATAAGTAAGATTTGCTACTAGATATTAAGATGGTCTGCCTGTACCAAATTTCAAATTTCTTATATGTATATACAGATTTTTATATATTACAGCTACATAGCCCTGTTTTTGTATACAGATACTATTAGTGTAAGTATTATATGCCCAATTTCAGTACCTACTGTTTTCCATGATTTAATAGGAATAAGCAATGGAAAAGAGCAAGAAAAAAAGAAATGTGTTACTATACAACATAAACAAATACTGAATGAGATTAAAGCCATCATAGATAAGCTGATAAAAGGCCATAAGTGCTCTTTATCTTTTTTCCTTATATGAGGCAGGCTTATGTCTGTGACTAGGACTGTATCATAAGATCTAAAATCTAAAAACGATGACTACATGAGAGGTACACACTGGTGCTAACATTGCAGAAACACTTACTGTTCTCTGCTTGTACTTTAACTGATGTCTTTTACCTTCATTTTATCTTTATCTTTGAGCTCTTAGATACAGGTAGTTAGAATGGCACTGTCCCCCAGGTAGCAGAAACCACGGCACCCTGCTGTGCCTCCATATGTGGCGGCATTTATGGCTCATTCTTCTAGAAAACCTGTGTAACTGACAAAAGAAAACAGAGTAGCGCTTATATCCACCTTATAAATTTTCTTCGAGAACAGGAACAGGAGGGGCGCTAACCGCTGCTAAGTGTTTCTGCATGGTAATGCTTATGCTCGCCTTATGTCATGGGCAAGAGGACGTTGTTTGCTTTAATATGAAATGTAGCTAATGTAGCTGCTAACAGTTGCTAATTACTCACTCACTCCAACATATTTCCAACATTAACATGCAAAAATCTTAGCCTAGTGGAGGGCTCATCGCTGTGTGTCAGTTTTTTAACACTCAGCTGAAGTTATAGAAATCTGCCATATTTGAAGTGCAAACTGAAAGTACTCATGCTGGCTTTCAACAAGCGCAGTTATAATGACTTTTGTTAGGGTGCTTTTCCAGCCTGTGTTCATTTGATTTTAATCATAGTGAAACCATATTGTATAAATTGCTGTTGTTTCTCTCTGCTGGCAAATAGTTGGTGCTCGGTATTCTGCACCAGATCCAACATGAGTGCAGTACGTGAGAGTGAGAAGAGGCCAAGACACAGCACTGATGTCATGGAATCACACTGCTGGGTCAAAGAAGGGATAGAGGTGATCTCACAGATCATTATCACATAAATCAAATGTGAAAATTGTTAAAACACAGCAAGAATGTTGTGTAGGTAGTTTGCATTACTTTGCAATGCATAGATATATCACAGACACAAGAATAGAGCAGTCAGGGAAATAATTATAGAAGAGATGTAAGACATTTACTCACACAAAGTGGCCTGAAAGTAAGGGACTTGCAGGGTACACTGACAGTCTTACAAGCAACATGATTTATTATTTAAACACAACCAAAAGCCACCAGTCTCAGCCACCTTCCGCACCGGTCATAATGTTTAACTTGGTGCCTGGTTCTCCAAGGAGCTGAATCTGTAACTTATCTCTTTCTGCCAAAACAAGATTCACTCACTGTGGACAGGGTGATTCCTGAGACTGAGCAGATGTATTGTACTACACACTTGCACTCACACATTTACACACAGTCACATGCACATTTTCCTCTCTAAGACTGATTAGAGGGACGACTATTTGCTCATTCCCAGCGGAAGGAAGTGTTTTTATACAGCTGGGCTATCACTCTGTTCCAAGGGTCATTCTCAGAAGTCTCCAGAACAATGCTGCTGCTGTGACTTAATTTTCTTTCTGTGATACCATGACATGAAGTGCTATTTTAGTAATATGTGTGTTTGCGTGTGTGTGTTTGCATGTGTATATGTATGCGTATGAATACTTATGCCCAAGCATCGCTAAACCTAAGCCCTCTGCTTGCTGTCAGGTTTCAGCTGTGGAGCATGCTGAAGTGAGACAGTTTCTCTAAACTGGCACCTGTCAAAATTTAGACAAGAGGGTGTGTGCCATAGGAAGTACGAAGTCATGAATGTCTGTGCTGTCTATATGGGTTTAAAGGAGCTTTCAGAAGGTCCCAACTTTCAGTATGTTAACCTTCAGCCCCATGTCGTGGAAAAACAATAGCCAGAAGGAGAAGAAAAAAGGCCTGTAATATATAATACACACCATATTCATGAGTCAGTGGTGCATGATGCAAAGTCGCAGTACCCGACATGCACCTTCATGAAAGTAGAACCATTAATCTTAAAGTAGAGATTCAGTCATAGCTTGGATGGCTGCAATATGTGGGAAATGAAAACCTTCCTCCATCATATTAATTAAGGTTTGTCTCGTCCTTTGTATCTCAGGCCCATGTTAGCAGGGAGAGATAAAGCATAAATGTCAAATAATGGGGATCACTGGGGGAAAGGAAATGTCATGTTGAAATGGATATCTGATGCTCTGTATATAATGTAAATGTATAGATTGGTTGGAATTAATATGCATCTAATACATTTATGCATCACACACATACAGCACATCAATGCACATCAGTCCTAATGTTTTTAGTCAGATGTACCCTCACGGCCCTTCATTGACACCTCATCTCATCTCATGTCAGTTGTGTTCTTTGAAAGGGTTTTATTTTGGTGTTATTTAAAGGCATTTTCACATTTGAACTACGGACAATACACATTAACCTGGGTGGGATTCACTGCACAACATATGTCCAGATACAGTATATTGTTCTTAATAATTCCAGTGATGAGTTAAAAAAACTACCTAAAACAATTATTGTGTATCATCTTCACCCAGCTGTGCATTAATGGAATGACCTCCAGGCCCTAAATGATAAATTAAGCTTTTAGTTCTGCCCATCACAAGTCACTGTGATCATCCAAAAGATAGAGAAAATCAATTGTTCTTTCACTTTTCAGGCAGCAGTTCTCAGTTTTTAATCCCCAGTCATTTAGTTTCCAGTCAATTTAATATAACCATTTTCATAGCCATCCTTGTTTTTTCCCAGTACCTGCACACCTGCGCTCCTTTAAACAGCTGAAACCTAATTCTCAAATGTGCATGGGAGTGTGAAAGGGAAGACGTGTGAAAAAAAAAAAAATTGGCCACCCCATGATGGACATTGATCATCATGAAAGTGAGTTACAGAGACTGAATGTGTGTGTGCTTGCGCGTGTGCGTGTGCGTGTGCGTGTGCGCCTGCTTGATGAAAGCACACAGGCAGTACACTTGAACTAGATAGAATTTCCTTTCAAATGCACACTGCCCCCCCCCCCCCCCTCCCCCCCACCCCCCCCCCCCCCCACTGCACCTAGATCTTTTTTAAATGTTCTGTGTGGCCTGGTACTTCTCAAAATGAATTATGACATTGTGAGTATTCAGAAAATATTATAATCTTGTCATATTCCAAAGCGTTCATGTGCATTTGATGTGATCCCAGCTGAGAGCACAGCTGAGTTTCTGCAGTGACGTCTGAGACTGCTTTTTCCACCACTGTCATTAAGATGGCGCACACAGATAATCAGTCTCGCTGATTGTGTTAGTAGTGACTGGCAGTGACCTCACTCCCCAAGAGATGACTGGACCAAAACAACGTCAGGATTCCCAGTGCTTTTGTGTGTGAGTGAGCATGCCATGTTGTGGTATCAAATGTCATATCACTAAAGCTAGAAATTTGTTTTTAAATGTTTTAATTTAATTTGCTAATAGCAAAAAGGTCTGTGTTTGAATGTATTAGTTCATTCTTGACCGTGGATACAGTAGTTTGACAAAGAAGTCTTAACTCAAGGCCCACTCTATTTCTTTCACTTGTTTTGTTTTTGGGGAAAAAAAGCCAATAGGTGTATCTTAAGCTAAGCTTTTTCATGAAAGGTCTCTGTTTCCATAGTAGGATATTTAATTAAAGGACCTCAAACAGCATCAGCTTGTGATAGGTTAATACTGAGAGCAGGCAAGTTTATGCCAAACAATTAATCGGTAAAATAACTGACAGATTAATTGATCATGAAAGTAATTGTTAGTTGCTGTCTTGTTATTGAGTTATATCCTGGAGCTATGGATTCCATAGCTTGAGTGGGCATTTTTGAGAAATTGACCAAGCCATAACAACAGAATTGTTTCAAATGATCTCTTTCCCACTGTTGTCCTGTGGTGCCTTGACACTTACTGCTGTAATTTGCTGCACAGCTTAATGCCACATGTTCCTGAACTGGATTCTGTTATGCTGTCAGGTCTTCATGAAACAGTGACATTTGAATGCTATAAAAGAATATTTTTTCGTTGAAGTCCACTGTCCCTCTCTCTTGTCTATCGGCAGACAAAAAAAAATACCAATTTTGTCTCACTTCCCTTGAGGTGTCTCCCTCATTTTGTTGTCACTGCTGTCCTGTATTTATCACCTCTCCCTTTTGTCTCCCACTCCTACCCTTTTCTTCCTCTCTTCTCTTTGGCCAGCATCTTCCCGATTGTTGTCATGTGAAAATAATGTGATATGGATTTGATGGCAAGGGGACGTTTTTGTAAACTGAGTCCCGGGCAACATTTTTCTCTCAGGCTGCATGTAACATCCCACCTCATTTTCTAGCCAGCAGACTAGCAGGGCCATACCCCGACTGTGGCCATAATTCTACATTTAAGTGTCTGTGTCCTGAAACTAAATGCAACATATTGATTGGTGAAGCTTGTTGGGGGCACTACACAGCCTGGGAGTAAGTGCTACTTGAAAAGCTCATGTTAGGGCAAACTTGCTGTAGAGGGATCCTTTTCTGTTGGGAGAGTGCAAGCAAGTGCTCA
Organism: Toxotes jaculatrix; assembly: GCF_017976425.1. Taxonomy (NCBI): domain Eukaryota; kingdom Metazoa; phylum Chordata; class Actinopteri; family Toxotidae; genus Toxotes; species Toxotes jaculatrix. The sequence continues at coordinate 10,118,157 of NC_054404.1, read as the reverse complement.
CACATGCAATCACCTAGAGGATGAAAAGGAGGGGGAATGATGGAAGAGGAATATCCTTGTCAATTCCTCAAGCAATTTGCAATCATGCAAATGCAAGAATTATTTACAAATTCAACTAATCCTTGTATTATTTGGGAGAGCTTGCAATTTTGTCTAATCCCTGCAATACATCCACATAAAATTGTGTAATTGAACAAATGCTTGCACGTTCCCAATCAAAACACTTTTCTGCACAAAATGGTCCAATATAGTTTGCTTTTCATTTTTTCTTCTTTTTTAAAAAAAGAAATCTTCAGGAGTGAAACGCATTATTGATCTAGTGCTTTATTTATTTGCTTTACTGTTTTTTCTGTTTGTGTGCTGTTAATTTAACTATAGCAGTGATTGTGCATATTTTAGAAATGTTACTATAAATCAAAGATACTGCTTGTTCCATTACTGCCATCCATTTTCCAAATTGAGTTTTTCCTTTTGTTCAGACGGCCATTTCTTTCTATTCATACCAGTTTGACAAACGTGTGGGTGATAGATAATTTATCACAGTGAACATTACGTCTGCTTTTACTGTTGTCCCAGTCATGTTATCCCCTTGTTGTAAAGCCACCAGACACAGAGCTCACTGTGATGAATTACCAAAATCAAGCCAGTTTCAAGTATGGGATTTTCATAATTTTCTGACATGAATAGAAACCAAATGATGTCTGGGAGTTAGGAAAGGCACAGTGAAAAGTCTAGAACTCTGTAGTACGCTTTGGAAATGGTTGACCCTAATTTAAAGTAAATGCAATCAAGTCAATGTGGTTTAAAGTAAATGGGCGAAAATATATTCACAAACATCATTGCTTTAAGACTAATAGCTGCTGAAACTCAAGCTCATTTTACTCTCACTGGAACTAATTAAACCTATTTTTTTTGTGCTAACTTGAAGGAAAGTCAGATTTTAAACATTTGTGCCTGTTTTATTGTGAAGTAACACAAAACATTGCATGCTGCTCCACAGTTCTTGAACCAAAAGAAATACTGAAAATGTCATCACTGTATTCACCACCTAAACACAAACCCTTGAGTTCTTGATTGGTCTGGCTGTGTTCAAATCATAACGGCACACATTTTCTCTAAATGAGTCGTTGAACATAATGGCTCTTAATTGTTTCTGTAAGTTTTCTTAATAGGTGACAGACTCAGTAATCTCTTCATTATCACAGTTAGCGATAATGTCATTATATTGTGAGTTAGCTTTGCAGTCACAGGTTGGACAGGGAGACTATACACAGTCTTATGGATGAGCTCCTCTGAGTCCACATTAGCAGGTTCATAATCTAAATTCTGCCAAGATGTAATTACTCATGCATATGACCTAGGAGACCATGCAATGTAAATTGAAATTACACTGAGGAAATATCCTCCTACAGGGTTCCACACACACATCAAATTAAATTGGTTGATTGGAAGCTGAACCCACATGCACACTCATCATGTAGTTGCTGGATTTCCTTTGGAGCCAATGTGGCAGCTGAATTTCCTGGTACATTCTTGTGTAGAGACATACGTTAAAACAGAGACAGGCACCCTCAGAGACAGTGCCAGTGACCCTGTTAGACTGTAAACATACTTCTGCCCATGTAGACAATTACATCACTTGTTCCATGCAGAGTTTTTATTGAGCAGCCACCTCACCAGCAAAGCAAAGCACTGACGTATGCTTATAAAGACTGTGGTGGGAAATACAGTCCGGTGAGCAAAAGAATATACAAGAGCAAAAGACAGACACTCTGTCGCCAGTGGGAGGGGGAAAAGAGTTGGCTTATCTCCCTGTGGGCACCTGTTGCCGTAGCAACGGGGGCTGGGAGTTCCGTCAGGTTGGCTGGTCAGTGGCAGGGCATCATGGGACATGAAAGGGGTCAGCAAGGGGTGTGCAACCTCGCTGCCACCACCGTCAACCCCGTTTCTTCCAGCTCACGCCTCCTCGCCCTCAACTACAGGCCCAGTGGACCCCCTGCCCTTCATGCATTCATTCATATCCTGGGTCACACATAGATTTTCACCCCAAAACAGCAAAAAAAAGCTCACAGTGTGTGGAATTATTTACTAGGTCAATACTGATTGTACAGAATTATGATATAGTATGTTCTTTAGTGCCAGCTGGAGCGCTTGCTCAAACACTGACCTACATTCATTTATTTTAATTTGAACTGCTTTTATGTGTACACTTTCAGCCACCAGACCTCATCTTATCTCATCTCACCTTTTGTCTATTTATTATTCCACCCAAAAACACATTTCTAGCTTTTTCCTGTTTCCTGCATCACTCTAACACACATTTCTCATCTTGACACACTCTCATAACACAGTAGTTCTCAAATGTGCATGGTCCACCATCTGTACTGTTCTTTGTCAGTCTCTTCTCCTTAGTCTATTAGGCTGACTATTCAGATTGGCAGTCTGATAGACCACCTACTCACCCACTATGCAGCCTTCATTGCTGGGGCTTTGATACATGAAAGAGCAGAGGCAGCAAACCTCGACATTCAGGTCACTGGGTGTTTCACAAGACACTTAACTGGAGTGTTGGGAAAATGTGGACTGATGATGGGTGGTTTTTCATCATGACCAAGTAACAGTGCTATTGCTGTGTTCCAGGCACTTATTCATACAGTGACAGTGTGATTCTTCTCTCTGTGTCACAGCAGGATTGATAACTTAGAGGGAAAAAAAGACCCCTAATCCGCTATGCCAAGGCAGGAGATTTCAGTGGATGTGTGTATGTGTGTACAGGTGACATTAACTGTCACCTGGGGGAACGTGTGGACATTCAACATAGACTCATGCGAGCACTTTGGATGTTTTTCCAGGTATCTGTGGAGACTCACTCTTGACAGTGGCAGTCCTGGTGCAGTTGTAGAGAATAGCCAGCTCTCCAAACACCTTTCCTGGCCCCATGGTGCAGAGCTTCAGGCTCTCCTTCGTCACCTCCACCTTCCCGTCTGAAACATGCACAGAAATACAGGTATGCTATTAGGCGTAAATCCATTCAATTTTCACATTTATTTTCCTACCTGATTATTCAAGTGTGTGAGTCCTCTGCTATGTTCAGTATGTGCAGCAAACAAAGTTTCAGTGATGAAATTGAGTTGATGATAGGTGTCTGGGGGCTTTTGCTTCATTTTGGGGGGTACCCAGCCAGACTGCTCTTGACTCACTGGGCTAGAAAAAAATAAGATTATTTTGCAATGTGGATTTTCCAAGGGCTACTGGCTTCTGCCATGGCAATGCAGCAGCACCAACATGGGAAAAAGCTTAACACTTCATAACTCACAAACACAGTATGATGTGCCTTTAGGTAAGGACTGTTAAATCAATATACCGTATGTGAAAATTTAATTTCTCTCCAAGGCAACAAATATCACTACCCATCTCGTCATTGTCCATGTACATTGATAAGTCCAAATTGTTCCACATTGGTTTATTTACACGGTCTCCAGGATTAAACTGATTTTTGTTTTCTGACTACTTCTTCTATAATTACTTTATGTTGTAGTTTGACATCGGTTCCTAGTAAGTATAGCCACTCTCACACTGGACAAAAAAAACACTAATATCAGGCTTTTGTCTTCAGCGGAAAAGAGTACAATCAGCATTCATTCTCTCTGAAATGACTCGGCAGTAGTCATGGGTATTTATCAGTTCCAGCTCGAATCGGCAGTGATAAAACATGACACCCAGGTGGACATGCTAATTTATGCCGATTTTCCGGTACAATGCTAGGATGTCTGTCTGTCGAAGTTCCGGACCTTGGCACCGAAATAGCCTGGAAATGTTTTTTTTTTTTTTTTTTTTAAGTCTATGGGAACAATGTGCAATGATGATTTTGTTGTTTTTATGCTACATTGCAAGATGCAACATTGGCAAGGAAAAAACAGAAAGGCAAACTCATTTACTGGCAATGGGAAAGGAGTCAATCACAATCCACATTTAACAAAACTGCATATACAGACTCATTTTGGTGAAAATGTAAATGTAATTGAAAATGTATATGTTACAGCATAATCCCAGTTTAAAGCAAGTTAATCCATATTTTTATTTTTTAAGAGAGTACAAGGCTCTTTTCCCCTGTGACTGAGGGGGTGTTGTCTGCTGCCACTGTGTTTAGACAAGCCTCATCAACAATGTATGCTTTCCTGAAAACTCAGCATTCCAGCAGGAGCGTAATTCTGATTCACAGAGAGCAAAAACCCAGAGAAAGCAGCTAAAGTCGGCTCCAGGCAGCTGATGAAACATGGCAAGATAAGAGCAAGCGAGTCATCCACAGAGGAAACGGTCTGACACGTTATGTTGTTAGTGAAGGGCAGTGAACCCTTTTGACAAAAAGCCTCTAAAGACGCCATGTTTCAGGACTAATTCTTGTTTCCACTTAGTACGTAGTTTTTTCCACCTTTCAGGAGCTATGGTGCACCTTCTTCAACTGTGGTAAACAACATATTATCCATTAACACCCAGAATAAAGCTGTACGCAGAAAGAATCAACTCTTTAAATTTGTCACCATCTTGCAGTCTAATCTCTTCCTGTTTTCACTACAGCCTTTCTTTGATGTCAGAGCTTTTCCGTAACACTCCTCTTTTTCTGCTGTTTCTGAAGAAACAGCTGGAGATCAAAAAATCTAACTGAAATGTCTCGCCACTGAGAGTGGCATTTCGATTTCTGACAAAGCAGTGCTTGTGCATCTTTCATTATCATCAGCTTAAGTATTCATAAGAGGTTTCTAAGATTGATTGAAAAACTTCACAAAAAAATCTGTTAAATCTCTCTTTCAGATGTTTCTTTCAAATCCGTTTCTTATATTTCTCCTGTTTTCTGTTCCTTTCAAAAATTTGTTGTCTCCATAAGCATAAAACAGATCTCTCTCTGTACACCTCAGGGGTTTTCCCAGGAAAGGGGGAACATGGTTGTTTAAAAGAGCAACTGTAAATTGTTTCATAATACAGAGTATGACTGTAGTCATTTCTGTAGTGTAAGTTTGGCCTTACAAAGTATATAAAGATTATAATCAGTGAGCTCAATTCACTACAGGATTTAAGGCTGGATAAGAGCCACTAACAATCAATTTGAGGCAACAAATATGTGCCAGACTAATTAGTGAACTGTGCAGGGTGTTGAGATGGCGATGTGACTTGCCACCTCTCCAAACTCCTGAGCCCTTATAACGAACTATTAAGCCTGGATCCACAGATAGAGAATGGATGATGCAAAGTTTAGAAGAAAATTGCCAGTGGTTTCACAACAGCAGCTGTGTTCTTCCAGTTTGAAAATTGCAACGGCAAATTTTGGCTGTTGTTGGGAGGCTTTGATCTATGGACTTTCAGTTTGAGCAGGAGGAAGAAACTCTATGGTGTGGTTCAAACAAAGAAAGTCTCTGTAGTGATACAAACACAGTATGTGTCTAGACAAATGATGGTCGCCTGATTTGAAAGGATGGAAGACACAAAACTTCATTAAGTGCAATGAAGGGCACCTTGTGATTTAATAACAGCAGTGTCTCATAGATGGGTTCGTGTAAGGACAAAGCCACGCATCAGGTAGCAAAAACTTTACACTTGATCATGGACAATGCTAATAACTTCCTGTGGGAAGCCATGTAATTAATTTTCTGAGTCTGAGAAAGGTGAATAGTCACACACAGTGCTTGTCTTGGACAGCTCTCTGACTGCAGACGGTGAGGGAATCACTAGGAAATTAAGTAATCCATTCATTCAATTATTGTAATTTCACAAATGGTCTTTTTTGAGAAAGTGTCTTTCAGACGTTCACAGCCATTCATCCACACACACCAACACATGGCCCAACTAAGTTTTCATTTTTGTGTCTAATAAGACCTGCTTTATCACACTGCTTTATTCCAGTAACTGCAATTTCACTTGGAATTCACCTCTCATATGCAAGTGCTATTCAAATCTTATTCAAATAACAACACCACTGGCAAATGCACACTCTCACATTGTGCAGTGGATCAGATATCCAAGTGCAGCACATTTACATCTCACTGAGCCATTTAACAACAGCTGTATGCTGTGTTGTCAAAAGGCAAATTAAAAATGTGATAAGCAGAGTAACTGAAATGCAAAATGCCCAAAATAGCACATGTATAATGTTAACCGCCATTAGGGTTTTCACTGTTGATATATCACAGCATGTCTCCTTCCCCTGAGGCGGTGTAGCTGTGTTAATGGCTGATCATTTGAATGCACTCAGTAGTGCGCTCCACATAGCAGGGCATCAGGACAGACCTCTGAGCAGACTTCCCTCTGGCTCAAGATCAGATGTGATTCTGGCTGCATTCCAAATCAAAAAGCTGCTGTCTTATGGTTTGACTTTATCTCACACTGGTCCTGACGACTTTACAGATAAAAACCCGACGTGAATGTGCTCCTGCTAACCTCCTAACAGGAGTGATTTAAATTGTCCTTTGTGATCTACAAGGATATCTGAAAAAATGATCACCTTTTAAGAAATCTGTCTTTTAGACAATTAAATTGGCTACAATTAACCAGATTAGATTAAAGATAAGTCAGTTTTTGTGACAGGTCTTGTTTGTGCTTCTGCAAACAGCATGTGACATAAGGTTCTCTGTTAAAAGTCCTCTGTTAACTTCTGCGTGGAGGTTTTCACACTGAGGTTATTAGACTGTCTATAAATAAAGCTGAGCCTCAGGGGTCAGGCACCGGATACTGTTTAATTCTTCCTCATTCATAGTTTTTATGTTTTTTCAAGCAGCACAGAGTGGACATCAAGAAACAGGATGTGGGGGAGTTGCAATCCCATAGAGAATAACAGCCAACCATCCCATCCTGATGGGCCTTGTTCTTCCGCCACTGCTCAGGGGTCGGATTACTCAATGCTGTTCTTGTCCATTAGATCAGTGGAGGGACATTGATACTACATCAAGCAGACTGTTGTTTCATGCCTGTGCCCACTGGCCAAAAATTGGGTCATTTTCACTGAAGGTTTTAGGTCTTACAAGCTCAAGTTAACACATTGGACTTCAGGTCAGCAATGATATGTCTGTGAGAACAACAGTCAGGTTGTGTGTGACAGTTTGAATGGTTTTGTGGAGGAAAAGCCAAGGGAAAACAAGACTGACGCCGAAAGCTCTTTTGGTCAAGTGGGAGATCTATTCAGCAGGGACTGAAATAGGAAAATTCTAGGGTTTAAAAATCACTATCTCCTCTTTATTTTTATTTTTTTATTTATTCATTCTTAAAGATGTGCCTTGAAAGATATCTTAAATTGAGGTTCATTCAAAAGTTTGACTGAAATAGGTCTGAAAGGGTGGCCTTTGATAATACATCAGCTCTAAGCAGTGTTTTCACCTTGTTTTTCAAAGAGCACAATGTGATTCTGAAAAAACCCAAACACTTTCAGCAGAAAAAAAATATTCAGAGCTGCCCAGTTATGAAGTGAGACACATGAATCAACACAGTAAGCAGACATCATAAAATGAAAAATAAAACGAAAAGATATCAAAATGAATGCATCGCTCAACTTCACATTCAGTGAAAAGCAATTCAGAGGGCTACAAACTTTTATGTTTGGGCTTGAGGCTATTTAGTGGTGGCCCTTATTAATTTTATTTTTAAAAAATGATTAATTACTCATGATCACAGAACTGTGACCATATTCAGTAATGAGGACTGGTTGTTCTGCGGCAGCATCATACATTATTTTTCTCTCCATTTAAAAACCAAATCAACCCCGGAGTTTGAGAAAATACAAATGTGAGCTGAAGCCAAAAGCAAGAACAAACAGAAAAGAGAGAGGCAGAGAGAGCGAGTAAGAACACTGCTACGTTATTAATCAGTGGGGATGGCTCAGAAAGACTTGTGTTAAGTTCACCCTGGCACTGGCAATAACAAACACGGTGTTGTTGTTTCAGGGAATCCCTGTTTGTATAACTGCTGGCTGAAAGAATACAAGCAGCAGGATGATGCATGGCTAGTGACTGCCAAAACGGGGAGAGAGAGCGCCCGCAATGGAGTTTGATTGAAAGATGTGTTGTGTTTGACTTGTGGAATACAAATGCTAATACATTTTCAGACAGCGAGTGGTTACTGCTGCGCCTGCCATGCGGCAATGTTGGTGCGTTGTATTTTGATAGGGCAGCAGCAGGGTGCCTCTCTGCCATGATAGCTAACAGCTACACTCAATCCTACTGACAACTTTTACCATACACTACAGGCTGCTGCTACCCACCTACTTTAATCACACCATCATATAGCTAAATTGAGCATGTCGTAGCCTGAAGTAAAGAATGGTTAGCAGTATGACACAAATAATATGGTATTAATTTATATGTTTATTCACTGCTTGTGGTACAGGAAACTCAATACTTCACATTTCAGCATTCTCTGCCAAAGAGGTCATATTTCCACCCAAGTCTGTCTGTTGGTGTGTTTATTTGTCAGCAGGATCACAGATTGCTGATTTGCACCAAACTTGGTGGAGGAATGGAGCATGGGCCAGGAAAGAACCCATTACATTTGGGGAAGATCAGGTCATTAACTTTGAATTTTTTTTCTCTGAAGTCTGGTGTATGTTGTTTGACACTGGCCTTGGCAGAGGTCTGTGCTCTCTGAATGCCCTCCTAGTTATCTTAGTTGTGATTGCGAGCTGCAGAGGAAAATTCAAAATTGTCCAGCCATCATCAGCTCTGATGCCAGCGACAACCAGCCATGCGCATTCTCTCCTTGCTGCTGCTGCCAACACTCATGCACAAAGGCAGCAGCAGGAGCAACCGCTAGCTGTCTGAAAGGACATTGTGGTATAGTACATAGTACAGGTTCCTCTGGATCTCCTTTTTGTAGCAAAGACAGTAGAGTAAACATGACGACAATGTGATGTCGGCCCTGAGTCCTCCCTCCCTGTAGAGTGGCACGTCTACATCAACTCCAAAAAATGTGGTTTTTTTTGGCTGTTAAGCAGCTTTCTGTTGACAAACTTTTGGAGCAGTGCATGTACTGTGGAGCTGAAATCCACTAATGCTGGTGCTGTAAGAAGTCATAGCAAAATATTTTAACATTCAAGTGATCAGACCTGATACAAGACCCTCTGGAAATCACATTGGTTGTTGGGGGCACGTCAGGTAATTCCTCTGAAAACTTCCTTCAACTCTTGAACATAGTGCACGGGAGTAAATTTAAGATTCAGAAAGCTGACTGACTAGTGTAGCGCAACATTCAGCTCTTACGACAGCACTCAGTTCACATTCATTTTTGTGTCTTGTCAAGAAACACTGCTGCCACCATTCCTTTTTAAATTGACAAGAGCAGACAGTTTTGTACATGTGCACTGCTCTGCAGGTTGAATCTGAGAGCAAACAAGCTGACGTCAGTCTTCTTAAATGTATGCCATTTTTATTGCAGGAACAACAAAGGGAAAAGAAAAAGTGGGGAGAGGGAAAGAGAAGTGGGGTGAGAGATGTAAGACGGGAGAAATGAGGAGAGGAAAAGAGAGGCAGAGGGACAGCAGGGGAGAAAGACAGGAAGACGAGGAAGGACACCTGATGCTAGGTAGAACTGCAGAACGTCATATCATTTAAGATGAGAGCACTTCACATCTTTTTCAGTTTAACTGAGGCTTCCTCACGCAAGGCTTCCTGCCTTCTGCACGGTGAAAAATTACACTGCAGTTTTGCACAAGTGGTTTATGAGACCTAAAGACACTAAACAGCGTGTTGTCGACGGGATACAGAGGACAGCTGGTTTCCTCCTTTTTACATCATTTTTACCTTAGAGACAGGGATTCGGCAAGAGCCTACTGTAGTACCATATGTCTACTTTTAGAGCCTTTCAGCCACACAGCGAAGACTACTTTCATTCAGTGGAAGTGAAAGGACATGAGGTGAGACACGACAGTGAAAGAGCCCTTCTCTTATCTCTGTTTTCATTAAAACATTATAAAGTAGGACTGGTTTCATCTCTGCGACTCTCCTAGTTATCAAACTCCGATTATGGCTCCTGTGTTGACAAGCTGATTGATAGCCTGAGCAGGGGGCAGTGAAAATGATCATTTTGTATTCACAGACCAAATCACAGCGTCGTAATTAGCGGTTAGCCTCCATGCCATGTGCACATACTGGAGCTTTTCTTTTATGCAGACCAAACTTAATTAGACAGCTTCAGCATCAGAATACAGATTAATATGGCATCTTAAGCACTACAATAATGGGCCCATTTCGTTTCCACAGCCTACTCTCATTTCAGTTGCCGGCTGTATCGCCACAGACATGAGAAGGCATTTACATGGAAATGTTGATTCACTGTAAGTCTCGTGAGTGTTGGGGACTCAAATAATTACACAAAAATACCCACCAAATATTTGCATGCATAAAAGTATACATATACACAACAAGACACAGTCAGACAGCACAGTCATGCTAGCAGCTCTGTTAGGCTGTGCTAAGGCACAGTTTTGAACTAAGTGCTGACATGCTAATGTTAGTAAAGTTATCACAATTCATTCTGAGGGGGGCATGAATATCTGTCCATCCAGTAGTTGTCCATGGTGCTAAGAGTAAAAGTCAGAGGATCACCAGAGTCATTAGGATGCAGCTTCTGGGAACTATGCATATCTAATTTTTTGTACCATCTAATTGATGTTGAGATATTTCACTGTATAGCTAAGACCTGCGTTTGGCACTTGAGGTGTTCATCCTCTGGACACCATGAAAATCTGTGCCATATTTCATGGTAATACATCCAATAGTTGTTGAGATTTCTCAGTTTTACGATCAGAGTGAGGGATTGACAGACACACATTGCCATACATGGACCCATTTTCTGTACTGTCATTGGGGGATGAAAACTTTGTATATCTAACTTTCCACTTTCTCAGATTGTTTAGGGATTACATGGTGCTTGATGGACTCAGAATTGTTAAACATCCTTTTCTCATGAAACCCTCTTGAAAATCCTTTTGGTAATGTCAAAAAAAAGCTTTAAAACAAAGCTGTTTCTCTTAGTCTCAGAAGAGCTGAGATAATTAAGATACAACAGTGATGATTTCCTGGTGTGTATTTGTGTGTATATGCATGCTCACATATCAAAACTATATATACTTATACACACACAAAGTCATCCTATAGTAGTGATTTGTACTTTGCACAAAAGAAATATGAGAATTTCCATGCTGGGATTGAGAGTATTTGGCAGAGGCAATCAAAGTTCAAAAAGGGATCAAAGTGATGAATTTTTACTCAGGAGACTCAAATAAAAAAAAGTCTGCAGTGAGAGAAGAGAAATTTAAAAGAAACCCTTATCTCAAAGACCTGTAAACCTAGACTCCAGTCACAGTGATTGATGAAAATGACCTATCTGAGCTCGCTGTGTTCAGGTTCGTTTAAGTATGTAAGACAACAATGAAAGCCGAGAGCACTGATCAAGCTTCAAGGCTGGACATCGCCTCACTGTCCTCAGGTAACAGTGTTGTTTAGAGCCAGTGTGCTTGGCATTTTCTTATTTCTGCAGCTATCGCACGTGTTTATATACAGCACACGTGCTGGAGAAGGGAGGGATTCGTCCGTTACTGTAGCATAGAGCAGATTACTCTGCCCTATCTTGTATCCTCAGTCTGAACCTCAGCAAACACAGAGCTTATCCAGTCACAGCAGACTCTCAGCATTACTCCAAGTCTATTACCACCACCTCCACACACACACACACACACAGATAAACACACAGCAGCAAGCATACAATACAGTACTTTTTATACCTAATTAAGTCAAAGCAAAGAATGGAATTTCAGAAATTTGCATAATGCTCAGCTCATATGACGCATGTGAGCTTTTTTTTTTTTTTTTTATCTATCTCTGCCTTTCTTTACTCCCTCTCCACTCCCCTTATGTCACACACACACACACATACACACAGCTTTCCAGATGAGGAACTCTCAAAGGCGAGGTTAGCCACAAAGGGGATAAAGGCTCAGGGATCATTCACAAATTACTCATTAAGTCTTGCTCAGAGGTGTATTCATTGGCCTCTGTGGACTGAAAATGGGGATCAATTCTTATTCTAGGGTTCAGTGGAAAAAAAAAAAAACAAAGGCCATCTCACCCTTATCATAGAGCAGGAAAAGACAGTGAAAGAAAAGACAATAGAAAGAGAAAACCAATGAAAATGAGGCAAGATGGGCAGATGGGCAAAGAGTAACAGAGGAATAAGACAGTAGAGGGAAACAAGTAGTGATGGGCAAGTGGAGAAAGATGGTGACAAGAGGACAGATTGGGGTCAAAGTCAGTAAAATGTGAGGAGGAGTGATAGAAGGAAATGTGCATGGCTCTGGTCTTGTGTTAGGGCGTTTTGAATTGATAACTTGTACCAGTGTGTGCATGTGTGTGAAAGTGAGAGAATGAAAGAGAGAAAGTGACAAAGGGAACAACTTAGAGGCAGCTACAGCAAATAAGAAAAGACACTTGCCAGAGAAAGAGTATTTTCACTTGGTGTTCGGGGCAGATTGTGCACTGCTCAGCGTAAGAGAGGTTATTAGTCTGCAGCACACGCATACACACCATTTGCACATAAATGGCACATTAGCAGAAGTTATATTCTTCTTGATAGAGGTATTTCAGATCATTTGGCAGTTGTATGTTAGCAAATGCAGGTGAATGTTTACCTACTTTCTCTTGAAAATCAATAGGCCAGCTTAACTGGGCGTAGTATATAGAAAACTATTTTCTGCTGTTACTTCTTTACCCACGTTTTCCTCTCTTTTCACGGCAATTCATAAATAAAAAATCCATTCCTGATGTAGCACTGATCTCTGATCTCTGGTTAATTCACCGTTACAATCCCAGCTTTAAATTAGAAATCAAATCGAATGATGCCAGGAAGTGAAAATCTTTTCTGCAAGCTCTTTCACAATAATTGATTTTCCATGCCTGAATATCCCATCAACAATATCATCAGTCAAGTGAATAAAAAGAATTACACATACACACACTGTAGGTATATAGATTTCCAAAGGGGCAAGTAAATTATTATATATCTTTCTATGACATTTCACCACAGTAGAATGTCATTACACACAAGTTTCATTTAATAACGTGCAACTTTGTCAATCTAGTATCCCAGCACTTTTTTGCATTTCATTATAGAGGGGATGGGGGTGGGGGGTTGCGACCACATGTAAGTGGACAGATACAGGGCTTCCACCTGATCCTGACAGATCCTTTTGGCATGTGTATGCGAGATAACTAGGGAAAGTGTTTAAATGTCATTCCAATTACAGACCCCTCACCTTTTCCATAGATGACGTCTTAATAAACCTCCACTGAGAGCCTCATTAGAGTTATCATGAGAGCCGATATCCTTGAAGAGGGCCAGCTATGTGTGACCAGTGTGAGTTAGTCTTGTGATATTAAGGGCTTTGCATGCCAGGTTACATAAATGAGTACACACACTAAGCGTTTATCCTAAATTCAATTTGCATGCTGTATATTCCAGGGCCAATCAAACCAAAATCTCTGAGTCTCAACATTTTACTTTGCTGAGCCTTTTTCCCAAGATGCTACTTTGACAGCAACAGCAGCAACAATTTTAGGTCTGCATTAGTTAAGTTGCCAGGCAACAATGCAGTGCAAAGGGTTTGTGCACTCGTGTTTCTGTAGCCCAATGCATTCTGTGTTTTCATATCACCTTATTAATATGCGAATATATCTCAATAATTACAAAGATCAGCCGATAGATTATTAACAGGAGTAGCTGCAGTAGTTATAGTGATGACTAGGTAGGAGTAGTAGTAATAGGAGCAGTAGTAATGCAAGTTAGTGCTTCTAATTTGCTTTATATATATTGTGTCCTTTCACACCTATGACACTGGGTCACCCTCAGTAGCCCCTGTTGATTGCATCTCTAAGCTCTGCTTAAGATGAGAGAGGAGCCCATCTCCCTTAACTCTGCCTCATTGGCCACTGAGCCCAGAGAGCATGTCTCTGAAGGCTCCAGCCTATAGCACAGTGAGTGGATGAGTCCTTGAAACCATAACAAGTGTCAGAATCTCTGACAGAGACATTCATTCATTTTGACTCTCAGAGATCATTTAGGAAACCAGCCAGCTGGATAGTTGGTCAGCTGGTAGTCTGGTGGCTTAAATCCGCCTATTAAATCCTGACATGAAGTAGCCACTTGGCTGGTTGCTAGTTAGTTAAGATGATTATTAGGTTGAATCACGAATACGTTTTATATAGTATTTGTATACAGTATGAAAACAGTGAAAACTGTGATTGCTGAATAGCTCTGAAGATCTGTTTTCATGTCAGATTTTAATAACTCAGAGGTGATAAGGTGCTAGTTGAAGCTAAAGGGGATTATCTCAGGATAAAATATGCCATGAAATGTAAACAGACACTTGTGCGTCTCATTTCCCAATGCTGTTTATATTTCATTAAAGACACATGCAAACAGATCAGTGTTTGATTCTTTCACACATAATCATGCCCACTAAGCATCTTGAGTGTCACATCATAAGAGGTCAAAAACCATCGAGCGCTCCCCTTACAGAGAGAAACTGGTGTCAAGCCACAGTGGGTAAACATTGCTATTCATTGTTATTCAGAGGTATATCTCAGCAAAAGCAGCAGGAATAGGGAAGGTTCAGCGTAAGCCTCAAAACAGCACATTGTTCGTTTGTTGTCATATTCAGCCATTAAAGGATGCCATTTAAGCCTCACTTAAACTTCAAGGCTTCTTGGAGAAATTTGTAAGAATATTATATTTGCCTTACCTAACAGAAGGTCAAATAAAATAATTGGGACTCTATCCAATTTGTGTTGAGAAAATGTCAAATCCAGGGTGAATTCTTGTACGCTGTGAACCACCACCTGCATAAAATGGTCTACAGTGCATCAATAGTTGAACTGAATATGGTAGCCTGTCAAATAAACTGTCAATGTGCTGTGACCACTAGGGGTTTGGAGCTGATTCATACTGTAACATTACCACTCTCTCCTTACATTCCTCACTCCTCTTCATGTCCTCCCTGTACAATTAGTAAAACTAGTAAGATACACAGTGAGGGCAGACAGCTAGATCTCACAAATATTGAAAAATACATTATTCAGAATCAGTATCATGTTTGCCTGTGGCCTCCTGGCAAGACTTTTTCTTTTCTTTTCTTTGAATGCATTTGTTTCTCTTACAGGGTGAGACATGCACATATTAAATGAATACTCAAATCAAAATGCAAAGCTGGGAGCAGGAAACTTTGTCAGAAGAGACACCCTGTTTTCATGATAAAGCTGTTGAACAGAATAAACCTGTTCAGTTGAACTTTTTTATCCAAAATGTATTTAGGTGTAAACAGAGAAGCACAGGCCAAATTTTTACTTTTATATTAACAGCACCAAACTAACTAAACTTAACCATCTCAAGATTTATATTCAAATATAACTAGAGCTGAAACAATTAGTCAAATAATCAACTGGTCAATTAACAGTAATCTGCAGCAAAATTTCATATTTGATACTTATATTTGAGCAATTTTTTAGTTTAAAAAAATGCCCAAAAGTTTCATCTCTCTTGGTTTTAGGAAACTGTGATGGACATTTTTCACATTTTCACAACATTTTGTCCAAATGATCAGTCAATTAACTGAGAAAAGAATAATTACACGTAAAGCCAACCTTAAGATTTTGTTGGTCAGTCACTTCCCAGAATTCATGTGTAACCTTAAATTAAACTAAAAGTTTATTCTGCTTAGCAACACTTACTTACTTACTTACAACCATTTACTGTGAGTAATTTCTAAAATTCTCCAGCTGGCAGATGCAATGATCACCAATCAATTTTTATTGCAAATTAGACTAAACTAATCATGTGCTCTTCATAGGCCTTGGCTCAGTATTCAGTGTGTTTATGCCATCCAAACTAATCACCCAGTCTCTATTCTCAAAGCAAAGGATTAGGCTCTGTTACACCTTTAACAAGCTTACTCTTAACATCGTCAACACTCTGTCTTCTAATGCAACATGGTCCTAAAGGACAGGTAGAACCCAAGCTATTTGTATTAGCATACACAGTTTGATTCGATTAAGCAGAATGATGACTATGAAATAAATTGCGGGGTTTTTTTTTTACTGTCTGTGAAATATTTGATAGTAATTGGATGTGATTATACTAGCTATTATCATCATTAGCCACCTGTACGGGTCTTCGCAGACGACACAGCCAATCAAAAACCAATCTCATCCCCATGGAAACGAGAGCTTTTGTCTCAGTTGCCATCAGTATTTTAAAGGAGACCCGATGTCAGTTACAGCCCAGCGGATGTGACAAAAACACAACAAACATTCATTACGGCAGCTACGGGCAAGCAGGCGGCCTCATCATAGCAGTGAGCTGGTGCCAGGATCCATTCTGTTTCTACAGCTCCTGTTTTGTCTGATCTTTAATTATCAGGTGCGTCGGCAACAAAAGCTAACTACTCTGAGGTTGTTTAAAAA
Source organism: Toxotes jaculatrix (assembly GCF_017976425.1). Lineage (NCBI taxonomy): Eukaryota > Metazoa > Chordata > Actinopteri > Toxotidae > Toxotes > Toxotes jaculatrix. The sequence goes on along the minus strand of NC_054404.1, from coordinate 10,101,667 downwards.
GGGAGGCTGTGATATTCTCTGGAATATCAGTCGAGTGTCTCACTGGGGGAAAATAAGTTGTACATATGCGCTCATCTCTTATGGTGTAGTTTACTGGTCTTTTATATGGCTCCATGATACATGATAAATGATGTCAGCCCCATGGCAACATGTTGATTAGCCTGCAGAGTCTCAATAAGAAGTGACACCACTGCCAGGGCAGCGAACATGTCATTTGCTAGGAAAATGATGTACAACGTTGAGCTGTGAGGTCAACATGGCGTAGCACAGTCAGACATCTTGTCAGTGTGGATTGAAAAGTCACAGACTGTGCTTGGCACAAAATCTTTGCCCCCTGGGCTAATGCTTTTAAAATTTGTTTTTTTTATGCAAAACGAGTGAAGGCCGGGGACAGTTAGGGTGAAAACTGCAGGCAGGGGTCACGCTGGGACACGAGAGAGAGAAACAAAAGGGAGAGGAACACAAGGTGGAATAGAAAAGAGTTAGCTGTTCATTGAAGACAAATATGTAAAGCCTACCCTAAGGATTTGAAAATGGAAAATAATTAACCAAACATTTGATATAAGTGGCATATGACCACTGTTGAATTAAAAGCCCTGTTTCCAATTACACTGCGATTCTTTCCTCTATCACTGTCAGAGAGGAAATCACAAAGCCCCTCAACAATTATTTCTCCAACAGATTTGTATCATTCCTTTCTCTTTCTCTGTTGCGCTTAAAAGGAACCTATTCATCATGTCAGTGTGACCTAGCATGACGAGTCACCTGTGGTACAATCGTATTCTCACAGCCTTCGTCACAGGGAGAGATTAAAATCTACTCACAACCTAAAATACGGGTGACCAGTAAACAGCACCTGCCTCTTTTTCCTTTTTTCATCCACAGCTCTTGCTGGCACAGCGGTGCAATAATCAAGGATGTGGCCTCTAATTTCTTTCATTTGTTGTCAGTGAATTATAGATTCCTTATTTTGTCACAGCATCCAACACTTCCCCAAATTCCAGAATTTGACCTCAGGTCATTGTTGTACCATCCACCTCTGTGTTTTGCATTTCATTTGCAATATGCCAGTTACATGTGAGCCTCTTTACATATCTGACTTCTCGCTACAGTCTACTGATAAGGGCCACAAGTGACGTCCTTCTTGCAATAGGAATGTGAACAGGGATGGAAGTAGTCTTCAGATCCTATACTTACGTGAAAGTACACTTATCACAGTGTCAGAATACTCCATTATAAGTGCTGCATTTAAATCCTACTTACACAAGAAAAAAGTGTAGCAGTATTATCAGCAAAATCTACTTACATCTGACAATTACATTACAATTACACTAAGTAGCAATTTACTGTTGCTCCATGGGATCTGTGCTGCTCTGTGAAATGCTCAGCTCAGCATGCTCACAATGACAAGGTTAACATACTGATGTTTAACAGGTATAATTTTTACCATGGTCATCATTTTAGTTTAGTATGTTTGTATGCTAACATTTACTAATTCATACAGCTGAACCTGCTGGGAATGGGAAGTTAGTTTAACGGGTATTGTGGTCATAAAGTCAATAGGATTCATCCTCTGGCCACCAACACTGTCTGTACGCAAATTTATGGAAATCAGTTGAATATTTGTTGAGATATTTCAGTCTGGACCAAAGTGGGGGACCGACTGGCACTGCCATCTCAATCGTATTTGATATCTAAAACTATGCTGGTGTACTGATCAATGGAACTGAGTCATCTCCCTAATACAATAACCTTTAAAGTCACAGTTCTTAGACGGGCCACAAAAGGTTTTTGAATTCAGAGCCAGTGACTCACTAAAGAGCAGACGAAGACAGAAAACAGCCATGACATTTTTGCTGGCATCCAAACAGAGACACCACCTGTCTTTGGAGTCCTTTCAGATATGACAAATCCTACCTGCCTCCGCTTGAAGAAAGCCAAGCGCAGTATGTATTTATAGAATCACGGATTTCTAAAAAAGTCTCTCTTAGTTTCATAGAATTGCTGTCTCTTTATTTTAGATGTACTTTGCCACAGATCTGTTCTCAACAATGTTTGGCTGAATGGGGCTTGCAGGAAATGTCTTGCCAACCCAATAATCAAAGTAGGCGGCCAACATGAAACAATAGGAGCAACAATCAATATCTTCTTTCTTCCTAGTAAAATATTAACCTTTAAATGCCACCGTCTACACACCAACAAGAATATTGCCTCCCAGTTTCTTTATTCTGTTGGTGCTATTTAGGTTTAGAAACATTTTTAATCCTTATTGGAGCTACACTGCCCATGTAGTTGTATGTCAGGTCAACTTATAAAGGTTTTAATGAGGAAGCGAGCTATAATAGTAATTTATACCTTCTATATTTTAATCTGATTTATGTCTGTGAATGTCCAAGTTCCCCTCCATATTATGATCAATTATACTGTTCAGGCATTGACTCTGCCATTTTCCCTGAGGTCAAATCTATTGTAAGGGACAATGGTCCACTGCACATTTTATTCCATTGTGCTGTTATTCCTGTCATCAGAGCTCTCACACCCTGTATCACCCCAAAAAATTTACATAAAATTAAAAAAAAAAAAAAAACACAAAAAAATGACCACATGCTGGAACAATGCTGCTAAAAAACAAATGAAACATAAAGGGAGCAGCAGGCACACCGTGTCATACAAAATAAAATCATTGGTACATGAGTGAATTAAACCGCATAATAAAGGGTTGTAGTTTTGAGTTTTAGTTCAGCGCCCTACAGAAATCCATCAATAATGCCCTTTCATTTCTTTTTCATCATTGTCATGACAAGGTTTTAAAGGTCTACAGACACAGCTCTGCAGTTCCAGTTAAATCTTTTAAAAAATTGATTATGTTCCTCTTACTAGGCTTATTCTACTCCTTCTACCCATGGATTTCATTTGAATTAATCTGGATTGCCACATGATAAACATTTTACCTCTCTGCATGTGTGCTTTTACCTTCCATGACGTAGACCAGTGAGCCCACATCGCCCTCCTTAATGATACAGCTGTCCTTTCCATACTCCACAGGGTACATGCAGTCCACGATCTCTTGGATCTGCGACAACTCCAGGTTCTTCATGAAGTCATTGTCCAAGATGGCTTCCTTGATCAGATCCTTGGACCTGGAGACAAGGTGAGACAAAATGAGACCATTATTGTGACTGTCACTGACACTGACCTGTAGAAATACAAACTTGTGTGCCACTGGTGTTTCTTCTTTGTGGAAAAGGGGAGAATAAGAGAGAAGGATTAGCACAAGTCTGAATGCATCACAGACACGCGGTAAAAGTCTAGTGAAGAATGCTGACCATTTCAGCAAGCAGGGATGTTGCATATTTCTAAAGCAATTAAAGTCTCATTCAGAAGCTTTTCAAAAAATACATCCTCATTTCAAAGACATCAAGGTGAAACATTTTTACTCTCTCCAAAAGCTGGCACAAGTCAATAAATGGCTAAATCCATGCCTAATGGAAGCAGATTGTTTCCATTCAGGGATGCACTTCTGAAAGCCAAATTGGCCTTCAGCCTGTGGAGTCTTTAGGGCATTCCACAGGTAAGTATTTCCTACAGGGACTATGTAAGCAAGGGAGTGAATATAATTAACAGTGAAGCTAATGTGCAGTTGTCAAGGTGCAGCTCTGTGTGCAGGTGGGCTAAAAGGAAAAGCAGGGCAAATGAAATTAGGCATTCATTTGTCCTAGATGATGTTGATATACCACCGGTGGCGGAGAGACATTTGTTCATGAAGGGTGTCCGTGTGTTGACAACAGGTGAACGCAGGCCAGATGCAGTGAAGTTTGAAACCGTCAACGCGAGCGTCAGCCTCATCCTCTCAGATACAACAACATGTCAAGAGATGGCAGAGAAGTCTGAGGCGGACCAGATCCTGAACTGTGAGTCAAGATCACTTATTCATTGAAGCACGTCATCACCAGAGTCTGGGTTGCTCAGCTGAGTGCTGCTTGCCTGGTTTTGACACAGTGTCAGCTGGATGAATGAGGTTAATAATATGTATCAGGGTTAACCCAACAAAGGAGTCCCCTCCTGCTGCGAAGGGGAGCTTTTATACCCTAATTCATAAAAAAGACAGCAAACACTCTCTGTCCCCTGCTACTAGGCTTCAAAGTCGCTGGTGAACCGCCTCTTGCCTTTTTGTGCTCGGTGCCCTTTTCAGAAACTGATTTCTAGGTGCATTGTTGGCGCTGATCACCTGAGGAGCTTATAGCTAAAAGGCCAAAAAACCTCAAAGGCATTTTATGAAGCAGTACTCCCACTACACACGGGCTTCTCTGCCCTGCTGTCAGCCCGCAGCAAAGTCCTACACAAACAAACCTTCAATGTCTGCCATGATTCAGTATCAGCAGAGCCCAGGTAGTGTTTTACGCATTGAGCACTCTGTGCATGTCTGTGTTTTTAAAACAAGTACTACAAACTGCTGCACATTTGTGTGCACGTGAGGTATCGTTTTATGATCAATATCTTAATTCTCTTATAGGACTTTTAAAGTCACATGAATGAAACTCTATTAAATCTTGAGACGATTTATCGCTTTAATCTTTTAAACAAAACTTTGTTGCTCGTTCAGATGTAAAAACTCCCAAAACTGTGAGAGATGCCAATGTCCACAGAAAAGCAGCGATTAATGTTTAAATTTCAACTCTGGCCAGTATCTACAGATTTCAAGTGTCATTTTTCACCATCAGTTGAGTGATTTGTTTTTAGTTCTCAAATAGCATGCTAAAATATCTGCAACGTGGTTCTCATAATTTGCGTTTTACAACAGTCTGATGAATTTTCAATAAGGATTTCAAGGCTTGTGGATCACCAAACAGCTCTGCTTTTACTCTCTGACAGCAGTGATACTGGTGGATGAAAGCGAGGAACTAAATTACTCAAGACCAACATTAAGTAGTTGTCACAATCTGTTCCAAAACACAGATTACGTACTTACAAAGAAGCAAAACAAAGTATTGCCCTACTTGATTTCTCAGGGATGTTTCTTACGTTGATATTCTCCTCTCAGGTCATAAACCCTAGTATATTGCATTTTCTGCCTTGAAGGGCCATTTCTAAGCCAACCTAGATTGTCTTCTTATGGCAGGGGCATTGTCCCAGACCTCCCTGTTCTGTGGATGTGTGTTTTTAGAATGTATTTCAGAGCACTTCTCAAAACATGAGAGAGACAGTCTATCTTCCAGCTCTTCTGTATACTATGTTTCATTTTCTTCATTTTCCATTAGGAGTTTGATTGTAACCAAAGAATTTCTCTCCGGGCATTAATGAAGTTACTCTGATCTGATCTGATCTGATCTGAGTAACCAACATCGAAAGTCTCAGGATTTTAATTGATTTGAACCTAGGACAGTGCGATTGCTGCTCTAGCAGAGCAACCAAGATGATTCAGAACTTATTAGATATTTTTTATTCTGCCCTTGAGAGTCAGAACGAGCTACTGCTGTGAATTGAAAGTGGGTAACTGAGGTATTGCACCTATTTTTAAATTCCCACCCCTCAATCTAAGCTCAGAGGTGCTTTGTGCTTCCCAAACCCTCCTCCCTTTTTCAGCAGGAGGAGAAGATCATTTGCATTTGATCTTGACAACTCTCATTACGTTTTAGGGAGTAAACTGTAATAAAGGTAAGAAGGGCTGTTTTGTTTTTTTGGACTATGATGATCCTTATGATCCTTGCTGAGTTAATGATACTTATAAATAGGCATAATTTTATACAGAGTTAGCAGACCCTGCACCTGATTAAGTTCACAGACAGAAACAAACTGGAAATCTGTTGTTTTCCCAAAGCTGACCTCCAGTCCTCTGGAAATGTGCCTCATTGACCTTGTTTCTGTTACATTTACACCCAGGAGATTTCTGGCCTTTACAGCCCTCACCGGGACCCCCCAACTCGAGCCTCTGATGGCAATGTTGAGCAACGTCTTACAACCAGACCCTTATAAAAACATCTGCCTTCCTCTCCTTTGTGAGGATGATATATTTGCCTTCATCCACTAGTGAACTTTGGGGCTGAGCGAGTTCAGCCTTCCTTAAAAGGAGAAAATATGCTCTTTTAGGAGGAAAAAAGAAAGGGGTGGCAGAAAAGTGGGAGAGGCTAATAGGGGAAAAAAAGAGGCAGCCCAGAGGAAGAAGGATGGATAGATTATGAGTAAGGAATGCTATATGGGTCTTGTAAAGAAGATCAAGTGGGTGAGAATGAAAGAAAAATATAAACATTTAGCCAAATCCATCAGGCATTATCACTACACTTCAGTAACCAAAACAAAAACGTTATAGAACTGTTCTTATCCCAAGAAGGCACTTGCGTATTTACTAAAAAAAAACAAAAAACTGTACTATTCTCAATTGGACAATAACAAAAACTGAGGGTCACAGAAAATCTAAAAAAAAACTAATAAACATTCAAATTAGTTGCTCCATATCTAGAGGAAAACATGAGCTTTTGCACGACTTTGGCAAAGATGTCCAAACAAATTGAATAATGATAATAACACTGAACTAATAAGAGAATGGTGCCCAAGCATGCTCAAGTCATTTGCATTCAAAATCTGTCTGCTTTTCACTCATTTTTTTCCCATTAAAGTAGAGACACTGAAAAAAAAAAAGTCATTCTCTTTCAGATGGAGAGTGTGAACGGGTGTGGCAGATGCTCTTCAGAAAACTGAAGCTGTAGTTGTGGAAGTTTAAATAACCTCTTGGTAAGAAGAAGTTCATTTTCAGTTCCATCATGAAATTTCCTCTCAGTTTCCCTGTGAGGATTTTCATCAGAAATCATACAGTCATTCAAAACCACTGTCGAATCTCAGACAACCCTTTGCCCATAAAAACTGACAAATGATTGCATTGAAACTCTTCAGGCATCAGACTCTCTGTTGGGAAAAGGTCAGAATGCAGGACAAAATGCTGGACAATGTGCGACTTTTTTGAAGAGTTGATATTTTCCAGTGAAGGTAGCACTAAAATCCTCTTTGGGAAATCTCTTAATGGAAATTAAAATATACACTAAAAGCTCTAGAATGAGGATGATTGTCAAAATGAAATGGTCACTCTGTTGTGTTTTCCACATCTGCCATTTCAAGCCAGCTGCCAGGATCTGACATTTATTTACAACAGTGAGACAACAAAAACAAATAACACACAAGGAAAGAGTCTACTTTCTGTGTTTGTTCCAACACAGAGCTGACAGGTAAAACCAAGACTAATGGCCTGTTCCTTCTCGAATAAATAACCCCCTTCATTTTTGAATCTTTGATGAAATCCTCTGAGCTTTGATTGTTTGCGTGTCAACAGAATAATGACATTCGTATCTGACACATCTAATCTGTCTACAAAGTGAAGGGTTTTTTTTCCCTCCTGAGCTTTAAACACCAGAATGAGAACAGAAATGTTAAATTTAATTCTCTAACGGATTTAAAAGTAGATAAAATACCAGTAATTTAAATCTGAACACCCCAATTCTGCTTATGTTAAGTGACATGACTGACCCCTGATGGATTTCAAAGCTGGCTTTAGTTTTGAAAATGTAGTATTTATACTCTACCCCCGTAAGCGTATTGATTCATAATTGCACAACCTTTAAATTCAAACCCAACAGCTGGATTATTTCACAACAGAGAAGAGAGATTTCTCAGTGCCAGTTTCATTCTGAGAACCAGACCTCACGCTGCAGACCAAGTTGGGCAGGAGAAAAGTGTTTGTTCGAGACTTTGAAGAGAGAGAAAGGAAGGAAGACAGAGGGAGAGAGAGAGTAGCTGTAGACAAATCATAAGGTAAACATACACAGAGAGCCTGTTAAGACTGCCTGTCACAGAATCACAGCTTGTATAAAATAGGCACTGGTACATTACACAGAGCTGCCACCACCAGCTCTCTAAACCTTTAATTCCCCTTCACTCGATGAGTTTTGATTTCTCTGGCATCTCAGCTTGTGATGATCAGGTTTATAGATATTCAGCCTTTAATCGCTGGGATGCTGATATTGTTATTGATAACCGTCACCAGTGAAAGCACCATTTCCTATTTTCTTTGCATCCAGTACGTGTGTGTGTGTGTGTGTGTGTGTGTGTGTGTATTAAAGATAACCGCCTCATCCGTTTGTGCTACAGGTGCCGTACCTGGTGTGACACACTTAATATTACGCACAGGCGTCAGAAAGATAAATGAACTCTAATGGAGCGCCGAAGGCACTGGGAAATATTACAGTTATCTTTTTAAATCTGAATATTATACGTTCATAATTTGGACACCTACTGTGGACTTTTGGGATAGAAAGGTAGGGTGACATGGCTGAGATCCTGGATGTCGAAGGCGGTGGGTTCGGCCGAAATTGCCTGCCTCTTCGTCCGCTGTTGCTCGTTGAGCTCATTCTGCTTGTGGACCTGCTGGGTTGCCGGTTTGATAACGGAGCGGTATTTGTCCAGTTCGTTTTGAAGTCTCTGTATAAGCTCATCTTTCTGGTCGAGCTCCAGCTCCAGCTCGTCGATGAGCGCGTCCCTCTGGCGCAGCTCTTCAATCTTCTCCTGTAGCGCGTACTGGAGGTCGCGCAAGGTGCCCATTTCAGTTGGCGGCGACGAGCGACTTCCTACTAAGTTTATCGAAAGCTATGCAGTCGAGTCTTTATCCTCTCTCCTCTACCACGCTGCTCATAAACTTTATCCGGCATGAACAGCGTCAGAGGATGCTCTTTCCTGGGGGGGATTCCTCGCCACTGTCCGTCGTAAGCGGGTGTTGGGAATGTATGTGAAGGTATGCTCGGTGGTTGCCGCGATTGACAAGGTGAGTCCATAAAGCGTCTCCGCCACAATCACGCAAAGTTTGCCCTCTCTCTTCCTCTGTCTTTCTCTCTCTCCCTCGCTCCCTCTCTCGGCGGTGTGACAGCGGAGGACCGTCCTCCCCGTGTGCGTCAGGCTGCGACCCGGAGAGAGCGCATGGCGAGAAGGGCGCCTACAGGAATCTGTGGCACAGTGCAGTCTGCCACTCCAGAGAGCTGCGATCGACTCACATGAATAATGGACTCAGTGAGAAAGCCACTGCTCGGAGAACCGTGCCATCATACCTCAGTGGCTCGCCCTGAGGCCGCTGAGTTACAAATAGATGAGCACCGGAGCCTTAATGGAAGTTGAATGTGATGGAAACTTAATGAACCTGGATGTAAAAATAAACAGCGTTTTTGTTTTTTATCTATTAGGGAAGGAGGCTCTGCTGTTGGTAATGGGTTGGACCAGCTACGTATTTTGTCAACATAGACAAAAGTGCAAATATTTGAGAATATTTGAATCTTGAAGTGTGGATTCCAGGCTTACATTTGAACCCAAATGATGCTTTGGAGGGCATATAATTCATGTTAAAGTGGTACAGACTAAATCCACTTCACCAAATCCCTGTCCAGCAACTATTCATTTTATGATAGATTTTTTAAAAAGTGGAGCAACTAAAGGTGCAAAAGGCAAATAAATCTTACTGATTGTTTAACAGAAGCTGCACAAATCTGCACGAATCTCCACAGCAGCTCCACATTCCCCATCTAATCTTGTGTTATGTGGACTCTGAGTGCCGCTGGTGTCTGTCCACATTATCCCAATGAGTCATCTGAAGCCCAGCGAACAGCATTAGGCCTCATGTGCTCTGGACAAATTCAGAGGAGGATAAACTGCCAAGGACAGTCTGATAGGATGAAGAGCTACTGAGGCTAAAACGGCAATTACTGTGCTGAGAGGGTGGAGAGTCACTGGCTGACGGTGTGGATAGAAAGCAGGATGAAGGAGATTTCTTTGGCTGTGAAGATAGGTGTTTTTGGTGTGGTGGCAAAAAGCATCTTTTTCCTAACAAACAGCACGTAAACAATCCCAGACTGAGACTGTTTGCTAATAAAAGATCACAGCTGCCATCTTGTGGTGGATTATAGGATCAGCTCAGGCAAACAACAATAAGGAGGCATGCCTCTGCTCTGCAGAGAAAAACATGTCTAAACACTTAATGGTCCCACACTGTTGTGTAACATTGCATTAATGGATGATCTAATTAAAGTGTTTGGACATTGGTTGTTTATATCTTGTGTAGCAAACAGTTCATTCTACAATTGTAAAGACTGACAGGGACAGTAGGCCTAGGTGCAATAAATGAATGTGCTCCAGTGTGGTAACATAAATTTGAATAAGACAAAGGCACATCAGCAGCTTAGCACAAACAGTGCCAAGCCTGTTCTCAGCCAGACTGTGAGGCTTTAAATGAGATAAAGCAACTGTGGGAAACACCTGTTCAACAGACAGCAGGTTAATCGTCTGTTTAAGTCATTAAAGCAAACCTTTATATTTTTTTTCCCAAAACATTAGTTTTCTTGTGCTCCTCTCTAAAGTCAAACAGCTAAAATATCTAATGAAGCCACGGCTGTTTCTCTCCTGTGAGCCAATTAAAAACCATCATATTTTCTTTTATCTCTGTCAAGGGAAGGGCACAGGGCACAAAGCTTGAGCAGCAACAAAGTTTACTTCATATCAGGAAACTGCATGAGCATGGAGATCTCAGATTTTCTCCATTCCAATCTTGCATCCCCACATCCTCCCACCATCAAAAGGCCCTCCCACTGTCCTTCAAAGCACCTCTGCGCTTTAAATTTCACCTCTCTAACCATCCAGCTCAGCCCTTTTCCTATGCCAATCAATAGAAACAGGATCCGTTGCTCCATGCTGCGGTAATCCGATGAGTGGGGCGGGCCGCCGGCTGGTGCCACGTCCTGACTCTAATGGGGGTCACTGCGTCTCCAACCCCACTGAGGCCCAGCGGGCACGGCGGCGCAGGTGGACGCCCTCCTCCAGACACCGGTGGCACAGACAGCAGTCATGTCCTCTCACCGGTGCTTTTCGCAAACTCAGACATTTTTACTTCCGTTTCACTGTGCAGAGTGAATGGCCACATGCAATTAGCCTTTGCACCCGCTGAAGGCCCATTCAAGCACTTATTGTGCCTCATCAGCTGAGTAGGCTATATGCATAATTTCACCATTTCCACAAAGGAATCCTTTTCCTATAGAAAGGCTGACAACAGATGATTTGCATACTTGATTATTTTTGTCATGAATATAGTTTGTTAGTCATTAATTCTCAGTGAATCTGGGTCATTCATGACCTCCGTATCTCAGTCTCAAGTACTTTCACTTCATTCTTCTTGCCTCACGACTCATTCTGTGGACTTTATCATTTGTTTTGAAGACACACTGAGCATCAGTTAATGAGTGCAAATAAGGACCTGTCTGCACTTTATTAATGCAAATGAAGATTGGAAATAGTCTAGCCATCTTAATAAAATTAACCTCATTGTCTGTTACATTAATTGAGTCAACAGAGCGACTTCTACTTGTGTGTGTGTGCATGTGTGTGTGTACATGTCTCCCTATGGTTGTGGTTTGATACCATCATTGTGAGGACATTTTGGCTGGTCCATACAACTTCAAAGGGGTGTTTGAAGGTTAAGACTTGGTTTTAGGGTCCAGGTTAGAATCAGGTTTGGTTTAGGGTTGGGGTAAGTGGTAAGGCTAGGCTTTCAGTTGTGATGGTTAAGGTTAGGAAGAGGGACCAGGGAATGTATTATGTCAGTGAGTGTCCTCACAAAGACAGAAGAAGAGAAGATGTGTGTGTGTGTGTGTGAGTGATATATAAACATAAGTAATTTGTGTTGATGATATTCTTATAATAGAAAGGAAGATGAAAAGAAATTAAAGTTCAAATTCGAGAACAGGCCTCACATGAAACCCTCAAAATCAGGACTGTGAAGCTAAAACGAGCACCTGAAGGTGATGAACGAAGCATATGGTCAAACAAAGCGTTTTCTAATGGAGTATTAAATATCCTCAGACATGCACTTCGGGTCCTCAGCGTCCAGCTACTAAAAGCCAATAATGCATCGCACTTCCTCCTGTCTGTGTCCTCAGAGACTACCATGATGGATCTGATCAATTAGGAGCTCTTTCTGAAGCTCGCCTTTGAGCTGCGTCATCGGCCCCTAAGAATGAAAGTGCTCGTCCATTCATTGCAAACATCTCCACCTTTCATTTAGAAAAAAAGAAAGGAAAGGAAAGAAAAGGCAGAAAGCAAACAGGAAAAAAAAACTAGAGAGAGGACACAAAGTGCCACAGGAAGTGTGTTTGAAAGTAGCAGCACTTGCACAATAATTTTCAGTCACATTTTTGTTAAAAGAGCGAATTGTGCCTCCTACAGTAACAACAATGTCGATTCGTATCTTTCATGGCAAAACATTTCGATTCTAGTAGTGAAAAGAAAAACACTCAGAAAGAGATTTTAAGATGGGACAGCAAAGCTTCCACATGGGCGTCATAGCGCATTAAAGCACCGACGCCTGCTCAAACACTCTTACCAGTCGGACTTGGCATATTTCCGAAACGACTGCCTTGACAGGTCCTGGTGCGTCTGAGGCTCGGCGGAGATGCCCTGCGCCCTGCGGGTCCTCGGTCCAATAAGTTGAGCGCTGGGCAGAACAGACTGACATTTGTGCAATTTTCTTTTCAGTTCTTGAATCTCGTCTTCCCTGTCCGCCAGTCGCCTCTCCAAGTCCCGTATCCGTTCCTCCTTTAGCAGCAGGATCTTGGCAAAGTCGTCCTCCAGGTCACTCATGTTGAAATCTGCGTTAAACTTTGCCGCGATTCTCCGCGATACGGACAAAAGGATTAACTCCCAGCAGTACTCGCACAGGTTGTGAAAACGGACACAAATCCCCTTCTAAATACGCGTAGGATGATGATGCTCCGAGAATCCCCTTCACTGCCCACTTGTTTATTTCAGAAGAAAAGAGCAAAGCGGTGTTTAAAGCCGGGGAGCGGACGATTGATGGGGCTGCGCTACGCTACAGTCCACCAAGCCTCCGGGGAGCTTCTGATGATCCTTCATTGAGAAACCAATTACAGCAGCTCTTCCTCTCCGTGGACGCAGGCAGGCCGTCAAACTGGGCACTAAGGAGCCGAGACAACTCTTGTAGTTCACCGCCTCTCACACTGCAAACACACCACAGAGGAAACCCAGTGCTGCTGCTGTCAAATATTTGTTTGCCTTCTATCTGCGCAACCCCGAGTCCTCTCTGAGCGACAAAAGCGCAGCGTTAAACACCCAGATCACCTCCCCGACCTAACCTATTGCAAAAATCAATTTTCCCGCACCCGCACTGGCTTCATAGAACAGGAAGTGGGCTATAGCTTGTTTGCAATGGTCACATTTTATATAGAGAGTAAGCAGACATCAGTGAAGTGAAAGTAATGGCCCTGTAAGGCAAATGGCCCTTATATTGCCCCGAAGCTTGTATGCTGGTGATTTTCAGTATTGTTATGGAAATGTATTTGGTGTATGCACATGTTTTTATTGGGATGATTGCACTGGGGTTTTTTTTTTTCTTTTGTCCAAGATTATAGTATGGTGTGATCTAATCTTATCTGAACTAAAACAAAAACAAAAAAAAGTTTATTTACCAAAAACAAGCAGTGCAGATGAGAAATTATATGATCAACAAAAAACAGTGTAAAAACTGAAATTAGAAATTAGAAATCTCAGTTTTACTCAGAAACAAGTCTAAAGTGAACACAAAATGAATGAATCATAGTTCCAGGACATAAAAGGAGGCTGTTATTGTATGCATCCAACATGAATTAAAGTTAATTACACAACAGATTCGGAGTGTGTTATCCTACTGATTAGAGTAATCAGTAATTACGTACTTTGGCAACAGTGCTCATCACTTTCATCCTCAGAGCACTGTGCGGACTGAAGAGAGTTCAGTAATAGATCATCACTTCTCTTGCTGTAATATTAATCTCCAAACCCAGCCAGTCATTTCTATGCACCATTTTTCATTCCAGTGCCTAAATCTGTTTCAACTCAATGAATTCATTGAGTAAAAAAAAAAAAAGGGGAGCTCATGGGCGCTGGGGGGATGTTTCATTAAGATTCTGGGTTAAAAATAGAGTGAACAGATCCTCCCTTAGCTGGTGTAGTTCAGCATATCTCACCCTTGTCTACTGTTTTCCTTATTATTCCAACCACCTCTTACTGGGCAAGAGATGAGTGCTTCTTGCAGGAAACCGTGGTCATATATGTCTTTTTGAAGAGTTTTTTTATCACACATTATTTCACATTTCCTTTCCTTCTTAAATCTACAGTTCTTGAATCTACACAATATTCTCTTGGGGGAGAATATTGTCATAATAACTGGTCTTAAACCTTCGTCTCCCATGTGCGACTCGTGATAACTCGCTTAACTCTCCCCTGTCTTGATAATTACTCTGAGAGCTATCAGGTGTAGCAACACATGAACACATGAAGCACATATGAGCTGCCTCCTTACTGCTGCTTCTCTCTGTGAGTGTGTTACATGTTTCTCAGTAATTGTGAGCAGCAAAGTGAATGCAACCAGCATTCAAAGACAAGGTGAGGACTGGGGTTTGTGCTGTTATCAATGTGGAAAACAGTGATCGATTAATTATGTATGCAGCAGACACTGTGCCCATTATGACAGTGGTAAATTAAGTGTCACCTTCGGTGACCCTATCCATATCCACAGAGAATATGGTTGCGCTGGAAAAAGCACTACTGACGTCCTATTCAAGAAAAGGGCATTCATGCATTAGGACAAAAAGAAGCAGAATATCATCAATCAGCTGTCTTTGATCTTATGTTATTACCAAAATCAATACCTACTATCAGTGCCTGTACCTATATACACTCATTACCATGACTATATTTGCATCGTGGCTTAAAATGTGTGTCTGTGCTGCCTCCACTCGTGACTATGTCCATGTTTACACAGAGTGAGTTATGCTGCCCTACCAGTTTGTGCTTGTGTTGTCTGAACACTACATGGGTCATCTCCCTTGGATATTGTGGGTTAGGTAATGGACATCAAGTTAACCTTCCGGCACCCAGAGATAGAGGCTCTGACTGCACACACAAGTGGCCGTTCATGGGCGTGATTGAGTTCATGATTGCTGAGGCTGGCAGCGCTGTAATAAAGGTTTCATATGCTGTCTTTGCAGTGTTTTTGAAGCATCTCTGGGCAGAGAAAAGCCGGTGCCCTCTTGCTCGCCTAAGGGACAGATCAGCTTACAGAAGAGAAGAGGGCAGACATTAGTCACTGTTTTCCTGTAATACTCACACACACACACACTCACACACACTCACACAAGAAGCAGAGAGAGGTATCTAGGGTATACCTCTGCTATACATATGCTTGCACATCATTATCACCCACGCACGCACACACTTGCATCCAAAGATTTATGTAACCATTCACAAAGCTAAAATCCCCATAGACACACAAACACGGTCATGCCAGCAGCCCGTATGGAGACTTTGGAAGAGATTACTGTATGCGCAATTATAGGAAGGGTATGTTTCTGTGTTTCTGCAGAATCGTCCCCCTTGAGCCCCAAATGTCTTTGATACCACATCTGACTGCGCTCTCTGTGTCTCTGCTGCCGTCCCAGTGAGACACCACCAGCTGGCCGCCTGCCTGGGCCTATGGCCCCAGGAGAGGTGAGACGAAGGCTGGGAGAGGGTGAAAGACAGAGAGACATCATGGGACCAGGACAGGAGGGATGCTTTAGCCTGGGGCAATCTATTCCTGTGCCTCTCCGGTCCCGTAAAAAAAAAAAAAAACTATAGCAAATCCTGCACTTATCATATCATACGCAATATCATACGCCGACTTCATATCTCATCGATGTAGTCTCACATTGTAACGTGATATCACATCCAGAGCTGCTGATTGATCACTCAGCTCACACTGGAGATGGATAGAACCAGAGCTCAGGAAATTGACTTAGCAAACACAATAATAATACTTCCTTCCTGCCTTCCTGTGTTAGTACTGTCAAAATCAGACAGGTGGGGATAAGGTGTATTTCAACTTCTTCTTTTTTTGTAACACTTAACTATTATTTTCATTATTGGTTAATATACCAATGAGTCTGTGAAGATTCTCAGTCAAAGAAAGCTGGACTTGTGGTAGACTTTTTAATAAGAGAGTAATCATCTTTAAAGTGGCCATGATCAATATTTCTATTGAAACAATAGATCATGTGACTACCTGTATGCGAAAGTGGACACTCATAGTGACAAA
This sequence comes from Toxotes jaculatrix, assembly GCF_017976425.1. Lineage (NCBI taxonomy): Eukaryota > Metazoa > Chordata > Actinopteri > Toxotidae > Toxotes > Toxotes jaculatrix. Next base: position 10,085,520 of record NC_054404.1, on the reverse strand, counting down.
CCCACAGAGAACTATCACTGACTCTGTGGGTACGCTCAGCTCTAAGGAGCATTTTAGCTTTTAACTCATGGTTTTGATTTTACAGGCCACAACTTTTCTGTTTTTGGTTCACTCTCACGGCTCTCATTAGTGCTGTTCCCAACCACACCAGGCAGTTCTCAGCTAAACAACTCTGATAAGCACTGTACACTATCTGCCCAGCAACAAACAGCAGACAGACAAAGTGAGTAACTAGATGGTGAACATAGTGGAATATTAAGCAGCAGAAATTTCTCTCAGGAGTAGGTGGAGACTATAAGTAGAGCTAAAAGAGGGAGTGATAGGACTATAGGATACTGCATGTCTGTGTTGTCGGTGTGACCCTTAAATTGGTTGTTTTGTCCAACCAGGATTCAAGAAACAAAGATTTTCCACTTAGTAATAAAATAAAAAAATTTTAAAAATAGAAAAAAAAATCAAATCTCCACATTTAAGAAGCTGAAACCAGCAAATGTTATATGTACATATTCTGTGAGTCCTCTAATATATTTGACTAATTGTTCCAGCTCTAAACACTGCTTTAATAATAAAGTCTGATTAAAAGAGAACACTGTAATGCAATCCAAAGGTGAGATGAGGGTGAGTGTGAGTGTGAGAAGAGGTGCTAGGTCTGGTGTTACAGCGAGAAGAAATATGTCTGTGAGGTGAAAGGAAGGTCAGGGGTCACTGACTGGAAGTCTGCATTCCCGTCATCTTCCAGGTGTGCTGGGTTAGTAATGCTGTTAATGACCGCAGTCACATCCAGTGGCCCTGAGAGCTCTGGCCCTGAGAGCTCACAAACACAAATGCAAATGAAGAAAACATCATCCTCCTTCCAGGTTCGAAACCCCTGTCTGCGCTCTTCTGTGCAGAGTTTGCATATTCTCCCTGTCCCTAAGTATTGTGGTACTCCCACAGTCACAAAAAAAAAATCATACACATTAGGTTAATTGACTACTGTCTTTGTGTCAGCCCTGCGGTTGGCTGGTGACCAGTCCAGGGTGTACCCCGCTAGTCAGCTGGGGCAGCTCCAGCTCCCCGCGACTCTGACGGATTAAGCGGTATAGACAATGGATGGATGGATCATCCTCCAATTTGACAATACAACAAGCAACATTTAGGAAAGAAAAAGTGCTGTAAATAAATGAAACAGGAAAAATCAGAAAATACAAGTTGTATACACTTGTACACAATACACTTTGACGTTGTTTTGTGTCTTTTTGTTGTAGTTTTACATCTCTTTGTAGTTGTTGTGTCTCTTTTTAGTGATTTGATTGTCTTGCCCACAAAAAATGTTAACAGTCACTTTGAACTTTGAGGTTCTGACTGACCCCTTGGGGTCTGACCCTTGTGTCTGTGTCTGGTAGGCCCATTCAGTAATCCATCTATGAGTGTGACCTAACCTGTGTCTTTTACTCTCTATCTGCTGGTGTTTTCTCATTTCTGTACCTGTTGTATGTTTATCTGTTTGTTTTTGTTTTCTCTATTATATTTTCAGTGCGTTTCATTATGCTGCATATGTGTTGTCAGATTGAAGAAGATGGGGTTTTTTGTTTGCTTGTGTTTTGTCTATTAGCATGTTTTTTTTTTATAGTTGCGTGCATTGAGCTTTCCAGGGCGGCTGACTGGATCCTTAACCTTGTGACAGAGGAGCTTTGTCTCAGAGTTGCATCTTTTATCAACAAAATGTCAACTGAAAATAACAATTTAGCAAAATTAAATATTAATTTCTCACACACAATAGATATTTCATATCCATTTAAACAAAGGACATATAAATGCCCTTTGTTTTTGTGATCTAAAATGAAGTGGCACAAGCAAATGTTAAGCTGAAAAGGAAAAAAACGTAGGCATTGTTGTCACAAACTTGGTCTGCTGAACATTTCTAGTCATGATAATTAAATAGCTCTGAAAGTGTTTCAGAGCTATTTAGAGTGGACACATGGAAACAGGAAAAGACATGCAAACAGACAGACAGATATCTTCTCTCTGTCTGTCCTGCCACCAAATCCACTTCAGATCACTTCTATATCAGCTCATTTTTCTGGAGAAAATGGAGGCTGTGCTTACTACTCTGTGCTCTCTCAGTCGAAACAGGATTAGTTTTTGCTCCTCCAGTAGTTCTCAGGTGTAACGGAGGTGTCTCTTTTCAAGCCTGTCCTGATCTTTCTGACACTGTACCATCAAGGAGCGGTGACAAAACAGCTGTGATGTTGTCATTACAGAAAAATTGACTGTTTACTTTTCGTTTCCTGCATGTGTTTATTTTAACCGCACTGTGGCATGCAATGGTTTAGAAGGCAGATGTGACAGTAAATCAAGTAGTATGGTTTAGTCTGGCTTTATTTACCAATTTTACAGACAAACGCTGTCCAGTTTGTGGTGTTTAGATAGGTATTTAATCATTTATTCAGGTCATCTGGGTCATTGGAGCTTGTTTATCTTGTTGTCCTTTTGGATCAAATCTGGTGCCACATCTGTACAAAAAAAAAACATCCTGCACTCATCGCATTATTGATAGCCATCCAGAGTGATGGACAATGCTCTGCCTGTATTGAACGAAATGAGACACATTAGGTAAGCTGTGGAGAAATTCCTATCATCTCTCAATCTGTAAGACAACAAATAGCCATTTTTCCTCCCCAGCTGGCCATGCAGCTGCTGCACTAAAGCAACAAACTAATATAGTGGTAGAGGTGGGATGTAACTGATGGTTCTGTGTGAAATGAAATGACCCTGTTGACATCTCTAGCTTACCTCAATCCTCTCAGCCTCACACATACACGATCGCTCTCTCCGTCTCTGCCTCTCCTCCCTGTGTTTGTGTAAGTGTAAGCACGTGTTTGAAAAGGTCATCACCTGCGACACATTTGAGATGAATAACTGCCTGATACGATGAGTTGCTTTGACTTTTTCTTGGAGCTCCAAGCGTGCTACAGTGCTTGGTAGTCGCTCTCCAGAGAAGCCTCTTGTTGTGTAATAAGCTCTAAACACACCTGAGTGATGAGTCACATAACTGGAGAGCTGGGACCTACTAGCATGCCGTTATCGGGCTGTTTGCAAGGAATGCGTTTAATGGAAGCTAGTTTCAGAGAGCACGTTCCTCCCCCAGTGTAAACCATACCATATGGAGGCTATATGTCAGGCTTTAGGCCAAAGCATTGTAGCCTTCTTCTGCTGCATGGGTCAGGAGAGAAATCTTTCACATACAGTGAGTTGATTCTGCTGGAAAAAGCCTTAGATTTAGGATGTTTTCATAGCTGTTTAATGGTCTTCTCAACCGCTTGGGAGAGCACATTTTGAGCAGTGATATCTTGTTGAAAAATGTGTTGTACTTCCCTCAGTTTAAGTATTTCAGGCCAAGAAAAGCACTGCAGTTTCCAAAATGAGACCTTTTCTTGTAGCTTTGCTCCAGGAAGAAAATCATCCTAGCTGATATATTTCTTATGACTAATTATACGTTTGATTTATTTTAGTATCGTTTTAGAGGACACACTGAACAGAATGATATAAATTAAGACCCAAAAAGTCTGATGACCTTGCTAACAATCCCATAAATCTAATTATTTAATTGGATATTTACTGAAGTTATTATATCAGTATGATTTTTCTTTTTAGTTAAAACTGTGAAAACACAGTCCCTAATCAGGTAAATAACAGGGTTATACTGACAATAATGGTTAATAATGGTTCAGCAAAGCGAGTGGGCCCCCCAGATAAACTGTTAACAAGTCTGTTCTGGGTCTACAGAAAATGAATTGCAGATAATGTACATTTTTTTTAGTTGTATTTATATGATCATTATTATTTATATACATTTTTATATATTTTATATGTGCAGTGTTTTATTTCTTGGGCTTAACATATTGATCTTATCCTAAACAGATGTATGATTAAGAATTAATTCAATAGATTGGCTTTTAGTGAAAATAGACATCTCTTCAGTTTGGCAGAGCCTCAATTTAAAAAGTGTGTCAAGCTGGAAAAAAGAAGCTTTACATAAATAGTTTATTTATTTGTTAGTGCCCAAAGGAACTGAGAAATTCAAAACAATAATTTTCCCTTTTTTTCTAGGTTAAAAATTCCTCTTAAAAATGAGATTCTTGTAAAGTTTTTACAAGGAATTTTACTCCTTACTTAGCTTCGGGTGAATAACTGTCATGAGACGGGAGAAATGTTTTATGTACCTTAGATAAAGTTTTAACTAGGGAGGTTTCTTAAGCAGAGGAGAAAATAGCTGCCAGAAACTAAGGCAGGACAAATATTCTGTAAAAGCTGAAAGTCAGGAGGTTTATGGTTAAAAAAGCATCAGAGACTAGAAATAAACATTAAAAGCACATACAAACAAAATGAATATGGAACAATAATATGCTCATACAATAAATTATAAAATGATGTAAATAAGAACCGATCTTAAAAACACGGACTACTGGGGAATTGCCAGTTTATTAATAAATGAGTTGTTAATGTTTAAGTCTTTGAATTTGCTGTTTGAATTTCTTGTGGTAGGTTCATTTATGGTTTATGAATCTTTAGACCAAAGGCTCCTAGAGAGCCTCATAACAGCATGTTCAACCGCCCTATTCATAAGAGATCATCAAAATAGGCCAAAAAAAATACTAAATGGTCAAAGTCTCAAACCATTTCCACATTAGTTAATAATATCACCGCATCCGTGTAGACAAAGGCATTGTGTGTGAGCTGAGTGGACTGCACTGCAGAAATAATACAAATAGAGCTTTCAAAACAGCTTTGATTCAGGGATTTTCTTTTTTAAGTACCATATTTAAATCACCCTTGAACACGCATAAGTTAAATTGTCCTCCATCATACCGTATGCGTTATGAATGAGCGGGAGGCGTGCTGAGATTGTGACCGATGGCAGCATCTGAGAAAGAGCATCATACCTCCTCAGTGAGATAAAAGCTTTGCTCTGCTCCTAAAGCTCCACCTTGATCTGAAGATGTTCACTTCAAAGCTTTCTGAGCAGTCAGAGTCTATTCTCAGAATATTTATTAATCCAACCCTGACCTGGCCTAACCTGAGTTTAAAAGCAGACATCTCTTATTACAAGAGTATTGCACCATTAGCTGTTAATAAGTCCCTGCAATGTGTTTAGATTAGTATGTGACATGTAGCTACAGTGGTGGAAGAAGTATTAAGATCCTGTACTTATGCAGAAGTAATAATACCACAATGAAAAAATCCTCCATTTCAAGCAAAAGCTTTGAAAATATTACATAAGTAAAAATGTGTAATTTACGAAAAATGTACTCAAGTATCAAAAGTAAAAACGCTCAGTGCAAAGCAGCAAATCTTCCAATTTGAGATGGTGGATCCATGAATTTGTCATTTTTACATAAAAATAAATTGATAAATCAGCTTTTAAAAGTAGTTGCTGATTCATTTTCTGTCAATCAACTAATTTCAGCACTAATTTTATATACTGTTAGGTAGTTTAATACATAATAATGGGTCATATTTCATAAGTTCATCTCTTGTTTTGTATGTGAAATCTTAATCTGCAAAGCTACATTAACTGTAGCTGTCAAATAAACGTAGTGGAGTAATTGAGTAAATGTAAATGTACTTAGTTACATTCCACATCTGGGTAGCTAGAAGACAGTAGTACAGTTGCATTTGTGAGCTGCAGAAGTCTAAAAAAACAACTGTCGCACCCCTGAATTCCTCTGGCACATGCCTTTCTCTGCAGGGTTCCCTGCACACTAAACAAGCTTTGCACAAACTAAGGACGGACATAATGTAAAGTCATGTCTGAGGCCGGGCCAAGCGTCTGGAGCCAGCTTTGACAACAGTGCCACAGCACGCCTTCACTTCAACATGCTCATAAAAGTCAGCGCAGCTAAAGATAGACACAGGCGGTCAGAGGGACAGCAGTAAATCAGTAGGAGACCCCCAGGGTCCGACACGAAAGGGTCCTCAGATGGTGCAGCTTAGCTCGCTGCCATTATGATGATCCTCAGCCTGTCACTGAACTAAAGCCCTCTCATGACGTGTACTGTGGCCTAAAGACTTGGCTGAATGGTGTTTTGCTTTGCGGTTGCATGGTGGCTTTAACGTTTTAACGTTCCAAACAATGACTTGAAGATTTGTCATACCTTCAACATACTAATACTCCTAGCATTAGCTCTTTTAGAGAACCCTCTCCTGCCTGCACAGTTGATCCTGGCTGCTTTGCGCCCAAAGGGCCTCTACATTCCTGGCTCAGCTGGACATTCAACAGGCCCCCACCTGCAGCATGTCAACAAACTGCACAGGGTTAACAATCCCCCTCTCACTGTGAAACCATTTACCGTCACCCTAACTGCAGGGTGCTGTAAAAAATAAGAGCCTGAAAGTACTTACAGGATTTGTTAGTGAACACTGTGGGCTAATAAGTGAAAAAAATAGAAACGGCAGAGGCAAAGAGAAGAGTAATTGAAAAAAATCTAATGATAACTTGATAAAGAACAGAGAGGAGATTATACTGATTAAGAAGCAAGAGACAAAAGATCCAGAGATGCTGAGGATATGGATGATAAAGTTGAAGCTCAAAACAAAAGGCTGATGTCTTTGACTGACATTTGCCATGGCTGTGTGTGCTCACAGTGGGGGAGGGAGAGACACTGTGTCTTGTCTCAGCTGTCACTTGTGAGCCCACGGTGGGAAAACGTGAGAAAAAATGCCCACACTCTGCCTCTCAGTCACATCCATGCGCTCAGATCCCCTCCACCACCTTGATAAAACCGCACTGGAACATCTTTTGTTTTTCTCCATCGCTTTTGTCTCGTTCTCATTGTTGTCTCGCTCAGATTGGTGTGAGTCAGTGTGTGGCCATTAAGAGTTTGAGTGTTTTCCTAAGTCATCCCGTTGAAAAGATTGAGTGACTGATAAAAGAAGCATCATTATTTTTCTTTGGCAGCTGAATGCACCAATCTGCTTTGATGTCTGATTCAAGAAACCATCCTTCAGCGAGAAGGAGCAGGCTCACTGCTGATTACGCTCAAATGTAATTTCCATATTTGCATAACAAAGACAAGAGTGATTGATATTAGGTGAGATTGAGATCTTATCTGCGGCTCGTCTTGGGTTGTTGCTGATTTGCGCTGCGTTGCAGTTGCCTAGTAGCCAGCGACGCCCTCTTCATTTCCAATCGGTATCACATGGCGCCAGAAGAGCTCACCCAGAATAACTGGACAGGCCTCCAGAGGCAACTGCTCACTAATGTAATATGTACGAGCTGAGTGGCCATCTCTTTCATGGATATCACGGCAGAGTGTTAGTGTGAGAGATATTAACAGAAACAGAGCGACGTTCTTCATAGACGCTTGGATGAATCTGTGCTTATATTACATAACAGCTTACAGTATCCTCACCCTGCATTTAGTCATGAGAGACTCTTCTGACTTTGCAAATGCAGTAGAAATCTGGCCTTGTTTTCTGGATGAGAGCATATTTCTGTTCACCGCTGTGAAAAAACAAAAAGAAAAAAAAAAAAACTGATGGATGACTCAGCCTGAAGGAGCACTTGGAGAAATCTGGTTCTAAGTCAGCCATGGCTACTGGGAAACACTCCAAGTCTTCATGTTCCAGGCGTGATCACTCTTCATTTATGTGTGCTGCAGTAAATCAGCCATGCAGGTCTCCATTATAGCAACCCTCTGACCTTGTACATGCTCATCAAGACAAACAGCATCTCTCGGTGGACACACGCTCATCATCCCATATAGATTTAGATTTCAGCTGCAGTCTTATTCTACTTTCTACCATCAATGCTTTATAAGCTGTACCAAACATATATATTTGTTTTTACCTGATTTCCCATTATTCTCTCATGAACCCCTTTTCTACTTTGTTTTTTTTATAGTGGAACAAAAGGTAACGTTCCCACAGCCAAAAAAAAGCATGATTACCTAACACAGTGGACTTTAGAGGATCAGGTACATAAATTAGCTTTTAAAAAATACAATAAAGATGAAACAGCGACTGTACCAGCTTTTACAGGCTCTGCTTTGAGTTTTTAAAATCCCCAAATCGAGCAGCTACAGAGCATCAGAGCACAGGGTCTCCTCTGAATAAAAGAGTTTACAGATTCAGACTAAGATGTTCAAAATAACAGTTGTCTTGAAGACCGTTTGATGTGTTGAGGTGTCTTCAGTTGTGTGTTTTGGTGCTTTACTGAACTACAGAGGAACATCTTGTGACTCTGGAAATTCTCCAGTATTTTGGTCAAGGACACCTCGTCCAAAGTGGATGCTTTCTTGCTTCAGCACCCTTTATATATGGTCATTATTTTGTCTCTGGTAATTTAGTGACCTAGTGAGCTAACATGGCAGTCACATACAGTGTTGCATAAGACTTAGCCCACTCTGTACTTATCGCTGACATTTCCCCGTTTCCCCATCTGTTGACCAAATGCTTTGTTCTTCTTTCATGGAGCCCAAATGCCATCCCAAAGCTAAAAAGTCACAATGTCACCTTGGATCAAAGGCAGCTCTCTGTCTGGGGCTTTTTTTTTAGGCTTTTGGTGCCTGAAAAATGATCCATGTGTGGTTGTCAGTCAGACAGCGGGGCTTGATACAAAGCATGAGAATACAGCAATTGCCAAGAATCTTCATCAGCGCTACTCACCATCCCACCGAGAATCATCAGAGGAGCAGAGAATAAGAGGGAGGAGGAGGGAGGCCCCGCTTTCAGTCGACGTTACAGTTGGCTGCTGCGTTTCAAAATCATTCTGTATTGACTGACTCCCTGCTGATGGCCCTCTCAAAGCCTGTTCAGTCCTGGATTCTGACTCAACATATACCGTTGGAAAAAAAATTGTTCTGAATTTGAACACATTATCTTTTCACAGTGGGGCCTCAACAGGAAGTTGATAAAGTGTCCAGCGACCAACCAATAATGCTTTGGTCACTGCAATAAAAAGACTATGCCTGGTTTCCCATAATACCTTGAGAGCTATATGCTATAAGGACAAGGGCAAGCAGCACATTATAATTTCCTTTGTGAGGTCAGGTGACAGGACTTGATCCCACAGGAGGACACGCTGCTGCTGCTGTGGTTGCCCCAAGCAACGAACGTAGGTGCTGCCACTACCTGTCATCTCTCCCAACCTGAAGCCCAGGACATTCTGGATTGAAACATCAAGAGGCATAATGTTCTGCCTACCAATAGCCAGCAGCATCTGCACTGTATTTTTTTGAAGATCCCAGAATATCCATGACATTAAAGCTGCTCTGATCAATACTTTTAGATCAGCAATGGATCAAGTAATTGTGTGTACTGTGAAAGGGGTCATTTGTAGTGATGAACCCAAAGTGGATTACTACCAGATATTTGCATTTTCCCTCAGCTGTACAGTGCAGTATCACATCAGTCAGCTCATTGTTTTGATTTTAGTGCCTGTGACTTTGTTGTTTTGATTCATTCTGGCTGTTATAGATTTGTTGCTGGCCACTGCAGCCAGCTGTTTTGAGCTGGAAAACTCTGAATACATAGTACACTGCTTGTCCAGCACCAAATGATAAAGTTAGCAGCTATGTAGTAAACATTGTGCAGAGCTAAAGGAGATCGAATATTTGACTTAAATTCCTAGGTTGGCGGAAATTCGATTTTGAATGAATGATAATGTTGCTTCATGTTTGGCAAAATAAGGCATCGGTTAGTATAGACACCAGAATAATAGGACAAACTATATTCACATTAATGTTATCAATAGATACCACAGTTCAGCAGCAGTGTGGTCTTTATCCAAATGACACTTTGACAACTAGGAACTGACAGGAATTAGTCTTCCATCTGATGACCCAACGTGTCGCCAACATGGCCTATTTCCAAAATCCCTGAACAAAAATAAACTACTCAGCAGCCAGAGATCAAAGTGTCTGTTCAAGGATGATGCATCAAAATCGGCCTTCCAGGTAGAGCGGTGAGATGACCGAGGATGTCTGTGTTTGTTCGGTCCGCTGCGCCAGCACTGGTGGTGAACACTGTGGACAGATGGCACAGAAACAGTTTCCATCAGTCATGAGAGTGTCCCCTCAGTTGGTGTGATCTGACTTTTGACTTGTTACATCACACAGTATGTCGTCCCCCTGAGACGATTCCAGCTTGGCCAGGAACTCGTCTAAGATTATAAAAGGTAGAGGAAGCGAAGACACATAGTTCTTCCCAACTTAACAGCACAGTTTAAGCTGGAGTTTGACTTACAGCCTCAGACCTTCTTAGAGCACAACATGGCCTGGGGGTGGCCTCCACCACTGAATATCACCACCTTGTCATATTGACAGTTAGGACTGCCAGTTACTGAGTCACCTCTCCAGGGATGGACTGAAACTGCAACACAATTTCAAGTGGTCAGAGGCTGTAGGGAGCATTGGCCCAACTGACAGAGCGTGGCAAGATGAGCAATCTCTGAAGCGAGGATAAACTCAGTGGTTAGCAGGGAGGTAATGACACGGCCGCCTCTTTAAGCTCTGGTCATTTCATGGCTTTTTGAGATGTGTGTGGAGCCCTGATGGTGGAGGGGGTGGCATTACATCTCACCAGCACCGATAATGGTGTGTGTGATGAAAATAACTATCATCATTACAACTGTCGCCGTCTTCAGCAGCAGCAGCCACATTCGTTCTGGGCCTGAAGTGCTTCGATGATATCTAGTCTCTTGAGCGGAAACTTGAAATGAAAATTTTCTTGGTGTAAGAGGCATTCAACCGTGTAGAGTTGTTTCTCTCCAGACCTCTCGGCACCTCAAAACTAGTTAGCAGTAAAACTTATCTTGATGTTTTTTGGGATGCCATAGCAATGTGAAAATAGCGTGGCAATGTGGAAGGTGCCTTTGGTAGTGACAAGAACAATCACCTGAATCTGCAGCTCCCTTTGGTTTATAGCGAGCTTCAGCTCATTGTTTAGCTGTCCGGCCGCATCTTTACTGCTGTGGGTCACTCACGCCGCTCTCATAGCATCTCAGTTTTTGGAGCATTTTCAGTGAAAATTCATGTCCCAACTGACAGCTTATTAATCTTTACAAGACATCTAAGAATACATGCACGTTATGAATGTAAATGCATGTGTGTATCTTTTTGTCCATTAGCTGTCACCAGGGTGAGCACAGGAGGGAATGAGGACTACAGTCGAGAACATGATTGTATACGCTGGTGGCAGTTTTATTACCCAACTCCCTCTTTCTGATACCACCCACTTTCGGAGCCATCCATTAATAGACAAAACTCCATTTTCACTCCAAGAACATTATCTTCACAGACTAAGTATGGTATTCCAGTGCAAGACCGCAGCACTGCTGAGAACAGAATAGAATTTGCTTGTGAACCCATGATTCAGACCGTTGTTTCTTTTGGCTTCACGGCCTCAAGGGAGGGTAGGTTACTCTATAGCAACAGATTTACAGAGTATTGAGATGACGTTATGTAACTGTAAAAATAAAGTTTGTATTTTCACATATTGAGGCACAGTCATTCGAAATGTTCTTCTCTTCTTTAGAGAAATGATTGATGGACAGCAGAGCGTAGAGAGCGGCCAGATTGGAAAACAGGCTGCTGCAGAGTGGACAACGCCAGAGCAGAGGATGTGTTTTCACATGCTGTCTCACTATTCATGTTGTAAAATCATTTTCAGAGTATGGCGTGTAAAATGTGCAACTGCTGTAAATACCTGAGTGGAAAGACAGCACCACAGACAAAGCAGTTTACTACCCCAAAGTCCCCAATCAGATGGGTGACAGTAATTAAGAACAGCCTGTTTCCTGTACACAGTACAGACAGCACACCTGCGTAATTAAAATATTTTCAGACACATTAAGCTGTGAACTATCTTGAGAGCATCACTCTGCCCTATTTAATGAAGTCATCTGAAACTAGAAGATGTTCAGAGCACAGACTCACTCTTCCCTCTCCCTCATTTGACTGTGTACAGTAGTAGTGTGTGGGAGTTCGGCTTGGCTGGCCAACACTGTCTCTCCAGGGTGCCAGCAAATTCTCCAGCGGGCCGTGGAGCCAGCTCGAAATAAATATATGTCCGTTTTCAGCCAATGAATTATGAGGACCTCGTGCTCTTTTAGCAAGCAACTGCAGAAAACTCCAGAGGTGGACTCAAAACCCCTAGCAACGGTTTATCAGCAACTGAGGTTGTGATCTAATTGGTTTTATTTGGTTCTCTTATATCCCTAGAGGTTGTTGAATCCACAGTACCAGAGTCGTGGTAGCAGCACCCTTGATGGTTTTTGAGATAAAATGTGGACATGTTTATTCAGACTTCAAAGAGAATGTTCACAACTTCATTCCCTGCGTGAAATTGGGTGGAAATCGGTAGCTTATTTTAAATGTTCTCAATCAGCTCCTCACTGTGAGTGAGTGAGAAATAGTTTTAGCTGTTTCACATGAGAGAAATTGAGAGAGAAAGAGAATTTTCTGAAGATTAATATCCAATATTAAGTGCAGACGAATACTTTAGTTTTGAAACCACATTTTAAGGCATATTAAAGCACATATCTTTTTAAGCTGATATGGTGTATTTTTTGTCTGTTTCTTATGTAGACGTCCAGCAGTTATGGAGCAACGTCATTATTCACATGGAGTCATGTTTCTGACCACCTGGTGAACTGTTGGTCCAATATTCACTCTGTTTCTTGTCTCCTGAGAGAAAAATCTGTCTCTTTAGCTGCTAAATGCTCCACTATGTTCACCAGCTGGTCACAAACTGTGTCTGTCTTCCGTAGAGTGCTGGTAGGTAGCGTACAGTGGGTTTTCGGAGCATTTTAGCTGAAAACAACTGCCTGCTATGGCTAAAAACGACACTATGAAAGCAGTGAGAGTGAACCCAAACACTAAAGTTGTGGGCTGGACAGCTAAACAAGGAGCTGAAACTCACTATAAACCTCTGTAAAACCAATGGGAGCTGCAGAGTCAGGTGATAGTTCTCTGTAAGTTCATCACTACCCGAGACCCTTTTCACATTCACATTTGATTTACTATTATAAAAATGCCAATTATATCCACTTAAAGTTGTTACTAAAAACGTGCATTAGAAAGATTTTATGAGTAGCTGTGTAGCGGTAGAAATCTTCAGTCTCGGGGTGTGTAGGTGGTGTGTGTTTATTCAGAAATCTCATGCTCAGCAGTTTAACTGGCTGACTATGAAAGAGGTTACAAGAAGATTTAAAAGTTTGAAACGTGAAATATGTTTGAGGGCTTAAGGCCCAGAACTAATGCAGGAAATAACTATGTTAGACATACTTGTAGTAGGTGGAGTGCACATACAAATACATACTGGAAGCAAAAACAAATTTTGGAGGAAGAGACAACCCCTTCGCTGTACTGGTCTTATTTGTTTAACTCAATGTGTCCATCTGCTGGCTGTTTGTGCGTCTGCAATGACGTCATCTTTTGGCACAATGAGCTATTAAACTGATAAAGAAAGAGACCGACAGTAAATCAAATACATTATAGTAAAATGGTTTATTCAAAAGCGTCCAAAGGAGAATTCTTTATCATATCTTACAAACATCTGGTATACACACAAACAAAGTGGGTGAGAAGTTTACAGAGAAACATACAGAACAACTTTCATTTCTTGGAGACAAAAAAAACAAAACAAAAAAAAATAATATTCCAACTTGATTGGCAAAACTAGAAGACAAACATTAACTTCAACCTTCATCCTTATCAAAGCACTCATTATTAGAGAGCCATGTTTGGACCATTGCTTCACACATTATCTGAAACCAAAATATGACCGTAGGTGAGGAACTTGCTGTGCTCTTAAAAACTGAGAAACCGTTCCCTGTGAGAGTGAAATGATTGGACAATGCTACAGGAAGGAGGTCTCAGATTTGTCTCACACATTAAGACTCCTATTGGCTACATACACTCACAATGAAGAGGATGATATCTTCTCACCTCCTCCCTTTGACGATGTTAAAAGAAATTAATCACATGATCATTATTATTTATTTGGAATCTGTGTATTCTAAATCTTGGTGCAGTTTTTCTTCATCAAATCAGTACAGTTTGAAATTAGTTCCACATAATGAGTTAAACTTCTTCCCTACAGATGAACTCGTAATACTTATACAGTATTATGTAATACTTACTTTACAGTTAATTCATAGTTACACAAAGAAAAGCAAAAAAAACCAACATGTACATGATTAGGTTCATCAATAAGGACGCATTTTCACATTTGTGGAAATTGATGTTTGCACACATATGACCAAATACAGTATTTCACCAGCTCTGTGCATCATGCTTAATTTCGTTCCCCACACATAAGTTCCATGTTGAATGTTTGCTACTTCTAGAAAGAAGATTGTTTTGGCGTCACACTTAAGAAGGCAATGTAAAGATACACTGTCTTCAAACTGAAAGTTAGCAGCTTGATTTAGTACAAGACAAACTATACAAAGCACATACAGATTCATTACAGACATGCTCAGAAACTTTGCTTGAAGCTTCTGTTTTCACAACTTTGACATTCCCTAAAACTCAACACAAGTATCACGTTGAACATTTTTTTTTCCCACATCTTGTCACTAACACAGCTACAAGAGAGGACAGTAATGAGGATAATTCTGATTTCAAAATGGGACTCAATGTGAGGAACAAGATCAGGGCTCATTATCTCCTGAGCAAGAGTTGCACAAGACATGTTCAGGTCCAGAATAACGTGCACCCTGAAGACATCTCTTTCACAATTTCCAATCAGGCAGTGATGTTTAGCAGATAATGTGGTGGCGGAAAACAAAACTAGCAGACATGGTGGTGTCAATGATCAGGCTTTGAACATGGCTGGTGCTGGTTAAAGACTGGTTAGTAAAAATGAAATGTTACAGACATTAAAAAAAAAATAAAATTAACAGTCATTTTTTCTTTTCGAATAGCATTAACCAACTAAGCACAAACTGACATCATAAAGCATCAATAAATAGACGGGACATTTCACTCACTGCACTTAATTTTGGGAAGACCAATCTTCTGGTAAGGCTGGCGTAGTTTTTACATTCATGGGAACGAGACTGTTAACTAAGTACCACCTTGTACCGTGGCGTGATCCCACCCGCGGCAGAGAGATACAAGACACAGTACTTGAACTGTTTTACAATCAAGCTAGTAAAGGCACTGGAATAATGTTATACCACATTAGATTCTTATGCTTTCAGTTATCCATCTTGAAAAAGGTAAAAATCTAAAAATCTTTTGTTGGACATCATTTGTTTTTGAAAAATAAAGTTTGACATACTTAGAAAAATTATTTTTTTTGCACCTTTGACTCATTTTAGCAAGGACAGTTTACAAAAAGTAATTTGCTATAAAAAAAAGAAAAAAAAAAGAAAATGGCATTATGGCATTTTGGTTATCAAATAAGCATTTGATTGACACTATCTGCACTAAAATTCTTGTAAGAACATGAAGACATTAACTATGGTTTTGTGCTGAGGAAGAAAAAGTATTTGAGTCCTGATGACCAAAAATGTTTGAGCTTTAGAAGTTCGTTGAAATGCTTCATTGATCTGCTACAAAAGCAGAAACTGTTATGTGGCCCACAAAGAGGAAAAGACATAAAACAAATATAAATTAGTGCTTTGCATTGACAAATACTACGAGAAGAGAAAGACGACGAGAAATGAGATATATATATTTATATATATATATATATATATATACACAAGAAGAAAAAAAATACTAGGTGGGTCACAGTGCTACCCATTTACCCATTTGGACAGGGATGTGTCAGTTACTAGAGGTGAAAGGACAGCGCTACATTAAACAGTGCCATCTTCCATGGGTAAAAACAGCACTTATGGAAGTCACAGTCCAAGAGGAGTCACTGGATGTCTAGTCTGCTGTACTTCACACTGCGGTTCCACTGCAACGCTCTCCATGAAAATGGCAGCTGATAGTTACGAGGGACCGTGCCATTGACGTTCTCCTCGAAGTACTGGAACAGTCTGTACCACCACACCCGCGAGAAGGGGTTACTCTGTGACGTCTCCTTCAGCGACTGAGACAAAACAAAAAGACACAAATGCTGTTAGTGTGTTCGTTAAATATCTGACGTAAATTTCCTTACTAGTTAGTTTTTTTTTTGAGCAATTTACTTCAAATGATTCAGGCTCTATTGTCATTTCATGTCACATGCACTGTCTGTTCGTGAAGTCTTTCAGGTGTATTTTATTTTATTGTATTATTTATTTATTTTTTTTACACACAGCGGGGGACAAGCAGAAATCAGATACAGTTTTGTTCTAGAGAGTTGTTCAGAGTAACACAGCCTGTGTTGTATGTTGCACTTACCTGCTGGTTGGCCATAGTGTGGTACCACCAGAAGAGGCGTGTAGTGATAAAGTATGCCACCACCACATCCACAGTGTAGTGATCGTGGGCCAGAAGGATGCAGAAAATTCCCACAGCGCTTAAGATCCAACAAATCCAGTGGTACCACCAGAACCGTTTGGGAGAATCTGCCAATGAAAAAATAAGAACCCACAGCTGGGTTAGTACACCAAAGACTCGGTCAAACCAACAGTATTAATGCTAGAGAAGAGGCTGAATTCCCCTTAACAGCTAAATGGGCCATTAGGGCCAGTGAATGGCAGATAGCTGGTGGAAAAAACACTGTATTTGTTCTCAGAAGTTGAGAAGGGCCACCTGTGGCTCATTTTCACCACTAGATGGCACTGCTGTATCAATCAGGTTTGTCAACACAAACCTTGTGGAAACTCATTGCAGGACCATGTGATGTAGTGGAAGAAAGAAGTGTTTACTCAAAGTTTGCATGAGATATGTAATGTGCGCTAAATCTTGTGAAGTTAAAATGCGACAACTTTTTAACCTTATACCGTCTTGTGCTAATTGGGTTTGCAAACCGAGCAAGTAACGGAAATGTCTGTTGAGGAACAGAAAATGTGGTTATGTAACAGTAAAATCTTAACAGACTGAAACAACCATGATAACAGATGTGTAAGTGAATGGAGCAACATTTACTCTACATTTCCTTTGTGTCAACATTTCCTGACTGAATTTGGAGAAAAAAAAATGTTATTAGTGACATACAGATGGCACTGTGAAGCTGTAGTGTGTGTGTGTGTGTGTGTGTGTGTGTGTGTGTGTGTACCTAAAACATCAGTTGTGAAATTGAGTATATGTTATAATAAGAACATTGTTTTGTCAAATTAATTTCAAAACTAAGAACCACATTTAGTTGTGGCTGTGTTTGAAAACGAGATCACTCACAGCCTTCAAAAACCACATAGTTTAACAGCACCACTTTTTTTAAAATCAGCATGTCATTCCTTTGACATGTGATGTGTCCTCCAGAAGGAAGTGTGTATGAGATTATGACACATAGGCGTGGTCAGAATGATTAGTGGTTTAATAGTAAAAAAAAAATCCACATCCCCAAAGGTCAGTAAACTTCACTTGTGGCTGAGAGGTAAAACCTTCCTGTACATTCTTAATTAAAATATAGCATAAACACAGTGGAACTTACACTCCTTGATGAAGAGGTATGTTAGAGTTAACATAACGGTGTGGCCACTGTACAGATAATCTCCACACATGGTGTGGGATCCTGTGATGGATAGGCCCCCACCAGCAATCATCTTCATTATTCTCCTCATCTGTGCCTCCCAGTTCCCAAGAAGCTGAAAGAAAGAGTTTGTCGTTAAAAGCTTAAACGTATGAGCAGCAAAGTGTGAAAAGAAAAAATAGTAATTTACTGTATGAAAAATGGCCTTTTGCAGAGTGTTGAAGCATTCAGTAATAACAAGCATAATGTTATTCTACAACAATGGAAAATATTATATTCAACTAGCATTTCCTATATTAGCAGTAGTACTGTTGAAATAAAAAGTACAAATAGTCATGTAAAGTAAAAGTATCACAAAACTGTATTACAACTGTAATGTACTGTGTCTCAAATTAAGTATTTTAGTAGTATTCTTTCTGATCACATATAAGGAAGCAGTGCAGCATCTTTATACAGGAAGAAGCAAGGGGGTGGAGGACAAGTGTAAGATATGCTTGACTTCAAAACTGCAGGCTTATTTGTCTCCCACACTGTAGGAGTTGGTTTCTTGTAACCATGACAACAACTTTCTGTGACCTTAACTCTCACGTTTCTCCAGCCCTAACAGTTTTAATGGTTTTATCTGTTACAACAATTTTTGTTGCCGTTTTTGTTGCAGTTACTTTATAAGACAAAGATTTTTATTTTATGTTTTGCTTAAGAATGTTTGAAGAATGTTTTGATGAACACAATTCCCACATTGCTGAAATTTTACATGCACGAGCTTTAAGATCTAAAAGATGCATAGCCAAAACACATATTGCATCTATTTTATCTCCTGTTTTCATCTCATCTGTCTAAAGTCTCTGAACAAAAAAAAAAACAAGAACAAGAAATTCTGCACTCTTGACACTGCTTTCCTAGTAAGCACCTGCAACACTATTTAACAGGAACTACAAAAGAGTGACAAAACCCCACAAAGCTCCTCTTACTCACAAAAAAATGGACATATCTTACTATCAGTGGTCAGTGGAGGGCACTCAGCTTGCAAAAGAGGTCTCTTCTTTGGTGCTGAATTTCCCCTTTCAGCACATTTGTTCCAGAAACAGTTAAGTAAGAAAGAAACCTTTCATGGTGGTGAGAGTAATAAAAGTGTGTATGTATTATACCTTTGGAGAGCATTTGAAGTGCATCCCAGGAACAGGCAGCGTGGTGATGTACATTGTAATACACCGGTACAGATAGAGTGTGCCCACAATGAAAAAGAACCGCCTGCCTATAATTGACCTGAGAGGAAAAAAAAAAAAGAAAGAAAATGAATAACATGACATTTTCATTTTGTTTGGAATTCAGATTCAAATTCAAATTTTATTTGACTGTACCTGTGCTTGAGTAGAATCCATTGTATCAGCCAGACTCCCACTAGCAGCATGCCGTTAATCTCACAGATGGAGAAGGCCCACTCCACCCTGTCAAACAGGTCAAAGAACTTATCAGGCAGGGGTGGGGTGTGCTCTTTTGGTGGTACTCTCTCATGGACCACAGAAATGACGACAGTGGTGGTGACAAAGCACACCACCGCATACAAAAACGCTACGCCCGTCTTCCCCCACTCGACAGGGAACGAGGAGTGCGTAGCTTCCATTGCAGGGATGGGGATGTGGACCATCTCCTTTCTGAAGTCCTTCTTCCCCAGTGTGCCATTCCTCTGGGGCTTGCTTGTCCCGTTTGGCAGGCCACCAACATGCCCGTTTGCATGACCATTTTTGTGAGCCTCCATGTGGTTCTCTATCCGCAGCGTCTCCAGTCGCTCCATCATCTGCTGCCCGCCATCAGATGACACCAGTGAGAGGGGAGGATTCTGGAAATTTTCCTCTGTGAGCCTGAGCAGGCCAGGGCCATCCATCTGACAGAGGGCATCTATGTACTCTGGCATCCCCTCTCTGCTCAGCCAGTCAGAGACGTCCTCTGCTGACCATGATGCCACCTTCTTCATCTTTGCCAGTGGGCAATGTGGAGGATTAGGAGGGTCCTCAGACTAGAGAGGAAGGTTCGCAGGAGGCTTGGCTGTCTTATGGGGCAATGGGAAGTCCTCTCCAGTTTTGGCACATGGTGTTTCTTGCACCCAGAGGGACCCCAGCCTCCTCTTGAAACGAAGGAGAAAAAGTAGGAAGCAGGGTCACTCAGGGTTAGGGCCAGTAGATAGCAGGTGAACCACGGTGGCCTCCTTTGCCTTTCTTCACCTCATCTGCACTCACGCACACACACTTCACCCCTGTTAAAGAACAAAGAAAACAGTGTGAATCAGAATACAGTGATGACCATCCTTTTACACCTTCTCCACCCGATACCAAAAAACACTGATTCATAATGCTGGCGATGACTACCAAACTGTAGTGGGTGGCGCCCTGGACCGGATGCCTGGCCAGACCAGGAAACGTGTATATATACTGTGACTGAATGAGAAAGCAGCATGAGGCGCAAATTGTTTGGCTGACTCTGAACTACTAAAAATCACAGATGAAACCACTTAAGCTCCATTTCACAGACATAAAACATTAAATGAATAATTCACATCATTCTAAAGCTTTTACAACAATAACAGCAGTATGAGGACTCAATCGATCGGCAGGTCTGCCATCTTTAATCCTCACTGCAGGGAGACCTTGTATATCAGTGGTAACATCCTGAGTGGATTAGCTCTTTTATACATAACCCTGTTCTCCACAGAGAAGAGAGAGAGCGTCAACATGCACCAGTAGTGTTTGCAATGGTACTTTTGAACTACCCACATGAGTTGGTTTCTGGTTCAAAACCACTATTATTAGACAACAATGTATAAACAGATCCAAGGTGAACTGAAGAGAAGAGGAAAAAACCTGTACAGTGAGGCCATGATTAATCATTCATTGGATAAGCAGAACAGACAGGGCCAAACACACATAAGCCTTAATTTCTACAATTTGATGGAGTGGATTGCCAAGTCAACTGACCATGTAATTTAGGTTACTTAACCAATTTATCATTCAAGACAAAAAAAAAAAAATAAATAAATATATGAAAATCTAGGAGCTCCTATTGTGTAAGTGTAGCAAATAAAGATACTATCCAGGGCTGCAACTGACAATGATGTGTATCAGTTGATCTCTGTTATTTTATCAATGAATTGATTCATTGTTTGGTTACCCAAAAAAAATGCCTATCACAAGTTTCCAGAGTTCAAAGTGTCTTCAGATTTCTTGTTTTGTTCAACCAACTGTCCAAGACCCAAAGATATCCAATTTAGTATCATGGGAGACTAAGAAAACCTGAAATCACATTTAATAAGCTGAATTTTACACTTTACCTTTTTTGCTTGAAAAATGTCTGAAACCTTTACTCAGTTATCAGATAGATGCCAGTTAATTTCCTGTTGATAGACTGATCGATCTATTGACTAATTGTTGCAGCTTTAATGTTATCCTGTAATTTCCA
The DNA here is from genome assembly GCF_017976425.1 of Toxotes jaculatrix. Classification (NCBI taxonomy): domain Eukaryota; kingdom Metazoa; phylum Chordata; class Actinopteri; family Toxotidae; genus Toxotes; species Toxotes jaculatrix. Next base: position 10,064,508 of record NC_054404.1, on the reverse strand, counting down.
TAGTGAGGATTCAGGCAAGCACCATAGCATTGCATTGAGAAATAGACGAACTCACACATCTGCTCCATATCATGCTTTTGTTTACAGACGGCGATGTCGGTGGTGGACACAGGATGGCCCTGTTTATGCTCGGGGGAGTGTGAGGTACAGCTGGAAGCAAGTTCTGATCTGCTGCATGGACAGGAGGAAAGAAGGAGGATGGCTGGGGAACAGACTGCAGGAGGAACTCATAAATCAGAGTGAAGGTCAGTGCTGAGCACAGAGACAGCCCCACCCCTGTAAAGAGGGCAATCGGCCAGCGGGCAGGCCCCGGCACAGCCAGCTCAGGCAAACAACCGCTAAATACACTGGCAGACTGGCTGGTTGGCAGGACAACAAACTGCACATCAGTACCTCATCTCACCTCAGCTCTGTTCAGAGGCCTGTTCATTCAGGCCAGCAAAACAAGGCCAAATAAAATGGGCTGTAAGCTGGGTCATCTACAACTCTGACAACACCTGGCATCATATTTATTCCTGCTGAGGTCTGGGGAACAATCTGACCTAATAACCCCAGGATTCTAATATAACATAAAAACACTAAAGAGGAAGTGTAAAAATAAGCATATGGACAGCCCGCAAATGGCACAGCATGAGACTCCTCATTGCTACGTGACAACCCAGCTGTGTGCCTTAACAGTGTGAAGAGTGCAAAGGAGAGCAGGATTTAGTGGAGATAAAGAGAAACAAAGACAAAGAGCACTTACATCAGTCTGTTAACAGCATGCAATTCAGACACATCAGAGATTAGCAGTCACTGAGCTGTGTGCTGAGGACCTTTGGTCTGTGAATCAGCTTACAGCGTGCTCAGTGGAGAAATAATCTCACTCAACTTTACTGGCAGAGGGAAAAACAAACTAATCCTGAAACTAATACACTAAATTTCATTTACTAAGGAATGAGAATATAGGGGACTCCCCAAGAATCGTGAAAATGAGAGTAGTATCAGTTTCAAAATCGCTGTAGCTATATTATGTTAATTGTGTGTTACATTTGTTTGAGAATATGCATAACCATTTTGGTACTGGAATGTTGTTCTCTTATTCAACCATGGAAATACTACTACCAGGAGTGCACGGGTATGCAGCAAGTTACTTTTCATTTCCTGTAACCCTGCAGGAATACACAGATTCTGAGGTTGTGGAAAATTCAGACTTTCCCCAAGCAGATCTCTGTGCTCTGAGGTTAACCAACACCTGATGACCAAGTCGCAGGCTTTGATAAAATGTTTCTGCCACAAGAAAAACAGAAGGAAATCGGATTAAACATGACTTCAGGGCAATATTGTTTGAGGGCAGAGAACCACAGAGGAAACTCTGGAAATGCTTCAGCCTTATGATGTTGTGAATTTTGATAAAGATCGAAGAAAAGACTGAAGCTACTCACTGAACAGACTGAAAGCTTCTGGTTTCCCCTCAGAACTTTAGTAAATAGGACAACACCAGTGGAAGACAATATAAGAGGATAGGACTGTTACATGCAACACTGTTGAAGCACAAAGAGCTTTTATTATCAGTATCCAAGTGTGTGTTTACTGAGCAGGGAGGTCTATTGTCATATGTTTACTTATTGTAGACCAGCTCCCACTTACAGCACTGACATCATTCATTTGGCTCTGAACGTTTAAGGTGTTGAGGGAAGGGTAGACACAGCACAAACTCAGCGTAACACACAAATACAAACACAAATGCAGACAATAACAGAGCTAGGATTTTTGAAGGTTTTTTAAGATTGGCATTACCAACTAAACTTTGCATCTTCACACTGTTCATGCTCTGGCAGAGTTCACACTTACTGAGGAGTATGTCAGGTGTCCTCCCAAATCAACAAACAACAGGAAACTGAGACACTCGAGCTAGATCTGACATGGTTTACTTTGATTTTATGCTCTAATGCTCTCACATGCAAAGCAAAGATAAATTTTTCTTGCTTTAAATAATCGAAATTTGACTTCTTGTACTATTTTCAGCACAGTACAGACATTTACTGTAGCTAAAAACAAGCCCTGTCTGCGTGTATACTGTATGTGTGTGTGTAAATTCAGCACTAATGTCAACTGCACTTTTTAACTTAGGGGCCACAGACTTGGTGTACACCTCTCAAAAGAAACTTAGCCAGCTGGTTTACATTTATCATTTTAACAGCACCCAACTTTGCTGTCTTAAAATGATCATTTACCCAGTGTAAATCTGCTGAGAGCGTCTTTCTGTTAGTCTGATAGGTTAGCACCTGAGCAGTTTAGTTTGAAATTATACTACAGTCAAAAACCTTTTGAGTACACAACAATAATCCCCCAAATACTTGAAGGTTGGCTGTAAAAAAGTTTGTAGTTTGTTCCTCCACAGAAAACAGATGCTGTGGTCAGCTTGTATTCATAGATTTGTAGATAACAATGACAAGAACAGACTCGAGGCAGCGAGGTACACATCAAATGATAATGGTGCTAAAACTATTTGTTCACTTTGTCTACAACGAAACTAGGGACTTGTATCAAACGTCAATTTAGTCACAACTCTCCGCTTTGTTTAGAGGAAGTGGAGTATTTGGGTTGTTTTGTAGTATCACTTTATAGGGCTTAATCAAGGGCACCTCAGTGCTGTGAAGGAGAGTCAGCTTTTCACTCTGCCTTCCAGTATTTCTTTCATTTCTTGTACCAAACGATTAACTGAAAAAATAACAGGCAGATTCATTTTTAGTGAAAATAACGGTTAGCTTTGCTTGCTTTTTCTATTCTACGGTGAATAATCTATTGCTACATACAGCTTTAAATGCAACGGCATGGCCTAAATGAAACACACACTCCTAGTTAAAACGTTACGGGCACTGGTTAGACTTTTGATGCCTTTCAGGTCAATGCTTTCTCTAGTGTTCAGATCTGTTTCTGCTGTATGCACCATAACCACATGGATATGAAAACTAAGTATTATTCTAACAAACTAAAAATGACAACAGCAGGAGTAATGTGGCTAAATTAGCTGTGCTCACTGGAAAAAAGTGACAGACTTAAAACTGAAAATGGGACTGTATCATAGTTAGTAATACATTACCACAACTGTGCTTCGTCTTCATGTGGTAAATCTTTCCCCCTGAAAGTTTGATTGGGCTGAGGGGAGAGGAGCATGAAGGGGGAGGTGTGGGTTGGGTGGTTCAGCACAAGGCCGTACATGTGACATCACCATAAAAAGATCCCACCCAGGAGCGACAATATGTCAGGCCCGACACAAACATAAACACACCATCCGTAGCCCATCTTTAGGCAGCCAAAAGTGGGACCAAATAATTTGAGCGGCCTTTCGGAGAGGTGGAAATTCAGTTCAGATCGGTTATAAAACTTTCCAATGAGACAGACCAGTGATTGAAACCAGGCTGGCTCTGCCACTACACTCATGAGATTAGTAATCAAATCTATAGTTTTTTTCTCTTTAGAAACCTGTTGCATTTCTACTTTTGAGCTTTTAAGAATGCCCATGGGTAACTGAGTTTCATAATAAAAAAAGCACCTGTGCTACACAACTTATCACTCACAGCTGTGTTCCGAAATTACCTCCTCTCCAACAGCATTGACCTCGGAGGGGAGGAAAATTATTTCTCTGACCTGTCGTCTCTCTGTTCTTTAGTTTTACTCAACTCTTCCTTTATAATTTTCTGTTTCTGATCATGCCTGCCTGCATGATCAGAAACTGGAGTGTATAAACTGTACTTTCTTTCACTCTATTGCTGCACGTTTGTTTCCTGTTGTTCATTATATTCTGTGTTGCCTGCTTTTTTTTCTAGCCCTCAGATACAAACAATTCAAACAACTTCTCCCAGTGAAAAGAATGGACTGTCGAATTGGCAGAAGTACAAAAGCGTGAATGTTTTTGGGATGTGAGCACGATTTACAGAGGCTCAACATACAAAGCAAGCATTCATACACATATATATGTACACACACACATATACATATACATATGTATATGTATATATGTATGTATATGTATGTATGTATGTATATACACATGGGCACACTAGAGGGAGGGATTTCACTGTTGGCTATGTAGCTAATTTCTGACAAATGCAGTATTTTTCTAAGGTAACAATCACTGTTACTTGTTACTCAGGTCACAAATCTGTCATACAAAGGCCTTTTCACAACAACATCATGTCTGTGCTTGAGCTGACAGCTCAGCCAAATCTGCTACCATTCCAGCATAAATTCAGTCATAGACAACTAGCAAGGAGAGTTTTGAGGTATGACTAGATGAAAAATGTAATTCAGCCGTCCTTTAAACAAACTGACACACTGCTGGAAACATGGACCTCAAGAGAGATTCAGAAGGAATTGGAAAGCTGCAAAGATAATGGTTACACAAGCCTAAAAATGAGATAAGCTAGAAAAGCGTAGCAAACTGAAATATTGATTTAAAAAAAACTGATGACAACAGAACAAAAAACATGCAGACTGCACAATGATTACACTGGTAACAGTTCCGTCTTGTTGGACACCAAGTGATATATATACCAACTAGATCACTCACTGTTTGTTTTAGCAACCATGTTTGACAGGATGTGAATGTGGATGTCAAGCACCACAGCCTATAAGCAAATAAAACAGAGCTGCGAAGAATAGTTGAGCAATTGACAGAAAAATAATCAGCAACTATTTTGATACTTAATCATTTCATTCACTTCTTGAGCAAAAAAGGCCTCAAATTCTCAGCTTTTAAAAAGTGAGTCTTTGGGCTTTGGACAGTCAAAAACCACACAAGAAATATGAAGACATCACTGGAGGCCTAGAGAATTTTTTCACAATTTTTCTGACATTTCACAAATTAAATAATCAATTGATTAATTAAGAAAATTGTAAAGTGCATGATTCTCCTGTGTGGTTAAGCTACATCTCTTACTCTCAGTCTAACTAGGTCAACTTTTAAACTGGTAGAAATGTGGGCCATTTGATAAAACATTTTCCCGGTGTCCCCAGTCCAGCTGATTCCTCTTTCTTTCACATGGACCAACAGACCAGTCCTGTACATGATTTCACTGGTAGTTTTCATATTTGACAGCTATTGTTGCATTTAACCTGGTTATCTATATGTGACTCACTTAGACAAAATGATCAAATCAATTTGAACCGTTAGTTCCGACATGAAATTGCACAACCTGCAAACAATGGTCACAGTCACATAAAAGCCAAACAAAGATGAAATTCCCCCTGAAAAACTGTTTTTTCAATGCTTGATGCTTTGTTTGCCATATCCCTAACTTGTGCCCTTAGGGTGTTGTCCTTTTCTTTGTACAGTTTTTGAAAGAGTAGCATCCCTTTGCAGTTTTTTCTTTTTTCTTTTGAGACACACTAACAATAGGGGAACAACACGCTCTCACCTGTATCCCCTTACACCTAGTATACAAACGCCCCACAGGTAGACAATGCAAAGCCAATATTTATACAACTGGGCCAGCCTGGTTAAAGTGAAAGATATTATAGTTAAAAATTAACTGTGTACGTTCCCGTTGTGGATTGCACACTACTAGTTCAGGCCCATAGTTAGAACGGGTTAATATACTTGCACCATTGATCCATTTGGGAGGGAAAGACTCGATGAGTCAACGGTGTTTGGTGTTAGTGAACACATAGAATGACAAAATGCTACAACATGAGATTAAAGGTTAAACTCATCTAATAAATATTTTACCACTTACTACTACATGCACTTAATTTCTGTTTTGTGTGCCAAAGCTATGAGATAATGATCTGAAATGAAGTGACTGGAATGGGTTTTTTTTTTTTGTCCCTCCTTTAACAAGGAAAAAAAAATTATTTGAAAAGTTCATCATTAACATTATCTTTCTAGGAATAAAGTGCTGGTCACTAAGTAACCACAATAAAAACTCCACACAGAAAAGTCTGTTAATAGCACACATTTCTTGCTTTTACCTCAAATTAAATCAATTTAAAACTTAAAACTCTCAAGTTACCCTTTTACTTGGATTTATTTTAAATTTGTATTTCTTCATTTTTAATCTTTCACTATTGTGTTAAATTTCTATCTGCACTAGTTTTGATATTTTAGTGTTATTATGTTGTGTAGTTAGTGACTAACATGCACTTATAAATAAATTTACCTGGCTCACTAACTCACTTACCTATAAAACAATACCTCTAATAATGTTTAAGTGCTCTGCTTGCTTCTAATCCATACAAATACCCAGTGCATAGCAAGCAATAAATATCATATAAAAGCCGTTCACATGATTGTATCGACTGTATGATTATGCTCTTCCTGTGTATGTTTTACTATATAATGAACAATCAGCTCTGATGCAACTGTAGATTACATAAATCAGCACAACCTCGGAGTCTTCAGCAAGACCAAATCAACATTAAAACCAGTGCAGATGAGTGTTGCAGAACAAGATGCCCTTTAAAAGTAAATTAGAATCAGCACAAGCATCAACTTAACATTTTTATACTACACCTACAGTTCCACTTCAAATCTTGCTTCCAGGTTTAGCTTCCTATAGTCCAGAAATAATCTTTCAGCGCGGTCCAGTGTTTGGTCTTTGCTCTGCGGCTTCTTTGAACAACAGCTTACGCGTCACCTCAGGCAACAATGACTCATAGAAACAAATCAACAGATCTGGTGTGTTGATAAACGTGCATACAACCAGCATAAAGCAGTTCCTGGACAACCGTTCCTCAAGACATTACCAAATTTCTTTGAACAGCACATTTTTAAACTAAAAAGTCATTCAGTTTAAAAGAAATGTTTCAGCAGGCTTGTTAGAAAAATGGTCAGTGCATCCATAACAGCTGACAACAGAAGCTCCAAAATGTGCATTACATAACCTCCTCCTACTACTACTACCTAGCAACATTGCAACTCTAATTTTGTTAGATAAATAAGATGACAGCTGTAGAGGGAGAGTGAAAAAATCCCATTCTAAATAGAATATAAAACATTTTAATTTAAAATTTTCTACTGCATATTATAACTGAACTTTGGTCATGACTCCATGACTAACTGCGTAATCTGCGTTGTTAACTAAAAGACATTCAGAAAGTGGTCTGTTAATTAAGACAAAGGTGTTTGTCCAAGGGTAGAGATGAGACAGACTGTAAAACATGGATAGCTCTTGCGTAAGTCTCAGAGGAGCTGAGCTGAATGGCACAACAACCACTGTACTGGTAGGTGTTATCTGCTAATGAGAAAATCACCTGCAGCTTTATGAGTCGCTGATGAGGATGTCAGGCCCTCACAGCCCCCGAGGACGAACACACAACTTGCCTGGACTCTCTGTTCAATTGCATGTGGTGCAGACACATCAGAAATAATATCTAGAGTAGCACACAGGGGACTCGTTGTCAACAGGGAGTAATTAGTGTTCAGTGCAGCATTTAGCCCATCTTTTCATACATCAACTATCTGAACTACAAAAGGTCTGTGTCAGCCGACAAGACTGACAGCTTTACAGACCTGCAGTAACTTTGCATGTTTGGGCAGAAACGTCTAACATTTCTGTTAAGGCTGACAACGTGGGTGAAAATAGAAAATCGTGTTTCTCATCAACAGCATTCTTCAATGACCAATGAAAACCTGTATCAAGAGCTACAGGGTACAACTCATGAAATGAAAAAAAATTATACTCAAAGTGAAAGTAAACCCCCTACATTTTAACACATCACACCATAACCTGAAAACTCCATGCTGGCCTTAATAAAGCTCTGTGTGTATTTTGGAGGCTGATATGTTTTATTGCACAATTTGCATATGAAGATGTCATCTGTTGCACTCCTTTGATGGTGATCCCGCTGAAGACTTTAAATCTCCCTAGTGCTTTAGGAAAGAACACATTCACTAACAAGAAAAGAAAAATAATAAACTCCACTACAATCAGCTCGTAGTTCATCTGCTGGATGGAGGCACATTCACACAAACTGCAACAGACAGTGTGTAGCATTACAAATGCGACATCCAGGTGCTGTCAGTGTTTCCAGTCGGGCTTTTTTGTTTAGTTTTGTTTTTTTTCCAATCATGTTATTTCAACTATGCACACACTGTTGCATTCTTTAACCATGAAGCATGAAGCAGGCTCAAAAAGGCTTAGTCAAGTGGCAACACCCATCAGTGCAGATAAAGTTATCTACTGTACATTATCATGTACAGGAATGTATGGTCATAAAGCTTATTCCCATGTAGCCTGGAATTGTCATTTCCAAAACCTCTTTATGTGCATATATAGTAAATGAATCTAAATCCGTTCTTAATAACAACTGTTTTGAAATGAGTACAAGAGGAAAAAGAAGAAACAAGATACTTCAGCTACACAATAACACTGAGAGGCTTTTCTACACAAAAGATGCACACCATAGAATTAACATACACCAAGGTGGTGGAGTTTCAAGTTGCTGTGGAGCCAGAAAGTAAATTTCTGTACAGAAACTACCTCTCACAAGACTTTTTAGCCCTATATTCACACTTTGTACCGACATAATTTTATTTTTATTAATGTGTGGTTTTGCTTCAAGTTCTTCTGAAAACTGGCCTGCCACTGACATACATCTACCTTCAGTGTATCATCATGTTGCATTCTTCATTTAAAATAGGCAGGAGCAGGAGCAGGTTTAGAGTAGTTTGGCTACTTGAGTGTCTGGTGTACTCCAGACAATAAAATAAAATTAGACAATAAAATTGTCACACTGACATACCTTCAGTTGTAATTACTCTCATTTTAAAAACTATGTAAACCAAACACCCGGAGAAACTTGATTAACATACGTGGAATGCAGGCGGAAGTCAGAGTCACACGAAACAAGTCAGGGCAGAGGGTTAACCAGCTCAGGTGTGACTCAAAACAATGACACAAAACTGAGAAGAAGCTGGCTTTCACAGAGGCAGCTTGCACTACTTAAAATTCCTTACCAATACTCCCACTAACCACCCTTGTCCACATGTATTTGCCACTACATTTATCATGTAGCTGTGTTTTCTAGTCTAATATAAAACCGCACATACACATTATTTCTAGTCAAATTGTACCAAACTCACTTTAAGTGTGTGTGTGGCTCCTTCATTTATTCAAACATAGCCCAGCCAAGTGAGATGATATTAGACTACTTAAACACTGCCCTTCTGTCCAACAGGGATTATTAAAATTTCATCTCATATTCTGGCACGATTTCTTTTCTGAAATACACAAATTAGGCTACGTCTACTACGTGCTAGCCCAGATTTCCAAAAAGCAGTTGTAGGGCACAGGAAACTGGGACATCATGTGAGTGGCAGTAAAGCTTCATGTGTTTCTAATTATGGCGGAAACAAGATTAAAGCCATTACATATTCTTTCTCTGGAGGCAAAACAATGATGGAAATCAAATGATCAATTCGCTGCTGGCTGGCACAAACACTGTAGTGCCATATGCTAGAACAACAAACAGGCCAAGGCCATCAGGTAATAGCATTATGCCCAAGCTGTGGTTTGAGTATTGAATCTCAAGTATGCTGGTGAGGAGCAGATACACACATCTGCAAATGGATAATCATTTTTTAAAGGTCCAATGAGCATTTTACGTGTCAAATTCATCAATTTTATAATATATTAAGACCCAAACAGTAATTTTCCATTAGGTCGCTAAGATAGTTTTGACCAGTAACATATTTAAAAATAAGCTGATAGGTAATACAACAAAATAAACATTGGGGTAATCACCAGGGATCTACACACTGTATCAGTGACACTAACAAATTTAATGGAGCAACAGTTTGTCTTTTTGTCTCAGCTGGATGGAGAGGGAGACATAACCTTTAACCTTGGTTTATACTTAGAATGGGACCTTTAATAAGATCATTTTAACAACAGTGCTTGCTCTAGTCTTATTTACTGTGTATTAAGTTGATTGTTATAATAGTAGTGATGCTTTCTGTGCTGATATTTTCATCAAAATGAAACCAGTGTTGACTGTTAAGTGTAAGAGTGCATTGCTCAAGTCTGTTCTGCTCAGGCAGAGGAGAAGTGATTAGTCATGTATTTAGCGGGGTTATAGGTATGATCACTTAATCAAAACACCCTACCTTTACTCACCTATATAAACAAAAGTATAAACCACTCTCAGTGGATGTAAGTCTTTACGTTAAACTTAAAATCTTTGGTGTGTGCTAATTCACCCTTGACTTGATGTGTCTCTGAATCTACTCTCACCTTATGCCATCTCTCTCACACCTGTGTTATCTAAATAAGTCTCATCCAGTCCTTTCATCAAGGTAACTGCAACCTTTGGAAGAAACAGCAGCCTCCATAGAGAAGCAGGAGTGTGTGTTCCTAACAGAGTAGGAAAAACACACAATTAGAAAAATAGAGTTTTCCTACTCTCTACACACAACGAAGGCAAGAGAGTGCATTCCTGGCCAGAGGAAGCTGATGATTTAGGATGCTGTTAGTAAGTTTGGCTGCCAGCTGAGACAGTTTTCCGAGTCTGAATCATAGCTGTGCCTACAGAAAACTCATTGTTTCCATTAAAAGACAAGAAACTCTGCTGTGCCTTGCTTGTCAAATGTACCCGGTTGTTTGCTGACAGTCTGACATGCTTTGCTCTGGCAATGAGGTCCTCTCTACAACTGGGCTGAATGCAGTGACAATACATCCCATTGACTTACTTTAACATTATGCACCCTGTACACAGACTGCATTCACACTGTTTATATCTGTGAAAAGCTGCTTTCTCACCAGTTCCTTTCCTCAGACACCTCCCTGTTTATTTCGATCACCATCTCTGCTGGCTCATCTCTGTCTTTTACTGTGGCCTTAGGGGATCTTGGGTTAGCTGCCATACACAGCGTGCTGCGTGCTATTTGTAACAGGACAGATGTGCGTTTTCTCAACGCCACAGCTGTTCAAACACACCTGTGATTGAGTTTGTCCCTTCTTTCCCCAAAAGCTGAAGGGAAGTGTCTACAAGACTTTGTTGAAAACTGGGTTGAATCAGGTCACCCGTTCCGCCCTGTTTTTAGGTGACCCCGCCAAGAGGAGAGAGAGCAGAGACAAATATCTGACTACCGTTTAAACTCTTGGTTAATATTTACAGAGAAAGTCAGCTGAGAATATTTTCGGCTATTCGCTGCCGATGTAATGTTAGTGGGCACACCTGTGAGACAGCATTACATAAAAATCATGGCTGGCACAGGTGGCTTAACCGGATAAAAACACCCCTTTTATTCACATTAAGGCCTCGGCAGCCGCTGTATAGTGTGGCTTAAGAGCTTATAGTCTGAAAACCTAAAAATAGATAGGCAAGCTGGCGTCTTCAGTATTTAGCTAGCAAGGCTCGCTAGCTACAATACAGCCCACACTGGGCTGTTGTATTCCTAGCGAGGTTTAGGGTAACGGTTAGCTCCATGACTGTGGACCACAGTGCTACAAAATATTTATTTGTCATTGTAAACTGGAAATTAACCAGCTCTGGGTCTACATTAACACACCGTGGGGCCGAGTATAGCTTCTCCGCCCATCACATTGGATCGGGATTAATGATAACGGGAGATGTTTTGTCGTCAACTGATAAAATGTTTCAACACAAGGCCAGTGAGGAGCGTTAGTTAGCTGGCGTTTGGCAATAAATATAACGTTAAGAAGTGGTCCTTCAAACAATGTGTATAGCAGAGTAACGCTGCGTAACATGTGTAACAACACAGCTATATATCTGAGAGTTTCTATAACACATTAACCAACAGTTACCTTCCCACGACGAAGTCACTGTTAACTATCCAACCCCTCACAGGGCTGTGAGGGCTCAGCGGATGGCTAGGTCTGCCTTCGAAAAAACAGTAATAGATATGTGTTTAATGTAATTACCTTTCTGACGAAATGTGGAAGAACTTCTTCTCTAATAGTGGTAGTTACCGCCGCAATGTGGCACAAATTGCTCAGCAGGTCTGTCCGGTGTTTTTCATGGGCAGCCGATCTGTGACTGGAGAAGCGGGGAGCTCCCTCATATCGTCACCGTGCTGCCTTCAAAGCACCACCACAATCGTCGGTTAAGACAACGATACCCACAGCGCCCGTTCGACTAGACGTCTGAATGAGTGTTTGACGGGACGCAGCAACACACTCGATTTCCCAACTAAACAACGCCACGATTAATTTAATGAGTTATTTAGCAAGAGAATGCCCACGAAGACACGTTTTTTACAATTTACTTTCTGGATTTGGAAGACAGGAGGAGCACTTGAATGCACCAACGGTGACAGCTACGTAGAAATTGCAGCGTTGGAGCAGCACAAGACAATCCTAACTCACTCATCTGAAGCCATCTGTCGGTGAAGGGTCGAGCACACCGCATATTTTAAAGTAAACAATGCTTTAAAAACATAGCTCTGAATGTGCAATAAAAATTTTAAATATGAATAAAAATGTGTTTTGCAACGTCAGTTCCTTTTCTTTTTTTGCCATATTTGAGTAAATCACATTAGACAAAACTCAATAAATGTTAAGCAAACCCCTCAGTAAATTGTGTTAGTTTTTAATCACAATTTGCTTGAAATCTCTAAGTTATGTATGCAACTATATCTTGAAAAAAAATGTGTGATGAATCATTATGATATAATTCCACTGTTGATAAATTATTATATTGACTTGAGTAGGGCAGTGATGGGGGAGGACATTCATTATCATAAAAACCTTAAAAAAAAGTCCTGGGTGCTGCACAATGAAACATTTCTCAGTTGACATTAATCTTTACAAGCACCAGTCCACAAAAACTGCACTTGACATTTTAATGTATACTTGCCCTAATTCTGCTTATCCTTCATGCTGCCTTTGGTAGCACTGATCAGCTTATACTGCTTGATGAGATAAGATCATTGGGTTTGAATATCTTGAATACCTACTGAGTACATTTTCTTCTGTTTAGTCTGACAGAGCATTCACCGTCTCTGTGGGGTAACTTTACCAGCCTTAACTGATATGCGACTCCTTCAAGGATCAACAATGGATCAATGTTATTCATGTCTGAGGACTTAATCTGTTCAATGTGTAATAGCTTCTTTTATATGTAAATTGTGTAATGCCACTAAGACCTTTACAGCACTGACTATTCTCCAATTAACATATGATAAATCAGAAATTCTTGTTCTTGGCAATGACAAGTCATAAGTAATTTAAAAAACAGACATAGGACATGTTTTTTTTAAATATGAAATTCATTTAATGTAACTGTTGAATATGAACATTACCCACCTTTGAACCAGCTTTGTAATCATTATATATTTAAAATATCTAAGCTTTAATACAACCAAGAAGAATTAGCGGGGGACAATAATCCAAGACACATGGCCAGATGATGAAAAGGTGTAAATGCATCCAAAGATGCAATCAGACCTGTGATCTGGCTACAGAGATGTATATATGTGATGTAATGTAAACAGGTGTTTTAAACTGCATCTGGATTTTATACGGACATGAGACACTTAAAATGACAAGTGTAAATGGGGCCCTAATCTCTGACAAGGGTCATCACTGCCTGTATCTTCTCCTAACTGGACCACTGCAATTCCCTTTATACTCTTACCTTCCTTTCTCACCTATATCTATCACAAAAGGTTTGTGATATCCAGCTTCCCTTTTATCAGCTCCCATGTTCATTTCAGAATTTACTTTGAGTGTCTGATGTTCATGTGCAGACTAAACCAAGGACAGATACTAGTGTAGTAATTCATGAATTACAGTATACAGGAGAACTAGATGAGATACTGAAGAGAAAATGAAACTGAAATATCTTAACTGTATGTGCTAATATCTACGTATGCAATGTGACACAGGCCTGGTAATTTAGGGGATATTCTATGGGTAGATACACTACATTGCTAATCAATATTTAATTGAGAATAAGTCTTCTCTGTGACTGAGAGAATTTGGCTTTCTATAGGATTTTACATGATGTCAAAATCTGCACATGGGGTTTTGTCGAACTTGTGAAGTTCACATATGTTTTATGTCACCTTGACATTTACAGTAGTAACATGAAACACCTAAATGCATGTTGATAAACAAACGCCTTATGATAGGGTCTAAGGATGAAACTCATGTAAAACACTTTGGACTTTTTACTAGTAGAATATGATGAGTTCAGTATGAGGTGTAAGGCCAGAAAAGCACCTATAAAAATGGATTAAAGTGAAATGCAGTGCAATCCTATGAGATTGAATATCTACCAGACAGCATCTTGTGACCTGAAATATTACTGGCAGACAAGTGAGAGGATAAATAGGCAGCTTAGTGACTCATCAATAATGTAGAGTGGATGGGCAAATAAATGACAAACGAGAGGTCCATAAACCTACGGAACACTGTACAATCTTCTGGAACGGGACGTATTTTATAAAAAGCTTCCAAATCATTCTGTATCTTGATGAGTTCTCACACTGGACCTTCCAGCTCTGGAAGCAGCTGAGGTGAAACTACTGGAGCCACGATAATGAGTAGTAATGTAGTAATGTAGACCTATGACAGTGTTGTCAAACCAGAAAGTTGTGGTCAGAGCAAGAGTAGATTAAACAAAGGGCTTCCCAGCAACACTGTCATAACTTCACAGTGATATTTAAAGATATTAAAAAAAACTTAATCACAGGATTTTTGTCAAAGTGGAACTTTAAACAACTATTTTTTCATTGCCAATAACGAATAAATATCTTCAATACAAGAATGAGCTGGATGATGGCACATGATCTAGCTTGGCAGGACTTCTGTGAATGGTTTCATTTTCCTTTTTCATTGTTTTAATTCTTTCTTTTGAGGTTGTCAGTGGCTATTGTGTAAGTACAAAACATGTTTGCTTTACATTTTAGGACATGCTGTGAGGAAACTAGGGTAAACAAACTGGACTGGACTCTGCTCAGTCTCATTTTTGGCACTGTCACACAGATGTTTTAGGCTTAGAAAGATTTTGTGGACAGCTGCTTTTCAGGCCTCGTCTTGGGTGCATGATGCTGACTTGTCTTTGGAAAGTCTTTCCTTTCTTTGTCATCTCATGTTGTTTACTTACCAATGTGATGCTTGAGGATGATTCACCAGTGATCGCCAAATATTTCAACACAAAAGGGAGGTATGAGGAAGTGAACCTGTATCTCATCAAGGACATACTTGCTGTTAACCGATCCATTTTACAGCCTCCATCTGCACAATGTCAGGAGAGTCATCTGACTGCAATAATAAGACATGGCACAAGATACCCGACGACTAAAATCATCAAGGACATTCAGCAGCTCTACAGCATCGTCCTGCACAATGCCTCAGGTGAAGACACCTGGCTGCGTGAAATCCAGACCCAGTGGACGATGTGGTACACTGAAGACATGGACGGCCGACTCACCTGGAAAGGTGTGAACGATCTCAAGCATCTTGCCGTCAGGCTGTCAAACCTGTTCCCCTCGCTGATTTCTGAGGAGAAGCTTCGAGGTGGACTCATCAACTTCATAACAAGCTCAAAGCACAGGTGTATCAACAGCACGTTGGCCTTTAAGGCTGGACTGACAGAGCTGTGGGATATCAAAGGTAAGAGCAGGATGATGATATTATTACTATATGGATTTATTATTTAGATGCATTCTCAGTACAACCTGTTTCTTTTTCTGTACCCAGATAAGGAGTTTGACCATGCAGTGAATGATTCTCTGATGAGGTTTTTTGACATGTGCACCAGATTTGTTCAGGAAGTGGATAAGAACGCCTCAGCGGTGGTAGAGGTGGACAAATTCAAGCAGGGACCAGAGATGAGGAGGGTCCAGGAGAAGATCGCGGATCGTCTTAGAGTCCCGTACAGTTTCATCACACATGGTCTTATCTACAGAGCGACTACCTTTTTTTTTTTTTTTTGACTGTCTGTTTTGTGCATGTACTCTAAAGATTTAGACTTTATCAAAACTCTCAGGGATCCACGCTCTCAGTGGTCCCATATGCCGGATGTTTTAAATGACAAGACTATATTGTATCCCAGGTCTTTGAAAGCGTAATCCCAGATTCTTCAGTGTGTTTTCTTTAAATCCAAGCATAGTAAACAAAGTGCCTGATAAAGATTATAGAGTCAGTGCATATTCATTATATTTATCTATCCACATCAGCTATTACACATAAAATTAAATGTAAGAAAGTCATAAGTATTGGAGAGGCTAGTGTGCAAAACACTGACACTGGGTTTAGCTGTTTTCTGAAAGTAGTGAGGCCTCCGCACTAGGTTGTGGTGAGCCTTGTCATTTATAGCATTGAATTAGTTTTATAGGCTTCAAAAGAACCACAAGAATTAAGCAAATAATTCCCACCAAGGTGCTTCAGATTTAAGGTTAAGGTAAACTACTTTGAGAGCAGCTGTATTGTTTCTAGGTAGCAGAATAGTTTTAGGTGCTTGAGGAGGAGTATGCAGTCTCTAAGTGCTTTCCGGTTTATTTTGAGAGGATGTCACTTTTCTGGCATCTCACATTTTTAAATGGCTGCAGTTCCTGTGTAACTTCACCACTAACTGTCATATGCCAATGTTTCTCCTGCAGATATGGCTGAAGCTGCATTTTACTTGTGCGCTTATGAATTTGCCATCAAGGCTGTGAACTCCCCCTGGTGTCAGCTCTTCGATGAGGATGACGCAAAGGTGAAAGAGCATCAGTGGTCAAACATATATGGCAGTGGCATCAAATTGTTCTCTTAATTAAGCTATGGAGTTTATATGGCTTGTTACATTTAGCCAGGAAATATCTGTGGGTTGTAAAGGTGAACGACTTGTCTCGAGTTTGTTTATTTATGTGATTGTTTATCACAGTGAGAACAAAGGGGATGTTTTCCTGAACGATAGACTTTTTTCACAGGCTTTTGTCAAAGCAAAAAAAGTGCAGGTGCTACAAATAACATTAACGATGGTTCTGTTCTATTTACGTGTCCCAGTAAGTCATGACAACGTGACAGAGAGTAAGCATGAACAATACCAGCACTCTGTAAATGAGTGGTGGCTGAAATCTATTCGGCTCCTTCAGTTTCAATTTCCACCTGTATTGGACATTTCTGAGACAGCCCTAAGTTTCAATATACAAAAATTTCTATACTCTGCAAATTTACTAGCAAATTTATGTTCTATTCCACTGTCACAAGTTAATTTATTTGTAGGGCTCTTTATCACCAAGTGTAGAATAGGAAGTGTTTCTACATTAGCAAATATTGTTCAAAGTTATTGGAAGCAAGTTCCTGAAGACTTTAAAGAGGGAAAAAGAAACAGAGGCAGGGGATTAAAAAGAACCAGCACGTCTATTGTTCACAGGGATAGTGCAAAGGTTATATTTAGATTTAGGTTATTTTGCCACAAGGTCATAACAAAGTGGCTCTTGACTTTAACTGGAGAGGCACTGAAGCTGATCAGATGGCCATTTGGGTCAACCAGGGGCACAGGAAAAATACAGAAACTAAACCAACTACTGAAACTAACACAGACAGGACAAAGCAAGCAGATAGCCCTAAATAATCTAGATATCCTTTTGCTTGTTTCTAAGGAAGGAGGGAGGCATTATTCACAAAGGAGTGTTTATTCACAATGGAGTGTTTTGTGTCTTGTGTTACAGACTGACCTGAAACCCAGGCAGCCTGAAATGTTACCTCACATAATGCAAAACTATCAGATTGCTATAAATTGCGTAAAGCCCACCATCATACAGGCTACCTTTGAACTGTCTGCACCAACAGGTTATGGAGTATGCAAGTGACCTGAGGGAGTTCTGGAAAAGGGGCTATGGATATGATATTAACAGAAAGTCAAGCTGCATTCTCTTTCATGATGTGTTCAACCGTCTGAACAAGGCAGCCAGCCAGAACAAGTAAGTGATCTTTAAAAGACTGGAGTCCATACAAATGTAGGTTATGCTAGCTGAAGACCTTGGTGTAAACTTTCAGTGGAAAAGATAAAATAACTTCTTGTCCATCCATCTGAGTTTGTGTCCTGTGTCTGAGTTACAAGTATGGAGGTTTAAAATGCATCCATACACACATACAGACTGAAAATTAACAGCAGTATAAACACTTGGGTCTAACAACCCAGATATTTCTTGAGATTTCATATTCTGATTTGTATTAGTATTTTCTCTTATGGTTTTATTCTGTTCTGTATATGTCAGGTCTGGTCAGCAGGTGACGGAAGCCGTGACAGTTCAGGTCGGCCATGCAGACACCCTCCTGCCACTGCTTACCCTGCTGGGCTTTTTCAAGGACAGCGAAGCACTGACATCAACCAACTACGCCGCACAGACCCAGCGCTCCTTCCGCACTAGCCACATGTTGCCCTACGCAGCTAATTTGCTCCTGGTGCTGTATGACTGTGGAGAAGGCGACCTGAGACTGCAGCCACTGCTCAACGAGAAGCCTGTGACTTTCCCCGGTTTAACTGACCAGCGGGCCTCCATGCCGCTCTATCAAGATGTCAGAGAGCACTACAGGGAACTGCTCCAAGGCTGTGACTTTGAGAATGAGTGTCAGCTGTTCAAGCATCCTGCTGAAGTTTAGGTAGACAGGATTCTGTCATGTTTCAGATACCTGTTAATTATTAGCAGCTCAACCAAAGAGACATTTCACCTCTACACTAATGGCACAGTTTAAAATAACTGTAATAGGTTGTAGCTTTTGTTTTTAATTTCATGCAGAAATGAGAGACACATTTGAAAAAGTAAGACAAAAATGTAGTGTTTACTTCATTCCTCTCCCATTAATTACTTTGTGACTCTTGTGGTCTTTAAATGCAACACTTTTACTTGCAATGGAGTAGATTTACAATGGCAAGTGTGTTATGAATCTGTTTGATAGTGGTAACTTTGATTGAGACAGTGGCTTTCTTTAAACATGCTAAACTGCTGTCAAACTAAAAGGCCAATTTGTAGTTAAAGCCTCTAAATGCATGTCATTCCAAATGCACCATAAGTTTTCGTCAAATTTAAGGAAAAATATAGAGTTTTTTTGGCTACAGGGTAAATCAGTGCTACATGACTACTTTTATTAAGTTTCTTTGAAGTTGTTAAGGCCCCTTTAGAACTAAATGTGTACACAAGAACAAGAATCTCCAAGTGACCGATCTCCAAGGGGGGCCCAGGGTATAAATCTCTTGTTGGGCCCTTATTAATTACTCTAAACATGGCAGTTTCTTTATTTCCCGTGGCACCCAGAAACCAAACAGTGCTCTAAAGCTGAAATGATGATGGCAATCGCCCACTTTGGTAGTCTAGCCTTGGTCAATGTTCAGAGTCCATTGTATGATTGGCCTCTGTGTAACGGGTTGGTTGGACAGTCCCACATGGACAACGTCACTCTGTTTTGGGTCTGGTCGGTGGGGGTGTACGCGGCCATATAGCACGCTATTATTTGCCTGCATCATGCCGATCATTTTATGGAAGATCATTGTTTTTCATCTCACCACCATAACCTGCTTTTCCTGGTGCTTTCGTAAGGACGTAAACCCAGCGGACAATCCCAACATACCTTCGATCGCCAAATATTTCAGCACGAAAGGAAGGTATGAGGAAGTGAACCCCTATCTCATAGAGGACATACTTGCTGTAAACAGATCTATTTTACAGCCCCCGTCCGCAAAATGTCGCGAAATCCATCTGACTGCCATCATCAGACACGGCACAAGATACCCGACGACCAAAAACGTCAAGAAGATGAGGAAGTTTTACGACCTCGTCAAGAACAGCGCCTCTGGCAAAGAGAGCTGGCTGCGTGAAATCCAGACCCAGTGGACGATGTGGTACACTGAGGACATGGACGGCCGACTCGTCCAAAAGGGAGTGAGTGATCATAAGCATCTGGCCATGAGGCTGTCAAAACTGTTCCCCTCGTTGATTTCAGAGGAGAAGCTTCGGGGTGGACTCATCAAGTTCATAACCAGCTCAAAGCACAGATGTGTCAACAGCACGCTGTCTTTTAAGGCAGGACTGACAGAGCTGTGGGACATTAAAGGTAAGACCATGATAATTATGGTACCATTGCAGTTTGCCATTCAGATGCATTTGCAATAATCTGTTCCTTCTTCTCTACCCAGATAAGGAGTTCGACCACGCAGTGAACGATGCTCTCATGAGGTTTTTTGACAAGTGCACCAAGTTCTTGCAGGAAGTTGATAACAACCCTTCTGCTATGACAGAGGTGGACAGATTCAGGGAGGGACCAGAGATGAGGAGGGTCCAGGAGAAGCTTGCAGACCGTCTCGAAGTCCCCTACAATACAATCACAGATGGTCAGTGGCAGAGGAAGTATTCATACCCTTTATTTAAGTAAAATACCAACTACAACATTGTAAAGCACTCAGTCAGAGTTCAAAATATTAGACACAGCTAAATGTATTTAAAAGTACCAGATGTGAAAGTACTCACAAAGAAATAATACCCTTGTGAGTGTGTTAACCTGCTTGCGGGCTCTGGGTGTTGGGCCCTTGTTTTTTTCAAGTTCCAATTGTGTACACAGCACACTATACTATAAATAGGGGCTTCATTATGTTTCGCACTAACCCACCAGTACTCCTATACAAATAACCTGACCACAGTTTTTTTTTTATGTTCGTAGTTAGGTTTGTGTGTGCAAAAGTAAACTAAATTAACTTCATATGGTATAATTATAACAGTGTATAAAGTCAGGACCACAGAATTACATAACCATGCAGGACCCAGTTGATATCGTGGTTTAGTGGTGGAGTGTCATCATCAAATAAAAACAAACAAAAACCTGGTGAGTAATCCAGTTTTGGTGTTATATCATTGTACAGTATATTTTAGGAGCATCATAACCAAACTATTGATGTGTAAGCACCATTTACTGTAATATTTGGGCTATTACATTTTTTTCAATGAACCCTTGATCTACAAGGCAACTACAGCTGCCATATAAATTTAGTGGAGCAGAAGTAGAAAGTAGCATAAAATGAAATTTCTAAGAAATTATAGAAAATGAAAAGACTAGTAAAATAAAGCATTAGCAATATTTTTTTTTTTTAGCATGTCAAACATCTCATTGGTCATATTTCACAGTGAGTATCTGTGCACTAGGTGGAGCTGTTTCCTGATATGAAAATATCAAAGCTCCTGCACCAAGTTAGAAATTTACTGACCTTTAGTCTGTGTTCACTCAGTGCAGTAAAAACAGTACACACCATGGTGTTTAGATTTTAGGTTTAATTGCGTAATTTTTGCAGTGCTTTCATCTGTGTTTGTTTTAGAGGCTGCCTGGTCTGTGTATATTAACATTTTATTTCAACCTTTCTCCTACAGATATGGCTGAAGCTGCCTTTTACTTATGTGCTTATGAGTTTGCCATCAAGACCGTGAACTCCCCCTGGTGTCAGCTCTTTGATGAGATTGATGCACAGGTACAGACCTTAGCTATTTAATCATTGTATATTTAATGTTTCTGTGCTATCAAATGTCTGTTTATTCAGCTTTGAAAGCACTCAAGTAAGATTTCATTATAAGGGCTAGAGGAAATGTTTGTGGGTCAGTAACCTGACCACTGTTAATCATTTCTCACTATGGGGATGAATAAGATGCTTTCCTGCACAAGGAGACACTTTGCTTTATTGTTTTTTGTTGTTTCCACCTATAGATTGTGTCAGTTTGATTCATTTACAGGCCTTTTTTAAATCTAAATCTTGCTATTAATTTATTATCATCAGTTTACGTAAACATGTTAGAAGTATTCAGCATCATCAGTCTTAGAAAATCATGGGACAAGAAATGCCACTTTAGTAGTCAAATTTTTGAATATGTTAAATCTATTTGTTTGTTTGTTTCTTATACCTGAATTTAAAAGTCAAAGCTGGAAAGGGGCTGCAAATTAACTTCCCTATAAAGTTTTGTATACATGTTTTGCATTACTAAGTTAAAGAAATACTTCTGCCTTAGCTACTTGTTTTAGAGACCAGCAGTAAGTAAGTCATTCTCTGCTTTGCCCCAGTATTCATTCACTGAGAAACTGTATGGCATTATCCATGTCACAAAGAGTGTTTTGTGTCTTGTGTTACAACCTGACCTAGCACTCAGAGAGCCTGAAATGTTACCTTGCATGAGACGAGAGAGCTTTCTTCACATAGAGCCCACTCCTCACCCAGACAAAAAAAATGATTTGTCCTCTATGGTTCAACAGGTTTTGGAGTACGCAAATGATCTGAAGCAGTTCTGGAAAAGAGGTTATGGTTATGACATTAACAGTAAGTCAAGCTGCATTCTCTTCCATGATGTGTTCAGTCGACTGGACAAAGCAGCTAACGAGAACCGGTGAGTAAAAATTAAAATGTTCTTGGGTACATAAAAACAAATAGTGTTGTTATTCTGTATTTTTCTAACTGTCAACAAATCCTACAAGAAGGCCAAAACCAACAACGCCTTGGAGTATTTCTCAGTATTTTCCAACATCTTTACCCAGTCTTTAGCTCTAAGGCCCAAGAACACTAGCTCCAACAAAAGACTTAAACTTTGCTGGGAGTTTATTGGGGACTATTTTCAGCTGTGGATTAATACACATTTTGTGTGACAGCAAGTATTTACTGCAGTAGGAAGATACATGTGGAATAGACTCAAAATAAACTACAGTGTACATGTTCACGCCCATCATAATGAAGGAACATGTCAGACAGAACAATGGTGCGGCTCACTGATGTTTTTTGAATAACAGTGCAGGTCTATGGAATAAGCCATGTCAGGCTTTGGATACACAGACAACACTTGTTAGTAAGATCAAGTTGTTGCCTGTTTATGTCTTTTCATGGGATTTGTCCACAGTAAGAAAAATATACAGTATCACCAGTCATATCCTTTAAATCACTGCATGGTAAGACACAGGGAAACAGAATGAGACACCACGTGTCTTACTCTAGTCAATTGTTCACTAATACAGATGAAATTATCAAGTAATCACTAACAATTATGACATTTCATAGACTATTGAGAAAGTAACTGACAGATTAATCTATGATGACAATAATCAGTAGTCGCTGTCCTAATTACCAAGCCATTTTATGCCATGATATGCACTTGGGTCTGTGTCCATCACTGGTGCTGATAACTGGCACTAACAGGTTCTAGTGGCCATGGAGGTTAACCGGAGGGTAAGGCCTCCTGGCAAATTTAAACTGACAGAAGCCCCTCATACAGTAACCCCCCACCCCCCAACACACGCACACAGGAACACAATGTCATGGGTCCAGTCACAAATAATTTTCCAGTATCTCTGTATTTATTAACCTTATAACATAGTTAAAGACTTGCCATGTCCCTTAGCTACTTGGCACTTCTTGACATTTTTCAAACAGAGCTCATTCTGCTTTAGACCCGAGACTGATACTGTAAATGCTGTATGTCAGATCTGGTCAGCAGGTGACTGAAGCCGTAACAGTCCAGGTCGGCCATGCAGAGACCCTCCTGCCACTGCTTACCCTGCTGGGCTTCTTCAAGGACAGCGATGCACTGACATCGACCAACTACGCCTCACAGACCAAACGCACCTTCCGCACCAGCCACATGTTGCCCTACGCGGCTAATTTGCTCCTGGTGCTGTACGACTGTGGGGAAGGCGACCTGAGACTGCAGCCACTGCTCAACGAGAAGCCTGTGACGTTCCCCGGTTTAACTAACCAGCAGGCCTCCATGCCGCTCTATCAAGATGTCAGAGAGCACTACAGGGAACTGCTCCAAGGCTGTGACTTTGAGAATGAGTGTCAGCTGTTCAAGCATCCTGCTGAAGCTTAGGCAGACAAGGTGGATTCTGGAAAGGAAGACGTTATAATAGCTTTATTGTGTTTTAGTCACAAAATGGAGAGAAAATTATGTTCTTAATGGGAGCATCTTAGTCTTAATGCTTCTCCTGTGTAAATCATGAACATATCACTTTTTGGCTTGACTTTTTATCTGACGGAATCTACACAGAAGCTCTTTATGCTCCCTTTGTCTCATGCCTGAGACAAGGCAGATTTGGTGACTCTGAAGCCTAGAAATTTACTTTCAAGTTCACCTCTACCATTACAGTATTCCTACTGCTATATTGCAATGGTTATTTCCATTTTTGCATAATATAGAGAATTAAAGACTTTATTTTTGCAGTGTTCAGATTTTATGTTCTGCATAAGAATTTTAGATATCTGTATTCATCACTGTGCTGTTCTCCCATTTTTCAAGAAGCACTGAAACAGTTAGTGAAATGATGTCTGCTGCCATTTCAAGACTGTGGTCAGTATGTATGTCAAGAAAACTGGTGGGATTACATTACACATTCTTCACGATTGTGAGTCACACACACACACATTTCTTTGAATTTTAATTTAAATTTTTTAAATTTTATTTTGAATTTCTTTTTCTTCCTTCCCTTATACAACTTATACAACTATCTGCACCTTCTACAGTTTGCCAAGTAATTTAGATGTGTTTGCAGTTAAATAGTTCTGCATTAAGAGAATGGCCTACATCATAGCTGTCCTTAAAACTTATTAATAAGTATAATTTATAAAGTCTTATACTATTTTGAGTACCACTTTCTAATAAGGCACCCTTTGTACAGGGTTATCAGTTGTAACTAATAGTTTCATTAATGGTTAATCATTTACTAATTCTTTATAGATTTGTGCCTTTTGCCTTTTCAGGCTGATTACCAAATACACGTGGCAAAGGACTTTTCCACAACCTGGCAGTCCAGAAGTTATTCTTATGAATGGCCAATATCTACTGCATAAACCTAATGATTTACTAACCAACTATGAAGCTACTATTACTACTATTAAACCCCTGATAACTTATTAGTGAGTGTTATTTTACATAGAGAGATGATGTTGGCGTGGGTCTGATGTGACACCTAGGTTTGGACAGCAATAAATTATACTCACCAACACTTAAGAGGTATTTTTTTATCTGTAAAATGACAATGAAATGTAGGCGACACACTGAATGACTGTGTTTGAGACACAAAGACACATCATTATATCTAATATGGATAATCAACTGTAAAACGTAAAACTTTTACGTTAAAATGTACCTGTCTGATAGTTAACCGATTAGAGTAATCGTCTCATTGTTAACGCCGAGTACGTTTAACTCTATATTTTGGGCGGATTTCTTACATATTTACGTGGTCTGGCTCAGTGTAAAGCTAGGTTACTTCACTTTGCGCGAAGCACTTTGTAACTTCTCCTAAACAACTTCAAGCGAATGGGAACACTTCCAGCCAGAATACGGCAACGTAAACTTCCTGCAATCTGGCTTCGGTAGAACTCAGTTTGCGTAACTGACGTTTACTAGCTGGAAAGTTACCGTTAACTTTATCCTACTAACGTAGGTCGGTTATTTGAGGCTAGCTAGTGTTTTTCTTTTTCTTTTTTTTAAGCATCACTCCGGTACGAAAGAGACATTTAGTTGTAACCTGAGCTGGGTGTGATATTATCCAGTGACAAAAGCCAGATTAACACGAGATGGGAAAAATTATTATTGATGCTATTAGTATGTTACGCACAACCTCAGACCCAGTCCTGCCGGTTTCGGTGCTCAGCCCAGTCATGTCGCTCTGCTTGAGTATTGGCTGGTATCCAGCAAATTATGCAGATTTCTGGACGTCGGAGGAGGAGGAGGAGGGCTTGAGGCTGGCCCAGCGGAATGCTACGTGTCTTGGAAGTCCCTTTTAAAAGCCCTTCGCCTTCTTCGATTACCGCAGCCAAAAGTTTGGAGGTTACAACTCGAGCGAGCGGCAGACTCCCACACCACCCAGGCCCGTGTATGTGTGTGTGTGAAGCCCGGTGTTTAGCAATCTGTCGGCGGTGTTACAGTCGTGCGAAATGTCCGGAGTGAAAAAGCTTCGTACGGTAAGTGGATGTGGAGATAACAGGGAGAGAGAGAGGGGGAGAGAGAGAGGGAGAGAGGTGTCAAGAGTGCAGCGAAGTGTATGTGACTGAGTCGCCAGCGTCCTAGATGTAGTTAAAAGTCTTCCAAGGTGTGTGTCAAATAAGTGTCTTATTAATACACAACTGTCTGCTTTAATGTGAAGTACTTGGCGTTAGTCTTACCATGGTCGCTCAGAAAAAAAGCAGCGAAAAGTAGATACAACAGATGACTTTTTCCTTCAAAGTCACCTTGGATCGTTGCTTTAAAGCTCGCCCGTCTACAACGCTGTGTTCAGTTTTGTGCCTCTTAACCGTACAGCCAGGTGTGATGGTTGCAGACATGCCTTGACTCTGAATAGGCTGGTTGTTGTGTGCCAACGTATCCACGTATGTTTGGCCCATTCATAACATTGGGTGTCTTGTGAGGGGGAGAAAGAGGCCACTGTGAGATGGCAGGCTGATGCTGTACAGGAATGCTGCTAACTTAGAGAACATATGTGCTGTTATCCCAAAAAAAAAATGATATGTATATCAGCAGAGATTCAAGCCAAGTCTCCCAAAAAGTTCATACACCAATCAAGGTGTGGGACTCTGATTGGACAATGATCAATTTCAACTTGGCATTTTTCACAGGTTTCTCACATTTTATGGTCAAAAAAGATTATTTGAGCCATAAAATCAGCTGTGATTTAATCCATACTGTTGTGTGAGTTGTGTAGTTACCCAAAGCGTTAGTGTTATTTTGACAGCATTCCTTGACTATTTCAGTTTTTGCCTGTGTTCGATCAGTTGAGAAATTTCATAATGCTGCATTATCATAGCTTTATCTGTTGTGATTTCCTCAGAAAGAAGATGCAGGCTGAAGTGGGAGCAAGAAGAAATTGTTGCATAAGGTCTTCCAGATGAATGAAAACAAGAATTTATAGCACATTTCTTTCACAGGAATTCAGCGGGGCAATTGATTGTAAAAGCAAAGGAAATGAAGTGAGCAAAGAGGTTTTTTTTTTAAGGAAATGGATTAAAATGAAATAAGATTACTGGTATGAAGTGAAGTATTGGTTTTGGATAAAGGCATGTCTAAAAAGGAGGGTCTTGGCCAAAAAATACATCATGTTCCCATGAGTGTTTAAAGGAAGAGGGGGAGGATAAGGAGCAGTGTGTTGCCAGTGGGAGTCTGTGATGGAAGGAGAGACGGTGTCTCCTATGTTTTGAAGAATAGTGCTGTTTGTCCACAGCTCATCGACATAATGTGGGTGTGTACATGCACAATCTGCAGGCTGGGTGTCATTTGGAGAACATAATATTCATCATTAGAGCGTAAAGTATATTTTGTAGTGTCCCTTAATGTCAGGGGTCAGGGGAGCAGTATACATTTACATCCTTTTGCAGTACTGAATGTCACACTTTAGTTATAGAACAGCACACTTCATGTCAAACTTTTCACCTCATTAAAGAGTCATATTTGATGTGATTCTTATTTTTTTAGTACCAGCAACAAAACCCGGTGAGATCAAAGAGCAGGGTCTAGTATGCTGAGCTGCTGTAACACTGGTTGGAGATATGAAAGACAGGTTGTAGGCAAAAGGTGATAGTGAGAAGAATGAGGAGGAGGGGGGATGAATATGCAAAAAGTGAAGCCATGGGATGGGTGTAGGAAAAGAGGGAGAGTGGGCGCAGAGGGCGAACGTGTGGGCACGAGCACTGCCACATCATCGCTTGGCTGCAGGCAGCACACTGGACACATTGTCCAGTCAGTCCTCTCCCTCCCTTCATCCCCTCCATGCCTCCCTCCTCTACCCCTCCCCTCTAGAAGTCAAAGTAGCCCCATTCATCCACAGCCTGGTCCACATAGTCATGCAGGACCAGTAATGCTATGCTAAACTTAGTTCTATTTGCTATGTTAAGTCTGACAACATGTGAGTTTGCATGACACAGCCGTGAGTCTTGTTAAGTCAAATGGCGTCAGGTCTGAAGCTTCTGTGTCTGCACTTTTTCTGAGTCATCGCTAACAATTAGCCTACAGATGTTACCAGATTTGAAAGACTAAGCAGAACAGACAAGCAGGATGTGGGTTGTGTGTGTTGCATAACATTGATAACATCACCTGAGCTGAATACATTTAGATGTAGCACAGTGCTTACTACAACTACGCAGTTACTGTTTGCTGGTTTTCTATATCAGGCTATCTGTATCATTAGTAATTCCACAGAACCACCTCATTTTGCTTCTGTTTGAACCTGCGTTCCTCTGCTTCAGGATCTCAACAGGTCAACCAATGTGGTGTACCAGGCCCACCATGTCAGCCGGAGCAAGAGAGGGCAGGTTGTGGGCACCAGGGGAGGCTTCAGAGGCTGTACCATATGGCTCACTGGTAAATCTTTACAGTCTCCACCTATTGGCCTTGAAGTGGTTCATTCCTATACCACACAGGAACCATACAATGGATAAAATTTTATCTGTTATGAACTGTTTTAAACACAGTGCCTCATTCAGCCCACCATCATGCTGATATGTCTTATTACAATTTTCCCACTAGGTTTGTCTGGTGCCGGGAAGACTACCATCAGTTTTGCCTTGGAAGAGTACCTCGTGTCCCATGCTATCCCTTGCTACTCATTGGACGGAGACAACATTCGCCATGGGCTGAACAAGAATCTGGGCTTCTCTTCCGAAGACCGTGAAGAAAACATCCGTCGTGTTGCTGAGGTGGCCAAGCTGTTTGCAGACGCTGGGCTTGTTTGCATCACCAGTTTCATCTCTCCTTTCGCCAAGGTCAGAAAACAGTAATAGTTACAGTTGTGATGGTTTATATCAGTTCATTTAAATAGCTAAAACATATTATCTGATGAAGGAGGGTACGAGACATCCAAAATTAAGAGTATCATCAGTCTAGAATACATTGCAACGCTTGAAACTGTATTTAAACAAACCATATGTGCTATTTTCTTCCACAGGACCGTGTTGAGGCGAGGAAGATCCATGCGAGTTCCGGGCTACCATTTTTCGAGGTGTTCATCCATGCTCCTCTTGAGGTGTGCGAGAGAAGAGATGTAAAAGGACTTTACAAGAAGGCTCGTGCTGGAGAGATTAAAGGTCTGTGTGACAGTATTCAACTCAGAAAAAATTTTCTCCCAGTGGTTAGCATGCTACTGTTCTGTGAGTTATTCAAGAAATGCCAAACCCTTTTTACAACTACATTGCAGTTCTCTTCATGCTGTGGTTATATTATGCCTTCTACAACTAAAAATTGGAATATAAGTGGTTATGAGATTTTAGTTGACATATTTTTATGGTTTTATATTTATTGTCAGGTTTCACTGGGATTGATTCAGATTATGAGCGTCCTGAGGTGCCAGAGCTTGTACTGAAAACTGGAGAGCTCTCCGTGAACGAATGCCTCCAACAAGTTTTGGAGCTGCTCAGGGACCAGGTGGGTGTAACAGACAAGAAATTGAGATTTCTCTGCTGTAGACAGTTGAACAAACCCTCAAAAGTTGTCCAGATTTTCTTCACTGTACTGAAGAAGACTTTCAGGTGAAAGGGGAGAAGCTTGTGAGAAGTAGCAACAGCCAGGGAACATTGATCACAGTGGAGATAGAAGGTTGTTGCAGCAAAAAAAAAAAAATCACCTGAGAAAAAGTAATTAACACATACATTTACAGAACCCTTTACTCGGAACTCCATACTCATACTGGGTGGGACCTCCCTCTGCTCCGGAAATAGCTTCAGTCTTTCGTAGAATGGTTTCCACAAGATGTTGTAAACGTTCCTTTGAGATTCTGGTTCTTGTTGACAAGATGATGCACCACATCATCTCTGCAGATTTGTCAGCTGCACATTCATGCTGCCAATCCCCTGTTCTAACACATCCCCAAGGTGTTCTACTGGATTCAGATGTGGGAAGGTCACTGAAGTTCACTGAGCTCAGTGTCATGTTCATGAAACCAGACACTGTAATGAATTGGCAGGTGTACTGGTGTTCCTATTAAAATGCTTGGTGAGTTTATTGACACTATAAAATGTATGATATCAAACTAAAATTGCTGTTCTTGCAGCAATGTTCACCTTTCACAGATGAGAAAAAAAAAAGGTCTTGCACGGTTCTCTTCTCGCTAGAATTTATGCGGTCACAGATACAGACACAGAGTTCACATTACAGGGTCCAATGTTGACACATCACTGGGATCACATTTTTATTGATGATTGATGATCACAACGTATCGCAAAAGTCAAACTGGAAAGACAAGTGTAACCCTGACCCTAGCTTATAAAATTATAGTACTATTCATAGGACCTACATACAAGTAATCCAGATACATTTGAAGGACAACAAGTAAACTTCTGCTGCCAAGGCCTAAGCTTTGCTGAGATCAAAGTTGCTGATAAAGTAAAGTTTAATCACATCAGCTTTTTACAGCCTTGCCACTGAGGCACAGGTGACTTAACTTTGAATAAAACAATGCTGTGTCAACATAATGGGTATGTGAAATGATTTTCTAAAGTAAACAGAAGGAGGACAACAGAGGCCTCAGTCTGTTCCGACTCCATCACTCACACCTAGGCTGTTTTTTCCTCATCTTTTAATAGTGACTGATTTAGATCTGGGGCAACTGGTAAATGCAATAAACTTGGAAGGGTGGGAAACTAGCACTACTCTGGAGGACAAATTAACAAAAGTAAATGAAGTGACACCGGAGTTACTGTTGCTTGTCACATAAATGTTTCATCCAAGCTTTTCTTTGTCACAAAATGACACTCAATGGAGAATCTTAAGGTTTTGAACATGTTAGTTGGACAAAACAAGCAATTTGAAGGTGTGACTTTGGCCTCTGGGAAATTGTGATAGGTATTTTTCACTTTTTTTGACATGTTATAGACCAAACGATTAATTGATTCATTGAAAAATGAACGGTCAGATTCATATTCCTTCTTTCCCCATGAATATAGAACATTGTACCAAGCGAGATCATAGAAGAGGTGAATGAACTCTTTGTTCCGGAGAACAAACTGAATCTTGCTGTGGCTGACGCAAACACGCTTCCCACCATCAGCATCACCAAGGTAACCCACCGCTCCAGTATATAGGCCTGTTTTTTTTTTTTTTTAATCACACCACAAATGGACAAGAGGGTCAATACTGGACATGGCAGAGAGCTGCTCATGATGAGCCCATAAACATGCTCCACTGTTTGGACCCTGTGTACTAATGAACTGCTCTGGCTTCCCTGGGCACTAATAAAGACATAAAAGCCTGCCAGGCATGCAGTGGTGTGCTTGAAAAACTGAAACGCGCACCAACAGGACTCTCTTATCAAACCACTGTTCAGGTTAGTTCCCAGTAGGTGGATGAGGATTTGTACCAAACAGGGAATAGATGTTTGGGTTTTTATTAAGCATTTTTATGTAGAGCAAGATGCCACTCTAATACCTGATAATATAATCAATGTCACAAACTCTGTGTCAAACTGTGTCATTGGGATTGTTAATCCAATTTCTAAAACTGGAAATAAAGATGAAAGAAAGTTCAGTGAACTTGATTATTTGTTAAGCATGGGTAAAAATTAATTATAAAGAGATTACACGAGGCAGTGAGTATGGAGTGAAATTAATATACTGATCATAAATGCGTCAGGAGCAATGTCTTGTTCAAACAAAGCACAATGAGGCTTTTATATGGTTAGGCACTGAAGGTCAATAACTAGTATGTGAGTTTAAAAGCAATCAGTTCATTTGCTGTCCCTGTTTTCCAACTGTCCACTGTTCTTACTCCTATAGTTCACCGATTCTTTCATTCATAGCGTGATTACAGACTTGTTAATTATTGTGTCAACATTTACAATTCACTGAATCGCATTAATGCAGTTAAATTCACAGCTCGACCTCAAGTGGAAATATATGTTAAATATTGTCAGTATCATCTTCTTTTCAGATTGTTGATAATGAATAACTATTATTTGTCCACAGTTGGATCTACAGTGGGTGCAGGTTTTGGCAGAGGGCTGGGCTAGCCCTCTGAAGGGCTTCATGAGAGAGAGAGAGTTCCTCCAGGTCTTGCACTTTGGCAACCTGCTGGATGGTAAGAGACAACTGCACAGACACATTTACTCTTATAAAGGACATTTTGTCTACACCACCGTGGCTTACAAGGCAACATCAGCCCATGCTCCCTTTCAATATGGGAAGCAAAGTCACGTTTAACTATTATTGTAGACATTTTTTTTAAATCATTATCCAGTTTATTCTGAAATAAGACAAAATGTGTATAAATAAATGAAAGTATGAATGATTCATTAATTTTCATGATATTCCATTGAAAAGGTCCATGACAAACAAACAGACCACATTTAATAATAAAGACTTCCTGCAGTTGATGTTGATGTTCTGAAGACAAAAACAAACCATTGCTGTCATTTGCCCCAGTTTAGTGGTTGAGCTCACTGCATCCTCTTGTGTCTCAGGTGGGGCCATCAACTTGTCTGTTCCCATCGTCCTGCCCATTAGCACTGAGACCAAGCAGGAGCTAGA
Organism: Toxotes jaculatrix; assembly: GCF_017976425.1. Classification (NCBI taxonomy): domain Eukaryota; kingdom Metazoa; phylum Chordata; class Actinopteri; family Toxotidae; genus Toxotes; species Toxotes jaculatrix. Next base: position 10,032,102 of record NC_054404.1, on the reverse strand, counting down.
CGGCTGTGCAGCTGTAGCTCTGGAGTACCAGGGTTCACGTGTGGCTATTCTCAGGAACCCAGAGTTCTATGTACACCGCAAGGAGGAACGTTGTGCCAGACAGTGGGGCACCACTTGTCCACAGCACCCGTACATTAAGGTAAGAAGGCATTCACCAGATGTCTTCAACACACACAGTTTTCATTTCAGTGTCTGCCACATGATTGCACTGCCAGCAGCAAGACGTGTCAACACTGAACTTCATGATACATCAAGCCCGTGAAAAATATTACATTATTAAAGCCAGTTCAAGGGCAATGAAGTTTAATCCTAATAGCGGTTACAAGTAAATGTTTGAATCAGTGGAAAAATAACTGGTATTCTCTGTTTATCACCTTGTGCAGATGGTTATGGAGGGAGGTGATTGGCTGGTGGGTGGTGACCTTGAGGTGCTGGAGCGAATCAAATGGAATGATGGACTTGACCAGTACCGCCTGACTCCACAGGAGCTGAGGCAGAGGTTCAAAGACATGAAAGCAGGTTAGAAAATCTAAATTACTCAACACCACAGTAACAATTAGGAAACACAAAGTGCTGTACGATTTGTTTTAAGTAGTTACCAATGTGACTCTTTTGATTGATACCATTCTATAAATAAAATATCCATGGCAGCGAGGCAGAAAGTAAATAAACAATGTATTTAGCAGTGCACCCTTTGTCTTTCAGAAGACCTTGACAAAGGACCAGCTGAAAAAAATAAAATGGTAAATTCAAAGCTGGATGGCGATGTTTGTGATTTGTGCTGGGTGATCAGTGGAGACATACAGAACCGTATCTTTCTGAAAAGTAAAGAACAATGAAATGTGATCACCTTTTATTTATTATTCTCACTCACTTTGATATGAATGCTGTGCTCAAGATTGCGTCCTTTATTTATCCACACTACAATGCAGTGTGTATTTTGGTCATATATTTTGGTTTTTCATTATTCTTTGCTGGTCTGTGTTCCTATCCTGAGTTTTGGTACTGGCGCAAGCATGTGCATCAATGGATTATGCTGACAATATTCTATGTTTTCTTACTGTTAACAAACCCTGTGAAAAGTCCAAAACCAACAATGTCCGCCTCTCTATACTTTCCAACCTCCCAAGCTGGTCTGTGACCTCAAGTGCCTTTGTTTTTACGAAGGTACCAAACCTTTTTGAAACGGTTCAAAGGTATATATTTTCACTGGTAAAACAGGTTAACTGATTACCTACAATAGCCAGGCACCGTAGTTTGTAGCAAACATTACTTAAACAAGAAAGTAGTGCATTCGTTGGGGACTATTTTCTGCTGCAGATTTGCTATGACCATGGATATTTAGGACAGTATATGCGAGATTGACACAAAATAATGCTCATTTTTGTGGAAATGATGCCACCCAGTGCAACACTGTGCAACACTGATGAATTTTTAATAGTTTTTGGACACACTGGAGCTCAATGAGAGAAATAAGTTATGCCGAGTTTTGTCTACACAGATAATACTTGTTAACAAGATCGATTCATTGTTGGTTTTTGTCTTATCGTAGGATTTTCTGACAGTAAGAAAAAATATAGAATATCAACAGACTTCACCACCAACCACAAGCAATTTTGATGACAAATTTATGAAACAAAGTCCAAGGCATGATGAGCATGTTTGCTGTGACAGCTCTTAAAATCCACAGTATCCTTCACACATTTTGGACTGCACAAGTCATGAAGTTCAACAGCTCAAATACTGTAATAACTGCTGCTAGTACAACAAACACTCTTGTTATGTGAACTTCATTTTGTACTCCTCCATGTTGTCCTCCTTAGATGCTGTATTTGCATTCCAACTGCGTAACCCTGTCCACAACGGTCACGCCCTGCTTATGCAGGACACCAAGCGCCGTCTGCTGGAGCGAGGCTACAAGAATCCAGTCCTCCTACTGCACCCGCTCGGAGGCTGGACCAAAGATGATGACGTGCCTCTGGACTGGCGGATGAAGCAGCATGCTGCTGTCTTGGAGGAGGGCATCCTGGACCCAGCCAACACCGTTGTTGCCATCTTCCCCTCACCTATGATGTATGCTGGACCCACAGAGGTGAGGAACACTGTTACAGCAGTCCAAGAAAGGTTTAATCGAGTGCAACTGGACTTGGTTGTAGATTCTTCAGAAAGGCTTCTTGAGTTCAGTTCTGGCGCTCTAAAGAAACCTCTTGGATGAGAGGTGAAACGTCTTCAAGTACAACCAAGTCCAGCTGCCCTTGATGAAACCTTTCTCAGATAGCCATGACCTGGATGACTGAGAATCTTCACAGTGTTGCAGTAGCTGATTATAAAGTCAGTTATAAGTTAACTGTTCAGCAGTTTACCCATTATATTTATGTGCGATTGAATATTAACCCGCCTGTCTTCCAATTTCTCAACAGGTGCAGTGGCACTGTAGAGCCAGAATGATCGCGGGAGCAAACTTTTACATTGTTGGCCGGGATCCTGCAGGCTTGCCTCACCCAGAGACTAAACAGGACCTGTATGACCCCACCCACGGAGGCAAGGTCCTCACCATGGCGCCGGGCCTCACCTCTGTGGAGATCATTCCCTTCAGAGTAGCTGCCTACAGCAAGACTAAGAAGGCTATGGACTTTTACGACACAGAGCGGTGAGTGAAGAAAGATTTGCAGATTTTTAATGCAGAGGTTTTAATATATCGTGATTCTTGTCCCCTCTAAGTGCAAGTAGGCAAAAACTGGAACAAATAAAAAGGACAAAGTGCAGTAGATCATACGTGCTGCTACTTTAGGTGTGATTTTCTTAAATTAGAATGTGTCACCACATTTTTTTAGACTTGCTGTGAAATTCTGATACAGCGTTACATAACAGCCTCCTACACACATTTATAGGCCCAAATCCTTTAAACCAAAACATGGATTTAATGAAAATGTGAATCACCTATGACCCCACGTCCTATGCTGTTGACACTGAAAACAGATAGTAGAATGAATAGAAGACAGCTCACTCACACAGTTTAATTTGTGAATCTCTACCTTGTAGATTCAGTGTGTTTTTATCCACCTTTTGGTATTTCTGTGCAGGTGTAATCGTGGCCTCATCAGACTGTATAATTTGTAAATATTGTCCTATTGCAAGATTTCACAACACTTCTAATCACCTCTCCCCATACTGCCCCGTCTCTTAGACATGCTGAGTTTGAGTTCATCTCTGGAACAAAGATGAGGAACTTGGCTCGGAGCGGAGAGAACCCTCCTGATGGTTTCATGGCCCCCAAGGCCTGGAAGGTTTTGGTCGAATACTACACCTCACTTCAAAAGGTCGAGTAATCGACACAACGCTCAGATCACCAGACAGCAGTATACTGTAAAACCATACAGTTAGTTCTTAACGAGGGTTAAATATACACTACATCCATCCCTCCAGGAGTGTTTTAGATAGATGCGTCTTTTATCTCATACATAAAAAATGCTTGTTTAGAGTGATGAATTTAGATTGCTATGAACGATGAGTAATTCTGGCAGGGTTGGATGTTTTGTCTTCACCAAATCAAAATGACTCGTCTTAAACAGTTGAAGCATCACATTTTTACATTCTTACAAAACTATTTGATTTATAAATCCAGTGTATGTTTATATGCATATTAACTTAAGCTGTGTATTTTAATAAATTAAAGGTAACTTGAGATTCTTTTTTTAGTTTTATTTTTTAAGTTTAGGAGCACATCCCAAGACAGGGAAATCATTTTTGATATTTACATATATTTGAAGGATGCATAACAAAAAAAAAACAAGCAAAAAAAAAAACATGTAGATTTCACTTCATGGCAGTTATATCACTGTCTACCAAATTACTTACATGACCTCAATGAAAGTTTAATGCAGTTTTATTACTACACAAACAGTGCCTGTTTGTTTTACATGTATTGATGTTAATTAATTCATCATGTCAATGGTTTGTATTATTGTAAAATACAACATAGATTTCTCTATAGTGTGAAAGTGCCTTTCTCTCAAATGCCAACATTACAAAAGAGAAATTGTTTAAATTTCTTGCTGGTGTTTACCTGAAATGTGTCTGAGATTTTCGTGATGTTATAAAGTGGGCATGTGCATTCATGTAAGAAAAACAGTCAGTTTTAGGAAAATGAAAATGACTATATGAAATGCAGTAATAAAGGAAATTATTTGTTATAATGAATCATCATAACTGCCTAATACTGGGATATTGTATACCATAACCTAAACCAGATATCCTTTCATGCAATGTGTTTCAGTGGTTTCTTGTATGTGATATCTCTGTTCTGATTTTGTCTGTGTGCCACTGGTTGTGCAATGTAACTTACGTCTGTCTGTACAAGGTGCGTACTTATCCATTTCAGGTTAAAGGTTGAAGTCGACAGAGAAATGAGACGTTCTGGGGTTGCAAAGCCAAAAGTGCAATGCTGCTATCTGCTGGTGAGAACCGGTAAAGGAAAATCCAAAAATAACTGCATGAGAAACTACTGTAAATGCACATAAAAAGGCACAGTCACTTTGTCTCTCTGACAGGACATAGGCATGGTAACTAGAATCATCATAATAACTTCGCTCACTGAGACCAGAACCGAAGATAGTTCTATGTTTCTGCCTGTTGTCAAAAAACAGTCAGACTTTATATTAAATGGAGACAACAATGGTGATGTTTTTAAAATGGCTTAAAATCTTGTGCATATTTGTTTGCATTGGAAAACAAAGTGTTTGGCTCAGGACTGGCTTTGCCAGCTAGATCTTTTATAACAGATTAAGGAGATCCTGATGCGCTTTCAAATTACACTTAAGAGATGGTTGAATGAACTTGGAGGACTGATTAATTTTGCCAGTCATTAAGCTGTACGGGCTTACATTGCTATGAGATGACTGAGGAGAACCAGTCTCCCCTGTAAGAAGTAAATTCCTAATTAGCCTTACATGGGATCAGATCATTTAATCTGCGATGTTCCAGGTAACCCCATTTAAATCTGCTGAACTGCACCCTCAGTGCTTTATAAAATCTCCAACTACTGTACGTCCAACATGTCACGTCGCCAAGAAATTACCAGGATGTCTACAGGTGTAAATCTCTTGTGTCCTACAGGCCTAATATTCTTGAACAGAGGCTAACCATATTTTAACACCCCAAAATGTGATGTACTACCTACAGATACACACAAGTCACATCTCCATGTCAATTATCTGGAATGGTTTGCACAGCTGTCATGTTGCATGGATGTGGGTTGATTTGGGTTTCCTTGGTTCCCGATGTAGGCTGATTTTTATAAGCAATTTGTTAGGAGAGATTGTGCCCTTCTTCAGCTATTTTGCATTATGGGTGTGAAGATTATGGATGTGAGGCACACCTCAATCTGCAGTTGGTGCTGTTTGACCATAACAATAATGGGCCTCTAGATCCATTTTCTGAAAGGTGAAACTGACTTTTGGTGTGGTGGCACTGCATCTAAACTAGAGCTAGAACTAATGATTATTTTTTGTTTTTGATTGATCTACCATTTTGTTTCGCAGTTAATCGCTTATGTGATTAATCTATGATTTGTCTATAACATGTCGGAAAATAGGGAAACATTCCCATCACCATTTCCCAGAGTTCAAAGTGACATATTCACATTGCTCACTTCATTGACATAAAGGAATAAGAAAACCAGCAAATTTGTACTATTAAGCAGCTGTAATCAGTTGGCAAGAAAAACTTGAACTAGAAACTGATGGCTAAGGTGCATGCCAAGTTAATTTTCTGTTGATCAAATGACTGAAAAGCTTTAATTAAAACCCTGTAAAAACCCTGCCCTAGAAGTTACTTAAGATGAATATCTCATCCTCCTCATCATGAACATTTTAGATTTTTTTTGTGTGTTTTTGTAAATTATCATTATCATTATTGTTAGTATTATTGTTGTTATTATTATTATTATTATTATTATTATTATTATTATTTAGGTTATAGGTGTGTCTTTAATTTTAGTGTGTGTAACGCTATGTTTTTTGCACTCCTAGTCTGCGTCAGTGAAAACAATAACACTGCCCATGCAATTAACAGCGTTGGTATAATTTAGGATTGACTTTAGGTTTGGCTCGTACGTTGAATAATATTATTTTTTCAGTGTAAACACAGTAAACGTGTTATGGATTCATATGTTACAAAGATATACTTGCGACAGTCTGAAATGACAGTTTAAACCGCGAAAAGTGACATTATGTTGGAAACTTCCCTAATTACAGCCACACGTGATCACTTTGACAGAAGGGAGCGTCGCGAGCGGACTCACGTTATCCTTCCGCCAGAAGCACGAAATAACTCAACTGTTGCGCTTTTTAGGGTTAAATCGAATATATATATACGAAGGTGTTAATTTGCATACATTGTTAATTGTTGAAACACTATGAGTTGATAATGCATTTGCTAGTTTTAAATCAGCTGTGGAACTATGTGGTGAGGGCGGAGGGATATTTGTTCTAAAATCCCAGCCTGCTCTACCTTCTTTTTTTCCCTCGGTGGAGGCCATGATGGGAGCCTGAGAGTTCAGCTGGAGCGAGAGGAGCGAGAAAAGAAGATGATTCCCCGGGACCGAGCTGTCAAACCAATCTCTGCCGATTCCTGAGCTTTGTATACTCTATATACATTTAAGGTGGAGCCTGTCAGTTCTTTTCAGATGTGTTCTTGGCAATCAGTCGAGGACAATGTTGAATCGTTAGGAGGCTTTTGGATCGAAGAAGGAGGCAGCATTAGCTATTGTTGCTAGCTAGCTGTGCTAGCTAGCTGCTTAGCTAGCGAGCTAGCTCCGTCTGGATACGGGTTTCGGGAACCGGTGAGTCCTCCATCTCGCTGTCAATCGCGGCGGCTGCTGCGACTGAGCGATCGGCTTGGACCGTGTCTGGCATTCAGAGGTTTATCTGAGGACAACTGCATGTATTTAATTCGGGGGTGTTTGCAAGACGAATTGCAGGATTGGGAAAGTCGGGCCTGCACGGAGGAGGAGAGCGAGGCCCGTCTTTATGATCCAGAGGAAGCCTGTCTAATCCGACCCACAACCACCGCTAGCTCTGCGGGCTAGCACGTCTCTGCGAGGACCTGCAAAATTTAAAGAGCGGACCCGCTGACTGCGACAAACACGACCAGACAGCCAATACTAGAAAGACCTGTTTTCATCATTTACCCCTTATAGACTCCTGTCACCTGCTACAATGGCTGCGATTATAAAAGAAATTGTCAGCCGGAACAAAAGGAGATATCAAGAGGATGGGTTCGACCTGGACTTAACATGTATCCTTCCTTGTGTTCCTCATTTTCACAGCACCCTGGACACTGATTAGTTCCGTCTAATTGTTGCATTGATGAATAGAAGTGGAAGCAGGGATGTGAGGGAGCTAGCTGCTACTTAGCTCGCTGGCTAGGTGGTCAGACAGCGCATCTCTGCTGTCACCCAGCATGTTTGAAAGATGGTGGATCTGTCAAACCAGCACGCATAAATGTCACAGTCATATTATAGCTGGAAAACCCCGTTCAACCGGACAGTAATGTGTGTCTGAATATAACAAAAAAGGGCATTAACATTTAACGCAGTTGTGGACCTAGATTTAACTTGTAAAATTGGTGGTGGCATTAAGCCTGTTTTTTTTTTTAAACCGGTGGTTGAAGGCAGATAGATCTTGTGTGGTATTTATCTTGAAATGTATTTCATATGTTTACTTATCTACATAGTGTACGTATAGAGAGTAGAGTATGTAACTCCATCATGTGGTAGGTCTCGTTCATGATGACTCTCACTATCCATCACCTCACCTGTGTCTGCTTTGGGTGGGTATTAATTGATGGATTTCCAACAGATCTTTGAAAAATCAGATTAAGATTTTCCTTTCCCTTTATGGCGATTATGAGATAATTTCCAGTTTTGAGTATTGCTATTTCAGGCCCCTCTGACGGACCCATTTCTCATCCATTACCACTGACAATAGTTGACCTGGTTCCCAGGTGCTTATCGCTGGTACTAAAGTTGGTACTTTTACTTATTTGACAAGGGATAAACTAGATGAGCAGCTGATGTGGTTGACCATGGGCAACTAAATACAAACCCTGCTGTGTTATAGGGCTGAGAGTGGTTCACAGTTGCGGTGGTTGTGCACTTGACTTTGTATCAGAATGTCAAACTGCCTATTTCAGCCTTTTGAATCCTGAGTTTGACATTTCTAGTTTTAGAGCTGAATCGAGTAGTTGATTAATTGACTAGAAAAAACACAAGATAAATCTGCAACAATTTTGACAGTCGATTGTTTATGTTTCTGTTACTGTTTTTTTTTTTTTGTGTGTGTGTTTTTTTTTTTTTTTTTAATGCAATCATTCGCTGCTTCCGGCTCCTCAAATCTGAAAAGTTGCTGTTCTTCTTTGTCTTCTCTGAGAGTAAATTTAATATCTTTGCGTTTTGGACTGTTGGTCGCACATAACGAAACATATGTTGATGTCATCTTTGGCTCTGAAAAAGTGTGCTAGGCATTTTCGTTATGTTACGACACTTATTACCAGGTGATTAATCAACTAATCAAGGAAAAGTATATGGCAGATCAGTCAATAATGAAAATGTAAGTTGGAGCCCTGTCTGCTTCTGAACAGCATGTGAAAATGAAACAGGCCAGTGTATTTATGGACTGAGTTTGCTCTGGTTGTTGTCAGTATTGTGGCATCGATGATAACTCTGCAGAGTAACTTTTTTTTTCCTCTCAAAGAATGGAAATGTAACGCTGAGTGAGTTACCTTGATTCAGTGGTGTCACTAGAGATAGAAGATAGAAGCATATTGACTCGAATTCAGGCAGAGCTGTCACCTATGATGTATGTGTCACTGAAGATGCTGAAATGTGTGCATCACAGCATTTGCTCAGATGTTTTCCACCTGGTGTTATAATGTGGTAAAGCTTGTGTCATGTCTTTAAGTGGCAGGACTCTGCGGTGTACAGCTTTGTGCAGGTGTGAAGGAAGCACGCTACTCAAAAGTGGCATCTTTCTTTGGCTTGAAGTCTCCTCTTGTTCAGATGTGGGCCCTTTCGACCTACCCCTTTTATCATTTTTGGCATGGTGTCTAAAAACAATATGGGCTCTTTGCCGTTATGTAATGCAGTATCACAGTTCTGGGAATTGCCCTTAAAATAGAGTTGCCAGTGATCTTGTATCAGCGTTGCTGTCTGAGTGCTCTCTCCCTCTCTTACCCTCTCAACCCACCACCTCTCCTTTGCTCTTTTTCTTTCCTGCTCCCACTCTAATTCTCCCTCCCTCTGCTTGCCCCCTTTCCTCTGCTCTCCTCCTTTCCTGTCCTCCCCACCCCCTCCTCGCTCAGCGCTTGCCGGTTCCCACTCTCCCTTTTCCCCCCTCTCTCTCGTTCTCAGTTGTGGATTTGGCGTATGCATAGAGCTGAGGCAGGGCTGGCTTTAAAGAAAAGGCGTGCCTGAAACGGCAAAATTTTTCTTTTCTTTTTTTTTTCCTCCTACTTGGAGCTTCCGTCGGGGGTCCCGCATGTGCGTTTCCTCCCAGCTGCAGAGACCAAGCCCCCCATGCCCTGGGCTGAGGCTCTCCTGGGAGCTCTGGAGCTTTTTAAAAACACTTAGAATAGCCTGACTGGGATCACTTTGCCAGTAGGTCCAAGGGTTAGAGTAGCCCATTAAATAGCATAGAAAACCTGTATTTTGCTTCTAATTAGGTTTTTGAAGCATTAATGGAAGGAATTATGGCACAGTGTGGACAGATAGGCTACTGTGTTGTGAGCTACAGAGAAAGCTGCTTTGCAGTATGCAAATAATGTCATAGGTATGCTATTGGGCTTGTTGGATTCATGCATCAAGATTTGTGTTGAGCATACCGCGGCTGCATGAAGTTGCGCGAAGCTGCATTAAGACACTTATTGAATTCCTCTAACTGGGGTCTCTTGAAGATTGCCTTCCAAAAATGGCTTGAAATTACATTAATCTTTGTCTTTATGTCAGTTGTGTAAGTCAGTTGTCTTTTTCTGGAGTCCAGTATTTTTTCCCTAGCAGCAGGTCTACTGATTGAACAGTGAACTGTGTGTGTACCATGAAAAAGGCTTGCTAATGTGAGTTTTTGCATGTGCATGTACTTGCATGTGTGCACACCAGCAGGGTTGAAGACCGGGTAGAGCCAGCCGCACTTTCTCACCAGATTTGTCAGATGCGTGTGTGAAATTTTTCTGACCAGTTAAAAAGTGATTTGACTCTGGAAAAATAAAGTCTGTGCAAAATGAACCAGACACATCCAATTTGAAAATAGTCAGCTTTTCTATTTTTGACACCGTGGCACAGGAAGTGTAAGAAAAGGTTGCCCTTTAGTCAGTGGTTAAAGTGTGAAATCCCGCAGCTTATGTCGACAAGCAGACTTCAGTTACAGGTAGGCGTTGTAGCCAAGCCTCAGAGACATGCATGTCAGCTCAATTATTCTTTTCTCTGCAATTTGACACTGATATGTGCCTTTAAGATTGAATGTATGTCACCATATAATTGGCCTCGACACTTTCCATCACTATTCTGCTCTAAATTTCAGAGCCACGTTCAATGATGTAAGGCAGCTGTAAATGCAGACAAGGTGTATCACCAGCAAGGTGGTGCAACCAGAAGTTAAACTCGTGGTGGAATCTAGGGTGTGTGCGTGTATGTGTATGTGTGTGTGTGTGGTTCCACTTGCATCTTTTCTATTGCTGAATGTTACAGAAACATAGCAACTACCTTCTGCTGCACCTGCAGCTTGCAAGTCATGACACAAAGGATTCTTGTTTGATGGAACCTCTTATTTTTCTACCTGTGTGTTTCCATGTTGCCTGCGTTCGATCTCCTAGATATTCAAATTGGTCCGGCCGCGCTCGAAAGAGAGAGATAAGCCGAACATTTGCGATCATCCCAATATAACTTTGGGTTCTAAAAATACATGCAGGTCAGGGAGCGGAGACTCTCCTCGTGCACCCACATGTGGGCCTGGCTCGAGCAGGAGCGCTGTTAGTCCTGTCCTCTCTTGCCTGCTTCTCACTGTCAAGGCCATCTGTCACAACACACACACACACACACTGACCAGCACACCCCCTCTCTTTCCATAACTACGACAACCTCACATTTACATTGGCTGAAACCTTGACATACTCTGCTGTGCATCTCTGCATTCTTGAAATTGAGCTCTAACTCTGAGAATAAGTAAGCCTGCCTTTGCTTTCAGCAGTGAAAGACTAAAATTAAATGCTTTTCTTTTTTTTTTTTTTTTTTTAACAATTCATTATTTAAAAGAGGTTATTATGTGGAAGAAATTTCCATTCAAGATGTGGTGCTTCGGTAATGGCATCTTCTTTTCTGTAAAGGCTTGATTTCCACATGCTTCACATGCACACACAATGCACAATGTACATTTCCTTGACCCCTGCCTGAACAGATATCTACCCAAACATCATTGCTATGGGCTTTCCAGCAGAGAGACTCGAAGGCGTGTACAGAAACAATATAGATGATGTAGTACGGTGAGTTACATCTGCTTTTGCTATGTGATCATAGAAAAGCAGAAAAGAAATGTGTTTTATTGTTGAATAAATGACTGTTGGTCTCGTTTATTGATCTAATAAATATATTCTTTGTCTGGTTATGTTTCCTCCTGCAAATAGGTTTTTGGATTCAAAGCATAAAAACCATTACAAAATCTACAACCTGTAAGTGTGCCACTTCGTTAATACCAGAACTGCTCTTTGTTTACTCACTAACTTCCTCTGTTTGATCACTAACTGGATTTTGTTTTTCCCGTTTCAGCTGCGCAGAAAGACACTACGATGCTGCCAAATTTAACTGCAGAGGTAGGCTGCTTTATATGTTTTTTTAGATGCTTCCCTCTTAAAAAAAAACCCAAAAAACCTGACCTAAAAGCCTGGTGACGCTCAGTATCATGAAAATCTCACAAATTGTCCACTGTGTCTTTCTCCTTGTCTCGTCTCTGATCCCTCCCTCTCTCGTTACATCTTTGCGTGGGCCTGCATCCCGTCACGCATCAGTTGCACAGTACCCCTTCGAAGACCACAACCCTCCTCAGCTGGAGCTAATTAAGCCGTTTTGTGAAGACCTGGACCAGTGGCTCAGTGAGGACGACAATCACGTGGCAGCCATCCACTGTAAGGCCGGGAAGGGCCGCACTGGAGTCATGATCTGCGCCTATCTCCTCCATCGCGGAAAATTCCTGGAGGCCCAAGAAGCGCTTGACTTTTACGGTGAAGTCAGGACAAGGGACAAGAAGGTGAGATGTTCATCGGAGACCAAATGTCTCAACACAATAGCTCTTTATCAGTTCAGATCAACTGTTGCAAACAGGGTTGTAGCAGATTCTTTTCACGATCAGTCTGCTGATTATTTTCTCGACTAATTGTTTTGTCTTTTTAATGTCAGAAAATTGTGAAAAATGTCTGTTACACTGTTGGCCCAAAATCCAAAGATATTCAGGTTGCAGTGATGTGGAACAGAGAAACGTGACTCATCCATATGTCTCATTATCAGAATAGCTGCCAATGAATTTTCAGTTTCAGTCTGAGTTGCAAACATGCACAGAAAATCATTGCAAGATCTCTAAACATCGCCAATGTTGTTGCAGGGAGTAACGATCCCGAGCCAGCGCCGCTACGTCTACTACTACAGCTACCTACTGAAGAACCAGCTAGAGTACAAGCCGGTGGCGCTCCTCTTCCACAAAATGGTGTTCGAGACTCTCCCTATGTTCAGCGGGGGCACCTGCAGTGAGTCACACTCATGTTCAACTTTAACTCCAAACCAGGGTGTAGGCATGCATGCCGCTGTTCAAACGGAACGAGAGCCTTGGATGTGTTGTGCACTGTAGGGCTCACCCACGCTACAGTTTAGCTCCACAGAACAGAGCAGGTCACCGATGGTAGAGTTGATTCGTCCTCTGCCGGTGGTTTAAAGCCAAATCAAGTATGGCTGAAGCTGCTGCACTATTTTTGGACCTTTTGACTAAAAAGAGCAGCTTCTTAATGATTAAGTCCTCTTGTTGCTGCTTAAAACAAGGCCAAGTTATTCTCTGCCAAAATCAGATCCCCTCTGTTTACCATAATGGAATTTTCAAGTGTTATTAGGGTCATAGGATGTTTTTTTCTTTGGCGTCCACATCTGAAGAAAAACAATGAAAAAACAGAGATTGATAGCGTTTTAAGATTTTTAGTATCCCAGAAAACTCCTGCAAAGTTTAGCAAGAAGATATTTTAGCCATTGTTTAAATTTTTTTTTGTAACTTCCTCAAAAGTAGTGAGAGGAATTATGTATGCACCATTTAAACAGAGTGTAGAACTCAAAGCTCTGCACAAGGGAAGTAAGCTGTGCACTCACACACCGGACTGCTCAGTAGAAGCCACATAAGCATGTGCATGTGCTTTATTTACAAATAACCAGGAAGTAATTGAAAGTCAACAGAGGAATTATATTTTTTGGTCAGTGATTTTATTTTGCATACAATAGCATTTGAGTGTTGGTTTCTGTAGCTCACGAGTATCTATGTGTTACTGCATGTTTGCTCAATGCTTGAGTGGTATGGCTTCGGTGGCAGAGTGACACAGACACAAAATAGTCAGACCCAGAAACTTGCTTTATTTGAAACCAAAACTTTATCAACATCAATACCAACCAAACTTTCCACATCCTCTAAAATACCACTGACACGTCTGTGAGACACTGGGTAAAAGCTCTAAGCAGATAAGACACTTTTTCACCTATAGCCTTTCAGCAAAAATGTATTTTCACAGTCCATGTCCTTTTTTTCTCAGCATGTTAGTACTGTGTACTTTACTGTATATAGAAAAGCTTTTTTATAGTGCTCTCTCACGGCCTTAGGAGGCAAAGAAGTCAAACAATCCAGTTTTTTTTTTCCTGCTCAAATGTGTCTGAGTCACACAATGTTGTGCTTTTTTTGTATCTGAAATTTTGTCCATTTTTAACTGTCGGTCAGAAAAAAAAAGAAAAAAAAAAACGCCTCCTCTTCCTTCGTTTCTGTGGCTTTTTCACCCTAACACCTGACTGTGCTGAACAGCTCTGACTGTATCGATCCTTCTCTTTCCTCCTAACTCTCCCTTAAAAAAAAAAAAAAAAAAGGCCCTATTCTGAGTTTGACGTCTTAATACATGTACACACACATCACCCTTTTTCTAGCCTCAGGTTTTAGCTCACTGCAGCAATAAAAGAGAAGCTAGTTTGATAATTGTTTCAAATCACACATTTCTTTTTGTTGAATCCAGTGTTTTGTGGTCGTTTGAGATTTTCAGCAGTCTCAAGTTCCCCCTTTCTTCCTTCCCATTTGTGTATCTCACAACACACCACAAGGTCCCATGTCAAATGTATAAGGTGCACACCTCCACTCTAAAGCCACGTACTGTATGTTGTTTTTGAGAAAAGCTATGTAGATGCAAATATCTGTAAATATTTGTGTAGAGCTCTTGTGTTTGTGCCTGCTGTGCTGTCAAGCCCCTGACAGGCCAGCCAGGCCCCTGTTTGTGATAATCTCCTTCTTTCTCTCTAAGGGGACAGTACCGTTAAAAACAGGAGCGAGCCGACCCCTCAGGGCTTCAAGAAAGGGAATTGGCATTGGGGTAAATGAGCCTTTCATCCATTATTATCATTTCACTCATTTGCTTTTATATGGCCCCAGAGATCCACCAGGCAGGAGCAGTCTGAGGTAGACGTGTTGCTTAGCAGGATAGGACTAGCTTACAGGCATATGAAGTCATCTCCAACACCACCCCCACCCTGACAGGAAGGAGGAAGGGTTAAAATCCTTCTATATGCAACGTGTTGCGTTGGTCCAAGACCAAACCATGACTGTCTGTCAGAATAGGGTCCTGTGTGTCTGGTTCTGGGTCTCTTTGGGTGTTATATTTTTTGGTCTGAAACTTTCCCTTTCTCCTCCTTAATTTTAATATAATGTTGTGTCATTTTTTTTTTTTTTTTGTACTTATTCAACCGGGGGGAGGGAGGTGGTGGTGTGCTGTGCTGAATCTTTTGTCAAACTCATGTAATAATACTAGTATCCTGTCTTGCTCTCTTGATTCACTCCCTGCTCCTCTGTCACTCACTCCTCCTCCTCTTCTTCTTGTTTTCTCTCTTCTCCTCACAAATCTCATAATCTTGCTCCCCCTCCTCCCTTCCCCTCACGCCCCCCTCCCTCCCCCCTCCCTTCCCATGCAACATCAACCTTTTTTTGTTTCCAGATCCGCAGTTCGTGGTGTACCAGCTGAAAGTGAAAATTCACACGTCGCACCCGGCCCATACGCGGCGCGAGGACAAGCACATGTTTTTCGAATTCCCCCAGCCGCTGCCAGTTTGTGGAGACATCAAAGTGGAGTTCTTCCATAAACAGAATAAGATGATGAAGAAGGTTAGTTGTGTTACTTGTGTTTGTGTGGTTTTAATTTGCTCGGTCCTTGTCGCTGGCACAAAGAATCTGTCAGTCATTAAGAGCTCATCTCCACTGTTGCTCGCCATGACATCTGCTGTGCCAGAGAACAAGAAGAATTTTCTCACTATTTTTTGTTGTAAAGTTTTGTGTATTTACTGGTACTGAAGGCCTCTTTTGTTGTCCAGAAATTTTAAAAACACATCACTGAGCCAGGCTGCAGCACTGGTTGACATGTTCCTTCAGTACCATGAGCGAGCAGTTACCTTGCTTTGGCTGTAAATGCCCCAGATTGAAAAGAAACTGTATTTGTGAGCAGTTTTTAAAGTTCAGCATCTTCAGTAGAAACACAGACATGGCAGGGAAATTAAAAAGTACTGAGAGATGGACTAATGCATTGTTGGGAAATAAGGAAACAATTATAAGGAACAATAAGGAAAATATGAGCCCTTAACCAAATTTAATCAAAAACCCAGAACGTTCCTCATCTCTCCTCTCATCATCTCTGCCCTCCAGGACAAAATGTTTCACTTCTGGGTGAACACCTTCTTCATCCCTGGACCAGAGGAGAGCTCGGACAAGATGGAGAACGGGGCGGTGAACAATGCGGAGAGCCAGCAGGGAGGACCGGGACCGGGCCAGGGGCAGCCGCAGCCACAGCTACAGACGCAGCCGCAGCGTGCCGAGAGCAGGGACAGCTGCAGGGATAGCGACAGGGACTACCTCATCCTGACGCTCACTAAGAACGACTTGGACAAGGCCAACAAAGACAAAGCTAACCGCTACTTCTCGCCAAACTTCAAGGTAAGCAGTGACGTGAGCTGGCAGGATTTAGACAAATAATGGAAAGCGGAATGATAAGACGAGTCTATGATTATTTTACTTGTATGGGCTGAAATCAGTTGTCTTTAATTTCCCAATCCAGGTGAAGTTGTATTTTACGAAAGCCGTGGAGGAGCCTTCGAATTCTGAGGCAAGCACTTCAACATCCGTCACCCCGGACGTTAGCGACAATGAGCCAGACCATTATCGATACTCTGACACCACTGACTCTGATCCGGAAAATGAACCTTTTGATGAAGAGCAGCACACGCAAATCACAAAAGTGTGAACTCTTTTTAAACAGGAAAAGAAGAAATTATACACCAGAAAAAAAAAAGGAGAAAACTTGAATATAAACTCAAAAGAAGAACCTTTGTCCCTTCCCTCCCCCAGACGGCAATAGAATATCATCATGTCAAATGCCAATTTTAGGGAAAAAAAGATAAATATCCTGACCAATATATTGTTTTTTTTATTTTTCTTTTTTTCTTTGGCACGGCCATGTACCATGTGCGAGGTATTGACACTGTTGCCCCATGGGAAAAGGTGCTGTAGCTATAAAAATGTGTTTATATATATATACATACGTATATGTATATACATATATACATGCATATATAAACAAACTTTTTTTTGTGTCAAAGACAATGGAAAGAGTACCACAATCAGGAGACGGGAGTTGAAGTGTGGGAGAAGTTAGAATGATATACTAGGACTATGCTGCTCCTTCTCCTGTCTAAACCAAGGCCAGTGCTGCAGTCACTTTGTTTCACTCCCCCCCCCCCCCCCCCCCCCGCCCCCCTCTCCTCTCATCTTTTACTCTCCCTCCCCTCCATCCTATCCTCCTTCCTATCCTCCTTTACTGTGAATGCTTCTTGTGCTCTTTGCAGGCTGTCTCACGTGACTTTTGGCCTTTGTGCAGTGCAAACTGCATGCGGGCAGTGGGTTGGGGGTGGGTGGGGTTATGAAGAGGCTGTGATGATGTCTAAAGCATTGCCATTCCTGTTCCCACTGTGTATACGTTAAATTATGCAGAACAAGGCATCCCATGTAATTGTTAATGTTTTTTTTATCCTAAGATAATAAAAATATAATACACAAAACAGCAGGGAGACAAGTGTTTGCAATAATGTCAACACTACATTTAAAGGACAGTGGTGATTTGCATGTATTGGAATTGGCGTCCATCCCTAATAAATGTATGCAATGTTGTCTTTTCTTAAAGAAACCAGCTTTGAGATGTGTCTTCTGCGTGGGGTTCCCCAGTGCTTTGAGTCATGCTCAGAAAATTACATCAGAGGTTTATGTAATACTCTCCCTTCGCTGTTCGCAGTTAATGAAAATCATGCAGAATGAAAATGAATTTTGTAATATGCAGTTGTCATCGAGTGGCGAGGCCAGCGCAGTCTTTAACTTGACACCGTTGCTGCCGACTGAAGTCAGAATTTTAAGTGCCAGACCCCATTATCTGAAGTCGAGCATGTGCGAGGTGGAGCAGAGGTGCAGCAAGTCAGGGAGGAAAATGTGCACTTGATGAGAAAAATGCTGTAAAGCAGGTTGTCGTCGCAGCTGCTGGAGCTATGTTAACAGTAACTTCCTGCTTTAAAGGTCAGCGCTGCAAATAGCGGGTGGGACCTGAGGTAGGGAAGTGATGGAAGGATTATTATTAAAAGTTCAACTGAGGGCGAAGAGCCTACTTGAAACAAATAACAGTGACTCAACCAGGGAGCTGAGCATCTACGTTAATGGCAGTCTGTGAGTGAGAAAATGCTTATAAATCTGCTGATTATCAAGCACACTTAAGTCTTTTGAGAGGTGCTGCAACTGTTTGCCTTCATTCAAACTTGACTGGTCACTGAAGTTCACACAAGTGAGCTTTCCCTTCAACGATTTCTTTATAGATCGAATGGAGAATTTTTGTTTTGATATTTCTGCCAAATAACAGTACATTTTCATTTCTTGATTTCAAAGCACGCTGACCTCCGAAACCCCCGATAAAAACATTAACATTTGTGAGCCAAAAAGCAGCCTGACCTCATACCAAACCATCAGCGTTGCATGCAGAGTGGCTGCCGCTGGTTAATCAAGGCGTTCTTCACATGAAATGAGCAGAGGAAGGAAAGGCTACCAGCCCAGGAGGGAGGAGCACTGGGCCCCGGGTAGTCGAGCCTGCTCTGCTTGCAGACTTGTGCGACTCCCCAAATGAAAGAGTAACAGGATTAACGACCATGTCACTGTGATAGGAGAGCAGAGAGTGACAAGACCCTGGCTAAAGCGCAGCCCAAAGTCTCTTGATAATAAAATAAAGTATGAATTAAACATATATATTTAGAAAAAAAAATGTTCCACCCCCAGAGGCAGGCAGTCACATAATCCCCTTCTGCTCTATTAAGACTCGGTCCCCGGCTCTTTCGTGTTGATAGAGACATCAAAGCCAACCAGTGCAGCGTCAAATGAGACAGGCAGCAGTCGCAAGGGTCCGACTGTAATTGGCTGAGCTGAGAAGGAGGGAGAGACTCATGGTGATTAATAATGAATGTGCTGCGCTGGGTTGAGAAAGAGCAGAGCGAGAGAGAGAGATGCCTCAGCTCTCCACAGGCAGGCGAGACTGAAGCGAACGAAGAGGGCCGACTTCAGTAGAGCTCGAGCTGGAGAGTCCACTTCTTTGCTTTTGATCGCCCTCCTCATCACATACACAAACCCAGACACGGCAGCACAAGCAGCATCTGAAATATTAATCTAATCAATATACAGCTTCATTTGTATGTTTTCAGCACCAGCTCTTCTAAAAGATGTTCGTTTGTCTGACTTTTCTGCATCAGCTCCTCTCTTGAGACAATATGGAGCAATGTTTGCTTTCTATATTTGTATCAGAATTTTTCTCCATTATGTGGGTCATATATTACATATCCAGCCAAACAGAGATGGGAGTCTGGTGCACTATTTTAGAATATGGCATGAAAAGAAGCACAGAAATATGATATGAGAGTGCATTGGTGCTGTGTTTACAACCAGTTTGTCCACTTCACCCTGTAAGCCTTATTTTAGTTCACTATGGAAGCTCGTTTCTGCCAGGAAAAAAACCACAATGAGACATGTTAAAAATATAAATGTTAATGGTGAGTCAAAATTATGAGATAACTAAAAATAACACCATAGTAAATCAAAGTTAGCAAACATAATGTCAATGATTTGTAGTAGTAGTCCGAATTATGAGACAAAATGTCAAAGTTATGACAGTAAATCAAAATTACTGAGTAAAAATTCTGATAGTCAAAGTTGTGAAATGGTTATAATTCACTAAGTGAAAAATTTGAGATACTAAATCACAGTTATGAGATGTGTATGTCAACGAATTTGCTTAAAGTTTTGTGTTAGTCAAAATTCTTTCAACATAGAATTTTTCATAATTGTTACTTTATATCTTATGAGTTTGACTCATCATGAATATTTATCACACTACTTTTTTATTTTTATTTTGTATTTTTTTTTGTAATGGCAGAAATGGTCTTCCATAGACCATGTATTGAGCCACTATGAAAAGGAAAAAAAAAAGCTAACACCAAAATATAGAGATGTAAGCCTAGTATTATGACCAAATGAGGGGGTGGGGGAGTGTGTGTATGTGTGTGTGTGTGTGTGTGTGTGTTGGGGTGGGGGGAGATGGTGAGGAGGAGGTCAGTCTGGCCTACAAAGAGAGGATAAGCCCAAGCTGGTAACCCCATTTCCCTTCCATCTGTTGGTAGCAGTTGTAGAGCATGGCTGCACTCACCAGGACCTGGCAACCCATCCCCCAAGCCCTCTTTCTCTGGCTGACTGCACAGCTGTGTTGCGTTTGGATTAGGCCAAGAATAAAACAGGAAGTAGAAATTAAACAAAAGCTTAAACACACACAGAGAAACATACACACACACACGCACGCATGCACACACACATACACACACACACACACACACACACACACACACACACGCACGCACGCACGCACGCACACACACATACACACACACACACACACACACACACATGCACACACACTATCACACAGGCACTGTAACTTACTAAAGACTCGGCTGCAGCAGCACCAGTGACAGTCTGTGCAAAAAGTGCACACACCCACACGTGTAGACCATGGCGCTCACACAAATATAGTAGAGTATGAACAAAGTCATACTCTGCCTCCCACAGACTCACATAAGCCCAGGCAGGACCACAGGCATATCATTTCTCTGTGCCCACACTCGTGCTCACACATATGGTCTTTTTACATGCTAAGTGCCTCTCTGCCTCTCCTCTCCTCTTCATGGTGGTCTGCTGTGGCTGATGAGGAAAACTAGCAAACACGCTCGATCAGGTCTTGGAGCACGCCAGTGTAATGATGCTGATATGGAAGTATTTTGGTTATGAGACGTCACGCAAACGGCTCTGATTAAGATAAAGGCAGAGTGAGTTTCTCCGATTTACTTATGCATTCACTTTGAGTTTGAGTGTTTCATGAGCACATTATTAAACTTAACCTGTAATCTTAATTAATCATTTTTGCTGTTTTGATGCAAGAATCTTTATGGTAAAACTTCAAAAATACCTTGTGGTCAAAAGTAGCACATGCTGGATCACATAAAAAAAAAAAAAAAAATCATAAAAAGCCTTTGAAAGTACCATCCAAACAGCATAAATCTGAGTAAAACCTTATTCACAACATTGGATGCTGACTAGTATTATTGACTATTATCATTCTTTATCTATGTGCAGCGTTTTAGCTTTTAAAAGTGTCAGATTATCAAATAAAGTAAATATATTCTCTACTGTGAACTTGGCCCTACTTTTGGCAAACCCTCTGTGTGGTTTCTCTTTTTGTGTGAATGCACCAGAATAGCCCAGCGATCGCACACAGGAACCATGGTGAATGAGGAAGTGGAAGTGGGAAGGAGAAGAAGAGGGAGATGTTCGGAGACGCATAGCTGCACGTAAGTATGGAGTTAGCTTAGCTGGCAAGGTGCATTTTGATGGAAATCCATTAAAATGCTTCTCGTCACGAGTTGGACCAACTGTTAATGAATATACGGTAAATGTTTTCAGATGTTATTTTTACTGTCAAGCCCTGAGTCACCTAATGAGTCACACAAGCTCTGTTTCTGTTTCTCTGTGTGCGTGTGTGTGTGTGCACACGCGTTTTCTGTTGACAAGGATATGCCAGCATACTTGTCAGTTTGTGTGTGTTTATGTGTCTTCATGAATAAGAGAAGCACATGGAAACACTTACTGTATTGCTGTCACCACTGACCCCTCCCCTTTCTCAAAACACACACACACACACACACACGTACTTATTCTCTCTATGTGATCAATGAAGAGCACATATGTGTCCATTGTACTGAATAATGGTTGACATGCATAGCCAGAGGCCAAAAACATGGAAAGAAGCATATAGGCTTTACCATAGGGATCTATATACATATACAGCCAGCAGAGCCTACATGCACACAGACACACAACAGGAACTTACATTGTGTTTAGCTTAGCTTTCTGTGACAGGAACCCAGTAGTGAAAAGTACTTCTGCTGCAGGGCTTAATGCATATCTGTCTGAATTTGTGTGCATATAAGAGTGTTCGTTCATACACCAGAGTCTCTGCTGGTATACATTTATCAGACTTTACTTTGACAGGCTCTGTTCTCTACCTGACTTTTACCCTGAAATCTTAGAGCGGGCGTAATCCTTCCCCCGAGCCTCCTCCTCCTCGCTCTCTTCCCTCTCTCCATCTAGTGTCATCAGGAGGGTAATATGAGGCATATGGCTGCTGATGACAGTCCCTAATCCTCACGCTGATAACTGATAGTTACCCGCGCACTCCTCATCCCCATCTCATCCTTATAGACCAAGAACGAGGGAGGGACGCATGTGAAAGCGTGTCGGCTGATACTCTTTGCTCAGCCTCCGCGTCCCTCCACTCTCTGTCTCTCCCAGCTGAGAGTCATTATCTGAAATGACTGATGTGAGAACGGCTGATGGACAAGACCGATATTAGTGTTTGTGCTGGAGAGTGAAAGTTAGAAATGGTACTGCAGACTTTCAGAGTTTCAGAGAAGAGAAACTGCTTCAGGGTTTTACAGTTCATGAGATGCATACAAAAAAAAAAAAAAGTGTACACTGTACATTTTGAGAGCTTGTGAAAGATGTCTGAATACAGGATCCAAAATCCTGACACATTTGAGTTCTAGTATTTTTAAAAAGGTTCATTTTATTTGTTGGCAACACAGTGACTCCTAGTTGATGAGCTTCAGCCAGTGATGCATCCAGGTACCAGTCTACAACATTTAGCACTGCAGTTTTGGTTTTCCAGTGGTTCATGAATGGGCTATATATCCATTTCCACCTTAACTATTTTACATAAAATATTCTGAAAGAGATTTAACTAGTGCTCTCAACTCAAAATATTCACATAACAGTAGGGAATGGAAACAACTGGAATTTTTTCTTTTGCAAATTTTCAAGAGATTTGGTTAAAAATTACACTACATTTGGATGGAATTAGCGGCCACTGTTGTTAATTATTTTATTAACTGCAAAGTTGAATAAGTTGAATAACTGTAAATAATCTTCACTCAACATATACTTACTATGTTTCTCTGGGGCTTTCAGCCATTGAAGGCCATAGGATGTGGTTGAAAAAGCTGGAAAGAGAAACCTTGATTCAAGCTAAATTTGGTGAAATTACCACTTCTATGGTCTAAAACAAGCGTGCACTTTAAAGTGTCATAAAATTAGCTAAATGAGTCCGTAATCCTGATGCAGGACAATATTTATCTACGGTTTTCTGATATTGGCTAAGCTAAACTCAAAACTGAAGAAGTCTCTTGAATGAGAGGTGAAACGTCTTCAAGATCTTCAGTCAAGTCCAGCTGCCCTCAATTCAATTCTTCTTGGACATTAGCTAATTACATTATCCACCATAATCTTTTGGCCATACCAGACCAAGTAAGATTGCAGCATGACCCCTGAGTGTACTGAGTTGAGCAACAGAGGTTTTATTGCTCATGAGTTCAACTTTTCATTTGTAAGGGGAAGAATTTGTTCATTCTTTTCTCAAATGTTACATCGTCTCACTTTAAAGAGCGTGACAATGATGTTTGCAGTACGGCATGGCCTTCAGTTTACCCGGAAATGATGCAAAAAGAGGAAATAAGACTTTTTTTCTTCTCTGAGAGTAAAGAAGAGGCCTGTCCTGGCTTTTTTATTCTGATCATGTAGTTAGATGAGAAAATCAATACCACTCTCATGTCTTTACGGTAAATATGAAG
This sequence comes from Toxotes jaculatrix, assembly GCF_017976425.1. Classification (NCBI taxonomy): domain Eukaryota; kingdom Metazoa; phylum Chordata; class Actinopteri; family Toxotidae; genus Toxotes; species Toxotes jaculatrix. Next base: position 10,008,530 of record NC_054404.1, on the reverse strand, counting down.
CAACAACTAATTAACCTAGCTTAACATAATGACTGGAAATGGGGGGAACAGTTAGCCTGGCTCTGTCTATCAACACCCCTAAATATAACAAACCTGTTGTATGTCTTGCTTATAAATCTGTACAAAAATGAAAGTAAAAATTTGCTGTTTCACGAGGGGATATGCCTCCCTGTTTCCTGGCAACCACAGTGTTTCAACTTTTCATGTAATTCAACTTTTTTTTTTTCCTTTTTACCTTTTAACAGAGCCGGGTTATCTGCTGACATGGTGGACCACCGGAGCTATAGCTGCCCAGATAGTAAGTCAGTTTTCTGCTAGATGAGGCCATCAAAGGCTGTTTTCCAGAACATTGTTTACAGCAACAGACATTTTGGTTTGGGTGTGCAAAAGGTTCCTTTTTTTCTAATCTGTTTCACAGTGAGGTATGCATTTATTTAAACCTTTGACATAAACTTCTTGTCTGCAAATGTTTATGGGTAAAGCTGTTTCCACCGTATTGGATGATTCCTCTGGAGAAGCAGTGTGCAATGGAAATTTCTGGCGTGTGTTCGTACATACTTGTACAAACAAGTGACATACTTTCTGAGGGCCTAGTGGATGTCAGTCACGGGAGTGGGTAAGCGTGGTCTCTCCTCTCATTTAGAGCCTGCCAGTCAGCCAGCCACTCAACCGGCCCTGGAACCAGCCAGCCAGAGCTTTTTAAAGGGCCTATGATTTGACAGAATCCCGTGGGGGGAGACGGGGGGATTAGGATTAGCAGCTGTTTCCCCTCAAACACTGGAGAAGATAGGCTATAGCTACACCACGCTGATAGCAAATTAATAGATGAATAGAACATGCATGCGTCGTCTCAGATAATGTGCTAAAGCTCCCCGTTTCATAAATAGCGAGGAAGGTGTCCTTTTCTTGAACCCAGCTCGGTGGATCTACTGTCACACACATACTGAGTAGTAGCAGGGAGGGAAGCAAAGGCATATTGTGGCCGTGAGAAAGGTTTAAAACATCATCACTTTAATCTGGGAGCACAAAGCCAGCTACAGATTATGCTTCTGCCTCTCAAGCGATTCTGCTGCAGATCCGGTTTAGATGACCCCCGCTAACACCCTCAGAGACAGGGGCTTTTAACCCCAAACAAACACTGATAGCAAGCAGCCCTTGAATGAGAACACACAGCGAGGACACACACATATTATCCACATGCATAGCATACTTACTGACTGTGTGCACACACACAGAGGACACCCATAGCACATGCTCGCAGCCACGGACAATAACAGATAAACACACAGGCTTATGTCAGTTCCACTCGCATCCATTTCAGGCTATTAAGCAAGACACAAAAAGCCCAAACTGTTGCGTAGCTAACAGGTTTTGAGGTAAAAATGGCACAATTGCTGGTGTGAAGAAACAGCACACAATGTGGCCATCCCTTACACTGTCACAGATACCACCTGAGGTGAGGAGGATGAGACCGCTGTGATGATGTCAAGAGTTACAGCAAAATAAAGGGTACAAAAGCACATACGATGAGGATTTTCATTCAGAGGATAACAGAGAAATGTTCAACAGATGCTAAACTCTTCTGCTGATGACCCTGTGGGATCTGTATTACCTGTGTTAAAGGAGCTGAGGCACAATGAGGTAACACACATATGGATTTTTGCTCAGTCTCTTTTAAACTGGAGCACCAACCACACAATTAGCTCCCTGTGAGTTAATGACTAGTCTTCACCATGGCTTATAAAAACCTCAGAAGGCCACACTGAATGAAGAAAGAACTCAGTTCTACACAGGTTGGATATTTCTTGCATATCTGTCCAAATATTGAACTATTTCAGCTCACAAAATTGACATACTCTGTATAATTTACAATATTTTCTTTTTAAAAAGGTAGCTCATTCATGTTTAATTGTAAATATACATTATTCAAAGCTGTCTACACTGAACTAGAACTTAACCTTTGCTAAAGAGAGACAGACGCAGAGCAAACGGAAATGGAAAGAGGGAGAAAGTGAGATACAGGAGAGAAAAAAGGATATAAAAGCGGAGCGAATTCGACAGCGGTTCGCCACAATACACTTGAGACCTGAAGGATGAGTCAGAGAAGAGATGGCCATGTCAAAGAAAATTGTGAAAATAAAAGACAGGAAGAAGGACGGGGGGATTTTCAAGCACAAGTAGCATTCTGTTTGAACTTAGCCCTTGATTTTGAACTCAGAGAACAAAATTATAACAATGTCATCATATATCAGTCAGCCTCTTGGAAAAGTTATTCTCTAGCGTGACAAAGCTGTGGGTTTTTTCTTCTTTTTTTTTGGCCAATTTTTACCCAACATTTCAATGAGCCTCAAACTAATTGGTCTCACCCGCCTCTCGCTCACAAACTTCAGCCATTTGTGTCTTTACGTAGAGCAGATCTGGCAGATTTTTTCACACTTTACAATTGCAAAGCTTAACCACTCAAACCACATGGAAAATGTCCCCACACCCTTGTATAACGGTTACGTGTGTGTGTGTATGTGTGTGTGTGAAAGAGAGAGAGAGAGAAAGAGGTGAAGAGAGAGAGAGCACACCCTGATGTTTCCTGTCTCCAAATAAAAACTGATGGCTTGTGTATGTGCATGTGCATGCATGCACTAATACAGTGGGTGTGCGTGCTTGGACACCCACACACTCTATGGGGTCACACCTGACATGAAAACCCTGTATCAGCTCCTGTAGTCAGGATGTTAAAAACCGCTGGCATATTTAAATACATGTCAGTGCGTTCACATACATCTACAGTAGGAGACACGCTCGTTCTCAGCACTCGTGACACTGCCACTCCCAGTTGGGTGGGATGATGTTTCTGTGTGAGCCCCAGTGCACGTCAGATAAACCAGGACAAGAGGGCATACATTAAAGTCACCGTGTATTTATTCTGCAACACACAAAGCCAGTTTTGATCAGATTTAATAATACTGATACTGTGCGAGAAGTCGCACAGTATCAGGCCTCATCTCTGTGACGCCTTACATATCCCGATGTAAGGCGGCAGTGGCGGCAACGTAAACATACCAGTTCTACATCACAATAAACCCAATATTTCTGTTCTTTCTGAATGATTTCAAGCATGACAGAGACTTCCATCAGATAGAAAATGACAAAGTGCTGAGGTTTCATGTCTGTTCACTTCCTCTGTGATTTCTAGAGAGTGTGTGCATGTTTGTGTGTGTGTGTTTGTGAGACAGAGAGAGAGAGTGGGAAAGAGAGGTCCTATCTGAACACTCACCACTACCACAAATAAGCGAGTGTGATTCATCACTTCCTTCCTATTAAGCATGAATAGTGCAAGACCAGAGGGTGTAAACCAAACACTACAGTTCAGGACACCAGGCTCTCCACCCCTCTACAAGCATGCAATTGAGTACTTTATGCGCAGCATGTGTTTTGTGTGTGTGCATGCAAACACATGCACACACCTGCATGTCTGCAGTACATACAAAATACTTATTTTTAGTTGATACAAAGCGCATTTGGTGCATAGCAAGTCGATTTTTTTGATACGTGAAGTACTTATATGATGAGTGCGACGCTTCTTTGCGCGTGTGTGTCTGTGTGTGAGCATGCGCGCACAGCATGTGCTGTGTGTGAGAGGGGCCTCCGAAAAGCTCTGCTCTCGACCTCTGGTGCCATCTGCCAGTGACAGGGCAGAAATGCAAATCAGATGCAGTCAGATAATACACCACGCTCACTCCCTCCATTAGAGCAGCCTACAGAAATAAACTAGGTCAGACAGACCAGCAGCCAGCTGTGTGTGTGTGTATGTGTGTGTGTGTAATAAGGCACATGCGCCTCTCTTTGTGTGGGGAGACAGCTATACATGTGTGTGGGGGATGGGTTTCGAGTTAGCACTGAGGGTTCATAATATCCTTACTTTCGATGCTGCACACTGAACAGTCACAAGTAACATATAGACAAACAGCAGCTCATCCAGTCAGCACTCCCTCAAAGATTTCAGACTGAGAAAGCACTTCTAGGCTGTGCGACAGGGCAAAGGAGTTGGGTGACAAATAAAGGCTCTTATCTGAGGCTGAAATTAGACCACAGCCAGAGCGCAACTGATAGGGAGCGTATTAAACTCTCGAAAACGAACCACCCGGGAGGGTGATGCAACTCAGAGGCAACGCTGGCGTAATGCAGACAGATGCGTCCTCCTCTCTCATATCGCTGCGACGCCTCTGAATTATGAATGAGGCCCCGTGCACCTCTTCAATGCAAAAGGCTTCTTCCCTCCATGCTCACAATATACTGTTTGTTTTCGTTAATGCCCCGTACTCACGCAACCTCCCGTCGTCACTGTTGGTTGTGCTAAAGATCTTAAATACTGGTACGCAGAGTATTGAAGAGGCGTTTTCAAATCCCCTTTGTCTGAGGATAGTCAAACTGTGCACAAAGCAGATGGCTTATAGGTGCTGATCAAAGACAATTAGATTGCTTGGTATTGCATTTGAGGAGCTGAACTGATTTATGCTTTACAGGGATACATCAACTTTTTGGCAAATACTGTGTTTAATCTACTAGTTTAAAGCTTTCGTTCTTTGTCCCTTTATTTGGTTTCATGCTGATGCTGCGGCACATTGTGTAAATTTATAGCATTTCAAAAATTTATGCTGCACTAAAACCCACCACTCTTGTAAATCTGAGTTTATTTACCTAAAAGGCTTTGCAGTACAAGTGTATTTGTACTTTCATAAATACACAGTGTAACCTGTCAATGGTTTTCAAACTGCTATTTGTCAGAAAATAAATCTATATTCCAAACAGATGTAACACGTTTACAAGTTTCCTCTTCAATATGAGCTGAATAATAAATGACTGCATGCCTCACAGAATCATTTCAAACATGAGTCGTCTATTTATAGACGCTCAAACATTTCCTTCTCCTGCTAACTTTCTCTGTTTTCTTTCTCAACTGATTTCAGGCACAGATTGTAGATTTGCTCGCAAGGGAGGGTCAATGATTCTCATTTCCTGCAGTTTGGTCCTCTTTAACCAAATGACTCTCCACTCCCTGAATTCTCTGAAGTTCCTCTGAGATATCTGCAGCCACTTGTGTGTCTGTGTGTATGTATCTGCACCGACTCATAAAGGGCATTTGTGCGGCGTAGCATGTCTGTAGGCATATGATGCATAAAGTTAGAAGAAAAGGTGACATGAGATGAAAAGGTTGATATGTTCCAGTCTGGTGGGTGGGAGGTGGTAGCTTTGTGTGTTCATGCAGTGTCAGTTGTGTGTTTGATTACACATTTATGTGTATTTTCTGTGTGGGTGAATAAGTTTCATGTAAAATGTTGCCACGTTCTCAGGGACGTGGATTCATTTCGCTGATATATATTCTGCAGGAGATTTATTGGTTAGTTATGTTTGTTCTGAAAAAGTTGGGCACACGATTAATTTCTGTTGTGGACACAGTAATTTATAAAGGGTTCGTCATTGTTAAGAGACACAACTGCGAACATTTTCACTGATTTCTGCATTTCGACATTTTATGAACTTACTGCACTTGAAAAGAATAGTGGAAGGATTGTGCAGCCTTGGCAAAGATGTGCGCTCGCTGAAAGTCAAGTTATGTTGATTTGTGTTTCTGTTTGGGAATTTCTGATATTGATCACAGCTACAGTTTATGCAAGGTTTAGGGCCTGTGAGGACCTCGGACATAAAACATTCACATATTCTAAATGAGAGTGGACTCAGAAATGAGAGAGGGGTTGTCCTTGAGGATAGAGTGGGAGGCCGTGCTCTCACATAATGGTTTAGATGAAGGACAAATGACTGGAGTGGACCCACTCTGAGGACAGAGAGGACAGGTAAAGGACAGGACAGGCAGGGCTGGAATCAGTTTGCCCTGGTCTGCCGGTTCAGCTCAGTCTCTCCCTGCTGCTGCTCTGTTTTGATTAAGTCCCTAACCGGATTTTTGCAATACCAATAGTCCCAATAAATCCATCTCCGTGGGATATTCAACTGGCATTATTCTTGTCCTTCCTCTGTGCTGGAGTAAAGCGCTCGGCACAGTTTGGAACAAGACATCCAATCTGCACTTCTCTCCATTGTCTTCCCCACCAGACAGCCCAGTGAATGAGTGCTCCCGGCCAAATCCCTCTTCCATGTGCAGACACAGACTCCCTTGCCCACAGATACACTCGGCTCTAATTAGGCAGACTGCTGGACGTGTTGAGGGGGTAAATCTCTCTGCACAGACATATCGTCTAGTGGCAGCTTTACAGATTTAACGTCTTTTTATCTAGTTTGTGTGCATGTGTGTGAGGGGAAATATTGTAGCTGTTTTTGACGATTTAGTAATGAACGCAATCCTTACTTTTTAATGCATGGCACAAAACAGCCCTCAAATAACTGTCACTGAGCATGTGAGTGTGTTTGTATGTGTCCATGCTGCAACATGTTGCACAGCCTTGCACAGCCCGGCTGTTCATGCAGTTACAGAGTGTACAGTATGCTTCAGATCTACAGAACTTGTGGAGCTTTCCCCTGAGACGTGCGTCATCAGCACAGAGGTTATTTCCTGTAGTTGAAGAGCAGCATGACTCTCTTCCTGTTCTGTGTGTGAAGAGGCATCAGATTTGCCCCCCGCCCCCAGTCCCAGGCCTAGTTCACAGTTCACAGTTCCAGCAGCCGAACGTGAGCAGAGAATACCAGAGCTGCAAATCTCGTCAGTCTGGTTCATATTTTAAGGTGAACGTTTCAACTATTCACCTGAAGATGGAAAAAGTGAAAACTGTCACAGCTGTTATGTTTAAATGTCAAAGTCACAGCAGTATAGCTACTCTGAATTGAAAGAGCAAAGCCAATCCCTTTGGAAATATAGCTTTCACATTCATGTGCATTCATGGATTATGATTACTACCTGTAGGCCTAAAAGCCTTAGCTCTATAAAGGAAGTGCTACAGCTCAAGTTAAAGAAAAAGCTCAACCTCAAGGAAGTAAATATGAAATAGTAAGCACTCTTTCACAACATGAATTAAATTTTAAATTAACAAATGCATAGTGTACTTTAGGGGAAATATTTCAGCGGGTACAAAATGTGATAGCTTCTGAAAAAAATTAACGTGTTACTTTATTTTGAGGTTTGAGTTAACACTGTTGTGACCCAATTTCCAAAAAAAAAAAACAAAAACAAAAAACTCACGGTACATTGTGACTATAGTTAACTAAAATGAACCACACAGCTCTAATGAACTTCAGGAAGCAGAAAACCACTGAGCTGTCCTCCCTTTCTTTCTTTTTCTTTCTTTCTTTTACCCAAAGAGAAGAGCTGTTACCTGTTCTGCAGCCTCCCCCGACTCATCTCCTCCCTCTTCTTCTTCTGTGTCCCCGGGGAGGCTCTGCAACACGGTCCCTTCCAGCAGCTTCCCCCAAACAACAAACACATTCTCTTATTCTATTTTATTTTTCCTCCTCTACATCTCTATTACTCTGCCTTACACTGCATATGACCTGGGGGTGATGGGAGGGGGAACGCATTGACCGTGGACGATAATGTCTTTCTGCTAAAATCCACGCACTGCACTTCTCTGGTGGTGGTTTTGGTTTTGCTGCCATTTGATTTTGTTGCCATACATTATTGTAGCTTACTGGTCACAGTTATACATGCTGTCATAACATTAAGCATTAGCCCTCACAAAACAGAATGAGGCAAAATGCATGTGGTTGCAGTAAGAAGACCACGTTTCACACCACTGATTCACTTATTTAACCTTAAAGGGTTAATATGTATTTTAGTTTAACACATTAAAAAATAGATTTCCAGGGCGGGACAAAATGACTTTTTGTGTTGCAGAGATATTTACTGAAGTTAGCATGCTACCCAGCATGCCTGGGCTTGTCCTGTCCCATAATTCCACTTTGTACCTCAAGAGGCGGCAGTGAGTCACTGTAGCGTCCTGTCTGCCCTCAGTCCAACATGTGAGGATGAACAAGTAGTAACTGCAATAAACCTGTGAGAGGACAGCCATCCTCTCTTGGCAACATCCCAAGCAGTTGTGGAAACATTTCACTCAAAATCATAAATGTTAACCTTACAGTGATGCCAGAAGAAAAGCCAAGGAATCATCAAATTTAATAGCCTTCGTTCAGCAGGGAATTTCCGTACTGAATTTCATGACCATCCATCCCATAGTTGTTGAGATATTTCAGTTTGGACCAAAGAGGCTAAAAATATTAATTCATGATTTTTCTACAATACCTCTGCATATATGCATGTGTGAGTGTGTGTGTGTTCATTTTGCTCTATAAGTGGGCCACATTAGCAGGCAGCAGACTGGTACAAATCCGACACTGGGACTCACTGGGACTACAAAGGGCTGAAATTTAATACACTTGCAAAAACAACCAAATCCCACAGGAGTTCTCCCTCAAGTTAAGTTTTTATTCCCCAGCCAAGTACTTTTTTTCTTCATTTTTGTTCAAAGATAAATTTGCTGTTAAATACACTTGGCAGAGATCAAACAAATATGGTGGTTTTTGTGGGGTGGGGGTGAGGCATTCAATTTCTTAAGTTAGTGGCACAGACAGAAAGGCAACACAAATATCTTGTATAGCACGTTAAGAGCTTTGTTGATTCACTCCTCAAGAACTTTGTAAATCAAAGAATGAGTTTAAAATTATTTCTTCATTATACCTTTATTTAACCCTTAAAATCACTGAGGTTTCCCTCGTTTGCACTGATGTCTAGATACAGAGAAAAATAAAATTCAAAAGAGGACAATGCTCTGTGAAGTGGTTTGAAGTCATCATTCAAGCTTTCAAGAGGAGGTGTTTTATGTGAGTGCCTTTTGTCTATTGAATCATACGGAAGTGTACTTTCATTCTACAGACCTTTCTTCACCACAGATGCTATCAGGGTGGCTGCTAACCCACCGTGCAGTGCTTTTGCTTACCTGCAAAACCTTTTTGGTCAGTTTCCTGTTCAGTAAAGGTCGTACCAGAATGAAGAAGTAAACTGCATGTTTTAAACATCACTTTCACAACATACCTTATAACTGTCTGTAACCCAAAAGCATGGGTGCTGTTAACACATTAAATGATGGTTTGGGTTGCAGTTACTAGACTCTTGCAACAGGAGACATAATATTTTATTTTATCACACCAAACAAAGAGCAATAACGCCACCTAGTGGCAGAAATTGAGTTTAGCATGCATGAGGGCAGAAAGGAAAGGGAATTTTCTCTCTCTCTTTATATATACATCTACAAATACGTGTATGTATATGAAAATAGAAAAGGTATAAATCATATAAAATTAAAGTATTGATCCTGCTCAGTTTGCTCGGATTATTTTCACTAACTCCATGTGTGAGCTGTATTTTCATCCATTTTCTAAATTAACTGAGCTGTATTTACCCCTGAGGACACTGAGGAAGAAATGAAACCGTAATCAATTAGTCCATTAACAGAAAAATAATCACCAACTATTCTGGCAATCGATTAATCGTTTCAAGAAAAAATAGCGGAAAAAAAGAGCATTGAGCAAGATTGTGTGACCTCAGTATTACTAATCTTCCTCAGATTCTTCCCTTAACTATAGGAGGAGGGTTGTTTTTGTGGGGCTTTCCAAAACGTGACAATTGTAGATGTTCGAATAAGGAAAACAAACTACATTAAAAAAAAAAAAAAAAAAATTCCTCCAAAAATCCCCGCCCCATTTGTATACAGCAACAGACCGAAGAGATCAGTACATGTGGTGATGCTCATCGTGGCACAGGTGAAGCAGTAATGGGTAGGATGGCGTCCGACTCAGACAAGTTTTCTGCGTGGATTCTCGTCTTCCTTTCGCTGTCCCCTCATGTATCACTGTAAGTAAAGTTTCACAGGCATAAAGTTTGGAAGTCAGTTGCCTTTTACTGTAGTTGCCAGGTGTTGGCTCGGCGCCCGCTTGTGTAGCGTTTCCGCCGATTGAGCGAATGATCTAGTTTAACGCTGAATTTATAATCAGAGACGACTGATTTGTGTGTATGTGTGATTGCGGGCTAAGGGTGGGCACAGATCAAGTGTAACAAACCACAGGTTGGTTTGTTTCAGAGGGAAAACAAAGGTGTAGATTTCACAATTCACCGCAACACTTCAACGCTCTTGCCGTTTAAAGTGGCGAGGACAACAAAGATAATACGTAGGATAATCGATATACATATATTTTATGTTAGAAAATATTATATTATATTATGTTTTTGTGACCCAGTTAGAGACTTGACCGCAGCGCAGTTAAATATTGTCCCGGAACCTCCCAGACAAGAGTGCTGAGGAGCGGCTGTGTACTGGTCTGTAACGGTGGTGTGGCGATTAATCAGAGGCACCGTGGTGAAACCAAACACCCAGACTTCGTTCTTAAACTGTATTCTCTCGAAAAATACAGTTGGAAAACACTTTTTGTGGCGCTTGCCAACCATGGTTTCGAGTGAGAAGTGAGCTCAGTGTTCCTCCTTGCGGCCATTGGATGTAAATCACCCGCCACCCAGGCTGCTATTATGGCTTTCTCCAATCGTTACGCACCGCTGCGGACCTCCGGCCTCAGGGGGCAGTAATGAGCCCGTTCTGCTTGGCGCACCAAAAATTGGGCGAATAGGTGTGGTCGTACTCGAAAACTTACCAATACGAGTCACTTAAAGGTGAGATTTATTTTTATTGGAAGTGTTTTCAAGCAACTTCCCCCCCCTTTACTTCTACAAGACATAAGACAGCGTGCGTCTGGTTAATCCATAGCTTTTTTTTCCCCACTGGGGTACTGTTCACCAAGGGCAACGAGCCCTCATGCTTACTTTCAGTTTCGTTTTCTGATATCTGGTTTGTTTATCGTCAGGGCTCCAACCTCCTCACAGATTGACGGGAATGCCACTCTGAGTCAGGTGTGTGCAGATGGTACATACCAGCACGAAGGGAACACCTGCTGCCTGTGTGGTGCAGGTATGTGTCAGTGGTTACAATAATGTGAACTTGAATGGCAATGTGAAGATACTCTAAGTTTAGTTTTTCTTTTTTTTTTTTTAAATTAAGGAGGTGTCAAATACTTATATCTATAAGGCAATGATAGAAGGTGCTCGATATCAGCTTTAAGTAAAAGATACATATGTCAGTGTTTTGTGTTTTACCCTTAAATCCATTGACATTTACACCTTGTACAGTGTCATACAATCAGTACCTTTTATGATGTGATTCTTAGTCTAGATATCCAGTGGTGGAGGGTTACACAAAAACACAAACTTACTTTCTTTAAAATGTGATTGAAAGCAAATTCAGTGCCAAAGGTGCTACAGTACTGGCTTTTAGAATATGTTTGCACGTGGCAGCGTGTGCAGGTATGTGCGTCATCAGCTTGCCCAAACTAGTCAAAATATTTTGTTCTGTCTCTGGCTCACTTGTCTTCATACTGTAGGCCAGCGGCTGGAGAGACACTGCACTGTAAAACAATATGATGAGGTATGCAAGCCGTGTGATGCTGGGACATACATCAGTCAACCTAATTCCCAGCAGCACTGTGAGCCCTGCACATCCTGCGACCACCCCAATGGTACAAACATCATCAGTTTATCTATAAGAATTCAGCACTCTGAATAAATGTCAAAATAGAGTAAGTCATGGTAATCTAATACAAGCACAGTAAGTAAAGATTATGCGTCTGGGTCAGTGTGGAAATGTAGACTGTACCTCCAGTAACACAATATGACACTTTTTGTTTTTAAGACAAAATACTGTTCAATCTTACGCTGGTTTTGTGGTTATACTGTCATTTTTAGCGAATCTAGAAGTGGCTGAAGCCTGTACAGCTGCCAGGAATACCAAATGCCGTTGCAAAGAGGATCACTATTGCAGCAGTGGCACAGAGACTTGCAGAATCTGCCACCCTTGTGAAAAGTAAGTTCGGCTCCTTCAAATATTATCTGTGAACTTGTGCCTTCTTTAAGTGTCACCGATGTATTGACTTGTCCTCACAGGCTGATAGCAGAATTTAAAAACATAATAATAAATTATAATGATTAATTATTGCTGCCATGATTCTGTCTGTCACTCATACTTTATGTTTTTTGTTTGGTTCAAGATGTGATGCTGAGGGAGTCAAAGTAGCCTGTACAGCCACCAATAACACAGTCTGCAACGACAAAACTGAAGGTGTGGTTTAGTTTTACTTCACTGCATTTGAATGAAATCATGATGGCTTCACTTAGTACATTTGCAATTTACAATTTAGTTTGTAATGAAAATGTAATCTTCGTGTTTCAGGGGAAAATAGCTTGACAGGGATCACCATAGCTGTCATAGTTGTTTTAGTTGCATTAGGAGTTGGACTCTACTGTCTCTGGAGAAGATTTCGTCAGGCCGCACCAGAACACGGTGCAGAAAATGGGGTGAGTTACTCTTTAATGTGATTTCTTTTAGTTCATTTATAGCTCTTTGACGCTCTCTGACCAGCTGTGAGATGCTTATCGTAGCTTTATCTAACCTGCTTTGTCACACACACACACACAACATGTATGACAAACACTTTCCTGTCTCTTCTCTAATGTTGGCGTAGCGGTCGCTTTGTTTAGGAAGTGCAGGTTAGTTTTCTGAAACCTTTGGTGTCCTTGTCAGTGTGCTTCTTCTGTTTAAGTATTGTTGTGGTGTGCCTTGTTTGTCAAGCCTGTGCAAGCAGCTTGTTATTCTGTCACTCTGGAGTTGAAGATATGTCATTAACAGTCATTCTACTTCTTCTTCTCAGGAGTTGGAGCCTCTGAAAGGTAAGAAAAGCCGTAGAATACATCTTTTTAAATTGATGAAATATTAGAACTTTAACTGCTGTTTTTTTTTCTGTCTTGAACCTGTCAGATGAAATAGCTGATTGATTGATGAACAGTCTGAACGTGACAGTACATTTCATGTTATTATCGAGTCTGAAATGTGCTCTCGTACTTGTTGCATTTTCTTTAGTTTTGCCCTGACGAGTCATCAGCGAATGACACGTTAGCCCGGCAGGGAGCATGTTTATCAAGGCCATTTAAAATTTCAGTTTTTGTCTGTTATCTGTTGAACAACCACAACCTGTGACCAATGACATCCTGTCTCTTTAGCTTGCACACAAAGCTCTGATTAGTCTGTTTGTATTTCCAAGGGCTGTGAAATAGCCCAACAAACATGGCTGAAACAACGGAGGATGTGAGCATCATTGTCGAGGTCTGGAATCAGGCCAGTTTGGTGCAGCGACTGTGACTCATTTTCTTTTTTAATGGCTGTTGGCCTTTCAAGAGCCATTAAAAAAGGCCTTAAACATAGCTCCTTTGAATGTGTGCGTTTCTTTTTCCTTTTTTTTTTCCACCCATAAATATCAAAATGTCCCTAGATCAGTAAAATTGTGATGGTTGTCATGCTTTTTTATATTAATTCCATTTTTTCTGGTCTTTTACATTCATTTCAGATATTGAGGCCCACATGCCTGAGATTGCAGAAGTCCTTGGATGGAAAAATATGCGGGATATTGCATTACGCGGTGGGATATCACAGACTGTTATCGAGACTTGTAAGCAGAACCATCCCAATGACGGTGAGGAGCAGACACTCCAACTCCTAATGAGATGGGTGGAGCAGCAAGGCAGTGATGCCTCTAAAACACTGGTACAAATGCTACAAGATAGAGGCAAAATGCAAGCAGCAGAGAAGGTGAGAAATATATTGCGTCGTGGTGGCACTGCTGGATCAAACAGTCTTGCTTGAATGTGTCTATTGGGAGCACTTTGTAAGTATTTGCAATGCTGTCTACTGAGCTAATTGCTATTCTCAAATCCACCATTTGAGATGTTTACATGATAGGGTTGGCCTACGAATATTGATTTAAGATTTTAAGTGATAAGTCTTGGTCTTCTCTGTTTTTACTTGAATTTTTTAAAAGGAGAATTTAGATTAGATTTTGTAGAATTACTAGGATGTACAGTGATGTTACAGAGGGAACAACGTGGAGTAATCATGATTATCTGTAGCTTATTTTATTAAATTATGGATTGAGAGGTTTTCTGTATTGTTTCATTGTAAAGATTAGATTAGATTACACTGCATGCACTGAGTGACACCTGCCTTCTAGTGCTCGTATAGGAACGTTAAACGTGGTATTTTTGGGTGCCAAACAGCTTGCCACAGCAATAAACCAAAAATGTATGTCACATGGATTTTAGTTTCCTATCTGTTGTGAAATTGTGATTGATCTACTTCTGGTCATCTGATGCTGATGGTTAACATAATTATCGTAATTGATAAGCATCATGATTACTGCCAGTCAAATTTTGGTTGATCAACTAGCTGTTGCAGCTCAGATTTTGCACTCTGTCTGGCCATATTTTAAGGTGTTACCCTTTAGTAAGAAAAAAGTAAAAAAAAAAAAAAAAAATAGCTGATCCATATGTGCATCAAAATCATTGATTAATTTTGTCAATTTTCACTTGACAAATTAGTGTAACTCTATACTTGACTGGAGCTGATTAGCCACTTCCAGTTCTAAAAGCTATTCCCCAGTATTTATAGGGGTTTAGTTGCTCATATTCGAGTTCCACTTTCTCTAAAAGAGTGACGACGTAATCAGCATTGACAAGAAGTTAGAGTTGTGGAAAGTGATCCAAAAAAAGTGTGTTGTTTTGTGAAACTTTGGGGGTGAAACGTTATGTACTGAACTACTGACATCTAAACACCAGATAAACTTCATCAGATTGATGTTCCTGGTGTTCCTGTCCCGTAAATCTGTGAGAAGAGAAGTCGATTACTTTAGCACAGTTATTTCAGGTCTGCTCATTAGCCTGTCTACTTTCACTTCTCATAAAAGAAACACTGATACCAACTTTTCACATTGGGTAGTGGTGCTGTAAAAGAATCATCTAAGTAATTTGCTATGGCATCCAGACATCACATTAGACACATTAGTATTTTTTCTACAGCAGCTTCACATCATCATCAGTGTCGAGGAAATTCTGCTCAGTTCTGTTTTATAGTTCTTTGTTTTGAAAAGACTATAAGAGAATGAAAGGAAGGAAAGAACGAAGCTTATGCAAACACATCGGCTGGGGAACGGGTGGAAATTAATGAAGGGATGCAGCTGCGTATCTGAGATAAGATTAGTAAGAGTTACTGCTTTGAAATGAATTACTAATAAACAAAGTAACTTGTATGAAGAAAGGTGAATGTAATGGCTTAATTAATGATAATTAGATCCTACTGGCTGAACTTTCTTTTTCATGTGATGGCTCTGCACCTTTTAATAACCTTAATGGAACCTCTAACTGTTGTTGCTTTTGGATTGGTGTTATGGAAAAAGAAAGGGAAGGAAGGAAAGAAAGAAAAATCTGTCTCTCAGTAATATTTATTTCAATTATAGACTGAAGGTGATGAGTGAAATCAGATGATCAGTATCAGTATGAATTTAAAGACTTTTAAAGAAACACAATATCACTTTTTAATGACTTTTTGTGTGTAGTAGTGATTCTGCATGGAAGATGGAAGATCATTAGTGCTAGTCCAAAATTGTAACTTCATGATGTGGTAATACAAGTTTGGCCTCCTGCTTCACCAAAGGTTTTTTTGCCATATTGTAACATAAGTGTGGTGTCATCTCCAAAATCAGGAGTGGTCCAAAGGGAGGATGTGAGGACATGTTTTCCTCACATTTTTTCAGTGCTACATGCTCAAATTGGCATTGGTAATGTGTAGTGAGTCAGTATGAAATGACTTTAACAGAAGCCTGACCCTTGTAAAATCTGACCTCTGTGTATGTATCATTTTGTAGAATTACTAGGATGTACAGTGATGTTACAGAGGGAACAACGTGGAGTAATCATGATTATCTGTAGCTTATTTTATTAAATTATGGATTGAGAGGTTTTCTGTATTGTTTCATTGTAAAGATTAGATTAGATTACACTGCATGCACTGAGTGACCATGTGTATCCATAATTACCAACAATTCTGCTCATGAGACTGTGAAATTGGATTTGATGTTTGTTTAAACTGTATCTGATATTATTCTGATACTGATACTTTCTTTCTCAAATAATTTAATGAAAAAAAATAGAACAGTAAAATACAAGTTTCAATTAATTTCATCAACAGAACTGAAGTTAAAAGAAATGTATACAGCTTTTTAAAAAATTTCCTCTGATGTATACTGGCTACATTTTTAAAATCTGTCTTATAACCTTTGTTTTGGGGATACATATGCAGGAACATATGCACTTGATATAATTTTAATAAATCCAGTAAACTGGAGGATAATTACAGTGAACATTTGACACCATTTTACATTCTGTGGCAAAAGTAGAGCAAACAAAAAGTAATATTATGGTGATTTATGAGTGGATTTAATGCTTACAAGAGTGTCTGCTGTGATCAGATTAGTTTCAAGGCATTTACATATTTATGACAAAAACAAGGCTAAATTCATGATGTCAGTCTCATCCTCCAAGCTGTCACTAAAACTGTTACTGGTTACTGTGATCAATAATATTACAATATTTATTTTTCATGCAACATGCAACACAACAGCAGCTGTGTTTCATACTCAAACGATTCTGGGTGGAGTATAAAAAAAAGTACCAGCATCTTTTGGCATCCATGTATAAACACATATTAAGATTAAAACAAAATTAAATCAAGGTTAGTCTTCGTTAGTCTTGCAGGTTAATAACAGAAGAAAATGTCCTTCATATACTCTGATCATTTTAACTTTAAAGTCATTTAAACTTTAAAGTCCTCTTTTTTAAAGTCCTCTTTTAAGTTACGGTGTTACTTTTTCTGTGTGCCTCCTCTGTGCAGTGAGCCACAAAGTCTGTCCCAGTGCGTAAAGTACGGAGCATAGTTCACTTTGAATTTCAGGTGGTGGAGGTCATGATGCCGAGAGCCTCCGTAGAGGCCCAAGGGCACCAGCCTGTGTGGAGACCAGGGAAATTCATACCCTGAGTGAGCCTCAACCGATAGATAAATGTTGGTGATGAAGAAGAGCATCTTGGTGAGTGGATGGCAGTTGAGGAGTGCGGGGTTCAGAGTTGCAAAGAAGCTGAGGCTCAGCATCTCCCAGACACTCGTGTCTTCTGTCGCCAGGGAGAAGGTGGCCGTGTAGAGGTGGTGCTCCTTGTGGAAAAACTGGTAGAGCCAGGCCACTTTGTGATGTAGCAGGTGCCACAAAAAGTACTGCGTGTCGAACAAGAGGAGGCAGGCCAGCACATCCTGAACCACAGACAGCATCTCAGGTGCCTGTGGAGGACAAACCGGGGGGCTCCAGTACCAGTGCACGAGAGAGAGGGGGAAAACAAAACAAACGTGGTTGCGAAGAATTTTGAGCATGCACCTCCAAGCCACTGGCCATGTCACTTTGCTTTGAGGCTGGATCTTGTAGCGACGTACCAGGGCCAGTCTGGGGCAGAGCAAATCCAGACAAACGTAAGGAAAACAGCAGCCAAGGTAAACAGTCAGGGAGAACAAAACTGGGAAAAATGGTGAGCTGAGAAGGCTCTGCCATCCTCTCAAACCGTCCCACAGAAACTGCAGAAGGCGCCCCTCTGTGCGCTCTGAGTCTGTCATGTCAGCACTAAAAACATTACAGACGCGTCTCCTCTTAATGAAGGATGAAGTCTTGTGACGTTGCATGACATCGTACCAGTAATTTCCTGAGGGGGTGTTACATGTCACAAGTCGTGCTACCAAAATTTTGACATTTGTTTTCATGTTAGATGTATTTAGTCACATGAAACAATGACACTTAAAAAACAAAAAACGCTTTATCAATTAGAAATTACGCATGCGTTGATATCTACATGAGATTTAAAATGGTGCTGTAACAGTGTCTCTCAGAGGATGAGACCATGCTGATATGTGTTATGTCTGTCAGTCGGTGGATTTCTGCCTCCAAGGGCCAAAGTTGTGAATCTCGTTCTTACCCGTACGCCTGGAGTAAGGGTTGAGTTGTGCGCAGTCTGCGCATCATGTGTGTCCTGTGTCCTCCTCTGCTTTTGGTCTGACTATGGTCCAGACCTTGGGCGCCACCTTGTGGATCCAAAACGTGCTACCACAAATATTGTGGTTGCTGAGGTTATCATCGGTGTAACCCTCATTTCTGCCTCCTTTTGTGATATTTCATGTAGTATCTGACACATACTTCATGTACATCAAGGCCCAGCTGACGCACTTATGTGCAGCCCAGTGCAACCCAGTGCAGCCCAGCTTCCCCTGGGCGGTCCCTGTGTCTATGGGTGGAGCGCACAGTCCGGAAATGTGTTTATAAAAAAAAAGCAGTGAAACTGTTTCCTCCTTGTTTCACATGAGTTTGATGATGAAGCTGCCTCCGCTGGAGATCCCGCCACATGAAGTTTATTACCATGAACTTTACCCAGAGAAGAGTTCAAAGGTAAGTTCATAAACTTTTTACACCGCGTGTCTTCTAAATCCACCTTTATTGACTTGAAGATCGGTGAGGAGCGCGTCCAAGCCGCTAAACATGCAACTATGTTGCCTCAAGTTATGCAATATTGCTGTTTTCCAGGAACAACCTTAGAATCTAGAAACTTTTTTGTTTTGTTTTTGTTTTAAAGCGTCCTATATAGCACCGTTTGTTACACACCAGGCTGTGAAGTGACTCATGTGTCTGGAATAGTGTTTGTCTGCCACCACATTTCCATGATGGAGTGGGTCGCTGTTTTGTTGCTAAGAAAACTGAGGAGAAGGTGACCGCTGGCAATGTGTCCAGACTGCATCACCTCACAAGTACACAGTCATAGTCATAGTGACAGAGTCTGGTCCAAACGCCCTGAGCTTAATGGGAGCAGTCAGCAGTGGTGGAAGGACAATTGCTTTATATTTTCCTCATGTGTTTAAGTGCAGTTTTAAAGTAAACTACTTGTACTTGATTTCCATTTCATTTTATTTTATTTTAGATCAATGTACCATACTGTTCACTCCAAGACATTTATTTTTAGATGAAACATATACAATGGTAACACTTGACTGTAAGCGTCCCCTTGTTTAACATTTATGAACAAAATTTTAACACTTCATACATAGTTTTTTGAAAAACTGAGTAGCTAAGGATTTGTTCTTTGGTCATGTTAAATATAGCCGTCATGTTCTGCTGCAATACTGATCTTAAATGTTTTAAAATGAACCACAGCACAGGCCTCTTGTCTGGCTTGTTGTTTGTGTGGTCTGAGCCATGTAAGTGTTGGAAAAGATCCCAGTGAGTAAGTCATGGGAAATTTCCCTGGCCCCGTGGACTCACATACTCATACTGCACTGCTATTACTGCTGTCATTTTAAAGCTCAAGTCTGACAGAGATCTCAATGAGATCATGATGCATGTGCACTTCCTCTTTCTTGAGTTTCTTATTTGCCAGAGGAAGTAGTCCCATTTTAAGCACAGTATATACCTTTTGCTATGATGACGGTTGAGGTAATTCAGTCCATCCTCACTAAAGCATTTTAAAAAAGTGTGCTTTCAGTTCTTACTGCAAGCCAGGAACATGTGCAAGAACGTTATGTAATTTCCTCTTCTGTGCAGTATATTGCATTACCTGTCAGTTATTTGGTGACGTTCAGGAAAGAAGATAATGTCAGTGTGAATGTTTCCCACATTGTTTTGCTTAGAAGCTGAATTTCATGTTTCATTTCATTTCATGTGAACGTTTTCCAGAAAAGGGGGGATTTTATTCATTTTATTTTGCCTGTTAACATGTAAAAGTTAACAGGCACAATGTTGGTAACTAAATAGGGTTATCAGCAAAGGGCAACGCACTTTGAAAGGGCTTGATCTTCCTTCCTCCCATGTTGCACCGTCTGATACTGGCCGAGTGCGTCACTCAGCCCACTGACTCTATATTTAGAAAAACAGTTTGTGCCTCACTTTTGGGTGGAGTGCTTTACAAAATTCATAAGACCATGATTTTCATATATTTTATTCAGTACAAGAGTTTTTTCTTAAATCCACTTTTCCTTTCACTAAAACCACTATTTATATTTTTGTTTCAGGATCTGAACTGCAGCTGCCCTGGGTGTCTGTGAGGTGCTTAAATATGTGTGTTAGAAACTAGCTGAAGATGCAGGGGGCCATTGCACGAGTGTGTGTGGTGGTGGCTGCTGCCATATTAAACCATCCCTTGCTCTTTCCTCAAGAGAACACCACGCTCCCAGACCAGGACGAGGAGCTGATGGCTCGCATGCGGGAGCACGAGGAGAGGTTGGAATTGGAGCAAGCCAAGCTGGAGAAAGAGCTTTCGCAGCTGGACTCAAAACAGGAAGAAGCCAGCTCGGAGGGCGGTTATAGTTGGTACTTTTGGAGCACTGTGTCTTTCATCATATTCTTCACTGTCGAGATGGGCAGGGTGGACCTTGCTGACACAGAAATCCGTCCGGCTGAGGATGAAGACATATTTTCAGAGAGTGGATCCATCACCCCCAAAACAATGGTACTAGACAAAGATATCCTGAGCAACTTCTGCGACAAATGTAACTACACTTCAGCCCATGAAAACTGGAGGGTGAGGGAGTTTGTGGAAGGCTTTGCTGATGATTTGCTGGAATCACTCAGGAGTGTGTGCGACAGGGAGGCGGACATGGAAGTCGGGGATTTTGTGGGGATTGGAAGCATGTTCGAGTCTTGGAAGGTGTGCAGGCCTCTAATGTGTGACCTTATAGTGCCATTCTCGCCTCCAGATCCATATTTCTTCCAGTTCCATCTGTGGTGCAGCCCCAACAGTGACATTCCTCCAGACATGCAAGGCTGCGGCAAGATAAAGGTGACCAGGTTTGGGGAGAACGAGGAGGGCTGTCTCTGCGGCTCTGTTAATCTGGGAGAGGACATGCTCTGTCTGTTGCATAGCAGGAATGACGGCATCAAAGTGGACCACAGTCCAGATGAACTGCTGTGCTCCAGGAACACACCTTTCTTAGCCAAAGATCAAGTCATGAAGTGGTTTCAGATCTCTGTAACCAAAGCCTGGGGGCGCATCTCTCATAAATACGACTTTGAGGTCACTTTTCGCAACCTGGATTCCGCCGGTGCGCTGAAGATCCGATTCCGTTCCGGGAAGGTCATCGTAATGAACATCATACCGGTGGTTCAGCTAGAGGACTCAGACGCTTACTTTGTCTCGCACTTTCCGTCAGATTGTGACAGCTCTCCAGACCCGCACTGGCCCCTCTCTTTCGCTGTGTACGAGAGGAATTTGCTGAAACATTTCACTAAACGCCTACCACGAAATTCCTGTCATTTACTCTGTCTTCAGATTGTTACCTTCCTACACAGAAAGCAGACGGGGCTCACGGGAAAGAGCGCCCTTACTAACTACCACTTAAAGACTGCTCTGCTGCACTTGCTGCTGAGTAAAAGGCCCTCTGTGTGGGGCATTGAGAGTATGGAGCACAGGCTTCGGGACATGCTGGGCTTCTTACAAAGGAGCCTGCAGGAGAAGAGACTTCACCATGTTCTGATTGGGAACAGTAAAGTGCCAGAGGAAGTCCGGGTTCCAAAGATAATTCGCAAAGCAGAGCCTATCAATCTGTTCAGGTCTCTGGTGCTGCAGACAGAGCTTTATGCAGCAACTGTCAGGCATTTTCAGGAGATGTTGAGAAATGCATCCGTGCTCATACAAGAGTACACACCTCACTTATCAAATGGAGGTTTACACAGCCCAGATGAAAGGTTGTGAGCACTGGCCATGTTCAGTGTTATAATCTTTAGCACTCGCAGATCTTTAAATATCATTGTGTTACTAAAGGTAACATTACTTATAGAAGGTGCACATACAGCGGTTATTTCAGTTGTAGCTGATAACTAGATGTTCAGTGGTTTTACTGTAGCTGCTTTCATTACACTTGACGCGGTAACCAGCGTATAGAGAAAATGGCCTCCAGCCAGTGCATATATATTTATTCTGCATTTTAACAGTGGGTTCTGTTGTTTGTAAAATCTAGTGCCAAAATAGAGTACTGTAATTTAAAAAAGAAAAAAAATCATTCAATAGCACTGTTCTGAAGCTTAAGAATCATATGGTTTGTTTTAGAAGTATAACCAGGAGGAGAGGTGTTCAGTATATTTCCCTTTGCCTCTTAAAAAAAAAAAAAAAAAAAAAGAGCAGCAACAAGGGATCTACATGAAAGATCATACATTTAATCATTGTCACCTCGATACCTCTCATGCCGGTCTAAACAGGAATAATCTTTTTTTTTGTTTTTATTCATACTGTTGTGTATCTGATGGCAGCTATTAAGTTCAGTCCTGTTAAATACTCATTTTCTGTTCCCTATTAGAGAGCAAAGCTTCATTTTACATGTCCAGTTCATTTGTTGATGTCAAATCTTTGATAGAGTTCCAGTTTATCAATTTGGGGACCACCCTGTGTCGCTTGGCACGAAAATATAATGTCATTTTTTTGTTTATTGTAGTACAGACAGAAAAGTGAGATTTGCGTCAGAGTTATTACAACCACAGTTTATTAGAAAAAGTGCAGCGTTTGAAATTGATCATTGAAAACATCATCAATCAATGACATCAGTGACAAAGTCATACGATTACTGTGGCTCATTCCAGTTAAAGTGATTTGGTATCTTCCCCTCACATCAAAATAGATCTTAAAATCTCCAATAAAAGCACATTTTACCTTTGTCAAATTTATCCCTGAAATGTTTACTCATCGTGATAATTTACTTACAGATATTACTTATTGCATCAAAGCCTGAAAAACATGCAGGACTCTGCAACAACCATAACAGAAACATGAATGTAAATGGACGGTTTAAGGGTTTGATTTGTATTTTCTACAGGCCATAGTCATAGTTTGGTTTCCCCTCAACGTAAGACTTGTAAAAGCCCTTGTAGGTGTCCACACTGAGCCTGGTGGCTTTGACAGTCGGGTCCTCCGACATGCACTCTGTCCACTTCTTCAGCTCAGGTGTTTTGTCAAGGCAGCTAAGAAAACAAAGGGAATAAAATAATTTACCTAAGACTAAACAAAAATACATATAAGTCACCCTCATAATATCTGACATATCAGATGTCATGAAGGAAAGACGACAAAGAAGACTTTGCTTACATTCCTTACATTTGTACTGTACCTGCTATTTGTACTTTTTGCTCCTCTCTACGGTGACCTGAAGTGTCTCTAAATGCTTCTGTAAATAAAACCTATTTATTTTTAAATGTCCTGAGAGATTATTACTTACTGTTTCAGTTCAAAGATCTCCAGCCTCTCAAAAAATGGCCACATCATGTAGTCGATCATCATGATGGAGTTTCCACCAAAGAAAGTTGTTTTCTTATTCACCAAGTCCTGAAGAATAAACATTACATTAATCTGCGTTATATAAAACACAGTTAAGGTGAAGTTATTACCGGGGGGCACATGGGTGATCTCGCTTCATTCTTTATCTTTGACTGTATATAAAAAATTTATAGACAGCTATAGTTGCGCTCACGCTCATATTAAGGGACAACAAGCTACCGAATTATATGTCTAGTGAATGCGTAAAAAACAAGAGCACTTCTCAACCTGCCTCATTTAATTTGGCAAACTTCTCTTTCAGTTCATTTTCCAGTCCTGAGACATCCTCGCCATTATTCCTCCCCGCTGGGATCTTGTAGAAGTACGGTACTACCTGTGGAGAACAGTGGAATTAATCTGATTATTTGGTGATGACAACAGTAAAACATGTACACAAAACCAAACCCCAAGATTTAGATGCAGGGCTTTCATATAATTTACCTTGGAAAAATGCTCCAGCATCATCTTCTGCTGAGCTTTACCAAAAGGAGAGGGAGGAAGTAGCTTCCTCTCAGGGTAAACTTCATCCAGGTATTCACAGGTGATAGGAGACTCGTATATCACCTCACCAGCAGGTGTCTCCAGTGTTGGGACAAGACCAAGGGGATTCTTCTCAAGGAACCAGTCAGGTTTATCTTTCAGGTTGATGTTGATGGTTTCGTGCCTGAAAAACAGAAACAAATTTTGGCAAATTCTGCAAATTTTCATTGAAAATGCAGAGTGCAGGAATTTTTCGTTTTGGTATTAGATGAGCTATGGATTTAAATATAATAAAATGTTTCTTTACTTGATCCCTTTGGCATTCAGCACTAATCTGGCTCTCTGGGCAAAGGGGCAGAATCTCATGCTGTAAAGCCTGATGAGGCCTTTGGGGACTGGACCAGGTACAGGGCATCCTGAAAGAAAAAAGAAATGCAATTTCTATACATGACCAACCATTTACATTTACTTATGTTACTATAACTCCAACTGGAGTTATAGATATGGCTGGCAGTGTTAACGTGTACATTGTAGAATAAAGTACAGTTTATAAAAAGGCAGTGAGTGAAAGCCAGAAAAGGTAGCTGACTTTAGTTTGGACATTTTGAGTTTTAAGTCACACCATTTAAAAGGAAAAATACTTTCTGTTCTGCAATTACTATTTTCTTTGTAGATTAATATTCTATATACCAAGGCTGGCAGTGTTAACGTGTACATTGTAGAATAAAGTACAGTTTATAAAAAGGCAGTGAGTGAAAGCCAGAAAAGGTAGCTGACTTTAGTTTGGACATTTTGAGTTTTAAGTCACACCATTTCAAAGGAAAAATACTTTCTGTTCTGCAATTACTATTTTCCTTGTAGATTAATATTCTATATACCAAACATGATTATTTTATAAAGTATGATGCATTGTTTTTACAATTTTCTGCTACTTTATACTTATATTCCACTACATTTTGTAAGCAAATACTGCTTACATTTACTCACTACATTTGTTTCATAACTTTGGTTAGTAGCTACTTCAAATTAATAATTCAAAATATAATCAAGAAGTTATTTATAATGCACTTGTTAAAGTAAATATAGTATAAAATATATAAAGTAGAGGTGTTAGAATGGCCGTTCTGACGACAGAGACACTTTACAGGGAAGAAAATGCCAAGGCGATAGATTTCTTTATTTTTCCAACAGCAGCAAAGCCTTTGCTGCAAAGGTACAACAGCAAACCAAAGGTGAGGCCTAACCAGCAACAGCAGATTTAAAATCGGCGCCCTTTTATACTGCGTTCTGGTAGGTCCAATTGGATGCATGCATTTACAGGTGTTCCCAAATATACATTCATAAGTATAAATGACATATAAAAATGTGATTGCTATATTTAACCAAGAGTATTTCAAATAATCTGCCTGCTGCAATCTAGCCCCCAAAACAAACACCATAAATATAATTACAATAAATATATACATATAGCAATTTCCAGACTCCCCCTTTCTTGTCCTGCCACTTGGTCGTCCGGAACGTTCTTAACGCTGCCCGCTGACCTAGGGGACCCTTTTCAGCGGCGCACCCCGGAGCAAAAAGAGGCCAGGGTAAGGTAAGTCTTAAATCATAACTTAAACAATGTCTGTTCAGGCACTCGCACTGCTTGCACCGTCCTTCACATAACTGCTAGAATATAAGTTCCACAAAACTGCACTTACACCTGTGACCGTCAATTTTGGACGGTCAGCTGCCAACGGAGTCTAACGGACTTCCTCTCCCTTCCAGACGGAGCCGAGTGCCCACCACGGCATCCGACGGAGGCCAACTCCTCAACCATAACAGTTACAATATACAATAAATATTGCCGTTACATGTTCCATACATAGAAACTCCCAATGTGCTATGTGCAAATGTATGTTATGTGCAAATTCCCCTAATAAAGTGCTTTCTGTTATTACCGTACATCGTCAAGTTATTTATAAAACACAATTAATACCAAACCTTCCCGTGTACAATATTTACAAAACCATACCCGACAGTCACGGGTAACGAAGCCCTTCGTTACCCGTGAGAGGGGATAAAGTAGTTAGATCATTCTGCCTCATAAATAATTCTGCTTTTGGTACTTTAAGTATATTTTGATGTAAATATTTCTGAGTATTTCTTCCATCACTGTGACACAGATACTACTTTCGATTAAAAAAAAAAAAAGGAGTTCATAGTTTGTACTGTTTGCAAAACACTCTAATAAGTGGTTAGCTTTTTACGACTTGGACAGAAGAGGTTACATAATGCATAGTCACAATGACTGAAAAAAATATATCACGACGCTTTTTGACATTTTGCAACACAGTGCATGTCAGGACGTAACATCTAGCAACATGTCAGGTATACTTCTCCACGTTTTCTCAGGTTTTAATGGATCGAACTCAAATGAACCCCTATGCACGTGACAGTTTGTAGGAAGTGAAAACTTTAAGACTTTTGCTAGCGTTAGCAGCCTGCGCATGACTCCCAAGTTAGCCGAGTAATCGCTGTACGTCTTACCTTTGGCGAAACACTTTTCAGTAGACATGTTTGCACTTCAGACGATGGGGTGCGGTCACTGTAACAAAAAAGGTCTTGGCACGAACGGAGAAATACTATAAATGACCGAGAAGAGACAAAACTAACTGAAGCGTTTTAGCCTACGGTTGTATTATTTAATTTGTAATCTACTTCCGGAGTGGGCGTGTCAGACCAAGTATCAGCCAATGGCTTAAAAGAGTGGTTTCTAAGGGCTCTTCTCTTCTGGTTGCCAAGGCTACGGAATAACTTTCCCGTTTGTTTGCTTGTTTGTTGAGCTGGTGGAAAAAAAAAGTTTAATTTTATTGTGTGTGGTTTAAATGTTCTCTTAAAATGGATGATATTGTAAGTTTACAAGTCAGGTATGTAGCCGGTGCACATAAACCTTTACAACAATGTGTGTACACCGTTCATCTACCGTTTTTATCTGAAGTGTCTGTGGCAGTTAGCCACCTTGCTAATATTTTGCTTTTTGCGTTTCTCCCTTCAGGTGGATACAAGGTTTTACAAACAAGAGTATCGAGTTTGTGGACAATAAAACAGTATGTTACACATGTGGGAGTCATATCTGTTTCCTGAACCTGGAGACAAAATTGCAAAGTGTCTTTCAGGGCCCTGGCAGAGGAATTGGTGCATTGACAGCCAATGGCATCAGTGGGATTTTTGCTTTTTCTGAGCAAAAGTTAAACCCATCTATATTTGTGTATATGTTCCCAGAGCTTCAGCTGAAGAATGAACTGAAAGGTAAGGTGATGTTTACTCCCAGCTGATAAAATCAGGTTCCAATACCATGTATGGTGGGTTCAGCTTGAGTGGGACACTTAGACTTAAGGATACTTTTCTGTGTGAATGCTGATAGCCAATCACAACAGCTGTTCTTGTGTCACTGCCACTGGACAATAAACAGAGGTCTTTGGTGGTTAAATGTCACAGGTGTGGTTAGGGGAGTCACTTTTAAAACCTCATGTTGTGCGTTCTGTCAAATTAAAATTCTGCCCACCCCTTGCAGCTGAGATCAGTAGCTAAATCTATGCAGTTGCCATAATATTCCAACGGGTATGTGTTGTGTTGTTTTAAGATTCTATTGTAATTTTATCGCAAGATGTATTGAGTTATTAATGTTTGTTTGTGACCATACCTCCTACATTTATTTTCTCACACATAAATCCTAAATAATGATCCTATTTTTAGGAACAGCGCAACTGGACTACACATCTCTGACATTAAGCGATGGTGGTCCTTATTTGGGCTGTTGTTCCTCTCTTCCCGACCACACCATAGCAGTGTGGTAAGCAACTGAAAGCAGTACACTACCTTATGTATTACATAGTTTCAGTTGTGTTTATTTAGGCTGAGCAGCTCTGTTACTGTAATCATGGCTGTGTGATGCAGGAACTGGGAAACTGCGGAGCCAATTTGTACACAACCACAAGCTGGGCAGGATGTCATTTCTTTGGTGTTCAACCCACTGAACTGGCTCCAGATTTGTGCTTTGGGTACTACAGCCATCACTGTCTGGAATATTGAGAAGAGTGCCAACTTTCACATCCTGAAACCATGGTAAAGTGGATTTGGCAGTGCAAGCATGTAGTTAAAATATAAATTGATATATAGACATTTCTTTCATAACTGAAAATACGTTATCTGCATTTAGACTTTATATTCAGTAAGTGGCATCTGCAGTGGGTACTCAAAAACACATGCAGAACCTAGATAACACAGTGTGAAGCAATATTATGTATGTGTATGTCATATTTGTTGTGTTACAGTGTGATAGAACTTCCAGCAACTGACGGTTTGTTTGCTGAGAGATTGGTGCCCCCCTTTCATACTACTGTCTGTGACAAACAGTCCTATTTTGGTCCAGAGATGCCTCCATCAGCCATCACAGGGCTTAAGGGAGACAAGGGAGAAAGCATTGTGGTATTGTCCCACTGTCACTTAAATACCAATACTGACTGAATAAGATTATGTTTTTCTTTTTTTGTGTGTGATGCAGCTGTGATTTTTATGTCTGTAAATCTGGTAAAACTATTTTGCTGATAGGCACACATACAAAGCCAAAATGTAAACTGATACCCAACACCACATGTGTTTACACAGACTAAACTCTGCAGCAAACCCAGACTAACTCCTACTACCATCTGCTGGACAGCCACATCAGAGCTCTATGTGGGCTGTGCAGAAGGATTTCTGCTCCTCGTTGACCCAGAGAGCCTCTCTGTCTCAGTCCTCTTCAACCCCACAAGTAAATAAATACACCAGTGGGACACTGGGACTTGGTAGATATTTAAAAAGTCACTGGGGGTATTTCTACTCCTCCATGTAAGTATTACATCATTTTATTTGGCAATATAGAGACATTTGAAAACCTGATTTGTGTTTCACTTTTGTTCAGGTCCTGATGCCGTCCCTGATCTCAGACAGAACAACTTTCAAGGTTTGACTCTTAACAAGAATGACTTGATCGCTGTTGGTCAGGTACGAGCCCATAACCTATTAACATCTGCTTGGCTTTTTATGACACATTAATTTGTATGACATATTTAAGACTGAAAGAAGAATTATGAGGTCCTCCGTTTTAACAGTACTTTGAAACTCTTATGTTTCACAGGATGGTGTGGTGCGGTGTCTGCAAATCAAAGGGACTCAGATTGACATCATGCAAACATGGCAGTTAGAAGGCCCAGCCACAACTGTGATGTACTCCCCTGACTATGAAACATTACTTTTATCTTCTAATACAGTAAGTACTCAAATATACCATAGTGAGGACTGTCATACATAAAAACACATGATATTCCATCAAATACATACACAGAGAAAAGATAAATTGAAAACAAAATCTGAGAACATGACAGGTTTCTTGTTCTTCAGGGCCAGATCTATGCATTGAACCCAACCCAGTCAGACAAGATTGTGAAGGTCCTGGATGTCCTCAGCGGGAACTTTGTGGCAGCAGCTTTGTCACACACCGATAAGAACATTTGTGTGGTAAAACATTTGTGTTGCTAAAGAATTATAGCGTCTCTTGATGGCATGTGTAATTTAGGTCAATGTCTTTTAAGTTAGCGGTGATGCTTGTGTTTTTACTCCTGGTTGCAGTCAGTGAGGGATTCTGGAGAACTGCAGCTATGGTCCATAGATGGCATGTGCCTCAGTTCCCTGTCTCTTCAAGCTGAGGTCAGATTCACAACATGTGAACATTCAGAACACATCAGTTGTGCCACATTAATAGACTTGTCCTATAAGCATGTGAAAATGACTTCTAATCAAATGTATCAGAGCAGAAGTAAACTTGTAATTTGATTTCGTTTAGGTGACGAGTCTGGCCTGCTGTCCTATTGCACAATACGCAGCTGTGGGAACAACTTCAGGAAATGTCCTCTTCATTGACCTGAACGTGGAGCAGCAGCCTCGCCTGGTACACCAGGTTCAGCTCTACCACGTTCCTGTGGATCACCTACTGCAAGTATCCTCCCTCCCTATGATACCACAGAGTCTCAGTTTAACACTGTAGTCGTGACAAAGTGTTTCATCATATATTTACAAAGTAGAGGCATGAGTTATCTCGACCCATGAAACCCAGAGAAGATAGCTACTGCTCCACTCTAGCAAATTAAAATGTCACATTAAATGGTTGCAGTCGTTCTTATTGTGCCCATGTACATGGTATGTTTGTGTATGTGTTTGTGCTTTCACAGTTTTGATCAAGAGGGGCACTACCTTTTAACCGGTGCTTCAGATTCACATATCTACGTATTAGATGCAAAACCATCAAAGAAGTTTTCAGTCATAGGATTCACAAGTACATGGTCTTCTTCACGCTTTTTAATTGATTAGACATGTTACTGCTGTACAGACCAAAACAGTGCACATAGCTCAAACTCACCTGCATCCTTTTGTCATTTGGTTTTCTTTTCTTAGTTGCTCCTGGGCCCATTTTGTCACTTTCCACTCAGTGCATCAGGGACTGTGAACAGGTGAAAGTTCTTGCTCTGTGCACTGGACAGGAGGGCAAAAATCATGATGGTAGCCTGCTCACGCTTTTCTCTCTGCCTGAGAAGGACCTTGCAGGTACAGCACTGTTTTAGGAGATTGATCCACTGCTTATACTTAGAGCATTTTGGAAGTTTGAAGTCTGTCTTTCTTTTTTTTTCTTTTTTTTTTTTTAATATCAGCACTGGTTGAACACAAGCCATTTTAATAGTGAACTCCTCTGGTTCCTCCAGAGGAGAGCACTATTATCAATAGAGAACATATTAGGGCCAGTGGCTCCTATTACCTCCCTGAATGCTCTGTTGTCAAAGAGGAAAGATTGAGGTCTCATATGCAACACATTATTCATAAGACCATGTGACCTAAAGCAATTTAACAACTCCACTGCAGACATGGGAGGAAAGATGTTGAAACACTGAACTGAACTGAATAAGAATTTATTTTGCAGCCAGCATGTGATGAATCATCTTGTGTAGGGGAGGAGAAGTTTACGAGGTGATTAATGATATTAATCCAAATTCAAGGATTGTGCGGGTTGGTAGAAATTAACAAAGTAATGATAGCCAGTGGCTCCCTCAACGTCATGGTTATATGAGTTAAATAAATCTGTAAGCTTACAGGCTTACACCACTTGCATTCTGTTCCTGTTGTTTTAAGGCTGGAAATTTCATCATTCATCCCGGGAGATACTTTGACAGTGGACTTCAGTTCTGTTTCCAAAGAAGTAGCCATATTCAGACATGTGCATAACCGATTAGTAATACTTAACAGGACATTTTTATCCAAATGTTTAGACATGTTGTCATGAACGCCGTTTAAAAAAAAAAAAAAAAAAGCACGATGACTGTGCAGTTTACAAAAACACACCTCTTTGTTTATGCAGCAGCTTATGTTGAGCAAGAGAGACCATGAGACAGAGAAATCTCTAGAAGAAAGTGCAAAGATTAAGTCTGTGGTGTGGCAGCAGTTCTGAGGTGTGGCACACACAGGTTGTGAAACAAAAAAGCACAACTAGTGATTTTTAAGTGGCTATCTGCATGATAGTTAAAGAAATTACATTTTCTAATTACTTATTTATTTGGTTCTTATTGCATTTATGATGTGTCTCTGCTGACCTGCAGGCCCTGATTGTGTAGACCGACATGGTTCCCTGTCTACTCACATTCTCAAAGTATCCAGATACGAGGTGCCTCATCCACTTAAATCCTGTGTTCTGGGCGTCAGTGAGGTCTTTGCTTACTGTCACAGGAGGAAAAGTCTTCAGCGATTTCAGCTTCCCCAGGTTTGCTGCTGCCTAATCCAGTATCTGATGATCCTCTGTCACTATCCCACTAAAATGTCTTTGACACATTTACAACAGCAAAGCATTATAACTTTTTAAAATAAATTTTCATATAATGAGTTAGTTATAATGTATAGTTATAATGAGCTATAATACATTAACCCACAACCCTAAGTTAGGTTATGGGTTCCTAATTGGTTAAAATTAAAAAGTATTATTACTCTGATTCTTCCTCTCAGGACACAGACAGTGTCTCCAGTCAACAGGTGGTCCAGCTGAAACCAGAACAGGAGGTGAAGGGTCATCCCCTGGGCCCTGCCTCTCTTGTTCTGTCCCCTCATCAGTTGTGGCTGGCCTCTGTAGGCCGTGATGGCCTAATACGCGTTAGAGAAACTGCTTCCATGGTAGGAGCTTATTCTTGTAAATGGTTGAATCGTATTTTCACTGTTCATGGTGTGTAGGATTATGACTGTGTTACTTCACCTACAGGAGCGATACATTGAGCTGCAGTGTCATTCATGCCGTCTTGGTGGAGTTCGGAGTCTGACCTTCGCTGCAGACAGCCAGACGCTCCTCACTGCTGGCTTTAGAGATGGATCTCTTGTGTGTACTGATCTCAGGTAAAGCAGCAGGCGATTTATCATGCTTACATAATGCACAGCTGTGAACAGTAGAGGGAACTGTTGCTTGCAGCAGCGTTCTCACTCTCATGCAGTTTGATGTTGTGTACATCAAACAGTGCTTTTCCTCTCGTGCTGCTGGCAGTGAGGGCCAATAGTAAATAAATACAGCTGAAGTGGAGGTTCCAGGGGGATCACGACCGTAATCTGCAGGAAAACAAAGATCCAATAAACATCACAGCACGATCTTCTCACTGAATCACATCCCACTCACATTCCACATCTGCCTCCTGTGCTTGGTCCTGCAATGCTTTTGTGTTGAAGTTCAAAAAGATTTTCATTTTATTCCTTATCTGTTATCTCTTTTGTGTTATCTGAAATCACAGCCATTTTAATGTTCCACAAATTTTTTAACCTCTATTGTTGATTCACTGTGTGTCAAATCCACTGGCTGCTTAAACTCTTGATAATTTAAAGGACAGGTCTGGTGTATCTTTCTTAATACCAGCAGTTCCCATTTTAAAGACCAAAAGCAATCATCCAAAAAGCCTGATAGAGGTGTCATAGATTGTTGTCCATTTGCTGCCCTAACACAATATATCAGTGAGTCACACCATTACACTGGGTGACACTTTCTTTTGATTAACAAAAGCGCTGGAGTTTATTCTGAGTCAGTGCCATATACACTATCCTGGTGCCGTCTCCAGGAAATGCTCTATTTATTCCTGTTTGAGTAATGTTTGGGACCATGCCCAGCTGCTTTGGGAAACAAATGTTCCTTTTTTAAAAAATGAAACTATACAATTGTCACCTGTTTTTAAAGGGGTATGTCTTCAGTGGGAACAAATGAGCTCAAGGCTAAATTATTAAGACACGGACTGTTGGTTTTGGACCTTTCATGGGATTTGCCTAGAGTTTAAAAGCTTATATGGGAATGGATTTTGGTTCATCTGGCCATTATTAGACCTCTATAACAAATATCTTCATATATCTGCTCTCTTATTATGTGTACCCTGTGTCTTTTTCATGACTCCGTACAGAATTAAAGGTGTAGATGCCGAGGTGAACAAAGCTACTCAGCATAGCCAGACTATGGCTGATTTCTTGAAGAACATATTCAGTACAGAGAACCCTGTCCTCATAGACTTGACTGAGTGGAGACAAGGGTCTCAGGCTGGCACTGAAACACCAGAGGAAAGTGAGGTAAACAATAATAATTTTGTTAACATTAATTTTCTGGGGGGATGCACCATTTGTTAACAATAACGCATCCCAGTAAATTGGAAGAATAAAAATAATAAATGTCAGTTGTTTGTAAGAAGCAGATGGTCATAAATCAACATTTTATGTCCTTATTTAAGGCTAATTATGTTAAAATTATGTTATTTATTGCTTATACAAAGGCCTCGTACATTACTCCACCAAATTAACACTGTTGCACTGTGTCAAAGCAAATGCCTTTATTTATCTTTAAGTGTGTGTTATTTTTGTGTGGTGTTAATGCTCCGTAGCTCAGCCGTGGAGCAGAGAGCGTGGATGTGACCGAGCAGGATGAGAGTTATAACAGCCGGCTGTCTGCTCCACCTTCACACCCCACCTGGCTAGAAAGCAGGCGGGAAGCGGTCAGTGACTAACATGCTCTAATATTTGTGGTGGTGTATCCTGTGAATAATGTTAACTATGTGTAGATACTTCTCTTGTATCTCTACAGTGTTTCAGGTGGAGGATTACGAAAGTGCCCTTTGCACCTGTGTACAATATCTTGTACAAAAAACAGCTGTGTTGCTTTTGGCAGAGAGTTTCTCTGCGCAACAACTTGATTTATCGTCACTTACAATGTGAGAAAATCAACCAATTAGCAAGTGGTAGAGTGCCATAAAGCAGATAAGCATTTATAAAAAAAAATGTCAGTACAGTCACTGACAAAGCTTATTGATAACGCTAAATTGATACCGAAGGTGTGGCAGTCTTTAGTCTTTAGAATTACGGGTTTCACTCCTCATCAACACTCACGTGTGGGATATGGGCAGAGGCAATTTCCAACGTGCTCCTATGCTACAACACGTTTTCTAATCTGACTCACAAGTTCTGTGAGGATGTCTTTTTAAGTCAAGCTGCATCATGTTGAGTGATAAAGTGTTGGATAGGGTATAATTTTTGTATTTTTTTAATCATGTAAAATTGATTATTATTTTTAATGCTGTTTTTTTTTTGCAAAACAGTTTTTTTTTCATGTTGGTGTACTTGCTGTGGCTTGAGAAGCTGTTGCAAAGTTGACATAAAGCCAGTTTAAAGCTAAGTGGTTTATTGCTGTTGTGTGGTTCAGTTTAAATCTCTCACTTGTTTTCAATCTGTGCATATCGAACAGGTTATAAAAGAAGAGAACGAGCAATATTCCGAGACAAAGAAAAACCTGAGGAAAACCATCAAAGAGTTACGTGACACTGTGAGTGAGATTGATAAATATGTTTTCAACTGAATAAGACTTATCCCTGTATTTATTTATAGCTGCTCACTACCCACAGCAGCACACATGTACAATAAATTAAGACTATATGTCAGAGAGCGAAAGCACTCAAAAGCTAAAGGCAAAAACTGTTGGTGGAATTCTGGCAATAGATATGTGAATAAATAGATACTTTTATATAAAAATTGCATTTATAAACAAATCTCTGAAGCCGCTCTCACCCAGTTGGATCTCAGATCATCAGCCGTCTGTCTTAAGAACCTATTTTAAATTTGCCCCTTTAATTTCCAGTTTTATTGGTGTCTAGCACATAAATATACAGTGTGTACATCATGGAAAATAAATATTATTTCAACCAGCAAGTTACATTACAAGTAATGTTTTGAAATGTGTAGCTAATGTAATATAGGTTGTGGGTTATTATAGGTTATTTTACGCACACAATTATAAAACAAGTCTGTGTTGTAATTGTTCAGATTCAGGAGATGATGCGTGAAAATGAGAAGCTTCCAGAAATTGAGCGTCTGGAACAACAGGAGTTCAACCTGGATGTTGAGGAGCAGGGGAGACTAGAGGCCATGGTGGAGCAGGAGGTTGCCAGGGTAATGACAACACACACTAACATGAATTCAGTGAATCTTTAATTTTGCTTTGGATTTCATGATTGTAGTGATTCTTAATGGATTCACATTGTAGGTGAGAAAAGAAATTGAGTGGGAGATTTTAGCAAAATGTTACCTCCATGATGTCCTAAAGAGGGAGTGCTGGGATTCAATGAAAGTCAAGGGCCGGGCCATTAAGGTAAGACCAGGAACAGTTTTACATGATTAATTTACATTGCAATCTATATATAACTATTTTGAAATACCATCTGGCTATCTACCACAGGCTTTTCACTCGGAACTTGAGGTGAAGAACTACCCTCTGAAAGAGCGAACAGAAAAAGAGGTGGAGGAACTTCACAGGGTTCAGACTATGAGGAAGTTTGAGAAGGCAGCCTGCACCGTAAGAAATGCTCAGGCCTGAACAGTTTGTGGTTTAGATTCTGTTTAACACGGCAAAGAAAAGCACATGTGATGAGTTATAGAATAGATGAGATGATAGTTGAGTTTTAATGTAAAACAGAAATGCAGCATCCAAAGTCACAACAAACAACTTGTCAAAAGTCTTACATTTTCTAAAAGCAGTGACAGTGTAACTTCTTCGGTACACTGCTTGTTTACTCTCTCAAAATACATTTTATGGCAAAACCAGCTAGGTCAAAGGGAGTTTACTTCTGAAAAATAATTTGATGCTTTGAATCACAGTCCTTCGTTTGACCTTTCACTGTTGTAACATTTTAAAATGCTTGAGTAAGTGCCAGTCCACCAATGTTGAAACGTTTCTAGATTTATGGCTTTGCGGCCAAAAGCAAGTGTTACGATAGTTCCCTTCACTGCAATATTCTTGGGATAAAGTTTATAATCTTATGGCCACAGATTCAATCCTCAACATTTATCTCAGCCCTCTCATTCAAAGTATTTGTCTCCAACTTTTAAGCAGAGCAGCCTTAAGAAAAGTTCCAACACAACCAGCGTGAAGGAGGAAGAGCAGAGGGAGGAAGCCCACACGGCAGAGAGTGCTGCTGTAACGGGAAGTTTCTCCGCTCAGTTAGGATATTCAAATCCTTACATCTACGATCAGTTCAGACTCCAAACCAAAGAACAAAGGATTAACCAGATCGTTCTTCTGCAGGTGGGGTCTCAAGAACTGTTGGGCCTCGGCACAAGTGTGATAATGATGCCTTTGTATTACACAGTACTTTTCCAAAACAGTGCCTAAAATGTACACTTAAGCAAGAAGTGCATTAAACAATTAAACAACAGGTGATTTATAAGAACTGATTACTAAGACATAACATTTATTTTCTTTGCCAAATTTCACTCAACCCCAAATGCAGGATGTGATTTATCGCATCAAGACAGCTTTCAACACTGAATTTGAGACCGTGCACAGGCAGAAGGTGCAAGAGTTCAACCGGGTGAAAGACAGGAACAGACACATCAGGGAGATCATGCTGAAGCTGGACATGGAGGAGAAGCTGTGGGAGCCCAGCCTGACCAACAGCGAGTGGCCAGAGAGGCTGTTCACTGTGGATGACTCTGAGGTTACTGACCTCCTCATGATCCATCTAAACAACTGACAAAGTTCACATAAAGTTCAACAAACAAAGCAACAAGTTGAAATGCTTTTGTTTTTCTTTGTTTTTTACCAGAGCGTGACAGTACATGGGTGTCATGCATTTTCACAGTTTACCAGAAAGATATGCACTTCTGTCCCCCACTCTAGATAACAGCAGAAAAGTACCTCACCCCAGAACAGAAAAATGAGGAGGAGAGGAAGAAGCTGGAAGAGCAAAGACGTTTGGCTGCCAAGGTATGCTGCCACAATAAATGTGTTTTTGTTTTTCAACTCTTGTTTGATGCTATTTAAAAATTCTTCAAATACTTTCATATGTGATTGCAGCATCTAAGATCATTGTTAACAGCAGTAAGAGCAAATTGAACAATTCTTTACCATAAAGAAGTGAAATATATTTATGTCTTATTACTTAGTGATTTGCAGTATATACAGCAAGTTGTTCGATTCTGTGATACTGAAGGGTTTTGTCTGTCTATTGAAGGGTGATAGCTGCAGAGAAAGAGCTCTTGATGACATGATGGATGGTGTGCTTGAAGTGAAAACAGAGGATATCTTGAAAATGGTGGGTTGAAAATATTTTAATTGTTGTTAAAGCATTAATATATATATATTTCATATATAATAATATATTATTTCATAAAATATTTGAAATACATCATTTTGGAGTTGCACTGTCTTCTGTGTCAGTTTAAATGTTGAAACCAGGCTGATGTAAGGAAGTGTTAGGAAAGTGGTCAAGTCCAGTTTTAATTAAATCAGTGAGCTTGAATCTGTCTGCAAAAATAGAATAATGTTAAGTAATTCAAAAGGATTCAAAGGCTTTTTATTTTCACTTTCACCATATGTCAGACAGGGGAATCGAAATGTTGTTTCTCTCTCTCTGCAATGTGCATACAATAATAAATAAAGTAAACAATCTAAACAAAATTTAACAAAAAACTAGAGCTGTAATGATTAGTCAATTGACAGAAAGTGAATCTGCCGCTTTTTTGATTAAATATTTTAATCTTTTTAAAAGAATTGATGATGATGAAATTAAAACATTTTCTGATTCCAGCCTCGCAAAAGATTTGATTGTTTGCCATATGTTATTAAACTGAATATCTTTGGGTTTTGAACTGTTTTGGAATTAAACAAGACAAAACACGTCTTTGAACTTCTGGAAGGGAAAGAGCAGAAGAAAAATCCTTCCTTACCTGCTGCAGTCATTTCTTATGACGTACACAAAACGCTGCATCTCATTGAAGCCAAAATGAACTAATTAATACTCACACATGAAAGCATTAATTCTCTCCCTTTAAGCAAACGATGTCCTTGGCTTTTCTTTTAACTTGAATTCTTTTCTAGGCGGTGTCAGTTAAATTAGACAAATCAGCATGAAGGGCACATAGTTTCTTTTGAATTTACTCCACAGGAAATACCTCCGCCTGAGTTTGTTTTGACCAAACCTGACATTCACTGGAATGAGGAGGAGAAAAAAGCCTATAAAGAGTATGAGAAGAAAACCAAAGACCTGAGTGAGGAGAAAGAGAAATACAAAAAGGTATTACAGTAGATGCATTCACTCTCAGAAAAATTGTTAACCTCTGATCAGTGATCAATGTAAATCATCTTTGAACTCTGTAATTGCAGCTATTGGAAACTGAAATGAAAAAAATGCAGGCATCCACCAAGGATGCGACCGAAAGGTTTGATGAAACTTTGACAAAGCTGTTTGAGAAGAAAGTAAAATGTGAAATGGCTATATATCAGGTGAGCTGACACACACATAAACACAAACGCAGAACATTTGTGTATGGATCTGTATATGGACAGATTCACAACACGGACACATGAAATCACTCTGCATCATCTTTGCGTCCTTTCATTTCCTTTTTCTCATTTTCCACACACCGCACGAAGGGGCCTCTCCTCTCACTGTGGTTTCCTCCTTGAGATAATTATGAGATACGATACCTTGTGAATGTGGCATCTTAAAAAAGTCCTGTTTAATGTTGTTTTTGGTGCATTTTACAGGAAGAGCTCAAGATCACTTATCTTGCTTATTCAGTAATCGTAGAAGAGGAGATGAGGAATCGAGAGCTGGAGCTCAAGCTCAAACTTGAAAAAATGTTGGCATACAAGGTCAGAAACCTCGTACAGAGTAATGCTGAAGGAATTTATGACTGCCAGCTTCAGATGCTGTTATTTGTGAGGCACCTGAGTGAAGCTCTGTGGTGTTCTTCCAAATCCCTGTTTAACATCTTCCCATCGCTCAGGCGTGTTTTGCAAGAGCTAACCTGTCCTCAGTTGTTAGGCTTTAACACCTCCACACACTATTTCCCATACATGCTGTTCTCTTCTTATTGACAACGTATTTTTCTGACAGGATGAAATTGGGGAGGAGATGAAGAGACATGAAGAAGAAGTAGAATTATTTCACGAGACCTATGACAGCATCGTAGCTGAGGACAAAGTAAGACAGCTGGTAAAATACTGAAATAAATTTGAATGTAAATGGCTGTGCACATAATATTATATAATCCATATCTCCCAAGGTTCTTGACAAAGAATTCAGGAAGGAGTTCTTTGATGTACCAACCCATGTTGTTGATCAGTTGTATAAGCTGTTCAAACGTAGACCCAGGTTCGTAATACTTTTAATTGCAAACATAAAATATAATGCAGATGATTGGATTCATAGGTTCTTGACAAAGAATTCAGGAAGGAGTTCTTTGATGTACCAACCCATGTTGTTGATCAGTTGTATAAGCTGTTCAAACGTAGACCCAGGTTCGTAATACTTTTAATTGCAAACATAAAATATAATGCAGATGATTGGATTCATAGCTTCATATGTAGAAACCCTACAGACAGAGCTGCACTGCTATCAGAGTCTTTTATGCTTCAGGGTTCAAAAAATGAGGACTCAGACCGACAGCAGCTCCAGCCTGTTTAAAGACCAGCGTCTGTGCGGCTCTCTGGCTCCCGACGCACTTGGCAAAATGCTTAAGGCCATGGAGGAGCTGGATGCTCCGGAAAATATACCAGAAGGCTTGAACACGTCCATCTGGGAGAGATTTTGTCTTGTCCGCAGAACAAAAGTAGAGAGTGAGCAAAAGGTAATGTGAGGACACAGACAGGTTAAAGATTAGAAATATAGTGGAACATTGCCAGACCACTAAATAGAGAGGCATTTCATACTACAGATATGCAGTGAGCGTAATATGTTATAGTCTGTGAACAAATGTACATTTTTTTTTGTCCTTATCAACTTTCCATTGTATACAGTAACTCACCTCTATCGCTGCATATTTTTCAAATGTTTACAATGCTGCGCTACTGTAACACTCAGTGTAGCCCAGCTATTAAACAGATTTAGGAGACTTTACCAAATTATTGTATGTATTTCATTCTGTGTTTGCTTCTGTGGTTCACTGTTGGAAATATCTGTTGCAGGTCAAACTAAAAGCTTTGACTCTTGCTGAGATGCAGGCGTTCCTACAGAGGAGGAGAGAGGAGGATAAGGCTGCTCAGCAGGAAATTAAAAATCTCTCTGATGACCTTGAAAGGTATGACTGTGATGTTGTCATTCGTTGTGAATATAAGCTGTTGTGATTGAAAACAGAAACATTTTTAATTGTCACTCTTCTTAACCTAAGAGAATGGCACTCACTCCACAAGTCTTACATTTAAACTTAGCCTTAATTTAATTTAATTTAATTTAATTTAAGATAAAATAAAAAGGTGACAAAATAAACAGTGTTTTTTGTTGTTGTGCTTTCTTCTAGTCTACATAAGGAGAAGAACCGTTTCCTGATGAACATCATGGTCCAGGTCCTGCTCAAACAGGGCCAGGTGGAGGTGTCTACCACAGACCTGACAGCTGACTACACTGACTGTGTACTTCTCCAAAGGAGTGTGGTGGAGGACTTCAACAGAGAAATCAGGGTCAGCCTTTACTCAATTAACAATGTGAACTCTTTAAAACCAGGATATATATTCAAATGATGGATCTATACACAAAAATGCATAAATGGTTACAAGTGGTAGTCAGATACACTGGTTATGAAAATGTCTGTATTTGTCAAATGATGATTATCTACATGATCAGATGCTTGGAGAGCAGAAGATAGCCTCCATGGTGGAGTGCAAAGACTTCCGCAAAGGCATCATCCAGCTGGAGTGGGAGCACAAGAAGATGAGGATGCAAATAGAGGACCTCAACAACAAGGCGAGGGACATCCAGATGTTACGCCTCTCTGAGGAACAACAGGATGTGAGTGTAATCGGCACCCTGTAACATCCTTACACTGCCTTTTTGGCTTCTCTCATGGACCTTGGTGTCTTTTATTATCAGTCCAATATTGTTTTTGGCCTCAGAATGGAAACAAGCACTGAATAACACTTTCTGAGGGATGGTGAATAGATCTTACACTCTACATAATACTTACATGGTAATTAGATGTCAAAAGTTTTCAAAAAGTTGATGATGGCGATGAAATCTGCATTTGGGGTGAAACGTTAATGCTGTTAGCGATTTTGGCCAGACCTCAGTCTGTGATATCAAGGCAGATATTTTGGTTTTGGCAGCATGAGATGTTTTGCAAGCAGAAAATTGTTACCATCCCTGAGTACAGATGGATGATCTTTCTTTTGTTATCAGACACACCCCCTATTCACGCAAGCTCCACACCCTAATACTTTCCTGGGTTTTTTTTTTTGCATCTTTTAAAACTTAAAACGACTAGGTAGGTAGAGAC
Source organism: Toxotes jaculatrix (assembly GCF_017976425.1). Taxonomy (NCBI): domain Eukaryota; kingdom Metazoa; phylum Chordata; class Actinopteri; family Toxotidae; genus Toxotes; species Toxotes jaculatrix. Next base: position 9,966,907 of record NC_054404.1, on the reverse strand, counting down.
TGGCTTAAAAACAATACTTACACTTTCTTTGCTTTCTTTATTCTTTTAAACGCATCAGTCATGTTTATTAATCGAGTCAAAAGTCTGGGAAAACAGAAAAGCTTTTCTGCTTCATTTGGCTGCAAATGTAGCTCTAAGGTGTGAAGAGACAGTTTAATCAAATACAGACCACAAACACTGACACTGAAAATATTCTGCTCCTGGTACGGCCCCCGATACACATTAAAAACACAAGAAATTCCGTGATTTAGTGAGAACTGAGTTGGTGGTTGAGGTATTAAGAAATACATAAAGATCAGATGATTCATCCGTCATCTTATTTTCAACAGGTTGATGCACATGGCACACACACAAAACATGTTTCCAGGCCTGTATGCCAGTTTCCTCTGGCAAAAGGTTCAGGTAGTGTCCGCTGTGGCGTGGCATGCAGCTTCCTGTAATTGTTTAGGCCCATGAAAACATGGAAGAGAAAAGCTTTTAATATAAACAAATCCATCCTGAGTGATCCTGAACATTTTAAAATGAAGCATTTTTGCCACATCTGTTGTGGGATTTTCATCAAAGAGCTGGAGCAGAGTATCCTGATAGAAAATTTTTTGAAACACTTCATGTTGCTGTTCCTTCTGATTTTTTTTTTTTAATTTTAATTTTTTTAGTTTCATAAATATCAGCCATTTCCGTTTCTTTCTTTCAGTATCTCAACAAGAGAGATCGAGATAGCCGTGTGTCCAAACAGGTTTCCATTCTGGAGAAAACAATAGCTTTCCAGGAAAAGGTAAGAGAAAAGTAACTATGCGATCTCTTCAGTCAGCTCTTGTGTACTTTTTAAGTAAATATGCATACAACGCTCTGTTTTCAGACTCATCTACAGAATGTGGAGCATCGCATAAAAAAGATTGAACAGCTTAACAGGCAGGCAGCTATGAAAGCTGAGAAGACCACAGTTTTAGAACAGCAGCTACCTAACATGCAGGTGACCGTGGCAGAGAGGAGACACATCTATGAAGCAACAGGTAATAATACACTAATTTCAGCAAACAAAATGTTTTTAAAGCCTCCCCTGACTGAAAATGTTGGCTTGTTTGGTGTTTAGCTTCAGAGGAAAATGAGGCAGCTAAAACAGAGGAGCGCCACCGGGAAATCGTTCAGAAGAAGAACTTGGAGGACTTCGCCAGAGCACAGGCAGAAGATCTGGGTTTCCTCTGGGCAGAGCTTGAGCGTCTGAAGATGAAGAACTTTCCATCACTTGACCAGCTGAAACACAACTGAGCAAAGGCTTCTCTTGAACAGACAATTGGGTTTTATTTACACTTCTCTTAACAAGTAAACATAAAATTTACAACTCAAGCTGTGAACAAATATTGTAGCAGCAACAAACAGAACAATTAAATTACTCAGAATATTTGAAATGCTCTGTAGTATTTTTGTAAACTGATGACACAAATGATGTGTCTGTTTCAGAGCATTATATTAGGTAGTGAAGTCCTCCTCTGTGCGGTCAAAGTGCAGAATCCCGTCTTCCAGACCAAAGAGGTCAATAAGCTCAGACAGGCTGGCCTTTCGTCCTTCTATCAGTACGTCTGACTGGAGCTCACACAGTGCAGCCTGAGCACAACTCCGCCACTTGTCAATCAAGGTTTGGAGCTGTGTTAAATCATTCTAGGGGAGAAAATATACATATAAAATTACTACTTTCAGTCTAGTTAACAAAATAAGTGCCATTATATTTATGTTAGGAGGAACCCAGATCATTTAAAAAGGTAGCTGATACCTTGCTTCGGTACATCTTAACCATCTTGAGTCTGCGCAGAGTCTCCATCTTGTCTTTAACCTCCTTCCTGAGTTGGTCTCGTCGCTGTGCTAAGTCGTCTGAAGGAAGATGTGTTGGTTCGGGAATGGGTCCAGAAAACCTTTCACTCTCTGATCTCATGTCATTTCTGTTTACATCAACATTGGGCTTGACGAGAAGAGAATTATTAACGGTCTCCCGGGAATCTGCTGAAACTTGTTGGCCACCCTCCTCCAGCTCATCAACACAAAGGCGTTTGGCCACAGAGAGGGGTGAGGTGAAGGAGCGCCTCGATCTCTTCAGCCTCTCCTTCAGCGAGGAGCTCAGCTTTTGATGTGGCTGTGGAGACAATGAATGAACGGCAGTGCACACAATGTATAATCAATGTCAGAGTATGTATGAACTCAGCCAGAATGTATATATGGCTCCTAGTTGTTTTTATGGGACGTTATAGGAGACTATATGCAGGGTTTTTGCAGTATTCAGATTAAATTATACCCTTTTAATACCACATATACAACTCAGTGCCTTTTTTATGGTCATACCAGTCAAAGGATAACTGTTAACAAACAATAAGGTCTACAATAATTTATTATATATGTATGTATATATGTGTGTGTGTGTATATATATATATAAATTAAAGACTTCTGTAAATGAAATTTAACTCCTTTAAAGACCCCAGGGCTTTTATAGGAAACTGAATTTAATGCTTTTCTTTTCTTTCTTGTTTTTTTTTTTTGTTGTTGTTTTTGTTTTTTTTAACCTGCAGACACCCTGACAGGAGAACTCCTAACAGGAAAATTCCAGGTACTTCACAGGCTTGATGTAAGCAAATACAAGTACTTCACTTACCTTTTCCTCTTTGCATTCACCGGGGCTGAAGTCCACCGAATCACACGGTGAAGAATACACTGATTTTACTTTAGCTGTTTTAGGGGTGCTCTCCATCTGTGACACTTGGTGGCTCAGGTACAGTATCGAGACCGTAGCGTGTGAGCTACAGTAGTCACATAACTTCTCTACAAACACCTTCGAAAAACCAAAACTACCACGAATAATTAACGCAGTCCCAATAAATCGTGAGCAACCAAACGGATTTTTCACAAAACACTGTCTAATTTACAAAACGGTGAAAGTGGTGCGAGATTTTTATATTTTTCCGTATTTTTACCTCCAAAGTCAACGATTGGACAGAATTTAATGACGCGTCGCCGAACAGACTCTTGGGAGCTGGTGTTGTTGAGACTAGTTTGGTTACAGTGCAAAACCACAGATTTAAAACGAAATATATTCATGTTATTACTCATACCTAAAACACACATCAATCCCACCAGGTTCCATTATCTTTTAGTTCTCGTTTTAGTAAAGTTAAACATACAAAATGACTTTAGTCAAGGAGCAAAACTAGTTTGTCTGAACTTATCCAAAAAAACAAACCAAAACAAACCAAAACAGATAAGACAGATACAAATAATTTGCTTGTTTTAATACAGCTGAGTGAAATAATTATAACAATTTGGTAGATTAAAATAAGCAATACATTAATAAATGATTTTTAGAGAAGAGTGCAGTACTGGGTGGGATATTTCTAATGGGATTTAAAGGAGAAACACTGATCCAGCTGCCCTGTTTCACAAAATATGCTCAAAGGAAGTTCACAAGTAGAAGTGGATTGATTTTTTTTTTTTTTTTTTTTTTTTTTGTAAATGTGGGCTTGTGGATAGGTCCAGTGTTGAAGCAGCGTTACTTGGTTACCCTTGTTTCAAAGGTCGAGTCATATTGTGATTCAGCTCTGCTCATCAGTTGATTCATCTCTATTAAAGGCTTTATTTAAAACTCTTTCTGGGGGAGGTATTCATCGTTAAGTTTGAGATTGTTTTGAGACTTGTGCTGATATCCTACATTTTTTAAGTGTGTCTTTTTATAGCCACAAGGAGAAAGGTGGGAATTAGAACATGATCCTGCCTAGACTTGAGCATCAGTACTTGGCAGTCTGATATTACACACCCCAGGGAATTGGAATTTTTTTTTTTTTTTCTTTTTTACATTTTATATGTATGAATCTTCCAGGGCTGAGGGTTGAGGTTAATTACTGTGTGTGAGTCAGGAGACTGTTTTCTGTGCCTGTTTTACTTTTGAATAGTTGACATGAAATACTTTGCCTGCTCCTCATCATTAAAAACATGAAGCCACTGTAGCCATGGTTTGGGTTTACAGAATCTAGAGGCTATGTGAGACTGTGAGGGGGCCAGCTTTGATCAAATGTAGGAGTGAATGGTGTGAATGGACACTCATATGACCTCAGGTCATGTTTGTACACTGCTGTGCTAAAGTATTTGAAGAACACATTGTAAGGAAGAGGTACTGATTGTCTTGAATTCAGTATTTAACACACCACATTCTTTTTAAAAAAGTCTTTGGTGGAGGAGATGTGATCGAGAGCAGTGGTATCATTTTATTTTGTGAGTGTGCATGTTTTGTATTTTGGGTTAGAAGGTTATTTTGATTTCCAGTTCATACTATGTGTTTTCTGCTATCTCTGCGTTGGGGATTCCCCTTTAATGTGCTGCCAGCGTCTCATCTGCAAACATTTACGTGTCTTCCAGGTTTACATAGCATGGTTTCTGAATGGCAGCCCTGTCTGACACAGGGCCCGTCTTCAAGACATGGCCACAAAATTACTTAAGTATGTGAACCTGCTTTAGATAATATTGTTTTTTTCAGTGGTGCCAGTTCATAGCAGACGTGCAATTTGCTAAAACCAAACGACATGCAGTGATCCTGGGGTTTTTTTAGGCTCCTTGGGGTCTGTCGAAATAGGCCTTTTTCAGCGAGACAGTGACCCAGTAGGTACAGTCCAAGGACCCTGAAACTGAAACCAGCTTCAGACTTTCATTATTTACATCTGTGTTTTTCCAACTGACGTGTCAGAATTTCTTCTGTGAAACAGGACTATAGCTTAGAAAAAGTGCTTTCGAAATGGCAGTTTGACCTGTAGCCTAATGATTGTTGTGCTAGTTGGACAGCTGTGGTTATTGCACATCTTTGCTGAATACCCCCCTGAATGAGAGATGTTTTCTTTCAGGGTCACGGTTAAGTGAAGTATTTAGTGCAGTAGCTAAAATAGAGTATGTATGTATCGATACAATTGATTCCACCAAAGTCTTCTATGATGCTATACAGTGTAAATCACTGTTGTGCTTGTTGATGGGCCTGCAACTGATGATTGCTTTCATGATCTATTTTCATTTTTTCCTTGAAAAATCCCTTTAATCAGTTATTGATATGGAATCATAGCCGTGAAAACCAAACTTAACTGTTAAACTAAATTGTTACATGCCCTTTTAAAATTTCCCATTATCACATTCCTTCACTGTAAGCCCAGTATCCAGGTAGATAAATACACAGATACCAGTGAGGTCTAAGGCTGCCCCCCCCCCCCCCCCCCCCCTTTTTCCAACAAAGTGCCCTCTTGGAATTTATTTTCTGCTGTTCTTTCAGAGAAGAGATTTTACCACAGAGGTTTAGCAGCTTAGCTCAGAAGAAAGCGTGACATCCATGAAAAGACAAACCTCTGCTTTACCTCTGTTAAAATGTCAAAATATCCAGTATAGCTGTTCAAAGTCAAGCCACTCTGTTTGGTTTTCCTATAAATTATCTTTCATAGCTAACAATAAACATATGAAGCCTGCCTCAAGAGACGTCGTGCCTGCAGGAGATTTTATCAGACACTGTAATAAAGCAATGTAAGTGCAGAGATTCCTGCAAAACCCACAGTCGTGTAGAACAACAATATCACCTGTCTATTCCATCAGCTCTTGTAATGTAGCGTGACGAATGATGTTGTTCGATCAACCTACGGAAAGCTGGTGATTTCTTTACACCTCTCTGTTGTCAAGATTCACCTTCACAGTGACTCATCAATGTGTACATGTCACATTATCTTGATAAACCTCGAGTGATTAAGGAGTTTGTGTGAGTGTGCTGTGTTTGTGTTGTAGGAGCTGTGTAATGTACTCCCTCTGAACTTGCTGTACACCTAATTTGGTTACTTTTGAAGCTGCTGAACCCTTGTTCCGGAGAAATAATGAGCCCTTCTCTGGAAAGCTGTTATCCTCAATACAAACATGAGTGTGCTTTATTCAGAGTGGTTGCAGAAGTTAGTTAACTCCTTTTATTTTTTTCAGCCTGCTGGAATTTGCTGTTTTAATCCGGCCCCCTTTCTGTTAGATTTGGCATTATTCAATCTTGCACATCGATGTGAGCAGAGCAGCTCCTCCTCTGTTACACTGTCCTTGGGGCCATTTGTTTTCCATCACTGGCGCAGATTGGAGTCATGCTTGCTGTGAGTCATGCGGGGTGGGTGGATGTCTACACAGGGCGTGGTGGGTGAGGGATCCTACTGGCGCTTGCGGCTGCCAGTGGAGAAATAAAGCATCTAATTTGGCTCAAAATTGCATAAATGCAAATGAATGGATAGGGAACTTTTATTCTGATCATGCAGTTTAAAACGGCTCTTAGATTTTCTCACATGGGAGTGTGCTTGTGGTGGAGACAGCTTGATTCTGCATGTTCTAAAGATGATCATAATCATAATTCCTGAGCTCAGTAGTAAACAGGAAAAAACAGAAGCCGATCCTCCAACAGCTGCACAAACATGCTGAATAAGCTTTTTTTTTTGCAAAGATGACAGTCAGTTAAAGTTACTTTGACAGGTATACTGACACTTGCATGCTGCTTATGCTTTCAAAACCAACCTACTGCATATGAGGTAAAATACTGTTTGGTTATGTAATAACACAGTGGCTGAAACCATAATGGCTAAATGTTCCTTTTCTGCTTCCAATGTGTACAGCAGATGTGTTCCAGCTGCAACAGGATGGATTTACTGCACACAATAGATCAGCAGGGCCTTGAATTGGGTTCACTCTTAAAATCCCCAAAAAAAAAGAAGAGGAAAAAAAGAACAAAAAGAAAAAAAATCCCACCTCCGAAAAACACTCCCTGTCCACCTCCTTCCAAAACTTTGCCAGTTTCGAGAAGTGGTGATTAAAGCAACAGCACCAGCAGCAGCAGCAGGACCAGCAGCAGGAGGAGGAGGAGAAGGAGGAGCTCATCACTTTACTTTTACACAGTCGTCTATCTGTCTCTGATAAGATAATTAGTTCCCTCAGGCGCTGTTTTTTTTTTAAATTCAGCTTTTCGTGCCGTCTATTACACCTGCCTCCCAAGTCCCAGAGCTAATGGGCGCGGCTGGGACCGGAGCCTAAAACTCTGTTTTGACTTGTCTGGGAAAGTTGAGCGAAAACGCACAAAAGGACGGAGGACTTTAAGAACATCCCACCACGGCGCGTCAGCTTCATTTAAACACATTATTCCTGCCGTGGACGAGTTCAGTCGGTCTGTCTGGAAAGCACTCGGGATTTGATTGATTGCTGTTGGAGTTGGCTGAAGGTATGGACTATATACTGGGATAACCTGGAGACTTTTATTTATTTGTTTACTTTTTTTTTTTTTTTTTTTTAAGTTGTTTATGTTGGATGTGGAGGGTTGTTTCTTCCCACCTGGCTGTTGCATCTCCGCACAAACAGCTGCACGCTGGGGGTTTGGTGATGGGCTGTCAAGTTCTTTTTTTCTGTTTCTTTTCTTTTCTTTTTCTTTTTTTGGTGAGGAGGTTGCTACAGATTTGTTCGCTTTATACGATGAAATTGCATAAAGTTCTCCACATTCTTGTAAAGCATTACAAATATTTCTTAGCTTGTGCGTAAAGCAGTGTAGGGGATTTTTGGGGATCATTTATCGTCCGGTGGTATCTATAGTCTGTTACAGTGATCTCAGGATAGTTTTACAGGTATTTTTTGCTGTGCTATTTACACCCCTCTAAAAATATTACAGGACCTGGCCTTGATGTGGCATCAGCTTTATGTGACATCAGACTTTTATATTTGTTGTTACAGGATCAGTGACAGGCCATAAAAGTGAGCTTTGTGCAAGCTTTAATAAATCAGGGCACTTACTGAGAAATACGAAGAAAGTGAGAAACTTTAACGATTGATACGCTTTACAGGCTAGAAACAGTGATTTCAGCACCTTAGGGCATAAGGAAAGAGGAAGAAGTGACATTTTTGAGAGTATTTCTGCTTTTTTATATCATTATTTTAAAAAAAGAAGAAGAAGAAGTGCATTAAAATGTGCTGTAGATGAAGCACATGCAGTTCAATGTCCTTGGCTGGCAGGGTGTGGTGAGAGGATGGCCTTTCAGAGCTGTGCAGTGATCCATTGGCTTCTTTTGTTCTTTTGTTAGTTTAGTCTTCAAAGACTCCAAGTAAATACAAAGTCTATTGAAATTTCTTGTGGTACCGACTATTCACATGAGATTTACATGCGTCTGTAAAGTTTTTGAACACTGTACAGGTGAGAGCTGAATGTGATGTCTCTTATCTGATTTATCTTGGAGGCCGCTGCAGAGTTTCTGTCCTTTTCAAGTTCATGAAAGACAGGTTGTTCAGGGGAAATCTGTATCTACTAAAATATTAGATTGTGGTTTTTAAAATCATGGATGACGGATGAGATGATGCAGCGAACATCAGATAAAAGCAGGCTGCTCTTCAGCCCAAATCATTCTTGGCATCACTTCTGACATTTTTGCCCGTCTCCCATCAAATGTTTGTTAAAATGCCATTTTATCCACAGTCACAAGTCAAAGACTTGTAAACAGACTTATTACATCAGTAAATGCTTTACCGTGGTCAACGTTTTATCATCATCTCACCAGATAAGATGGGATGGACGAGTTAACAAGAGAGATGGACTTCTCAGGAGGCTTGTCAGAAGAAAGGGGTGAGATTTCTGATTTTTTTTTTTTTTTTAATGAAGTTTTGAAACTAGCAATAAACAACAAACATTCACAAAAGTTAAAGGGCCAGTTCACCCAATTCACAGAAAACTTTTCACACTTGTAGCTGTAGATGTATGCAGATACTCTCAGAAACTCTCTAGCCGCGGCAACACAATGGAGACAACTTGACTTTTATTTATGGTTCTCAAAGGTTTAAGCAAGAAATACCTTTGAAAATCTTAAATCTCAGCAGAATCATGTCTTCTCCAAATTTGAAAGTTTAATGGCAGATGGGTATGTAGTTAATCTGGGTTTAAAGACCCAAAACACTTTTAGACTCCATTACATCTTTTTCTTGGGTGGTGCTTGTGTTTCTCTTTCTTGGGGGCTTGCTATCACTAACATCACGTCATGCCTTCACTGGTCACAGTTTCCATTTCTCAGGGACTAAGTCATCCTCCAGGTTTTTCTCCAGTTGTCATAACTGAATATAAAAGGACAGCTCATCTTGGGCCCAATGGCTTTTGACGCACAGAAGGATGGAGAGGTCAAGGAACGCCTGATTATATGTTTGACGCTGACTGAGAAAAACATGTAATCAGCCATTTTGTCCTCTTGTCTGCCTCTTGTTTTATACTAAAAGACAGTTAGTCAGCTTCATTTACATAGCACTTTTCAAACCAGTGGTTACAGAATGCTTCACAGAAAAGAGAAAAGAAAACGAGAAAAAACAAGAGAATGTGGTTTTAGACACAACAAACAAAACAAGAAGATCATAAAAAAAAAACCAACAAAGCAAGTTTTAAGACGCTTTTCATGCACTCATTTGACTTCTCCTTCTCGCTTCCAAAGTCAGGGAGCAACGGCAGCAAAAGCATGATCACTGTTAGTGTTTAGCCTTGGCCCTGCAACAGAGAGAAGTCCCTAAAAGGAAGGAGGAGGAAGAGGACAGGAGTGAGGAGGCAGAATGAAATTGAAATGGAATTTATATTATCTATAACTGAATCCAGGGAGACTCAACAGGCTCCAGGCTGGAGAACTAGATGCCTCTTAGTGGAAGCACAGTGTTAAAATAAGTTTGCCTCCTTCATGATTAACGAGTAGCTCCGATTTCACAAAATGTTTATCCCCCCTCCACCCCCCCTCCAAACACACACACTGTTTTAGTATTTAACAAGGTGTTCAACCGACTACATGCATCAATGAGACGAGAGGCACAGACACAGATTTGGAGAGTAGATTCTGATTTTGTCCAATCGCTTTAACCCCAAAAGAGAGAACATTTTTGCTATTTTTCTCTGTTAAAGTAGTTCACAACACAAATGTCAAGGGTTAATTCCCAAAAAAAATAAACAAGTAATCAAGTTAAGCTTTAATGCTCCTTTTGCGCTTAGAAACAGATCCCACAAGATCCACTTACTGGAAGTCTTCCAGAGCATTCAGGGTTTGGGTTTTGTACCATATTTAACTTTCATGATAACAAATAAACCATCTTCGTGGCAGTTGAGCAAACTCTGTCTACAGATGAAGGCTTGCAGATCTGGCCGAAAGCTCTGGAAGTGTGCCTTGTGCTAAGGAGCTTTTGTCAAAGTAAAAATCAAAACAGCAACATGTCCACATTTAGTTGATATTTTGTTTGGTATATACTCAGTTGTTAATGCGATTAATGTGTTTTGACAAGATTTTATTACATAGTCCAAATAACCCTGAACTTGGTCTTGACTTTGACTAAACTTGATTAAACTCAGTTACTAAAAGGTTATTAACATTATCATCATTAATAAGAAAGGTAACATGTCAGTCCTCCACTGTAACATTCATAAGCAGTGCAAACGTTTTTGAAATGGAGGACAGTAGGACATTTGTAAGCCTTTGTTAATGTACAGCATTTGTCAGCAATTCTATGAAGACATGTTTGATATTATTACAGCTGTTTGACTCTTTTGTCGGTCATTATCCATTTATACACCACCCTGCTCTTATGTCCACAGGAGGAGTTACAGTTGATGTTGAACGTATATCTTCTATAAAGTATATCTGTATATCTTCTAACTATATTATAGTGTTATAAACCATTTATTAAACATTAGTATAGAGCTTTTAAATGCTAACTATGAGGACTTAGACGTTGCATGTTTCTCACTGTGTAATAAGTCATCAGCACAAGTCAGTAAATAAGCGTTCTTATTAAAATGATAATGATATTAATAATAATAGCAATAAATCTGTACTTATAAATGTTAATAAGTTGTTAATAGTTTTGAAAGTCAAAGACAAGACAAAGACAAAGGAACTGGCCCGCAGGAGGAAGATAAACAACCTGTCAGCTCAAACATTGTTTTCATTAATGTCTCATAACTGTTAAATAAAGCATTATTAACGCCATCTATCAATCAAAGTCACATTAATTCAACTCAGGAAGCGTAAAACTCATCACCACGCCAGTCACTCAACACTCCAGTCAGCACCTGCTAACTGGGATTAACATATGGAAGTTTGAGTGACACACAGGCCCTAACATAAACTGCACAGTGTAAACAGACTCATAACTTTCTGTCTTTTCACCAGTTGTGACAGAAACTGTAACCTCCACGACCAGGCTGACTTCTCTACCACCAAGTGAGTGTCTCTTTTTTTCCAGTTCTGCTAACTTTAATTGTTGTCAGTAAACTAAAGGCATAATACAGTAATTATAGCCGAGCCTTTCTAAAGGAAGTACCCACTGAGTAACAGCTTCTCCATGTTTTGCTGTGTGTCTTCTCGTTGCTAGAGGGAACCAGCGGATCAAATCACAGGAATATGTCCAGCGGTGCTGGAGGGCTGGGCTTGGAGAAGAATGTCTTAACCCAGAACAGCAGTGGAACTTATTTCTCTTCATGTGAGAGCAAATTTCCACTCGTGGGCCGAAATTGGGAAGTTGTGCATTTGTCTTGGGATGGGTTTTAAGATGCTGAATCTTGCATTTTTAACCCAGAGTAGAGAGAGAGTAAGACTAATTTTGATTTCTGGGTTTGTTCTCAGTTTTAAAGAACTGCCAGTTAAAAGTCCATCATGGAAAATGTTACTGAACTAAAAGTACATAATGTCAACAAAATATTCTGAAAGCATCAAAAGTAAAAGTACTCAATACAGAAAAAGTGTAGTGTGAAGCTGCTTTAGTAACTCTTTACAGAGGTGGGATGTAACTAAATACACTTAGTCAAGTACTATATTTAAGTGCAAATATGATCTTTTACTTGAGTATCTCCATTATAGCGCATTTTCAGTTCCACTACTACATTTAAAAACAAACAAACTGCTCAGCAGTATGTTGTGCAATTTTTGTCAGTGACTCTTTGGATAATTGGTCATTTAAGTAATTTTTCATGCAAAAACATCCAAATATTTTATGGTTTCAGCTTCTCAAATATGACAATTTGCGGGTTTTCCCCAGATTTAAATGACTGTAAACTGAATGATGTTGAGGTTTGGACTGTCAGTCAGACAAAACAAAACAAAACAAAACATCTCAAGATGCCACTTTGAGCTCTGGGTAATTGTGATGGGCGTTTCTCCCTGTTCTCTCACATTGATCAATGCAGTTCATGGACTGAGCAAGAAAACAGATTGCAGATTCATCCATTAGGAAAACAACCATAAATTGTGGACATTTATTAAAACAGTTAAAAATGAGCTAAGAGTAAATGTTGCTTGCACATTAATGCATGAGTAAACAACAATAATAATAAAATATAGTATAACACAAAATCCTCATGTTAAGCACACGTATCTCAGATTTGTACTTGAGTAAAAGTACTCATTTACATTCTGCTACTGCTTCCACATGAGTTTTATGTGACTCAGGCGTATTCCTGTTTGTGCGTCCGTGTAAAGATGATACAGTTGCAGGAAATCGTAAATTAACTTATATCATCAACATATCATCTCTCCAGCCTCTGTAGGTGTGAACACCAGCAGCTTCAGCTCCTCCTCAGGAGTTTACCTCGGAGGAGACTCCTCAGGGGGAGGCGATGGAGGGAGGAGTTACATAGATGGAGAGGGGTACGGAAGTGGAGGAGGAGGAGGGAGTAGTTATCATGTGAGCTCGGTGTCAAAGGTCAGGTCCAGCTCCTCGGGTGGTGCCAGGAGAGCGCAGACTGCTGGCTCATCAGGAGGCCTGTCGCCAGCTTTCCGGGAGAGGAAGAACATATCCAGTCGTTCGGGGGGTTATGACGGTGAGATCCTGTTAATAACACAGGCGGTGCACAGTTGGCATCGGGGCGTCAGAGCTTAAAAAAGAGAAGGAAGCTGTGGGGCACAAGGGTGCTGTTTATATTTCTGCTAAACTATTGTGTTTTTTTCTTCTAGGAAGTTCCAGCGCTAATTCCTCTCCAGAATTTACACGCAAAGACTATGGAAACTACTGTAAGTGAGAGTGACAGCTGTATGAGAGTATATATTTTATGAATGCACAATATTTTTCCAGCTTTATCCTCAAGATGTGTCTTTGATGTATTTATGTTTTCTTTTTCCTTTTTTTCTTTTCAGGCTCCAGCGCCACAAGAGGGAGGAGTGAAAGCAGAGGTATTTAATAATAGTTTGTGCCACTCCTCTCTTCATTAATTCTGCACCATCCAACTCTGAATTGTCCTGGCTTACATTTTATTAAATCAGGATTCCTTTGTCCATTGTGTGTTGTGATTCTTTCCAGAGAGCGAGATCAGAGCCAGATTACAAAGTGCCTCTCCCACTGCCTGCAGATGTAAGACCACTTGGATCCACTCGCTGTCGGTTATGCAATTCCTCAGAAAGCAACAAAGCATCTTTATCTGTGTTCATTCAAAGAACCACTTAGATAGTGAAAGATTTTTACTGCAGGGTTACTTTAGAGCAAAGTGTGTTTTTTGAATTATGTTACTGTCAAATGCTTTGGCTCTGTATTCAGTTTATTACGCATAGCACATTCCTTCTCTTTCACTTCTCACATGCACGTTTATGTCCATGAAATTTGAATTAGTAACACATGTGCAGTTCCCCAGACAGAAGATATACATCAGCGAAAGAACAGGGTGAGATGAAAACAGCGAGCATCATGGATTTGTTTGCATTGAGTTCATGTAGGGAAAAAGTTAGGGGCCAGATCTGTGGTGGCAACAATGGCACACATGAGTCACTGTTTACAGCACCTCCAGTTTGAAGCAGAACAGTGGAGAGTCAGACTTACAAAGACGCTCATCGCTCCCCCTGCTGACTAAAGTGTATAACTGCTCTTACTTAATCCACATTTTTTTAGTAGTTAGTCATTCTGTGCCACCTTAACCCCACCTCAGCTGGGTCTCACATTGCTGTGCTGCATTTTCTGTGCTTTTAGCAGTGGCGGAAGAAGTATTTAGCACTTTTATTGAACTGAAAATATCAACCCAACAGTATACTTTTACTCAAGTACTGTTCTTAAGTACAACTGAGGTACCTTCTATTTTAGGCCATTTTATACTTCAAGTCCACAACGTTTCAGGGGCAAATATTTTACTTTTTACTCCATGGCATTTTATTGACAGGTCATTACTCTGAAGATCAAGGTTTTACACATAAAACACCTGGTCAGCTCAGAGCATGTGATGCAGTTACAGATCAAACAACCCAGTGATTAATCAGTTATGTATAATAAAAATAATCCTTCAAAATCAAATATACTACAATTTACTTATACTTAAAGTCTATATTTTTCTTTTTGTTTTTTTACGTAAGAAAAAAATATGAACTTTCATTTGTAATCAAGTGTTTTACAGTGTTATATTGCTAAGTTAGGTTTAAGTTCACTATTATTTGAGCAAAAAAAAAAGCAATAAAAAAAAATAATTCTCATGAATAAATGCCACTTTAAGACTGTTACCTTGTATATTTAGATGTTAGACATTTAAATGGTTGATTGTTACTGCACTTTCTGTCCCATAGAGACAACTACCTAGACAGCTAGAGTCACACAAACACACTTTGTTGGTAGATACTGCATTTGCGACTCACATTATAATGCTCCATACTGTAATGCAGTATCTGCATTTTTTAGTTATTACACAGGTTTTTGTGGCAATGTTTTTATCTGTAGGGTAAAATAATCAGTGGTAGAGTAGAAGTACCTCATGGCAGTAGAAGTACCTCAAAGCTATATTGAGCTACAGTACTTGAGTAGGTGTACTCAGATACTTTCAGACTAAACTCATGCACTAAAATGAATTTCTCAGCAATATCTGTTTGCTCATTTTCGGAGTATTGTTGGTGGCACTGTGGTTTTGCAGGGACAGAGTTTGACGACGTGAAGAAGCTGCTGAAGGGTCGTTCCAGCAGCGTCAGCCCCACTCGCTCCTCCAGCGCTTCCATCGTCCTGCCTGTCCCTAAAAAGGCCAGCGTGGAAGCCAAGACCATCTCTGTGGCCACACAGTCGGGTATGTACCCTCACCGGCGTCACACGCATGCACATACTCTACATGCACAGACACCGTGTCTCCCTTCCAAAGATTTATGGTTTAACGTGGCCTCAGTTTGTGCCCCTCATGGCACGTAAATCCCTTGTGACAATTTGCAGACAGTTAACACTAAGGTACAGAATCCTGAAAGACACTTCTTGATACGGATCAAAATATGTTTTATCTGCTGCACAATTAAAATGACAATCTCTTTTCTCATTTTGATCAACATGAGGAAAATATCAAAGCATTATTATATATGAAAGTATAAACTGATTACACCAATACACAGAAATACACCTAAGAATGCAACTTTAATCATGGTTAATATCAAACAACTCAACCAAGGAAATGTTGAATTAAGAACGTCACAACTTTTGAGAAAGGTCAAAAATCTTTTTTTATCCTGGATTGGAGAATATTTCAGGATTCATTGAAATATTTTAAACATTACATGAAGGGTTGTTGAATGTTGACAAAGCGTGAGAGCCACAAACTGGGTTAGATTTAAGTGAGAGACACTTGACTGATAGACACCTGATTTTTGTCTTTGTGCCTTTTCTCTCCTGCAGTTTCAACTTCATTTAACTCTGGTGTGAGATCAGGTGGATTCAATACCATTGACACATCTGGCCTGTATGATACATCTGGGCAGTTTGATACTGGCGCAAAATCAGGCCAGTATGATATCACTCTGATATCAGGCCAGTATGACACTGGTGTGAAATCAGGCCAATATGATACTAGTCTGAAATCAGGACATTTTGCTACTGGTGTAAAATCTAGCCAGTATGATACCAGTCTGAAGTCAGGACAGTTTGCTACTGGTGTAAAATCTAGCCAGTATGATACCAGTATAAAGTCAGGACAATATGACATCAGTCTGAAATCAGGGCAATATGATACTGGTGTAAAATCAGGCCAGTATGATGGCAGCATGAGATCAGGACAGTATGACGGCAGCATGAGATCAGGACAGTATGACGGCAGCATGAGATCAGGACATTATGAGGGCAGTATGAGATCAGGACAGTATGACACGCTGGATGCTACACTTCCAACCTTCTCTTGGTCCACCTCCACGCTGCCCTCCCCCTCCACCACGGTGGTCGCTGGCAACACCAGCACCTACACGTACCAGGTCAGCACCAACAACATGTCGGGTGGAAACTCGCCGCTGGGCCCTAACTCACCCTCGTCCCTGTCAGGTGAAGCCAGTGTCCCTTGAATGTTGCCTGTTACATGCAGGTGAAATGTGGTCTTGTCTTTGCTGGTGCTATGTTATGTACTGTAAATTGACATAGTTATGCATAAATAGATATATAAACATAAATATAAAATAAAATTTATATCCACGTTTAGTGTTTGTGTCCTTTGCCATGACTCAGTTTAAAATTAAAAACACCTGATTTGTGTTGCATTTACTTATTATGGTTTGTTTTATTTTTATTTTCTGTCTGAATATCCATGTCCAATGTAGGGTTGAGTCTATGTTTTTTGTTTTGGTTTTCTTCTTATCTTTTTTCTTGTTTTGTGAACATTTTGACAAGTGGGTTATGTGTGTGCTATTTTAATATTTTCATATTATTTACTCAAATCAAATAGTGCATCTCTGTTTACAGTTTATGGCTTCCAGAATAACCTGGCACCCACCTCTGGCAGTGTTCTCACCACCAGTGGAGCCAACATAAATGCTAACCTAGGAGGTGCGGTAGCATGTTTTCTGACAGTTTCCGCAATATTTTGACAGTGTTAAATGTTTTGTACTCAACAAATATACAAAATAGCTCCTTTCTCACCTGAGTGTTTATCTGTGTGTGTTAAAGGTTATGGCGTTCAGAAGAACGTGTCAAATGGTGGTGGTGTCATCAGCACTGGAGTCTCTACAAGTAAGTCCCCTCTTATCTGAGGAAAAGTTACCACTGCAAAAATAATTCTCGGTTTCTAAAAATTATAACAATTCCTGTCCTTTTTTGTTGTCGTCAGCCACTAGATCCCAAACTGATGATGCATATAAGAAAGACTATAAGTTCTTGATCTCTGAAAAGGAAAACGTTCCAGCCAAGAGAGATGCAGAGATGCTTATTTTGGCTAAAGATAGCGGGAAGCAGTTTACCAGCAGCAGCAGCGGTGTTCATATCGGAGGAGGTGAGTCAGATATTCACTGCCCCCTTCTGGATAAACAATGAATTTTTCTCTCACCTTAACAGGGTTTCTCAACTTTTTCTGGACCCAATTTTGGTTCCCAAAGTTCCCATGAACCAAGGCTGAATAACATATCTGTTCACATACTTCCTTGTTTTTGTTTTATTTCTATTTGTATTCTCTCTTTGTTTGCTTCTTACACACAATAAATATGATAAAAATATTTCTAATTTTACAGGGTCACTATCAGGAGATTCAATAAAGAAAGAGAAGCTTATTTCAAGCTACAGTGAGACAGCCCCGCTGAAGGCAGAGACAGGCAACTCTTACTGTGAGTGGTCATGAAAAACATCTTGAATATCAAAAAAAATATTTTATTGTAAAGATAGATTTGTGATGTTTATTTGTTCCTTCATCAGATGGATCATCCGGAGTTGTAATGAAAGACAAAGCCACCTATGCAGGTATTTTTGATTGCACACATGTTGATACATGATGATGAATGTTTTTGTGTTTGAAAGTAAGAATTTGACTCTTTGCTCCGTCTGCAGAGATTCACAGGGACAGCGGCATCTTCGGAGGCGGAGGATTCTGCTGCTGCTCTGACTCTTGTTGCTCCTGGTGGAAATGGCTGCTGGGCCTTCTCCTCCTCTCCCTGCTCCTGCTGGGACTTCTGTTTGGTCTCATTGCGTTGGGTAAGTTTCGCTCATGCAACGTAATGAGATTTAAATGGGGGAAATATAAAAAAATCCCCTCAAAGATAAAACTTTAGGAGTCATGAGATTCTCTCTGGAGCTGCTCTGCAATTAAGCGCCTGGGAGTGACTGTTTCTGAACCAACAAAATGTGTGTTTCAGCTTTTACAGGGTAGTGAGCATTATTTCACAGAGCTGCTAAGAACTGTGGGACAGTAAATGTACTCCTCTCCCTGGAGATTTGAGCTCTGGGTACTGTCCCGCTGCCATAAAGTCGGTCTGGCATTCATTGTCAGTGGAGCGGCTCCAGAAATTGTTGCTTGATGACATCAGAGACTTCAGTTTGTTTTCTTGCAGCAGGAGAGTTGTTGATGTGGATTTATCCTGCTATGAATGTGACAAAAGAATTTGGTAAAAAACATCTGCAACCTCTGACTCGAAGTATATTTTAAGTTGCAGGTAAATGTGCACCTCAAAACCTGTTGAGCTGTTCTTGTCAGAAAGTACAACAGTGTTCAGCTGTCAGTGTAACTGCTCTCTCGAGGTTGACCCCCCAAAAAAATTATATTTTAAGATTTGTTGCTAGATTTTTTTTCAGTGCCATGCACTAATACCAGATACTAAGTGATGGGACCATCAAAAGAAAATCAGACTCATACTCTTCTCAGCATCATAACTCTGTCAGCTCTGAACACACAGATGTGAAACACGTATTTTTATATTTTGTTTTGACTTGCACTTCCTGAAAACATCATAAACTCCCATCAGTCTGTTCACGATTAATAGAAAAACACTCATCATCATAACTCAACAAATGGCCTGAAACTCAGTGTTAAAACAATCTAGTAATTATTGTCTGTACATCTATGGGTATACTGAAATCAGGATACTTCTAATTCAGTGCTGCCAGATTTAGCAAACAAATGTCTTAAATTCCGCAATCACAGAAAAAGACGCTCTTTGTAACTTCAAAACTTGCCAGAGAATCATCACATTTTTAAGTTTTCTTCAGTGTCAGAGAAACCCAGTAATAGTTTTCTCTGCATCCTTGGATATACTGCAAAAAGGAACTTCTAACAGCTAATTCTGTATACTTTTAATGAAACCAGTTTGTCAGTATGTAGGCAATTATTTGGCCTCAAGTTGTAGCCCACAGCTAACTCACTGAGTCCAGGGAAACTGGAAACTGGGAAACTGATTGGTTGCATTACTTTGGAATGAATGGAGTGAATTTGTGTCTCTAGTTGGTTGTAAACAATGATACTCCTCTGGTAAAGTAAAGGTTAAAAAAAAGGATAAATTAATTAAAAGTGTGTATATTGTATGTATATCTTAATAAATCTTGATGCCCATTTCTCAGCTGAGGACGTGAGAAAGCTGAAGAATCGCGTGGCAGCCCTGGAGTCTAAGTCTTCGGCCGCCAGTGCTCATACCAGTCGCTGGTCAGGTTCTCCCAATGACATCAACACCAATGTTGGCGGTGGAGGTACTGGTCACACTGACGGCACAATACACTTGGCTGCTGGAGGCGGAGGCACAAGCTCCAAAATACAAATCGGAATTGCTGGTGGTGGTGGGGGTGGTGGTGGTGGTGGCTCCACAGGTGGCAGCAGCAATGACCTCGGCACTGGAAGTAGGACTGGTGGTGCCAGTGAGTCCGGTGGCACCGGTGCTGGAAGTGGCAGCACCAGCAGCAGCTCCAGCGGCACTGGTACCAGTTTCAGTGGTGGGACCGTTGTGAGTGGAGGACGCATAGACTCTCATGCTCTTCAGATTATGATCAATCACATGCTCAGAACTGAAATGGAATCACAAACATTCAAAGGTACTGCACACACACACACACACACATGCACGCACGCACACACACCACGTTCAAGTTCACTAAAATGTTGTGTTCTTTCTCAGCCTTTTTAGCATCCTCAGTGCAGGGACAGAGAGGGCTGCCTGGACCTAAAGGTGAAATTAAAATATGATTTATTTCATAAAATATAAACTTATGGGCCTTTTCAATTATTCAACATAAACTGTTTAATTAATTAATATTCTTTCGTGTTTATTTTTTTCAGGGGACCCTGGATCTAAAGGTTGGGAAACAAGAACATTTCCTGCAAGAATTTTTTTCCAGATTTTCCAGCTCTGTTTCTGTCGTTCTGCTTTTGAATTTTTATTTCTGTGCTCTTTTACGATATTTGAATGTGTGTTTCATTTTTCACAGGTGATTCTGGTTCACCTGGAGTTCCAGGTGAGGAATGATCACTAACATTTTCCTCAAATCATTGCCAGTGTTTTACATTTTCCCAGGTTTATTGTGCAGTATCATGATGTCATTTTACTGACTGTGACCTTTGACCCCTGATTCTCCAGGTGTGATAGGATATCCAGGCCCTGAGGGTCCTAAAGGACAGAAAGGACACCAAGGTACAGAGAGTACTTCAGGTCAAACTACATGACACAAGTACACTTTTAAATTTATTTAGAATGACTGAGTATTTGTATGTTAAATGTCTGATCAGGTGATCGTGGGCCGGAAGGGCAATCGGGTATCAGGGGTCATGAGGGCCCAGCTGGCCCCAGGGGTCAGCCAGGACCTCCAGGCTTTGGGGTGAAAGGTGACAAAGGTACGGCTCAGATTCACAGCTGTAACAGAGTTTTTTGTGCTCATTAGTGATACTAATATCAGCTTACTTATCGTGGTTTAAGAACAGTGTGTTACGAGATAATCTGATGTGTTTGGTATATGCAGGTGCTCCTGGAGATCTTGGATTTACCGGGCCTGTGGGACCTCCTGGCCCAGCTGGACCAAAAGGTGAGATCACTGAACATAAATCCCTGTCCCTTTGGTTTTCAGTTCAATAAATGACAAACAAAACTACAACAAAATAACCTAATTGTCTAAAAAGGAGAATCTGTACTATGATCAGCACCAGGTGGCAGCATAGAGTCATTTGCCAATGCAGCCTCATTCACACCCACCAACATTATCTCTACCCTGACATAGTTATGTATTTAACAGTTTAGGCTAATAATAATTTGTAAAATAAAACACACATTAGTACTATGTATTTTTAGTATGATTATTAACATGTCCAAAGGCTGTTAGAATGTTCTTTTAGCACAGTGTTTTTTCTTCTAATAATTATTCATCTTTATTCCAGGTGCACCTGGAGTTCCTGGGCTTTCTGGACCACCAGGTCAGTTTCTCCCTGTTATCAGTCCAGTGGACCACTACTGTGATTTCTTTGATGAATATTATTGAATTTACCAGTGCCAGCTCTAAAATACCTTGACTTAATCCCTGCCATTTTACATGAACTTTTTTGCTATAGGTCAACCAGGTCCTCAGGGTTTCCGTGGTGAGCCAGGGCCATCTGGGCTTAAAGGTAGGTTGGATGTTGTTAACTTCCTATACACAGTGGAATGCACAGTTAATTTTCTTAACTATATCATGTTATTCACAGTCTCTCTTCTCACTCTGCAGGTGATAGGGGGCTTGCTGGATTTCAAGGACTTAAAGGTTTGTTGTAACTACTTCAAATTTGGATAGGACTTGTGTGGACAGTGTTTCTAACCATAGTTTATTAATTGTTTATTTTAGGTGAACCTGGTGACAAAGGTCTCAGAGGAGTGCCAGGTCAGTACAGCTTTGTGAATTCAACTATATTTGTATAAGTCAAATTTGCATTTTTTAATACCTTGTACAGTCTATGTGAGTTCTCTAATCCAGCTATTCCACTCCTCAGGTGATCCTGGTTTACCAGGTCTGCAAGGGCCAGCTGGAGAGAAAGGATCCAAAGGGTCAATGGGTGAGTCACAGGATCTCAGATAATTTCCTGATTCTTAGACTCAGTTCGTAGTATTGTGCTTCTGAACTAGTTTGCCATTTTATGAGGGTCATGTCTCGTACTAATTCATGGCTGGAAGCACTAATTTCTTGGAGTCTCTGCTAGTTGCCTTGAAACTGCTCAAAATCTTGCACTGTTACTTTAATGGGACTTGACTGTGACGAATTAAGATGATGAGTGTGATCATGGCAAAAATTCCACCCATCCAAGAAAATGGGAAAAAGCTCTTCGAACTGAGCATAAACATTATTTTATAGAACAATTAATTTTAATTTTAACAATGTAGAATCAAAGACAGTTAAGCTTTATATAGCTCACTCGTCTTTTTTTCTGAAACTGTTAATGTTATGTGGAATCATTATAACCGATTTCAATGTGGCAGAAATGAGAACTTCCACAAGGGGGCAGTAGAGGTGAGTCTGCACTTAAAGACCCCTCTCTTGTATATTTTATTTCTGTTTTTGTCATCAGGATTGTCTGGACATGATGGTGCAAAAGGATCAAGAGGTAAATGAGTCAGCTACACAGATCAAAAATGAATGACGGCCAGGCTAAAAACTAGGCTTTTCTTTATTTTCAGAGAAAAACAAAATCCTCTTCATTTTATTTTTGGCCTTCAGGTGACCAAGGAGTTGCAGGAGCCGCTGGACTCAGAGGTCCTCCTGGGCTTCCCGGAGATGCTGGACCTCCAGGTATAGTGAAGAGTTGCTCTTATGAAGCATGATCTTTACTTTTCTATATTAACAGTATCATCAGTGGATAATATGATGAGATATATTCATAACCCCCCCTCCTCTGTAGGAGTACCTGGGCTTCAAGGACCACCAGGTACGACTATACAACCAAAACATCCGTTGTAGTTTTATTATTAATTCTGTGACGTAGCAATTCTCACCAACAGCTTGCTTTACATTCTTTGCTTTTAACGCTCTCAACACTAAAAGTGCCCTGTTATCTTGCATTTAGGGATACCAGGAAATCCAGGACAACCTGGCACCAAAGGTACAGCTGCTGATTCAGCCTTGAGGGCGGAACAAAATACAGTATTCTTGTGCTATTAATTCTTAAACGCTGTATCTGACATAGCATGTGTCTGTTCTTAGGTGACACTGGTGAACCAGGCAGAATCGTCAATGCAGGTAACAGAACATGATGAAAGTTAGACTCTGACACATAATTGATGATGACGTTAGCTCCAGGATGTCTGACCATCACTTTTATTTTCCAGCTGGTTCCTCTTCTGTTGGCATCCCAGGACCACCTGGACCTGCTGGACCTCCCGGCCCTTCAGGACCTCCTGGATTATCAGGTCTGACCCTTGATAGCTCTGCAGATGTCCTTGGCTACATATCTTGCATCTTAGTCACTACCTTAGCAGTAGTGACAATACTTATATACGTTTTAATTCCTTGTCTTTTGTCTTGATTTCAATCCTCAGGTCCCATTGGCCCTGCTGGTCTGCCTGGCCAGCCTGGTAGGTTATTGCACATTTTTTCTCCCAAAGGAAGTGTTTTAGATTGGATATGTAGCCCTCAGTCTTTAACAGATGCTGCATTTTGTTTGTCTTCACAGGTCTTAAAGGCGACAGAGGATATAAGGGAGACCAGGGAGAACCAGGCGTGACTGTGAGAATGACTGAAACTATAAGTTCATCTGCATCTGAGAGTAGTAAGTGCTTTTGATGGTTTGCTATAAATCAGACATATAGTGTTTAGAGGTAAGAAGTAACCTGCTGCATCTGCTGTGTAACAGCAGCTCTTAAAGCAAGACTAAAAAAATTAAAAGAAAATTAAAATAGCGCAGTCTTGATCTTGCAAATGAAAAGTTTAATTTAGAAGCAATGAAATGTCTGATTCTTGGCTATCTAAACTAGGACTAATTTCCCATGAAGTCTGGGTAAATTAAGACTTATTTTCAAACTAAAAAGACGCGTCTGACATCAGAGCCCTCTGTCCCTTTCACTCCAGCAAAAATATTTGCCTGCTGGAAGAATTCAGTAGTTAAAAGGATGTTTTAGCAGGAAAATTCAACAAATAACGTAATGATAGAGAAAACTTGAGTGGCATAAAATCTAAGTGCTGTGCAGACTGAGATGCTGATTATTTTCCCCACATTTTTTTTTGATCAAAAATAATGAGCCATGTTTTCTTTTAGGTCTTTCAGTACCTTGTAGCGTGTGGTGGCTGGGGTTAGGGGTCAGCTAATGTTAGCAAACTTTAGATAGATATTGCTTTAACTGTAATTAAGGTTTGTTTGTTGAATACACACTCTTTCCTACTTGTGCTACTGTTACTCTACATTTTATCATTTACCAATGTATCCTGAAATTGTCACTTGTGGCCACATCTGTTCAGCAAAGGTTCACATTTAAGCTGTACAAGGAAAAAGAAATTGTAATTCACTACAGTTTTACCTTGGTTCTCTCTGCTTTAGGTCAGTATGGTACTCGTGGAGTCTCACGACTTACTGGCCCACCTGGCCCACCGGGTCCACCTGGACCTCCTGGACGTACAGGTAAATAGGACACAACATGCTCTGCTGCAGCGTTATCAAAGAGACCATCCTTAATGATTCTGCTGGATTTGTTTGACACCACCTGAGAATGACCGCCTTCTGCTCCTGCAGTGTCTTCTTGTAATATTCTTCCAGTTGTATCACTGACTGTTTTAAAAAATGTTTTCATTAGGAGATTCGAGACAAGGACCCCCAGGACCACCTGGGCCTCCAGGTCAGCCAGGCAAGTATTTCAGCTCATCAAATATACAGTTTCAAATAAGGATACAGTGGCGAGTAGATCAAGTGTGGTTTATTTTTTTGTATTTTGTGAAGCTCATCCATTCTTCAAATGAAACTTTAATCATAATTTTTTGCTTTTTAGGTTATGGAATACCAGGACCTAAAGGGGAGAAAGGAGACTCAGGCTTTGCATCCTCCTCTGGTATGATCCAAAATCTGAACGTGTGCCCAGTGTTGATATGGTTTACACATGTAAGCAGCAGTAACAGGAAACTGTACATGACTCGGTGATGCCACTGATTCAACACTGTTGTTCTTACAGGAGCATTTTACACTGGACCACCAGGACCACCTGGGCCTCCTGGGCCTAAAGGATCAACAGGTGATCAGATTTTGTAAAGTTGTCTAACCTCTTTTGCCTCATTTAAACCAACCTCCCCTCCTATAGTTCTATTAGCACTTTATCATCAGATCTCTATCAGTATATTTGGTGATTTTCTTTGTTTCATTTTTGTATATTGTGTTTAAATCATTTGCTTTTTCATTTTGTATTTTTTTATGCTTTATTTAAGTTTTGTGACCATTAAATAACAGTGCAAATAGTTGTGAGCCTCCCTGTCAACAAACCTTTCCAGTATCAATAAATGTGACTACGCATTTGTGTCTCTGGTGAAACAGGAGAGCCAGGTATGCCTGGCAGCCCAGGAAGACCAGGAAGCTCTGAGAGAGGTCAGGCCTTTTTCAAACAAAAATTGTAAATAATCAAATTGCATTTATATTAAAGAGCCATAGTATGATTCATTAATGCACAGTGTTATATACTGACACTGTATATTTATTTTTTCCTTACAGTACCAACTTACACTGGAGGAAACGGGATCCCTGGACCACCAGGTCCACCAGGGCCTCCTGGACATCCAGGACTGCCAGGAGTCAAAGGTAACTCTAACATCACACTGAATGTGATGACACTGACTGCGTGAATGCTGTCTGTGTTTTACTGAGTTTCAGAGTAAATACCGTATTCACCTGATAATGGTTTTGTTGGGGTTTTTTTGTTGTTTTTTTTTTATCATTTCTAAGGGGACACCGGAGCTCCTGGTATTCCTGGCTCTTCACGAGGTAGAGAAAACCATAATTACTGTCCTAACTACTCTTTACAATAGCTCACAGTGGCTTTAAAGTTTGACACCACATATCTTCTTGAGGGTTTTTACTATGTTTTTTTTCCTCAGGCTCCATCTCTGTCACCTCAGGACCTCCTGGTCCCCCAGGTCCTCCTGGCCCTCCAGGCATGCCAGGCTCCTTTGCTTCCTCTAGTGAGATGCAGCAGTACATCACTGACTATCTAAGTAAGAGTTTTTTTCTGAAGCAAGGTCACAAGGTCACAAGGTCACAGGCAGTCATGGGGACAGAACAGAGTATTCACATGTTTGATTGGTTCCATGCAGGTAGAAGCAGACAGGCTGGTATCCCTGGACCTCCAGGTCCACCTGGGCCTCCAGGAAGGCCTGGGACCTTCTCAGGCTCTATAGAGGACATCTCTGCTCGTATCATTGCATACCTGCAAAGTAAGCCTGTGTTTTTCCTCAGAATTTATGTTACTAAATGATAGTGTGAGGGGGCTTATCATTAGAATGGAGCCACCTTTAACTGTATTATGCAATTGCAGGGTCAGGCTCAAGCCTTGGCATTGGTGTTCAGGGTCCTCCAGGACCACCTGGTCCTCCTGGACCTGCCTCTGGATTCCAGTCAGTCAATGATCTCATTGTCCTGCTTCAGCGTAAGTGCAACATATATTCTGAGCCAAATGGTATCAGATAAATCTGACATCTACATATTACTCTTCAACATCATCTCATCTGACTGCAAAGACAAAAACCCTTAAGGACTTTTTCAGTGGGTGCAGCAGGCTAAACTATCTCTGCTGTGATCTGACTAGGAGACGATGTGAGGAGATATTTGTCAGGATCTCAAGCAACTCAAGGAACTCAAGGACCACAAGGACCACCAGGACCACCAGGCCCGCCAGGTCCACCAGGGACATCAGGGACATCAGGGACATCAGGAGGATTTTCGGGCAGTTATACTGTAGAGGAGATAGCCACATATGTCTTCAACATCATGAATAGTAAGCACAGTTTGCATTAACAGAAAATAACTCTGGACCCGGTGCCTGGGCTTAATCAAACAATCAAAATGCGTTTGTCATTTTCAGGAAGAGGGATTGCCAGAGGTCCCCCTGGGCCACCCGGTCCTCCTGGACCTCCTGGCTCTGGCTTCAGTACAGCTGCCATTGACTATTCTGCACTGATGAGAAGTAAGATCATTTTATTAGGTCTGCCAGACTAACAGATACTGATGTTATTTCACCTGTGGAGTGAAGATAAACTGTATACAGACTGAACTGGATTTTAATCCACTCATCTTGTTGTTTTGCTCTTTAATTAAACAAAGCTAATCAGCGTTGTCTTTCATTGCTCTCTGAGAACAGTGAAAATTAACCAACTCACTCACTCACTCACTCACCATCTTCATGCTGTCCTCATCCACTTGCCCAGATTCAGAATTCCGCTCATGGATCAGCTCTTCTGTAGCACATGGCCCTCCTGGTCCTCCAGGTGTCCCAGGGCTACCTGGCCCTCCTGGCCCTCAGGGGCCTCCAGGAGTCTCCACTTCCTCTGCGTTTGGGGCGGAAGGTCGTGGCTACAGCTTGGAGGATATTCAGCGTTACTTGCAGGGTGAGTCTGACAGACAGGGTGAACATAGTGTCTTGTATGAATGAAGGCTTGTGGACTGTCTTCAGAGGTAATTTACTGTAGCAGGACTGTAACATTTACAAATAACCCAAAATCATTCAAAGTCATCATTCAAATCAAAGTTTATCCGCATTTTTATTGAACACATCTACCCATAAATTCAATTTCCAATTTTTATCAAAGAAATCTTTTTGTTTTAGAAAAATATACTCTACAGAAATGGCTTCAGGTCAAATTCCTCACATGAATATAGTAAAATGAGAGGCAATTTCTCCTAATCCCGCCCCCAACAGTGATGTCACAGTGCACTGACACTCCCTTGAGTACTTCTACGTCACTGTGAGGCAAGAAGTCAAATAACTGAACATCAACTAAAACATGATTTTCAGAGGGTGTTAAGTACTTCTTTAATGCAGTTCATCAGCCCTGGAGTAGAGCCTACCTTCATGTAGCTGAACATTCACCTAGAGAGGTGTTAATGAAACCCAGTGGTAATTTTGATGGTTGTTTGTCCACTCCTGATTTTTTACGGTCTGCCATCCACTCCCTTTAACATAGTAGTATTGCACAAGGTTTCCTCATCATGCTCTGCATGTGACAATAACTTTGAACTGAATCTCTCTCAGGTTCTGGGTTCAGAGGTCTTCCTGGCCCTCCTGGTCCTCCAGGTCCACAGGGACCACAGGGTCCCCCAGGAACTTACACTAGATCAGTTTCCTACAGTGGAAACTTCCCTCGGGACAGCATCCGTGCTGAAGTTCAGGATTATCTGACCAGTAAGCTCCTAACATCTCACATAGACAAGACATGTGACCACTTCACAAACCTGCTTTTACTGTGTTGTTGCATGAATCCCATGCTCAGTGTGTACACGTGTGTAAAACTTAAGACGGAAACATCATTCCTAACAGCACAAATGAGTCCAGGTACCACAGATGAACTTTTATTTTTAAGGTGACAGTGTTCGTCGCATCATCGTGGGACTTCCAGGGCCTCCAGGACCGAGGGGTCAGAAAGGAGAACGTGGAGAGCCGGGTTACATCCAGAGCTACTCACATGGCCAGGGCCAGAGCCAGAGCCAGAGTCAGAGCCGCTCTCAGGGTGACTCCCGCTACGGCTCTGAGCGTAGAGAGATCGACGTCAGCAAGCTCACTGAGACACTGGACTACAGCAACGTTGCCTTGAAAGTTACAGACTACATCAAGAGTGAGTCAATTGCAGCTGTTAAACATACAGATTTTCTGTATGTGCCTTTATTATGTTTATTACTATTAGGATTAGGATCTCAATACTTCTTCCACCTCTGGCCAACAATGATGAAAGTACTGTTTTCTAACAACCCTCCCACAGATCAAGGCCTGCTGCAGGAGTACCTGGTTGAGGGTCCTTTGACGACGAACGTAAGAGCGATTCAAGGCCCCCCTGGTCCACCTGGCCCTCCTGGACCACCTGGTTACACCCGTGTCATCGCGTCCTACGGCAATGTCACAGCTGACCTCATGGAGTTCTTCAGAAGTGAGAATATAGAGTCATGATTTTCCACATACTGTATCAGGTTGAATCTTACAGCAATGGAAAACGATCAAGACTTATGTAAGTGTAGCTGGAAAATGTTGCCTCATCACGACAGAATCTGTGCTTTTGCTCTTGCGCAGCCTATGGCACCATCCCCGGGCCTCCAGGAAGCCCTGGACCGAAGGGAGAAAGAGGGTACCCAGGACCCAGAGGAGACAAGGGTACATTTAAACAGTGCTGGCTTTTCAGAGTTATGTTTTAGTGGAGTGACTGAAACATGCAAGGGACTGAGAGTTTTTGTGTCTGTCCAGGTGATCCTGGACGCCCAGGTTTACCAGGACTACCAGGGTCATACACTGTCCAAATTCCACACAGATTGCAGAAGCGGGACACAGGTAAGCTCATTAAAATGTGTCATCAAACCACATAAAAACTATTCAGTGTAACAGGCATGTGACTCATCACTTCACTGTTTCATCAGCTGCAAGCAATAAAGTGGCTGGTCGTCGTCAGAAGCATCGCCGTCAGGCCAGCGGTGGCTAAAGGGCTAACATACTACTGGATCATGTCAGATTTCATTTCAATTTTATGCTTTTTTTTTAGGTGTTCAACTGTAGCAGTGCAAATAGTCAAAAGAGTGCTCCTTATTGTTGCCATCTGTAGAAACGTCAGAGGACAATTTGACAGAATAAAAGCGGCCATAAAATGCATCAGTCTCTTTTCAAACGGCTTCAGCAGAGATGTGGCTTTAGCTGCTGGTCAGTGTTTTTTTTGACACAGACTTTATATTTTTGACGTGTGGGTGTATGATGTTTACTTTGCTTGGCTAGTAGCTTGCATTCAGGGGGCTGCTTTTTTTTAAGAGTGCATCTATTTTTTAGCAATATTACTGATATTTTAACTGCACTTTGCATCTTATTCTATTGCTTGTGTGACTTGAGCGTCTGGTGTACGTTTTATTGTATGTTTTTTGTCTTTTGAGGATTATATTGTATTGAGAACTATATAAGTGTTAAATGTTGTATCAAGCTAAAAGACAATATTTTCTTAGTATCAACATAAGTCAAGCCAACCTCCAGGCTTTAAGACCCCTGGCAGTTATCAATTCATCCCATACGAATACAAAACAATTCCCTTTTTTAAATTTATAAAGCAATGCATCGTTATGAGAAGCTGAGACAGTCCCAGTCAGTGAGGGCCAATTGCGCAACATGGGTGGGGTTGGGTTTGGGGGTATGGCTGGTTTAGGTCAATATACTTGAAAGGTTTGTTTAAAAAAACAAAAAACAAAAAAAGAACCACATTGTTCACATGGTTGAGAGACAGGACCTCATCATCACTTAGAAATGACTGACTGGGTTGTATATTTTTGTATAAGAGCGCACTGACATTGATATATTTTCTTTGTGTGTTGGAAAGATTAAATTATAAAATGTTCCCAGATTCTGTTTTACATGATAGAACTTATTGACATTTGATCAATATATTTGAAAGACACACAAATAAATCTATTTTTGGACTTGTGAGTCTTGATATTTGTATGACCTAATTGATCTCAAAGGTGTTTCAGGACAGTTAAAATGTCAAATAAACAGTTAATATTTTATTTACAACAAAAGAAAATGTCCATTTTTAGAGACACTTTAAATACATTTGATCTGACGTCAAAAATGCATATACTAAGAATATCCTATGTGGTAGAATGACAAGTCAATGACAATTAAAATGCTGTAACTTAACAAAATAAAAAAATATTTGAAATCTATGGGGCATATGGTGTAATTCACAAGACAGTCTCCAACAACCCCAATAAAAATCCAGCATTCATGACAAAACACGAGTCAATTCTGATGTCAGCATACAGAAATTATAACATGCACTGATGATATGCAGTGGCAAAATAAACTCATCAGGTATCTTTATCTTCAAATAGGTCTCTTTTTGTGAACCATCAATACTTTGCTCGTAAAATACAGCGAAGGACGTCTCCTCACACATCGGAATTCATACAGTTATAGATACAGCATTTTATCTTTCATAGAACACTGGTCTCAACCAGAGCATAAAGAGTGATTACAGCATCAATATATCAGGAATACGTGTTTAGAAAACTATATGTGGTCATAAAATACTAAGGGAATATTTGAAAAACAAGGTAAGATTAAAAAAAAAAAAAAAAAGCAGGCAAAAATGTTCAAACAGTTCAGTCAGTTTGGAGTCTGAATAGGCTTGGGTGAGACAAAGGTGACTCGTTGTGAAAAATACATTGACAGTTTACAACTGCATATTTTTTTCTTTAGTTCATGTGGCAAAACAGTGCAAATCAATAGCTTTACATTCCTTTAGTATCCATTTGTGATCGTACTTCTCAACACTGCTCAAAATAACTCCCAGAAGGTAAAGTGATTTATTTTCTAAATCAAAAAAAAAAAAAAAGGATTTCATCATTCTTCAGGAAGAAACAGGTCACCTCTGTGTTTAACTGAACAGGGGAATGTGTGTTTGAGAGTACAGCACTGAAATGAAGTTGTGTGTTAAAGCAATCGTTATATTCTTGTTCATTCATCTCTCAAGACTGTAAAATCGTCATGGTAAGCATAGGATCTGATTAAACGTCATATGTAGGTACAGACATGTAACATTTCACTCGTTTACAACACAGTACATTCCTTTTCATTGTAACTTACAGCCTTATGATCCCAACATGGTGCTATTTTTGACTCTCATGGCAACAACAGACACTACATACGTAAGACTACACAGCCATAACACAGCCCACTGACTCACCGGCACATCTCCCTTTGAACCAGCTCTACCTTCCATGCAGTGAAACAAGACCTCAGAGTTGGCTTGATCACCAGCTTAAGTGAAACGATGAAAATAATCCGTCTACATCTTGTGACTATGGGTGGAAATGATAACCGGTTACTTAAGTGCAACACATTCAGGGGGCACTGTATTTACTGCAAGCTGTAGAAAACACAGGGAAGTGCCTCAATGCAGAAGAAAAGAATATATGAGGCACTGGAGATCATTCAAACAGTAGCAGGCTGTGCTTACAGTAATCTGATAAGCATGATTGGCCTTAGCTATCAACTGCAGACTTTTAAATTTTTGATCATGCTCAAAAAAGTGCATATTTTCCACTGGACAATTTCTCAACGAGCTGAGAAAAACTGATTAAGTGTGTGTGTGTAGGCACGTTATTCTCACTAAAGGTGGAATCAGAGCAGTGAAGACATTTTCATGTTTATCAGTAACGGTCAGAGAAATGACGTCGTTCCACCAGGAAGCGTCTGTGAACGCCGCCGAGTTTGACAGGAGTCTGTTTTACAGCACAGACAGACGTGAGGCTATAAACCAGAATTGTGCAGGTTTGGGATGGGGTAAAATTTGGATACTCGACTCTGGGTGGTGGGGTTAAGGCATTCAGATTCACCGCTCATCTTGAAGAAGACTTCCTGCTCCTGAAGCTTCCGTGTAAACTCCTCCTCTAACGCCTGCAGGGGGCAGCAGATACAAACAACTGAGTCAGACGCCTCAATGGTCAAATGACAAAAAAAAATCTGAGCTGCAGGAGCTTGATGCTGAATACAGTTGGAGTGCAGTGCAGAGACAGTAAGACAAAAAAGCTTAAATGAATCATATTAAATCTACCTTTTTCCTGGGTCTGAGCTTCTCCCTCCACTCCTTTATCTCTTGGCTGTGCTCCTCATCCAGCTCCTTCAGCTTTTGGGTCTCATGTTCAATCAGAAGGTGGCATTTCTCATTCTGAAAGACAAAAAGGAAAGCAAATGAGTGTAAACACAGGATTCATGCGCTGGATTAATGATTAACACCCCATCTACTCTAGCTCCTTAATCTGCACTGGAATATACCTTTGTCTCTTTGATTTTATTTATTTTTCATTTTTTAAATCAGCTTTTCTTATTTACAGTATAATCTAGCTATTAAATCTTATTCTCTGAGACACGTAAACACACAAAAAATGTGTGGGTGTGTGTGTGAGTTATAGCCCCACCTGTAGCTGCTGCAGCTCCCTGATGTTTGAGTCACACTGCAGCTGTAGATCTCTCATCTGGTTCTCGTGTTTCTGGTGTTGATGAAGCCTCTCGTTCTTCTGCCTCTTTTCCTCCTGAGAAGCAAACTGGACCACCCGGACAAAATACAACAGACAAGAGTTAATGGCATTTCCCTCAAATTCATCATACTGCAGTGAAGTATGTAGTGATCTATCTTTTTGGCAGAAAGGTCGCATTTTGAAAAGTGGTCTGCTCGTGCTACAGGCAGCACTAGCACATGGAATGACAGAGTGGTGATTATGCAGAAGGACAAGTGAGGGACCTGGCCATGGAGCGGTCCATTTCAAACATGGACACTTCAAAACTGTCAGGCACTGACCTATTTTTTTACCATCTACTTCTTATTGCCTCTAAGGTTTTGCGCTGGTTTTATCTAAACAAAACTAAAGTGAAACAACGGTTTGACGATGACGGAGCCAGGGAAGCTTGTGAAATGGTGACTGGAAAGTTACCGGTCTGAGATCCAGACGTGTTGGAATAATTAAGAGTACTGTGTTTGTATTGGGCAGATCCTCGTATGACTCTATGCCAGAGTGACATAGTGTTGCTAAAAAAAGGACCATGCATGTTCAGTCACTTTTGGCAGAAGTGACAAGCAGAAATTGTGAAACGACAGCAGCAGGCATCCACGCTCTGTGTCTGTACCTGTTTAATTCGTTCTCTCTCCTGCTCTGGGGTGACAGCTGCTGTGGCAGTGATGCGGAGGCTCTTCTTGAACATGGCCATGCGGGTCTTGGCCTCGCTGCGCTGGATCTTGGGCAGACGAACCCTCTCTTGAGTCTGTTTATTCTTCATCTCCTCTATCAGCCGCTGGTTGTAGCGCTGCATCTGCTCCATCTCCTATGGAACACACACACGCACACAATTTTGAGTTCAGCATGGTTTTGTTTAATAAAGCCAAAGACTTCTCCATGCATTTTTCTCTCTGAGCTCTTACTTTCTCATGTCTCTTCAGCAGCTGGTGTCTTTGCAGGAAGTACTGGTCTTTCAACTGCTGCTTCAGCTGCTGGTGCTTCTCCTGCAGGTGGCGCTCCTCTAACTCCCACATGGCTGCCTCTCGAGCTGCAAAACACACATGTGCAGACACACAAAAACATTGCGCAAGGCGACCTAAGTATGAGTTATCAGACATGCACATGCATGTAGCTGGTGAAGAAAACAAAGACAGGCAACACTGCCAGTTAGTTAGACAAGCTGTAACATGTCTTTCAGTTCATCTGTACTGTCATGTCTGCATGTCAAAGTCTGTATTTACACATTATTGGCGAGAAAAGAAGGTGTTGCTGACATACACTACTTTAGTAGTTGGGAGTGAATGCAGTCCAAGACTGGACTGAAAACAGAAACCTGCTGATGTGATGCCTTGAGTTGAGGAAATCAGAACCAGAAGTGTCACCATGTTTCTCACCAGCACATGAATGCACCACAACAGCATGCTTCAAATCAATTGATGCTTTCACCAGTGTGATATTCATTGTGAACGGTTTCATGTCTCAAGCAAGTTTCAAGTCTCTACAGTCTGGTTTTCACATCATACTAAAATAAAGAGAAATTCGTACTTTAACCAGTAAATGTAAAAAAAAAAACCCAAAACTGCAGTGCTTTAAAAAGCAGCTGTAAGCTGTAACGTTAAGTGGTGTCGTAAAAGAAGTTCCTTCTCCAGCTCCTACCTCTCATCAGCTGCTGCTTGTGGTTGAGGCAGTCTCTCTCAATAGTGGCGATCTCTAGTTTATGCTGCTGGATGATTTTCTTCAGAGCTCCATCCAGGTCTTGCTGCTGCTTCTGCAGAAACTCCTGCTCCTGAGGAGCCAGAGAAAAGTAGAGTAGTGAGAAACAGCCAGAGGAAGCCATGGGGATCACAGAGGGACAGCCAAGAGCAGAGACAGAAAGCAGAATAAAATGTCACAATGCCTGAAATAAAATTACATAATCTAGTCAAGTCATTCACAGTCAAGTTCAGCACAACACATAGCACTAAAAAAAGTCACATCATCAACTGGAATCAGCAGAGGAGACACTCAGAGATCATGGATGGCAACGATCCACAATGGAGGTGAAGAGAGAAAGAAAGAGAAGTTAACAGTTCAGTAAAGATTCAGATTCACAGTTTTATGTAAGACAACATCTACATTGACATTGACATTGTCCAGAGCCCAGTCTACATTATGTGCAAATGACTAACAATCTTCTTTTCTATCTTTACATATAATTTAAAAAGACGTAATGATCTATTCTTTAGATTTCTAATACTTTGCTGGTGGTAAATTGTAGGTTATGTGCTGCTATTACTTCACTATGATTAGGTGTAACTGATCATTTAATCATGCAGAATCAGTAGAAAACCTAGGTGACATTATTATTGCACTACTCCAAAATAAGGTGGTTAAAATGTGATACCTTTTATATACAGTCTGTGATGATACCATAACCAAATTAGTTCAGTCTATCTTTGGACCATGGCTGACAGAGACAAGCACTGTACATGTTTACTCCTAGACTTAATCTAGTTTGATGCAAATATAAATACAACCATGTAAAATACACAGACTAGATGTAGAACATTTGTGGATTGGTGGAGGAAAAAATACTGAGCAGGAGAAGAAGAGAGAACCACTGCACAAACACAGTGATGACAACACTCAAAAAACAAACAAACAAAAAAACACCGTCCATGCTTACATGTGTCATTTTTATAATAAAACTCAACCATCACAAACTACCCTGTCACTTAACTTTACACACATCTAAGTATGGGCCATGGACGGAGAGAAACAGGGCGGGAGTGGGGTAGGGGGGACTTACATCCTGCATCTGAGCGTTGAAGAGTGCGCATGAGGACAACTGAAAAGACTGTATCATAACCTGGGCCACTGCCTGCGGAGGAGAGCACACAGCGCACTCACCCTGATCAGGGACAGACAGCACACAGCAGGCTGAGGATCTCTCACACACACACAAACAGCTGCACACACACACTGATTCTTCCTAAGTTATGTAAGTGATGGCCCTTTTCCACTGGGAATATTGGTGAGTTTAAGGCGCACAGCACAGCTCTGCATAAATGTTAGGAGGAAGTCAGTTAATGAGCTTTCTGTACTCTTCTCATTATTCTTCATTACACTTCGGTTTAATTCAGCTTGCAAAAGAGCAGTTTTGTTACTTCTCATGCAACTGGTACACGCAGTGTTAAGGTTAAGTAACCTTAAATAAGGCCTTTGTCCACATGACTTGCATTTAATTCATAAAAGATGTAAAGGAAAACAAAGTTTGGAAAAGGCTTTCAGTGCAGATGTCTACAGAGGAAACAAAAGCTGTGTCTGGAATCGCTCCCTTGTTCTTTAATTCACTGTTTCAGACATGATAAGCACTCAAGGGTACTCTGTCGTGAGTAGCAAATTGAGAGCACTTATGAATCATCATCGTCTTCTGCATTACCACTGACAAGTGTAACTGTGGCTGTAATTTCCGTGTAAGTAATCTCAGGGGCAAAGGATTGCACTGGTGGATGTTTAGTAAACAGTAGTATATATGCTATGGATAATGCAACAAGTATTTTCATGATCAGTTATTGTGCTGATTATTGCCTCAATAAATTGATTCAATCCTTTGGTCTATAAAATGTCAGAAATCAGTGAAAAATGCTCATCATAATTAATAATCAGTGAATTTATATTACCTTTACTTAAAATATAACAACAATGAACTGATTGCTAATTGCAACTGTTTCAGCCCTGAATTTTATATTGTGATATTTACATACACTCAGTGGCCACTGAATTAGGTACACCATTATCTATTGAAATGCAGAGCAACAACCTCATTATAAATACTACTACATCGTTCGAAATGTGTTAAATAGTTAAAGGCGTTGCTGTAGATTATATTGAGAGGTTTCACTACTGTTTTTGCCCTCCCTATTTATGCACTAGGAACACACTCTAAATATAATCCAGTACATCATCACCACTATGACTTATGACCTCAATCATAAACGTATAGCAGAATTAACAAATCTGTGACAGTGTCAACAAAACACTTGTGTTGCATTAAACCGTACACGTGTACCTAATAAATGGGACACTGAGTGTATATCATAATGTAATACATTATGTGGAAATTAAACTGAGAAATGACCCAGAAACAAAATAACCTGACAGGAGTGAATTAAGTACACAACAGATCAAGCTACTTCATCACACTGCCATAAAGCAGATCTGCTCATTGATTGGCATCTTTTCCCATAATGGCTTAATACCACCATGTATCTTAAAGGGAAAGCCAATGCAGTGTAAAAGGTATGGCTGAAAAACTTCTATAGTTCCAAGACTTATATGTACTGTCTACACTCAACTAACAGGTCGGAAAGATATTACAGTGCACCAGTTGGAAAATAAGGAGCAATTACAGACACAGCTATTCTTTGTGTTTGTGTGAATATGAATACCTTAGATGAGTGAATAAGGATATGGTGAGAGAGGAAAAAGAAGAGAGAAAGTAACCTCTTACTCTTTCACAGAGTAAGAGACAGCAATTGATGGTTTACCTCTGCAGTCTTAAGGAGCGATAGGTCCTCCTTTAAGCGTTTCATGAGCTCTTTTCTCATGTGTTTGGGTGACTGTCCAACTTCCTGTTTGACCTACAGTGTGTATGCAGAAACTGGTAGATGCTGCATATTCTGAAAATCTAACAAAGCTGGCTAACAAGAGTAGAAGACATGCACGGCCCACTTTAAGAGGAGAGATACTGCATCCGGCCACCAACTGATTTAAAGACAGCATGCTGAAATCCCACGGCCTGTGTGCTTCTTTGAAGTAGTCAGTCAGAAT
The DNA here is from genome assembly GCF_017976425.1 of Toxotes jaculatrix. Lineage (NCBI taxonomy): Eukaryota > Metazoa > Chordata > Actinopteri > Toxotidae > Toxotes > Toxotes jaculatrix. The sequence continues at coordinate 9,929,233 of NC_054404.1, read as the reverse complement.
TTTGATTAGAAGTTTTACAGAGCATGTCAGAACTGTCAGTTTGAACTGCACGAGTTAGAGTCCCGTCAAGAGAAAGTCAAAATAAACATTTGACAGCTATGTGCCAGAAGATGTTAGTCTCAAAAACAGCTCCCCTTGTATTACTTGGCGTTTGATTAGGCTCCCCAGCCATCATGATCGTTATTATGACTCTTGAAATTAAGAAAAAAAACAAAAAAAAACAGAGTAACTGAGCTGGAATCATCTGGTAACAACGACCTTCTGAATGTTTAACAGTCCTGACTTGTGGACTGCTCCCAAGCTCTAAATTTATAACTGAATACTGATAAGACTAAATATTACGCATAAAAATACTTCAAATCTCCCAACTTATTCGAGACTAATGCTGCAACTAGCAATTATTGTCATTATCAGTTAATCTGTAAATGAATTCCCTGATTAATCAATTAATTCTTTGGCTGTAGAAAAAAAAGACAAATGCCATCCCAATTTCCTAAAGCTCAAGGTGACATCTTCAGATTGTGTATTTTGTCCGATCAACAGTCTAAAACCCAAAGTTAGTCAGTTTACTTTCACATAAGACAAAGAAATGCAGCAAATTCTTAAGTGTGAGAAGCTGCACCAATGTGACGTTTGAATGAACTGATTATCAAAATGCTTGTTGATTAATTCATCGATTAATTGTTGCAGCTCTATTAGAGACTATTCCATATCAGTTACTCTGATGCAAGGCTTTGATTACCCCCCCCCCCCCCACCCACCAAAATGAGCCCAACACCACTTGGAAAAATCTTCAAGAATTGACCAAAGCCACCTCACACACTCATACAAGAGACATGGTTAGTTAAAATACACAGTCACAGTACATTTTGGATAAAGCGTACAACATTGCAAAAATATAAAGTAGAGAAAAAATACACATTTATCAGTAGGCAATAGCTTAAATTATTGTGGCTAAACAACAAAATAGATGATGTCTGAAGCGACCACTTAAAGCCAACCTTCGATGAAAACATATTTTTCAGAACACTGAAAATATTCTCTAAGTGGCCCAGAAAGCAAACTGCGAGCAGCACAACCACCACCACCAAGGCATCATAATGCACACTAGATGCCAAAAGGCGCTACTGGCATAAAAAGCTGCATAAAGCGAAGCACACCAAAACATCCCACAAAGCATTTAAGGCTGCCAAACAAGGAAAGGGGCAGAACAGGCTAATAAAGACCTAGTATGTACGTATAACAAGCCCAGCACACCATCGTGATAAGGTTTAAAGCTTAGCCTGAGACTGAACTTTTATTAAATAGTTCTCAAAAAATAACAAATAGACTCTGTGGCACAGTATCGCTACAGAGTCTATCCAGAAGCCTGAGGGCAGATGAATAATGGATACAACAACATGGAGCTTGCAGCATCTAGGAGAAAGATAGCACAGTCTGTCTGGTGCCATCATTTGCACACATACTGTGCCAGGTAGAACAGCAAGGCACACCACTCCCGTAGGATTAATGTGACACAGCCAAATAAGCCACCGGCTAAGTTGTTAAACACATGCACCATCAAACAGCTCGTATCTATGACATGCAAATGCTTAACGACCCCAAGCACCTCCCCCAGTTAAGCTAATCAGCCCACTAAAGGCACTTCCATGCAGAAACAGTCATGCACAAGCATACCTCTTTCTTGCGGTTCTTCAGCATGTTTTGGAACTTTGAGAGCTCCTTGTCTTGATCCGCTTTGATGCGTTTGGCTTCATCTCGAAGCCGGCTGGTGTGATCCTGTTCCAGTCGCTCAATGGTCTGCTTCTGCTTCTTCTCAAGATTTTCCACTTCTTGGTCATATTGACGCTTCTTAGCCTGCACAGACAGAATCAACAGTGGCATCAGCTTGACAAGATGTTTGTAATTTCACAAGATTAATATAGATCGACACCCGAATGTTTGTTTCAGGACTTTATTGCTTAGGAATGAGGGGAAAGCTAACTGGAAAAGCTGAGGTGTAAGATAGTATGATTGACTCAAATTAAAGTTTCTAATATAGTTACCATCACTGATTAAACTACTGTGCTTCACAGGAGAAATACTAAAAGAGTAAATGATGAGTGATAGAGACAGACCAAGTGTTAGCTTCATTTAAATCACTCTGTTTTTAGATCAACTAAAAAAAGCAGCTCGTTTCTTAGGAAATGACTAAAAAAAAAAACCTTCCACTGTGGTGTCAATACACTGACTCACAGCAGTTTCCTGTTCAAAGCGCCGGTAGATCTGCTCTCTCTGCTGCTGCAGCTTGTTGCTCAGCTGCTGCTGGGCCCTTTGCTCCTCTTTCTGCAGGAGGCGCAGCTCTCTCAACTCCTGCCGCCTGAGGAAGTCACCAAAAGTTCAGTCAAGTAGCCACCATGTTTACTCAATTCAAATTTAATTTAATTTTAGTAACTGGCCACTCAAACCTTTACTTTTGCAATTCTTCTTCTTCTTCTTCTTTTTCTTCTTATTATTATTATTTCATGGTTGCATTTAAGTTTGTTTTTTTTCCTAATTTGTAACAAAAGATTCATTACAATATTTGTGCCCCATTCATATTGAAGAGGAAAATGAATGGCCTGTAAACATGTTAACTGTTTGCATTACAGATATTAAGGTGAGGAACTTCACTGCAGATAGTCAGGCAGCACATACATAAACAGTCAGAACAGCATGCCTTGTGTCTTTAAAAGGCAACATGGGAGATGACAGTAACATAATGCAGCATTCATCACCGGAGATAACCCATCTGGCATTTGTAAAAAGCAGTGGGAGTTGTGAAATGAACAAGAACTATTTAAGGCGGGCATGTTAAATAGGTCGTGTCCCATATTTAGACCAACAGTATGGCAAGCAGATTGGATACAGACGTACCTCAGGAACCTCATCTCCTCACTCTTGGTGTCGTTATCTGTCACTATCTTCGATGTCGTCACGCTGACCTCCACACCATCCACCATAAACTTACGTGTCTTCTTCAGAGTCTTCTTCTGCCGTTTTGATTCCTACAAATGAAACAGGGAAGTTGTGGAGGCCGAAATTCTGAAAATAGTTTTGACAATTTAACAACTGAGGTTGTAAGTAAGGCACAGCCTATGTTACCTGCAAAGAAATAGAGCCCCCTTCTTTGCTCTTAGACAGGAAGCTAGAGATGGACAGATTGAGGTCAAGGCTGCTGCTATCAGCAGCAGAGCTGCTTCCAGAGTCAGAGTCCTTCTCCACATCTGGCTTGATCACAGCAGGGCTTCCTTGCTCCGTCTTGGTTTCAGAATCTGTTTCACTCTCCGGGACAGAGACGGCATCTTGGGAAGTGATCTCATCAGCACGCGTAGCTTTCTCCTCATCTTGCTGTGTAGGGACGTCTTTAGATGGCACCACATGTTCTGAATCCTCAGAGGTGTCTTTGACTTCATCACTGACTCCATTAATGGATTCAGTTGGTGCCTGTTTCTCTGGTTCAGCCTCCTCTCTGGTCTGATTCTCTTGTTTGGGCTGCTCAGGCTCCTCAGGCTCCTCAGGGGCCTCATCCTCAGGCTTTTCCTCTGGCTGACTTTCTATGGTCTCCTTCTCTAACAAAACATCAGTAGAGGACTCATCCACACTTGACTTTGTGTCTGTATCTCCATTTATGTTTGTGTCTATTACACTTGATTCTACTTTCTCTGTGTCTACATCTACATCTGTGCCATTAGCTGTGCCATCTATTCTGTCCTCTGTCACTTTGTGCTGAGGAATCTCGTCACTCGGTTCTTTGCTTTCTTCTTCTGCCTGTGCTACTTCCCCTGATATAGTTTCTGGTTCCCCTGGTGTATCCTCAGGTTGCTCCTGTGATTCCCTGGATTCTTGTGTACCTGCTTCTTTTTCTTCCTCCTCTTTCACATCCTCAGGCTGTGCTTCTTCTTCTGTTACTTCAGTAGGTTCTTCCTCTGTTTTCTCTTCTTGAGTCTCCTTCTGTTCCTCCTCTGTTTCGTGACCATCTGTGACAAGTTCTTGGGTATCTACAGGTTCTTCTGGCTGTGATACTACAGGCTCAGCAGGAATCTCTTCACCTTGGCCATCTTCTGGTTTAGCCTCTGTAGGATCTTGTGAGACAAAGTCCTTGGCGGGATCTACTGTCCCAGACGCCAGGTCTTCATTACTGGCATCAGACACCTCGTTGAGTTTCTCCTCCTCAGTCTTGTCTACCTCACTTGTTCCAAGTCCTTCATCAGAGAGCTTATCACTGGTCCGGTCCTCAACAGCTTCCACCTCCGTCTTTTCTGTAACAGATTCCAGCATGGAGGGAGTTGGTGGGACTTTGTCATCCTCTGAGCTGGCCACACTGGCATCTGATGGTGCTCGCTTGTGCCCAGGAGCAGCCTGAGTCAAGAGTTAGAAATATATGAAAATCACAATATGCCAAAAGTGAATGATAGAAAAGATCACAGCACTATCTTTCACAAATATATCAACGATGACTGTTCATACTGAGCTCATACATCATTTGAAAAAAAATAAATAAAATAATAGTGCCCAAATATATTTGGGTGCTATTATGCTTGTTACTGTATATACATACACCAATTAAAGTACATACCAGAGGTGTATCAGGGTCTTCTTCCTCCTCCTCCTCTTTGCTGTCCTCGATCTCCTCTGTGACTTCAGCTTTGGCCTCAGCTATGAGCTCTCTGAGAGGTTTGCTATCAGTTACACTGGTGACAAAGGGATGCTACATAGATGGAGAGTGACACAAGGCATTAAAATAAATTAGAAATCTCAGTCCTTCGCCAGCTGTCAGGTTATAAGCACAGATGGGAAACAGAAAATGACATCCTTTGAAATATGACACATTCAGATTCTTTACATAAGTGCGTATGCATTCTTTGGGTTTTACTCTAGGCTGTGTAGGTGGTTGCGTACTGAGAGATAACAGTAGGGTGTGAATGGAGTAAGGCAGCTCACCTGTAGAAGCTGTACTGCGCTCCACCTATTGTCCACATTCTTATCAAGTGCTTTCCGCAGAAAGTCATTGAATTCTGGTGACCTTTGAAGAATAAATAAAAAAGAATCAGTTTGTTGGCTACGTAACAAAGTTTTGTCCCTGGGCCCTGCTTTGTGGAACCGCAGTACTACCATTCTTTCCCCTGTGGCCATTCAGTTAAGCATTAACAATTCACCACGCTTTCACACATTAAACAGTCAACATATCCCTAACTCCAGTCCGGAAACATTCCAGTGCCACCTCTCTAGTTATCACCAGCGCACCATCTCACCAGCGAGAGGGATGCATGAGTGTGGGCGGCTCGGACTTGGCTATTTTCAGCAGCACTCTCATGGGATTCATCTCGTGGTTGGGTGGCTCAATCTGCGCCAGCTCTATCAGGGTTACCCCGAGGGACCAGATATCGGCCTTGTAGTCGTATGGACGGTCCTTTGACGTTTCGCACATTACCACCTCTGGGGCCATCCTGCAAAACGAGAAGTCAGTGGGTTTGTAATTAGCATTAAGGAAATTTTGAGCAGCAAGTGAATGTGTGCTTTCAGACATGTTGTTTTAGGGTCAATTCTCTTGACTTTTCAAGAGAAAAAACCCCCAAAACAATAAAATAGCATGTTTGTCAATTTGGTCTGGAATTAGGAAGCCTATTCCGTATTTAAGGCTGAGGTCGTCCAACAATCAAGTGCATCAAAATTGCTTGATGATGTTTTGTTATTATGTCACATTGCATGACAGCTTTCGTGACACTGCATAGAATAATCGTTACCCCAAACTGTGGACATTTATCTGATGGACAGGGGTGAATGCCCTGTTGTATCCAGGCTACATGACTCACCAATACGGAGTGCCGATGAAAGAATCTCTTCTCTGTAACGTCTTGGTATTTTTAGCAGACACCCCAAAGTCAGCTGAAAGCAGAAATAAATTATGATTCTTTTCATCAGAGAATCAAACTAAACTGAATAATGACACTACGAATCCACTGGAATAGAAGATATAGAATAACATTTAGCATATTTCTACGAGAGCAAAACGATAGGCAGAAATCTTTCTAAACCAACCCGCTTTCAGATTTCAAATATGGACCCCATAAATTGTCAGAAAAGCCTCAATCTCCCTTCCATAATGCTCTTAGAGACCATCATCACTGCCAGCACTTCTGTTACCTGTGCAACTATTTCAGCCTGCTCTCTGCCTTTTCTCGCATCAGTTACAGTACGTACACATTAGAGGGAAAGAGAGATCTATCATTAAGTCCCTGGTGACTGCTTGATAATTATTGTTTGCCAGGCTCCATCATGACCCTCTGCCTACAGAACATGAATCATCAGGGAGCCAGTAGCTATGGATGCAACAGCAGTAACATGAATACTTTTACTTCTTGAATATTATGTAACCAATTCAGCGTATCACCAACTCCAAAACATAAGTGGTGTATAAAAAAAATACAGATCTCTCCTTTGGGGCAACAGAAAACGCATCACTTCATTTTGTAACCTTTTCAAGCATGACGTCACATGAATAACTCTTTCCACTTTTACTGAATGTAAACACAGTGCTGTGCACTTGTCACCATTTTCCCCAAAGTCACTTAGCTCAGCTGGTTGCCACAGCACTGATGGCAAAGGGATCCACAACTGACTTTACTAATTAGCTTTTAAAGCCTATTAGTGTTGGCCCTGCAGCAGGATTCAGAGTGGTCACCAAGGACATAGATTTGAGAGAGAAATCACCAATGAATCATCTATTGTTCTGTGTAGTATTCTAAAGTAAGTATCTTAACGTGCGCTTAGCTGGAACATGAGTGATCTTTCCTTGCTGAATAATCCTTCGCACTTAGTGAAATAGTACGATGGCAAATGCAGCAGCAAAAGATGAGAGATTTTTACCCAGTTTCACATCTCCATCCAAGGAAAGGAGAACGTTCCCGGCTTTCAAGTCTCTGTGGATGATCTTGTTCTCATGGAGGTAAGACAAGGCCTCCAAAGTCTGCTTACACACCACACGGATCTGAGGCTCTGTCAGGGGCCTCTCCAGTTCTGTGGATAAACATGTACACAGATTATTCATAAGTCACATGTTTTCTACATCATATGTTGTTATTGTAGTTAACTGTGAGGCACTTCTACAAACACAGGCTGGACCATTTGGGTGTATTAATATGTGTGTGAAATGTGATGGCAGAATGGTATCCCATAGCAACTGGAGGAAAAAACTCCACCCTTACAGCAGCCAGCATGTATGACTGGACAAATCTGGGGGAAGATATTTGTTTTAGGTGCGTCAGACCACAGAGCAGAATCTATATCCAACAGTGCAGTGAATTAATTGGTAAGCTCTTTGTCATGGTACTTCACACTCAAGAAAAAAGTTGAGAGGTGTTTCTTCAAGCTTCAAAATAAGAGAGAGAAACTACAGGCATCAGAAGTGGGCTAACCACTCCTTGAAATCTGAGCTACAATAATTACACAGTTGGAATGGCCTCTCCAACTGGGGAGAGGGAAAAAAATCCCACAGAGGCTTCTGGGTGGAATAAAGAGAGTTGGCACTCGAGGATGGAGCAAAGAAAAAGCTCCAGAACTTTTCAGTGTTTTACTGTTTCCTTCAATGAATGAGGGACTTACCCAGCATGATGGCATCCACTGCGCCACCTGCACAAAACTCAATCAGAATCTGCAATGATAAAACAAAACAAAGAGAAACAATAAGTAACATGTACTGTGATGTGATGAAGCCCTAGTTTCACTATTCTCAAAGCAAATCATGTGCTGAAAGGCAGAACTGTTATCCAAAGGAGGAAAACAACACAACCTTTACAGGACAGACGTCAACATCCCTGTTCTATGTTATTGATTACATTGTGGAGTCATTCCAAGAAGCCAATCAATCACCAAAACATCCATACTGATCATCCTTTATATGCACATCAGAGCATATTTATATTCGTGGATAATCTTTATGCTTCTTGGATCGAAACATCAGTAGAGGTTCTAGGTGCAACTGGGAGACATTGACAGGCATCCTCTCCTTCTGATGTCTAATAGAGTGTAAATGCTTTGTGTGTCTACATATGACTCACATCCAGGATATTTCATCACACTTTCTGATGAAAAATCTGTTCCTCATTTAGGTAAACATTACAGTGTCTTTAGAAGACACACTCTCCTTCAAGTCAACATGTCATATACAGTACAGACAATTTCATTCTTGGAGTATGGACACTTTAATTCCTGTCTCATACTGTGTCTAAACCACATTATTTGTATTAAAGGAACATGTGAGGGGAAATATTCAGAGGAAGTAAGCCAGTGATCCCCTCCTACATTTGTCAAATGTAGAGTGAAAATTTATACAATATACCATTTAAAACTAAAGGTTTAGACTTGAGCGTGTGATAAAATACACAGGAGGGGTGCACACAGTACAGATACTGTGACATGCTTAAACCAGGTGACCTGTTGTATAATTATACAAAGACTATGGATTTATCAGCTCTCAAAGCACATTTGGGTTGACTATATGAAGCCACGGTGCATTTGCTGAACATAACACTGATCCCTAATACTGTTATAGAGATGTAAAACTGCCCAGCTCCTGGGTTGTAATAGCTGGTGTAATGTATCCGACCACCACTTCATCTATATTGGCTTTTCCAGCACGTTACTTGGCAGCTCATAGTATCAGATGATAGAAAAAAATCAATCAAAGCTACAACTGAGCACCACCCACTATTCAGGGACTCAAACAAAGAGGAGAAACCAAGTGGCTGTTCCCGTTCTGTATAACAGTTCATTGTGCCATGGGAATCTTGATTGTAATTTACATTCTTGTGACTCTGACAGGTGATACAAGTTGGCACAAATTCAACTTGGCTAGTCAAAATTTCAGGTTAAACTGAACATCGTGCACCTAAAAATAAAGCCTCTCTTTTTTAGCAAAATGTTTTCCGTGATTAATCTTTAATAGGAAAAAGGACCATATTACACATTAACACATCGCCCAGCACATGCAAAGCAGGGGCAGTTACACATTCATCATGCTGCTTAAAGATGGGGGCCGGAGGGACAACCTGCATGCAGCGCTGAATTATTCACAGGCACTTTCTCCAGCCACCAAAACCACTCCATTATCTTCCCATAGATGTGGCCAGTCCACAAGGGACGGTCACATGACACCACCTGCCAGGACATAATTGCACTGGGGCCTCTTAGTGCACACAGAGTGGGGATCTACTGACCATGTATTAAAACTGCACCGTGACTTAACTCTCTGCTCACTGTAAAATAGCTTGATAAGGAAGCAGAGACAGGACTCTTTTTAAAATGGGTTCAGAGAATTTGTTCTATTGTCAAGGTAAAGAAACTATTATCAGTGCTCATGATTTGTGGGAGGGCAAGAATAAGATTTTAAAAAATGGGGGTATTCAGCTGGAAGTCATGGGCTCCAATTGTTATCAGAAAATTACTTACTTAACCTACAATGTAGAAGCATACTGCCTCACTTATAAACACAATCCGTTATTTAAAATGAGATAATGTATAAACATGTATTTTTATCTTAGAATATGACGTGTGAAATCTGGGAGGTCAGGCAATCCTGCAGTAGGGCACGCAGTCCTAGCGTCGTACTCGCCTCTAACTGTGTCACATGATGAGTTTTAATCTCTTCAGTTGTAGGCGACAGGGAAAAAAGCAGACTATTATCCTTTAATCGATGACATAAGAGTTCTTTAAGAAACAGCATAACAAACAGTGGCTTGTGATGAATGTGCTTGTCTCCATGTGTGACTAGTGCACTGCCTCTGTGTCTCCTTGGCTTCAAATCAACAGCAACACACAAGAAAAAAACACAGCTCTCTCAGTCAGGCACTTGCTTACCCAAAGTTTGCCTTCAAAATAAAAGGCATCCAGCAGTTTGACGATGTAATGGTGGTTGCAAGAGGCCAGAATGTCAATCTCTACCATGTAATCCTCCAATTCATCCTCCGTCTTTGTGTCAATAACCTTGGCAGCAGCGAGGGTCCCATTCTGCTTGTTCTGGGCCTAAAAGCAACATTGACAACGACAAAAACAGGAAATTATAGAGAACTGTATATTATACTTATGACACAAAATGTATAAACTATTAAAGGAAACAGAACAAAGAAGGGGGCTGTATCAAATGAATAAGTTGTTCACTATACATTGTTTATGATACTGCTGGTACTGAAAGGTAGCTATTGTAGAAAAACATCCTTCAACATTAACAATTTTACTTAAGACAAAAGCCATTTTGGAGCTGGAGCAATAAACAGTGAAACACTTTATGGATTGTGTAGCTGAAAGCAATTACAAAGAGGATCACAGCTTTATAAATACACTTCACAGGCTCTTTATGACAACATGTTGCTATACATTGAAAAGGAAAATTACTGTGGGGGGAAAAAAAACACAGAACCAATGTGATGTCAAAATATTTACAATACACCCCATCATCTTGTGGCCTTCTCTAACAAAAACTCATCTTGTGAAACTTGCTCACTTCCTCCTCTTCCTTTTCTACCCTCTGTTCCTTTATGTCCTTTCACTTTGATACACCTGCTGTAAGATAAAATGTGAAGTCGCAGAGGCAGTTTTGTTTTTTGATTGTGTATTGATTTTGATTGTACCAAATAAATCTATGAGCTAATAGGTTTCTGATTAGAGATTAGATGTGTATCTACATTGGTAACACTTGCCTCAAAATCTTCATTTCAGATTAGGCTGCACTCAAAAGACTAACATGTTAAATTTCCACAAGCCCTGTCAAACAAGTAGCTGAGAAGTTATTTTAAGTCCAGCTTTGGATTTAATGTTTATGGATACAGACACAATCTCAGGGAGTTAAGGAAAAAGAAATGGGAGGGAGTGTTAGGAGCAACTGCTGCAGAGCATGTCAGACCCTATATTTACACAGTTCTGACCTGACACACACCCCGTCTCTTTCCCTTTGTGCTGGCTGACGCCTGTCTTGCACAGCCCATCACTGATACATGTGCAGATTCAGTTTTAACTTCCTTATGGAGAAAAAAGTGATAATCTGTATGTTATGACATGATATTTTACACTTTTCTAAACTCTATACACTGGTCTGTTTTGAAGAATGAAAGAGTTTGTGGATGCCATAATAATATTTAAATGAGACGCATAACCATTTGTTATATATAAATAGCCAAAGTAATCCTGCATGTTGTTAAATAATCTTTTAAGACTAACAAATGATTGAGATGTGTTTGATGGTTTCTCTCATATTATAACATAGGCACAACAGTATAACTATGTGAACTGGCTGGCTTTGTAAACATAATTAAGTAAACAGTTTGTGTTAGATACAAACAAATGTCACTGACAGCCCTATTTGTACTGAAAAGGAGTGGTACATTTTGAGATGAAAGTGTACGTGGCATCAGGCTTTTCACTCTCTTTAACAGCTGATTTGCACTTCGCTAGCAATCTTTGTCACCCCACCCAAATGAGGCAACCATCAAAAACCTGTGAAATAACTGATGACATGCGTAGTCTGTGTTGATAGTAATGTGACCTGATGAAGGCAACTCCTCCCCACCATTCCATGTGTGGGAACCAGGAGTCAGTACATTGGAAGGTGTATTTTTATCAGTAACTTTGGTCTGAGAAGGAAGGAAAGTCAAATGAAGATTTCTCTGTCATAAGCTGTATTACTTGACCACAAGAGATCCAGGAAGGAACAACGTAGGCCTCACACAGAGAGAAAGCTGTTCAGCAGGGACCAGTGCAATCAAAGAGTCTCGAACTGATGAAGAGATGAAGCTTCCTGTGAAACTAACTTCCACCAAACTGCTAGATCTACATTTCTCATCTGTTAGTTGTCTGTTAAATTTGTATGATAAACTTCAATCCTTTCTTGAAAGTTTTTCAAAGAAGTTGGTTTAAAATTATGTTCAAAAAGGACAAGAAAAAAGCCTGTTTGTCCTTTCACTCAGAGACAAATATGGGTATAGGAACAGAGCTGAATGTTTCTCATACAGCTGAACATTTCACAACGTAATAGCTGCCAAAAACAAATTTACACAAAGATAACCTGCAGAGTAACATCAGTTAGCAGAGATTAAAGGTGGGGGACACAAAACCATGCATACTTTGCAATCCTACACTGCAAAACAACAGCCCCAGATGGAGAAAATAACCCCTCTCTAGAGATCCGACTTACTCAACAAAAAAATGAATCTTAAGAGCTTCACAAAGGTAGCGTTTGTTCTGAGGCCATTTCATTAAACTGGATTATTCTGTTCTGGTGTTATGGGTTTTGTGTCCACATAATGTATAATGTACGGTATGTGCTAGTGAAACAAAGAGACCATCAACCTGAAGTTGTTTGGGGTGTTGGGGGTGGTGTAAAAAATGATTCCTGATTAATCATGATTATATTATGGACGATTATGAGTCGATCATTAAATTTTGAAAGATCGAATTTTGGTTTTTTTTGGTAATACACTGCAGTGACTCTCCAGTTACTGGTTGTCATATAGGATTTAACCGCAAGGCGGCGCTGTAGACTAACAGTCATAACAAAACACCCTGTAACAGAGCCAGCGAGCAAGCTTACTATGATAGCGAGAGGCATGTGAAATGGACGAAGAAAACACCATTAACCGGCAACCAAGGGGGGAGTTGTAGGTTTCATCAGTGAGGATCACTTCCGCGTTCAAAAAGCTGCAGCTCCTCGGCTGCCGCTGGGGGCTGGCTCCAGAAGTTAGCAATTCTCCATTTACCCCCATGTTAAAATAGCCAACTTTACAGCCTAAAAAAACATATTTATAGCCTGGTATATTCTTTGTTTTTGGTCTCTATTGATAGATTCCACCTCCGTGAACACTGGGGGGCAGTTAGCTCTTTGCTAAATCATCAGCCGGGCTAGGCGGCTGTTGACAGGGGCTGCAGTGTCCGTGTTTGTTTGCCAATGTTCGGATAGGTTTTTGTGACAATATAGCTTGTAGTGTAGACTGTACTGACCGACCGTCGAAGGACTCTGTGTTGCAGTTTTTTAGGTAAGTAAATTTCTCACTTTTTCTCACTTTCATTTTACCTGGATGTTTGCAGTAATTAGCATGTATTAGCATATTTTGCCGCTGGCTTAACTTGACTTAATTGCCGATTTATGGTCGCTGCTGATACAGAGAGATGACCGGAGCAGCTAATGTTAGGAACGATGTTGCGGTGTGTTCCGTGCTCTCAGGGTCCGTTTATTGCGGGAATACTAGACTACAATTTTATTTCGTCTTATTTTTCTGTTTAAAAAGTCCGACATTGCATGGACAGAGTAGCTCCGTCTGTAAGCGGCTGCTGTTGTTTGTATGATGCTGTTACTGTACGTGGATAGTGGATGAAGGCAGCGGTGAAAGCCGGTAAATATTAAATATTGCTCCGAGCTAAGTGGGCTGACACCGGCTGACCCGTAGAGTAACCACCTATCCGCCAAATATGGAAAGTACACTCCCACTAAAATCCAATGGCTCAGCTCAAATGCCCATGGTTAGGTCACAAAAGGGACTCCCGGAAACCAATGGGTAACGTCAAGGGGGCTACGTCCATGTCTGATACATCTATGCCGGCAACCAATCAATCCATGCAGCTCCATCTGGGCTAAAAGCGAACGTGTGGGTGCATTTTGGTTTTCATGGCAGGAGTTCTAAACACGTCGACAGGACGTACGTTGTCTGCAAACTTTGCCGCACTAAGCTAAAGTACTGTGGGAATGCTAGCAACATGAGGGCTCCAGGTTCGAACCACGGTTTGAACTCTTCTGCGCGGAGTTTGCATGTTCTCCCTGTGTCTGCGTGGGTTTTTTTCCCGGTACTCCGGCCTTCCCCCCATAATCCCCAAAACATGCACATTAGGGTAACTGGCTACTTTATGCTGCCCATAAGTGAGTGTGTGGTTATCTGTCTTTGCGTGTCGGCCCTGCGATTGACTGGCGACCACTCCAGGGTGTACCCCGCCTCTCGTAGTCAACTGGGATAGGCTCCAGCTCCCGGATCAAGTGGTATAGAAAACGGATGGATGGATGAGGGTTCACATGTTGCGCTTCCATCCAGAGGAGGCTGCGTGAGCTAAAGACAACCGCCTGAAGCCTGTCATTCCACCGAATCAACGTACTCTCCACGAGGTAACAGCAAAATTAGCCCCAGTGAAAACTACATCTAAAACGAGTTTTAAAAAATAATAATAATTTGGAAGTTACAGCTATACTACACGATACTGAAGGTGCTTTGAGATGTTTCTCAAGAGAAGTTGTGTAATTCAGCAGCTGACTGTTTTTTTTTAATGGTGCAATACGTTTATGGCGTATTTTGGGTTACTGTTGTCAAATGTAAACTCAATAATCGATTGGCAATCGATTCGAGACCTCCATAATCGTAATCGAATCAAATCAAATCAAATCAGGAAACTGGACCGATTAACCACCCCTACTACCTGTTAACCACTACATTAAATCTACATAAACACCTGCGCACCAGTCACAGTGTATGGTATTAACTTGCCCTTGTCTTTGTAAACAGAGCCCTTTTTCACTAATGGCCAGTCCTACATGTCTGGGAGTGACAGCTTTGTTTTTTAAGGGTTTATCTGTGTGTCCTTTCTCAGAGAAACCTTAAACAATCCAGTTTGGCATTTTTGAGGCCATGAGTATTTTGTGGAAGTGAACCACACCTTCACCAGCTTGACTGAGGCCAAGTGCAACTCAATGACATGGCAAAGTCATATTTATAATCTGAAAATATATCCTGCCTTAAAACTACAAAAAGCGGAAATGCCCCTGGCACAGTTACGTGGTGAGTTCTAGTTGTCATTAAACACAGACCTATGTTAGGTCTGTTTGCATTTCCTCAACAGGAAGATTTAGCTAAGTAGGCAGGGAGCAGTGAAGGTGCAGCTGAGTGAGGTGAGATAGCATGCATTTGAAACGAACATTTACATTACTGAGGGTCTACTGGCCTAGAGGATGTGGCCTGAACGGGGACTGCTACTGTCACTATTAACATTTTATCTTATCACCTGAATGCAACAACATGAAACACAATGGAAGCCAGAGTCTTAAGAAATGGCTTAGAAAAGCACCAAGGCGGATGTAATACATTACCTTGTACACTTTCCCAAAAGCTCCATCTCCCAGTTCCCCAATAATCTCCCAAATTTCCTCTGGGTTAACGTCTCTGTGTACATGTTCGTACTGCTTCTTCTTCTTGTCAGGCCCTAACTTGAATATCTTCCGAAAATTGAAGAAAGACATATTTCTCTGATGTGAACTACGGCGCCGTGGATGCGGTCTCTTCGGTTATTTCCGCCACGAAAATTTAGCGGTCCCTCCCGACGCGGAGCTCAAATGACGGCCGAAATAACAGCATTCATGCGTTAAATGAAGGCGGACAGGCTGGTGTTGTAGCCATTCAGCTACGATAATGTCAATTATAACTTCCCTCGACGGCAGTTCTTCACAATCACATCATAGCTAGCGCTGGTCACAGGACGCTGGTCGGGGAGGTGAGGGATACAGAGAAGAGTTCGCTAGCGTTTCCGTTTTAAACGACTGCTATTAAAGGGGACAGCAAATACCGCCGTTATTAACACACAGCACACGACATTTTCATCAGTAACCGTTACCGAGAAAAAAATGGACAGTCAAAAGGTCTAATGCTTCGCTTGCCTGTTCACACAAAGTTAGCGGATCGGCGTCAAGTTAACTGACGTAGCTATTTGGACTTCCGTTGGAAATTTTCCAAATAAAACAGTTATTATATTATTATAATAATGAAAGGACGTATTTGGGTGACCTTTTAAGACGCTAAAATTAGCAAAGAGAAAAATACTAACCTATTTCATCGAAACAAAGACAATGTGGTATTTGCTGCATTTTGTGCTATTTTGTCGGAGTACCAACGGAGAAATGTTGCGGGCTTTATAACGGCCGAGAGTAACCGTTATGTTATATCGTTTTGCATTTTGTTTCACTGAATGAAAACTCAGTTCCATGCCATGTGTCATTATTATATGATCCACGTGTATGAAGACAAAACAAACAAACAAGAGATAAGAGGTTTTTTACATCGGACAGTAAACATAGCTGTTTCCGCTGTCAGTTGGTCTATCAGCAGGGAACTTGATGCGGCTGCTTAACGGTATCTGTTTCCTGGATCGCCTGCTCAGCGGCTCAGCCCCTCGGCTCTACCACGCATGCTACTTGTCGTCATGAAGAGGAAAAATGGTTGAAGTTGTTTCACATTTTAACCCCATTTAGCCCCACATTGTGTTATAAGGAGTGAGATGGTGAAGGCTTACAGATCGGTTCAGCTAATTCACAGTGGTAGAATGTAACTAGGTACATTGACTCAATGTGCTGCGCTTAAGAACGAATTTGGTGTATTTGTACTCTACTTGAGTGTATTCTTTTCACGCCCCTTATACTAAGCTATACTTTACTTAAATTCAGACGTAAATTTTATAATTATTTACCCTATTACAACTGTTAGACACCTGTAATTACGAAGTACGTTATAGTTTAAGACTTTGCATACAAAACAAACGAAGAGCTTAAAAACATGATGCATGGTCATTTTGATGGGTATTTTTCACAAGTTTCTGAAATTTTGCAAACCAAACAGTAAAATGCACTTTGCGCATCACTGCATGAGTAATAGTAATGTAATGATGTAATACACATTACATTATTATTACACGAGGTGTTTTTCTGCTCTGAATACTTTCATCTTTAATACTTAAATACAGTAAAGTTCTCATTATGCAGAATCATCCCTTTCAGTGTGTTACAGCATATACTGTTGGATTATTTACAGTTTTACTGTATTAACATATAAGCATTATAGTGTTGTAGTTGGTCAAGCTGATTCTTAATTAATCAAAACTACTTTATATAGTTTTGTGTAGATAATTTCGCAACAAATGATCAGCCTTTATAAGCTGGTATTTAATATTTCCATTTTCTGTTGTGGAGTACAAGCATAAAGTGGCATGAAATACAAACAAAACAAAACACAAGTACCTCAGAATTGTACTTAAATACAGTACAGTTAAGTAAATGTACTTTGCTCCCCACAACTGCAGAGCACAGAACAAACCATAAAATGCACCACTTGCACACATTTTAAAATTAAGGAGAGGTCTTGAGTTCTAGCTTTGTGTTGTCAGCGCCTCCGTGTGGGAAGATGAACTAATTCTCTGGTTTCCTTCGCTCAGGCCTCCTCCACTAGGAGGGAGCAAAGTCATTTACCATACGCCTAAAAGACTTAGCTCCTTGTGAGTTTATGTGCCGTCGGAAATCCTAGTACTCCTTTGAAATTAGCCTCAAAGTGGACGGTATACAGGCTATGTTATGTGATACCCAGCTAAGTAAACAAAATATATGTTTCTGTGTGACTATCACGCATTTTCTTCTTGCGTGTTTAGACATACAAGCTGTTTTCTTCTGTTAAAAATAAAACATCTGTATACATTACTTGTTTTGTAGAGCTTGTTACGGGAAGTAGGAGGAACACTCGAAGGCAGCAATACTACTCAGTTTTCCATACAGTTTTTCAACATACAGGCTGCCCAAAATGTTCTACAAGCTCTCAGTGGCTTTCAGATTACGAGTTTGGTACAGTGTTACACATGAGAAACAACAAACAGGTCCCAAACAGTCTGACTTCACTTCTTTAAAGGTTCCCGTACAGCGTTGTCCAGAGCCGGGACCGCCCCGCACATATTGATTTGCACTGCCCCTTCTTTCCTTACTTTGCTGCGGCTGTCCAGCCCAGCCCCTCTGGAGGGAGGGAAAGACTGACTGAACGCCAGTTTTATTGCGTTGTCATGTTTCACAAGGAGTTCAGAAGCTCCCAGACCGCCTGACACCATCATTTTATGGATGCACCTAAAGCCTGAGTACTTACAGCCTGCACCCCCCGCCCCACCCGGCTTCTTCCAACTTTCTTTCTGTCCTTGGAGCCCTCACAAGGCAGTTCCCTCATGATTTTTGATACCCAGTATCGTTTTCATGGGTAAACATCTTTTTTTGAACTCTTCGTAGTTTTTCTTGGTGCAAATTCCATTTGGTCTGTCAAGATGCAGCTCCGTACGGTCCTTGACGTTAATGTTGTGGATGTGCAGAAGAGAAGGAATCCCTCCAAACACTATGTAAGTTGTGTCTTTATTCCGTGTTGCTGATGTCACGTTGTGCAAGTAGCTGTACAAGTTTACAAATATATGCTCCACATTGCATCCGTATTGAAATGATTGGTCCACTACTTGTGCATAGGTGGATGGCATTGTGTTTGTTTCTTGGCTTTAGTAATCCTCTGACCGTATTTTTTTTAGCGCCATCAACAGGTCAAAAGTTTACTTTGTTCAGTGTTTTGTTTTGTGTTGATTATGACCCAATACTTGGAAAATTAATAACATTTCCAGCAGCCTCAGCTGTTGTTTGTGTTTTGTGCTAATCGGCAAACATGATCATGCTAACATGCTGAACTAAGATGGTAAACAATGGGTAAACATTACACCTGCTAAACATCAACGTGTTAGCATAGCCATTGTGAGCATGTTAGTATTCTGATGTTAGCATTTAGCACAAAGTAGCCTGTGCTTAAGGACAGTTTCTCAGATAAAACAGATTAAACCTTTTCTCATTAAGAACAATGGAGCCAATCAGTGTCAAAAAGCTCTTTGACCACCTGTATGTCACAGTTTGACTCTCCTGAAGCCAAACTGTGACTTACAGTTTGGCTCTCCTAAAACCATTTCTTTGAGGTGCCACATTTCCGTTTGGGGTCATGTATTCCTGGCCACATTAGCTGGAAGAAGTCTGTGTATCAGTAACAGTTATTTATATAGCAAGGGTCATACTTATCTAATTTGCTGTTAGGAATGTACCATCCTAGTGTCTTAACACCCATATGAGAACCAGATGCGCGTTTTGCTTTGGCCATCCCCATGTAAACATCATCATCATCATCATCATCAGAGGTGATAGTAATGGACTGTGACATCTTGTATGTGACCAAAGCTGTGTAGACAGACAGGACTCACCACAGTAAGGTGGGTATTAATTCGACGTGTACCTGAACTGGGATATAATACTTCCTCCCCGGTCATCATATGGGACTCACATATGTGATCACATGGCCAGTAAGACAGATGACTGTAGACAGTTTCTTTCCATCCATTTGAGCAGGACTGTCTGTTTCAAGATGAGGTTGAAAAGTGATTAATTAAAGTCATGGTACCGTTGTTGCTCCAATTTGAGGAGTTTGTTGGTGCTGGTTTCTCAAAACCAGCATCCATTGTTCCTGAGATGTAGATCCTTCAAATCCACGTGCCATTGTGTAACATCTCTTTAGCTACATCTTTGTAGCTCACAGGGGAGCTTTTAATGACCAGTGCAAGGAAGATGTCTGCAGATTCATCAGCTTGAGGTCCAGTATCTTGGGGAGACAGCGACGGCAGTAGAGAAAGTCTCAGCAGAAAGAGAGCTGAAGCTTGAGATGTTGGCAGCACACAGATTTTGTTGACATGCATAGGAGTTGTTTTTGGTTAGTGGCTTTGTTTGACTGCCATCATCTCTCAGATCTTCTTGGAGGCGTATGGTTTTGTAGTCAATAAAATCTTTACAGAGATAAACAACCACAAGAAGAGCTCCCAACAGCAAAGCAGTGCCTGCTCTGATGATTCTTGCCTTTGAGTCTCTGCAGTGAAAAAATAAAACTTTTTAGGTGAATGAACTTATAGACATCATAAAGATCAAATTGTAGTTAATTTTACCACAACCATATAACAGAATTTCATGGTTATTGGTTATTTCAAATGCACTACAAAATGCAAATGAACAGACCTCTGTCGAAACAAAATACTTGACTGAGTTGAGTCGATTTTATACTGTTGAGGACTTAAGGTACTTTCTTGCTGGTTATTAGGCAACTATGGCTTGTTATTTGTTTCAGGTTAAAATTGTTAGAAAAGAAAAGCAAAGATTGTTGTCATGGTTAAAGGATACAAACACTGACCATTGGTAGAGCACAGGCATGCTGGGTTTTACAGTGTTATAATAACAATGTCACACTATTTCTGCCTTACTTGCTCCTGACAGACAACAGTTTTTATTTCCGTGGCCCTGGTCAGAAAGTCATAAACATAAGTTGTGTCTGTGAAGATTCTCAGTCATCCAGCTCATGGCATCTATGGTACTAATTCAAAGGCAACTGGACATACTGGCTTCTTTGGGTCTGATTGACTAGTGGGGGACTCCCAGGCATTTAACCTCTGTAGGGTCACTTGTGGGTCTTGAGTCCACTTGGCTGTCCTCTGAGATTCATAAAAGTCAAGCTAAGTCAAGAACTCTGCAAACAGCTAAACACCTGAGCAACAAAGATGGCTGGATCCTGGATCCCTCAGTGAGTTACTCTAAAGTAAATAAAAGGAATAATAAAATTATATTGAAGGCATTTTATCGTTCAGAATAGGATCCTGATGCATAAAGTGTCAGTTGGCAACCAGTCAAAGGCTGACATGTCATGGTCATGACAGTCATTAGAAAAAAATTATAGCATCTAGTTTGTTCAGTGAAACAACTGAACAGATGGGTTACTCATCACTCACTTTTGTTTGTATCACACAACTGACCTTTTTTCTATTAATTTTGTACCTATGTTTTTTTGTAATTTCCATAGTGTGAATGTTTTTGTGAGCACTGTGATGACGGTTGGTCTGTCCAGCTCTCTGGTCTTGTAAACTGTAAATATTTAAATTAGAATCCTCACATCACTTGCTGCAGAAACATTTTCAGTATCAGACTTTCTTACATCAGAAATCCCCCAAAAGTCAAAGCAGTCTCTATGCCAAGGTTCAGCATGCGCTGAACAAGCTACATGATTCAAATAGTAATGAGTCAAATAGATGTCAGAGGCAGTTCATCACTGGCTGCTGCGAGTAGGACAGGTTTAATGTGTTGGAAGAAAACAGTGTCAGGGGGAGTGAGAACCTTCAAAATATAGAAATTACTGTTTCAGTTGTGGTAACCTCAGTAGTTCCTGTATGCAGCAGCACAGCTCTTTGTTCTGTTCTGCTGGGCAGCCTGCTGGGTAAAGGCTCATCCCTGATGTCTCTGCTCACAGATTCCCCTGTGTCAGTAATCCCAGTATCTTCTGCCCCCAGGGCAGGACTCCATTTCAATTAACTGACCAACCAATCAATGATAAACCATAATCTTACTCACTCATTCACTCAGTTGCTCACAGCACCGTTCTGCATTTGACATATAATGTCACAGGCATGAACATTTTGCTATTGTTCAAAGTATATTAAATGATAATGCAGTTCCTATTGCTTCCATCATATTATAATTACCATTTGGTTACTTGTTGTTGTTTGCTTGTTGTCCAGCGTCTTTGAGCACCCGGAAAAGCACTATATAAATTTGATGTATTATTATTTATTATTATTATAATAATCTGTAGAGCAAAAAGTTGTACGGTAGTCATGTCCTCTAGCTAACCCCTGTTTGCTGTTCTGTGTTCTTAATCTCTGACCATTTGTTGTCTGTCTTGTTGACATATGGCAGGAATCTGGTCATTTGAGGTCACTTGCAAAAGCCATTAGGATACATTGTCGGGAGGCCATGAACATCTGTAGAAAATTTAGTTCCAGTCTTTCCAGTACCCATTGGGCTTTTTGAAACTTTGACCTGCTGGTGGCACTAGAGTGAAAAGTCAGGGGAATGAAGATATAAAATTCATCCTGAAGAAGACATTAACATGTGTGCTACGAACTCCAGTACCAGTGTCCATCTAATAGTTGTTTAGATATTTCACTGAAATCCAAAAATGTGAACCTCATGGTGGCACTTGACTTAATTGACTAGGGGATCATTTAAGTTGATAGGTTTCATCCTCTGGGGACCATGAAAGTTTAAAGCATAAAAAAAGTCTCATTTTTGATAAGCAGTCAACATATTAGCAATGTCATTGTGGACATGTTCGCATTCTAATGTTTAAGCATTTAGCACAAAGCATCACTGTGCCAAAGTGTAACCTCACAGAGCTGCTAGCATGGCTGAAGACTTGTTTGGGTGCGTAGTTTTGTCTTTGAGTTTGACGTGAGTAATCAGCTCCGATGAGCCACGAGACATGTCTCAGCAGTACTGCAAAAATCAATCAGTCCATCAGGTACAATTGGATTAATTAACCTGAGAGTTGGGATCAATTGCATCATCCATCTCCTGCTGAGGGAAGCTCCCAGAGGCCACTAAACACAGGGCACAGACTTTCCCTTGGGACGGAAACCGGAGGTGATGGTTGCCTGGGAAGTTCCCACAAGGGAAGAAGAGGAAAAAAATAAAATCTCATTATCTATGAGCTAAGCAACTGGAAATGCTCATCCGGTTTGAGAGAGGAAAGAAGCAACCCTTTGTCTTTTGTCCCTACTGTTCAAGTGTGACTTCCTCCCAGGGACTCGTGGCACTGGAGCTAAAGAGTGCCTGGCAACTAATCCTTGTTTACATACATTGCCAGGGGGAGAAATTTTCAAAAGAGATGAGGTTCAGTGGGTCCTCAGTTTGTGCTATTTGCTGCATGAACACCCTAACCCTTTAGCGTTTAGAGTAAAAACCCTGCCAGCTACACATGATCACTATTCACGGTAATTTAATGCAGATGAGCCCACACAAACTCATATGTGCATTTATCTGTGGTGATTATCTATGGTAATTGCAATGAGCTAATGAGGTGTCAGTAATGTTGCTTGCAACCATGAATTTCTGAAGATTTCCATAAATGTTACTAGCATATTACGCATTAAGTAACAGTGTGTTGATTTCAGGTTGTGTCCTTTTGCATATATTGTCATTTTCAAACGTAAACGTGGTTCGTGGTTCTTTTGGGATGTATCTTGACCTCACACACCCTCGCTTTGAGCCACGCTGTTTCCTAAATTCAGAGGGTTTGGTCATGCTGTCTGTATCTAATTAGCAAGCTGCTGGAGAACTTGTTCTGCCTCACTGCACTCTCTTTCTGTAATGAACTGTGTGCGGAATGAAGACTGCATTTCAAACTCGTAACTGATGTCCTTGCAGATTGCCACCATATGTGTAAATACTGATTTTGTAAACACTCTGCGCTATGCACTAAGATGGAAATGCATGAGGTGCAGCCATCTGTTTCCGAGCCTCGGGGCGTGCGCAATTGTTTGTGGGCCCTTTATTGTTGAGGCAAATAGAGAATTTATTTTGGGAAAACTTTTGGCAATTTTGTATATGACTGATGTCTGCCAAGGAAATTATATTCCCATTTCAGCTTCTGTATGGGTAAACACTTCTTCCCTGTCATTATTTCTGATGATAGAAGATTTTGTTGACATAATGGGAGCATCATTTATCAGACAGAGGACTCAGGTGGATGTTGTACAAGTACAATGCAGAGATGTAAAATGCAACTTTTCACTAAGAACAAATCATGTGAAATGACAGCGTCATAGCTCCTTGTTATTAAAGTTGCAGTATTAAAAGTGAATTCAGACATACTTTTTCTGGGGTATTTTTACCCACTCACATTCAGTCAGCTGCAGTCAAACCAAATTTACAATTCATTGTGTATAATTCTAATAAATGACAAAATACTTAAAATCTGTTGACCCTCCTGTTGACCCCTGATGGCTTTCCAATGTGTGACTGAAACAGACAAACTTAATGAGTTTATTTGACCCTTGGTGACCTTTTGAAGTTAAGTCAGGAGGGAATGCACTTTGTGTCATTAGGACTGGTCAAGTTAAGCGGTGCCGTGGTAGCTTTGACAAAATGACATTGTTCCTAATGGGCCTCTTTTGTTTGTGCTTCTCTCACTAGGTGTACCTCATCAACGTCACTTACTCGGACTCCACTTCCCATGTCATCTACAGGAGATACAGCAAATTCTTTGACCTACAGGTATATTACACTGGCAAAATAACAACACACTTTTAGGGCTTTAATTCACAGTTGCATAAGAAGGTACTTAAAAGAAATAAAGCTTTAAATTGTACATCAAGAATGGCCTTAAAATGTCTTCTTCATATTAAACTCTGTGAGGTCAGTTTGACCTTTTGGTCTTTCCCTTCAGCTGCTGGAAGGCAGCTTAGTGAAAGGTCTCATTTAAGACTTCTGGAGCCTGCTTGAAAATAGGGAAATGGGGGAAATCCAGTCAGCAGATGCAGGAAGAAAACATGAGCTCAGTCAGAAAGCAGAATACAGCATGGAATAAAGCTATGCTTTAGGAGTTTTTGAGGGTTCCAGTAGCCTGCAGTGAAATTTCTGCATTTCTAGCAGTGACTCAAGTTTGCATTTTAACCACGCAGGGCTGAACTGACTGCTCTATAGCTTATTTGTGAGAAAGATAATAAATTCAGACATCTAAGTGGACTTAACACAGTGAGTGGTTTAAAGCTAAATCAGTGCATACCTTATCAAGCATTTTCTTGTTAAAGACTGTCTCTGGCTCTTCTCTGATAACCTTCTCAGCCAGACTGCACTTAACAGTGCTGTGGCTCTGGTGGGCTGGCCGTGTTGAAGGCAGCAGAGGAAACCCTTTGTTCTCTGGTCTCTTGCTAATAGCCAGGAAAATTCTGCCCTGGTCTGTTTGATGGAAACAGAGCTTCTCTCCTGTCTCTGTAAACATTAGTCTTGTCCATAGATCCCTGCTGCCGGGGTGTGTTTGTCTGGCCACGGTAATCCGTGAGGAACAACAGTCTGCAGCTGTCTATACAAAATGGGTGGAGATAGTGTGTTTTATTTGTCCTCATATATTAACTTAGTGAAATAGGTGAAAGATTCAGTGTCTAGAGTGAAGCACACTTACAGTTGCTGACAGCCTATGAATAGTATTGGATTGGGCAGGTGTTTGAAAGCACTATCGCACTTCTTGATAACATAACATTTAAACAGGTGTTTAATAATATTTTTTCAATTCAGACAGTGAGATTTTCAGTAAGATTCCCACAGCAGGAGGATGTAGTTTAGGTAATGCAAGAACCAATCCCAGAATGCACTCAACGAAATAAGGAGGAGGAAGTTGTGGTCAGGAAAAGGTTGGGGGTTGGGATATTGGACAGTTTTGGAGCCTTGTATGTAAAAACTGAAAGAAAGATGCTTTCTGTTGGGAGTTACGATAAGACAGTTGTTAATCTGCTGTATGTCTCCGTATGCTTTCAAGAATGCTGAGCAATGACAGTACGTATTAAAATATTTGCCTTTTCTCTAGGCAGGAACAGCTTTTGTTTGTGTGTCTGCCAACTGACACCTACAGACTGTTTTCCAAACTCAGCACAGCTCCGTGTATTTGCAGCACAATTGCGTGTTTTATGTTCACTCTGGGCTGACAAATGTGACCATGATCTCATCTGATAACCATTAATTCAGAATGAAAAGCCAAGTAAGGTCACAAAACAAGAAACGCCTTTTGAGCAGTGGCTGATCATTCATTTCATGTTGTACACCAGTCAGCACTGTACAGCTGGTCATATAAAACTCCTCGTCAACAACAGGCAGCTTTGCTTTTTGTCTTTTAAAGATGAAGTAACCATTTTCGTTTCCAAATGGATGTCCAAAAGTGCACTCACTGCTAATGTCTCAAACCTCTCCAGTGCACTAAACATAACTCATAACTGCTCCACTGGGAAGCAATTATCATAAATTATCAGGATTCCTTCTCCTTTTTATCTGATTCCTTCTCTCTTTGTCTTTTATGCTGACTTGAAGTGAGGTGTGCTCTTTGTAATTCATGTGCAGAGTTAAGCACATTGATTTGGCTTAGAGACATTTGTTTTCATGCTGAATACTGCTGAGCCTGAATTCCACCAAACGCTGTTTCTGGTGTCAAAGGGAAGTGTCTCTGACCCGCACATGTTTGACGTGAGCAGAATTGGCCACTGTCTCAAACAGAGTTTACCGTCAGAGTTTACCCCCCCCAGCCCCCCCACACCCTTTAACCACAGCACACAGAGCACATGGGCCATAGCATTCCACAGGGGGATTGTGGAGTGTGCAAGCTGGCCTGGTTTCCTTTTGGACAGAAACGTCTCCAAAAATCCTGCAGTCGTCATTATTTTTGGATTGGGGAATTGGACCGAATTGGTCAGCTCTACCCTGCTCACATTATAATTTGTCTGGCATACATTCCTGATATAAGATGGGACTTTAAAAAGGTTATTTTTCTCAAAAAACTGTTGTTGAATATGGACTCCACTGCTGGAATATTAAGAAAGACAAACAAATGGCTGAGAATAGACTCAATTGAAAAATTATTAAGAAGAGTACTCCATCGATTTAGCATTGCACTCCCGCAGTATAACATTGTCAAACTGTTTTGAAAAAAAAAAAAAGTATGAATATGGCTGCCAACAGTTATTTTCATTATGAATTAATCTGATGATTATTTTCTCCTTGACCACTGACATTTGGTTCAGAGATTCGGGTGTGCTGTGCTAGAAGCAGCAAATGTAGTCTCAATCCGCTAGCGTCAACCAGAGATGAGCAGTGGACCCACAAAAGTCTGGAATCTCACGTCTTTCAAACTTGTGGCTGACTCAAGTGACATCACTTGAGGCTATTTATCAGTCTTTGCACAGCTTCCTGTGGAGCCACAGACAGCTTTATACAGCTGTTTTTTTTTGGTCATATTTATAGTAGATCTGTAAACAGACTCTGGTGTTTAAAATTGATGGAGTTTCCTTTCTTAATCAGTAAACTGATGATAGTCAGCTGAGCCCATGGGTTGTAGAGATAAACAGCCCAAAGACATGAACACTTTTCAGTGTTCCAACAATCCATCAGTACCAGAGGAGAGACAAAATGCGAGTTTATATTATTTGTTTTCTGATTATGATGACACCAGAGCTTTTGTAACAACATGCACGATAAAATGCGATTCACGCCAAGTAGATCAGAGACAGTTTCTGACCAAGAGGGCTGTTTCACCATAATCTCTCTGCAGTAAACAACTGTCAAGTAGATGTCAAAACACAACCCAGAGATAGAGTCAGATTGTTTTCCCACTCAAACATTCCTCCAGACTCCCCCTGTCTGAGATTCCTCTCCAAACCGTTTCTTTGTCTGTTGCACACTGCAGTGTCTCTTTGTCAGTTCGTCCCTCCCCACTCCTGTGAGTGCAGTTAAGTTTAAATGCTTCAGATGATTATCATTACAGTTTACAGAAGCTACTAGGGCTTCTTCTGTCGCTATAATTCATGTCCACAATGTCATAATGCCAAAATAGAGATGTGTTTGATGATTGAGCGTTTATTGCACTCTCCTCCTTGGGCATTTATTCACAGCACTGATTATAGTGTGTAGAAAAAGACAGGGAAACATGATTACATCATAGCACCTGTTGCTACATGTCCATTTTCCCAGTAGGAACAGTTGACTGACACCGCAGCTTAATACACTGAAACATCCTGTGCAGACTTTAGGAGAGCAGTATAGAGCAAATAAAGCATCTCTGGTTCCCGAAGCCCTCGGAATTGAAAGTGTATGAAATGTGAGAAATGTTTTCCCTCAGAGTTTGGCTCCAAGTTGTTGGGCCGTTGCCATAGAAATGGCTTTCACACCTGCCCTGTGGTGCTGTGAGTGTATCCAGGCAGGTCCCCGGGGGTGATGTCACCATCGCTGCTGGATGAGAAGCCTCTCCGTCAGCCGATGTGGTTTCTGAAGGTGTTGAGTGAACGTTCCCATCTTAGAGGGAGTAGCCTCCGTGTCCAACTGGGAGGCTGATAACATGATGAGTGTGCAGCTGAGTGTGTCAGACAAACAATACAGCCAATGTGCTGTTACAAAAACTGTGATTTTTGGAAATTACAGTCCTTGCTGCAAAATTTTATTATGGCCATGGTATTCTAAAGAAAAACAGTCTGGTTTGTTGATGTCTTGCTTTTCCAGTTTTAGCAACATAAACTCTGATCTTAGTGAGATCAGAAATCTTACCATTATATGTTTGTGTGCAGGTGTGGTTAACCAGAGCTTTTCTTTATACTCAGCCCTTTTTACTTTGCCCTGAAAACACAGTAATGCTGGCTGTTCAAAAGAAATCATGTCTCGTGAGCTGTCTATATGTCGGAGGAGGGGGGAATGCTGTGCCCTGAGAGAAATTTGGAGGTTTAGCAAAGGCAGCAAATGAGTGCAGAATAGAAAGAACCACAAGAAGAGAAACCAAACCACCTCTTACTGGAGTGTTCCTACAAACAACTCCTACAGGCCCAGACAGAGTGGATCCAACTTTACCCTCCAAGCTTGATTCTGTTTGTCCACCTGGTTCCTTTTTGGCTCAGTCAAGACCAGGACTTGTCTCCTGGTCACCTCCTCCCGGTTGAGTGCGCTCTAGCTTGACGCTCACAGTCTTTGCTGTTTAGCAGAGCACATCTGGAACAAGGAAAGGCAGAACGAATAAAGGCAGGGCTGCATCTGGAGTTTGAGTGTGCCGTTAATGTGGGATGCTCTGCGCGCATGTGTGTGCGTGTGTATGCTCTGTGTGTACGTGCAGTTATGGTATTGCCGTGATTTATTCAAAGAGGAAACTTGGAACTCTTGTTCGTGATTCAGCACAGGCACATACTTAAAACATTTGCATCAGCTCCCAGCAAAGCATGCTCATACATCATATAAAACACAGCACATGTTTCTTGTATAGACAGGACAGATACACATATATATGAGTAGACATGCTGAAATGGTTACAAACTGTTTTTTTATTGCATGAAGGAAATAGTTTTATGCTGTCATCATAAAATACTTGACACAGCATGCTTTAAATCTGTTTCCCCTGTCTATTTAGCCCTGTGCTGTATCTCTCAATAGGTCGATCCTGTAAATGGACACATGCATCAAACATCAAAGTGTTAATTATCTCCTCTGATGGCTTTTTAAGCTCCTTAAGTGGACCTTGCTTTTATTTTTTTATTTTTATTTTTTTCAGATAAGTGCGGGTGACGTAACCTTGCCTGCTCCCTCAGAGATCAAAGTGAAACCGTTGGCAGTTTCACGACAGTAGCTTTTCAGACAAGATGTAATTACACCCTGGGTTGAACTCATGTACTGTAACAAGGAGGTCAACTGTTCCTGGAGAGTTTTCAACCGCCCCCCCCCTCTTCTCAGATTCCTCCACTTTCAACTTTTAACTGATAAACTTGTGGTAGATAAAAGACAGCAGTTAGAAGAACAGTTAGAAGATAGTGATTGCCCATCATTTATATTGGCAGGCATCTTTTTTGCAATCAGAAAAGAATGTTTTTGCCTCTTGCTGCACAATTCATGTCTGTGTCTCTCTTTACGCCCTCCTTCATTTTTTCAGATGCGAATCCTCGACAAATTTCCGATTGAAGGAGGCCAGAAGGACCCCAAAAAGAGGATTATTCCTTTTTTGCCAGGTGATAAACACAGTGCACCACAGCATTCACAACACTCTATCATTGTCTCATCAATTTGAGATTTGTCCAAGAGAGAAAAAAAATGCCCTTCAGACATTTTCATGCACAGCTGATGTTTGTTAGTACTCCTACATCCTCCATAGCATGGCCTACCACGTTGCATTGTTTTATTAACTGCCATGCTCCATCCAGTCCAAATCAATTTATGGTCTGCCATGTCAGTAGGAGGTTAGCAGAGAGGGATTTGTCTAATCTGATAAAGTGGGCCAGAGCAGAGGAGAGCAGTGAAGAGATCCTTTGTTAGACAAGCTGTACAGCTCTAGTCTGGCCAGTTCTGTTCAAATTTTGGCACAACTTTACTGTTTGTGGTTTTTCATGCATTTAGACACTGATATTAGCAGTCAGCCTTCTAAGAGTTGTAAAGTGAGGATTAAAAGAGGGGAATAGTTTTATTACTGCTCTCAATAATTTATGGATTAAAAAAAACCTCTGAGGTTTTTCTGGTTTCATAATCAATCCTTTATCATTAAAAATTTGAAAAAAAAAAAAAGTATTATAATATATGCTACTTCTTATTTAGTGTGTCATGTCAAACAAAGGGAAACAGACTACAGATGAAAAGTTTACATCCCACCATCAGCACTGTCTGAATCCACATGACTGTGGAGAGATCATCCAGGACATGCTGGTGTTTTTATTGATGCATAGCAAATTTGTACAGTTGATTATTTGATGCTTTAATTGTTCTAATGTTTAATGTTTTTGGAGATGTGCTATATCTACAAATGGCCTTGCCCTGTTTTTCCTCAGGTAAAGTCTTGTTTCGCCGAAGTCACATCAGAGATGTAGCCGTCAAACGACTGAAACACCTGGATAATTACTGCAAGGTAAAACAAAGGCTGTGTGTATCTCATAATGTCCTCCGAACTGTACTTTTCTCACCAGTTTGAATCCATTATATCAGCACATTATAGCAACATACATTTCGTCTTGTGGGGCAGCAAATGAATTACTCTTCTTTTTGGTTTATGTGTGGTTGGAAGAGCACTTCATGTGCCTCACTGCTTTAGTCCCTGAACATTTGCTGAAGTATTTTCAGGGGCGAGCCTGAACATTTATCTCCTCCACCAGCCTCAACAGGAAAGCAACTGCTCTATCTGTGCTGGTCATTTCCTGTCACCAATGTAAATAGGCAGCCTATAAAGGAAACGAGGGAAATGGGGGCACACAGGGGTAAAACAGAATCCAAAGAATAAGAATGAATCAGCAGACTTAATCTGTGGCCGTGACTGCAGACGGCTACCTGACCCTCTTATATTCATTAGGTCAGAGAAGGGAATGTGGGGCAGGTGCGTTGCCAAGTGTGGCAGTAGTTTTCATTTAGAGGAACTAAACAAGATTTGCTGTGAAGGCAAGAAGCTTACAGACGACAAAACTAGATTTCTGTTTAATATTGTTTCAATAAATGTGTATTGAAGTGGGCTGAAGCATCTGATTTTAAATGTCTATGCAGCTGAGACAGGCAATTGTTATACTGTATCACCTTTGTGTGTTTTCCTTTGTTTTAACCTCACTCTTAGCTCAGAGCCTTCTTCCTTCCCCTCCACACCCTCCACATCTCCGCCTGGTCTTCTCATGCGTCTGGGTGTGCAATGACTAAGTGTTATAAACTGGTTACTCACTGCCATTCAAACCAAACAACAGCACTTTTAAAAAAAATACACATGCAACCTTTTGTTCGTTTTTTTTGGTGCAACCAGTAGCTTTCTGCCTCCCTTCTCTCCCACAGGCTCTGATGAAGCTTCCCTCCCACATTTCCCAAAGTGAGGAGGTCCTGAAGTTCTTTGAAACCAAATCAGAGGACCTCAACCCTCCTACAGAGTGAGTAACCATCAGTGTACTTTACATACTGTACAAATCATAGACTGAGCATTAGCATAATCTCTGTTATATGAACTGTTAAATACCAAATATTGCCCTCTGGTGGGTTGTAAACACAGGCTGCCGCAGCAGATCGTGTATGTGTATGTGGTGCAGCAGCTGGGACAGATGCTTTTCACCTGCGCTGACCAATCTTCATCCAGAGGCTTTGCTGTGTCTCAGAGATGATTGGTTGATGGTGGTTGAGAGGCACTGTGTTTTATTAATAATGATTTCTGGTATGTGACACCTGATCCCAGAACAAATGTGTAAAGGATCAGTGGTGTCATGAGAGTGCAGCTGAGTTCAAGAGTCAGAGCAGATGAGGCTCTCAGGCTGGTCATTTGTCATACTCAGTTCAATGTCAGAGATGGAGTAATTACAGACTGGCTGCTAAATTGCTCTTTGTTTAAATGCTGCTCCATCCTTTTGATTTATGTTCAGTTGAAATGTGTCTGTGATAGTATTTTTCTCACTAAGATATGAATTTAAATTTGTCAGATGTTGTTGCTGTGCTTCCCAACTCACTCGAGGAGAAAAATGTGGTGGAAGAACCTCTTGAGTGGTCTCTCCACAACCACCAGGACCACCACCTATAACCCCCAGTACCCATACATGCTAATCCCACTTCAAAGCGAGAGCCTCCCCCAGGCTTGTAGACAGTCCAGCGCAGCTTAAATTGAGATGTTGAGGTCTAAAAGCCATGCCACCCAAGCACTCAGTTCACTCTTGTGTGATCTGGACCATTTCAAAATGACTTTTTAAGGTGTTATTTTGTGTTTTAAGCTCTTATGAACACAGAAAAGGTAATGTTACGCTTTGTTAGAACAGATGAAGAAATATTTATTGTTAAATGTTTAATATAAACTGGGAAAATTACTGTTAACAGCCATGAAGTTGTATTTCTGCTGAAATAGAGAACTGTTTCAGCACATTTTGGGCAAAATTAGGAAGGATAATTTAAAAACAGAATAAAAAATAGGAGTTTTTCCTGCTCAGGTGATGATGACAAACTTTAACAAAGAATTTTGTTGAATACAAGCTGTAAACAAAAACAGTTAAAATTTTATCTAATCTGTCCAACATGTCTCTATTACAGTGATTAATTATGAGGCGGATCGCACAAAAGTGACATTTTCTCCCACATGAAAGATGATTCAGATCTGTTTTATTAGTGTCTCTGCCAGTAGTCAGTCACTATTAGCATCAACAGCCAGGCAATGTGTTTGCCAGGCTGAGACCTCATCTGCTACTGCCATCTAATGGACCACAGATGTTACTGCACAAATTTAAAACGCTCAAAAATAAATGGCTGTGATGTTGTTCCATCACAAGGGGGAGCCACGCAATAGGCAGGGAAAATGTTAGAATTTGCTTTTGACTTGGTGAATGAAAGATAGTATCATATTACACTAATATGAGGCAGAGGTTTTGTGTGTGTTACACAGAAAGGATGAAGACGTCTTGATTTACTTTTTTATATTGATAAAGAGATTACTACTGTTTTTCACAGGAAATACACTTTATAAAACTGCACTGCTGTGTAGCTATGTGGGAAATTAGGGAGGGGGTAGTGAAACATGTCTCCTCCTGTGATCCCACAAGTTGAAAAATCAGTATCGTGGGGCGTAGCTAAATATTTATCAGATCAGCTCAAAAGGTAGAAATATGTAATTTAAATACCATGTTGCAGTGAGTGGTTTTAAATCTTCTTGGGTGTTGAAGAGGTTGAATGCTGTTGGATAGTTCACAAAAAACCAGATACCATAACACGTAATAGAAACGTGTTTTTTATACTGTCACCTTACATCCTCGGGTCCTGATCAACACCTCAAATTACCTTTATATTATTTTTAATTTAGTATGAGTAGTGTTGAGTATGAATGTCTCTTGTTAGATAGAAAATCAGAACACTGCAGTGTTAGTGTTGACAGTTATGCAGATTTTGTGTTGTTTGCAACAAGGGAAGGTGATTTTGTTTACAACTTTGACATGAGTTGACTTTAAGGCGTTTTACTGAGATAATACATGCCATTAAAGCCAGCCCGTGTTTTTACTTGTTCACTAAAAAGTATCTTTTACTGCCCTATCTGCAATGTGACTTTGCTTTGTACTACATTTTTAGAGTGCTAATAAATAAGTTCAATTTATTAATCCCCACGGGCAAATTTGTCCTCTGCATTTGATCCATACTAACTATTTAGGAGCTGTGTGCAGCCACAGAACAGTGCCTGGAGACCATCTTCAGTTCTGAGGCTAGCAACTGGGTCAAGGGCAATGATAGGAGTGAATATCTGTCATCTCCGCTCCAAATAACATTTTACTTTTCATATATTCAAATCTCAAGTTAAACCAAATCGGCTCATTTTTATTTATCAGGTTTTATTTATCTGCATATATATACTTTTGACATGTTGATGGGCCTCTTCTCATGTTTTTCAGCCCTTAGATGCATTTGTACTTTAGTGTCTCATTACTGTGACGGTTACAGACATAAGCTCTAAATCTAGACTTGAGAGTCTGCGACCCAGCAGGGAGTATACTGATTCCGCATACAAAAAAAATCAATGATTAAGACCTTAACCCACAGAGGAAAATGTACCTCTCAGTGCTTCTTGGACTGTACTTCCAATACACACATCCAGTCAGTTCAAGGCCATCAGGCCTCATGCAAGAACATTTTTATATTCTTATTCTTATATTCTTAACTTATCCTGCCTTGCTTGTCTCGGCCTGATGAGTACTATCTATAAGGACGTGCATGTTTGTGTGATTTGATCATTTGCATAATTGACACAACTAAAATGACCGTATAAGGCAACACACTCTGCTCTGTTTGTGGGAAAGTTTCATGCACAAAAATGCTACCAAAGAGTAGAAGAAAGTCATAAAACAGTTAACAAACTTAGCAGTGTCAGTATAGTGTTATAACAGGACCAGAACAGGACCTAGAAAACATGTCATCCAAGCAGTGCTCTACTGTGACAGAAATATAGAGAGAATGATTCAAAATGCAGTTAGATGCTAAAACATGTCTTTCTAAAGCAAAGTGGTGCATCACTAATATGAGAGATGGGCAAGGAGAAGTGATAGTCATGGTAATTTTAAACAGGATAATATTACAGCCTATAGTAGGGGATGTTACACTGTTGAGTGCAACAGAGTATAATACTGGACAGAGTCCTGCATAAAGACTCTGAGGCAGCTGTTTGCGTGAGAGAATCTTCCAACAACTGCTGAAGCGTCTAAGCTGCTATGCTGAAGTAAAATCTCTCAGTAAATTGATAAACCATGGTGATGATGATCTGGTGAACTGGTGAACAGACTATTATTTTTGTATTAAGTTTGTCTGATTTATATATTCTGTTTTAGTTAATTTTTGCATTTCTGTAATTATATTTGAACTCAGGATTCATTCAGATTAAGGCATTTTGATGTCAGGTAAAATCTGGACATGTCTCATATGACAGGTCTGGACTGCTAGAGACCAAATCTGGTGAATGTGAAGTTCCCTGAAATCACTCTTACGTACCACAGAAGAACAAATCTGTTCATATGAGTGGTTCTTGCATGAGGCCTCCTGTGTCCGCCTTGCTCAGTGGTGCTGGGACACCATTTCATATGGTCAGGATGAATGCCTGTTAAAATTAAATTGAAATTTTACTCAGTTTTATAAAAAACACTGCAACTAAACATAGTTGTGTAACAGAAAGTTGTACTGTAGTTCGTGGACATTAGCTGTTACAGTAAAGACTGCCTGACGAGATGACAAGGGCGTCCTCAATGACAAAAAGAAGTCTCACTCCTGCGTACATGATGTTACAGCTACTGTGGACTCCTTGCACATGCCTGCACACAAGACATCTCACTGACTTAGCTTTGTTTACTGTAGCCTTAATTATAACCTTAATTATACATAACCAACCTGAATGCTAACCCTTGACCCTAAAATTTTATGATCCACCTTCTGTCAAACCTGCTTTTTCTCCCCAAATGGGAGGTGAATCCCCACAATGTCTATGTGTAAACACAATGTGATTACTACAACTTCACAATTACATTTTTTTTAATTAAATGAGAGACAATATAGTTGTTTTAAAGCCTTTTCTTTATAGCCTAAAGCTTAATTTTACATCAGTGTTTCACCACGAGGGAAGTTATTAGTGGCTGACTCATGGTCAAACTAACATTGTTTTCCCCTGACATCACTGTGTAGTCATGACCAAACTTTGCTGGAGATTTGGACCAGTGTGCATGAGTTTACTGTGCTTGTATGTGTGCTCTTGGGAGGATTTGAATCAGCAGCGCCATTATCTTTCTTAAGGATATTGACACAAAAAACTCCTACTGCAGCCTTTCTGTGTGCAAACCAGACCTCTGCTCTATCATAATGGTTTCCTGTTCATTGACGTCGACCCATTGACCCTTGAGCTGGAGGTTACTCCTGCTGAGGTTAATCAGAGGTCAGGGAGGAGAGTCTGTGTAATGTATACATGGAGCAGGGCAGATACTTCAGTCCTCTGACTTGGCTGAGAAATGTGAGCAAAGGACTAATATCTCACACATTCCTCTTCTAATAGGCCCACCTACAAAGAGTAAGCTGCAGTTATGTGTTAACAGATGGTTATTCTCAAAACGAGCTTAGGATGGACTCTCACGGGCATGGGTTTTTAATGATGCATTCGGCCCATGCAGTCTATGCACACACGCATGTGCATTTTACTGTATGCGCATCTCCTGGCATGGGCGTGCACATCATGAAACCAGAACTGCAAAGACGATCTCATAACTTATATGACTCTCTGTTGTTAACTAAAGATTGAAATTTACCCTTAAAAACACAGGTGCAAATTCTTTAAATTTTAACTGTGTTTGGACGTATTTTTCCTCCCCTTACCTTCCCCTCTGCTGTTAGATTTTACTGGTGATAGGAGGAAAGCGTGCAGAGCCAGAGTTTTGTGTTCAGTCTCCTCCTGGGAAGAATATTATTCCAGCTCCGAGCTATGGGTCATAAGCTAGCAGGGCAGGTCAAGCATCTACTTTATCCCCATCATTTTTCCCCAAACCTCTATAGTGCTTCCCTCAGTTTCATCTCCACCCCACCAGATTTTGGCTAAATAAACACAGAGTGCATCATGTAATACTCCAGAAATGTTTAACACCTATGACAATTAATTCATCTCACACGTTGTCTTAATGTAAACAGTACCTGAAACCATCGCCGTAAACACATTGTAACTTATCCCCAGGTTTATGCTACACGACGTAAAGAAATGCTTCCTTCCCTCACTCATCTTGTTCGCTTTTTCTTCCTGAAAAGAATCTGTGAACTATTCCCAAAGTGTGTGATGTGTGTTGTTTTGATTTTAATACCTTGTACATTTCCTCTCCTGAAGTTATCTCAAGTAAAGTTATCTCAAGTGGTGTGCATCATATGCTTTGTCTGTGCTTCTTTTTTAATAAACTGCAACCCTATTTATGTTGGCTCAGCATAAATGTTTAACATTTTTGTGTTTTCTGCCCATCATGTCATATAGTAAGTTATGAAATTCATCTTGCAGCGGCTTTGCAATTGTTTTTCCACAGTATAAACGTTGCTTGAGGATCCAATATAAACATTGTTTTTTACTCTGTCACAATCCAATTTAATAGTTTATTCACGGTTGAATTTGTTGTTTCATTGCAAAGTGAAGCACGTATATAATTTATGTTTTTAATGAAGCTGAACTGAGCTGTAAGCTATTATGTGTTTGATTGGAAATGTCTCATAACTGATCTGTCTCATATTTGTTCATGCATCTGGAAACAGAGAAGACTTGTGCCAAAAATGACTTTATCTAAAGTAACAGAGGGATACAGTTATTGGTAAAAAATGTTTTCATTAAGCAAGAAGTGTTTCTTAGCTTGAACTAGGGTAATCTTTTTATATTGCTCACCAGACATTAGCATACTGTACCCTGGTTTTATGTTTGTTATTTTCCCCTAAAAGCAAAACCAGAGACAGCTTCTTTGTACTACAGAGTAACATAATCTACTCCAGAAATTGCAAAAGAGTTAAAATTATACTTTTTTTTTTTTTTTTTTAAACTGGAATCAATGAAACACAGAGAGCTGACGAAAAGGCTGTAGCCTGGCAAATGTTGGACAAGGTTTATCCAAACATGCACTCATATCCATAACTGGCCATGGCTCCAGTCCTGCTGCTGGCCTCTCCAGAGAGCCAGGTGTCTGTTCCCATCTGCATCAAACCTCAGCCTTGCCTCAGTGGGCTTTCTCTGCAGCTCAGTTAACGAAACGAGCACAAGCAGTGCTCGTTAAGCGGTGTTGGTTTAGTGCTTCGTAAAATGTGCGCCAAGCCACAAACAAGACATACACATATAGACTTAGGTGTTCTGGTCTGGTTTTGAAATGTTTCCATTCCATATAACAAATTCTTGCCAACTGGATTAAGTAGTTATGTGAAGTATCATCATTTATGTACCTGCGTTACAGTAAATGAAGCATGATCATTCAAATTGAACTGACAACACTTTAATGAATTATGAATTTAAATGTGTTTATCTTGTTTTCATCGTTTGTTTTCTTTGCTTCTGAATGACTAATTTCTGTCGAGCTAAAATAACTGCAGTTTATTTTCTCTGGCGGAATAGATCCAACAGCAGTGCAAATAATTTGTACCATTCTGTTTTCTTTAAATTGTGTATATTTCTAAGGAATAAACCTACATTTCCCCTTATTACACATGAAGGTTGGTGTTTTGAGCAGCAGCCTGAGCACACAGACGTGTACAGTAAATGTGCGCATAGTGACCCTGATGAGCGTCAAAGCACAGAGCGGGTTCATTGACACTAACGCTCATCCATTCAGTGTTTTGTTACAGTCCAGGCTTTGGAACTGAAAGACGCTTTCACATCTAAACACGAATGGGACTTATCAAGGGGACATGATACTGTTGTATCATGTATAAATGCTGTTCTGTTAAACAGAGGCAGCTGCATCACCCTTACACACACCATGTCTACCATGGCAGTATGTTTGCTAAAAGATGTGATGATTTGCTTTGTAACTTTCCTTGACACACTTACTGTGACCCTCCACACACCCATACAGTATGTCTCCCACCCTGTCTCCCTCCCTCTGCCAGTGGGTCAAGTTTTGCATGCATTCTCAACAAGGGTTTGGCTGGTACTTGTGTGCCAACTACATTTGGATGGTCCCAGGCAGAGATGCAGCTGTAGCCAGTTACTGGATTGATCAAGTTATATTAATGCTCTGACCTGTCTTGCACTCACACCCATACTGACCATGCTTCTCTGGTGTTGCTTCCTTTCCAGAGACTGTGGAGGCTCTGGAAAACGTAAATCAGGTAAGGATCTGAAATCTTTTTACTCTGTCCAGTAGAATCTGTGACACAGTTGTTCTATGCTCCATCCATGTGTATTGTGTCTTTATTGTATTTTGTATGCTTACTTGAATCATACTGTGATTTTTGAGGTCTCTTTCTCTCTGAAAGTTTGAAAATTAAAAAAAAATCTTGGGGTGTGGAGTTAGAAGGAAATGAGTTTACCAGACCTCTGTAAGTCATTCATCATCTTTGTTTGAGGTTCAGCTTCTATTAGCATAACACACCCAGATCTCTGATGGGACTGTTGGTGGTCGAGTTGCATTGTGGGTAATGTATGCACCAGGTTTTGACAAGGAGGAAGAGAGTTTGGAATAGAGCTGCAAGGATTAGTTGATTAATTCCCCAGTTGATCCACAGAAACTGTTGACAACTGTTTTGATAATCAAGTAATGGTTTCCATTACTTATAAGCAAAAATTCCAAATATTCCCCAGTTCCTGCTTCTCAAATGAGCCAATTTACTACTTTTCTTGGTCGCATATGGCTGTAAATGTTATATCATTATACTGTTGTTCAGACAAGACAAGCAATTTGAAGATGAATTAAAAAAAGATCCTCCATCCTGACTCTGACAGCATTAAAGGAGTTTAAAGCTAAATCGGTGGAGTACTTTTTTGGAGCACTCCACATATATATGACAACCTAACATTCATGTGTTATGACAAAATGGTTAAGAAAGAAGTGTTAGGTGGGAAAGGTCACCCGTTTGTGCTTCTATGCTCTGTATTTACACTACCAGGGTTGGCTGTTGTATTTGTGTTTTATGTGTATGTGTGTGAGAGAGAGCAAGGACGACTGAGTGACTCAGCTGAGCATGGGGATACAGGCGTAGGAGGCAGCAGGAAAAGTATGAGAGGGGTTTAGTGAACAGCTGTGCAAGTGTTGTGTATTTGTGTGTGTATGAATGCACTTGCATGCATGCAGGCCCAGAATACCCACATGCATTACTAAATTACACGTTAGTTCTGCAATCAGATGCAAAGTTGCTGTGGCCATCCATCCTGCGATCTGCCAAAGTTACACATGACATAGCTGGGCAGTGAAAGTCTTAGTAAATGACCTGTAAGTTAATTTTCTGTGGGTGATCCACTCTGTGCCAGAGTTGCCACCAAACGAAATAAGACCCCAACCTAATTTCGTTATGTGTTCCGTGGTATTGAGGCTTTACGTAACAGGGAATTCCTGCTACATAGTGAAATGGAAAAATTATCTTATTTCAGCTGTGTGTGTGTGTGTGTGGAGTAGCCTACATTCAGTCTGTGCAAGATATTAGATTGGTTTCCAGTCATATTCATATCGGCTGCCTGGAAAGTTTGTCATATAGTGTCTGTTGTATGCATGCACAGTTTCAGCGGCTTAATTCTGAATAGTTTGGTTTGATCGTAAATATGTTATCAGCTCTATAGTTGCTCATCTGTACGTGTATTTATGCTCACAATTCATCATGCGATGGGATCAAGTCTACCAGTGAAAACAATAATAACACATTTTATGTCTGGTGCTTGTGATAATTTACTATTTAGAGTCAACACAGAGCACATACTTACAATCCCTGTGTACTTGATCTCTAAACCTTCAGTCTAGTCCCCATGCTGGACATTAGTGGTTAATGCAGCTGAAAGATTGATCTTTCCCTTTTAAAGCAGGACAGCAGATAAAGTGCAGTGAGTCTGTGGTGAATTTGTGCTGTAGCTGCAGCTTATGGTTTCCATAATTACATGGTGCAGGTCTCCCATAAGAGTTTACTGAGCCCCTGCCCTAAACAGGAGAATGTAGCCCTTCACCACAAAACTGCATGCGGTTAGAGGGTCGAGTAGGAACTCTGTTTACCTGGCAAGCAGAAGAAATCAGAGGAACATCTTAGGTTTACACACTCACAGATGATTGCTCACTGTTGGTCTCATCATCATCATCTTTGTCTTCATGATGATACCGTTGTCATTTTCATCATCATGTTCGTTTTTCCTTTTTTGTCTCATTTGGATTCTTCAGTGCCTTTTGTGCATTTCTTTGGTGATTTGCCTTTTTTGTATGACTGATATTAGACTTCATCAAACGTCAATGTATGCTTAGGACTTTCATCTGTTCATCATGTTTTAAGTGATATTCTGGCCCATATCTCATTTATTGTGTGTAACTCCCACTTCAGGAGCACGGCAGTATGAGGCTAAAGTAGTCTACATCACTGACTAGGCATCATAGCCAGGCAACTATCAATGCAAGGTTCAAAGAACAACATAATGTCTGCAGTCTAACATAAAATGGAGCTCTCAGGAGTGACTGCTTATACTCAGCTGGGCAGCATAAATCACAGTCGGGTGACTGTGACTGCTGTTGTCATAATCAAACCCTAAAGAAAACGTCTTTTGACGAGATACTATGGTGGTGACATACTTGTCTATTCATGGGAAAAAAAAGACAAGGGGAACTGTTTCATAGCTAAAGTAAAACAATCTGAGTATTTGAAATTAAGTCTGATTTTAGGATCAGCTGCTTTTAGGAAGTTAGGGTTCAGGGGCTTCAGATCCTCTTCAAAGCATTAGTGGTAATCTGTATTCAAAAAGAAAGTGAGATGAGCAGAAGACGAAAAAGAAATTGAGTAGGAGAGAAAAAGAAACAGAGCACTCGTGGGTGTAGTGCATGTGAAAAGCAGCTGGAGAGGAGAGGAGGTTTACGTGGCAAGTGGAAACCATTTCAGTGTTGCACACGGACTGAGGGAGTGTGTTTATATGTGCAGACTTGCTGTCTTTATTTGAGCTGCAGGTCTCTGGGGGCCTGTAGGGTGTGCACGTGTGCATGAGGTTGTGTCTATAAGGGTGTTTACATACCGTATGTGGGTGTGCATGTGCGTGTATGCTTGTTGGGAGGAAAAGGGTTAATCTGTTCATGAGTTAGATGGTGGGTGGGTCAAGAGGTTTGTGTGTTTGTTTGTGTTTGCAGATGGATAAGATTTTAAACTGGCATAGGAAATCATTAAGGCAAATGAGCTCGTCCAAATCGCTTTAACAACCATACACTGTTTCAGCAGCTTATTTCTCAATGAACACCTATTGAAAACTGGGCTTTAGCAGATTCCCCCCTTTCTAAACTCATGCACAATAAGCCTCACAGTACCTGAAAGATTCATTTTTTGGGTTAAACCAGGTTTAAATCAAATGTTATGTTTTGGCTTTTTTTTTTTTTTTTTTTACAGAGCATTGTTGACATTGATGAATCTTGCTGTTGGTTTCATGGATACAGCTTTATCATGTAGAATAGAACAGTGTAGAATTTTTTTCTTTTTCCAGTTACCACTTTGCTCTGGCAGGGTTGACGCCCCCCCCCCCCCTCCTCCTCCTTCCTCCACCCCCCTCTTGCAGCATAGAGCAGATCTAATACAGGCAGCTCTGTTTCTGATAAGTGACCATTTGTCAAAGTGGACTCACACCCTAGAGGCAACACTTAAGCGTTATACTCAAAACACCATGTTCAAGCCAGGAAATGCTCTCTAATGAATGAGATCATAGTATATATTTTTTTGAATTTATTGTTTTGTCATTTTGCATATAGTGCCGGTAAAGTTATAGGGATAAGTGATGTTGTTCTTTGATGCACATGGTTTTTCTTCACATACTAGTTGTCAAGTGTTGAAGACTCAGAGATTCTAATGGAAAACGTGATGAAATGGAGGATTGGTTTGATTTCTCTCATTAAGTTAGCAGTTTGCCTCTGATTCCACACTTTTTTGAAACCCCCTGTACCGTTGACATCCAGTACTATGGTAACTATTAAAGCTGAAGGTACTCTGTGGAGTTTTTTACAGTCTTACTCACAAGTTACATGATGCACGGTCCTCCACTGATCCACAGTTGTTGGTGGTAATGTTTCAAGAAATGTTACAATACACTAGCACAGGCAAGAAGGAAGACTGCTTAGGTGCAAACATGGATCGGGATGGGAATTGATAAGATTTTGATACTACTGCCATTATCGATTCTGCTTATCAGTCCAATTCTTTACGGATTCCCTCTGATTTCAGGGTAATTTCCTGTGTGGAAGAAAAGTAGGCCTAGAGAGAATTTCAGCATCAGCTCAGCTGTTTTGCTATCTCTGAGTCTGAACACAGTGTGGAAGCAGAGTAGAAAAAAGGCATGCGTGTGTCTCAGGTGTGCAAAAGCTCCACTGTTTAACCGCTGATTTCATTTACAGTGTTTCCCACAGGTGGACAATTTACTCGTGGTGGTGAGTGGCACGGCCTGTGACCGATGTGCTGGTAGAAACCTGTGCAGTTTAGAGGGAGAGAGTGTAACCCAGGTTATTTTCTGTAGCTACAATGTACAGATGTTCCCTAAACGCCTCACATGCAGAGTATCGGTAGATGCTAGCACGCAACTCAGACAGGTGTGTGGCCAAAAAATAGTTTGAAAAGAGTGAAATAAGTTCTAATCTAAGGTGTACAAAAGTGATTTTTCAAAGAAAATCTGCCCAGCCTGACTCCATAACGTTAAAAAACACGCTGGCATTGATGAAAGGGAATTGATAAGCTTGCAGGCACACGATCCCAGTGGTTCGGATGATGTGTAACTGGTATTCAACTGGAACTGGTTTTCGATTCCCATCCCTAAACATGGATACAAAGAATGTAGATTTCAACTTTCAACTCCCAAAACTTGGTTCTGCAAATGTTTTATGAGGAAACAGTGAAAGTAAACTTTACTTTGTTTACAAAGAAACTCCACAGGGTATGTTTACATATTTGAAAATGTTTTATCTGTGTAGCGCAGCTTTTGGTGTTACCTTTTCTTTTAGCCTCTGTCACACTGATGCTTTTATCTGGACCTAAAATACTGAAAGGATCTGCAGGTCAAGTGAAGATAATAAAGATATTCAGCAGTTTTTAACAGCTTTATGAAAGCTGTCTCACTGTAAGATGATTTTGGGGAAAGTTCTTGCACTATTTGTTTGTGGTCTGCCCCTTCCCCCTCTGGGCCACATACTGATTCAATGACATGAGTACATCTGTACTACATTGAACAGCAGTCCTGTGTCCCTTTCTAATCCAACTGCACATCTGCTGCTGATGAGCCAAACAAAGGCATTGCACTTTGCCAGATTTTACTCCTCTCAACCCAGTTCTGTTCTCATAAAATTACCCCAGGGTTCAAAATATGGCACTAAGACAGAGAGGCCAGTGCCAACTATGCTATCAACCAAAAAGCTTGATCCTGAAAAGTCTCTCACGATGAAACATTCCTTGGTATAAATGGGTAGACTACACTCCCTGGTTTCCTCCTCTTGGTGATGAATTATTGCAAAGTTCCCAACTGTCATCATCTTTGGATGGAGCTGATGATGGGTGAGTGGGGGTGGGGGTGGGGGTTGGATGGAGTTAGGACGCCTGGGAGTGCAAGGGTGGGAGCAGGAAGCACATGTATAAATCTGAGCGAGGAGAGATATAAACACAGAGAGTGGCTAATAGGGCTATCTGATGGCAGCCTAGAAAAAAAGTACTTTTCTTCCTAAAACTCATAAATACGTTAGATCTACATTGTGCAAACACTTACTCTATAATACACATATAAACACACTTGCAAGCTCACGCACACTGTATAACAGTTCCCAACCTTTTTTTGTCTGACGTGCCCCACAGTACTAACAGATGAACTCAAGTACCCCTTCATCGACACCACGTGTCCTGTCTGTTGCTGACATGGAAGATAATGTTTTCACAATTTTTAAAGGCCTTAAATTTCACAGATTTTCACATTTGTTTCATACATTTGAACTGTCAGTGTTAAAGTTTGCATTAGCGCTGTTGCCATTTCAAC
The DNA here is from genome assembly GCF_017976425.1 of Toxotes jaculatrix. Classification (NCBI taxonomy): domain Eukaryota; kingdom Metazoa; phylum Chordata; class Actinopteri; family Toxotidae; genus Toxotes; species Toxotes jaculatrix. Next base: position 9,884,675 of record NC_054404.1, on the reverse strand, counting down.
CAATCATCCGTTGTTAGCTGTTTCAGACATTTAGCCATTCCTTTTAGCTAACAATTTTAATGATTTATCCATTACTTTAAGCCATACATTTAGTCATTATTAAATTATTTGAGTGCAGAATATTTCCATAACCCCCCTGGAATGCAGAAGTCCCCCTGATTGGAAATCACTGCTCTATAACTCTTGCAGACCATGTGAAATCATCTTTTTCAGGGAGCAACCAATAGAAGTCCTATAACTTTTCTGGGCTGATGCATTTCATTGAAACCTTGATTTGTACGTAATAATTTATAAAGCTCATTTTATACTCAGCTCTCTTTACACATATCGCATTTGAAATTAGACTTTTCCTGTTCAAGGCTGTTTCACCTCATTTTTCTCACACATGTTCTTCTTGTTCTGGCTCTGTCTTCCTGCTGTTGCAAAACATTTCATTTCCTGAATGAGGCTGAAATATTAGCTTTTGTTTTTCAGGCCTATTGACTTTGCTGACAAAGTCTTTACTCACTCACCTCAGGTCTCAGATTTACTGTTCACCCACAGCAGTCGTTAATTGTATGTTTTAGAAACATCATTTGACATAGATTATGGTTTTATGAGATCATGACCTGCTGAGTTTTATGTCCATCTGTGCTGAAATTATATTGTTGGCATATATGTGGTTACTTTTTTATTTGGTAAGGCAATGTCTAAGATACGGTATTTATTTGAAGTTTGGTTCCTGACATGTCATTATTTATTTCAAGTTAACATTCAGCATTAAGTAAGCAGAATAAATCCACAAGGTTTTTGTTTGTTGTGGTTCTCATTCAGATGGCTAGTTGAACAGAGGGAAATTTATTGATCATGAAAAAGTAAAGAGCAGCCAATTTAAAATGCACTGCATCCTAATTAATCTGTAAATCCAGACAAGCCAAGACCATAGGTGATCATGGCTGGGATTTTGATTTACACATGCTCAGATTCAGGCACTTATCTGATATCTGAGTGCTTTTAAAACATACTATGGTGTAAAATTTAAAACATAACAGTCATATTGTAAGTGATAGTAAAATTACCGATATTAGTGATCAAAGTTGATTTATCTGTTATCTAAAACAGACCACTCAACCACACATTTCAAAGCATAGTGTCATAAGAAATATCACTGTTTGCTGTAACTGAGTTAATTGCATTTGACTTTGAAGAACAAGAAGGCAATACCCAGATTTTAAATATGTTCTTTCCAGTGCTTCTGCACCCAACTTTGTGGTTTGACAAAACATCTTGCACAAATAACTGAAGCTTCATAAACCACGACCTGACCACAGTAATCCAGTGTCAGACTCTTTGGCAGTCTCAACAGTTGAGATGCTATTGGTGCAGAGTTCATCTTCATAAGTTATCATCTCCTTGACATTTCAAATTTAGTTCCTGAATTGAATGCAAAATATTATCCAGATTCGGAGAAAAGTTAATCTCTAGTCTGGAGGATTGTCGCCAGGTCAGCTCTTTGGAGAGATGGTAGCAAATTCCAAGTTGTCTAAATCATTCCTTATCTAAGCCTAAAAAAACCTCCATCTATTGGACTGAATTGTACTTATTTTCCATCCTCAGGATATCCTCAGGATTTCCTCTTTCCAGAGACTGTTTACCACATTTTGTAAATATTTGTTGATAGTCAAGAGCTCACATATTTGATTTTTCTTCTCACTAACTACAGCAACTGATGGCAGTTAATAAAAAGATTATTGGAGCAATGTGAACATAAACAGAGATTGTGATTGCTACTGTGTTTGTAGATATTTTTCGGTTATTCAGACACACCATAAAAGTACATTGTGTATCTGTTATATTAACATAATGAGGGTAAACAGATATTATCTTAAGAGTGTGCAGACAGTAGCTTCCTTCAGTTAAGAGCTTTGAACTCAGTGGTCAGCCGAAGCTCTTGCTAATGTGTGAACTGAATACAAGCTGAGGTGGCGTCTGGATTCCAGCTGACGCTTGTTAGATATGCTTTAGTTGATTCAGCCATGCTTGTTTTAAGGATTTTTCCTGATTAAGGCTGCAGCAGGGCTCAGTTAATGTTGCTTTACTCACTTGGAGGGGGAAAAAAATGTTGTTGTTGCTGTTTGTAACGTATCGGGCCGTATGTGTTCTTTGTGTGTCTTCGCAAATGAAAACATTTATCTTGGTCGTAAGAAGCCACCGTCTTAGTTAGTTAGGACGATCCAAACTCTGGTTAAGTATGTGGATGTGATTGAGTTATGATGCAGGCACAAAGTATGAAAAAACTAAGTCACTGCTGGTGCTTATATGGTTAACTGAGCGAAGTAGAGAAAGGAAGATTTCCATTGGCTGGGCCACACGCTCTAGTCAGAGCTCTAGTGTTTCATAAAGACAGAGGGCCATCCCTCTGAGCACAGCTCCAGCCCCTTCATCTGGTTCTATTTAAGGCCTCTAGTGTCGACTCTTATGATTGGCGTACACAACCCCCTACTCTTCCTCCAGCTCCAGCCCCAACTGAGGAGAAGGAGGCTTTTTAGCAGATGGTTTATTTTCCAAGGGAAACCATTTCTTTCTCCCACTCTAATGTCCTGTCCTCAGCTGGCTTTAGCTCACTTTTCTATCACTACTACGGCTTCTTCTGCTTTCTCTTTGCTGCTCCTCTTCCCACTGTGTTAATGTGTCTACCTGTATCTACTGACCTGGTCTCAGCTTTGTTGGACATTAAGGATGAGGCCCCTTCAGTAACACAGAATGGATTTTCTGCAGTTGACTGCTTGATTCTTCACCTTTTGGAGGGGGATTCTTTTTCTAGACTTTCAGCATCTCCATTGCCCTGGATGTTGGGCTGGAGGGGGATGCAGCTCTATGGCTAGACTCTCAGGAAGATGCACTGAACCCTGTGAATATTGTGATTGGCTGAGCTCTACAGACAAAGTGGCCTATGGCACAACGAGTGCCCAGCAGTCGTTCTCGTGGACCTATGGCTGGCAGCTGGCTGACAGCATGTTTTTTCCCATCAACCCCAGGTCTGGATGCTTCGGACCCCATGCTCCTGGAACAGTATGTGGTGGTGGCCAGTTACGAGAAACAAGAGCCGGCAGAAATCAGCCTTCAAGCAGGGGAGGTGGTCGACGTCATTGAAAAGAGTGAGAGTGGTGAGTAATCAAAACAAATGCACAAGAGACACAAAAGACATGTTGAGGAGGGATAGGCATGTGTGCATGTTGTGTGTATGTCAGACACAAGGACACTTTCATGATTCAGCCCATAGTTCTTCAAACGTTCTGCCCTTTTCCCTGTCTCAACCCTCTCACCTCCTTTGTCCACAGCTCACTAGCTATTACTTATCCCCATCTGGAGGCTCACTTTGGCCCGCAGTCAGCCCTGTTTTTTCCCACTGTTGGTTTAGGCTGGAGACCAGAATGTTGCCTCTAGCAAGAGGAATGTCTTCCAGACTCGTATTAATTATTCCACCTCATTTTAGTGGAAAGCCGGCAAGACATGCCGGATTTACAAATGGCAGCTGCAGAGTCCTTAGTCAGCTGTTTAACCTCTGGAAAGAGCTAACAGACAGGGCCAGGGCTCGTGTTTTTAAATTAAATGTGATTCCGTTTGACAAAATTGAATGTTTAATGAGTCAGTAGTATGCTGACGTTAAGCATAACATAATATTCTAGGAATATGCTGTAATGATTCTTGAATCTGCTTTGGGTGGAAGAAGATACAAAAAGACTGAAAAACAACACCAGTACATACATACATCAGTTTTACATGTGGTAAAATGAAAACTGGTTAGATAGTTTTTAGATAGCTTTTTTTGTAGCTTTTATGACACAAAGACACCAGAAAAGCTGTTTTTCCTGTAGTTGTATATTATTCATCATTAATATCATAAGTACCAAATTATGTGTTTTGGGTAAATATACAAAAACTGTCAACTGTCACTGACACCCAGGTCTAAGCACCTGCTTAAATCACTTTTATTTTAAAGGGGATTTGTCTTATGAAGCACAAGAGTTACTGGAGAGGTATGGGCCTGGTAACAGGGTCTGACGTTCTGCTTTAATGGTGTGCTGAGACAGTAAAACAGTAATGGGACTCATGTGTTCTTCAGAAGGAGGACGGGGAAAGAGAGATGGTGGAGGAAACTGTGACCAGGAAGGCAGTTGGACTTGGGTTTCACGATGGGTGTGAGTGAAACGCTGTGCCACACTGGCCTTAAGGAAGAGGGTCCGTAGAGTAGGATCGCTTTGAAGTGTCACGTGTTTTGCCTTTGGGTTCATGTATTTGTTTTCACTCCCTGCTCCAGTAGGATTTCAACCCAATGGGGAGCCACAGTGAGGCGGATATTCCAACACCTTGAAGTCCTTTTAGCAGGGGCCTTATATGAGAACTTTCCTCCATGAACCTGAATTGCATGGTCTTGTGCTTTTAAGTAGAGGCCCCTTCACTTTTGTATTTCAGCTAACCACTGTGCAGAGTTATAGTGGTTGGTTCATGTGTTGATGATCCATGCAGACTGTGATTTATGATTTCCAGGCTTCCATGTTATTATTGTTTTGTTTCATCCTCTTCTCTGATGCAGCCTATGTTTTGTTGCCACTCTCAGTCCAGCTCATTCATTCATCTCTGGTTTGGTTGGTTTCTAGGAGGCAAAATGGTCGACTCCAGGCTTCTTAAAGCACATCCTAAGGCAGTTTGACATGTTTATTGCACACTGGCGGACACTTTAACAGAGATCTGAAGTAAATTCAGCCGCCCCTGCATCTTGCTATTGAGACTGTTTCCAGCAGCACAGCTAGCATTTAACTGAAATCTCAACACCTCCTGCAATGGAAGTCGGCTAAAGCTGCTCCATTTGGCTAGTTGACATCACTCCACATACCCTTGCCAATACTAACAAGACCAGGTGTGTGCTAAGAAGATTTCAGAGCTCATTTGATTTAGCATTCATTCCCTTGCAGGATAAGTACAAACCCTTTAATGGTTTCTGACAGATTGATCTATGTATTACAGAGCTAAGTGGTGAATACGAGTTAGAGGTACTAAAAGGTGTCTGTTACTTTTGTTATGATAAAAGGGTTGTATGGATTTTGCTGAGCGTCAAACTATAGTCACACATTTTCCTTTAAAGTCATACACATTTAAACCAGCATGGGTTCCCCTGCAGAGTCTTTGGATGCTCTGAGTGGAAAGTATCGATCACATTTCCATCTAATTTCATATCAGCATTGCGAATCTGACTGATTTTGTGTAAGATTTTTTGCATGAGGTGTGAGAGTATGAGACTGTGACAGTGACAGATCTAGGAATGGAAAACTACAGCTCCTTATTATTTTTGCCTCTTACCCTAGCCCTTGCTTTTAAAGCTACTGTACCATAGACTGTGTCTGTGACTGCTGCCCAGTGAAGATATCAACGTTTCCTTACCTTGGATTAGATAATATATGCCTTTGACAGGGCAGTGAATCTAGGTCAGACCTATAAGTGAGCTCAGCTTTCTCTACTTTTCCAGCCTGCTGTCCGGAGCCAAGGCAGTATTTTCCGTTGCACTGGCTTGACGATACAGTTTGTGTTGTAGCCTTTGTTTTAGTTTGTACAATAGTTTATATTGATTGTTCTTTGTCAAGTATAAAAAGTAAGTATATGCAAGGCTTAATCTAAAGGAGCAATATGAAAATAGAAGTCACAATTTAGTATGATCCCAAACTGTGCTGTAATTAGAATTTGCTTTCTAATTATTAATTCTGTCCTTACTCCCTCTGCAGCTATTTTATTTGTCTATTTTATGAGAGTTTGCCAGGGGGATGCTGGCTCAGGAGGAGAGAGTAGTGCAGGAAGAAACTCGGGGAGAAAATGGAAAAAGACATTTCCTGCCAAAGTTAGTGGTTCAGAGAGGTTGGTTCATTATAATGGCTTAATGGATCCTCCAGGATGCCTCCTCAGTTTACACTATATTGCAGAGATGTTAGCCAAGGCTAAGCTAGCAACCTTGTTGGTCAGTTCAAGTTCTCAGTATTCAGTGGTTTAAACTTTGCCCTTTAATGGGGAATTATATAGGAAAGGAAAAAATAATTTGCAGTCACTTCTGGAAATATTGTACTTACTGCAGCCGGTTTGCTTACACCTCAAGGGCAGCCTGAGGCATGTTGTGCCCAGTCCTGTGTAGAAAATCTCTCTCTGTGGACAAGTCAGGGTTTAACTTGTCTCCATTCCAAGTCTAGATCAGCTTCTATGAATTACAATTTGCCGAATGAACACCAGGAATGCCTATCTGTTTTGGAGAGGCCAGCTCACATCCGTCAGTCCCTCCGGCTCCCCCAAGACCCCCTGGCACCGCCCATGTACAGTATGTAATGTATCTCTACTGCTCCACCCAGCTTACTTAAGCAGGGAAGAGCCTTAATGGTCACTTACCAAGACAGTAATCTTATCTGTATAAAACTGTGCTGTTTGTCTTCCTGAACACTAATGATTTTAAGTTTGACAAATCTGAGCCATAGCGACGCTGGAAGGTAACAGGGGTATCCTGCAGGTGATGTTCGACTGTCTGGCTGAAGGCCCATACACACGGCTGTAGTACAATCCTGGCAGATTAAACAAGTCTGGCCCTCAGCATGGCATGATGGATGTGCAGGATGTCTGCTTTACCTTCGCATGGAAAAAATGTACCACTACAATAATGTCTCTGCTCTCCATCTTCAGGCTGGAAGCAAGACAATCTCAGGGCTCAGCAGGAGCTCAGTGTTCAGAGAGGCAGACTTGAGTTATCCAGAAGTTAAGAACAAGAGCACAGGCTTACTGATACTCTCTAAAGGATTATGCCTGCAAAATTTAAAGTTACCTGCAAAAAAATCCAGATCTACTGGTAGAGTTTAGTTGATTTATTTTTTGGAAGATCAGATTATTTGTACTTATTTTAATCGTTTTTACCCATGTTAGCAGCATGGCTCTAGGGATGGTAATATCAGTCTGTTGGTTGGTCGAGCCGCTTTCTCAACAACTGTTTGATGGATTGCCATAAAATCTGATGCAGACATTCATGTTCCCTTCAGGATAAATCAGTTTGGTGATCCCTCAGCTGTTGCCATAATACTGAGTTAGTTAATATAAAAACTGCTACAGATTTTAGCATCAGAGGTTCCTTCAGATGTGATGGCATCATGTATACTGGCTGTCTCCAGCTTTTCTATCTCTGATATTCAGGAGGATTAAAGGGAAGGTCAGCACTGAGCCTCTAGCGCTGCTGCTTCCAAAGCCTTCAGTTTCCTGATTTGGTATGTGCAGTTTCAGCAAGAACATGTTTCCTTGTGTAAAAGAGGAAAAACCCTATAATTCTTGTCAATGAAGCACTAAAGACATGATACAGAAAACTTGCCAAGTGTTAAATGTCTCAGAACAGATGGAGGACACATTATCCACTCATAGTAATCCCCGTCCTCCACATTCTTTCAGCTCACCATAGGAAGTACTAATGGCCATCTCAAGAAATTAACCTTATCCTGTATTTTTAGATATGGAAACTCAGTTCGGACCTTTGTAACCGGTATTTCAACATGCTGCAGGCTTCTGCTGCTTTATTTTCTTTCGTCTTGTCACACACTACAGATTCAGCCAGAGGAGATGAAGAACAGGAGCAATAACAGTGTTTGAGAGCACAAATAGTGGTAATAATAGTGTACAGAAATCAGTCTGTGGAGCCAAAAAGGTGCCTCTCTCTCACTCAAGAATTGACCATTGAGTTAAACCAGCATTTTAAGGGGTGGGCTTTCAGACACTCAAGGACTGCTGTGTCTCCAAATCAGTGGAGCCTAGAGAGCACACAAGCTGTGGGCTATAGCTTCGTTCAGACCATGAGGGGATCCTTTCACAGGCTGGGAGGGAGTGAAGGTCGTTCCTTAGGTCAACATTAGCTCTTGAAAGTCGTTTTGTGCCGTTTTCGCCTCCTCTGGCTCATACCGTAGCCACCCAGGTAATTGAAACCCAGTGTTTTATGAAAACTGGAAGTGTGTGTATTGGGCTGGATACATTCCCCCTTGTGCTTTGATTCAGAATCTACTGTTAATAAATACAGAAGCTGGAAATGAATGGGGTTTTCTCCTGCTTTACTCAACAGTGGTGTCAGATATCTGCAGGACTGCTGAGCCACTACATTCCTCATCATTTCAGGTTGTGAAAAAAAAAAGCCTCCTCGTCCTGCTGAATCTGTGTTTCTCATATTTATGCTAGATGTGTAGAAATCTTTTGCGAGTATTAAAGAGTTAATCCAAAGCACAAAACTGTGTAGATGTCGAATACTGTACCGTTATAGTATCATTTATGGTTTATGTCTCAGTGATAAATTTATAGGGATGAGTACGTTAAAGAGCATTACAATGTCACTGTGTTATGTATACAATTGCTTAGGCATCAGACTTGATTGATTGTATTTGCAGATTGCAGTTTTGTTTTATAGGTTATACAGTCACCTTAGGAGAAGCCCAAAATGGCATAAATCTAGTTTCTTGTTGCAGCTGAGGATCTGTTGTTGATTACAGTAAAAATGAAGCACGGGTCTTAAAGCTGATAGAGTTTCCAGATGGCTGATATTGTATGAGAGACAAATAGAGCTTCGAAATGCTGCTCGCTCTCATTATGTCCTGCAGTTGTAGGTTAAGTGAGACAATGAGGACTGTTTTATAAAAGTCTGGAGCAAGCATCTGTTTACATGTCATCTCTTTGCAGAAATATCTCTCTCAGTCATTTTTTTTCCATCTCGCATTTGGATGTTAATGCAAAACTTTCAACTTACATAACTGTGGGGGTGATTTTTCTTCATTATACAAGCAGTTGTGTTTTGAAATGCATTGCTCATAGTTAGTTAAAAGACAAGTATAACAGTTGGGGCAGGTTTTATTACCGTTTGACAGAGCAGGCTAGCTGTTTCCAGCTTTTGTGCTAGGCTAAGTCATCTGGCTGCTGGCTGCAGTCTTATATGTAATGGACAGATATGAGAGTTATATCGACTTTACATTTCACTTTCAGGCTGAAAGCGAATAAGTATATTTCTCAAATGATCAGACTTTTGCTTTAAAACTGGGTTTGTATGTTTCATACTGTCTAAATTAGGCTGACATCTTCAATAAGGTCTGTGACTTAATCTGACCAGTTTCGCACCACACAGCAGGCTACTCATGCAAAAACTTAGTAACAACTTTCCTTCTGCTCTGTTTAAAACATCCTGATTTTCATGATATCCTTGCAGTGCAATACAAAAGTGTTGTCAAGACAAACCATTTGGTTTGTTTCTCTCCAAGTCTGTGACATTTGAGGTTGATGTCTGTGGTTGTGTTCCGTTTTGTGATGGTGTTATTTGAGATCTCCACCAGAGGGTTGTCGGTTTAGCTATTGTCTTATGCAACCACTGACCCCAAAATGGTGGGGGTTAAAATTAAACTCTGCTCAAACATTTTAAAATCTTTTTGATTTACTCAGAATGTGGACTAAGTAGCCATAATCGTAATACTGAATAATGTTTAGCAAAGTGTATTGCCAGTCAGCATTTGGCTGTGTTATTTTTTTCCCTTTGCGGTTGAAACTCAGCAGCAGCTTTCCAAGATTTTGAACTTTTCCTTACGTGGATGGTGAGGCAGGGAGACATGGAGAAAAGCAGGTTGTGACACAGACTGATCAAAAACGACGAGATATGATACACACACACCTATAATGATACAGGTGTAGCTTTGTAATGTAGGTGTGCGCTCTTTACTTTGGGAACCAAGACAGTTGGTAGATCAAAATCAAACAAATTCACAGACACGTGTACTCATACAAAATTCCAGACATAAGCTTCCTCCCACATCTGTACAGATAATCCCTGCCATCCGGAAACGAGCAGGGAAAGGGTTCCTCCCCTAATTTTATTTCCATTATCTGCCATTTTGCCTTTTAGCAGCTGAATCCACAACTTTATTTGTTCACCTCTCAGGAGCTTTACTGTAACTTTTTGACTCTTGGATGTTTCACTGTTTGTGATGTAACATTCAGTCTTTATGCCTGATGAGAGAGATCTTAATACCCAAAAGTACAAGGGTGAAGCTTTTTACGTCATACAGTGTTAAAATGAAGGTTAACTGATTTCAGGAAACCATGCAGATTCACCAGTATGATTTCATCAAAATGTTAGGCGTTATGTAATTCTGCAAACTTGCTGTCTTGGCAGCAGGGGACCCACAGAACAGCTGTTTCTTTTGTAATGACGACAGTTGAAGGTCTATATCATCATGACGAATGTACAAATGATAACCCTGTCAAATGTGAAGTTGACATTATCCAAAAGTTAAGAATCATTTCACTCCCAGCCCTCATGGAGAAAAATCCCACAACACAAAGTAGGATATGTGAAAATAATAGATGCGTTTCATCTGAAATCTCAAACCCTGAACTTAACATATAGATTGAATTCGTCTTTGAAATCTGGATTTTTGTCCTTTTGTGTTGCCCATATGCGTGCACAATGGATCTGGTTTTGTGCAAGGCTGAATTACTCTGTAAATAAATGCATGCGATGAAAGACATGAAGCAGGTTTCTCATTTGGAAGTGTTTTTTATATATTTAACATAATTGCAACCCGCCTGATAGAAACATGCAGTGACCAGGAAATCAGCACTTACGTAACGTGTGTGCTTTTTTTAAAAGTACTTTTATTGCTTCTTCTGAGGTTCAGTGAACTCAGCCTAAGCACCTGCCATATGGGAGGAGGGTTGAAAAATACAGGCAAAGCAGCCCAAGCCATCAATAACAGCATATATTTACTCAGGCCTTTTCAAGTGACAGAATGTCTTTGCTGCGTATGTATATTTAGACTTACAAGCAAGTGCTCTCAATTAAATTACATTCCTATATGTTATTCTTATATTTGCTTACTTTTCTATAAGTGTCAGTTTGCTGACGTGAAAATGACATTTCCTCCCAGCTGGCATGTGTGAAAATGGCAATTTGCAAATGTAAGGATTTTTTTCTTTATTGAGTTGACGCAGGTCTTTTCTCTCCTGCCAAGCTGACCCCTCTCTTTAATGGTCAACTTAATTTCATGTGCCATTAATGTAGCAGAGGTTGCCCTTTGATGGTCATTAAACATGACACATCAGATTTACATGTTTTCAGTGACATGATGAAGTATGGCATAATTTGGGTATAATTAACTTGTTTAGAATTAGGATGTCAGTGTGATTAATGTCAGATTAAAGTTAATTTTAAAGCAAAAGTCTATATTTTGAATACTTTGGTTCTGAATGTTATAGATATCTTTTTTTTATAGCTTGGTGTTCTGTCTGATTTACCAACAAGGGCTTTTGTTCAAGCCACAGCTTTGGTTCAAAGACTGAGCACATTACATGGCTTGTTTCATCTCTGTGCCTGAGCCAGCATGGTTGCTCAGAGCCAGACACTAACAGCATCCTCCTATCTGGACCCACCCTAACTCTATGCAAAGTAGCCCCATTGTACAGCTGATGATTTTTTTTTTCCTTGTGTAGCTTAGAAAATTCATCAATTAAATGAATCACCCTTCACATGAATCACAGAGATCACTCTTTTAAGTTACATAAAAGGCCTGGAGATTTTTTCTCAGTTATTGCCTCCGCCGAGAAAGTCATTCATTTAGTCTGTCAGCAGGATATCTCTAGTTCTTCTGGATTCCAGTTAAATTTGGTGGACAGATAAGCATATGACCAGGGAACAATTTGATTCAGTTATGTTAATCGTCACAATTTCAGATTGCCAACATTACAAAATGATTATGTTTTTATAACCATAATTACAGTGTGAAAGTGCCTAAGGAAGGGATCTGATACCAAATCCTATGGGCATCCTCGCAGAAATCAATCAGTTATAGTGAAATCATGATGTCTTTGAAAATAACAAAGAAATTTGAGAAATTGAAAAATTTGTTCAGTGTTGGCAGAGGTTTGGATTTCCACTCTGGTTTGTTTTGCTGAGAGATAAGATGCCATTATCCAACAGGGGGGAAATTTTGTGTATTGTCATTTTTCAAATTCCTGTCTTTGCAAAATAATCTCTCCACATGAAACAGATCCAACGTAACAGAATGAAAAACATCTTTAACGCTGATGAAAAGGGCCTCCTTGTGTATTGTCCCAGTGCCCTTTTCAATCTGTAGAGGCCTTTAATTGCTACCTGTCTAATTGTGATGCATGATTGGAAAATTAAGAACATAATTACAACATATTTTACTAAATACAACTGAATCACACTTTACAAATAAAGGCATCCACACTCTTTTTGCCATCATTTACATATTAGCATCCTATAATTTTGCCTCATCCTTAACCATATCATTATCTGAGCAATACAAGTTCTTTCTGTTCCTGTCTCTCTACAGCCTGCTTCTTTCTATTAATTATGTTCAAATAAACTACCTCATTACACTCCATTTCTGTAGGAAAATGTACACTGGAGCTTTGGACCAGCTGTGAAAGTGTGATGGAACACTCCTCTTTATGGGCCATCCAGACAGCTGTCAGCCATATTGTATTCCCGTAACCACAACAAATAGCATACGTGTGGCATACCACATGTAGGCCCAGTTTTTGTGCCAGCTTTGTCACTAAGTCTCCTGTAGAGAGCTGACACGGTCCCACAAACGAGGGGTGGACTTTTTTGGTGTAAGTTTAAAATGTTATGATTAGTGCACATATGCTCTTTGCATTTGTCGCAAGGCCTTACGCAGCACACCTTCTAGCATGGGGGATATTCCACTTGTATGTATTCCACTCTCTGTATTAGGATCAGATTTTAAAGTGAAACATTACTTTGTACTTCCTCCTCTCCAGCTGAGCCATTTGTCATAAAGCAGTTGTCGGAGAAATGCTGTCATACCCAGAGGAACCCAGTTAAATCAGCTGCAACCCTGAACATGGATATTTTGGCTATTAAACAGTACTTCAACAGTGTCCTGCCCACTGAAATCATGACTGATTCTGATAGAACGCAGGTTGAACAAGGCCTTGTCATGAATCGAGCCACAGCCAAGCGGTGTTCCCTCTGATGTTCTTGGCTCGGACTGTGGTTATAGATTCTGTTGGCAACACAATAAAGCTCCTCACGTTCATGTTCACTTTTAGCTCATCTGTGTGACTTTAAAATATTTCATCAAATCAGGGCTCAATGATTAAAAAAAAAACATACAGCTGATTTAACAGGGGATATCAGTCAGACCATTTTCAGCCTCTGTATGTTTCCACAGGTTGGTGGTTTGTCAGCACCGCAGAGGAACAGGGTTGGGTCCCTGCTACCTATCTCAACTCCCACAGTGGCACACGGGATGACTTGGAGCTGGGCGCCTCTAAAGCAGGGGAAGGTAAGTCACTGCTAACGCAACTCTCCTGCCTCTGCCCACCCACACACACACACAAACACAACCTCACACACTCTGTTAAATACCCACACACAAATACCACCCCTGTCCTCAATCCTCAGTCTTTGATCTGTGACAAAATGGAGCAAACTCGCCCCTACTTCACCGCCTACGCTAACGTCTGACGCCAGACTGGTGTGAACACCTCTCTCTGTCTGCCTGCCATCATAAGCATGCTTGAACAGAGTGGAGATTCAGGACTGGTTAAACAGCGAGGAGGAGAGCCAGGAGGGACCAGACCACAACCACTGAAGTGATGTGCCATACAGTAATGCACTGTACAGTAGAGATCCAGAGCAATATTAAAAGATATGACCTCCGCGAAGTGAGCTCATGAAAGAGGCATGTGTTTTCATCAGAAGTAAGGAATAAAACATGAGAATATTTCATGAGTTGTGCTCTTTATAGTATGGTTATTGATAATTAAAGCAAGCTCTGACATTAATTATGCAATTTCATGCAACGTCTGCTTATCATTGTGGATTGCTTAAAAGTTGCAGTACAGTAGATGAGCGCTAACTTTTGTGCGCTTACACAAGTCGGTGGAGGATCCAAAACCTTGATAGGAAACACACCTATGTAGAGTCTGGTTTGCCAGATTATAATGCTGACATGTGAAGCTGAAGACTGTGTCCAATCATGCAATCATCTTGATAGTCCTGTCAGATACAGTTATCAATCCATCTAAGAGGAACTCAAGTGGCCTCGTTCTTCAGTATTAGTAGAGAAAGCATTTTAATCTCTGGGCAACAGAGCTGAGTTAGTGTCACATACTCAGATTTTCATAGTTTTGACAGGTAGTGCAGCTTATTTGTTAAGATTTATGCAGCACTGTGTTAAAGAAAACCCCATAAACTGGAGGCACGGAAATAATTAAGTTGCGTATTACACTTCCAAACAAACATCAAGATTTTCCAGCACTGTGGCCAAAACATCTTTTGCTGTACAATTGTTGTGCTCTATAACAATGGGACCCAGGATCCCCTTGGTGTTGTATATCTTATGACTCAAAGATGGAGGGAGAGAGGGAATACAGAGACTAAACAGTGTTTCACAATATGTGTAATATGTTAAAATACCCTTTTCTCCCAGTTTGGACTCACAGAATACTTATTTATCAACATAAAGTATAGGCATACCGCAAATGTATGACCACACACAGGCACAAATACACACACATACCTAAATGCAGACATCTACACCCAACTCTCAAGACAGAGATAGCTGGAGTTTGCTGCCAGGGGGTTTCGGGAGGACAATCTGTCAGTGTAATTAGTGTTTATGTGTCTAGTCAGTCATGGGAATGGCATTAAACTCATAAAGCGTCTCTTTGTCAGTCCTGTGGTCTTCAGCAGTCTGTGCCATTGTCACAGAAAAAAAGCACATATTTCTTGAAAACTGGATTTGGAATTCATGATCATTTTCTTTTAAAAAGCCAGAAAAGAGACATGTTGAATGGTCAGACGACTTCAGATATGACTCTAACCACCGATGGAAGGGTACACAGATCAAAATAAATAAAATAAACGCGTTACTTTAAGGCGTAGTTGCCTGGTCGAGAGTCAGATGAGAAGATCGATATCACTCGTATATCTGTGAACTGAACCTAACGTTACAGCCAATGTGAGCAGCCACTTACAGACCTTCTGAGGTGCACAACTCCAACCACCTCCTCAGCTGCTCTATTAATTGGATGGCATTCCTGGAGCAGCAATGTGTGTCCCAGATGCTTTAACACAACAGGATGGGAAAACCATGCTAACAACATCCTAATTACAAGCCACAGAGAAGATGTCTTGGTTTAACACTTCCTCTGTAACCGCCATCCATCCACTCTAACTGTCCACCATGTTTTGCTTTGTGGTCTTGTTTTTATGTCCTCCATGTAGCTAATAATGGGGCTCTTTTGGTCGAACCCATGTCATTTGTGTGCTGTGTGTTTGTGTAACACTTGTGCTTGCTCTTCATGTCTCCCATGTTTGTTTGTTTGTCGTTGTCTGGTCACCACGTGTGTCTGTCAGTTACTAAGCGACATAAGGCTCATCTGAAGAGGCTGGACCGGAGATGGACGTTAGGGGGTGTCATCAGCAGGCAGCAGAGCCGAGGTGAACTGAGACAGATGCTGCATCACCTCCCTCCCTCCCTCCCTTCCTTTGTTATTGTTCTCCTCACCCTGTCTTATTTATTGTCTCTTATCACATGGCTCAACTTGTCCTACTCCACATGCACATATTTGTTCAGTCTTGCGTCCCGTGTCGTCTTCCAGCAAATGTATTTATCATGAGCCACAATCCACCACAACTAACCACTAACTGACGTTAATATGAAATGAGCTTTTGGAAAGCAAAGGTGAAATCAGCAACTTTATATACACCAATTATTGATGCTGAGCTCAAATTATGTCACAAAATTGCTGCATGTAAGCGTTTTCATTATAATTAAACACTGAGTGCCAAAACCAATCTTCTCAAAATCACACTACCCACTCATCTGAAAGTAGTTGCGTAATAGACTTTGGAATGCCTTATGCTGCATTTCAGAGCCATATTTTGCTTTTTATGAGCAAATGAAGCGTGTATGTAGTTTTCTAATGAGTATGTGTTCTACAAAAGTGTGATAGAAACAGACATTCATCCTGCTGTGGTGCAGATAGCAACCAATATTGACAGATAAACAAAGAGCCATATTAATCTCTCACTTGGTTAGCAAGAAAATCACATTCTCTATCACAAACTTGCACATGTTCTTCTTACCATAGCCAAGGTTTTTTTTTCATAGGAGATGCATTTGGAATGCTGACAGAGGAGTGAGGATAGGCTATTGAGTTCAGGCCAAGCTTTGCGCTTGGCAGTGGATGTTACTCTCTGGAGTGGAGAGAGAGTTGTTTCCACCCTAGGACTGAAATCCTGCTTTGTGTTTAAAAAAAAAAAAAAAAGCAAAAAAGACAGATATTTTGCTGACTCCACAAGAATAATTTATAACACTGATGCAGGCGATGCATGTTGTGGTTAACATAACATCTGATTCAGAGTTTCCCTTCATTGCACTGCTGGATATTGTTTGAAAGAGGTTGGTGAGAGGAAAGCGTTATACCAGCCCCAACACAAAGAGGCCGGAAGAACCAGGCAAAAGGAAAATAAAGAGTACAGAAATATCCTTTACCCATGGAGCCTACTGTAGTTCTGCAAGTAAAGGGAATTACTATCCCACACCCATTCATCTCCTACACAACCTTGGAAATGGGTGGAGAAAAGGAAAATGGAATAATGCGTCTGCAGAATGTTGATTCCTGTGTACCAGTTTGGAGCACAGCATACAGTACAGTGCTTTTTTGATGTGCTCATCTCCTTTTTGAATACACCTCTTATACCTGACAGGAACTGCCATAATGACAGGAAATGAGGTCTTTGTACTGCCCCTTGACCTCATGGGAATGCATAAATCAGTGTGGAGCCTCTGCTTTCTGTTATGTGCTGTGTTAGGAGATGCTTACTGTCACAAGGCCAAGGACATTGTTAGCTCGACCCATGTTGCTGCAGTTCGCCCTGGTCAATACCGTTTGTGAATGCAAGTAACTAAGTGACATCAGAGTGGTTGATATTCATATTATCACGTTTTGAAGAATACACTCTAGTATTCCTTATTATTTTGTGGGCATTTTAGACAGGAAGTGAGGGGAGGGACACAGGGAACAACACAAACCGGTAATAATGCAGTTCATGTCGGCACCTTAAGGTGGGGACACACATTAAGACATTGATCCGATTATGGATCTATGATCTGGGCAGGATGATGGACTGGGGTCGTTATAGTCGGGGTCAGTTGGTGTTGACAGGTGGCAGATAAAATCCTATAGTAAACAATTTTATAAACTCTATAAACATGAACTCCACTTGTTACTGACCAGTTATTTAGTGTATTTAGTGCTCTTTCCTTACTGTCAAACACTAAAAAAAAAAATCAGAGCATGTTGATTGAAATAATCTTTATGTTTGGTTTGTCCAGTGTTTCAACTAGTCTTCAAGTATGTCCCAAACTTTAAAGGATAGCATTTTTTCAAATTTGTCAAAACATTTGCATGCCGATATGCACATTGAAAGCATTATTGGTTATTGTAATTGTTCCTCGTGTCTGTTCTTGCTGCAAATGGATCCCTACTTAAAGTGTTTTCAGTGTAAGTACTGGGGAACAGAATCCACAGGCTTAATTTCATGCAAAATGCCCTGAGGTTTAAGCAGTCTATGGCAGTCAAATCAAGTGGGTGTCTTCCAAGGTTACAGTCTCTCTTGTTCCAAATTTCCTCTTTGTGCTCCCGCAGACAGTGTTTCCTTGTTGAATTGTGGCGGGGGGACAGTAACCAAAAGGGGGTATTTTATGCTAAAAATACTGTAATGTTAGAAGATGCCTCTTTGATTTGTCCAGCTCAGACTGCTGAAGCCTTGTATAAGCTTTGGCTGAAGTTTGGAATAAATTTTAGCTCAGAAATGGGGCATGGGAAATGAGTTTCGACCTGAAATCACTTACACTGAAATTACTTTAAGAGGAGATCTCAGAATGGACACGAGGAACAATTAGTGCTTTCAGTGTTTAGGCATGTGTTAGCGTTATTTTAAGACAGACTTGAAATGTGAACCTGTCCTTTAACCCTAGACCACCAGGGTGCCCCAGTACTCCTTATGTGTATCATATTGTAACTCACAATACAAGACTGTCACGATGTCCTGTCCCTTATAATGATGCTAACACTAGTGATTTTTTTGCAATACCATATATTGCCAAAAAAATGATATAATATGTAGTACATCATGCAGTCTGTGTAACTTTAGAGAAATACGTACTGCTATGACGGCAAAATATTTTTTTTATAGATACAGGAATTGATAGTGCCCTGTTGTTATTCACTGCATTATAAAGTTTTCCCAGTTTCATAAAAACATTATAGACAAATCTCATGTGCCAAAGAACATTTTAACACACACACAGAGCACATCTACTCACACATCTGGCACCTGAACAACTGCCAGAAAACAGAACGGTTCCAGTGTGTATTAAAGAAAAGATACACCTCTGCTTCGTTAACTCTTATGTCTTAATGCTGCAGTATGATTATATAAATTTCTAAAGTCTTTAGAAAAGATCTGTAGAATATACACTTCTTTCTCTTTTTTCCAATGATTTTCTGGTTTTCAGAGATAGTACAGCCCTCATATTCTTAGCCTTTTTAACATTGTCATTCTCTGCCCTGGATTTGGCAGAAGAGAAGTACGTGACAGTCCAGCCCTATTCCAGCCAAGGCAAGGATGAAATTGCTTTCGAGAAAGGAGTTATTGTGGAGGTGATTCAGAAGAACCTGGAAGGCTGGTGGTTTATCAGGTAAGCCTCTGCTCACTTGCTTCAGACATTTTTTATTTTTCATCACAAAAAGATGGTATTATTTGATCTGTTTTCTGTTCAAACTTACTTCACAGGTACCAGGATAAAGAGGGCTGGGCTCCGGCCTCTTACCTAAAGAAGGTGAAGGATGACTTCTCTCCCCGTAAGAAGACCGTTACAGGCCCAGTGGAGATAATTGGAAACATCATGGAGATCAGTAACCTGCTTAACAAGAAAGCCTTGAGTGAGAAGGACATGCAGAGTGAAGGTGTCCCAGAGAGCCCCCAGGTGGCCAGGAAGGAGATCAGCTTGCCAATCCCCTGTGCCGACTCCAGCCCGGTTAGTTCCTCACAGGATGGAAAAAGCAAAGCAGAGCCTGCTTCACCAGCGATAGCCCGCATTGCTCCTCATCGGGTGGAAATCGGTCAGTGAAGTCACTCTGAATGTCACTTTTTGAATCTCTACTTTTTGAATTTTGAATTCCTATTGGTCTTGAGGATTATAAATGTTTGTTTGTTTCATGCATGTGTTGTTTTCTCTGTGATTGTTTCACAGGTTCTCCAGTTCTCAGGCAAAAACCTCCTCCTCGAAGAGATGCAACCCTGGTTAGAGCTGTTTGATATTTTTAGCTACTAATTAGTTACTTTCCCCCACTACCAATAAGTCTAATGTTGACATTTTCATTTCTACCCAGGGATTTCAGTTGCCCTCCCCACCAGAGCCCCCTACAGTTGAAGCAGAGTATTACACCATTGCAGATTTTCAGTCCTGTATATCTGATGGTATCAGTTTTAATGGGGGACAGAAAGCAGAGGTAAGAGCTCTTTTTTTAAGTAAACTTCAATATCAAGACAATCTTAAACTTGGATACCAACCATATATATCTTGCTGTAACAATTTGTTTGTCGTAGGTCAGTAACAACTCCATCTTCAATCATTAAAATGTTTAAAAATTTCTTAAGTTAAAGACCAAACTCTTTCTTTGACTTGTATTTTAGGTCATTGAGAAGAACTCTGGTGGTTGGTGGTATGTCCAGATAGGAGAGAAGGAGGGCTGGGCTCCCTGCTCCTACATTGATAAACGTAAAAAGCCCAATCTGAATCGCAGAACAAGCACTCTGTGCCGCCCTAAAGTTCCACCCCCAGCTCCACCTGTCAAAAAACAAGACTCAGTGGAGACTGCGCCTCCCAGCAGCCCTGGGTCTGAAGCTCCAGAGTCCCCTGTGTCTCCTGGGAGGCCAGTATATGAAGAGCCAGAATATGATGTTCCTGCCATTGGAGATCTGGACCTGGAGTCTGAGTTTGAGTTTTTGAGAGGAGAAGGTTCCTTGGTTGATGGAAAGAATGAGGACACTTCATCTGAGAAAGGATCCCATCTGTCCTCCAAGCCCTCTCCGGCTTCATCGCTCCACAGTGCCTCCTTCAAAATGGGTGAGTCATTTGAAGATGGCCATGAGGCAGAGGGAGAGGTGGAAGGGGAGGAAGAATGCATCTATGAGAATGACGGCTTTCGGCCCTTCAGAGAGACCCCAGAGAGGCAGTGCAGCAGGGACTCAAATTCCTCAAAGACGAATGTCTTGTCAGAAACTGGTAAGACTGCGAGTCCAACTTCAGGTGGATGGAGACCTGCAGGAAACAAGCTCAAGATTGACTTGAATGGGAGCCCTTTTTCAACCAAAGCTGAGGAGGCATCCAGTCCTAAATCTGCCTCCACTGATTCCACCCCAGATCTGTCCAGACCTAAGAAAGACCAAGAGGAAAGCAAGGTATCCTCTCCCACCAAATCTTCATCTAAACTAAAGCCAGTAGTGAGGCCTAAACCACAACTAGCCAAGGCCTCCAGTGCCGAAAAGATGGACATCAGCACCTTGAGAAGACAGCTGCGGCCAACAGGGCAGCTGAAGAATGGCACCAAAACCAAAGGTGAAGACTCTGAGACAGCGTCAGTCATCTCCTCTGAGGACTCCTTCTCTTCTCAGAGCACATCAGATCTCTCCTCCATCTATTCTAAAGGTAGCCGGGGAGACTCTGACCAGGAGGGCTGCAGCCTGTATCGCACCACAGATCCCTATGAGAAAGGTCAAGAGTCTGAGCTCAGTTTTCCTGCTGGAGTGGAGGTGGAAGTGCTAGAGAAGCAGGAGAGTGGCTGGTGGTATATCCGATGGGGGGATGCAGAGGGATGGGCTCCAACTTACTACCTGGAGCCCGTCAGGCAACAAGATGACATGGCAGGGTCTGAATCTGATGGCACTCCAACAAAACCCGGAAGTCTCAGCAAGTCCAACAGCCTAGAGAAGAATGAACAAAGGGTGCAGGCGTTGAACAACATCAACCAAAACCTAAAGAAGGTCACCCCGCCAATCCCCTCCAAGCCTCCAGGTGGCCTCTCCAAACCTACGGGCTTGTTCGGTTCACGCAAGCAGAATAACACCAAACAGCAGCAGGTTGTCAGACCTCAATCTGTGTTCATATCAGCCCCGATCAGGGACGGTCCCAGCCCTGTTGGCTCTCTCAGGAGAAATGAGTCCCTCAACTCCACAGACCACCCTCGTGTCAGTCCCACAGTGCGTCGCAATGCCTCCTTTGGCACTGTGCCACGCAGCCTGGTGTCAAACAACATAGCACTACCCAACAGGAACAGATCTGGTACCGGCAGCTCTGAATCCCTTGGCCTCGGCTCTCAGAAGAATGCCCTCCCTGTATCCACAGTGAGGCCCAAGCCCCACATCATCCATAACAACCTCAGAGAGGTATATGTCTCCATAGCAGATTACCATGGCGACGAGGAAACCATGGGATTTCCTGAGGGGACAAATCTGGAGGTCCTGGAAAGAAACCCTAATGGATGGTGGTACTGCAAGGTTCTGGACAATGGCAGACCAAGGAAAGGATGGGTTCCCTCAAATTACCTCGAGAAAAAGCACTAGCACTCATGTGTGGAGCTGGCAGAACTCTGAACATGCGTGTAAAGACTACTCAAACAGATGCATTTATTTTGTGAAAAAGGCTAACCTTAAGACGTTAGGTAAGGATGGAAATCTAACCCGGTACCTTTGCCAAAACGAGCAGCCAGATCAAATTGTGACTTTGAAATGAAATGAGACATCTGATAAATTGAGTCTACGTGATACAGTGCCTGAGACATTGCATCAGAGGCAATATAGTGGGACTTAGTGACACACACAAAGACAACACCAGAAAGCGGAAGAAAGATTTAGTGCTATTCTTCAGTGGTTACCTTTAACTTGAAATAAGAGTCATTTTGTGTCCACTCCTAGAACCTTTTTCTGTAAGTTTATAATGTATTTTTTAAAAACTTTTTAAGCATTTAAAGCTTACTGCATGTTTGAAATGATTCATTATTACTGACGATGCCTTGAGCTGTTGAAATTAAACCCTTTCTTCTCCTTTCTTTACAGAAAATCTCAGTTGTTGCCAAAGCTGCTTTGTGTTAGTCTCATTTTGGTGCTGTCTGTTTGCATGTTTTTTTATATCTCTTTATACTGTATGTCACCTTTATGTGAAATATTTTATCCATTTAATTGTGTAATATTGTCCTAATGAAACAATTTGTGAGCATCTCTGATTATCACAGTATTTTCTTACCCTTAAAACCTTTAAGATCTCCTCTGAAACTTACAGCTTTAAAATGTTTTTTGGTTTTAATTTCAGGGGTTAATTATCCAAAATTAAACTCTCCTTATGTCAGTGAAAATCATATTTATTCATTACTTCAATATCATGTTAATTTTATTATTTTTTTACTGATTAAAAAAAAAAATCACAGCCGCTTAAACATTTCTAAGAACTGCTCTGTTAATCATAACATTTTGAATTTCTGCTGGGCAGTAAATTTGACATAACTCTTCAGCTGCAGTTGTACTGGGATGCTCACTTTTGTTTTACATTAACTGTGTGACCAGTGATGATAACTGAAGTGCCAAAAGAATTAATTAAATAAATGCACTTTTGAACAATAATTAGTGCTTTCTTCTTTAAACTTTACACTGTTCATAGTTACTGTTTGCCCATACATCACATCATTTCTGTGATGACTACCACCGCCATTGTACACACAATGATACTACACAGAATAAATATCACATTCAACACACGTCCCATAAAAACCTTACATATGTCCATGGACATAAAAAAAAAATCTACACAGTTAACTAAGTTCCACTAATTTTCTCAATGGATTATGAGTTTAAAACCATGTAATCTCACTGGCCCCAGTTCAAGTTTGAATGGGAATCTTTGTTGTCCTCACTCCTCATTTACTGTCACTTCTCTACTTTCTCCTATGTAAATAAAAGGCAAAATTACCTATAAATCCCATCTCGCTCTGTTAGAGCTGAGCCACACCATTGTCTCTATATTTTTTTATTGTTTGATAAAACCAAAATTTATTGCATATGAGACAACCCCAGATCCAAAAAATAGCACAAGGATGAGAACAGATGAAATGATGACTGTAGTTTCACAGTGACACACATTTAGAAAGGAGACACGGTTTTTTACAGCTGTTAACCAAAACTGGCCTTATTTTGTCTGTGTTGTAAGAGCATTTTCAGTGCTCCACATGTGGCATGTTGTGTGGCAATTGCCACTGCTGTTAATGAAAGTCATGTGAAAAGGGAGTAATTATCTGCTGAATTAATTGCAAATTAATGTGGTGTATAACAAACAATATAATGAGAACTTATCACGGGCCATAATCACTGGTAATGTTAAGTCTTTCAATCGTATTGCGTTAAAAGCTTTCTGCTTTGGAATATGAAAAAAGATCTAAAAATTGAATATGTTTATATTTAGTATAAACCCACATTTGTGCTTATACGATGCAAGTGAAGTGTTTGACCAACCAGATGCTGTTATGTCAATATATTAGATCACACTAGGTTGCCTGACATTCCTTTCATTTCTTACCCATAGTGCTGAGCCAGGTAGTGGCACAATTCAACTCTGGCAGCTTAAGCATCAACTGACAAAGTTATAGTTACTGGTGCAGAATTGTACTATAATCTTGTCACCATCAGCTATAATCAGGAAAACACCAAATCAAAACACTGATGCTGCTTTCCAGCTTCAAACACTACATATCCCTGATATATTGGATTTGGTGCCTGAAGTATAATTAAACAGCCCACAGAAACTTAATCTGAAATATGTCCATCCCACTGTCTGTCTCTGCTTTGGGATTTCTGAAGTAATTTCTACACTCACCGGCTGTAAACCACAGTACTGGTCAAAATTATTGGCTGCCCAGAATTTCAAGCGCATAATTCAGAATATCTTCAGAAATCTTCAGAACCACAAGATATTTAAAGAGCTTCCTACCTACCTACAGTACAACATGGTGGAAGTTCTAACATGCTGAGCAGCTGCTTTCCTGCCTCTGGTACTGGAGGTACTGAACATTTCAAAAGAAAGATCAAATCAGATTACCAGGGCATTTTAGAGTGGAATGTGTTACCCAGTGTCAGAAAACCAGAGGCGAAAGTCTTGGCTCTTTCAGCAGGACAATGACCCAAAGCACACATCCAGCAGCACAAAACAGTGGTAGAAAAGGAAAAGATGAGCTGTTTCAAACAGACCAGCATGAGTCCTGACCTAAATCACATTGAAAGCCACTGCAGAAAAGGACTCCTGCAAATTTGAAAGAGCAGACAGGTGCAAGAAGCTTCTAGATGGATACAACAAATGTTCAGGAGCTGTCCCAAAGGTTCTGCAACCAAATAATAGTCAAGGGTGCCAGTGATTGTGTCTGTGGTACATTTTGGGACTGTATTATTTCACTATTATGCAAGTGTTGTTTTTATTTCTTTTGTTCAGTAACCTTGGACATTATATTAAAATATTCTGCTTATGCAAAATTGCTTCATTTGCATTTGTTTCTGAAAATATTCTGAATTATGTACTTGAAATTCAGGGCTGCCAATACTTTCAACCAGGACTGTAAGTTATAGAGGTCTGTTGATCATTTTTGTGACATGTTTGGCTTTTGGCTGTTTGTAATTGTGTCTGTATTTGCTTGTTTGTTGTATTCATGTGTAGACTACGGTATGTGTTTATTTGTACTTTCAAATAACAAATCATGGATGTAAGAAAGAAGAAAAAGGAAATGCGAGACGTGCAGGTTAGATAAACCCCAGGAGTCTTTTAAGTTCAAACTGGTTGGTTGCGTCAGTCAAAAGTTGTTTTTCTGTCCAGTGAAAACCAAAACTCTGAATGTTATGTACACTGAGTGTAGATCTTCATTCTTGACCTTCTTGACAGCCGAGCAAACTGATGAAGACTGTATGATGATTTTAAGCTCTGAGAAAAACTACAGTAGGAAGTTGACCTTGAGTATTTCATCAAATAGATGTGTTATTGTCAGAGAATAGGAAAAAGGTGAGGAAGGGTGAATACAAAGTACGAAAAAAGTAGGATCTAACCCATATTTGTGCATTTTGTTTTTCCATTTAATTCAATTTTTTTTCCCAACATTTTAAGGATTTATCAGATGTTTAATGGGTGGTTGAAAGGCTCATCCTATCATGTGCACTGAAAAAAAAAAGTTTGATCCCTGACTTCACCTTCACCACTTTCCTTGCTGTGCACAAGGTGCTGTTGCTGTTTCTGACCACTGGAGGGCAGCAGCACTCAGCATCTCAATACAGATTGGGAACAGCATCGCAATAACCTCCACCTCTGTCTTCATCAGCACTGTAATTAGACAGTGTATGGGTGAAATCACTCAATTGATATTTTAGACTATGAACAAAGTTGTACTTTTTAGTATAACTGCACTTCTCCTTACAGTCTGCCCCTTGGCACTGCAAATCTGACTGAGGAAAAGATTTTACATCACACTAAACACCAAAAGCTTAAAGCCTTAACTACAACAGAGGAAGAAACCCAAACACAGACCGTCTGATGTCTAGTTAAAATGCACAATCAATAGTGTCCTGCTTTTTTGGAATACAGATTTGATACCTTAATAGATGATGTGTGTGTTTGACCAAACAGCTGTCTAGAAGAGATACCACAACACAGCTCAAACAAGTCTGCCAAGCCCTTAAGCCTTCAGAAGGCCAGCAGCCAGGTTCACTGAGAGGTCTGAGTGGAAAGTCTGTGTGTACACAGACACCAGTGAGATATACTGTATTCATGTCACTTTCGCAGACCCTGGCCGTCTATTTCCCTCTTACCTCTGAGAAGACTTGGCCACAAACGGCAGCCACTGCTGCCTGTTTCATGTCGGGACGTCATGGGTTGTATTTGTGCCTATTGGAGTGCAGCATAAAACAGTGCTGCATTAAAGCCAGGCCCGCAGGGTAGTAAATAACAGATGATGTTCACTCTGGCCAGGTCTACATACCACAACTCTAAACAGTTTCTCTCTGAGTTATAGCTGTTTACTAAAAGCCCTTGCCTTTGTTATTCATATAGTATATGGCAGGATGTTAGTCAAGTATACTACTGTGGAGAGTGATTGTGCTGGGTGTTAGGCATCTGAGAGATGGCTGCCCTTTTGTTCTCTAACTGTTGTCCAGTTTGAATTTTCTTGCATAAGATGTTAATCCATCATGAAACATTTGTATGTTTTGGGAAAAGGCAATAGCACTAATGCTCTGTCATTCCCCATCTTCTGCCAGATTGAATTCAGTTTCCTGCTGTGCATAAAACATAATAAAAGACTGTAGCTGTGAAATGGAAATGGTCAGTTTTAACTTTTTATTGCAATTCGAGTCAAATGCCTGAACCAAAGTAGGAGACAGGCCCTCTCGTATACCTAAGGAAGAGCTGCATGGGCTCAAAATGGGCTTCTTTTTATGTGATAAATAAGAAATAACAACAGGCACTGACTTAAACTTTATTTAACAAAGTGAACATAATTAGCAAATTCAGAAACCACTTTAAGAATGTTTTTTTAAACATCAAATAGAAATCCCCAGTCCAGGAAACCAATGTTATGAGCTGATTTTCTTGTCCAAAGTGCGCAATGCCCACCTTCACTTACTTGCTGGTTTGGTTTTGCAAATGACAGCAAATATTTGGTCACATTTGAAAAAACAGGCTGTCAGAACTACGACCACAGGGCTCTCAAGTCTCACGCATTGAGCGTGACAGTGACGCTTTTCGGTCTTTTGTCACGCACTGCCGCCACGCATTGTATTTCTCACGCTGAAAAAAAAAAAAATACCGGTAAATTTCTCTGGTGCGCCACTGCTATGGAACCGGGAGGAATCAAGCCCGTCTGCACGGAGCCTGTCACTTACCTGCCGACTCTTGCCTGCATTCAAAACTTGAGAGCCCTGCGACCACATGGGGAACTACTCACGCCTGCTTCACTACGACACGAAGTTAGCATTTAAATATGCACAAGATGGACAAACATAATTTTACCAACTAAGAGGTAACCAACGCCAATTCTACACATTTTATTCCCTGCTAATACCATTTGACATTAAAGCAAATGTTTGACATTTTGGGAAATATGCTTATTTGCCAGAGAGTTAGATGAAAAGATTGGCAAAACTCAAGTGGTTTCAGCTAGCAGGTGGTTAGCTTAGCATAGCATAAAGAGTGTAAACAGGAGATACAGCTGTATTACTCTGCTCAAAGGTAGCAACTACCGGCACCTCTAAAGCTCAGTCATTAACATGTTAGCCCACTTGTTCAAAAGCTACATGCAAAAGTTGTAGGTGCTTATAGGTGGGCAGAGCCAGGCTAGTTGTTTCTCCCTGTTTCCAGTCTTTTTGCTAGTTTAGGCTGGTGCTCCACTATGTTCATCAGCTAGTTGCTATATCTGTGTTCTGTTTGGATCTGAGCAGGAAGTGCTCAGTGGACTTTCAGAGACTTTTTGCTGCGAGAAGCCGACTGTCTTGACCCAAAAACGACACCATGAGAGCCAGGAGACTGAACCAAAACAGTTGCGGGCTGGATGGCTAAACAAGAGGTGAGCTGCAGATTCAGGTCGCTATGCATTCAACGCTTCAAGCAACCCCTTGTACATTGTGGTACTGTTACAAAAAATATATTTATATTATAGCTGCTGTAAAAGTAAAAGTATGCTACCATGCAATGTCAAAAGACTGCTTTACAAGTAATAGTCCTGCATCCAAAAAAATCAGGTGGCTCATTTCAATCACTTTATTCTTTTGGGTATTTTCTTCCACAATATATCATATTTTATAAGCTAATTATATATGTTGAGTGTAAAATATTGATCTGCAAAGCACTAATACCTACAGTTTTCAGGTAACTGTAGTGGAGGAAAAAGTGATATTTCCTCCTGAAATGTTATGGAGTGAAAGTATTACATTAAGTAGCAGAATTTTAATTATTTAATTCTAATTAAAATACTTAAGTAATGTACAAGTACGTCAAAACTAAAAGTACAGTACTTGAGTAAATGTACTTTGTTACATGTCACCACTGGGGGTGGTATTGATCTTTTCGTCTAACTCTCTGCCACAAAGTGAAAAAACGTATTTCCCAAAACATTATCAAAACTATTCCGTCAAGGGAAAACCAGCTGACACAACCACCAAGTCTTAGGAGAATAAAGTTTTCTATAATCTTCGACTATGCAACAATGAAATATTCTTACATTTTGGACACTATAGCCATACATATAAAACAGTGACAATTCTTTCTAGTAGCATTGACAAAATAAATAAACCTCATAATGTACAGTTAATATTACACTCATCAATACCATTTTTTTCTATCAAAAATGTTTCACAATACTTTATTTCCGCTAGGTCATATTTGGTCAGGAAGAAAAACAAAAATAGGTAGAAATGTAAAGGCTGGGCGTCTCTCAAGCACAACAAAATTCCAGTATTATGCAATGCGGTGACAGAGGGGACAAGGCGCTATTTAAACATTTCATCTTAAGCAGTGAACAAATTCACACACTGATAGTAAGCACACTGAAATGTTTGCTTCAAAGTCAAACACGACAGCTTTGAATTGGTAGGTTGTGTGGTTACACCTGCTCACGTCAGAAACATCACAACCACTTAAGTGTGACTTTAAGATGAATATCATTGTTCTTCCTGTTTTTGTTTTTTTTTTTTGTTTTAAAGTGAGGAGCCTGACAGAGCCAAGTTTGTCCAGACTTCTCTTTTCAAAGGCACACAAGAAAACTGAACTGTGATGCAAACGGTTTACAAAATAACTGCTAGTTTTTCCACACAATGGCGAGATGACAACCTTCAACACCCTGAAAATAAAAACAATCAGCACTTACTACTTTACAAATTACTGAGTAATGTTTCAGCGAGGCCAAAATAACACCTGAAAATAGCCTGTATTTCTTAACAATTCAAAGCACAACATAGTACATGAGGTTAGTCAAATGAAAATGGAGTTTGCTTTTACCGACGGAGAGCAGCACTCAGAAACTGATATGCAAATAAAATTCTCACAATGTCCCACACTAACAACACACATCCTTGTCACTACCTACACACGTGTGAATTTCTTTCCACTTGAAGACACAGTGTGCTGAAATACGTCATGAGTGAAAGCAAATATTCATGTTTTACTTTAATGTACATAATGAAAGAGGAGTGTGTAATCTGAAGTAAGCAAAGCCATCTGTGACTGTTTCATGGGTTTTTCGCAATAATGAAGAGGTTGATTCGTCATCCTTATGTGCTCTTTCAGCATTTTAAAAATACTTCACTGCCCACCAGTGTTTATTTAGATGACTTTTGTCCAAATGCAGCATCCAGCAAGCTTACTGAGCAGCATGAGATGCTGGAAGGAGCAGGACATGCAACCCATGCAAGTCCCACATTTTACAGGCTTTCATACAAACTTCTGATGTATCAGGTTTGCCTGAGTGAGCAAACACTTTCTTTGCACTGAAACGATGTGCAGACACACAGCAAAGGTGCCGCTTCCCTCACTGTCTACATCCACAAACTTACAACTCCTCCCTCCTCACTGATTTACATCCTCATTTCACCAGAAGCGAGACCTTCTATGGTGATAACGTTCACACTTTTTTACCCTTTGCACAATCTCACCCTGCCTGAAGTTCACAGAAGCACTGCAAGTAGTGAAATATCCAACAAAACACTTCATTTATTATACAACAGAGTTAAGGATTTCTGTACCCTTTAGGTTTAGGCATTGTATTGTGTTTTATTGCTGGAGGAGCACTTTCTACTCATTCGAAATTGGTTAGTTTTAGAAATACTGCAAGGTTTTCACCAACAAAAAGTCTCTCGCTTTCTTTCTACACATTCCTCACTGGTATCTGGAAGCATTCTGAAAATCAAATAAAACTATCTTGTCTTGATTTTCTAAGATTTAGTAGAGAATCAATCCTTACTGTAAAACAACAATTTTTGACCCAGTGCTTTCTGACAAGCAGAGAAGGAGCAGCTGGAGAAACCACTGATTTATCCTCCTTGTTTCTTCCGCAGCTCTGGACAATTTTATTTAGTCTAAAACTGGCTAGCAGCGATGCTATAGCCAGCAGAATGAAGGGTTACTCTGCCTATAAGTAGGACAAATGCCTCCTCAGATTACTCTTTCTCTTCAACACACACAACACAAATCACAGAGCCACTGGACAATAGTAGGTCATGAGTCCAGTCTGCTATTTGTGTATTTTTTGGTGGTCTCTGACGAATCTCACTGCTTAATCTTAACAGGTAGGTACTGCTGCTTTCCAATGATGTGCATTAGACATAACAGAGATAAAATGTTATAATGATGGCGTTTAAAGTCCTGCTGTAGAGTACCTGAGCCAGACTGCACACACAAACAAGCGGGGCTTTCACTTGTGCTGTGTTTGTCTTTACAAAGTCTCACATGGCTTTGACAACCTCTTGAGCTGAACCTGATGATGTGACACATTGTTGAACACAAGCCTACGTGCTCCTGTAGGTCTTGATGATATCTTTGATTGTCCTCCTACAGATGGGGCAGCACGCATTGGCCATCTTCTTGAGTTTGAGGCCACAGGCGTAGCAGAGACACATGTGTCCACAGGCGTAGAGGACTGTGTCCACCACGTTCTCGTAGCAAATGGTGCACTCGTCGCTCCACGAGCCTGAGCAGGATTGAAAGGTAGGAGACTCTGGGTGGCTGGAGAATGGAGAGCTCGGGGTTGTACCTGAGGTAATGAGAGAAAAGACATTAGGGATAAGTGAATGAGTGGGAGAGAAAAAATTAATGAAAAAGACACGCTCGGTTCATGGCAACATCTATGCAGTGCATCTTTTATTTAAGCTGTCAATACCTTGACATTTTTATTTTCTGCAAATGAAGTGTCAGAACACCTTTTATGGAGGAATAATTGTGTCTATGCTGAGATACTCACTCCTACTGCCGCCATTATCTGCCAGTAGTTTTTCTGTCATACTGTCTGCAGCTTGGGACTGCAGTGATGTCGGGGATCACTGCTTCACATCACCAAGGTAAATATTTGCTTCATGTGCTAACTTGCATGTCGTGAGTCGAAGTCTTGGTGCTGTTTAGTCAATGTTTGTGTGCTGCTGGCTGTTTTATTGCTCTCCTGCATGTCTGCATTTTAATCAATTTCATAAACAAAAAAAAGATAAACAGAAGAAAAAAATCATGACAACCTGGACAGGGGGTACACTGCAATTGTAAGTACTTGAGACCATGATCTGGCTCTTATAGGTGTTCTCAAAATGAAAATTTGGTGAATCTCCCACTACAATGGTCTAGATATCTCGATCTGATTGTTGAGACAATAACAGCCTGGAGGGGAATGGCAGAGAATAAAGACAGAACTGAGAAGAGGAAGAAATTGGACCACATGGACAAACCTGTGGAGGAAGAAAAGACTGTGTGGTAGTTGGAGTTGAGGCTTGAATTAAGGTTGATGTTCAAGGGTGTGTTGAGGTTGGGCTCTGAGTTGCCGCTGCAAAGCATTGTGGGGGTGTTGGGTGTACAGGAAGGGGAGCTGGGGACAGACGGTCCTCGGATGTCTGGGTGTAGAGATGAGCCTGAAGGTACAGAAGAGACATCTGGGTCACACCAAAGATTCACTGACATACAAATGATTTATGAAAGCAAAAGGAGTGAAATGTTTCCAACGTTCACAGTGTGCATCTAATGAGAAGTTAGTCATGGCTGGTAATTAGAAAATGGAGGAGAGTAAATGTCTTGTTGCATCTCTCTCGCTGTCTCAGTCTGTCAATCTAACACACACACACACACACATTAAATCTGTTCTATCACCAAGCAGATGACTTGTGAGCCCACAGTGTCTGTGTGTGGGTGTGTGTGAGTGAGTCAAGAGCCTATGAGTTGGTGTAGTCTCGTCAGAGACACCAAACGCCCCCACCCCTTCCTCCTTCCTCCTTCATGAGCCATGATCCCTCTGGGTAGGGTACAAAACGCTTCCACAGACTATCTGTTGTCTGTCCCGTATGATCCGTCCCGAGCTGCATCCCATAACCACCGGCTCTGGCATCAGCTCTCGTATTGGCAGCTCATCTCTCTGCACAGATGAGAATACTGACCCTGATTCCACAGACAAATTCTGATCTAGTTTGCCTGGCAGGCACACTACATTGTTGTTTACACATTGTCCTTCAACTGACCATGGCAGAAATATATTTCTACACTGTGAGGCTGGCTGTTTACTTGGCACTGACATCCTTCCATGTGTCAAATTATCTAATATTGGTAGTTTACATCCTCTCCCACAATTGTCTTAACCAAATTTCCCCACAATGACAGTGTGGAGTGGAGAAAGAGCTAAAAAAAAAAAAGGAAGAACCACAGATGGTGAGAAATTACAGAAAAAAAAAGAAATACGGTAAGCTTAAACAAAAAAGAGAAGGCGCATTTATGTGGTCTGTTGTTAGCACAAAAATGTATACAGTTAGTTGCATAACTCCAGCAACGTGCTCTGATCCATTGCTCTGAACTCTGATGCCTTCTCCCTGGACCACTTCAACCACTGCAGTCTCAGTTTCAGCCTACATAAACAAACCATAGTAGATTTTTAGTCATGCAACACCCAGTTTGCCACTAAAAATCACCAGATGTAGGACTTCTGGTAATCCATACAAAAATCTTTCCATAATTTGTTCGTATTTAAGTTTAGTGCTGGGATTGGTGATTGTCCCGCTTTGCTGAGACATGCTTTTTTCTGAGTCATCTATTCATTTATGCTGTATAAATGCAACAGTATGTAAGCAGTAGCATTTATACACCCTTCCATTACCTACTTAACGTGACCTATGTGACAGCCCGGCTGTTAGCAAATGTCTCGGTCGACTCTAATAAGGCAAAATGGATAACCTTCATGTCTATTCATGTACCCTTTAATCAAGGGTACCTTTCATCTTCCCATGCATTATGAATTTACTGCTGCCTATGTGCCCAGGAATGAGTATGTGAATATCTTTAGCTATGCAGGCAGCACAGGAGACTTATTTGTGGTGAAGCATGTGTATGGTGGCATTCAACACTTGCTTATCAAAGCTAGAGAATTCGGCCACCCCCTGTCAGGCTTTTCTTAGCGCCTGGAAGAATAAGGTTTTTAAACCTGCATCAGCTGATTTTCTTGAACCCTTGTGGGCAATGGCAACAAGTGTAAACACAACATTGACATATCATGTTCCAGGTTAATATGGCAAATTTATCAGCAAACAACTGTTTATTTACAGACCTAGCAGTTACAGAGCAACATTAGCATTTGTTTGGAAATATGTTTGTGTCCACCTGGTAAATCTAAGGCTCATATTTCATATCTCTACCAGCTCCTGGCTCTTTAGCAACCAGCTTAAACACTCAGTTCATTAGCTAGTCCCAAAGTTTGTCTGCTGATTTGTGCAGGGTGCAAGGGTATAATTTGCCTGGGGGGGGGGTGACCCCTTTATAAATACATGTGGTCATTTGATCAGTTGTTAATATAAAAATATTGATTATAGCAGCTTTAAGATTACAGCTGAGCACATGCGGATACAAACAACCCCAGAGCAGGACACTTGTAATGAGGATATACGTGACTGCTGTAGGCCATTATCGATTCTCAGTATCTTAGATGAAATTATAAAATCTTAATTTCTGAGATAACATGGACAAAATGACCATGTGTGAGGAGCAGACTCCCATCTGTTCCACTTCACAGGCTCGACAACACCCAGCCATGACAAACTGTCACTTGCCTCAGTGGCTAGATGTTTCCATGGCAACCT
This sequence comes from Toxotes jaculatrix, assembly GCF_017976425.1. Classification (NCBI taxonomy): domain Eukaryota; kingdom Metazoa; phylum Chordata; class Actinopteri; family Toxotidae; genus Toxotes; species Toxotes jaculatrix. The sequence goes on along the minus strand of NC_054404.1, from coordinate 9,850,702 downwards.
GTGGCGTGCAGCTGCAGTGAGTGGGTGAGCAGAGACGTCACAAATGCACTCCCCACAGCTGGAGTGGGTAATGATTCAAAGAACGCACATACCCCGAAGAATCGGGATGGGGGAATGCACGACGTAAAGAGGACGTGCAGAGATAGCAGGAGGACCACTGTTAAGGGAACAGGCTGTGGGTGGAAAACCCAGCATCTCAAACCTCCATGCAATTACATTTTAATAATGCATATGGAGGGCATCATAAGGAGCTATCATGGGCCCCCTCCTGATACATAATGCTAGCTGCTGGGAACCCACGCAAGACAGAAATAACCTCCTCAGCCCTGGTCTGACTGACTACATGAAAGAGAGGAGAGGAAAGGAGAGGAGAGGAGGAACTGAAATGAAATATAGGAGAGAATTAGAAGAATCAACTAATTCTAAAAAAAAGAAAAACCATCTGTGAAGATCCTCAGAAAACTTCACCTCTAATTTTAAATTTCCTATGAAAAGAACTATAACCTGCTTTGACAGAATCATTATCTACTTAGCCAGAATACAACACAGTTGGAGGAAGATGTTTTTCAAAGAATTATGATGAATGTCTTTAGCTGTAAACAAATCAAAAGCAATTTCATTTGTGCTTGCTGCACCCTGCAGTATTTCACTGTCACATCATAATATACTAAGTCCAAGAAATATTTAAGCTCTATCTTGTGAAAAATAGAGAACTAAAAATCCTTTAAGTGCAGGGCTCTTAAAACTCAGCAAGACATTTTAAGCTTAAATTGGATTTGGACAAAATGTGGTGAAACACATTTACCTTTTCATAGGCGATGTGTGCTGTATGTCAAATGTTCTAGACTCTTAGCAATATTAGATACCTCTTTTTTTTCCCTAAAGAGCATCTTTTGAAATTCTCCAGACTTGGTGGCCACAACATACTACATGCACAAAGAGCATCCTGAACAGTTAAACAATAAAATAATCTGAAGATATTCACAACAACACAAACAAGAAAACCATGCTTCTCTACACATCATCAAAAGCATATCTTTAGAATGTTTGTGTGTCAGCCTGTGATCATGACATTTGCACATTTTAACCTTCAAAATCAACAGAACCCAGTAATTCTTGTGGAAAGGAAAATTGTGCCACAATTTACAACCACCTGTTAGCCATTACATGCTCTTATTCTCCTAATTTTGAGTCAGACAGTCCTAAACTGTGCATGCAGTCCCACATTCAGGGAGCAAGAATCTTAGCGCCACACATGATTAACGTCCGGGTACCTTCAGTTAATGTTACGGTATCATTGTGTGAAATCAAACCGAGCTGACAGAAATTCTGTTCAGCTGAAGGTACAAAGTTAACATTCATTTGCAAACTGTGGGGGTAGAATGTAAATTCCCTTGGAGATATATGAGTTGATAAAAAGTCAGAGAGTAGCCTAGACAGCAAAGGAGGGGGAAACTATTTCATGACTCGGCTGAGTGGGAATTCACCCACCAAAGGTCATTCAAGAATCACAGACTGCGCTAAGTTCCGAATAGAAAGTTACCAGTTCTCTAGTACGTTTCAATTCCTTGAACCATGCTTTAATTAAATATTCAAAATATTGCTAGAACTAATGCAAACAAATGCAAATATTTTTTTTAAGATGCTGCTTGTAAGTGAACCTACCTAAAATCCTGAGTTGTGTGATGGTGCCGTGCAGGCCGTAGAACATCCAGAGGGGCCTGGAGTTATCAACACACAGCTGCATCCCTGCACTGATGCCATTATGGCTCATCATGACCTCCCCATCTGAGTTCACCACAAAGCCCAAGATATCTCCACTGTGGAGTGGCACCGCCACCCGACACATGGCCCAGAATTCCTTGCGGTCAACCAGTGACTCTGGGTTGGATGGGAGGTCGCTGGGCCTCAGGGTGGCCGGGTCGCAGGATGTCACACCATAAGAAAGAGAACCAGGCCGTGTGACACCTGCCTTCACCTTCACGAACAGAGTTTCTGAACAGCGCATTGGCCGGTTGGTAAACACCAGGGTCCTCTCGTCACCACGGTGATCCAGCCGCGCAACAGTGTGCTTATCCAGCACCGTAACATGGATGCCGTGCACTGAGTGGAAGTGCAAATCAGTTTCTAAATGGCTGGGAAGCAGCGAGCACTGCTGTGAGTTCTGAGAGTTTTGAGGCACATGGCAGGAGGTGGAGCTTAAGGGTTGAAGCCGTTCCTCTTCCTCATCATCTTCCTCCAGATGCATCTCCTGCTGCTGCAGGCTCAGGTCACACAGGCTGATGGACAGACGAGGGTCATCACCGTTTCTCTGAATAGAGGCCCGGTGGGTGGCTGCAAAAGAACGAGGACGCAGGCAGTCCAGAGGGACCATCTCACTGTCTGTGGCGATAAAAAACAAAAACACAGGAGTGTTATGTAATCACTTGTCTGTGTGTTTTGAAATGAAGACTTCAGTCTGAATCAACACACAATATCTTTTTTTTCTTGTTTACTAATGATTTTTTTTTCATAACTTGATGAATTTATTTGGAAGGTGGCTAATGCAGTTCCATTTACCGTATCTGAAAATGGGGAAGAAGTGTCCAGAGAACCAAATTTAATTAATGTACCCACTCAGTACTCTGCATCTTCCCATGGACAGCTCTGGTTTGTTTTATATTCACTGTCTGTACAGTGTATGCTGCTCATTCATCATACCTGTCACTGTAAACAAATGGTGGCATCTGGCTTTATAACATATTAATTCTAATGCGCTCTCTGCACTGAGGCTTGTAGTTCAACAGCATGAAGAAATACGTCAGTGTTTACATGTTTAGAAACATATCTGAACTTTAAAGTGGGAGTAGCCTGTAGCTGTAGGCCAGTGGCCACATAACAATAAAAGGGACATAACAGCTTTATGTAACACTGAAGAGATAAGAGATGCGTATGTAGCCACTGAAAGACAATAAAGCTCATCCGTGTTTGGGCATCCCAGTCTGTCTTTAGCTCAGATTCCTGTCATTTTCAGACTTATTTCTTATTGTTATTTTCACTTTCAAGAGCACGAGGTGTGAAAATGCAGACATTTTTCTAAGCTATTCGAATCAAAGATTGGAAAGTCTACTTTTTAACAAAGCCAGTTTATCATCAGTCAGACCTACAAGTGTGCGTGCAGTATACAGTGGGTTTCAAACCGCTGTAATGAGCCGCCACGAGCTGTTGGTGTTTACATAACACACTGTCTCAGCAGCAGTGGCTGAATGTACTGTATTCTACCTCTGTACACTGTTAACATTTTCAGTTATGTGTCTGGATACTAAAAGCAGCTTTTTTTCCGATCATTGAAAGGGAAAGGCATTCTAAAAACTGTATCACATGTCTTCTCAAGCTGTGTAGCCCCCCTCACAAATAGCTCTTCCTATGCTAATTCTGCTCACTGTAAAATAGAAACCACATGGGAACATCATTGCAAATAAGAAAACAGAAGCAGAGCATGTCTTTCCATGCACACACTCGGCACCGATGGATCTGCATCGTGGCACGCTTAGGGACACGCTGCCAAATTTAACACAGCCCTCTAACACAGGCTAAAATTAGCCTGATTGGACATTTGAGGAGAGCAGGGAGGCACAGGCTGAGGGATGAGTGACATGATGGCTGAGTTGTGTGGCTCTTAGCCTCCATCTGCTTTGGGCTTCCCCTATGGGAAGTGGATGGAGAGGGAAAGGGAGCAGAGGAAGAGAATGAGGATGAGAAATAGGGTGGGGTGGACACTTGAGAGAGAGAGAGCATACCTCACCAGCTCCTCTTTATCACACAAAGACAGCACATCTCCGGCCAACCACTGATAAACTGCTTGAACTTAATTACTTCCTCAGTCAAGAGTGTCCACAACCAAGTATGAGGCTCTTATTATTAGCAGCCTTATCATCTTCAAGGCAAAGTTAGCCGGCTTTGGGGTGCAAGAGATAATTTCTATTCTTGCTATTACGGCTTCCCGTGGTTCGCATTTTCTGTTTTTGAGAGTGGCACAGCAGTCAAAACAAGCTGTGAGGAGAATAGTAACCTTACATGGCAGTTTTTATCTGTTGCGAAAAAAGATATACAGGAGATAAAAGAAGAAAACGCCATGAAAGATAAAGACGTGAGCCAAATAAATATGTATGACCTCTCCCTGGGTTTGGTCTCAAAGGAGTTTGGGATAGAATTTCACACTTGAAACATCTGACAAATGTGAAAAGCATCGAGTCACTGAGATTACACAGCTTGAAATTATCCCTGTGCATGGTTGCATGCACAGGGTTAAAAAAACGTTCTCACAACAAACACACACATTGCAGAGACATGGCTTCAATGGTCCTGTTCAACCTGTTCACACTTTTCTGTAACATTCAAAATAACGATTCCCAAACAGGGTGCCACGGCCCCAGGGGGTACTTCTGTAGCTGCCAGAGGGGAACGTGGAGAGACTGTGAACTCAACTAATTTGAAAACATGGAAATTACAGTTTGATGAAAAAAAAATTACATCCGCATACAGAGTCAGCTATAACACAACACCACAGGGATCAAGACTGTGTGAAAACTATTAGCAAGGGAGCACAGAAGTTGAAATGTAAAGTAGTGGCTAAATGCTTGAAGTGACCAACTTCTGCGACTTCAAGTTATGGGAATGCAAACTTAATCAAACCGACCTCAACGCTGACGATTTCTTTGTATGAAAAAATATTGCAGTTATATCCACTTTAATGTCACAAATAATTTAATTCTATCCACTTTAATCAGTGACAGGGCTGTAGGGGTTTTGAACCACTGGCTTGACATATGACAACATCTCACAGCAACTAATCTTATGTTTTTGTAGCTGAGTTGTAAACACTCTTTGTTAACTCTTCACTCATTAAAATGTCACTCATGCACAGACAGGTGCAGTTTTGTCTTTTATGTAAGAAAATTAAGTATAATACCACCTCACCAAAACTTCTTTTTTGAGTTTTAACTTTTGGCAATGCTCCAGTGGTTTTACAATCGCAGGTAGGCCTGCTGAACAAAGCGGTGATTATATTCTCCTTTAAAATGTTAAGCTTCAAGTCCTTGAGGCTTTTGAACAGCAAAGCGAAGTCTGAATCACTTTTTCTCAGGCACGTAAACAATACAGACATGATTAACTGCATGGCTGAAACTGCCCTAGTAAAATTAAGTGGTCTTTGAACAGCTCCAGCTCCTCAATCTCAAGAGGAAAGCTCTATTTAAACAGAGCAACACAGACCAGACTGACACTGTTCAGCAGGGTCTATGGCTGACCTCTTGGCTTTGCTTTGGCTTTTTAGTAAGCATTGTAGCTGTGAGAAAAAAAATCTGAAATCAGACTTGCTCAACTCTTGCTGAACATTAGGGAGGATTTTTTTTGGCTTTGTGGTGGTATGAACACACCCCGCCAAAGCACACACCTGCTGGGAAAAAAAAAGCAGCGCTCCATGGTGGTGGAGGTGTTTAAAGTTTATCTTTTCAAACAAGCTGCAACCTACAGAAACTCTTCACGCAATCCGGAAAAACCAGTTCCTTCAAAGTAAAGGTGATATTGGAAAAAGGAGGATGTCCAGGATGCAAATGAAAACCTGGCATCCTGTTTCACTGTGAATGCATTCCAGAATGACAACTAATGTATTGTGGTTAAAAAGCCGTTTATAAAAATACTCTGCCAAAAGAAACAGCCTGGCTCCAACACCATCTTGAAATGTATTTTAGAGAGGTCTGTGTTTATTACCTTACTAAGTTTTTGATCTGAATCATTTAATTCAATTCAGGACTTTTATGTATCCCTATGCCTTTTTTAGTCTTGAATAACTCACAGTCAGACAATGGCATGGTACTGAATAGACAAGGGAGGGTTCACTTTATTCCTTGGCCTGGTGGAACAGGATTAGGAGGCTTTGGGGGGTTTTACTAAGGCTACAACCTCTATACAAGGTCAGCTGCACCAATTGAATGTGTGTGTGTATGTGTGTGTTTGGGGATTTGCCCTAACTATTCATGCCTACAGGGTCCTATCCCGGGCTCTGTCCAGAATGAGTGAGTGAAGTCATCTGTTACGAGAAAGTAGGTTGGGGGAGAGGTTGTGTATCTGTCCCAAAAAGGAAAGGGATGAGCCTTCGCTTATCAAAGAAAAAAAAAAGAGAGAGATCGGGCTGCAATGGGAAAATCTGCATTGATGAGCTTTTAAGGAGCAATATCCCGGTCAAGATAATGGCACAAGTATATGAGTGTGAAGCCACAGAGGCTAAAAGGCTAGAGGGTGCCATGATATTGATACACGGGACAAGCTCAACAGTTTGAGTATCTGAGATGCCATGTGCAATAGGAGCCACATATGTGGAGTATTTGAAAGATCAAGTTGAGTCTCTGGTTTAGTGCCAGATGTTTCTGAGGTTTTGGACCGTGATCGTGGAAAGAAAATGGGACATGCTGAGGTGACAAATGGCAGCAGTAAAAATGACGCTCAGCACCTCAGGGATGTCACAAGGGCACAGCGATTCCAAGGCCAGTTAAAAGCCACTTCTGAACTTGACTTGCCACACACTTTCACACCACCCTGCTTTGTAGATAACGCCCTTTTTTAAACGGCTAATTTGCAACGGCTAATACGTTTTGAAAGAAACACAATTGTGACCGGATTATATTTTATATTACTATAATGAGGGAATGTTGATTTACATATTTGGGAGATTGCAAATACTGTAAGTTTATACTGAAAGCATCATAAAAATGCTCAATGACAATGTATTTTTTCCACCAGACTACAGTGACTACAGCACTATCAAACTTCAACTGGTGACTTTTCCAATTAAATATTTTAATACAAAAAAGCTTAATAAGCTTATGAGAAACACACTTCATGGTGAAATTTTAAACCCGTATTTTTAAGCCTTTTTAGCTACTTCCCCTTAAAAAGAGGATCTAATTGGGGCTCCTTTTGGCATATGTCTGAGTTGTTAGCAGTTCCACCAAAGAGGGGTTTTCCCTCTCACTGGTTGGTTGGTTTCATTTAATTAAGCATAGGAGGTAACTTTCATGCATAACAGCAAAGATTTGAGAAAAGTCTAAAAACTGAAAACAGATTTATGTATCAGACCTTTGTTTGTTTCTTCTTTCCTCTTTCTTCTTTCCTTCTACTATTAGTCATCTCATGACACCCCCCCAGGTTTATCTTGTGACCGTCTGGTGCCCGATCCCTAGGTTGAGAACCACCAGGCTAAAGTACATAACTATATATAAAAGTAAAATACTACTTACACATTAATGCATCAGTAACAATTTAATAATGTTATATTTAATATTTAATAGTTCAGTCAGATAGGGGACATTCTACTTTGAAACTTTTGATACTTAAAGTCCATGTTGCTGGTAACACTGATCTCAAACACATTTAACCAATTATAGACTCATCTCATTGTTTTGGTCAAAGTGATATGAAGAGAATCTCTGTGAAAACACAGATTTGCACACGAACACACACAGAAAACACATTGAGCACACAGAGCACACAGTCACGTCTTCACTGGGACTAGACTCCGCTCATCTGAAAGTGATTAGCCCCTCCGAAGGCTTCCCCCTGTACAGCCCGGCTCCCAGGATCCAGACCTGACAGGCTCCATTATGATTTCTATTTTGATTTCTCTGCAAATCTGTTCGATTCCATCTGGGCCGATTAAATCCCAGCTGAGGCACAATGCTCTGTCCAGCGGCATTTATTTTGGTTCAACAAATCAAATAAATTCCAAGCACTGAGATCACTTGAAACAGAGCTCTCATAAATACATAGGCCCTAATCCCGATGTGTACATGCTGGCAGATGTTAGGTCAAAGGACAGTCCTCCAACATTTTAGTTTATACCAGGCCTCTCATTTCATTGTAACCAACTGTCTGACAGAACAACTTAACTTCAGTTATAATAATGGACCAAAGGAGAAATAAAAGGAAAATCATGATACTCCAGCAGCCAGATTTGTGTGTGATATATCTTTTGGTTTAGTTATAACATTAAAGCCCGGAGGATTGAGCAAAGAGGGTGATACTTAGAGCAACTACAATCAATTTTTTAATATGAGCAATGGATCAAACGACTGTGTGTAATGTATAAGAGCTTTGCTCATGAAGACTAACCCACAGAGAATCATCATCCATCTGCAGTTTCTCTACAACTCTACAGAGTTTTATAGCGTCTTTTAATTCACTGTTTTGAATCACTCTCACCACTCTCATCAGCATCATTTTCAGCCACAGCAAGCAGCTGTTTTCAGTGAAAAATCCACCATATGCTACCTGCTCAGCACCAAACTGCAGACAGACAAAGTTAGCGACTACCTGGTCAATATGACAGAACATTAGCAGCTAAAGAGCAAGACATTTCCCTGAGGAGCTGATGAGACCAAAACCAAAGCTAAAAGGAGAATTCATATTGGACTTGAACCCATCAGGTGGACACAAACATGACTCCAAATGATAATTAGAATGGTGCTCCAACAGCTGGATATGCAAATAGGCAGTTAGTATAAAAATATTAGTTAGCTGACAAGTTCAGATGTAGTGTTTACAGCTTCTGCCTGCTGGCAGAATGGCCAAAAATCAGTCATTGCAGCTTTAAATTAAAGCAAATTACAATCAAAATACAAATATATCCATGTCTCCATGTATGTATCCATGTATTGTAAATATATCAAATGTAATTTTATTGGACACATTAAAGTAACCTCCTACAAGTTCAAAGGTGATTTTAATTATGTTTAAATTTTCAGGAATAAACAAGAGATGGATTTTGATATGAAAATACTCTAAAAGGATTTTTCAAAAACATGTTTAGCATATAACGACATAAATGAGTGATTAACACAGGAACATCTGATTAGAACTCTGAAAATGTGTTTTTCATTTCACTGTGTCTTTATGAAAGGAAATATAACCCATAAAAGAAGTGGTGCGTTGTAAGTGGCCATAATGTTGTGTAATACCCTGACATACAGTAATGGTTCAGTGTGTATTTTGAAGACAGTGAATGCAGCTTGCCTTTCTCTTTAGGTAGAATGCTAAAACAAAATGCCATGGTAGAGACAATATTTCACTGAGTCCATGAATCTCTCATCTCATATTTTTTTCCAAGTCATTTCTTTCTTGCGCCTTGCTCTGCTCCTGACTCACACCAGCCTCAGAGGCACCGTTACCATGGTTGCCTTCATCTTACCTTTTTCTCCTGATTACTGCCAATGTTCTGCAGATTAATAAGGCTTATTATCTTTATTCTTCTCTTCTATTTTCATGGGACGTTCTGCACATTCATACGCTGCTGCAGCAGCTCCCTCCTGAGTGCTGCCTTCACAATGTATTTCTGGTTATATCTTTAAAGTATTTGTTCATGCTGTAGCTTTGTATCATAGCTAGCTATCGAGGATGTTCACAGATCAATTATTGCATGCTGAAGATTATGATAAAAGCATTTACACTGTACACTGAATTTATGTAATCTAGGTTAAATCTGCAGACAGTCCAATCAAATGACTTGTACTGTATTCATAGGAAATAACTCCAGGTGTGCAGCTGCAGACATCAAAAAAGATGAAACTACTACCAGATACTCTAAATTTGAATACATTACATTGAGCAAGACGAAAAAACCTGCATGTTAATGTGGGACTTGTGACTGACTGAATACTGAGGAACACAGTTACAGCTTTGGCAGCGAACATGGCACTGGAAAGACTCACAAGCTAAGCGGGACAATGTACCTACTTAGAAATGGACAAGGTTACCACAGCCTTGGGCCACAATCATCTCCGGTCTTACAATTTTTACCCAAAAAAGGGATCAACATGGGCCTAACTGGTCCTCTTGACCTGAACATAAGCTGCAGGCTTCAGTAATTTCCAAAAGAGGAGAACTTGGGAGAGGGTCCATAGTCTTGCAAAATCTTAATGCAACTATAATCAGGTTTAAATGTCCAGTCCCTTGAAAAAGTACCACTTTTCATATGATTTATTAGTGTGATCAGCACACAGAGAGGGAATGCTGAAGGAAAGAGAGAGCGAGAGGCTGTAGTATGATTCATGATTTTAGTCTAATTCTGCCAAAAGAAGTCAGCTAAAGGAAATTACTAAATGTTTATAATATGGAGACATTTAGCATCTCTCTTTGCCTCTCTCCCTCACTGTCTGCTGATTGCCTTTGGCTGGAAACTGACTTTTGACAGATGACTTTGCATATTGTTATTACCATGCTGAATTTCGAGTTTATTGTTTTTGGAGGATTTGGCTGTAAGCAGCAGACCAGAAATCATACATATTAGTACAACATCCATTTGCAATACTTAGGGGTAATCAGGCCTTTCAGGTCTATCGTGTGTCTTCATCAATCAAAATTAACAAAAGAGTTTAGTTCCTCTTTCAAATCCAGCCCTGTGGAAAAAGGTAAAGACTACACATAAAGATACGGTATAAAACTGAATTTAAAGTTTTACTTGTATTCAACAGTGTATAGTCCAAGTTCTGTCCTTCACTGTGTTGTACTGAGCCATTTTTACCTGCATTGTTACCAGGCTGACCCTACGCTGTATATCTGGCCACTTGTGTCAGACTGCACCTCTCTGACCTCTCTATATTTAAAACCATTTCATCCACAAATCAAAACCCTGTGAAACTCCACATAATCTATGTTGACAAGTGAAACAATAACTGAGATCTGTAGCAAGTGAGCGTGAGTGTTTGGCGCACTCAGTGAACACGGACAAAAATAGACACAAAGAAAGGAAAGTACAGCACAGTCAGGTTCAGACAAACCAACATGTTTGTGCGGCACAGAGCTTTTCAGAATTTCCATGTTATCTCTTTATCTGATGAAACAGGTATGAGCCAAAGGTCCAGCGATCTGCTAACAAACAATTTGAATTTTTGTTTATGTTCACATGAAAACAAGAGCAGATGACCATACATCTATAGTATGTAGTAGATGACTAGGCTCTGTCCTCTTGAGACCATAAATGTCTCTACAAACTTTCCTAGACATCCATCCCACATTTGTTGAGGTAGACCATCAGGACTGACACTGCCATCCACAGAGCCGTATGGCTAACACAGTTAAATCTACATCTATGCAAACAGTTTTCAAAAACACCTGGTCCCACAGCTACTTTCAAAACTGTTCCCTCTGTCCCCAGAGGTGGAAACGTTAGTGATGTCTCTCAGAATGTTACTAAGCATGAAAAGCATAGAGCAGGAGGTTTTCCTCACCATGATGCTCTACAGGCCTAATGCATCACAATGCCATGTGCAGAGATGATTGATGTCAACACCATCCTCTTAATCACCTGAGAGGTACGCAGCCTCTTGACAGTCTGGGAGCCATTTTGGATTCTTCTCTAATGACTAGAGAGACAGGTTGCAGATGATGTTAGCTGATGCCGGCCGCACGGATCACTACCATTCTGTCAGTGATTAAGTGACTCATCTACCTCTAGTAAACAAACCCCCAGTAGAGCATCTTGCATCCATCAAAAGATGCCTTTGACTCGCTCCGCTTATCTAACTTGGAAGGAATCCATCATACCTGTACAAAACGGTGGATGCTGTGTGGTCTGTCGGGATTTGTACCATAAACAAACACATTCTGTTAAGACTGCAGCCATACATGTGTAAAGGGAGAACCATTACTTTTTTGACTGCAGAAAGCTTTAGCATTCCCATATGTGTTTCTTTTCTGGGAAATACAGTCCAACTGAAAAAGCAAGTTATTTGTGACCTGATTTCTGGAGCTTCTACAACAAACAACTTGATAAAACTCAAAAAGTTAACAACAACAAAAAAAGGAAAACTTACCTTTCAAACTTCATATTTTAAAATATAGCTGTAGGTAAATAGTGTTTTTGTTTCATAAAATGGTATCTAAAGCCATGTTTCTTATTATACTGCTTGGAGAAATATTAGTAAGTAATAAGTAAACAGGGACATTTATGAAAATACAGCTGACAAATTGAGCTTTGAAAACAGTTATGCTGCTTGAGACTTATCATACACTTGAGGAAACCTTTTGTCAGTCCCTCTAAGGGCTAATGTGTCTCAGTGTAGCGCTGCAGGCGCTCAACGGCACAAGCCGTTCTGTACAAGACCCAAGCAAGGCACTTTAGTCTTTATTGATAGCTGCGTGAGTAGGACAAGTGTGGTGATGTAACAGATCTTTCTTAAATTGCATAGGCAGCATTGTTGGTCTGGACAACCCCTGAGGCTCAGTTTGATTTCAGCAGATTAATTTAGCTTCCTCTCTTACGCAACACCATCTCAGCTTTCAAGCAGTCTCACTGATCTCAGGCTCACCTTTGACTCCTTGCATGGGTGGCTAGCTACTGAACTGCACTCCCTTGAGAAGAGCTTAGAGAGGAAACAACACTGCTCTTGAAACGATCCTTAAACATCAGAATAAGACCTGATAGCAGGAAAACTGTTTGGCAGCAGGCTGCACTGAGAGACAGAGCAGGTGAAGCGGCAGCGGTGGATCTCTGCTTTGATGAATTCCATAATACAGCATGCAAGGTTGTAAAAGATCAAATAGACACAAAGGTATGAGGATCCTGTGGAGCATGTGTTTGATGCGGATTATCCACAGGCTAAAAAACACCCCCAAATTTTTTTACTGTAGTTTTCATAGTAGGTCACTGCTACTGAATGAAAAAAATAAATTTATTTTTAAGGAAAAAAGGGAAAGGATCCATGTTCCCAGGGTCGCCCTATGTCCCCCAGTTCAAGACTCATTTCCCCAGGGCCCTATGTTCAACTCCATGCTATATTCCCTGATCAAAGGCTACATTCAACTGGGGAAGAATGACAATCTACAGTATACCCTTATAGGCAGGATTTATTTAGAATGATTTTTATTTGAACATCAGCATGAACAACAGTCAACTGTATGCACCAAAATTAAGGCCACACTGTACCCTAAAAAAGAGAAAACTTGTAAAAGTTGTAGTATGATGATTTTTCAGTAAGTAGTGACAAATCAAGATATCAGACAAACCAGTGGGGGAGACTTAAAATAATAACCTGACTGCCCTTGGAATGCACTTTATGAAGGACATTTTATTTTGAGGTCATACTTTAAATAAATGTTAAGACAATGTTGCTTACTTTACAACTTTATTCACAAAACTGTAATCCAGTTCTTCTTCCATTAGTATATGATTTAAATTAATTAACTGGTTATTGTTAAAATATAAGAAACTGGCATGCGCTCTGTGCATGCACGTTATATTCTTTTTGGGGGCTATTTCCCAGATGTTTGAAATATCAAGAGACATTCCTGGTGCATGCTATGTGCCCCTTTTTCTGCTTTTGCCCCTATAATATCACTGGTATTTGGACATCTCAGCAGTCAGTCAGTCACAGCTAAAAATAGAAAAAGATGTTTAAAATCACTTGTAGACATGCAGAAAAAAAAATAGAATGTGCTACTTGAAGATAAAAACAAAGTGGATTAGATACTTAGGTCATGGTGTCATGTTTTTATATCAGTTAGAAGACAGATGTGAAGTGTGCTAGATTCAAAACCATGAATACTAGGCTAGCTTTCACTTTAGGAAGCATTAAGCTTTGACCTTTGGTGATTCCATGACTCATGTCATATTAAGTGAATACAGTGCTGAGGAACATCTTTTTCAGGTTCCCATTACGTGCTACATAGAGCTGGAGAACATAAGACCCTGGGAACATAGGAATGACACCAGAGAAAAAGATTTAGACAATGATGCAGCATTGTCACAGGTTCCGAATTAATTTCAGAAGCTATGGTTTTATAGATATGTTCAATCTAGAAAGGATCACAGCAACAACTAGTTAGCAAATGATGAAGCACTGTATCTGTAACACTGACTTCAGTAGACGTTTATACTCAGGTGGCGTTTCACCAGAAAACACTGTGACAGTTACACTGATGTATGCTGACATATGAGAAGAGACACTTTTATAATTAATCAATGAAATATATAACAGATGAAATATATAGAGTTATGCTCATTACAGAGTTATGCCTGTTTTGTAGTCCCTAGAATGGGTCAAATTCCACAAATGCTGGATATCACACGCATAATGCAGCAATTAGAATAACACACTCAGTCTCAAAATTGTTGGCGGTTAAGTTTCCTTGTGGGTAATGTAGGCACCATGCTTTGATAAGAAAAAATAATGTGTGGAATAAAAAAAGACCACAGTGTTAAATCAGTGGAAAAAAAGCTCAATGCAGAGCCACAGAAGATCTGCATAAAACAACAGTTTTACAGGAAGAATCGTATTCTTAGTGACAAATAATAATAATAATCTTCCTCTGTAAAATTGAGTGCTCCTTTAATAAACATGACACTCTTAACCCATTATCTCACTGACTCTGCAATGCGTATTACTCAAGTCAACAGGTTTATCACAACTCCTTTTCTCTTATATTTTTACTGTCTTGTACATTTATCACAAAAGCCAAATCAAGGTCACCTAACCAAGCCATTCTCTACACTCCATAGAGCTTATTCACAGCACCTCGCTCCATTTGTCTTGTGTTAAAAAAAGAAAAAAAAACACACACACACAGCTGCAGCAGATCTATAACTCCCACCTGGACAGATTGTGTGATAACAAGCCCACAACAGGTGAAATTTGGCTAAATTTATCAGCTGGTGTAGCATTAATTTCAGACCATTGTGTAAGCATCATTAAGAATCAAAATGCACCCTTCTGTTAAAGGAAAATACGAACATGTGCCAGTTTGCAACACCAGACTTTGATGTGTCCGCCCATATTTCAGAGACTAAGTGTCTGCTGAACTGCAGCCAACTGCTGAGACAATACCAGGCCTTTGAGATATACCATGCTCTCAAGTAGTGACGCTCTCTGGCTATAGAGGAAAGCTGATAGCAAAGTGATCCTTCAGCGGACTGAGGGCCGAGGCTTTTCAGTTTAAACCATCAATGTGTGGATGAAGGTGATCAATGTGGGAAAACCAGATCAGAAACAGTGGGATTTAGGGCTGCTGGCCTCATTCTCAGGCAAAGACTGCATGAAAGTAAAACTAAGAGTTGCAGAAAATCTTTTTTTAAATTTTAAAATGGAAAAATTCAGTCATTGTGCCATGCAGTTAGGTGAACATGACTTTCATTTAAACACATGAATCTGTCTTAGTGGTGACTGCAGGGTGATTGCATGTCACATGAAATCAAATTCAGACTTGGATCAAAAGAGTGAGACATTCCACTGGTTTGATTGTCTTGGAAAAAACACCCCAGACATGTCACTACCTGACATCATCCCTCTTCTTGTCTGTCCTCTTGGGATGACCAACACACTCCTCTTGTTCCTCGACAAGAGCTGTGTGCTGGTCTGCACCACAAGGCCAATGAACCCCAGATAGTCGCACTCTGGCGCCGGATACCAAACAGCTCATCATAAGATAGCACGCTTCTCGTTGTCACACACACCGCAAGAAATGAGGTTAAATGGCACTATCTACACAATATGGGAGCCTCTTCTATTTTTATTAACAGTGCTGACAGCCTCTATTCTTTTGGAGAGAGGCAGCCCAATTCTTGGAAATGGTTATAAATAAGTACTGAGGCATCCACAAGGATTCCTATTTATCTATTTTACATAGTTTTGTCTTGTTTTCAAAAATTGGAGACAGCTGTTTTCAGCACGATATGTTTCATAAATGCATCTTAAGCTACAATCCAAACATTCTTCAGATTATTCAGTGTTGAAAAACTTCTGTTAATGATTGGAGAGGACCTGTTTGCTCCCAATTTCTTTGATGTAATGACCCTTTAAACATCATGGTGAACTTGTTAAAGTGAATTTCAGACATTCTGAAATTCCCCCTTTAGGGAAATTTCTTTGATACTAACGACCGTGGTAACTATACAATCAACCTAATCTCCCTCCATCTTTTTCCACTGAGCTATTTGGTGGGTGTGGGAAAAGTAGGGCCGCTGTATGTAACATCACCTTTAACCACTCACAGTGAAAAAACATCAGATGCAGACAATTTCCAGTGGTAAAGCGTGATAGTAAAAGTCATCCAGTGCAAAAAACAAAAAAAAGAAAGCCACATACTAAAGCTAAGTTCACGATGCAAACTGAGTCACCATTTCTCAAACACAACCTTGTTCAAATTACTCACCTAGCAGCTGGACCCCCCTGGTGAGGCCGTAGACGTCAATGAGAGCCCACAGAGGTTCAGAGACGTGTACCCCGCTGAAAAACAGCATGGGGCTTGAGTCGTTGATTCGGTAAAACACCCGGCCCTTCTTGTCCACCCAGAAGGAGATGACATTTCCCTCATTGGAGAGCTCCTCCGGGAGAGCTTTCGCCCAGAAGCCACTCTGGGAGACCAGGTCAGGGCAGGCGTATTTGGGCAATGTGTCTGGGTTGATCCTTGATGGGTCCTTGCTTGTAAAACCAAGACGCAGGGCACCGCTCCAGCAGCACTGCTTTTTAGTAATCTGGAGAGAACATATTTTTAATCAGTTAACATAATCATATTAAGATGAATCTGTACATTTGGCTTTCTCAGTGCTGTGTGAACTAAAAGATAAAAAGTCTAAGATTACAGCCACGATAACAGACATTTATTCATTAATTTTGCAGGTGTTCGGTCATAAACCAAAGTATTTGACAAATTAAAAATTTTCAGCACTGATGATAGTGCTAGATAAAACATTAAGGATTCACCAAAGCTATTACAGTTCATCCTGAGGGAGACATGCTGTCTAAACCAGATTTCAAGGCAATCCAATCATTGCTGAAATACTTCAGTCAGGACCAACATTGCCATCCACAATTCCAAGCTGCTAGCGTGGATAAAAAACAACATATTTGTCTTAAGCAAACTAAAACTAAAGCTATCTTGGTATGTTTATCACCTGCAAACGATTTTTGTCTTATTTCAAACCTCTATTTACTTTGCATTTACTGTGCAAGATAACAGTATTCCTCACATGGCAATGCTTGCCCTGCTCTCTCACTTTCGAGACATAGATGGCCTGATAGGTGAAGTGGAAACTCGTTCTAAGCTGCTGCTACTTTGGCCCACACAAGAGCAGAGAGAGAGAAAAGAGAGAAAATCAAAACAGGCGTGCGAATAAGGGGGATGAAGAGAGGGAGGAAGGGAGGGAGAAGAAAAATAAAAACACATTGAGAGAGAATGAAAGAGAGAGAGTAAGGACTTTACTTATTATCACAGTCATAATTAGCATCCTAATTTCTCACTTCTTTACTGCACAGTTCAGTGTCTATGAAGATACTACAGTATCTTGGCATTAGAATGCAAGAAATTGGTGAACTGTATTGGTGGAATGAAGTAATGATTTCTACAGGAACTGATGGAAGCCAAAAAGATGAGTAATGGTGGTGGTGCAACCATGGTGGCAGCATAATGTTTTACAAACTATTATTGCGTTGCATGTGTTTCTTTTATGAGTATTTCCTAAGTATTTGTTACACATTGCATCATGTCACAATAGTTTAAATCAATGCCTCAGAAATCTTTTGATTTTAATTACAAAGAAAAAAATTGCTGGATCTCAACTGACGCAGCTTGGACCAATAGAGCATCAAGGCAGTGCTTTGTTAACTTTAACTAACAATACATTTTTAAAGTGAAACTTGAGCTTGTTGTCAGTGAAAATAACCACACTGCTGTTTGGGTAAACAAAAAATAACCTAAACCCGCAGCAGTGTCTTGTTTACCTTCAGTCGAACTTGCTCATACACAGCGATAGGTCTGTTGCTGAAGGTGATGGCATTACAGAAGCTGGCTTGTCTCTTGACGGTCCTCTGGGACATGTCCATGATGATCTGCGAGCCCTTCGTGCTGGGGTGGAAGAGCAGAGGGAAGGAGGACAAGCTTCCACATTGCTGTATGGGCAGGCAGCGCTTGGGCTTGTGGTGGCATCGGTGGGACGTTGCAGGAAATGGCCCATTCAGAGAATCTGTGTAGAGAGAGAAAAGTGGTTCATTAGTTTGGGGAGCAGAAAATACATTACTGACGAGAATGGGACACTATTTCCAGAAAATTCCCAAATTTTAGATTTAGAATATTAGATTAGACGTCTCTACCACCGCAGGCGTCCTTTTATGATATACTGACATCATGTCACATGTAATTTCCTCTCACATATCTTACCTGCTCCTGTAACATCGAAATAAGTAAAAATCCATTAAAATAATCTAATTCTTGTGTTCTGTTTCTAGTTTCTCAAGGTAGCACATTACAACCACACACCTACTGTGTAGGCTCGGACAATGTACAAGATAAATTACATGCAAAAATGTCCTTGGATGGAGTAGAGGACATAATGGAGGACAGAATTGCTCCCATGGTTATGTAATTATGGAGAACAATACAGCTGGGAGAAGTTCATATAAAATGCTCTAATTTCAGTAAATGGTCATTTCCAGTAACACACCCATAGCTTTTTGTTTTTATACATCTTGCCAAATGTTAAACGAGTGTGTGTTTCATTTGTGGTTAGTTTCTTACTGTGCTGGAACACATTTGTACAATAGTAAGTAGAAAGTAGTAAAGGAAGCAGGAGGTGGAGGATAAAGAAAAAAACAGATAAGCTAACATGTAAGGTGCAAACAAAGCAACTCTTATAACAGTAAGACACGGCTGTTACATGGTATGTCCATTTGTGGCTCATGTTAAAAAGAGTCCATATCAATTAATATCACAATATTTAGGCCTGAGAGTCAAGTACTAACCACCAACTTATCTGAATGGAAAAAAAAGAAAAGAAAAAAATCATAAATACAAAATCAGTGCTACTAAATGAGATTTCATAGTATTTATTGTTGCTTTGCTGGTAAGAGGAAATGGCAAAATAAGAGCAGACCCACAGGAGAACATCTGACTCAACATGTAGCAGAGTTTTTTTTTTCCATTTTTTCCCATGTGACCATGTGAATCATGAGTGCTCCCACCTACCAACTCCTAGCAGAGCCAAACATCTTTTTTTCACATCTCATCTCTCGTTCTGGGTTTTAGACTGATAAAGAATTTTCTCAGTCATTATGAGCCTGATTTCACAGACTGACTCTCCCATTTTCGCTTCCACATTTCTCTTCAAAGCGCAATGTCAAGGTCACTGTGGTTTAGTGGAGGAGGCATTTTCTCACAGACACCAGGCTCTCATTAAATGTAAGGCAGGGTTATTTCGACTTGAACAAATATCATCTCATCAAGTGATTTTTTATAGTTTTCGGCCCTACAACACTTTAGTCCTCTCTACAATGACATTTGGGTTTTAAAGTACCATTAAAACTAGCCAATCTGTTAAGACCAGAAGCCAAATAAATAATTTAGGCCTAATTAACACTTCTTTGTCCTTGAGAACTGCCTGTATTTTCACACCTAAATTTGGAAGACTGTGTGGGAGCTGCTTGTGTTTGCCTGTGAGAGAAGTAGGCTATATGAGCCTTTGCTGAAAGACAGTTATTCTTGCTGTCCATTGAGTGACCTTGGAGGGTCAAGAGATTTATAAAGTGCCCTGGAGACAAATCAATTAAGACTGTCAGGATTGGCAATGACTGATTATATGGCTGCTGACTTCTGACACCAGGTCCATTATAAGGTCAACACTGTTTTGATTCCAGGGCAGAGGTAGAGGTGTGAGCTGTGGATGAAGACATGAAAATTGTATTAAACTTGGAATATTCTTCATTGGGCATCATCATCACAAATTTCTACAGAGTCGTTCCCTTTAAATCACAATAAGAGAGGCTCTGCCAAGAGTTCTGGGCTCAGTACAGTGTATTTGTGAAGATCTTCACATGCTCTTGTCGCTGCAGAACAATGCTGAATTGTGCTCAGCGCACAACAGTGGTCTAAAATGAAGTCATAACAAATCCTTCAACCATATTGCATCCATGATGTCATGTCAGACGTGATGTCTTCAGAAAAACAATATAGGACAGTATTGTACTCCATCAATACCAGGCCCGAGACTGAATAGAGTATTTCCTGTGAGTTCTGAAAACAGAAGCAACACCTCACAGGCCTCTGCACGCCCCGTAGCAACATTTCTGCTTTCCCATCTAAGCAGAGAATCCAATATCTTCTTCCATTCTCACGACATTAATATCATTTCTGCTGCTGTAAAATTGAATTGTCTCATCTTTTTTTTTTTTTTCCAGGAGCCACTTTATTTTTACATCCCAGGCAACTTGAAATGGGTTTACAGTATTCAGAGCACACAGAGGACTGTATAACCCATAAATAAAGTCAAATAAGTAAATAAATGGATATATAAAAATACCACATTTGATTTACTGTAAATGACAGCCCAGTTAGAGCCAAAAGTGCTGACGATTCAGTGGTTGCAGAAGTGTGTTTAAAAAGTCACGCAACCTGACGGAGATGTCAGGGTAAACAGTGACCAGAGCCCTGCCGTGATAAAAGAGAGGTGCCATGACAAACGTCAGATGAGCAGCTTAAGGAAGGATAATGTTACTTAATGCACCACCGCACACAATGTGACTGCCTTTGCTGTCATTAATTGGAAAGGACAAACAGTGCAGAGACAAAGAGTGGCCCTGGCCAGTGTCACCTGGCCTCCTACGCTCCTCTGTGTTTTATCCCCTCAACAGAGGCCCTAATGTGGTGTGACGTTAGTATCAAGGAGACTAGCACTTGCAGACAGACGCCTAAGGAGCCAGAGGACATGTATGTTTTTAACTTTAACAAATGTGTCATAACTTGTGCGCTGTCAATATGAGGCAAACAAAGTACAGTGTACAGTACAGTGTATGTATAGTACAATGCAATGTAGTGTAAAGTTTAGGTCTGGCGATCAATGAATCTTTCGGCTGTTTTCTCCATGAATCGTTTTCCTCTAGAAAATAGTGAAAAAAATTTCCCAAAAACAATTTCCCAAAGCCCAAGGTGACGTCTTCAAATATGTTGTTTTGTCTGCCTAACTGTCCAAAACCAAAAGATTTACTGTCACAGAGGACTACAGAAACAAAAAACCATTCACATAAGAGGAGCTAGAACCACAGAATTTTCAAAATAGTTTCCGATCAGTGTGATTAGTGCCTAATTGTTGCAGCTCTTCGAATGTTTAATAATAAATCTTCAATACTGATTGTTTTTTTTCCCTTAATGAACAGATAACACAAGCCAAAACTGAAATACAAATTTTGTTGATTGAGTAAACAAGAGCTAGTGGTCTCCATACTACATAATTTAAAACACACAAAATGAATCACCTCTCTTGAAAAATGGGTAAAACTCTCTTCCAAGGTCATACTGTGATGCCTAAACATCAGTAATACAATGATCCAGGTTTGCCAAATGTGGAGAGGCGAGAGCTGAATGATTCATGAGCCCTTGAGCTGGACAGGGGCCCCGACACATGACAGGGATTATAGATATTTACATTTTTGGGGCCCTGACTGAGTTCTTGTCAGAGGGCCAAGAATTTCTAGCAGCGTCCCTGCCTGCACCTATACTGTTATTTCACACCAGTGGCCCCCTCACAGTGAAAGTGGAAAAAGGACTATGAGGACTTGCCAGTGTCCATCTGGAAAATGAGAAACGTTTACTGTTGCCTGATCATGTACTGTACACTCATTCACATCATCAGAACTTAAAACCAAAATGTCATTATACTGTATATGCATCTGCTTTCTAGCCAAACAATATGATCAAAATCAGCTCATGTGATATTAAGACATTTAGTTATAAGGGAACATCTGTGCCAATGTAAAGTCACTGAGGCCAAACCTCATTAACATTCAGCACTGAGCACTGCATCCCACAAAACTTAATAAAATACTAGTTAATCTTAATTAGGGATGCTTCAAATGATTCTTTCCATCAGCACATAATGTGATGATTATTGTTCTTGATTCGCTGATTTATTTTTTGTCTGTTAAATTGTCCACCAACACTCTAAAATCCACATATATTAAATTTACAGTAATTAAAACCAGTAAAAAGCAGAAAATCTTCACTCTGGACAAGTTGGAACCAGAGAATGTTTGGCATTATTTCTTGAAAAATGACTGAAACGATGAAGTGATCATAAAACATTGTGGCTCACTCATCTTCTCAATCAACTAAACTATTAATCAGCTAACTGTTAAGGCTCTACAATCAATACCCTAATGTTTTAATAGACCAAATTTTGTCATGGAAACTTTTAAGTGGTCAGAATAAAAAGTAAAAAAAAAAATCAATATACAAAAATTATGTGTCAAAAACACTTTATCATCACACTCATGTAATTATTTTAAAGTTTTTTAGTGCTCAGCCCATTTCATTTACAATAGAGTGATTAGGTTCAATTTTACAGTACATGTTATGATTATGTATCACTGTCAGAAAGCAAATGAAAACTACTTGGTAATAGTTTCTTTAAATGTGTTTGCAGTGGAAAACTAAGGAAGTCAAACACCAAACTGTGTCTGGCCAGAAAGTTGCAAGAAATATTTATATGAACAGAGATTTAAAAATGGATAAAATAAAAACGTCCGATGCACCTGTTAACTACCATCGTTTGAGACGTGTACATATGATCAGTTGATAGCAATATGAGTGGTAACATACAACCATCACATAAAGTTGTGACACTGTT
This sequence comes from Toxotes jaculatrix, assembly GCF_017976425.1. NCBI lineage: Eukaryota > Metazoa > Chordata > Actinopteri > Toxotidae > Toxotes > Toxotes jaculatrix. Next base: position 9,828,063 of record NC_054404.1, on the reverse strand, counting down.
TTCCCAACATGCTGAGCGTGATCACTTTCAACTGTAGGCCGCAGAGACACACACATAACAAGCCTGGGCTAAAAAGTTATGTGTAGGCAACCAGGTTGATTCAGTTTGTCCAGTTTGGTAGCTTTTAATCATAATAACAGACTGTAAACAGGCTCCAGGGGGAAGCAGAACAAGACCGAGAAACTTACATCTCTGGGGTGTTTCTATAATTTGCTGCTGTGGAGGGTTATCACATTTAGAAAAACACGATTTCCTGTCCATATCCTCTTTTCTTCAGAGCCAGTCGTGAGTTACAGAAGGTGGTAAAACTTGGCTAAATCAGCTACTTTCACTTCTCATTTATTTTAGGCAGCCAGGACGCCTACAGTTTCTGTGGACACAGGCTTGGGGCTGCACAAGCACGCTTCCAATTCGATTTCATCGACTTCTATTGTAATGTCACTGGGTTCATCAGTAATAAAGAGTCATGTACATGCTCTCCTGCCTTGTGATGCCAGATGCCCTTACCGTAGATGGTATTTCTGGTGATCTGACCTCCCATGGCTGGATGCAAGGTGCGTTCACCTCCTCTGTGACTACCGGCTGGATCCACTATTCACATTCAGCTGCGCGTCCTCAGCGGCGGCGACATTATACGGACGCGACGCCGTTCACAGCAAGTCCCGACGGTGATTCAGCGGCAGGTTGTGACTGTCCAGAGCCTCATCGACATTAAGCAGCAGGCAGTGGCCAAACGATACAACTCACGACTGCTCCCCCCCAGTACGTGCAGAGATCACGCTGAAATTAACATAAAAGGTGGTAGTGGAGGTGGGGCTTTCCAGGAATATTAACGCTGTAGCTACCAAAGAGGGGACTTCAAGAATCTGCGCATGTAATAAATCAACAGTACGTTCCTATAGACACTTAAAGGATACTCACGGACTTAGACGTGTTTGGCTGCTGAGAGTTAGTTTCCCCATTTTTATTAGTTATGTGCTGTTTTCGTTTTCTTCAGTTCCTGGAGTTTTTTTTTTTTTGTTCTGCTCACAATGCACTGTTTTTATAAAACAGGTTGTGTTGGGTTGTTCCACCCCACCTGTTGACTAACCTGTTAGCTGCCCCTATTCCCTCTCTTTCAGACTGAATACAGGCAGGTGTTGTCTACATTTAGATCCATATGAAAAAGAATCACTTGAATCAGCAGGTGGGAAAATAAAAGTGCCTGGAGAGAAAAAAAAATCTACTGAAAGCAGGGTCTAAAATTTATAACCCACTGGCAGAAACCTGCTGAAAACTTCTTTAAGGTTCCGTCTAGCAGAAATGAATGAAACTGACAGATAATACAGAGATGAAACACTGCGGGGTGTTTCTTCCAACCACAGAAAATTTAAGGGTTTGTTGGTTTATGTTCATCTAATGCCTGTATCCTTACTCAACATGGTAGTGTTTCAGGATTTAGTTGGCGGCTTGTGGGAAGATGACTGCTTTTATATTAGGATAGTGGTCATGCTATGATGACCAGGAAAAGACACCACTGGCTTAAAGTGATACTGGAGCTTAGAAATTTGTCCCCAACAGTGTGTAGTAAATTAACTTCAGTTTTCATTTCCAGAAGGCTGAGTTTTGGTCTCTGAGGCTGAGTAGCACATTTTCTCTTTCTGTTAAAAAACTTGCACAAAACTATTTACATTCGGTGAAACATTTCAAAAGTTTAGAATCGCTGCCAGACGTGATGGCGTAATCTGCCATCAAAAGTGTACTTTAATAAAGTTTTATGCCTTTCACCTTTGCCTTTAAAGTAAAAGAACAGCACGTTGGGGCGTCTCTGAAGTGCCTGGCTTCAGAGGTTCAGAGTTGGCAATGATGGCCCTGGTCCCCCAGCGGGCACCTCTCTGGATCTGCCTTGTCGCCTTAGCGTTTACATAACTTGTGTCGGCAGCCAGGCCTGTGAGACTCTGTATTGGCTCGGTAGCATGAGCTATATTCTCATGTTGTTTATACAAACTGATTGCGGTCAGCTTGACTGTCTGTAAGCAATTTGCAACAAGGGTAAAGCCATATGACTTGGGGTTTTTCATCCAGTATTTTACATAGCGACTTTCAGTGAAAAGTGGTCAAACAGATTTTATTTGTCACAGGAAATTGAGATGAACTAAAAATATCAAAGCAAAAAGTGTGAACAGAACACTTAGAAATTTATGACATGGACCCCGGAGCTATGACAGTCACACTTAATGAAGTTTGACATGCCACCTGATCACTGGGCTGTCAAAATCTGACTGGCTGTTCTGTAATACAAGGAGAAGTATTGTTCACTTGAAATGATAAATCATGATGCCTTGTGTCCTGCAGTAATATCAAAGCAGCATGTCACTAATCTTGCACTGAGGAAGGTTGCCAAATACCTAGCTATTGCAAAACATCAATTACAAAACACAAAAAGCGAAATATTTTTGCCTAAATTTTGCTTAAATGCCCCCGGACATTGCTGCACATCAGAAGAAAACTGTCATTACATTTCTGACAGTATGTGCATTTCTTGCACGCAGATCCTACCCAGTACATCATCTCTTACAGTGTTATTACCTGTGATCAAAATCTCCACTGACATGTTTACCAGACCGACGCAGCGGCATTGTTTGCAATCATTTTGCATCCCTTTGTGGCCACTTTTCATCTCTTTGTAATCATGTTGCATCTCTTTGTGGCCATTTTCTGTCTTTTTGCGATTGTTCTGTGTCTCTTTGTAGTTATTTGACTGATTTTCCAACAAGAAACACTAACAGTCACATCAAACACAGGCTCCGCACAGGTCCAGAAGCCCAAAGGGCCAAGGGTCCCTTGTGCATGCACAGAAGTCACAGAATAGGGCTTAAGTTTCAAAACTGTCTCAGTTAAAATTTTTTTTTTTTTTAATAAAAATATTCTCCGCGCTTTTCAAATGTTTGTTATTACCTAATTCTTTATGTAATATTTTTGAACTTTTCACTCAGGACTGAATATACACTGTATACCCTGACACAACAGACTGACACCTCCTCCCACAGTAGATTATTTGTAGATGGGCGCCTGGCAGGCAGCAGCTGCCTGGTGGGGTGTGCTGGCGTGGGGCCTTCGTAGACATCTTGACAGCCTTGTTTGAGGCAGCCGTGTGCATGCTTGCTCTCTTCGGGGATGATCCACGTTGAACAAAAACACCATTCAACTCAGAGTTTGGCCCCTCGCCCTGGAGCCATATGCAAAACATTACAAAGCAACGCAAGAGCATCATATGATCCTCAATAGGGGGGTGTCAACAGAAAAGGAACCCCACCCAGCAGGCACGTATCAGAGGTGAAATCAAGTTGTTACATAGCGCTGAAAGGTGACAGTGACTCAAGAATGCAACTGAAACTGAGGAAAAGTTTATTGATCATACAATTGTCATCAGGCACACTGTAGCTAGAAGAGACTCTCAACATCCATCTAAAATTACCAGAGTTTATTTATTGGCAAAGTGTGCTTGCAGAAAGAATTTGACTAGTTGTTAGGGGCTCTCAGTGTACCTGCATGCAGTGCCAAAATGTGCTGATAAACAAACAGACGTTCAGCTGTTATACAAAGCAAATAGGTATACAAAAAGTTCCTAGTTCACTACAGTTCATTATCCCACTTTACTGCTTTTCACAACTGGGTTTCAGTAGAGTTTTCATCTTATTGATCCTCTTTTAGTTTCCCACTTACTGATACACAGTTGTTAAGATGCTTCAGCTGTTTTTTTGTGCTAAGAGTTTCAGATCTAATAAGAAAAACATAAAAGCATTATGAGCTTGGTTAAAATTTTATTTAGCCTGGCATTCAGTGATGTGCAGTGATCCAGAGACAGCAGAACTGATCATCACTGAGATCTCTTAATCATCATGGTCTCTTTAATCATTCAATAGCTAAGCTAAATGGCAGCCTAAAAGCAGATTTAAGTTTTGTAAAACCCTCCCCTTCTGCCATGTAGCCTGTGGTTCACAGTGGTGTTATCATGCCTTCCTCTGAAGGTAACTACTGTTGACACGTGACCAAGATGGATAAACGTGCCCAACAGCACAAATTGACACTGACTTCTGGATCAGGACAAATGCTTTCCATGTAGGGTAACTGAGAGGCAGGACCACGAGGTGGATGTAGGTAGTGGTGTCAAAATATTTGGAGTGAATATATTTGATTGTTAACACTGATTTCAGTCTGTATAAGTTAAAGAAAATTTTTCATTTTATATGACTGGCGAGATGAAATAATTAGGTACATCATTTGGAGATAAATACCTTTTTAATGTATTGTTTATAATGGTTGTAAGAGAACTGCATTTATTTGTTTTATTGATACAAGTCTATTAACTGATGAATATGCTGTATGGACATTCACATGTGAAATGCTTACATTTGAGAGACTGATGTTCTGCTGTACTCTGTGGCAGAGACTTGAACTCAGATCTGCTTTAAACAGAAAAATGAAGAGCGGAGATGTGACTTGAACTTGACAGCCAGGAGTTCTAACTTATTTGGCACTTTACTGCCTTAAGACAAAACCTAAAAGAACATTCAGCATTTGAGTCTCAAATTCTGGCCTAGTAAAATTACCTCTTGTTGGTGTGTAGTCCCTTGTCTTTCTCTGTCTACGTCGTAGAAAGATTGTGGCATACACTGATCCCACTCTATTTACCCAATGTTGTCACCATAGTTGTTTCTCTCCTCTCTGTACATATGACAGTCTATCTATTGCATGTCTCTCCAGCCTGGGAGAGGGATCCTTTGTCTGTTACTCTTCCTAAGGTTTCTTCCCTTTTTCCTCTCCTGTCAGTCTGTTTTATTGGAGGAGTTTTTCCTTGGCTATAAGGATAGAGAATGCTCTATGCTGTACATAATCTAAGTCCTTAGAGGCAAATTGTAATTTTAGGCAATATAAATAAAAACTGACTTGAATTTATATAAACCAAAACCATAAAAAGACAGTGACAAGCAACACTTAGGTCCTTGCATATTTGATCTGTCGGCATATGCGCTTAAATTACTTCAGATTTGACTTGGACTTGTCTTGAATGATTTAAAGGAATAATTTGATATTTTGGGAAATTTTGGGACCAGGACTCAGCCCCTTCTATAAAGATATTAGATATAACATGGTAATCAGTGAGCTTTAGGGGTTTTATAATCAGATTTTGTTACCATTGCACAGAGCCAGGCTAGCTGTTTGCCTCCTGTTTTCAATCTCTGGGCTAGTAAATACAAAAAAGTAATACATTTTCCCAACATGCCAGACCATTAAGAGTTGAACTGCACATATCTTGAATGACTTGATTTAGATGTTCCCTAAATGTCTACAAAGGTAAAACTAGGCTACACCATTTGTTAGAAGAACTATGTAATGTAAAATTCATATTCTGTATTTTTTATTTACGATGTAAAACAAATTTCTTTATCTACTTACCCGCATGTTAATCATAAGTCCAGTGAAATCTGAATAATTGTCTCACGCACATTGATTTAGCCCCCACAGTTACAGCTCAGATTTCTCCCAGACTGCTGAAGTTAGATGAACCACAAAACAGCATAAAAATGTCCATCACATTTCTCAAACTAGCTCATGCACCATAATCAGGTGTTTGCAGCCAGACAATTACACTGCAGGTCCACTCATTATCCCCTTCTATTTTCCTCAGTGAATATTCTTTGTTGTAAAATACACCAACAATGATACCAGATGACGTCACCAGAGCACTGTTAGTGAGGAAAATAATGAGGTATTCAGGGAAATTTGATAGACATTTTATGTTTGCTTTTTTCTTTTCTTTTTTTTTAGATTGTATGTAAGTATGTACCCACTTGAATGTTGTCTTTGTGCTCAGGGGACGGTCCCGTGAGTGACCTTATGCAGTCCATCCCTTTTTTTTCAGTTGCCCTATTTGCATTGTTATGTCTCTCTGGTTGCTGTTGCTGACTATATCAAATGAAAGTAAAATATTGGGGCCCTGGCTGATTCACACAGCCTGCTATACGTTTCTCAAAGTTGGAAACACATGTAGGCATTTTTAGGAGATCACATGGTACTGACACCACCACAGTTAAAAAGTATATCATAAAACTGGCCAGATATAGGATCTTCTGAAATGGAGGCTATAAGGTCAATACTGTCTTACAAAAGCAGAGTAACAACAGAAATGCCGAAGTTAAGGAAAAAAAAAAAAAAAAGCTTTGAAGTTTGATGGCTCTTAGCCAAAGATCTGTGTAACAGGTACAAGTTGTAAAACCTTAATTTTATGTCTCCTTAGGCTGATTGTTAAACATTATCAAAGACCATGCATACAACCTGAAAAAACATTTAGATACTGAACTCTTCTCTGAACTACAGTAGATATTTCTTCTTCAGCTTTCTTTCTTCCAGGTGAACTAATGAGCTGGTTCAAGTGGTTGTGGCTCAAGTAAATTGGCTGCATTTACTACTAACTTGCTAAGCTAGGCTAGTTAGTATCAACTTAGAGTATCAAAACTGATTTTTCAGTCATAGGAAAGGAAACTAGAGAAAAAGTGGATAACTTAACCTTCTCACTGGCTAGCATTAATGAACCAGAAGTTTGGTTTTTACTTCTGTTTTCTATCTTATTCATTTAAGTGGTGAGTGTTATGCTTATTTAACTTACGAATTACCTTGTTTTTTAATTGATTTAATCCTTGCGTTTTGTTGAAATAGGCTTTACTTCTTAATTGTTTGGAATCCCACAGACTCCACTGCTGCAATGTATAATAAAGTAATAAAGTATGTATAAAACACATGAGAAAGATTTAAATGGTAAATGGACCCTGCATGAAGACATCCACCTTCCTTTTGTTTGTGAAGAAGTGATCCACAAAGAAATGTACAGTACGTTATCTGTTATGAACGATTATAAAACAACAGAAATCAAAATAGAATTATTTAAGGTTATTCAAAAAAATCATGTATTTACAACTGGAATCTGTGTGACTCCAAACAGTAGGAATTCATAATTTTCTCATAAACTTAGGAACATCAAAGAAGTATGTAAATTATGTGAATCATATAAAGGTGATAAAACAACATTACGTATGTTTAAACAGCACATTATGTTAAAAGATCATATCAAATTTTCTACAAGGTAACTGAAATGTTTTTTAAAAATATCATATTACATTGTATTTTCTGAAAGTAGAGTGTTTATATGTTTGGGTTCGTAGAAGAAACGCCTACATTGATAATTCTGTCAGAAACTGTATGAGGCACATTTGTTATCGTAGATAAGGGTTTAGTTTGCTTATAGTGAGTCTGCAGAACTATTGTGCATTTTTTGGGGGCTGTGGATGTTTGCCATTATGTGATACCCTTATCAATAAGCAGATATGATCGTTGTGGAGCATTAACTGGAGCTTATAAAAATAGTGTCTGAAAGCGGGCCCTCTATCACTTTCATTACTATGGAGAGTTCAGGCGATTACAATTGATCTTCCTCCAGGGAGGATAAAATCCAAGCCAGAGGAAAAAGATCCTCATAATTACAGAATCCCTATCTCAATATCCATGGTTCAAATGCCAGTGTGATTTTCATTACATATCCATTGTTCAATTCAGTACATTTTCCCATACAAATTTGAAAGAATTCAAGAACAATATGGTCTCAATTTCTTGCGGAATATAATGTATGCTGACCTAGAAATCCATGCATATTAAAGTGCCAAACCAATACTGCAGTAACTGACAATGTAAGGGCTCAGCAGACAGTGGTGAAGAACAAAGAGTTAACAAATTAGTCCTACATTTTTCTCAGGATGTTTTTTATAAGCTATTGTGCATTCACATCCAAGGATTACTGCAGTAGCTGTGGTTGAAATCAAGCACCATCCTTTCCACAGATGTTCCCATCTGCTCAGTTTGTGGTTCATTTGATGCAACACAGCAAATCAAATAAATTCAGAGCAGCATTTTTCTTTCTCTTCAAACAGCACCTGCATCTATTCAGCAGAGGAGGAAGTGAATAGGTGCTAATAAAACATGACCAGGTACAGTCTCACAGCCCATTATTTCAGTTACTTACTATTGTGGTTTGGTTATGTAATGATGGCAAGGTGTCATGTGACCAATGTGAGAAAGGAGGACACAAAACTGAAAATTTAAAGTGCATATTCTCCACTTAGCATTGAAACCACAGAATATATAAGCCCTGCTGTACTATGAAGAAAATGCTGTAGTGCAGTGCAGCTGTTTAGAGTCTTTCCACCATTGTTAGCACTGTATTATAAACTGTTTAAACCTTCACTAATATAGAGCCTGTAAAGCACTGCTGGAGCAGAGTGTGACTCCAAACATGCTGGAATGCTAACCAAAGCAAAGAGTAAACCAACCATGAATAAAGTAGGTTTATAATGAAATATGACATTTATAATCAATAAATATTTAAGGTGGTCCCTCCAGCTTTGGCCTAATGCATAATTAACGCACTTTACATAAATTCATAATGATGTAATGACAATAGAAGACATAATAGAAACACTGTGTCTATTTGCTGAGCATATTGATCTTATACTGACGCTCAGGGCGTGTTTTATTAAAACACAAGCATATGGAGCATTGGACAGTTTACAATAGCATTTCACAGAGGAATTTTCTGTTGAACAGTGATAATAAAGCTGAGATTCAGTTTGACCTTGTTCATTACGTCCATAAATATGAAATAATTCAGATGAAGACACAAAGTCACCAGATTAAACATTGTTCATCCTGTGAGGAGCACAAGTGTGCTCAGTAAATTTCCTGAAAATCATCCAATTATATTTTTAAATTGCTTGTGTATGAGTGGACATTGTACCTCAGTGGTGGTGGTAGAAGAAACACTTAGAAACACTTAGTGTTAGAACTCACCAAATGTCCAAACTGGAATTAATTTGTTTTCTGAGGAGCAAGAATGTTTCCCATTTTATTTAAAGGGACACTCCAGAAATTTATTTATATATTTATTATACAGTGCAGGTTTTTGTCAAATATTTAAAGTTGCCTCTTTTTATCACTTGTTTCTGCTGCAGATTTTTGCCACAAAGTCGAACAAGTGTCAGTTTTAAGTACCATATTTATTTGTAGACAAAACATAGTTTTTTGATGCTTGGTGAGAAATATTATACCATAAAATGCACTTTGTGACATTTGGCCAGGACTTTGTGTATGTTATGGTATCTCAGGTCACTGAGGAAATGAAAAATAACACAAGAACACCCTCATGGAAGAGACTACGGAATATATCTGATTTGCTTCTTGCTCAAGAACCACCCACAATACCTGCAGGTTTGAAGTCAGGGCTGGTGACTGTGGAAGTGCAAAAAGCGTTTCTCGTTGAGACCTGAAGGGCCTGTTTAACCTGGCCCAGGATCTGATGGTGTTTACTGCCCACAGGCAAAGGCAAGTGGTGACAAGGTTGAATCTTCTTTTATCCAATCAGACAAAGATCAGGTTTTTTTTTTTTAAGGAGCAGATGGTTTGAATTTTTAACTATTTTTTTTAGCATATGCCCATGTCTCCAGTTCTTTTACACTATACTTATAGTTTTATCTGACATAACACAGTTGACAAATACACAGTCAACCTACAGTAGGTTACTTGATAAATTGCAGTAGCCCTGCATTAAAGTTGCCTTCATCACAGCTTCTCTTTGATGATTCCTCTTATGTTCAATCATGTCCTGTAGCATTCAGTGTGTCCGTTGTGCGGAACACAATATTAAAGTTCAAATGCAGTTTTGAACCAAATGAGCAGCATGTCAGATCTGTGGTGTACTTGCACTGTTATGGTATGTCAAGTTTTGCCAACTTAACTTCAAGATAAGAACAACAGTTCATGAATAGTTGAGCCAAGGAGGAATGCAGAACTCATTTTTTGTTTTTTCTTTTGTAGTCTGGTGTCTGCATTGAATTGGTCAAAAGGCTGAAGAGCAAAATGTAGTGCTGTATGAAAACTGCACTTTCATTTACTGTGCTTTAATTAATTTAATTTCAAGCATGAAACCCATAATTACTTATAATTAAAACTAACAAATAATATGGCAAAGTTGAGACTGAGACCATGAACGAAACTGAGAGTGAGATGTTGTTTTCTCTTTATTTTACAGAAAAATGTAAATGTTTATAAAGGACTAAATGTTATGATCAGCCCCGTGGTGGCTGTTTTGGCCTCTGTATTATTTTGGGTAATCTTGAATTGTGTTGGAATTCTTTTTGGACTGCTTTGGACTTAAAGTGAACACGCTATGGACTGTATTTGGACTTGTCATCATGATCAGCCCCTAAGAGAGTTTTGGAGTTCTTTTTGGATTGTTGTTAAATCTGTATGCCCTGTTTTAGGACTCTTGTTTCGGTTTCTTGAGTATGTTTCTGTATTTCCTGTTGATTTTAAAATCCTGTCTTATAGGTATCGATTCCAGGTTTACTTAGTAATTCCTGGTTTATGTTTAAGTCACTTTTGTTTTGGTTCTTGAGTGTTTTGCTCAGTATGTCTTGTTTTGTTGGAAGTCCTGTTACTTGCGTTTCTGTTCCTGGTTTGGTTCTGCATTTCCTGTTTTATTTTGTAGTTCTAGCCCTTGTATATCTGTTCTTACTTCACTTCCTGTCTTTGTCTTGTTTCCCGCCATTGTTGATTGTTTGCCCCGCCCTTACGTGATTCACCTGGCGTCTTGTAACCTGTGTATATAAACCTCTTCGCTCCCCGGCCATTTGTCAGTTCTTGTTTTGGAGTCTGTGTTTATCTGTTGTTGCACCATGGCCAGTGTTCCTGGTTTCCTTCTGCACAGGTGTGTACCTGTTCTTGCCTCAGTTTAAACATTTTGTTTGTGCTCGTTTTTAAAATAATGTTTAATGTGGAGAAATTCACGTTCTGCTAGTTCCTGCGTTTCCTGAATCGGCGGCCCAGCCGACACCTGGTCCCCGCCTTCGGTCGGTAGTGCAAACGACATCTGCCTCAGCACCTGATCTCAAGACAGCGGTCCAGCCTACTCCTGCACCGGATTACACGTTAACTGTCTGTTCACCTCCGGAGCGGACTCGGCTTCGCTGCCGTCGCCCCACTGTTCTGTGTCCTGAGCAGCTCTGCCTGTCTGGCCAGTCCCCGGGCCAGCTTTCCCAGCACCTTCGCCCGTCGGTTTGGCCTCCCGATCGGCCTCCCCAGCGTCTTCACCTGTCTGCCCACCCTCCGGGCTAGCTTCCCCAGCTTTTTCGCCTATCTGCCTGGCCTCTGAGCCGTCCGACCGTGGTCTTACTGGCCCAGGTAAGAGTCATGAACTCCCTTATAAAGTTTATGCGAAGACATTGCAGAGCTGTCCCTGATGTTTGTTTCCTCGCTTAAAGACTTTGTAACCAGTGACTGTTTGTTTGTAACCAGTTATTAAAGAAAATCATCTTCCTTAAGTCTGCCTGGTGTTGTCTGCTTTTTGGTTCTTCCCTCATGTTCCTGGCTTGGCAGCAGTAGCCTTTCTGTCTGGTCATATCTGGTCTGCATTAAAGTACAAATTTAGACAGAAGATTTCAGCATCCATGTCCAAAAATGAAGCTTTAGAGGTAATATCCACTTGAGATGGTAGCAGTTGACAAAATAACATATCTGAAATGGTGCTAAACAATCTTAATTTATTTGTAATTTCCAAGAGAAACCTAACAGAGCTTGAAGGTTTGCCAGACTGCACAGTAATGCAGAGAAATTCACTGATGTCTTCAGTAATTTCTCTTGAGGTAATACACTGATTCAGTGCCATCTGGTGAGAATCACAGATTTGGCAACAAGATGCAACTTGGAAAGCCTTTTGAGTTATTGACCTTCCCTTTTCAGCTTAATATTGGTTTGTGTATTTTTTTTTTCTTTTTTTTTTTTTATAAAAAGGACAAAAGCAGTTTTATTTTTAGACAACTAGACAGCTATTGGCCAGAAATGTTCTTGATACCAGCATCAGAGTGATTTAAGGTGGTGGTGAGGACAGTGCCCTTTTTGTTTGCCATAAGGTTTTTGTTTTTGTCTCAATTATTTTTCAACTTTGAGTGTCCAGGGAACAGAACTGCAGGCACCCAACATGTTCAATTATAGCTTCAGCTTGATCATTAGAACTAAATGGAAATCAAAGCCTTTTTTTCTTTCCTTTTTTTTTTTTTTTTTTTTTTTTTTAACCATAATGTCATTATGAAATTTCTCTGTGCTGGAGGTCATTTTGGTTCAAAATACAATAAAGTACCCCATTGTACACCATTAATGAACATCTGCAAACATTTAACACTATAACATCACTGTTCTTTGTGTCTGTGTGTGGGCAAGTAATTGTGGGGAAACAACGGCATGGATGCTTCATAAACAATGGTTTTGCACCAGTCACACATCTACTGTATGCTCCTACACCATGCTGTATATGAGGAATAAAATTCCAGTGATTGAAGGTCTGTGTCATAACTAAATAGGTTGACAGCCTGTAAAATGTGCAGATCTCTGCTTTTTTTTAAAGAGCAGGCATTAGCGTCTTATTTTACCGACGGCTTAAATACTTGCACCACTCAGGTGACACATGCAGGGGACACAAACTGCAACACTGCAGTCTTTCCGCTCCTACATAAATCACCTCAAGGCAGAGAGGGGAGGGAGAGCCATGAAGGAGAGGCTAATGGAGCAAGGAGCACAACCATGTCATCTCTTAGACAGGTTTACAAGGCATCTAGTATACAAACTTTAAACTTCTTTCCACACACTTTCTGGAATTTACTGGCAAACACACCTGGACATCCAACTGGAAACTAACTTTATGAGCTCAGAACATTTATTGTTGTCATTGAGGATATACACTGAAAATGGACATGCATTTGCAGTTCTGGTCCAGAAAACATGTCACCGCTGGTCCTCTCATTGTATCCTCAAAAATGATTCTTCTGCATGCTGTACAGGATGGATTGATAGTATAATAGGTTTGAGTGTTTAAAATAATTTTCGTCTCACAAAGATGTCTTTCACATTTGTTTACTAAACCTGAAAAGTCTGATGTGTCAGAAAAAAAAACCTAAACAAATAACCCTCTGTTTCAGTTCACAGTTATTGCTTGTCCTGGAGTGTTCTGGAACTGTCCTGGAATCCTGGAGTTTTCAGCTGAATCACCCTGTTTTCATCAGCCGATGGCGTTGGCTCAGTCGTTCCATGTTTCTGAGCACCTCTATGGCTTTGTGACCTGGAAAACAAAAGATGACAAAACAATCTCAACTCAAGGGAGCTGGAGAGTAACTACATTTACTCAAGTTCTGTGAGTACAATTTTGAAGTACTTTATGTGAATATGTCTGTTTCATGCTCTTTTATGCTTTTGCTCCACAAGGGTCATACATTCATAATCTGTTATAAATAACAATGCAGTATGTATAGGATCTGCTTCTTCCACCATTGTAACTCAAGGTCCACTTTCAACTTTATTGCATGGTCTTCATACACATATTTTTTCCTGCACAATTACAGTTTACAAGCTTATGCAGTGGAGTATCATGTACGATGATGTACCGTATCAGCTCAGACAAACACATTAAAAATTTTGAATTCTCATTTTTTGAAACAGCAACAAATAAGAAAGATGTAAATGCCAACTGACAATTAAAATATCAGTCCATAATTTAAGATCGAGCTAATACCCATGAGCACTCCCTTGTATCATTACCCTTTTCCCCACATTCAGGATGAAACGGTGCTTTTATTTTCAAAGTCAGCGCATAACAAGATAAATGACGCCTCACTCCAGAGTATTGATTCCTCTGTGTCACAAACAGATGCTCTGTCATTGGCTGTGACTTACAATCATATTAAGTCGACAACAAGGTGAAGGCCATGTTATAACTGAATGACAGCTCGGCTCCTCTGGATACAAATTTGTTCACATTTCTTTACCTTCCTCTTCCTCCTTTCTCGGTTCACAGTCGTGCACACACTCGGAGCGACACTTGCAGCAGCTGTTGCAAATCATTTTAGTGTTAGTTAATAATATAAGATGTATTATGGGAACATATTCATATTGCAGGATGTGTTGATTTTAATTCTATAAGTCTTCTGTTTGTGTAAACGTGATTTTCCATTGTTGTGTCTGTTATGGGTTGTAATTTGAAGCTGCATGACAATGTGCAGACTGTCTGCTCCAGATTTCCACTCTTGTTCCGCCTGTTGTTTCTGTGCTCTCCAAACAGATGCTCCATCAAATCTCTTTATACTTGGCTGAGCAATGAGAGTTACACACTGTCACTGCATGGCCCCCATTCAAAGACACCCAATGTATCAGCTGTCATTCACCTTGATAGCTTTCATGAGTGTGAGTGCCTGTGTGCTCATGAACATATGCTAGTGGCTGCTTCTTTTTTTGTGTCTTCATTGTAACTCTTAATTTGGAAATTCGTTGTTAGTCCATCCTGCCAGTAACCCAATAATATTTGTATGTTTATTCACATCTGGCATTTATCCAAAAATGACAGTGCTGCAAAACATTAACCTCAAATGAAGTCTCCTGCGACCTTGGTTACATTTTTCAAAATTTCCTCTTATCAAATTCTCTTTATACTGCTGTACTTCAGCCAGTCATTAGGATTTTGTTGTCAGGGTGGGCTTTGCAGATCAATGCCTGTATCTTTACAAGACAGGCCAAAAACTGGATGAAATATGAGTGCATGTGTGGGTTGTTTGGCTTCCACTAATAAGGCTCTTCTATATTACAGAGCATCTGAGTGTTATCTGGTAACTCATAATAACAGGATCTGTGCTCAGAGGATCCACACAGACATGAGACTTATCAGCTGCTCTCTTGGGGAAGGTCGTGACCCCTGTTCAACATTTATATTTACATTACAGACTTACAAATGATGGTCAACACTAAGAACTAAAGCTCAAGTTCAAGCTCCACCCATCCCCACTAAGACCAACATTAACCCAAGGTAGACCAGTGGTTTTCAGAGTTTTTAGCAGTTCCTGTTTGCAGTGTATCCATGGATATGTGGACAACTGTGACTGGGTCACTTTGTCACTGAAGAAAACTTAAAAACATGGTTATTCTCAGGCATGTTCTTGAGCATCTTTTTCTTTGGTTTCTAAGTGGATTTGTGGACATTTATTTGCAATGGATGTCAGAAATGTGTGATATTCTCAGAAAGTGCACACTGAATATGTGAAATGTCATTGTCTGACTTTAAGCTGTGAGGCTGCAGACACCTCTTTCTTGAAGTGAATTTAGAAGGCAACGGCAGCGGGCATGGTTTTACTGTCATTTGACACTGCCATCAATCACATAAAATCCAGAGAAACCCTCCAAATTATGAATTTAAGTGATGTTTGAAAGAGAACTGAGTGTGTAAATGCAAACTGAGTAGTCTTTTGTGCAGCACAGTGCAGCGCTTCTCTCGACTGTGTCCACACTCATGACACAGTCTGTCTTCAGCACATCTGTCTTTACTCACGCTGTAAAGCTGACATCATCTCCACACATGCAAACCCACGCACACTCGTATCCACCCTCCCCCCAGCACAGGCCCTGTAGACACTTCTAGAGCACATGGATGGAGGAGGGGTAAATAAATCAAAATCAACAACAGGCATCTGTTTGAAACAACTGACAAGATCCAGGATGCAGCCCCAGAGCAGGCACAACGAAGGTCAGTGGAAAAAAAAGGAAAACACAGTATTGTATCTGTCTTTAAGGCTGCAAGCAAATGCAACCAGTTATTAGCCTTGTTTTTTTTTTTTTAAATCTTGTTCCACATAAATCACACTAATAAGAGTTAGGCTTAATCACCAAGGATACAGATAAGAAAATGGCTGAGATGTTGCACTCTGTTGTCAAGGAAACTGGTCAGAATTGGTTTTGGCCTCGAAAGCTCACAGCAAAGTGCTGACCAAAACCATCAGATATATGCAGTACATGGAAAACCTTGAGGGACAAAATCTTCATCCTCTGCTTTATTTATTTATTTTTCCTTGTATGATGCTGTAAATTCCCAGTCATTTTTATTTGTGCCAACAGTACAACACAATTGTTTTCAAGGCTACAGGTGAGAGCTGTAACACTTTACATCCCCACTGTTCAAGGTTTATAAGCATTATGCAAAACACTGAATAAATGTAGTTGCGATCAGATATAAAGACATATTAAGTTTTTTGGAAAAAATACAGTAATAAACTCTTCTGCTTACAATTACATTACAGTGGTATACAAACTATTTAGTACAAATTCTTACAGATTTTATTGATGTGTCTTGTTCTGTGTTTTCTTCTTGTCAAGGTCTTTAAAATGTGAATTACAGGAACACAAAACCTAGTCAAACTGAAAGACTTTCTTTGCAGCTTCCAGAGGACAAATACCTTTTAACATGTTTTACAATAAGAGCGTGAATGAACACATTAACATTTCTATTATTATAACTACACATTAATTATAAAGATGCAATTACCAGCAGCATCCTGCTTTTCTTTCAGTACTTGTTGCAGGCAATTAAAATTATTTCTTTACCTTACGCAGCCACTGTCGTTTAGGTTAGGTGTATGACATGCCAGGCAATCAAGTGACATCTGAACATACAAACCTCACTGAAAATGATCTGTTACATTTAGGAAGAACAGTGTTTAAAATCTGTGGGAAATATTTTTTATGCGGCTGAAAAACTGTCGCAGCTGTGATATCACATTAAACAGTCACTTTAGGGATAAGATATGGCTGAGAGTGTGAGTATAGAATAATTCATGATTGGTGTGTGAGTGTGCGTTCACACACACAGAGGGCTCACATCCGTGAAAGAAACTGCGACACATAATGATGCGAGCTGAGTAAACACATCCCAATAAACATGATTACACTTTCTCATGCTGAATCTCTGAATCTTTGCTTTGCAAAATATGTATTCAAAATTTGAAAACAGGTGGATTTTATTATGAACTCAACTTTAGCTCTGTCAATTAATGAGATTTTGCTCTCTGTGGAAGGCAATTAAACAATGGACCCTGTGTTCCCGTACCCTGCCAATATTCTGACAGTTCTCCTCTATCAACACAAAACTATCTAATACCAATTAGTTTCTGTCTTTTCAAATACATGCAAATTAAAGTTGCAGCAAATTAACTGGCTTTCCAGCTTATCCCAGGCACTGAAGTGTGGACCCACGGCACTATATCTTTTATTTTGTCATTATTTCATCCTCCAGTCAAAGTCAGTTCATTCTCAAGGGTAATATGATGGGAAGGGGATTAACCTGACCCAACTCGTAATATCTGATTCGGCTGACACTGATGTAACTGTTTATCTGTATGTGTGACCAAGAAGAATCACAAATTTGTCCCTCTGTGGGTTAGAGAGAGAGGGGGAGAGTTTTACTGTAGATGTAAAAATGAGTTGAAATACATGACCAGAACACTCTTTGTAATCGTAATCAGCTTGTATTTAATGTAACTTGCTCCCAATGATCTAGCCCCCTCTAGTGTGTAAAGAAATGATCACGGAGAGGGAGACTCCTGCCTCAGAGGTCCTCTTTAGACACAGCCCTCATATATCATACATGCAACAGACATTTTCAGTGTGTTATTCAAAAATTGCAGCATTTGTAACATGTTTTAAAGACTACAGGGAATTGTTCTCAGCAGGAATAAAATCTCATCTTAATATCTGGTTGTGTCTTGTCAGTATGCTTTCCTCAAATCCCCCTCCCCAGTCAATTTCTATACCCTCGGCAGCTTATAGTGCCTGCTGGTCTCACTCTGCTGCTGCATACATTTGCTTTTCTGATCAACCAATTTCTCCAGCATCACAGAAATGGACTCCTTCAAACCACTAGGGGGCACTATGAAACAACCCAGCCATTAGCAAATTAGCAGGGGAGTCATAAGGGGTGGTTATTTCTCCGGCAGTGGCTGTTTATTGCTGTGTTACTGAAAATGAAATTCAAAACAAACAGGTCTGTTTGGTACATTTTTCCCTCATTTTCCCCTGCTATTCCTCCAATTCGCCCTCGTACCACTTTTTCCCTCTTTTTTTTTCTTTCTCTCTCTTTTTCTTTTTTCTTTTTTTTTTTTTTCTTCAACCAACCGGTGGTTATGTTGTCTGGAATATGCTAATCTGCTATGCACCGGCAACTCCCTGGGTGAAGATCACTTATTAAAAGCATAGTTGGGAGGGTTTATGCAAATTGAGTCAAATCAAAGCAAGCTTTCCCTTGGTTGGTTACCCCTTTGCATACACTGTGTATTTGAGACCAATATTTTATTCCTGATATTCCTTTTTTTGTGAAGCCTGTGCCACTTTCGCATCACCTCTGAGCTTTCCTCGTTGTGTATGTAATGTTGAATTCATGTTGCTCTGCTTTCTCATCTTTTTTTGTCAGTGTGTGGCTGCAGACAAACAGTTTGCTTGTCTGCAAAAAGAAGAAGTTTCATTTCCCGTGAGTGGATTGACAGATTTGTTAGAAGGAAAAGATGGATAATATCCGCTGTGGCCAAAGGCTGCCGTGAAGTAGTCTGACACAGACACTGATTAAGCCTCTTGAGATCTGAAGGGATTGTGGGTCTTAGTTGAGAAAGTAAAAGAGAAACAAAAAGAGAGGAGTGAGCAGGCTAAAGAACAAAACTGCAAATTGGACTGGATGAGATGCAAGTGTCCTGTGGGTGTGTTGGTTTTTGTGTAACGTATTGTTAAGGTTGGACCAACAATCAGATGTGCTTCCTTAACTCCAGACTGTTAGGTGCAGGAGAGAAGGGATAAGCAGATCTCAGATCAACAGAGGAAACACCACTGGGGATAATGTGCTGCATTGTTTGTGGGCAGTGTTGACTTCTGATTCCTGGTCATTATTTAAGAAAAAGTCACACTTTCTGAATCAGCTGTGCCCGCTTTGCACACAGCCATGTATTGTAATGAAGTATTTAATTGGACCTCTTGACATGTTTATACCACAGTAATGAAAACACATCTGACTTCTAAAATCACCCCTGCCCTTTAGCTCACCTCGTGCTGTGCTAATTTAGAGTGCAAAGGTGAGTCCTCTATGTTCCATATTTATATTTTGACAGTAAATTAAGTAAAAAAGAGCAGAGGTCAATGCCTCCCCTCCTGGCAAATATGCAGACTCTGCAGTCTTGTGTTGGGTACTAAACATCACCAGGTGTCCCTATTACTGGTTTAGATTGTAGTCAAACTGGGAACTTTCAGCGTAAAGAGACAAATGAAAGGTTATTAAGGATGTAAGTGATTACTCAGCCATTCATTTTAACCAAGCGGCAAGACTGATTAAACAGATCGAATGTTTGTTCATGCTTTCAGAGGCAGAAACACTCATTTAGTCATGCTTTACAAGTGACTTGTTCTCGTGCAGAAAGCTAAGAGTTATAAGGGAAACATTTAGCCATCTTTTTCTTACCTTCATGATTGTAATCTCTAATGAGATTTTGAATGATTATTTTTTTTAAAGATGTGATACTTTTAATGAAACACCTTGATCTATGCCATGCCATATCAGTTAGAATATTACTAATATATAGACTTCATCCAAAATGGATGGAAAACATATGTTTGAGTATTTTTTGAAAAGTAATCTGCCCATTTTGGATGGCTGGTAGCTGCTGTAACAAGACAACCAAAATACAGAAAGCATGTGTGTGATGGCTTCACAAGTAGATTTTGTCTAGACGTATTCATTTAGACAGTTGCATTCCTCTGTCTTTGAGGGTCAATTCAGTAAGGCTCGGACTATAAGGGAATCACTTGAGCACATTTCAGCGTTTAACCCGAGCATAAACCCCATCAGTGCAGTAGAGGCAGCTGCGGATGATTCCTTAATCCAAGCAGACACTGAGAGAGGGATTCATAAAGGCAGAAAGGCTTCCAGCAGCATCCTCCCTACTGCACACCAGCAGGGATAAAATTCCCTAATGTGAATGCAGAAGGGTTTGCTGATTGCAAAGTGCAAATTGCAATATTAATCAATTACAGAGAATAAAAAGCTCATTTTTATGCCTACCATGGGTGGCTGGCGTGTTGACTTCCTGTAGTCTTTATTCACTGGATCATATGAGGTTTGTGCTCCATTGTTAGAGAATAAAATTAGCTCACTTTACTTTGATATTTGCATATTCGCTGAAAAACAATGAGGCTCTTGTGGTATAGCAGCTACATCGTAGAAGTATAGCATATTGAATGTTTGCTGGACTCCTGCTGATATAGTTACACAGAATCAGTCCTGCATTAATGGTGAACGCAGTTCAATAATGTCTCAGTCTGGATGAAAGCAGCCCCCCATAAAAACCATCAGAGGGCAATCGATGTGCTTTCATCCCCAGGACGGAAATTGCACTCATATGGCTCAGACTCTATGAAGGTCCCCCATCCAAAGCCAAATCATTAACATCAAACTTGCAGGAAAGAAATCAAAATGTCAGTCTGCCCTGCAATCTCTGGGCAGATGAGTATTGCCTCTATTTCTTATACAATTTCATTCTCCTTATATCTAGTCCTAGCGTAGCCTACTGTAGGCCTATTTCCTCCGGCATGATTTGATGGCACTGAATATTGAGAGAGTTGTGCACTCTGGAGAAGTTTTTCGAAATAATTATTGAACATCCGCTCCACACAAATAAGAGACTACAAGACTTACATACAGATGTTGTGAGTAATGGCTCCAAATTCCCCAAACACTTCATCACTTTGGGTACATGGTAAAATCATATTAAATGGTCAATTCATCCAAATTGCATAATCTTAATTTTTCACTTCCCCTCCAGTGGTGTCTGTACAGATAGTTTTTAGTTTTCATTTACCTATTTATAATATGTCTCTGACATTTTTGTTGCGAACCCAATTTAGGTGGCTTGTTAGGGTGTCCTCTGATGCACAGGTTGTGATGCGTGATTTTGAGTTATGTAAATAAAATTGTTGGTACTTCTTTGCTTTATATAGATTACAACCTATATAGATTACGATCTCTCTCGCTCTCTCTCTTTCTCCATATATATATATATATATATATATATATATATATATATATATATATATATATATATATATATATATATAATTTTATTTTATTTTATTTTATTTTATTTTATTTTATTTTATTCTTTACAATAACCGGTACCTATCGTATCGTGGTTGGAATTTTATACTTATAAGTATAGTAACATGGTGTGTTTTTGGAATTGCTTTCTGCTGAAAGAAGAGGCCCTCAATGTTGAGACACTTTTTGCAAAGAGAAAAAGCTGCAGAATTTATAAATCCTATGACACATGACATTACATTCACCTCCACTGAATTGGGGTTGTGGCAGGAATCTCAGGAACAGATGTCTGAAAACTTTTTGAGGCCGATATTGACATTTGAGAATTACATATCGACCACCATTATTTAACTTTACCAAAACAAAGTGGCGCATGAACATTTAAAAAATAGATGGTCAATGGTTTCAACCTCTGAAGAACAAAAGACACACAGATCCACTTCAAATTTAAATGTTTTGAGTAGAAAAACACTTCAGAGTATACTGCTGATACTATCTTGAAATGTGTTTCTTTGACTTTAGGAGAAAAAGGGCATGACCTAAAAAGAAAAGGACTGTCTCCTTAAAGGGACCTCTATATAATTCCTTACAGAGCATGAGTTGAAGTCCCCAAATTTTCTTTTGGTCAAAAACCATACCTACTGTTCTGTTATCACATTTTTAATCCAACTAACTGGCATACCAATCCATCTTGACATGTCCCCCCACTTGGGGTTTGTCCAGCACACAGGGGAGCATAATTTTTTTGGATGTTTGCACATGTACATTGCGGCTAATCCTGGGATCTTTGACTAGTGACTAGCTGTAGCTAGCTACAGACAAGTGTGCTTGCACTTATGATATGACATGCATAGTCATGCACATGTGCTGATGCGTGTGAAAATGTGCATACTTGCGCCTTAGATTACTTAAATTACTTCAGCAGTCTTTTCTTCAGAAGTGTTAAGAGTTAGCAGTAACAAGTAAACAAGCAAATGACATTGTGATTTCTAATATCAAGTTGGTATAAGTTGTCTTACTAATCGCCTTGGTCAGCACATGTGACAACAAGGAGTGAGGATGTATTGTGGAGCAACTCTTTATGCTTTCACAGCTCTGTGCAAGATCTGCAATAAGTTTCAGAAGTCTGAGACAGCATATTGAGGCTAGAATATACAAGATTCTGTATTGCCACTGGAGCGTGTTATTGTCATTTAATGGTAAATATGTTGAAGATTACCATGGAGGTGATTTTTTAGAGATATTTTCCCTCTATACTGCACATTTGATATTTTTCTCTCAGTTCAAAGGAATAATCTTAACACTTCTTCAGCCAGGAAGGAGTCCAGAAAGGTGAAGATGTCCAGGCAGAAAGATCTAGGAGAGAGACTTATAGCACAGGAAGGACAGGCAGCACAAAATGATAAGACATGACAGGCCCTGAATTTAAGAGAGATTTGATACTACTACTGTCATGCTTTAGTCTGATCAGATTTTCTCATTGGTGTAGTAAACAGCTGATTGCATATTGGCTGGTGGTTTCGGAGGACGTTGGGGGTGGGACGGGGTCTTTTGAGATCTGAGATCTTTTGCAAAAAAACATGAAAAGTATCACAACATACTTGTCAGGTCGCTGCCTGCTGAATCAAAGCGCTGGGTGACCAAAGATGTTAATTTACTGGAAATGCTGTGAATGTTCAAACGGTGTATTAATGCATGATAGCATTCACTTTAGCATTCATCCTTTTGATCATCTGGCATTCATGTGTAGTTCAATGTATGCCAAGGCCTCCTGTGAAGCACGCCACAAACACAAAAATATATACAAACACAAACTCTCTCTCTTTCTCTCTTTCTCTCTGCCCTCCTTCCTCGCTTTCTCTCATTTCTTTCTCTTTTTGCAACTTCAAAATGGTTTCAAGCCTCTGAAGCTCTTTTCATGTTGTTCTTATGGTGGGAACCACACTTGTATGTTTGAAAGACGATTAGTCGCATTTATCACCATTTGTCATCTCGGCAGTGTGCGTGTTCTAGTACCCACTGGAACACTATATTGTTACAAAAGCAATTAGCAACCTAAAAACAACCCTTGCTCACTGTACTGCTGAATTGGGGAAAAAAATCTAAGGCAGATGACATGTAATTGCCATAATTATAGTATAATGACAACTACTTTAATCATAGTATAACTGTTTTTTTCACCATTATGGCTCATGATTGGCATAACCTATTATCTTCAGCCCTGTGTCTAATCTGAGCCTCACTGGAGGTTTTTGTGGAATTTGTTCTTAAGGCATCTTTTTTCCTTTTGAGCAGACAATGTCATCGATCTCATCTCAGATCACTTCAGATTCCTTGTTTGAATATCCTTCTCAAACATGCCTTTGTCAAACTTTCAATCTGCTGTCAACACTTTGTTGGCTTGCTGTTACAGTGCATCAGTATGTCCCTAATTTGGGAAAGCATTTGTCAGAAATTCAATTTCCTTAGTTTCTAAATTTAATCTGTTCCTCTAAGGGACAGTATGAAAATTATAAGAGCGGAGGGGAGTTCAGAAAAAGGGGGGAAGAGGGTATTTTTAGGTATATTTTTCTTTTTTCTGAAAGCAGGGAGGTCTGTAGAAACTGGAGAAGGGTAAAAATGTCTAAAGTGAATGGAAATGTCTCATACAAAGTGACAGGTAAAGGTCTTGCTTAAAAAGCAAAGAAAGGCTGGAATATCTGGTAAACAGGCTGCATGATTTGTGTGTGTGTGTGTGTGTGTGTGTGTGTGTGTGTGTGTGTGTGTGTGTGTGTGTGTGTGTGTGTGTGTGTGTGTGTGTGTGTTTAATAAACTGGCAACTGAGTGTGTGTCTGTCAAATAAATGAAGCGAAGTAAAAACTCAATTTCAGTGAGTTTTTTTCAGTGAAATAGTTTGTAAGTAGAAAGTAGCATAAAATGGAGTGCCTCAAAATTTTACTTAAATACAATACAATTTTAAGCAGTTACCCAAAAAATATGTGATAATATGTGATTATTGTTCTGCATATTTTTTTTTTTTATCATGTGAAATCATGTGGTGTACAGAAAAGTCTTAATGTTCATGGCTGAAAAATTCAAAGTGAGTTTTAGCTCAAGTGATACAGTACAATGCTTGGCATTTGTAGTCTAAAACCAGTGGTTAAATATCAAGGCAAAAGGACAATTTAAGCAAGAGCTCACACACATACACAAAGAGACAAACACACACTCACTGTCACACAAACACACACACACACACACCCATCAGGGACAAGGATAGAATCGTATTTTGACGTGAATCAATGTTGACATGTTCTTATTTCCAGAGCTGCAGCTTTTTTTTTTTTCCCAAACTCTGAGATGAACTGAATGGAAATTCTGCGGCTTCGGCTGGTGCAGGCGACACAGCTGCCTCGGTCAATAGGCCAGAGCTGCTCATGGACTCGGTTGTGAAGCACAGGAGCAGACGGCACAGCCAACATAGCCGGATCAAACAGCTTGATCTGTAAAGGCCTTGACTCAAGACACAAATTGACTGGGGGTCCAGGAGAGAGCACCTCTTCCCCAGTCAGCTAACTTTCACAGTTCATAGACACAGAGAGGGACACATTTTTGGAAGCATGCCACGTCATTAAATCCTGGCTATTTCTGTATTCTGCGCACGCATCTGCTGAAAATGTGTCGCCTTGGTTCTGATAACACGGGAGGCAGGATCACCTTTGCCCCCGACTCTGTCCCATGTTGGTGATGGAAGGACTTATGCTATTAGGCACCACAGGAAAGGATTTCACTCTTGTTACACTCCTGACTGCTGATTGAACACTCCAATGCTATCTGTTACCAGGAGAGCGGTCTGCTGCCAGAGGCGCTTCTTGTAGTAGTAGATTATTTGCTTCCACTCAGATGGATGTACTTTACATGACATTGAACAGAAGCAATATGGGATCTGCCTGGTACAAACCTAACCCGCCTCCCCCTCCTCCCTCCATTTTGAAGAGCGTGGGAGAGTTTCATGCACGATTAATCTCATAAATCTAACATCTTATAATCAGTGATTTTTATTTTAAGGGGATATGATGTGGAATTAATGGTCACATGCACGTAAAACAACAAAGATAATGTTTACTCGTGTATTCTCAAATTGGCAATCATGTAATTTGAAAAGAAAATTGGACCCATTTCCAGAGTAGAATTTTAAAACATGCATCAGCATGGCATAGATGTGGCAGCCACTCTGGGCTGCAAAGTGTTTCAAATGTCTTGAGAGATAGTAAATAAAGAGCCTAATGTGTTCTAGTGCACACATCTAAATAAGACTTGTCAAGAGAACATAATCTCCTCTTCCCATGATGCCTTGTGTATTGTGATGCCTTGGCTTGTTTGTTTTGCATTCAAGGGACTGCTGTGAAAGGGAAATGATAGTGATTTCTCTTCAAACGTAATGACTTCCCATTTGGAAATCTTAAACGTCTGCAACAGAGGGACATTGTGCATCTAGATGAGCTTCAGGCCTGGGCAGGCATTATTCACTGGAGACATACAGTATACTTAAGATTTCATGATTACAAACTAATAGGAAGGATAGATCTACTTCAACGTAAGGAAAATAATCAATTTAAGCTACGCTAACATTTTTATGATATCTAAGTGACTCAGTATATTAAATTTTCAGTACACTTTCTAGTGTAAGTTTGATAAATGAAGAGGAATTAATCAACTGTAAAAAGAACCTGTCTTTGTTCAAGACTGGAAAACATGTCAGAATTTTGCAAAAAAGGATCATTTCTCTGCAATAACTCTAAAGAATTAACGCATCTGTCATCTATATTGAGCCAAAGTGAAAAGAAAAGATTCAGTCATTCAGCTCAGACCCTATTAAAATATATCCAGTCGTTTATGATAGCACATACCACAGCAATTGCTTGGGACTTCAAAACAACCTGCTAAATCTCTGTTTTGAAGATGTGCAATAGAGTAAGAAATTTGTGTCTCCCAGTGGTGGTCCAAACACAGTAACGA
Source organism: Toxotes jaculatrix (assembly GCF_017976425.1). Taxonomy (NCBI): domain Eukaryota; kingdom Metazoa; phylum Chordata; class Actinopteri; family Toxotidae; genus Toxotes; species Toxotes jaculatrix. Next base: position 9,802,040 of record NC_054404.1, on the reverse strand, counting down.
TGTCATTTTCTGAAGATGCAAGTCCAGTGGTCGGATTTTTAGCTGGGACCTGTTTGGTAGTCTCATAGTTCCAAACCAACCCACCTGCTGAGAGGTGAAGTTGTGTTAATGTAGATCAGGCAGCACGCTGCAGTTTTGCAGGTAATTTTGGCGTGACGTTACTTCATATTCGCTTGTAAAATTCTACACACACATTCCATGTATGTTGTGTTTTGCCTCTTTCTCATCGCTTATCAATGAAGTACTATACATTTTATCAACAAAAAATAGCTATCATTTTAATTAAGAGAGTCTCTTAAACCTGCATTAGTTTTGTTTTTGGTACCACTGGGGGGCATTGCAATTGGCAGTAACAACAACATTGTTATTTCACCAGTTACAAAGGTTGTCATGCCACACAGTACCAAACAGCTGTCTGTTTACACATTCAGCTGACACAGGACAACATCAAGACTCATTTAGAGTCATGTTTCAGGCAACCTGATGACTGTAAGGTCAATACTCTCTGTTTTTAGTTCTGTTTTGCTCTGCAGCAACTCCTGAGGGAAATTTCTGGCTCTTTAGCTGCTAAATGGTCCACTATGTTCACTGGCCAGTGACAAACTTTGTCTGTCAGCTGTTCAGCGCAGGGCAGGTAGTGTACAGAGAGTTTATCAGAGGTTTTGCTGAAAACAGCTCCCTGCCACTGCTGGAAACAGGGTTGATGAGAGCAGTGAGAGTGAAACCAACTAGTAAAGTAACAGGCCAAGACAAAAAAAAAAAAAAAAAAAAGAAACCAAACAGAGAATGTGAATTTCAGTGCCTTCTCAAATGTAAATTCAGTGTGAACTGTATTAGTTGTTATAGCTGTGGAGTTTCTGTTTTTAACAAGTAGCAGACATAACTGACATTTCATCATTTTACCTCAGCATTCTTTATTGCTTCATTTTCAACCCAGAAGCCTACTGTACAGCAAGCTAGCATCACAACACAACAGCATGGCATTGTATTTCTCATCATGCTGTAGTAGTGCAACACACTACAGCCTCACACTGACAAAGGAAACAGAATGAAGTTCTTGTTTGTCAAGGCTATCCAATGTTCATTTCTTTTCATTTCATTTCAGAGAAGAGTTCACCTGTTTTTGTGTAAGGTCTAGAGATGAATTGATCTTGGTCCAACAAGTTTCTCCAGTGTGACTAAAGATGATGCTCTAAAGAGCTGAGTGAAATCACACAGCTACTCTGTTGAGGTGCTGGCACGTAGGCAGACATCAAAAGAGAAAATAGAAAGCCGCACACTCATAATTCATTTCAGCTTTCAACTGGCATTTTACACTAAGTTTGGTGTTAAAAATCAAGGCACACAACATGAAGCCAATGGAAGACGCCACAAAAAACCCATCCACAATATCAAGAAAACAACAGACTCAAATTGCACTCCGATATATCCAGCTTCTGCCAAAAGAACAGGAAGGTCTTGCACAAGTCAGGAGGTCAGGGAGCTTTGTATTATGATTTTTTAATCACTTCTTGTAACTACATCAGTGACAAAAAGCAGGAAATTGTTTAATGATCTTTTCTGTAAATACTGCCTGAATTTTACAGGCTTTCTGAAAAAGATATATATATTTTTAACAGCTTTTTAAGACATTAACACTTGTGTGGTAAAATACTCCCAAAGTTAATGCTGTCACTGACTTTTTTTTTACCGTGGACAATGATAAATGATTGAAAACAACATTTCTAAAGGGTTTCTGTTGAAAACAGTGGCCTTATGCTTTAAGACTTTTTTGTAAGCACAAAATTAAAAGTCACTGACGGTGGCCTGCAGTTCATAAGTGTTTTCAGCTAGTTGTAATAATTAAATTTTCACTGGTCCAGTTTTTCCTGAAATGGGCCGGGCATATGAATGAGAGGACCAGGTTTGGGCGCAGCTTCTTCGGATGAAAGGAGAGAATTCATTAATTTAACTGGTAAAGCAATTATGAAATATGTATGTGGAACACATTGCATCAGTGCGATGAAAGTCTGTCTATTGTCCTGACTGCTGGTTCTAGCATTGACATTTTAATTGGTGATTTTCAGCTCTCATTCTGCACCAAAAATACACAGAGAAAGTTTCTAGGACATTTCAGAAAAAATGTTAGCTTCTAAGCTGGTCACATACACAATCATGCACAGTAACACATGCACATACACATACACACACGCTCTCTCTCTCTTTCTCTCTCTCTCTCTCTCTCTCACACACACACACACACACACACACACACACACAGTGGAGTCATTGAAATTGAGTAGTCTGACTGAGCTTGTGTGGGCTCAGTGACAGCGTTGATTAAACATTAAGGAAGAGATATAATGCCATTTTTACCATTGTGAGTTATCCAACCCCTTTGTACTATCATTTCATCTTTGCCCTTGAACTCAAACACTTTTCCGACTGACAGGATAGAAAGAATAATGATAATGAATTATGCATAAATGAGAACTTGAATTCATCTTTATCCAACTTTGGAAAGTTGGTGCGTTTGAGTACCCCTGAGTGTTATTTGTCATGCAGCTGACAGGAAACACTGCGGTTGGTACTTGTAAAAATGGGCTTAGTGTCTGGGCCAAACAGAACAGTTTTGCGCAGCATTGTGGATCGTGATCCTCATCCTCCTCGTCTTTGGTGGGCATGAGAGTGTGAGCAATGACAGAAAATAAACAATTTGTTCACTTCTATTTCCTTTATCCCCTTTTTTGAGTTGATGTGAGATGGATTTGGAGGACAAGCACCATTGCTGTAAAAAGAAAGTGTAAAATTGTCTGTATATGTCAGTGGTAAAGTACGTAGTCTGGTTAAATCCTGGATATGCTTTCACTTATGGTATGAGAGCCAAACACATACAAACACACAAAAACAACACACAACAGTTGGACATTTTGTATTTTTTAGGTTATGTTAACACTGCGTGGCTCCTATCTGATGCTCTAGGATATGGCCCCAGTTGAATTTCCTTTTCTGAAAAACAGTGAAGCGACAACACAGCCTGTGATACCAGATGAAGTGTCTCCTGAGATACAGAAGAGCAGCAGACTTTGAGAGAGGACAGGATTGCCAGCAGCAGTGGCGTCTTACTGATTGCTGTTTTGTCTTAAGCCTGTCTGATCCATCACACTGTCGCCATATTTGGTAAATAGAGGTCATACATGTCTTTTTCCATCCATATCAGTAATGTCAAGAGCATGAGCTGGATCCACTTGGACAATCAGAAAAAATTGCACCCTAACACGCTGATATATTCATAGCTTTATTTCCACCCAGGTTACACACTTATCACTTTCATTTTGGCCAAGATATTGCTGTTGGGACATGTGTAATTTTCTCAGCAGGCCATCGAATTTCCTGGGTATCTTATCATCAGCCAGTGCCTTTTGATATTATGAAGTTTTGAGCATGATATGAAAGGTGGTTTTGTGTACCTCCCGTGGAGATGCACTGTGTAATTCATGGAGTTTTCAGCAGTTTTTTTCCTGGGATGTGCCACCACAAATTGTTTCTGGAAAATATTCCCACAACTTTTTTTTTCTGTTGCTGGGTGAAACTTTTACAGTGTGCAGGCTACAAATAAACTGTTGCGACTCAGGCATGTTGAACTCTCATTACATTCACTGCTTGCGACAGTGTAATAGATTACTTTAGGCAGCAGCAGACTGGCCTGCCAAACTGTCCAACTCAGTATTAGCAGTAGGCTAAAAAAGTATGATTCTCCTGGCGTACAGTTCATCTTGGAACAATAGATAATCTTCTGCTTTTGAAGGAAAATGAAATATCAATACCTCTGAAAACTTTGAGTGTTTCTCTATAAACTTAAATCTTAATAACTAAATAAGCAGCTAAAAAAAACAGCTTTTTTTTTTTACAGCTTACAGGGTGAACTTCTACAATTGACCTTCACAACATGCAATGTATTATTATGTATTATTCTTACACCTGACCCACAGTGTTTCAAAGTGGGAGGCCTTGCCTACATGACCATTAGGCTAAATGTTCTGTGCTTTTTTTAATATCCAGAGGAATACTCGAACCATAAAGTTAGGGGCCATTTAATAGAAAATGCCCCTTCCTAACCTTGGGAGTGATTATTCTCATAAGCACAACCCTGCAGTGCATGACAACATTGCATATGCAGCTATTTAAATTTACTTGTGTGTAGGGAGGTCCTCTGGAGTCAGGCTGAGTTTGATGAAGGTGCTATCACCCTCAATGAGAGGAATAATTATCACAACAACACATACATAAGTCCTCTATTAGATTAAGGCCCACTTTAATAGACTCCCAGCAAGAGTGGGAGTGGTGGCTTAATGTAATTGGTTACAAGACGACATGCGGAGGAGAGCTTCACAAAAAATAAAGCAGATTTACAAGACCTGGTCTATCTTAGTTTTTCGTTTTGTTTTTTTTTTGTTTGCTTTTCCCCTCATCTCCCGCTGAAGCTTTATTTGACCACTCTAATCGCTCCTGTCCTGTGATCTCACAAGTGTGTCATATAAATGGCTGGCGCATTCTGTTTATTTTTCCCATCCATAATACATAGGGTATCTAAATCCTGCTGCCGTATGCAGGAAACAGAGGGAGAGAGAGAGGTGGCTTGCTAATGGTGTGAGTCATAAAGGCTCAGAACAAAGTGTCAGAAATACATACACATAAGCCAAGAAGAGCTGGAGAGGCCACGCACTATGGTCTGCTGGGTGAGAAGGGGTGATTTGAGAGTTTGGAGCTCTGAAAGGCTTTAGGCAGAGTTTGATGTGGCCCTGCTCGAGCAGTATTTAGAATCAGCTTCCTAAGTATTGCCTCATGCTCACCTGACTGCAAGGTCACCCAAAACCACATTTTAATTCGGTTCTCTGGAAAGCATGAATTGCTCTCCAGTGTAACCTTTATCTGTCTTTATCCAGCAGCAGCAGAATGCTCCAGAATTCAGCACATGGCACCAACATTTCAAAAAGCGGAATCATTTATAGACATTGTGCTGTGTTTCAAAAGAAAATACACAACAGGACGATTGTACAGTTTACAGTCAGAGCTCTTGCCATCTATATCTAACTGTGATATGTAGGTTAGATAGCTCATAAATCTGAGCCCTATACATCTGTGGGGTCCACAGAGGTTTTCCTCTTTTAATACATCCATCATTACACTTGTACAAACTGAATTGACAAGTAAACCCATGCGTCTGTAATGGTTTTTAGGGTCATCAGAAATGAGGAGGTTTGCAGTGTATTTAAGAAAGTCTCCACAATGTGAAATCTCAATATATTTCAACCCTCTTCTCAATAGACTGTATTTACTGTGTGAGGCTTTCACTGTAAGCTTTTAGAACGCCATAGAACATTATTTCACATTTTTTTTAGGTCTTCATTTTTACCCTGAGAAGAAGACAAAGGTGGAAAGCCATTTTAATCTGGAAAGGCTTACTGTATGACTGCATTTCATAATGAAAGACAACGGAATAAGACTTCACTGCCGTGTTTTATTTGCAGAATCATAGTGAATTAGTTTTCAGCGTTCCAGCAAGGGTTTACCCTGTTGTAGGATAGAACTAGTACAGTATAATAAAACTTTAGAAAGTTAAAGACACAATCCACATTTACATAGAAAAAGGCTGGCATGAAAACAGTTCTGAAACTGAAGGCAGCACTGCTTTATTTTATTAGCAAGGAAACTAAATTCAAGCCTGTGCCCTAAAATTTATGTTGATATACAATTGTTATGTTATGGATTACATTTTCTATTAATATAATGAGGACATGTTGTTGATTCACATATTTGGCATGCTGTAAATATGATAATACTGAAAACTGTTCACTGACCACGTATTTTCTTTTCCCCAAAATCTTAAAATCAGAATTACAATTTCCCATCTTTACCTAAACCTAACCAGAGACGATACCCTGGATGTGAACTCTGGTCTGACAGTTGCTCACTTTGTACACCCTGCTAACTATTTCAAGCACCTCCTTGTGAATCAACTTCCCTTAATAAATGTGCCTCTGAACATAATCCAGCCAGCAGTTGTTTCCTACAAAACATTTTTGCTGTTGCAGTTTAGTTGCATATAAATGTAATTTCTAGAAGACAGGTTTGCTATTTTAGGCAGCTTGCCACATTGCATACTAATGTTAAACCATAAAACTCTGCTTGCAAAAAAAAAAAATTCAAAACTGCCTTTAAAAACAAATTTAATGCCAAGGCTTTTTGAGGGTCCTCCCCATGTTGGAGCCCTGTGTACCTATTCCCACTCTTCTCCTCACTTCCAAGCCCCTGAATGTGACTAATTCTTCACTCTTCACTGCTTATCATAGTTTTGTGTGTGTACTTTTGGTTGCCACATCAGCTGTCGGAGTTAAGTTTCTTCTGGTGATTGAAAACACAACCCCTCTCTTTCCACTCACTAGCTGCAAGCCTGCCTGACTAACCGCCCCGTGTTTGACTGTTTAGCTCTCTTCTTCTTCACTCATCTGCCCTCATATATATGCAACATTCAGTGAATATTTCAGCCTTTAACCCACAGCTAGTCAATATCAGTGGAACATTAATGTCATCTGTTTCAGAAAGATTAATAAAAGAAATAAAAATTTGCCTCTCGCCCTCCGAATGACTCACAGCAAACAGACAAAATCCTGTTCTGTTGTTTTCTGGGCCTTTTTTCAGGGCGGAGGATTTTAATTTTTACTTTTACGTTTTGTGTCTTGCAGCAGAGATTTATGCATAAGCTGCTGCTCAGAAATCATGTCTCCTCCTGGTCTCCTGCTGGTATTGCACAGCAAAGCCAGGATAAACAGGTGCCCGTTTTGAGATTATGTGTAAGTGAACCATTTGGAACTGAACTGCACACTCCTCTACCTTTCTGTAGAGTCTGGAAAGTAGTTTTTACTCAGTGCATCAAATTTAATACTGTACAATGGCATGGAGTGAAAAGAAACAAGGAAATACAAGAGTTTTGTTTTGGCTTTCTTGTCTACATCTGATCCCAGATTTGTCCAAAGGCATTGCCTCTGATTTGATAAAGCTGTCAAAAGTCACATGAAAGGATGGTGAGAGACAATGCAAGATCAAAGGGTGTCTGTCTAATGTGTCTGTAAGTAGCGAGAGCACTGAGGAGCTCTGTTATTCGCAGAACTGAGTAATTACACCTGTCAAGTATTAGTCAGAAATGTAATGCTTTCCACCACTTTTTCAGCCCCCCCCCCCCCCCCCCCAAAACCCAATCTAGGCTGGCTTGAATGACAGCATTGCAAAAAACTGTGGAAAATGGAAAAATGAGAGTGACTGAACTGGAATATAAGTGTTGTGGAGAGAAGATGGATTCCTGTGCTCTCAGTGGAAAGCTGTCAAAACAGTCCTCAGCAGCTGTTCCTGGAGCTACTAGGAGTCGCTGGAAATATGTCACACACACCTCCACTTCTCTGTACAGGCCCAGGCAGGAGTCCCACCTAACTGTGTCACATTTCCATCTCATTGTGGTGAAAGCCACCCAACAGAGAGGGACAGGAGCACAGAGGAGCCGGGGCACAGGGGGAACATCCTTTAATTTAGTCACAGAGGAAAGCTTTAAGCCTCTATCCTGCAAGGGAAGGAGAGCACACTGTGAAGCACTGCAGCCGTACATTGCCCTCTCACGCTGTTTGCTTCCATCACACATGACTCCATCAGATCCGCTGTGTGTGATGAGGAATGATTGTGTAATGGTTAAGAACATATACCCTTGTTGCCAGTATCCTTGCTCTGTAACCACTGTGCAGCTTAAATGGTCCTTTTCCTCCTCAGCATGGAGTAAAAAAATGTAAAGCATTAGAGTTAACAACAGTGAGCAGTCGGGGGATCCAGAGAGTAAAAGTCGTGTCATCCCTGATAATACTCAGCCCCTGGCCCTACAGGAGGCAGTTTAAACTTTGGAAATTATAAATGCCCACCAGACTTCTTATACCATGTTTGTACCCTCAGCATGAAAAGCTCTGCACTACCAATTCTTTTTGCTCCGGTAGCTTGTAATGGCAGCGTCGGCACTTTGGTAAAACACCAAATTAAATGTGATCCTTTATTTATTCATATATTTTTTTCTATGTCAGTGTTTGAGAGAGGTTTTAAATTCCACATAAGCGTATTAAAGGTGTGCATCCAAATGGGTTTCTAATGAAGTCGTCTTAGATGCTTCAGGCAAATGTGCCACAGGAAAGGGTGTTTTAGATATGATTATTTTAAATATGTACAATATGTAATGAGGATGTAAAATGATAATTATCTAATGGCAAAAAGCATGATCCAAACACCAAAAAAAATCCCGTTTCGGAACTGGATACAGCCTTAAATTGACTAACAGGGCTTTTAATACAAGAATTTACGCTAGACAACAACTAAATATGTTATTAATGTTTTCTGGTGCTGAGAAAACCTTATTCACAACGGCCAAATCACTTGATTTGGTTGTAGGTGATTTAGAGTTGTTTGAGTTCTGAATCCCCTGAATCTGAATTTTTTAAATTTAAGTTAAAATTGTATTTATTGTATTTATTTATTTATTTATTTAGGGCCACATGGGGGCAGCGCAAAAAGCTGTGAACACAATAAGATCAAATGGCAAACATGTTAGCAAACAGTTGTTTGTTTATACATCCAGCAGTGCAACAGTGGCATTTACTTGAAGTGGTGTTTGTGTCCACCCTGCCTATGTAAGTGCAATATTCACTCTCCTTTCAGCTCTGTTTTGATCTCCACCAACTCCTGAGGGAAATATCTGACTGTTCAGCTGCTAAATTCTCCACTGCCTTCATGAGCTATAGGTGCCAACTTTGTCCACATGCTGTTTGGTGCCGAGCCGTTAGTGTACAGAGGGTTTGTAGAGCTTTTTCACTGAAAACAGCCGCCTGCAGCAGCCAGCAACAACACAATGTGAGCATTGAACCAATGCAGTAACGCTGCGGCCATAAAAAAACAAACAAAAAAAAAACAATAAATTAAAAGATAATAAAAATTCTCTGCAGAGCTGAGAGGAATCGAGTTGGATAATAATCACCTGTGGGTTCATCACTATGAGCAAAACCTCTCACATCAGGCAAAGACATTTGAACCAGTGTTATTATGAAAATATTGATAAGAGCAGCTGTAAGTCGAAACCTGTTAAATTACAGGGTGATTCATGGTTATCTAGATCATGACTGAGACTTTTTAATTTTGAGATATTCTGAGATATTACTATGTCCCCTTTTTACAATTTCGTTTTCAAAATGAATTTTCAAGCACCTCTAGGGAATTCTTAAGAATACTGTTCATAAAAATAAAATCACTGAAGTAAAAATAAATAAATAATGTATTTAGTGCTATGATTTAAAGAGCAGCAGAGCAACAGAGATAAATTTGGATTTGTCATTTAAACATTAATCAAATGTATAAGATGTACTCACACCATGAGCATAAGCTGAATGCACCTTGATTTATTTAGTCCATTAGAGTTTCTTGGCAGTTTTATAGATTATAGGTAAATGAATTTAAGTCAGATAGATTACTGAAGTCATTATGCTGGAAAATTGTCAAACAAAACAAATGTTTAAACCTCGAACAAAGACTAATGGGCTTTTTACTGTATGTTGAGTGACCACATGGGCTACAGCTGGAAGTGGTCTTACACCTCTGCCTCTTCATTTAGAGTCTCTTTTAACCCGTGGTTTTATTAGAGGCTTTGAATGGGTTTCATATGAAAAATTGTTTACAATGCATTTTCTCAAATTTTATATTATCTTCAGCTGTGCAGCTGCACAGTAAAGATACTGTCTCTTGTTGCATCCCAATTCAAGGACATTCCATCCGTTGAAGGACGCGGCTCACAAAGCTGTCCTTCGAAAGACCCGAAGGCTAGAGTGAACCTGCAGCCCAAATGAGATGGTCTAACCTCGCAGAGACAAAACTGATGGTGCATTCAGGCGGTCACTGCCAAGTTGTAAAGCTTAAAGTTTAACACTAGGAGGTTGCCCTTGAATGGTAAGTACCAGCTGTTAACTGGGAAGTTTCATGATACCTGAGTTTCCAGTATGAGTTGTGAGCAGTTATCTGCAATATCCAGAGATTAACAACATTTTGAAGCAGACTAATTATTGAGGTCTGACAAAGTCCTATGCTTACAATTTCTAGGACACAGAATACACCTCAGGTTTACACTACGTGGCCAAAATTAAGAAGAACCCGGAACATCACATTTACATTTAATTGCAGTTCATTATAAAAGCATGACCATTAATATTCTGCTATTACAGCCTCAACTCCTCTGCATTTGTTCCCATTCATCACCAAGCACATGAGTGAGGCTGGACACAATCCAATTCATCATAAAGGTGTTGGTGGGGCTGAGGTCAGGGCTCTGTGGAGGGAAGTCAAGTTCTTCCACCACAAACTCAGAAAACATATTCCTTTGTGAGCCTCAGTTTGTGCACAGTGGCACTGTCAGGTAAAAAAAAAAGGAAAGGGCCTTCCCTATTGTGTTGCTACAACATTGGAAGCACACCATTGTCTAAAATATCCTTCTATGCTGTAACATTAAGGTTTCCGTTAGTTATTGGAACTAAGGAACCTAGCACTCTGACATTCGATTATGTTGTACATTTATACAGGTAAAGCAAGATATTTATTCAGAATGTGAACATGAATGTGGTTTCATGCAATATAAAATGGTAAATTAAAATAACAGTATTTTTTAGCAGTGAGTGTTACTGTCTGTACAGTTGCATATCCATCTGTAGCATGTTTAGTGTATCCCTTCAGGCACTCTCATCCTTCCTCCATTTCACTTGTCTCCATATTTCGGCCTGAAATGACCCTGGCTTCATAATTAGCTGTATGCTGTGCTCTGATCTGATCTAGTCTTCAAGGTACAGTGTGCATTTTTACTGTGGGAACTGCTGTGAGAACTGAGAAAGTTTAATATATCCTTCTCACTCCCTTTATCTGCACGGTTTTATCATGAGATTTACAGTGAAGCCTGTAAATGTGACAGCTTGGTATTCCAACTGAAAAGTGAAAAAAAAAAAATACAACTGTCACCATTAAGTGGGTCTCATGGCATGTAATCATCGCCATCAGTCTACTCCACCGCATGATTATGAAAGGTAGTGGGACTATTCCAGATGGGATAATGATGCAGATGCAAAAAGTAAAGGGGGTAGCTAGTGGATGAATGCTGACATCTTCAATCAGTAGTATTCATTCTAGTAACAGCCCAATGAGAGTAGTCGTAGAGTAGTATAGGATAGCTATCTTTGCTGTGTTGAGCAAGCCGAGTTTTACTGTCATGTCTAGATGACTCCTGCTGCTTTCATGTTCCTTTAACCATCTCAGAAGAAGGCCTGAGATATTGAAAACCTGTTCACCTCTTCGTGACCACATGCCGTCCCCTCTGAATATGACACAGAAGGCAAAAAGTTTCCTATTTTTGCAGGCTAGCAGTTTTTGTGGCAAATCACTCCATGTTAAATCTGCAGTTATTTTTTTACCAGCACTTTTCTCTGCAGTCTTTCTGGGGTGTTTTTATCTCGTTTTTTTTTTCTTCAAAAGGCAAACTTTTAAATTTTCACTGTAGAAGGCAATCTGCTTTGTTCATGGTAAGCGCTGTTGCTCTCAGAAATATTAACTTCAGCCAACTTCAGTTAAATGACAACAACAGCAGAAGAAAAACAGCAGAAATTCCAGTGGGGCCATCAGCCCCACCTGCTTGTGCCATCCGCTTTCATTGCCAAAGGCATATCATTGTTTACCCACACACCTGAGACCACAAGTGGTCTCTCAGGTCAAGCATGATTAGAACACCATATTAATACTGTTCAATCCAGGCACTCTTAAATTGTAGAATAATGATAAATTACAGCACCAGCTGAAATGACAACTTTTATCAGTCATGCATTAATTCAGAAGTATATTCATTTCTAAATTACTCTGAACTATTAAAAGCAAGGCTTTGCCCCACTTGGAATCATCTCTACAATGACAGGGCAAGAAATGAGCCATTAGACAGCCCCACAGACTGTAAACAAGGCAACAGTTTAGCCCAATTATCTGAGCTAAACCACTTTATTTAGAGTCAAAAATGAAAGTTAGTGCACCTAAAATCTCAATAATAATCTAACGCCAAGGCTCATGCGTCGCTAAAATGACATTACTGCATTTAATGTTTGCCATTTTATTTGAGTATCTAAATTCAGAGTGTGTAAATGTTTCCACAATTTAGTCCCAAATTACACAATGGAATGAAAAAAAAGTGTCCATGGCATGTACAATGTGTTTATTAGTTATTGTGTTCAGTGTTGCCAAAACATTACTGCAATCAGAGCCTAGAAAATTCCCAATCACTAGAAATGTAGACCAATTTTTCATGCTCTAAAGTCTAAAGGAAGCTTTCAAAATAATGCTATGAATAGTCTTGGCAGGAAGGTTTTTCCAAGCATCTTGGAGAACCTGCCACAGTTTAGGCTGTCTCAGTGTCTCCTGTCTCTTCATGTAATCCCAGACTGACTCCATGATGTTGAGATCAGGGCTCCGTGGGGGCCAGACCATCTGTTGCAGGACTTGTCGCTGAAGATAGTTCTTTCTAACTGTCTGAAAAATGGGCATGCTGACCACAGGTGACAAATATGGAATAATGGTACATGATAGAACAGTTATAGACTATAAAGTTTTTCTTCCTTTAAAAGTGACATAGGCTTGCCTTAATTTTGCTCTTTCACTATTATACTAAGACAATTTAACTACCGGTAATCTGACTGCTAATCTATACTTAGATTTAACTATTCTTAATGGTCTTGTGTTTTTCACTGTTTCACATTTGCTTCCAGTAAAAACTTAATCTCCCATCCTCAACCTTTATTGTAGGTTTGTAAAGCTCGGTGCATTAGCTGTGCATCTACATGCCAAGAGTGCACAACCTGTGCAAGTGCAGTAGTCAAACTTGGTCCAAGTTATCTGTCAGTAAACTGTGATGGATGTTTGCAGCACACTGTTTGGATAATAGTTTTACAGTTTGGCCAACCTGGGGGTTTGACTGCTTGTGCATCTTGACTTCTTCTTGTTCTTTGCTTGGTTGGCTTGCTGATTTTACCCACTGGTAAACCTACATTCAGGAATCGCCTTGTTTTGTTCAGAGTTGGAGGGAATGTGAACTTTGGAGGGCAATGTGAAGCTAGGAGCTGATGGTCATTAAATCCCTCCAAATTTATTTTGGCTAGCTGCTTGCTAAACTAGTGTCTTCTTTCCTATTTCTAAGGATGTTAAATACAGAATATCTGACATGTAGATGCAGAGGATTTGTTTAAAGGTACCGTTGACAGAGCTGTGCTGAGTAAATTAAGAGAAGTAATGAGTGATATAATTATTTACTTTTCTGTTGAGTTGCTATTAAAGTCATACAATTGCTTTTTCAATGACTAACTGATTGAAAATGCCAAGTAAATTTCTCAACACTTATAATCACTGCAAAATTATCCTTTAAAACCACAATGTGTAGAATTTGAAAATTCCGTAACTTTGGTTCCTCACAGTGATAAAAATAAACACTCACAAAAAAGCAATCAAACAAAAATCAAAGCAGCAGACAGCAATGAATGTTGCCAACAGGACTGTCTCATTTATCTACGAAACAAAAACATGCCATCACAATGATTGAGATTTGATTTGAGAGATCACATAACAATTCTACACACAATGGCTTTTAAAAATCGTTGAGAGTGAATGTTCAGTAATATCGCCACAGAACACAATCCAGGGTTTGCAGAATAGTATTATATCTGTGTGGTGAATGAGTTGCACTGAGCCAGATACAATAGCTTGAGCTTGGATATTTGGTGGGGTATTTGTTCTGTTTTCAGTTTCATTTGTCCTCTCTTGCATATCTTCACGGGTGTGTATTCTGTATATTCCTGGCAAGTTTTCATTTTTCTAATTCCGCCCAGAGAGTAAGTGTGTGTGGATGTACGATATATCTTCATATAGGTCTCTGCATGTAACATACAGTGCCTTTGACAGATTGAAACCAAAATCATTTCTCACATCACGCCATGCTGGGCAGTGTAGATTTTTGATTAACAGCTGTAATCGAACTTGAGCCCCTCTTTCTGAGCCATTTCCCCTTGGCTGTCCAAAAAAGAACCACGTTGGATTTCGAGCTGTCTCAGACTTCAAAAGGGGTGAGATGGTAAAGAAGCGAGGAAGTGCGAGTGGAGATACATAGACAGAGAGAGGCTGGGGTGGGGTAGTGGGGTGGGAATGTACTTGAAAGGAAGACAGAAAGACCAAGAAAGAAAGGGAGACAAAAAAGGAGAAATGTGTGTATGTGTGTGTGGGCATGTGTGTGGGAATGTGCGGTGGGAGGAAAAGGGCTGTTGGTGGTAAGCAATTGCCTGCCAATAGACTCAAAAAAAGTAAGGGAGCAGAGAACACTTCACCTTTGGCCGAGTTCTAAAGTGCTCATTTAAAAAAAAAAAATCGCAGAAAAGTTGCCGAGGGTTTTTAAGCAGTATCGACTTTCCTTTCAGTCTGTGAGGTAAGCCTGAAGGAAGCCCACTGAAAGTCCGAGTTACACAGCCGATGTGTAAATGTGGGACAAAATCCATAATGGGGAAGACGCTGCTTTCCTCTGGCTTCTCTCTTGTCAGCATAAAATATAACACAACAGTAAACTGATACAACCATTACTTGTTTATGATATTGGAGCAGGGAAGATGGGAAGGATGGGCTTTTTTTTCAATCAGTTCTCATTCCAGACACGTACTGGTTCCGTTTAATTTGCCATGTTATACTGCTATAAATCTGCCCCAACATCATACTAATGCTAACAAGGAGAGAAGGGATTTGGATGAACTCGGTGTCATGCTATTTTTTTTTTCCTTATCACTTTTCTAATCTAATCTATTCCTGTTGTTGTTTGTTATCCAATCATACTGGAACTAACTTAGATAGGAATACCACTAAATTTTTAAATCTGTGCATGCATATATTACCTCCACAGTATGGTCTGAAATCCCAAGCAGTAATCTGAAAGATCTTCTAGAACTAGAAACCAGACACAGTGTCCATATGATGGATGATGTCTTACTGATACTGTTCCAGTGAAAACTGGGGTCACTTTGTAGATTCAGGGAGTATTTGCCTTAATTTTAACATAAAAAAAATCATATTTATATTAAAATGAAATAAGCTGCACCAGAACTATACCATTCCAGTTCTTCGTAGACAGAAAAATCATCCTTATAATTTAGGAACTGGCACCAGATGAGCAGACTAACTGTTTCTCCTCACTGATTCCTTCTTAATTTCACTCTTCAAAATACTGTAATGCAATTATGCATAAGTATGGTTTCACTGTCTGTGGAAGGGTTCATTATACAAAAGTATGGCTTCACAGGTTGGATTGTTTCTCTCATCCTTTCTCTGTCTGACACTGAAGATGAGCTCCATTCAGTAGATTAAATGTGCACACGATTGTCTTTATCGAAAAAAAAAAAACAGTTGCAGTTAGTGGGAAATGCTAACAACTGGACTGAGGTTCACTTGAGATGAATTGTCCATTTATGCGAGTCAAACTGTCCTCCTGCATAAAACTGCTGGCATTTCCCTTTAAGAGACAGATCTGGTATTTTCAAAGTGGGTCAAAGAAATTCAGTTTGATAACAGATGGTGTTCGCTCTCCAGTGGCAATAAACAAACATGTTCATTAGAAGTGAACAGACCAGCTTCGTAATTGTGTTATTATATCTGTTGGTCATAATTGCCGGGCCAGAGTGTGGTGACATATTCGAACAAAGCATAATCAAAAAGATTATTTGGAGTCACAGACGTTCACACACACATATTCTGTAAGAAGTGGTTTAACCAAAGAATGAAAGAATTCATTCATGTTCCCTCTCATCTTAACCCTGCTCAATATTTGTTGCCTTTCCCACCATACATTTGGCGCAAGACAGGAAACCAGCCTGTGAAGGCTGGCAGTTCATCAGGCTGATAGAAACAGACAGTCACACACATTCCTAGCTAGGTATGTCAGTTCTGAGTATGAATTTCCGTTGACTTGCATGTGGGAGCAGCACTGAGAGAACATCCAAACTCCCAACCCTGTAAAGGAGAAATGACAGTGCTCTCCACTGGGGCAAACCATGTTAAAGGATCATTCTGTTCTTTTTGTAGTTGGGTGATATTAACACTAATTGCGGAAATCTGGGAGTGCAGTGACATCTCTAAAATGAAGTCAGATAAGGCAAGAAACATGCGTGGTAAGATGTCCAGGTTTTAAACAAACCACACCTATTTGTAAAATTATAACTCAAATTGTAAGACCCAAGACCACTTTCTGTTCACTGAGCAACCCTGTCTCCTAGAAATTGTGCGCGTTTATAAGACTTTGTTTCACCAATTACATTTTGAAAAGGACGTAATAGCTGCGTGGACTTTGTGTCCTGGCAACATGTTTTTTCCTAGTTCGGGATGTGCCGCAGTCATGTACTGCATGCAAGTCATAGGGAGCAGTTTGGGGTTTACCTTTTTCAGGATTTAAGCAAGACAGTGCACTCTCTCTAACCTTAACCAAGTGCTGTAAGGACCTAAAAATAACCATAAAACCTTTATCATGCTTAATTTCTAATAGTGAATATTGTATTGCAAGAGCAGAGATTGTACTGTGGGAAAAAAAAAATTAAATACCTTGTCAGTAAGCATTTTACTGATAAGCTCAAGACTTTGTAGATTCGTTCATTTATATGGTTTTCTCATTTTGTTGATAGAAAATGTAATTCAGTTGGCATCACATTTCTTTCAAAACCTATTTGCTGTCGCCTGATTTGTTGTATATAAATGTGAATTCCATTTACAGGATTTGCAACGATGGATTATTGCATTCCAGGCATGAAACACCTTTTGTTGTACCTACAGAAAATGGTTTAGATAATGTAGCCAAATTATTGGCTTGCAACCTGTGTGATCATCTGATTGCTTGTGCTTTTGTTTCTTTCTTTTTTTTAGCCACATCCTGCTTTATTGTAGGAAAGTCTCAGTTTTCCCAGATCACAGCAGTTACTTTGGTGAGTACAGTGTTATCACAACAAACAGACTTAATGGCTAAACTATTACAATCACATCCAAGATGTAATAAATGGGGAATATCTTTATTATGTTAATGAATTTGGATGAAGGAACAAAAACTATAATTGACCCAGAACATCTGAGAAAATTCTGCAAACTGATACGTTACAGCTGTGTGATGAGCGACAGCTGTGAGAGATCAAGTACATTGTACTGATATCTTGACAGGCTCGTCCCTGTGTTCATCATCCACAGGCAAAGGCTTGAGAACAAAGACATCAAAGAGATAATAGTAAAACAGTGATTCACCAATGAGGAGAGTTGTATTTCCAATGACAGGGCCAGTTTATTGCAGTGGCAAACTGTCCTAAACTACTCCTCCCACTGTGATTTTAAAATGCCTTTCTTTCATCTAGACGACGAAGGAGGTACAAAATAAGTGTTTTGCCATCTGCAATAAAAGAAAGTTTATCTTTTTAATGGCATAGGTATAGCCGAGTGGGGAGTGCACCTTGCTGTTCATCTCTTGCATGTGAGTGTGAGCTGTCTGGGTGATGGCCATTATGGTTCCTGCTACTGCCTGTGCGTCCGCTCCGTCGGGATCACTGAAGTGTTGGAACTAACAAGCTTGGGATGCAGACAGCGGATGCACAAATGGGATTTTGTCCTGAAAGCTTTAGAGCTTGCTCCTTGTCTTCACTAGAAACAGGAGAGGGGATGGTGCCGTTTGCAGGGACTGTCTGAGTTATGCGCCACCAGAATGAGATGATTACATCTGATAATCTTGCTAATGATCTACACTGGGGAGCACATAAAATTGAATGAGCTACACCGATGTACACAATTTTCAGTCTCGTCATCTCATCTCTCTTTTTCTCTTATTCTCTTTCACTGTGGCTCAGATTTATGCAGAATCTGAGATGTCCTCCACCCAGGAAGATATGCAGTATTCCTTGTCATAGTTTAAACACACGCAGGATGTGGGACACAGACACACACCCACTGCTATTTCCTCACATATCAGCACAAACGCCCTCTCTGTAACACACATGCACACACGCAAAGACATAAGCACGTCGAAAGCCACGCAGTGCTCTCTCGGCCCAAGGTTAGTGCAGATTAAAAGATGTGTCATTGATGGAAGAGGCTCCTCCTCCCTCCCTGGCCTGTCACAGCGTGTTTGGGAACAACCCACTTCATTTTAGCAGTATAATGGGTAAACAGAGTGTGATCAGTCCAATTACCCCCTCATTGCAGAGGCGTTCTGGCGGGAATGGCTTGTAGAGAGAATGAGCTGTCTGGCGTGAGGCGGAGTTGCAACAGTAGCACCTGCTGCCCAGAGCTCTCACTTGTATGAATCTCAATTTGTTTGTACAACCGTGCCAAAAAACGGTGACCAAGAAGTGAGGCCTCTGAGGAGGATGGCACCGCTGGCTAGCCTTCTGATTGCTGTTTTCACTGCACTGTCTGAGGACGTGTGCGAGATCAGAGGGTGCAATGAACTCATGTCAATGTCAGTCCTTTCACTGGATTGTTTTGTGCTCGGCTCTTGCGGTGCAGCTTTCAAGGATGGTGAATTTTCTTATTCTCCCACCACACTGTGTTTTACAGCTCAGCAGATGCATGATTTTGCAGCAGACAGTTCACCCACAGTGCAGTAACAAGCTGAAGTCCTTAATAAGTATTGTGAAAATGTGCGTGATACGTGGCTTTACCTGTTTTCAGATCTTGTGTTCGCTATCAAATAAAGAGTAAGACAGGGCAGTTTGCATCACAGTAGTAGTCGCCTCTTCACTTGTACAGTTTTTTCTCATAACTGACAGTCAGGTCTACTTGTCATGTTCATGCAAGTGTGGAAGTTTGCGCTGAGTATCTTCAGGTCCTCGATTAGTTTAACCTTGACAGATAGGAGTAATTGCTCTCACTTGATCTCAAAATATATCTAACATCTTCCCCCACATTACAAGGACATATGTGGTTGCATTCTTTGTCCTTTCCTTATGATCCAAATATGTGCTTGTCATCCTTGAAGAAGACAGAAACCCTTCTCTTAATGGTTCTCCCTAAGGATACATATGAATCTAATGTGTGTTTTAGCTCCTTATGACCAGACATCATTATAAGTTTTCCAAAAGGCTTTCTGTTTTCTTTTTTTACAAACACTACATACAATTTCTGCAACAACTGACAGAGAGCTCTGTCAGCAGGAAATAGGAATTGCCATTCAGGATTCATTTGGCTCCACTAATTGAAACTAATACCTTTCAAATAGCATATTGATTTGGAG
This sequence comes from Toxotes jaculatrix, assembly GCF_017976425.1. Classification (NCBI taxonomy): domain Eukaryota; kingdom Metazoa; phylum Chordata; class Actinopteri; family Toxotidae; genus Toxotes; species Toxotes jaculatrix. The sequence continues at coordinate 9,782,674 of NC_054404.1, read as the reverse complement.
AAAGCTCGATTTTCCAAATGCGCACTGTAAAAATGAATGAATAATACAAAATGTAAAGGTGCCAAGATTAAAACAGAGTTGTTGGGGGCTCGTTGCCTGTGTGACACCACAAGCCATGAAGATGACAGCAAACATTTCATAGTATGACTTCAAAGCTCCTCTTGTTTCCTGGGCTGTTGTGTACTATAAGGCCTGAGGCGCACTGTATTAGTGGCCTAATTAAAAAAGTGTCACCAGAAATACAGGTAGAAAATCCTGCAGCTCTGCAGCTCCCACACATCAAAATGATTCAAGTAAGTCGTCTGGATCGTTATCAGGAAGTCCATCTGAATTTCCTCAAAATATACTCCCACACCTGCGCACGCGCCTGCACACAGCTGACAAGTGAATCCGGTGTTGATTGATGCAAGAAAATTATGTTTTTCTTTTCTGTCGTTTCAGAGGCAAAAATGTTGCCACGGCGTAAACACAATACTGTTCTGCTAAGCACAAATTACTTTTGCTGTCAACAGCTCCGAGTCAATCAAGTGCTGTTTTGGATAACTTTTATAGGTTTACATAAAAAGCTCAAGACGTTACCGAATAAAAACTCTGCCATCCCAGACGGAAAAAGACCATATAATAATTTCAAAGCGACTTTGGGTGATTTCAATACTTTGAAGCCGTTTATTTATTAAATTTTTTTCTAACATTCTCATGAACAATGAGCCCTAACCGTTCCTGCAGTAACTCTCCGTCGGCGCGTTTGCCTGATGCGCAGCGCCTCCCCAACTGGTCCCTCACTTTGACAAATTCCTGGACGTGAGCGGGTCTGCTCAGTAGCTCCTTGCTCGTAAAGATGATACCTTGAATATTTCAGAAGTTGAATACCTCTGCCACATCTTTTTCCCCCCCGCTGATAGTCACTTTGGAAGAACACAATGGGAATGTGGTCATTTTGGAGTTTTTCTTTTTTGGCTTTCGTGTTGCTCAACCCTTTTCACTCCAAGTTTGTGGCTCAAGCGGAAATAAGTTATCCCACAGCAAACGACAGATTTTATCGCATGGAGGTTCAGCCGCTGGAAGCACGTATAACCCGAAAATCAACGGAGGTCAAAGTGTCACCGAAAGTCGATTATTGCACAAAAGTTTTAAACGCATCTGAAACGGAAGCAGTCGGTGTTTTGAAACCGAACAATGGCAAGCAAGTGGGGAATAAAACACAGAGCGGACTCAGAAATGAGGCACCGATCGGCGTCGAAACGGCACCTAACTATCACAGTGGTCTGCAAATACCTGGTAAAAAGTATGGTATTGTTTCTGGGGATAACCAGAGTCGACCTACAGCGAGTATTTTTCTAAGGAAGAAGGCAAAAAGGAGTGTGGGTCCGACATACAGCGATAATGTGGATATAAGTGGAGAAGCGCGGACAAGAGAGAGATTTGGTGAGACTGTCCAAGGTGTTTCCAACTCCAGAGCCGACTACCGGCGCACCGGGGAGGAAGCCAGAGGGTCTAACCCGAGACCAAGTGAGCCGCACCTGGACACTTCTACTTTTGCTCTGTCGGGAGACTCGGCACACAACCAGGCGATGGTGCACTGGTCCGGACACAACAGCAGCGTGAGTTTTAGTTTCACAAAAACACACTTCATCATATCACAAAGGTTTTAGAGTACACGAAAATAGCCCGCACAGTTGTTATAATGCTAATCTTTTTCTCTGTTTGAAATGCAAATTTTAAACATTTTTTAATAGATTTACATGAATCTGTCACATTTTTACGCACAGCTGTTTCAGCGCGCACGATGGGGAATTCGTTCTTTCAAATGAATGATTTCAGTCTTTCAGAGTCTTGAATTGAAGAACGCTTCTCCTCTTTTCACATTCATGATTATGTTTTCTGTTGGTGCCAACACAGATTGTGACTGTATGCGCATTGCGCGCCTGTTTGTGTGGACTGATGGAAATGACTGTGCACTTGCAGGATTCCCTCTCGCTCTTTTTTTAAAAACTAGAGTAGAAACATTTATTACAACAAACTCTTTGCCACCTGAACTTTAAATTAAGAGTTAACCCCCCCTCAGGTAAATTAAGGTGACACTGAGCTATGGGAAGGTGGAGGTATTTTGGCAGCAATCACAACACATTAATTATTTATGAAATAATCAAGTAATGTCTCTCAGGAAGGTGCAGTAGCTACAATTAAAAGGGATTGTGTCCAACCTGGCCCTTAATGTGAAGCTGATGAGACACAGTCTGACCTTTTGGTAAATGAGCCATGCGTTTGTCGTTGACATTTGACTCTCATAGTTCATAGTTATCTAATTGCCTGGATGAATACAGCATTGCAACATGTTTGTTGTTGAAATGGTGCCATGCCTGGCACTTCAAAACAGGTTGATGGGAATGTGCACAACTTAAATGGATGACAAGACATTGCAGCAACCACCCTGACCACCCCCCACCCTCTCACGCAGACACATATACACACACATCACAGCTGCGCGCACACTGTTTGCACACCATTTTACCATCACAAAGACAAAGCCATGGAGATTTTATCTCTTCCTTTACATATACAGGATGCAAAAGTGTTTGCAAGTCCCAGCATTTATCAGGTATAAAGATCTTAAAACTACAATTAAACCGTGTGCAAAGGAAAGGAGCTACTCTGGCTTTTTACTTCAGGTAATTCAGATCACCTTTGTTTGCTGGGCATAAGGGTATGTGGCAGCAACATTAATCTGGGACCACATCTGAAGATTTTTTGTGTCCCAGAAACAGTGAGAATATTCTTACATTCTCCAAAAATGCAGATATATTTCACTGGGCGGATTATATCACTCAATCTCTAATTGTGTTTTCTGGTCTGGTAGATTTTCTGTTTAGTGAAATGTCATAACATTAGAGGCAACACAGACTTTGGCGATGCTGATGTATTGTCGTGGACAGTCTCTACTGAAATACACCAGAAATGCATGAAAATATGTTGTTGGTTTGAGATGTCTTCACCATTGATGGCCTTTTGTACTGCTGGACAGTGTTCACTGGATCATCACTGATGGGCTTGTCACTGCAGCCAGTCAACAGTTTTGATTTATACAGTCTGTCTCAATCCCAGTCTCGGGTCCCAAAAGTACGACTGAAACTGCAGTTTAAATTGATGGCATTTTATGACTCGATGTTAGAGCTCAGGCTATATTAGATGTAAATGACTGATAATAAATCCAATCTAAAAGGGACATTTGAAGGAAAATTACTTCATTCCTGTGGTCTAGGGTATTTCTATCAAATATTCACTTCAAGACTTTGCCTGTGATCTGGCCAAGATGTAAAATCCCACAGGGAGTGAAATGAGAAAGATGTAGAAGGTGATGGTGAAAGTGCCAGCGGGGGATCTTCAGAGTTCAGATTTGATAAAGAATTTCATCGTGTGAGACCTCAAATCTGTCCAAAAATCAGTCTATCAACTATTATTCGATATTTGTGATTGTCTGTGACATCAAAGCCTGGAGTCATAGTTCTCTGGTCTCTGGCTTTAAGGGAGATAACATTGATTAGACTCGACCATGGGAATAAAACATATACTGAGCGAATACCCTTTTAAAATTCATGCTTCTTAACTACATGTAATATTGATTGACTGAGCATGTTTCTCCTTAAATCTGTCCTGAATGTGAATAGGAATGGAGATATACAGATAAAAGATTTATAAAAGGTGTGTATCATAAATACAGAAACAAATAAAATATATATATATATACTAATAAATAGACTTGACTGGGGATATCCTGTATGGCCAATCAATTTTTCAGTCTTTTGCCTCACATGGGTGTTCAAGCTGTGATATGACTATGTTGGTAATCTTTTCAAACAGCCATTGCAGCACATCCCATACTCAAGGGATGAAGAGACCCCCCCTCCCCAAAAGGCAAAAGTCTTAGTGTGCAAGCCAGCTGGTGATCAGGGAGTTATTGGCAGCCAAATGATTTTAGGCTCCTGATTGACCATTTTGGGAAGCTCCTCACAGACAGCTGACCAAACTAGGACACTGTGTTGAAGCTGAGGAGAGTTAATGAGCATCTTTATTGACATCACATCCCCTGAGGTTTTGCTGCAGAAATGATACTGTGCGATGGTGTAAATAATGGCCATTTACCTTGAGAAGAAGGGTCTGGTCATCCTCATTGGCCCTCTGTTAGAAATTTGCTTTAGGTGAAGCAGGACCTTGATGAGGTCTACTATTCTTCTTGGGAGTGGAGTAATTCTCTTTGGCATTTTCTTAGGTTTCTTCTAAGGTGGTGAGAGTCAGACCAATCCATCAGCTGTAATGTTGTCTTTTATGTTTTTTGTTGCGACTGACAGGGAATCAGAGAAGCCTCATGGGCGGTGTTGTCCGCATGCTTAATCAGAACAAGGCAGTTATTGTTGCACATAATCTCATCGGTATAAATAGACAATAAAAAAGAGGAAATGGCACGGCCCTGGGGGCCACGTGTTTTAAAACCGGTTCATTAGATAGACAGCCATTCAATTTAACATGCCAGAACTGGTTGCATAGGAACTCCTTGATCCATAAAATCAAATGGAATGGATTCCCAGTTCACAGAGGCATTTGTCCGGAGTTTGTGGGTGTTACGGGATGATGAAAAGCACATTAATAAGCTGCCACTGTTCAGGTACAACAATGGGAAAAGTTTTAATGTGGTTTTATTTTTCTGATAATTTCCCATATTTCTCCATTATATTCTACACAGCCACTGCAACAAGCTAATTGTTTATACTGTTAAAAGGGAAGAATAGCAGCACTATGTAGGTAAACAGTATATAGATGGTCAAGTCTACCGTGGCAGTTACATCGCCACCTGGCTATAACCATATGCACTGGATTCCACCTCCGTGTTCTCCAATCAAAAATGTCTCAAAACTAAATGGACCAATTCATCTTAACTCATTTAGGACTAGAACATGTCCCTCTGTTGATCTATCAATCCACGTATGCACTGATCTACCCATTGTTGCATTTGGCTTTTTACCTGCCATCTTCTCTGTCCGTCCTGCTACCTATCCTCAGCATCTGTTAATATAAATATGGGAATGTATGTTTAGGAGTGTATGTATATGTACAAACAATTACAACTTCATAATAGTTATGTGTGCATGTAATTACAGATTTATAGTGTATGCCAATATATGCATGCTTTTGTAAAGATGTACTGTATATTTCCGTGTGCATGTGTGCACATGTATTATTGCATAAATTATTGGTACCCCTGAATTTCAAGTACGTAATTCAGAATATATTCAGAAATAAATGCAAATGAACCAATTTTGTATAACCAGAATATTTTAATAAAATGTCCAAGCTTACTGAACCAAAAAAAAAACAAAAAAACTTGCATAATAGTGAAATAATACAGTAACAAAATGTACCCCAGACACAATTGGCACCCTTCACTTATATTTGGTTGTAGAACTTTGTTTCTTGAAGCTGTCTAGAAGCTTTTTGCACCTGTCTGCTAACACTCTTCCACTGTGATGCATTCAAGCTCTTTTAAGTTTGCAGCAGTCCTTTTTGCAATGATTGCAGGTTTCAGCTTTCTCTCAAGGTTTCCAGTATGAGTTAGGTCAGGACCCACTGCTGTGCTGTTTAAAACAGCTCATCTTTTCCTTTTCCACCATTCTTTCGTGCTGCTGGATGTGTGCTTTGGGTCATTGTCCTGCTTTAAGACCCAAGACCTTCGCCTCTAGTTTTCTGACACGGGGTAACAGATTTTGCTCTAAAATGCCTTGGTAATCCTCTGATTTCATCTTTCCTTTGATACATTCAGTGCCTCCAGTACCAGAGGCAAGAAAGCAGCTGCACAGCATGATAGAACCTACACCATGTTATTCTATAGGAAGGGTGTTCTTTTCCTTATGGGCTTCATTTTGTCGCCTATAAACGAAGTCATGCTCTGCATTCCCAAAGAGCTCTACTTTGGTTTCATCTGTCCATAGAGCATCATCTCCTAAAGCCTGTGGCTTGTCTTTGACCGTTTTTGCCAACATTAGTCTTTCCTTTTTCTGCATTTCTCTCAATAGCGGTGTCCTCCTTGGCTTTTGCCCATGGAGCCCTTCTTGGTTTAGTACTGGGCTTATGGTACAAGCTGAAACCATCGCTCCAGGTCCTTCCAGCCAGAATCTGTTTAGATGTCTTCTGCAGTGTTTTTTTCCACAATCTACACCAACCTTCGCAAGACTTCTCTCATTGAGTTCCTTCTTAGCACCACATCCTGGAAGTGTCTTAACAGTATGAGTGTGAAACTTATGATAACATCATGAACTGTTGAAACAGGGACTTTAAGATCTTTCCCGATGGCCTTGTAGCCTGTGGAATTTTTATGTATTTTGATTTCAGATGCTCTCAGACAACTCTCTTTGTCTTCGCCATTGTTGTCCTTTGTCCCTTGTAAGAAAGAAACTGGAAACAATTAGCCACTTTTTATGCAGTTAAACCATCATTCACTGGTTAATTCAGTATGTGAACACTGAAAATTAAGCACAGGTGAGTCTTATTTGTTTTTTTTTGTTTTGTTTGAGGAGCTCATTTAAATTTATCAAATGGTTTCCAATAATTGTATCTAGGGTACATTTTGTGTTTGTATTATTTCACTATTATACAAGATATTTTTTCTATCTTTTGTTCAGTAACCTTGAACATTTTAATAAAATACTCTGGTTATATAAAATTGGTTCATTTGCATTTATTTCTTAAGATATTCTGAGTTATGCACTGGAAATTCAGGGCTGCACATGATTTTTACCAGGACTGTTCAGATGCAGGTGTGTGTGTGTATATACATGTATGTGGAACATCAATCCAGCATGTGGGCATCTGCTTGTGTGTGAGCGTGCATGTACATATGTAAGTATGACTTGGCTAAGTGTGTACATTTATTCTTTTAAGTTGCTATTCATTTCATCACTCACTCAATTAATTGATCTTGTTTTTTTTAGATCACCAAACAGAAGGCATTGTGGGGTTAAAATAGAAAAGCCACCTTACACCCAGTTTGTTGTTGTTTTTCTTGTTGCTATTTCTTTCCTTCCGCTCTCCACTTCAATTTCACGTCTTTCCTGTTTTTAATGTTGTATTTGTCCATTTCATAGATGTAGGAAAGTTTTCATGAATTAGCTGCTTCAACAAGCACACTGTACTGCAGAACCTTTCTCTTATTTGTCAACATTGGTAACATCAGGACGTTGGCATTGAATATAAATACATACCATATTCTCATAAATCAATTGTAACTGATCCAGAAAGACCGGCAGGAACATTGAGAAAGACAGTATGACAAAAGCACGGCCCCAACACTGACCCCACTTTCTTTCACTCTCTCTTTTCAGGATTAGCCAAGTCTCCCAATTCCCATATTCTTCTAGTAGATTATTTTAACTCTGTATTAAATCTAGATCTTGATCACTCCTCTAATTCAGCTTCCCGTAAGCCCTTTCAGTCGTCATCTACAATCAAACAATACATGTCAAGAGTGTAGAATCCAACATCTACAGTATTTTTATATTATTTCAGATCATGCTTCCAGCACCCTAAAATTACTAATGGGAATTCACCCAGATCCCCTACCTAGAAGAGGCTTCAATATCTCACTCCTGGCAGATGCGGATTTTATCAAGTATTTTGAACAGTAATGGGCATCCTTTCCAGAAACCAACAGCACCCCTGATATAACCACAAGCACTCTCTCGGAAACAGCAAAAGCAATTCTAAGAGATCGAATAATAGCATATACTTAAAAAAAAAAAAAGAAAAAGAAGAAGAAACTGCAAGAGAACATTTTCAGCAGCAGCAGGTCAAGAGACTGGACACCCTGACCTCTCAAGTGCCTACAGACATAATCAGCAAAGAACTCAAATGTACTCAAAGCCAAACACAAACTTAATAGTCTGGCTAATCATTTGAAATAGCAAACTGAAAAATCTCATCAGTAGAAGATACGTCTGGAATCAATACACAAGATCACTCTGAAATAAATGAAACATTTGGACATTGTTACTCCAAACTATACACCCCTGGCCATGACACCACGTCTAAAGAAGCTGCTACCACGTTTCTGAGGAATGTCTCCATCCCAAAACTCATCACAAGCCAGGAATAGAATCTGGATAACCCAGTCACCCTAGAGATGAAGTGAGAAAAGCAGTATTACTCATGCCCAACATCAAACCCCAAGGTTTAGATAGATGCCCAGTATAATTGTATATAAACATTTCTGGCCTCCTCTTCCACCCTTATTTTTCAAGATAAGTTAATGGTTACTCCATTAACTGGTCTAAGTCTGAGATTCTGCCTCTAAGCCATTTTGGCTGGCATACTGAGGTTTGGGACCTACCCTATAACCACACACCTCAATCTATTAAATACCTTGGAATCCATGTTTCAATAAACCCAAACTCAACTTCACTGCCTTACTACATAGCGCCAAAGAAGACCTGGATAGATGGAATAAACTCCCACATTCTCTTTAACTGGCCGCATCTCAATCTTCAAAATGAAAATTCCTCCGAAGATAAACTATTTGCCACAACCCCGGACAGTTCCCCCCTGGGCTGGTTCTCTTAACTTAAATTCAACAATCACTACATTTTAGTGGAAAGTCAAAAAGCGCCCAGTATCAAAATGTCTACAAGACAAAAACCCAAATAGTATAGTGGGTTCAATGCATCAAATTTTTACCACTATTTCCTCTCCCACCAGCTTCTGTATTTTGGACACTGGACAAACAACTCCAGTTCTGCCTAGCTTGATATTGAACAGACCACCTGTAAAGATCTCCCCATTCAGCACTTTGCATTCAGAGATAAATCAGTTAAGACCCACAGCTGCCTCAAATTGAACACCATTAAATACCACTCAAACGGCCTGGTGGAAAGCTAATGACATACTTAACCTCAAACTATCTCCTTCTACTCTCACTCCTATCTGGTATAATCCTATGTTTAAAATAAGTGAGGAATCCATCAGGCCTGGGGCACCTTTTCAGTGGCAGCTCTCGTGATTTTTGACCTTCTCAAACAAACAAATAATCTACCACACCACTGTCACTACCAGTACATAAAGATGAAAGAGACCATAAAAAAGGAAAATTGATATCCACAACTTCCACTCCTCCCAAAACATTACTGTCACAGGTTTAACAAACTCTTCTCACCATGACAATATTGTTTCAGTGCCAATAGACAAATGGACATTAGACTTGAATATACATTAATCAGACATCAGTTGGTAAGCAACATGCAACAATAGATTCTCTGTTATAGACTCAGAGTTCTCAGAAGTTCAGATAATTCAATACAAGGTTCTGCTCTTCACGCCAGTCAGGCAGTTTTAGTCAGAGGTCATGGGAATGCTGTCCTCAGTCTCAACATCCCTCTCTCCTCCTCCATCTCTCTTTTAGGCGATCTCTCCTCACTCACCATCACACAGCATCTCCTAACTTTCATCTTAATAGCATTAACTGTGGCCAAGAAAACCACATTACCCAACTGGATAGATAGAACAATAACAACTTTATAAATAAATTGCTCAATTTGTCAACAGACCACACAAACCGCAAACACCGCACTCACTCAGATCTTCCCAAACACAATACAACAACTCAAAATAACAAACCCCCACCCACACACCCTTTTTTGTCTCAATGTCTGTGTGTTTTTTAATAAATAATAATACTGTAATCCACCTCTGGTCAGGAATAATACTAATTAAAACAATTATTACTTTGTAGCACCTCAACATTTGGAAGTTTTTCATTTCAGATAAGCCTTTCCTAGATTTTTTGTGTATCTTACTTTTAATGCACTATATGATTTATCTGCTTGCCAGTTAAGTTTCTGATTTTTGTATATTATTTTTTAAAACTAAATATGGATTTTAAACTGATAGCCAATGGAAACAAAACAAACATCAAGATAATTTTTTTTTCTACCATCCATTTTCATCTTCTACCTCCTTGTCCCTCGGGTTGTCAGCACCATACGTCTGTTCATTAATCCAGCCTGTCTCAAGCCTTTAGGGGTGCACTGTCCACTGATGTGATTGTAAGATGCTGATAGGAACTGCAGCAATCCTGTGTGTTATGTAAGAGTATGGACTGCCGATTACTACAGAAAAAAAAAAACAATTCCTCAGGAGTCTGGACGGGCAATTTTTAAACATTTGCTGAGAAAAAGGAAGCATTTTCCTTTTTTTCATGGCCTGTTTAATTTTATGGCGGACAGGATACAAGTTTCACCCGCTGTGTAGTGGTAATAATTTAGTGAAATCCTAGTTTTTACTCCTCAAATGACATGCATGTGCGTCCTTTTTTTTTCCATGAATCATTTGTGCTCAGGGACCATAATGCATTACATCAACATAGGCTCTCAGCACTTCCTTAGCACTTAGACCGTAGTTTTGCTTCACAAAGTGCATTTTAAGCAGCAAATAAAGGACTGCCATCAGTTGTATGTTCAAGCACACTGTCACTGCTTGATTTCTTTTTGCCTCCCTACCAGTGTCAGTCTCACTCTCTCTCTTAAGCAGTCATTCTCACACACATACACACTTTTATGTTTCAGTTTTAATCAAAGTGACAAAGCGGGTGCAGAACCATGTTTGACAGGTTTGCATGTGATTAATTAGTTTAATAACTGTCGCAGTGTGGTAGACACATACTATAGCTGTGATTAGGTTATCAAAACAAATTTATGCATTTTCTGATTGGGAAAATCATAAAATTGGAATTCAGATTGCGAGAAGGCTTCTTTATTAATCATCATGGTGATAGAGTTAACGCAACTGTGCCACTTGATGAAAAGTTTTTACACCTAAAGGTCATGTCTGATTTTGTTTTGTCCTTTAGTTTCATCACTCCTAATATCAAGCAAACCAAGTGACCCTGCGTTGGTAACATTATACCTCGAAGCAGCACATTGCTTGATGCGCCACAGCAGTTACTATCATGTTTAAAGATGACTGGGATTGCCCAGGTGGCAGTCGGCTTAAATAATGGTTTGACTTGGCAGTTTACAGTGACAGGAATGTATTAGTTCGGGGGGGAAAATGTTTTTTCCTATCTAGTGAGATACAAAGGACCCAAGCCGAAAGCACCACACACAGACACACACACACACACACACACACACACACACACACACACACACACAGCGCAATCAATGGAGAAGATGGAAAACTTCCAAACACAAAATGACACATTTAGAAAACAGAATACTCAGTCAATGGGTATCCGGGAACAAATCCTTTAATATGACTGGTTGCTGTTGCTTTGAACCAAAAACAAAAATAAAGTTGAGTTATAGTCAAGATCATAGGGTATGTAAGTATGGATCAAAATTATGGCACTTTTTCAGAAACTGAAAATATTAATCAAAATTTGTGCAGAGGTAACACTTGACACAACCTACACATCATTTACATGGGTTAATGATTGTATCGAAGTGGATGTGAGTTGTCATCAATAAGAGTGTCATGAGACTGTAAGTTATTTAAACAACTAAGCATTGAATTTGAAATAACATCTAATTGTGTTCTAGCTTTGCTTCTGCTACCATCTCATGCACCATCATAATTCCTGATTTCATGCAGGGCTTTGCTACATGACACACTCTGACAGTTAAATTGTGTTGTTCACAAAGTTTAAATGACCATCTTTGATTATAATCCCTTTCATTTCTACCTTTTTTTTTTTGGCTGCTGTGTATACACCAATTTCATTCAGTGGCTCAATATTTCACACAAGTAGCTGAAGTTTCATCTTATCGGATGCTATGCTTAGTTGTACTGCTGCTGCCTTTCTTCAACTGAACATTTTTCTGATATGGAGATTTTCTGGAAAGTGTGGATGGCTTACTGCAGCTTTTAGGATGGTACACAACAGAAATTAAACTGTGTGTGACAAATATGGATCAGTCGGTCTCAGAAATTAATATGCTCAAAAAGTGCTTTTCCACATTTTACGTCAAGATTAAGCACCGTTAAATTTGAGTGTTTTCATGACCAAACAAGCAAGTAAACAAAGACAAAAGCAAACAAACAAACAAACAAATGGCTCAAAATGTCACATTTAAACAATTCAAGTTAAAAGGCATCCACGTAGCATGAATTTTTCAATGAATATGTAATTAGATACGCCCAGCAGCCAAGGTGATGTTTTCTGTCAACAGAATGAGGAAGCATTAATTTATTTGACAAGTTGCAAAAAGCTGATACTGAGCAAACCTGCAAAATCTTCACGAACAACGCATTTCTTTTGTTTTCCTAAAATGTCTGATCATGCAGTAGGATATCAGCTTGTAGAAACCGAATCATGCTATGATTAAGTTTAGACACTCACAACATTTGGTCGACGTTATGGAAAGATGGTGGTCTTGTTAGAATTTTGAAAAAGTCACCAGTGAAACGAAGCACAAGACATGATGTTCTTACTTCATTAACATGTAACAGAATCCCTTAATATTAACCAAAGTGCTTTTGTTGCTTCAGGGACTTCAGGGTGCAAACGCTGGCCTGTGGCTTCAAAGTCCTGCACTTTGGAGGCCAACTGGTCTTGCCAAATTTTTCATTGTGGAAATCAGGATTGGACATTATCGTGTTTTTCCTGTAGTGGGAAGGATTTTTGCCCCTCAGAACTGTGTTCTGTTCTGTGGCTGAATACAAGTACAGGGGGGAAAAAATGAAGCATTCAGTTGGTGATCTGCTTTATTAGTATACTTAATCCAGTAAATCCAAAGTAATTACATCCACAGATCTTTTAGATAACCTCATTGTAATGAACTGAAATGACATTTGGTTTTGTTGGTCAGCAGGAGAGGAGAAGGAATCCACTGGATGTTCCATACAACTTTTTGTTGCACAAAACACCCATAACAAAACCTCCCCACCCAATCAAATAAAACAAGTCCAAATGGGCAGAAAACCACTGATGCCCACCCTTAGGCTAGACCATGTTCTTATGACTTTAGTCCAGTACATTAGTGTAGTTTTTGATTTCCTGGAAAAGATGCTCCCACCAAACACAATCCTCACAGCATTCATGTTTCCCTTGAAACATAACTGGTAAAACAAATAAGTAGTATGCAAATATAATTTCTAAAAAAAATAGAAATCTGGAACTGAATGTTAACTAAACTTTAAAGACTTGCCAGTCTTTGCCTCTACACATTATGAAAAATGCAAATAAGTGACCGGGGGAAGAAAGGACAAGACTTGGATGTGTGGGATGCAGTTAACTCAGTCTCACAGCACTTTTGGCAGAGGAGGGGGTCATTTTAGGTGGAGGGCTTCTCTCTTCCAAAATCTCAATTTGGACCCACTACCGCTTTTGGCTCCAGCATAGACCCCCCAATCCCCACCCCCACCCCCCTTGGGCAGAAGCTGATCCATTAGAAGCCAAAGCTGTGAAGGAACCAGAAGACACTGGAAGAAATGTCTGAATGGTGTTGTGTTGCTCGGAGTACTCCCAAATGCTAACTAGTGTTCAAACTTAGTAAGAACCTGTTCATTTACCTAAGATTTTATATTATCTCATTTCACCCTGGTAAATTTCTAACCGCTGTTGTAGTCCATAGCTTAATGAATAACAGAATTACACAAAAAGAATAAATGCAGTCATGTTAGTGTATCTTCAACCTCTGGACACTAAATATGAGCAAACAAGAGTGGCACAGAATATAAAAACCTGTAAGAGTAAAATGCTAATTTTGTATTTTTGGCTCTCCACACCACTTAAAATGCATCAAATTCATTTTAAATTGCACAGGATGTGACTAAAACTTTGTCAAATGTGTCAGATTGTTTAAATGACTTCTAAAATTGCCATCAAATTTGTCCTTGAATGCTGCATTATTTGTTTTTCACTCTTTTGTGCAAACTGCAGTGTCTTGTGCTGCGAGGTCAGCATCAAAACACAGGAGAACAGATAGGTTCCAAGACCAGTGTGTATTTCTATACCTAGTCCATTAAAACATATTTCACTGACTTTTTACCCCAAGCTTTCGTTAAAAAAAACAAAAAACAAAAAAAAAACACGAAGCGGACCAATCTCAATCTTTTTTTCTACCAATGGCAAACAGCACAGTTTATTGTGTATTGTTGTTAGCAACGGAGACATAACATGCCCACAAAATCTCCTAACAATAGAGTTGTATTTGAAGTGAAACCCTTTTATATTCAGCCCATTTCATTAATTTCCCCCCCATAATGGACTGAATTGATTGCTGAAACCTCTCAAGCTCAAAGCACCAGGGCTATATGACCAAAGCTCAGGAGTCAGGAGGATAAGCAAACATACAGACGGCAGACTAATGCACAAGGGACCTTTCACTAGGGTTTACTTGATGAAAGCAGCATCCCCCGGAGTATGTTTTCACCCACAAAAGTACAAACAATCAATTTGGTCTTCTGATAAGATGAGGACAGAGTAAGGCCTTGCTTCGACCGCACCACTTCTCTTAAAAGACATTTGTCTTTTCTGCTAAGTGCTCTACTTTGGAGACGTACTCACAGAGCCACAATCAAGATGTTGTGTTCCACCCACTTGCAGTGCATCTTGATTTTGGCCTTGCCACTGTCAAGCCTTAAAGAAATTTATGCAAATGTGCAACCAATACTGTATTTCTTTTCTCTGCAGGTGTTTGCATCAGATAATTTCTAATGGATGCATGAATATATTAATATTAAATCTTATGATTGGAAAAAAAAGTTACAGTTTATATCTAAAGAAGTTGATGTCTCATCACACTTAAGTTTCGAAGATTACTCAGTATAGCTACATTGGTAGTTCTACTTTTTTTTTTTTTTACCGTGTTTTCCCTAAAGGCTATTTTGTTCAGCAAAGGATACAAAACAATCTTTTGTCTTGTGCTTGGTTGGTGATCATTTTGTTCATAGCACAACAAGGGAAAATTAAAAGTGATAGTCTACAACAGACCTGAAATGTTCTATGTGTGGGTAGGAGATCTAGGACATTAATTAGCTAGTTGACTTAAAGAAAACACAGTGTTTGTCAAATTACTCAAATGACTTTTTCTTGCCCTTGGCTTCTGTCTTCCCTCCCTTAATGAAGTTGAGAATGTAATGAGCTTAACAACAAATGAAACAGGTTTTATTTTTGCGTTCACAGGCTTGCATCTGCGCGTACAGGCCAGTGAAATGCAGTGTAGTGAGGTGAACAATGGAGTCCCAGCCTGCTCTTCTCACATTGATATGCCAGCTTTTGGTGCCTGATAATGGCCATGATGCATTAGGGAGCCCCCATGGATTTGAATTATTTGGTATATGTGGCTCTTCCCACTGTGTCCGTGTTTTCAGCCTGCTTCCTCTTTCAAACCACGTCTTCTGCTTTTCACTCCTCTTCATTCATTTGGAGTTGCATTTGGGTTCACCTGATGATGAATATATATATTCACTCTCTTTTAGTTCTGGTTTTTGGTCTCAACCAACTCCTGAGGGAAATTTCTGGTTCCATAGCTGCTAAATGCTCCACTATGTTGGCGTCATGAAAGCGGTGAGAGTGAACCAGAATTGTAAAGTTGTGGTCTGGATATCTAAACAATGAACTGAAACTCACTATTAACGTCTGTAAAACCGCAGGGAGCTTCTTTGTTTTATGTCAATGTGCTGCTGCTTTTGTGGCTAAACCACTCCTGTAACAGAGACATTTAATCTCACTGAGGCGCTTTTCTGGTTTAAGTTATTAATATTATTAAAATTATAAATGATAAAATTCTCTCTCTTGTTGGAAAATACAAAAACACAAGAAGTGCACAAAAATATACACACATTCACTGTACAGGTGCATCTACACACAACATAGGTAAATAAAAGAACACCTGCACTCAAGAATTGTTGGATTGTTTTTAATTCCTTCACTCGATGGATTCAAAATCCATCTTTACTCTGTTTATCAAATCTGATAAGGTCACAGCTGACAAAGAAAGGTGGCATATTTGGGTAAAAAAAATCAGTTTATTATAAAAGCTTATATTTAAGAAAGAATTTAATTAGTGTTGACTCATTTCAGAGAGTTGTCAGGCAAATAGACAGGGGTTACTCCCTGGAGATGGCTCTGTGTATGGATGTGTTTACCCTACAGTACAGTATACAAAAGCTTATGTGTATTCATGAGAATGTAAATGTGTATCATTTTAGCGGTGAACTTTTCAGAGGATGCTAAAGGTGAATAAAATAGAGATATGTGTCAATGCTTCTCTGAGCACGAGCCGTTAGCAGAGTTATTACAAAGAGCCTTTACATCATTCACTATTTTCAACTTTGGGGGTCCCTTGGAAATTAATTTAGATTCTTCAGTTGTCCCCTCCGGTAAGGTTCAAAAACAGTGGCACATCTACATGAAAGTGGCAACATTTCTCACATTTCTAAAGATTTTTTCCTACTTCCCATGATCTGTTTCTCCTGAGCAGAAAAGAAACAAGGATCTGGAGGTGTGATGTGTTGAGTTAGGGTCCCTTTTTTCCCTTGACGACCCAATTAGTCAGAAATAATATTTGAGGGGTGCCGTCTTAATGATGCTTTACTGGGGGGCTAAATAAGCAACAGGTTTCATTTGAAGTATGGCGTTAGAAAGCACAATAAAACTGCGCCGATGTGCAGTAACAGTCTATTTCATTTTATTAATAGCCATATTATAGTACAGACACAGAGATGATTCATACCTAAATTGCGAGCTGTGTAGAAAATTTCTGCCCACCAACATGGTGTTATGATGCCTCTCACGTCCCACTGAAGCACTTTAAAAATTTGAGCATTTCACTTAAAAAAAAAGAAAAAAGAAAGAAAAGAGAAAAACAGACTGATATGGAATTTGTGAAGATTTGATTTGGTTCAACAGTCTGCGAATGTGCAGTACATACATATGCTGCATGCTTGAACGCCTTTTGCAAGAGGATTGTGTTGGTCTCTGTGTGCATGAGACATTTGCGTTGAGTGGCTACAGTATATCACAATGACATTATGGCTGTAACACCTTTGTTGCCATGGAGGCTGCCTGTTCAGCCATCTGAAAGAGTCAAAATCTTTGCATGGCCAATCAGCACCTGACTGTGATATATGTATATATATATTTATCTTTATGTGCAGGTTCTTTGTGAAATATTCTAGATGCTAAAAAAAAGCCACAGCAAAAGACGGCCTGTTTTAAGAAAAAAAAAAAAAAAACGACAGAGGGACTGCAAAAATGAAAATCAGAGAGAGAACAAGAAAAAGGGAAAGAAAGCAAGAGAAAAGGGAAGCAAAGAAGGGGAAGAAAGTGACAAGAATAGAGTGTTAGGATAAAAGGATGACTAAACCCAACTCCTCTGAGGGTGGGAGCCAATCTGAAAAATGATTGGTTGACTTTCCCGGGGCAAAGCTCTCTTTGCTCACATCAATAAAACATAAACATGAATAAATGCACTGCTTTTGGCCTTCCAGGGTCCTTACTTAATTTCATGTATGCAAGTGAGCGATGATATGCATGGAGAATTGTATTTACCTAGAAGGCTCAAAATAATTCTGGAAGCCATTTTGTGTCTGTTTGTTCCCAGTATTTACATAAATGCAAGACTTCACCATAAACTCTTAGAATTTTGGGTTAAATGCAGCTTCATTTGTCGGGTTTTCACACTGCAAGTCACACATCTGCTGTGCTAGTCATGTGCTCTCCCTACTGGTCTCAGCATTTGCATCTATAGTAGTTGCTCCCTATTGACCTGAGCCACAGATGCACAGCCTATCAATAACGTTGAAGACGTGGGAACACACAGTCTCCAGTGATGTACTCTTCATGTATCCACTTAGGGACAAATCATCCAAACAGTCATCTGCCTCACTAGTCTATTGGTCCCTGAGGTAGATCTTCACTGACCCAATTCAATGGGTCAGCTTTTGTTAATGAGCTGACAGCACAAACACGATGACAACAGTTAAGATAGAGCTCCTAATGGCAAGAACAGCTTGGGTGCTGAGAGGCTTTTTGTTATCAAGTTTTGCCGTTTGGGGCTATTTTTAAAGGTTATGTTACATCCTTATCTAAATTCGTGAGCAGTTGATTAAATTGGATCCTGGTGCAAAATGGCGCGAGTGATTGAAGCCCCTAAAACTGTGAACATCTATTCGTTGCTCACTCAGTTAATTTGCTGTGCTATTTGAATCCCTTTGGTTAGAAATGAACTGCCTCTAGTTTGACACTGATAAAATCAATTCCAGATTCAATTTACCTCGTAGTATTTATAATGTCCCATGACACAGAGTCATTGTTGTTAGAAAAAGAGAACTGAAGAGACAAACGATCAACAGTTTGGCAGAGTTTTTCTCTCGTATCTATTTTTCAAAGCAGGCAATTAGGCCTAACATCACAGCCATTTAACTAAGTCTGTACTCCAAATTGATTCAGACTCCAGTGTTGGACCTTGCAGACATGGTGCATTTAGTTATGCAAATGCTTATCTCTCTGTGTGATTGGTTAATTAACCTGTAATGCAGATAGTCCCAGCCATGCACAGTGGCCGTTTGATGGCTAAATTGTGGGTCAATTGGGTTTTTAACATTTTCAAAGCAGACTTAGAGACATGTCTTTGTTCCTTTTAGTCTTGTGTGGCTTTCCTCGGTTTAATGACTCGTTCCACGGGTCCCATAAGGTTAATGTGTTTAAACTCACTGTAATTGAGCTTTTGACCTATCTTTCAGGCGTTTAAAAAAATTGTCATATTATGCCATGTTTCTGCTCCTTGATTGTTATTATCTACCATTCCTCCTCCCTCCTTCCATGTCCTGCCCCAAACTCTCTACCCCACCCCCTCTTCTATGCTGAGTTATGAGCATCCCCATGGGAAGTCATTTATAATGCCATTGGAGTGACAATAATGTGTTTGCACACCATTTCACTCTGCCCTCTGTGTCTTGGCAGGCTTTTATGGGCCACATTTTAGTTTCCCCAGAAACACATTGTCCAACCATCCTCAGAGAACACGCAAAAGCATTTAGCCCAAACTGGAACTGGACGTCTTCCAATGAGTAAAATAACACAGCATATTCCATCAACATTTGAGATCAACATTTGTTGCTTTTCCAGCTAAACTGCTTCACTATTTTGAAGGTAAAAGCAAGACAGAAGTATATAAAAGGGAAAAAAAGGAATCAGAGATGATGGTGTGGTTCAGCCACTGACTGCATTTCTTTTCATTGTTCACTGAACAATTATGTTCAGATTTTGCTGTCATGTACGTATCATTCCACATGAAATACAGACACAACTCTTGACAGCCCACATGGATTTTTTTCAGATCACCGGCAGACTGACATCTCCCGACAACACGAGGATCACTTGTCATTGGGATAACATACTGTATGAGGCTGATATTTATTAGTAAAGGGATGTAGCAGACACGTTGTATTCATTCCACGTCATTAGGTGTAGACATTTTTATAATGTATGCAGGTGAGGCACTTATGCAAAGGCTTTTTAGTGCAGACCTTGGCATGTAATTAAATGTGTCTGTTGCTGTTATGTTGTAGGTGATCCTTATCTTGACTAAGCTGTATGACTTCAACCTGGGGGCTGTTACTGAGAGCTCACTCTGGAGGTGAGTTTGTTTTTAATCATTGCTACTTTTTCTTTTCCATCTAAATGAAAGGTTATGGCATCATTGCAAGAATTTTATAAAAATGCAAAAGCACATCCCTAAAAGCAATAAGAATAATATATTCATAGAGGTTGCAGTGTACTGTAAGTATGATTTATTGTGTTCGTCCTTGCTGGGATATGAACAATCAAGTCAAACTGGAAGCCCATATGAAGTATGTTTTAATAAAGCAATCTGAAGCAGTTCAGAATGAAGCCTCCTGCTTCCTGCAGTCCCATCAATACCACAGCTAAGACTGCAACAGCCTTTTAGAAAAGACCCAACCTCCTAACTATTTTCTGTCCATCATCAGCAAAGAAACTTTTTGAAAGGCTATTTTTGAAAGATAAACCGGAAGACTTATCTGAGGAATGCTTTGCTTGGATCTGTGGCTCTTTTCCTTTGACTTAGAAACTTCCTGATGGAAGTTGATCTACAACCAAGTCAAGGTTGCCCTCAATTCAACTCTTCTTGGATTCCTGATGGCAGTTTTTGATTGATTGTCATCCACAACCTTTTGTTTCAGAAGCAATTGACATGCAATTCCTACAGTATAGCTGTAGTAATACCATTCAGTATGTATTGAGAGGTGAGTTACACTGCCCTGTCAGGTCATAAATAAGAATGGAATTCATTTAGGATTATACCATACAGCCCAATCCAGCCTTTGATATGCCTTTTTTTTCTCACCTCTCCTATAGCCTGCAGAGAACTCATTTCATTCTAAGATACATGTGGAAAAGAGACCATCAGTCCGCCAAGCATAGAGTTTCAAATTAATATCTGTTTCACCAGAGGCGCCGCTAAGATTTACACCCGACTTGACACGTTTTGAAATCCCATATTGTGTACAGGAGGTCTTCCATCATCAAGGTGTCTGCTTAACAATGGCACCATGAGTAAATTAGAGTGTACCTCAGGGGGTGCACAAAGGCTCTTAGTATGGGTATTAGAAAAGCAGAGATTTGAATGTTATGAAAAGAAACGGGAGTAAATGATTTGTGTGATAACACAATAAATGATTTATGACTACAGCTCTAGGCCACTGTTGGTGGCAAAACGCAATGTGCAGATCAATGGGTGACTTACAGAAGCTATCTAAACAGGCATCAAGCCCCTTTGTGTTTTGAGATGACTGCCTTCTCTGGTAAAGAAACTTCACGATGTAATAACATCCTTTAAGAGGCTTTCCCCCATCGCCGCGACCACAGACAGATATGCTAACTGAAAGGAGTGCTTAAAGCACAAATATGTGTTTAGGGGTGAGTCTTTGAAAACAATGTCAATAGCAAATGGGACTATTCAGATTAATGCCCAGACAATGTTAGCAGACTCTGGGTATCTATCCAATTATGTAGTGAAATTACATTTAGAGGCACTCAGGTAGAACTGAGAGCATGGATTAGCTGTTTGTGGTGAGGAGAAATATGAAGACTGGGATGACAAACACATCTACCCTTGTCATGAGTTGCATGGGCTTCAAGGAACAGGCTGTTCTGTGACAAGCAAGTACTTTTTTACATGTTGTGACAAACCTAGATGATTTTGTTTACATATGGGCCATTTGATTACTAAGGGCCAAGAACTGGGTCATTTATTTTTCCTATTTATAATATATTTCACCTTGAATCTGTATTTGCCACTTTTTTGTTGCTAATTGTTTGCACTATTTCAACATAATAGCACTCGTAAGCTCTCCCTGCTGAAAAGAAAACTGGATACAAAGAGGATAAAACTAAATGTTTAAACCAGTTGGAAACAGAAAGGACCAATGTTTGCCATTCTGGCACTAATTTAACATAAAAAAATATTGGATGATTGTCTGAACTGAGGATTTCACCGCTGCTTTGGAAAGGATGTCTTTAAATTCCTTCATCTCTGTCTTCAATGTACAGACATCTGCTAGCATGAAAGGAGAGTAATGCCTTACATATTGTAAGCTTACAGTGTGTTCGTCACTCATAGTGTTGTTACATTCAAGGACTATGCCTGTGCTGGATGTTGTAGCCGTTAAATTACAAATTGCATTTACTGTACAGACCATTTTCCAAAGCATAACTCATAAATAGATTTCCTACCTCACAGACAGTCGCTGTTTTCATTAAATATCAGTGTAGCATGAAAATCTGCTTGCAAAGACTTCAGACTTGCTTGACATGTATATGGTGAATGTTTAGTTTGCATATTGTGTTTGTCAAAGCTTCATTATTGCTGAATGGTATTGTAGCTTCGAATAGGAAATGTCTAATTAAAATGTCAGCCTTTTTAATTCAGAATGTTACCAAACTTGCATTGTGCTTCTCTTGATATCCATATTTTCTTGTTGATTGTCAAAGAGCATTTGAGGAGTCAGAGCTTCCTTTAATATAGTGGCAAGAAGCTTTTTCAGATTATCCCCTGTGCGCTAATGCAAAACCACTTAGTGACAAGAAACTTACCCTGTGGAGTTATGTTTATGTTTAAATTCAGTGTCACTCACCAGAATGCATTATGTGCGTCCTTGAGACTTAACAAACCTGTTGAATGCATTTCCTACCTCATAAAACATTTTCAGGACCAGTTTTGTATTTATTTATTTATTTTTAAATAGTTTGAAACCTGAATTGTTTACATAAACATTTACATTCACCCTGTCTTGGTTAGCATTCTTGCACTTCCTTCCCTTTGTCTGTCACATTGCTGTGTTTCCTGGTGGGTTACTGATCAGTGGAATAAACTGGGGGATGTCATAAATCGCAGCCCCCCTTTCGTTTGATCAGCACAGCCAATCTTTGAGGAAAATGTACTTGTTTAATTTGAATGCTGCTTCACCTTCACCAGCTGACATCGTCCTTCCCTGCACCTTACCTAATTTAACATGTTCATCTCTCACTTCTCTGTATTTTACAGCTTGCATGCACTATACGTTTTCATTACTGTCTCCCACAGTCAGGCAGTGATATGTGTCCTGTCACCTGTGTGCTTGTGCATGTACATGTGCATCTTGAAACCAGTACATAGAGTTGAGGGCGTTGCGATTTCCTCACTAGATCTGGCAACTTTAGCAATTGCCAATATTTTTCAGTCAGACCAGACATTAACATGCATGGGCTGATGTCAAGATTGCAGCTGGAAAAATAGTTATAGCTGATGTTGATGACCTAATTAGAGTTAGTTCACTTCATTAAAAAAAAAAAAAACAAAAAAAAACAAATTTCTTAAAATCTTGTATATATGTACATACATATATATATTGTATGGGTATATATATGTGTGTGTGACTCTAGACTACCACTACCCTGTACTGAAATGTGTTGGTTTAATAAGGAGCACCTACACTAGGTGACTGATGGAGTAATAACCACGCTCTTTTTTTTGTATAGCACATTTCTAGCAGGATTGCAACAGAGCGCTTTACATCAGCAACACAAACAAAAATAGTACATTAGCATGAGGCTAGTCTCTGCAAGTAGATTTTTCCCTCCTTAAAGCAAAAAGGGCTGCCTGAATGGGAGAAAATCAATCTAAACACATATGGTAATCTCTGGAGATGCAGTCACGGAAAGAATAACTGATTTTCAGTTAATGGACTAAAACATGCCAAACCACTTGTATGGTGCTTTAAAATCTGTCTCAGGCAGGTCTCTAATGGACTTTTTTCATCAGACATGGAACATGTTTTTGTTTCTAACCAGATCCACTGATTACGGAAGCACCTACAACAAACTCAACGACAAAGTGGGTTCAAGGACAGTTTTAAGCTACCTATATGTCTGCCCTACCAACAAACAGAAGGTCAGCATTTCCCTGTTGCTTTATACCTCTGCCTGATCTCTTGCAGGCTTATTCCTGACATCAAATTACAGTTTTTTAAAAATTGCTGTCAAATGACTGTCTCTGTCTCTCTCCCTCTTCTAATGCCATATCCCTCGTCTGGCCCTCTGTACTTTAGATAATGATGCTTAGCGACCCAGAGGTAGAGAGCGCTGTTCTCATCAGTTCAGATGAAGGGGCAAGCTTTGAGAAGCATCCCATTAACTTCAACATCCTGAGCCTGCTCTTCCACCCGGCACAGGAGAACTGGATACTGGCTTACAGTCACGACAGCAAGGTAGCTTCTGAGTGAATCCGCAATGAACTTTTAAGTGGAGATAAGATAAAATATGATGCTGAATGCATTACCATTTTAAAATTTTTGTTTTTATGCAGTGGATGTGGTGATAGCTGTGGCGGTGCTCATTAACAATGTCTTCCTCCTAAAACTTTAAGTGTGACGAAGTTCGGCCTAATTTTATCTTGCAGCTGTACAGTTCAATGGACTTCGGGAGGAAATGGCAGCTTGTTCACGACAACGTGATGCCAGGCCGATTCTACTGGTATGATTATGTGGATCCTATTTTTGAACTGTCTTGTACAGTGATTGATTCTGATTTGCATAATGATAGTGTTCACGACCCTATGCTGTCAGAGGGATCCAGTGACCTCTTGTCAAAAACAGATCTCCCCCATGGCAGTCAAGCACAAAACTGATTATATCCATGTCACGTAGACCTGAAGGAATATTGTGCTTCTTTTTCCATAGCACAAACATGACATGCTGTTTTTGTTGTCGATGTCATTTAGTAATCTCGACTGCTCAGGCACAAGGCAGTGAATATTGATGTGAGCCTGTTTATCCCTCTTTGTCATGGTATGTGTCAAACCCAAGAGTGTTTTTTAGCTGGGAAAGAAAGGACACTGGTTGGAGGACATCTTCTCTCTACATGCATGAATTGCGAGACATCTGACAAATAAGAAGAGCGCAGTGGGTATGGTGGCACCCGAAACAATGCATTGTTTGTGCTCTTGAAAACCATTCCTTCACGCGTATTACATCAAATAGTTATTTTTCAAAATGGTGTTGCAGCTACCTGCAATTTAATAACAACACACATTTGCTATGGTAGATATTTATGGGAAGGGTTTTGTTACCCCCCACTCCTCCTTGTTGTTTCCTCTGTTGATGCTTTGGTGAATTGAGATTAATTGCTGCTGGTGCCGCAGATTCTACGCTGACTGATTTACTGGAGATAAAAACATCTTGTTTTGGTTTCACAGAATAGCGATGTCCATCTACAGCTCTGATACTCAACCTAGCCTTCCTCTCTCTTCTTCTCATTCTCATTTTACCTCTTCTTTCCCATCACCTCTTCCTGCTCCTCTCTATCTTCTCCTCCGCCGGCTCTTTCAAGGGCGGTAATGGGGCTGGACAAAGAATCCGATGTGGTCCACATTGAGACGCTCATCGCAAAAGGCCGTGAGTGCAGCACTCCAGTCCGCCACAGTAGCAAGACCCACAGGACCCCTTGCCTCTCATTTAGAGCGAGGTCACAGGGAAGATGAGACCCGTTCTGCTGTTCAGAATGGTCCCTGAAGTATAGTGAAGCATAATAGGTGTCTCCTGACAAAAATGGAGAGTTTTAGCGGGTTGATTGATGTTTCTTCTCCTAAATCTATCCCCTGTGTCTCATAGACAAACCTTAACTCCCCTCTTCTAAGCAGCATGGTATATTCTCTTACACCAATTATATGGGTCTCCTGCATTGGAAAAGATACTCATATTCCTCCTGTTGTGAGAAAAATCTGTATCTGAATTAGCATACAAACTGTTTTTGTCTCACACAATAACATCCTTAACTTTTTTAGTGGTGTAACACACTGCAAAAGCTTCTGCTGTATCCTGAATCTCAGCTCATTTGGAAAGTGCCCTCTGTCTTGTATTCGTGGTCCAAGATTTTCTCCATATTTTTCATATAGTTACCCAAGTGTAAAGTTGTTTCAGAACAGTGAACTTAAAGCATATTTATCGTATACATACTGTATGGTAGCTCCAGTGCATACAAAGTACTGTCGGATAGTAAATGGATGTAATTTAGTTCTGATTGATTTCCTTTTGACTCTTTGCAGGCGCTCAGTACGTGAAGTGCAGAGCCCAACGATGCACAGAAGGCAACAGACAGTACCTCTTTCCTGGACATGTAGACACCAACTCATTGGTTGTACAGGATGAATATGTTTTCACACAGGTTTGTGTAGTAATAGATTACTTTTCTAAATTAAACTAAACCAGCTGTCTTCATCCTTTCATGCAAAGGCTACTGTCTCCTTGAACTCTGATTTTCTTGTGGTTTTTTTTTGTTTTTGTTTTTTTTGTTTGTTTTTTGTTTTGGTCTCTTGTGCATCCAATCCATGCTTTTCCATCAAAACCCACATAATGGCTTTCCCCAATGCACCTGTTCCCCACTGGCCCAGTGTGTGTTTTGATTATGTTTTGTCTCATTCATGTCAAGGCACACTCAGTGTTTGAGTTTCCGCACAGACATACTCCATGCCTGAAAAATGTTTGCTCGCTGAGAGCACACGGCAAAGGAACTGTGAATAGATGGATGGGTGTCCTTATTACCATTCACTCTGACTCTGACTCCAATTAGATAGTGGCATTCAGGGTCATTATTAGAAATTTAATTTTCAAATGCCCTCAACTGTCATTGATTTTCATCCACAGCTAAGTAATTTTCTCTGTCTTGGTCAGCCTTGGTGCATTTGGTCATCCTTGGTCGACTCCAGCTAAATTTCAGGAAGAGAAAAATAAAATGACAGCAGTTTTCAAGGGCTTTGTGTTTGTAGTAAATCATTTTGCACTCTTTCATTTGGAATAACACCCCTAAATGTTTGCTGTTCCTTTTTAATTTATTTATCCACAGATTTAATCTTTTGATATGATATGATGTTGCAGCAGCAATACTTTAGCAGTGACCCAGTTTCACTTTCAGCACACTTAATCCACAGACTTGATTGGAATGGCTGCAGAATGAAAACGTATGAAAAAAAAAAAAAAAAATATATATATATATATATATATATATATATATATATATATATCACAGTGTGATTCAGAAATGGTGATTCAATAAAATGCCCAAATTGCATTTAGCTGAGATGAGATTGACCATCAAGGCAGAGGCAGACATGAGGAAGATGCTGGTGAAAATAACAGGACACGCAGAGAGAGAGTGTCTGCGTGGAGCTGTGGTGACACAGATGACTTTCTTGTGACTTTCATTGCTTGGGGCAGTTGGATTTAACTTGACAAAGAGTAATGAGGTTATCGATTGGGCTACAACGAAATAAGCAGTCTTCAACACCTCCAAAGTCTCTTGGGAGAGAAGGAACAGCCAAGTGCAACATCCTCAAAAATGTGGCCTGGGAAAATGCAGCTCATTGATTTTCGATAGATTATTCCATTAGAGTCCTAATGTAGTGTGTTGGGGGACAAACACCATCCTTCTAGTTGATTAGAAAATAAGCAATCAAGTAGTGTTGCCCTGCCTGTAAGTGGATGGGAAAGAGGTAGTGCATTAAGATCTTCAAGCCGCACAGTAGATAAAGCCAACACAATCTTCAGTGCCTCTTAGCTTTGGACTAATTGAGATAATGATAATTATTTCTGTTGTGCTTGTAATTTTATTCAGCTTTCAACAGTGTGGAAAGCAGAATAAAATTGCAAGCGTTTTATCGAGTCAGTCATGCGTTGTGAATTAATACACCTCCTTCAGGAAATGTTTTAGCTTAATGTCCTCATTTCACAACAGAGTCACATTTGGGAAGTTGGACAATTCTCTCACATACTGTACGTCCTGGTGGAACCCCCATCCTGTTTTGTTTTCTTTTTTTTTCTAGACAGTCTACACAGTCCTCTCTGTGTAGTAAAAAAAAAAAAAACCTACTCATGGCATCGGTCAAAGTGGAAACGTATACATTAAAATTACTGACCTCAAACTAAAACGTGTATATGTTCTGTTTAAAGAATGACAAAGCTTTGTCTTCACTGCGAAGGTAACAAAGTCAGGACGAGCCAGCTACTTTGTCTCCTACATGAGAGAATCCTTCCAGCGGATGAAGTTACCTAAATATTGTCTGCCAAAGGTAAGCTCCAAAGACATTGAATAGCTGTCAAATAATAAAAGCTGTATTTTCATAAAGAAGCATGATTCTTGTTTTTGAATCACTTTTGTTTCTTCTTTTTTTTTTTAGTGTTAACAGTTTACCCTTGTGAAGAAATGTCCGTCTTTATTAAAAAATGCTTCTCGACAGTATATGGCCTCTTTTGTGTTTAGTGGCTTACACCTGTCATTCTCACCCAATCTCTCTTTCTATCTGTCTCTATTTCTCTCACCCACACCCTCCTACAGGACATGCATATCATCAGCACAGATGAGAAGCAGGTCTTTGCTGCAGTTCAGGAGTGGAATCAGAACAACACTTACAGCCTGTACATCTCAGACTCCCCTGGGGTCTACTTTACTCTTTCATTAGAAAATCTGAGAACCAGCCGAGGACCCGCCGGTAACCTACTGGTCGACTTTTATAAGGTGTGTAGTTAGTCTTGTTCATGGACTGCTGCTGTTGCAGCACCACAAATTCCCCTTCCTGTTAAAGCACATAGAAGTAGAAAACGTCTGTGAATTTACTAAGCTGTGATTATGGCTAGAGTAGCAATTATTTTCATTATTCATCAATTGATTGATTAATCCATTTGTCTATAAAATATTAAGAAACTGAAAAATGGTCCTAATATTTTTCATTTGACTTTTGCTCACTTATTCTGACCAGCAGTCTAAAACCTAAACCTAAGGCTTTTTCAAAATCATATAAAAGCAGCAAAACATTTTTACCAACAAACATTTGGCAATTTTTCTTGATAAGTGACTCAAACACAGTGATGGCAAGGAACTAAATACATTTACTGTACTTAGTTCCTTTCCAGGTATAATTGAAGTACTTTGCTTGAGTTCCAATTTATGCTTCTTCATATTTCTATGCCAACACATTTAAGAGGGACATATTGTACTTTTTTTACTTTTTCTCTTTTCTGATTATTGAGCAATAATTTTATCTATAAATTCAGTAAATGATGTTAAATCTGGAAAGTCCCTTAAACCATGAGTACATTTTTAAACATACAGCTGCAGTAATAAGCAATACAATATATCGATAATATAATAAAACTGTGATAAGGTATGAAATCATAGTCCTTTTTCTCTTTTCCTTCATAGGTTGAGGGGATAAATGGCATGTATTTCGCCAACAAACTGGTGGATAATCACATCAAGACTTTTATCACCTACAACAAGGGACAAACATGGGCCCTTCTGCCGGCTCCTGCCACTGATGTGGCTGGAAATAACATTCACTGCATTCTGGTGAGTGTGAGCCTTTGGGCAGCAGTGAATGAATGCTCTTATTCATGCGGAATGAAGCTTATGACATATATCATTCATCAAATGTTTCAACCTCATCAGCTGTGCTTTGGATGTTCTTTGATTCAGAGCCACATTTGCACAAGGCCAGGTGCCAGCTTCAGCATCAGCTTGCCTTTTTAGCCTCTTAAATGGCAGAGGAGATGCTTGGCTGGAATGTTCTTATTATCAGTGTAAGGCACAGGGAGTCATCGCATTTAGTTTCAGGGGTCCAGACTGTCCATTAACCTCTGTGATTTCAATTTACTACCTGTAGTCACACTGGACTAATGAATGTTAGATTACACTGAATTAAATTACGTTGCCCTGTTGTTATTCAGCAGGTATGATATTCACCTAATCCAGTCAGTATGTTCTCTAGAGACTGTTTGAAATAATGTATATTGTTCATTTAATACAGGTTACAATCTAACACTGTCTTATACAGGTGACTATTATAAATTATGCTTTCTGAACGACCCCCCCCCAACACACACACACACACACACACACACACACACACACACACACACACACAACCTCAGCTGTTTAAAAAGCCTTATTGATGTTTTCGTGTGTGTGTATGTGTGATTCAGTGTGTTCGAGTTTTATCAGTGCATCTTGGGGAATTTTAATTACATGCCTTGTTTGCTTTAGAATGAAACAATTCAAATGCCCTCTGTGTCCTCTCAGCCATTTTCTTTCTTTCTTTTCTTTTTTTTTGGCAGCGTAGATGAGAAGAACAAAGTATCTTTGTTTTATAAATGGTCTCTGAAAATGTTAGCGCTTTTCTCTCAATGGGAAGAATAGTTTGAAGGCAAAGCTAATTATAATTGCTTCTGTTAAGATCTGACTGATACATAGCGTCTCATCCTGTGCTGTATTGGAATCCTTTTTGTTGACAGCCATTTTGTTCGCTGCATCTTCATCTGGAGATGTCGGAGAATCCCTACACATCTGGACCCATCACCAGCAAAAAAACTGTTCCAGGAATCATTGTGGCTACAGGTAGGGATACCTAAAGGTCGTGCATCTATTTAATAGGTCCAAATGATCACATTAGAGCTGACAGAAATGGTGAGACTAATTTTTCAGCACCGGGGGTATTCCTAGTTGCTCAGGTAAATGCATTGAATTGTATCAGTGCAACCACAGAAACACACAATACTAATCACACAGTGCCCTCTTTCTGTCATTGAAATCAGACACTGAAACTTCAGCCCCTAGATCTCATATTTTGCGTGAAGTGATTAAATTGCAGTAAGTCATAAATGTGTCCTCCGGTGGAGTATGAGGACATACACAGATTCATACAAAATAACTCTAATGATGTTATCTGGTGATTGTGCATATACTTGTAGGCGGGTTGTGGAGTCTTTGCTATGTAAATACACATGGAGTGAAATTATTCATGTTTTTGTGCTCAGGGAATATCGGAACAGAGCTGTCCTCCACCAACCTTGGGATGTTTATAACATCGGATGCAGGCAATAGCTGGAGACAGGTGAGAGCCATGTTGGTCTACACACTGCATGTGTTTACCTTAAACAGATGATGAATTCATATTCAAAGTGTGTTTTCATAAGTGGCACAATTGTGTTTTTTTTCCCCAATGTGCATCAATGCAGATTTTTGATGAAGAGCACAACATTTGGTTTCTTGACAATGGAGGGGCGCTGCTGGCAGTCTTACATGCAGCGACGCCAATTCGACACTTATGGTAGGTGTAGCCACTCTTCAACAATCGCTGACGTCATAATAACTTTAGATAGGAACTGTAGGTGCTGGAGTTGTATAGGGAAATTACTTGCTATAATTTCATTATTTTTGCAGGGGCGGGCGAATTTGATGCAGCATATGATCACATTTAATGTTTTGAAATGCTGATGGACCAAGTTTGCATGATTATTGTATCGGCTCTGCAGCTTCAAAACAGAATCTGAATCATTTCCAACAGAAGAGAGTCTGTTATGGCTTTGCACTCTTGGTTGGATATGATGGTTTGAGTGCTTTTATGTAAATGAGAAGTAGAGCGGGGTGGAAATATGAGACTGAGG
Organism: Toxotes jaculatrix; assembly: GCF_017976425.1. NCBI lineage: Eukaryota > Metazoa > Chordata > Actinopteri > Toxotidae > Toxotes > Toxotes jaculatrix. Next base: position 9,751,699 of record NC_054404.1, on the reverse strand, counting down.
ATGCCCTCATAACTCCCTCATATTGTGGGAGCTTTGTAACACTATCTACTTTGATGTCCCTGCACACCACAGCCCTGTCAAAAGTGATTAAGCTCTGAGAAAGGTGATTTGAAACCCCCCAAATCTATGTCTAATGTTACAACCTGAGCCATATCTCTCTTTTCTGTTGTGTTGTCATCTTCAGAAATTTAGCTGTGCCAAGGAACATTTGTTCTATTGTTCAGCCTGTTGTCGAGATAATTTTTCACATTGCAGAGAATCCAAGGTGCTTCATTTTTCAACCGTGGCAAAAGCTAAATGACCTGAAATCTCTTATCATATTTCTTTTTGCCTTTTTTTTCACTGTTTAAGTCATGTGCTTGTGATGCTTGACGTTCTATGCATACTTAAAAATATATATATATATTAATCCACCACAGATAGATGAATGTGGATGGACAGATGTTCATGCACTGACAGGTGTTGTTTTTTTGTTTTTACATGCAGGATCAGTCTTGATGAAGGAAAGAAGTGGGACCGTCACAGTTTCTCTTTGGCACCTCTGTATGTGGATGGGGTTTTAATGGAGCCAGAATCTGACAATCACATTATCACGTAAGCAGAGACAGAAAAGTAAAGTCCAGGAGGAATAAAACAAATATCATGCTTGAAGAATTAGCTTCTCTGTTGATGTAAACACTTGGGTACGCTTGATTCTCCCCAATGACTAAAACTTTTTATTAAAGGGAAAGTTGTCTTGTCAAGATAAGTGACAGACTTCAGATTTTCTCTTGATACATAGTCAAATCTCTAACCTGTATATCTGTGTCTCAGGATTGTCTCATCTGAAATTTGCATTTTGTTGAATCATCTTCCAGATTCTTCGGACACTTCAGCCATCGGTCAGAGTGGCAGCTGATCAAGATTGACTACAAGGGCATCTTTAGCAGGAGATGCATGGATGGAGATTATCAAACATGGCACCTTCACAACAAGGTGTAACAGCAATATTAAACATTATTGATTCATTGTCAGCTTGCAGAGATGCATGTTTGTCCATTGTCAGTATAAACACAGTGCACTCGCTTAATGCATGAACAGGAATTTTTCTTTCCATTTTCTGTCTTCTCCCTCTCTTTTTTTCAAGTTACTTTTAGTCATGTGGAAAAACTAGATCCTCTTTTTCTTTGTTTGATAGGGAGAGCTGTGTGTGATGGGTGAGAAGCAGATCTTTATGAAGCGCAGGCCAGGCAACCGTTGCATGCTGGTCCAGGACTATTCTAGGATCTATTCCTCTGAGCCGTGCCTCTGCACAGCCTATGACTTTGAATGGTAATGACTACTTCTCTCAGCTTTCCCAACTGGGACTAAACTGTAACTCAGACTTTTATCCTCGGTGATCCTTAATTTCTTTCATTACATGTTTACAAAACAGTCCCTCTCTTTTGAAAATCGAATTCAATTGTACTTAATTAACGGATGCTTGTAGACACTTGTAATCAAAAACAGAAGTATCAGTTTGCTGAACTTCATATGCCTTAATACCCATTTTACATCGCATATTTACTGGATAACTGATGAGTGTATTCATTGAATCTAATTATAGTTCGGAAATTGTAGATGGAAGTTAGGGACTTTCATCATGCTACTGGAATTTGCATAATGTCAAGTGACTTATTAGAATTCAATTAATAATGAATTGCTAAATGAATTTTAGATATCTTTTATCCATCTGTCTGAAATTCTCTTTGATCCTGCTTGTCTGACAATCATGTCTCTAGTTATGGTCTTAAAATATTCCATGAAGCTCCAACTACGAAGCATTTGCCCCACTACAAAAGCTTGTAGAAGCTAGATTATTTGAGTAGCAGTATTTATCATTTTATGAAGTGTTGTGTTTTTTGGCAGTGATTATGGGTGGGAGCGCCAGGCGGATGGGAAGTGCTCCCCTGCTTTTTGGTTTAATCCAAATGGTGCTGCTAAAAGCTGTAGCACCAGCCAAAGCTACCTTAACAGCACAGGGTAAGTGCCCCCCCAATGTTCAACCTATCACAAAAAGATATTATTCTAGTCCCGCTTGTTTGTCATGTTGTCAAGAACACAAACAGAAAATAATGTTTCGCCTCCTCAGTGGTTCAGAAAAAAGACTGAGAAGAACTGAAAAAAGTGACCTACTGTGTCCCAGTTCCATAATACATAATAATGTTAAGCAGGTGTTGAGTATGCAGTGTGTTCACACTTGAAAAGTGACAGAATTAAGAACACTCAAAGAGGGGAATGCGCATACTAAATCTATGTGCTGCTGATGGACATTATTGTCCCACAAATAATTGCAGAGATGAAACTGAGGAGCTGCTCAGAACTGGAATAAATTAAAACAAATTCCTAATGGTGATGGTGGTAAAACAGGTTCAGGAAAAAAAACTACAATTTTGCTGTCTTTGTGAACTTTAATCGACAAAATAATTCATCAAAGTTGCAGCTTGATTGATGTCCACTCACGGAATTCATTGTATACTATAAAAATTAATATAAAGTACATACTGTATGGTGTTAGTATACAACATGGAACTCCCAACACTAACTTTAACGACACTTTTAACCTTTCAAAGGTATCGGAAGGTTTTGTCCAATAACTGTAAGGAGGGAGGGAAGAACGTGTACTCACCGAGGAGGCAGGCATGTCGTCCCAGACCACCTCGAGGCCTCCGGCTGTCCACCAGTCAAGGAGAGCTCAGAGCCACCGTTGGAAGCAACGTTACCTTCATGGTCTACCTGGACGATGTGAGTCATATCACTTAAAAGTCACTGTAGTGTTGAAGGAAGTAGGTTTACAAGAAAAGTCAGGCTTATTACATCAGCCCTAACCCTCATGGTGGCGCTACAGTAAAAGTCAGGTGATGATCAGAGTCACACAGATTCATCCTCTGGATACAATGAATGTCTGAGCCAAATTCCACAAGAGGAAAAGTCAGGATCACCAAAGTCATTAGGATACATCATCTGAGAACTATGAATTCCTGTTGAAAATTTCATGGCAATCCATTCACTAGTTGTTGAGATGGTGGAAGTACAGACATGACCATCCCTAGAGCCATGTCACCAGCATGGCTAAAAACATACTTTCCCACCTCTGGTGTAGCCTTGCAGATAGTTTTGTTTTTATTTGCCCAAGTTCTGAGATATCACTGAGATTTCTGCCTCCAGCCTAATGCTGTGGGGGTAAATGGAATTTTGTTTGTGGTGAATTAAAAAAGAATCAAACAATGTCCTCATTAACTCTGGATAATCCTCAGCTCTCACTGTGAACAGTTTATATTGGAACTACTTCCTTCTGAAAAATAGACTAAATAAACCTGCGGAAAGTGTGTTCTGTGGATTATCCAGAGTAATGGGAACACTGATGCTAGAAAGACAAGTTGTTGCTGATTCTTTAAATTAAATTTTTCATTGCTGTGAGCACCACAGATCAAGCACCCTTAACCTATTATTATTAGTGTGGCTGCAGAAATCTCACAGAACAGATATCTCTAGGCATACAACCAAAGCTATCTGCATGACTAGATGTCACTGGGGGTGAGAAAGTGTTTTTTCTCATTTGGGTGAAAAACACTAATCATGGAAATTCATTAATTGTTTTGGATGAGTTTATCATTTATCAAGATGGGGCCAGACAAAAACTAAGCTGTCCTTCTTACTTTGGAACACTTTTATGACTTCTTTCACCTCTGTAGCTCACTTTACTTTTTTCTTCTTTCTCAGCTGAATTTCTGTCTCCTTCCATTCAAATTCACCTACAAAGTGTTTGTGACACGGCTTATACGACTTCTCAGCCCAAGCACTTTAGTAGTGGACTGTGTTTACTTCACTTGTATGTGTTCTAATTGAAGTATCCTGACCTAAGTCGTGGTGACAGATGCCATGTCTTAACGTCCCTCCACAGGGAGACTCACTGAGGACTAGCATCCAGCTAGACTTTGGGGACGGCATCAAGATCACATACTCTAACCTGAGCAGGACTGATGATGGCATCAAGCACATCTACAGAACGACTGGGATTTACCGAGTGACAGCTTCAGCTGAAAACAGCCAGGGATCTGACAGCAGCACACTGTTTTTACACATCACCAGTATGTGAATAAGAAACATTACTCATTCCTGTGGCAGTGCATATAGCATGAACGCCTTCTCTTTCATGGATAGTCACGTTCCCACTCTGCTGAATTTAATTCAGACATGTTTGCATTACTTTTATGCATTTTATACTTGAAAAAGGCAAAAGCACACACCTGGAGATAAATGTACATCATCTGTGATAACAAGAATATTCAGTTTGCTGAATTTCTGTGTGTTTTGTGTGTGTGTGTGTGTGTGTGTGTGTGTGTGCATTTATTTGTCTTCACACATGTGTGCATGCCTGTATGGGTGGATGTGTGCCTCAGGTCCGGTGGAGCGTGTATATCTCTCCGTTCCTATTGTAGCCATCAGGGGGAAGGAGGCTAATCTGACTGTGGTGGTTTGGCCGACTCACACCAGAACATTGACCTTCTTCTGGTGGTTTGACAACAGCTCCGAGGTGAGAAGCTTCTCCTCCTCCCACTGTTGTTCCACACACACTGTATATCCTGTTTACTGTGGTCTTTTCCATCCTCCTGCTCCCTTCTTGATGCCCTTGTACAATGCGTAAATCTGCAGGGCTTTCACACAAATCCTGTAAAATGTAACTGCACGTGACTGCCCTGCATCTTTATGAAGGATCCAGCTAAGATGGCTGATCATATTTATTTATCACGTTGATTGTGCTCACTGCAGCACTCCCTCATTATACAGTATGTCAAGGGCTGCATGTACATAGTATTCTATATTCAGCTGAGAGGATGTGGGTTTTTCTGTGTAATTTTCTGTGTTTTTCCTTTTGAATTCCAGCCCATTATAACCTTGGAGGGAAGCATCTCATACACGTTTCAGAGAGAGGGAAAAAACAAGGTCACAGTCCAGGTTGCTTCTGGGAGCACCATGATGCAGGATTCAAAAGTTATAACTGTTAAAGGTGAGTGGAGGAGACAGTCTTCAACGCACTTTAATTGATGCAGTGCACGTTACATGAATATGCAATACGCTATCTCGGGGAAAGTAAGATGCCTCTCAGTCCACACTGCAAACGGCGCCACAGTGATGTCAACGTGGAGTTATCTAATGAATAAAATGTCACAGTAAACGAACACGAAATCTTGAGGAGCAATTAACTTCAAGGCATATGTTGCCAAATGAAAAAAGACAAAACCGCACATCAGATTAATCAAAAACTAAACCAGAAGTAGCATTCATGTTCTAATAGACACCACTTCACCATTTTTCCAGACTTCTTCAGGTCGCTGCTGTTGTCGTTCTCACCAGCGCTTGACGAGCACAATCCTGACATCCCCGAGTGGAGGGAGGACATAGGCCGTGTGGTGCGGACAGCTCTGTCACAGGTACATCAAGTCCCTATTGCTCTGAGATCTTTCCTGGAGCCAACATCAGCCACCAGTGGCTTTCAGGGTCATTACTATTTTATACCTGTGTGCAGTATTGATATAACAGTCATGATGTTTTATGGTCCATGTGAAAAATTTGTTCTTTTTTTAGTTTACCTCTGACGACAGCAACCCGACAAAGTCACCCAGTGTGAATTTGAATTGAAACTGATGTCAAAATCTGCCATGGGACAGAGTCAGTTTTGACTTTATTGTCCAAAGTTTGGAGGCATCAGTCCAAACTTTAAGCTCTTTAGTGGAGTTATATCTGCCGGTTGTGTTGCCCTGTCACTGCAGGTGTCTGGGGTTCCTGAAGATCAGCTCCTGGTGTCTCTGTACCCGGGACTTCCATCTACAGCAGAGCTCTTTATCCTGCCTGATGAGCATACAGCAAGTGATCAGAAGAGAAGGAGTGACGAGGCTCTAGATACAGTAAGAACCATGAAATCTAGAAATACTGAGTTAGTTACCATGTGAACTTTTATGTGTACGTGTATTTTATTTTATGTGATGTGTAATCTTGGAGGGATTTGTTTTTATTTATTGCTGCATATCTCATAATGTTTTTGTTTTTTGTGTTTGTGTTAAAAAATAGATATCGGATATTTTTGTCACTGCCCTGAACCAAGGCCTGATCCAGTTTGAGCTGAAAGCTGATATTCGCATTGTCGTGTACATGACTCAGCAAACTTTGGGTAAGTTTTAGACCTTAGCTTATTCTGCTCACTTGGACTCACTTGTAATTGTTACATTTAAAAACCTCTTGCAAGTACATGAAAACAAAGCATCCAAAAAAGCCTTAGGCTTAATTTATGCCAGTTTAGTACGGCATGTCTACACATCCACAGCACATTTGTTCTGCTCGCTGATGTGCTAAAGATAAGCCATGTATCTTTCCTGGGATGATTTGACACTGACTTCTACCCAAACACTGAAAAAACATAAAACAAGACTAAGACAACAGTGTTCCCTGAGTGAGATTCACATGATGCTGAATATCACAGGATTTAAATATCATTCACAGTAAATCACTTTTGCACCTGAGGCTGTGAGACAGTAGTTCTCTTTGAAATCAGCCAATCAATGACATGATTGACAAAGAAGGCATTTGGTATGCACTGAGGAAATCAGCAGGGTCACCGGGTCATTAGCATATCGCAAAAACGTGTCGATCAACCCTGCGTGGCTTTACCCTTTTCATCCACCAACGGATCTGTCTTCATTTGTGTCTGCATACAAAGGTCTGGGTTGCCTTTAAAATGATCCAGAAAGGTCATAGACTTCATAGGCTTCTCTCAGAAGGAGAGTAGGAGATAGGCGGTGTGGGGAAATACTTTGAATATTGCATCTCAGCATTTAAAAAGCTTATGCATGACTATGCATAAGCTACCTGCATGACGGACCCCAGGGAGAGGTAGCGGACCTCCTAAAGGTTCCTTTTAATACCCAGAGGGGATAACATGCAGAGAACGACTCTTAAAACTGTACCTGCAGTTGTTACATGACATGGGGTAATGGAAGTAATCTCCCTGAAATGAGATATGGCTCAGAAAAAAACAGGAAGGTGTTAACGCATTTGTCTTGCTTAAAATGTGACACTTATTTTGGCGTGTTTTTCTTTCAGCGCCACTTGTGGATTCAAACTCCATCCACAGTGGGTCCGCCATGCTCATGCTGCTCACTGTGGTATTTGTTGGTTTAGCTGCATTCTTCATCTACAAGTTCAAAAGGTGTGTTCACACAAATAAGACAGTAAATTGCATTGATTTCATCTGTAAGTCTTAAAACCAAATAATTATCTTTATAAACGTTACATAGTTGGTCTACTGTCGCCTTGTATGTAGGAAAATCCCTTGGATCCATGTTCAGACTGAGGACAGTCACGAGAAAGAACCGGAAGTGATCAGCACAGTCGGTCAGAATGACAACATGTCCAAGGTGAAGCTCAGTGAGTTTCCTTCTCCAAAAGAACTCATGGCAAAAGATCTGGAGGCCAGGAGCAGAGGTACATCAACTACACATCTAGTACTACTACTACAGTATTCTAAGCAGAAGTATTACGATCTTTTACTTGAGTTAAAGTAGTGATAGTACAATTTAAAAATTGTCTGTTTCATAAAAACCCGGCAGAGTATAAAAGTAAAAGCACTCACTATTCAACCAAAACAGGCTCTGTAAATTATTATATATCATACTATTAAATTATTATTACTAATACAGGAACATGTAAGCAGCATTTTAATGCTTTACCCATTTTAATGTAGAGCTAATTATTTTTTTAACTGTTGGGTGGTTTAATTAATTAGCGATTCATTGGATTTTATATTCTTATTGTAGGTTTTTAAAAATCTTTGCCTGTAAAGTAACTGCAGGTAGAAAATAAATGTCGAGGAGTAAACTGTACAGTATTTCCCTCTGAAATGTACTAGGAGTAAAGTCGTGTAAAACTGAAACACTGTAGTAAAGTACATGTACTTTGGGTTCAGTCCTTGAGTAAATGTACAGTTACTTTCCATCACTGATTTACTATTTCAATGTATTTTTGGATGTAGAAAATTCAGTTAAAAAGCAGCGTGGCAGCTGTGATGCAGTTTTTTTTATGCCAAGACTAAAATAAACACAGAATATTTATATCTGTGCACTACTCAGACACATTAATACAGGATTTAAGGGATGACTGTCACTCTAGGAGACTGATACTGATTAACATTTTATTGCCCTAAAAACACATCACTGAGCATCTGTTTTGAATACAAAAAAACACCCTTTTTTCAGTCTTATTTAAATGATATAAAGGCTATAAGTGAGGCTACCATTTTAATGTAGAGCTATTTGGGCATGCATCTGAAGTGCTGGAATGTCTTTACCAATGCAGCGTGTCATATTTTTGTAGAGTGGGACACCGCACGCACAACTGCAGCATCTGCACACTTACCAGATATCACGATGACAAGTTAACTTTTCGATTGCTATGCCTGACATCCACTGTGATGTCTTTTAGATGAGAACTATTCAGTCCCTGCAGACAGTGTGGATTATTTGACGAAAGTAGCATTGCAGTGCTCCTGACACAGACATGTGGGCTGCAGGCCTTTTTTCTGGTCACTCAGCACTTTGGCTATACCTCATTTCTCAGCTGTTTCTACCTTTCCAATTCCTTGCTGATCTGAAACAAATTAACTCCTTTTTGGTCGCTTTTGAAAGTGTTTATTCACAAAAGGGCAGACCAGTGTTGGACCTTTCATTTGGGGCTCGCTAGATTCAACGAATTTACAACCTGCTGCTTAAAGATTTCATTAACACTGTGCAAGCTTGGTTTGATTCTCATGCAGTCTGAGTTTGGCTTAGACACAAATGTTCCCACAAAGCTTCAATCCATTTTGCAAGTATGCAGCAAGATCTAAAGCTACCGTCTGCTTTCAAAGGAATTCACTTGTGGAGTTTACTGTCCACTCACTGCAGGATTAATGGTAATCATTTATCTATTTTGGATATTGCAGTCATTGGTTTATCTGCTGTTCTCACTGTTGCATTGAGGGTACTCTGACATGTAGATGCAACTACTAACTTTATGAAGTATTGAATTTTCTTTTGCCTGTGAGTTAGGTCCTCAAGCCAGTGGGGAACATCCCCCCTTTTATCGAGAGGAAAAAACATTAACTCGTTGTAATTTAATTAATGTCTGGGTCCAGTGATTTTCTGTGTTCTCATTTTAGTCCAAATGGCTTTACAAGCTGTAAGAAGAAGAAGAATCTGCTAGTCACAGATAGTTGTCACAGTGTGGCTTCAAGCTATGTAGTAAAATCACAAAATTCATAGAGGTTAAAATGAAGGTTTGAGCATTTAAAGCAGGAGTTGACAGATTAAAATGAAAATTGTAAGTAATGAAAGTTTAGTTTAGGATCTTAATTTTAAGATCTTACTTTGATTTATGTTAATACCAATTGGTTCTGAATGATTAACACGACGGCTCACATGGGCTCATGTTTCATTATAAAGTAGACATTTGCAGTTCAGTTGAAATAAGAATTAATTAAGCTGTAAAAGAGATTCAGGATTCCTCTGTATGATGCATTGCACCAGACAGGAGGTCATCAGAACAGGTCTACCTATAAGTCAAGTCTGTATTTCTCAATATGAGAGAAGTGACAGAATGCTGTGAAAGAAAATCTTGGGTTATTTCTGTAACCACAGTTCTCCAATTAGCATGACTATCCTCAAAGCTTGCGCGCTGTGAGGAAGAAGTAAATGTTTTTGGATTTATCAAACCTCTAAGAATTACTCTGAAAATGATCTAAACAGCCAGAGTAGGAGTAAGAAATGTCTTTGAGTATCAGTTTTAAGAGCAGCTCTCAAATGATCACATGATTAATTATGTGTATTAAAAGCCAGTCAGACAAGGATTTATCCATCTGCTCCGTTGTTTATACCTTTACAAAATCTTCTTATTCAGTTGTAGTTATTCTGCAAATTAATAAATAAATAAATAAGTAAATAAATAACTAAAGTAAAATAAAATGTAATTAACATTTTTATTTGTGTAAAATCTTTAGCGCAGTTGTAATTGATATTTTTATAATCACAATTGTGGCTCATAATGAACAAACCACAGAGAATTATCACCTGAATCTGCAGCTCCCTCCTGCTTTATGGAGCTTTCTAGAGAGCTTCTGCTGCTTTACTGTCTTTTAGTTTACTCCTCACAGTGTCATTTTCAGCCACAGCAGGCAGCTGTATTCACTGGAAAAGCTTCAACAACCCACTGTACACTACCTGCTCAGCACCAAACAGCAGACACACAGCAGGCACAGTTAGGGACTATCTGGTGAGCATAGTGGTGCATTTAGCATCGAAAAAACCCCAGGTATTTCCATTTGGAGTTGGTGGAGACCAAATAAAGAGCTAAAAAAAGTGTGGAATTCATCTGATACTCAGAAACATTTACATTTACTCATTTGGCAGATGCTTTTATCCAAAGTGACTTAGAAATGACGGACAACACTAAAGCTTCAGTATAGTAGGAGACCTTGAAGTATGTTCTAAGTACTAAAGTGCAAGGAGATCAGGTAAAAGAGTGCACTGAAAGTGCTGGTTAGGCATGTTAGGGTGTTAGAGGTGTTAGGAGAGGAGGGGCTCTTGGAAAAGATGAGTCTTCAAGAGATTCTTTAAGATAGAGAGGGATGCCCCTGCTCTGGTAACATTCTGTAGCTTGTTCCACCATCAGGGAACTACAAATGAGAACAGTCTGGTCTGTGATTGCCTTGTGTGCAGGGATGGCAATGCCAAACGACATTTCTCAGAGGAATGCCGGGGGCCAAGAAGGAGCATAAGCCTGTGCTTGAAACACAACAAACAAATGAATGTTATCAAAATTAAATGAAATATGTTGCTCCATAACTGCTGGATGAGTAACTAAGCAACTGTTTGCTAACAAGTTCAACATATCAGTTTAGATATGATAATAAAATGTCAGTGTTGTGTTCACATCCTTTTCCCACTGCCTTCAAGTGGCCAAAAAAAAATATTATTGCATTATTGCAGGTTTAATATGTCCAGTGGCAATTATCATATGAAATGAACAACAATCGAATATACTTTATTAATATATGGATTGGGATGAATAATAAGAAATCAGCTAAAATGGAAACAAAAAGAAAACCAAACTGGAACAGGAAAGTAATTCTGCTGCTGGCAGATGAGGAACAGCAGAGAACATATCTTATACAGACAGTCCAAAGCATGTGTCAGAGCCTCTCTGTACTGCAGCCATCTAAGATCTGCTTTTAAACTTACCAACTTTTAAATTTAAGAGCATTTTTAAATAGTAAGAAATTTTATAAACAGCCTTTATTCCTAATCTTAAACTTTATTTTACCTTTTTTGATAGACTGCACAGATTTTATTCTTAAAATATGCCTCACATAAAAGCAATTTAAATCTCATAAATCATATTTTCTCTGGCAAATCTGAACTGACAGCCAGGTTTTTACCTTGATGAATTTACTGCCAGGTTGTTAGTTATATGGGCGAACACGAATTTAGCTTCATGCAGCTTTATACAAATCACTGAATTTAAACCACTGAGTGGAGGGATAAAAGTTCCACCTTTGGGGAGGAAAAAAAAAAAGCCAGTGTCTGCAATCTGATCGACCCCACTTGTCACAGCAGTCCCATCTTATCAGCCCTCTATCACCAGCTCAGCCCTGCTCGGATAGGCCATGTTCCTTTGTTGAGACAACAGGGGGCTTTTCAACCAAAATGCCTGGGTGATGAATTTATAATTATGCGGAAGAGCATGTACAAACCATTTGATCTTCCAGTAAAAAGATTAGATTGAACTTTGAGTTGTTTGGTTGATGTTTGAAAGCAGCTATTACTTCACCCCAAAATCAATGTCATGTAGATAAAGCCAAAATATCACAGATAGCAGCAACTTGTGATTTGCATGGGAAGTAGACAAAGCAGTTGACTTCCCCATATTTACTCTGTTTTATTATTTGTTTGCATGTTTCCAGGAGGAATTGGAAGAAATATGGAGAGAATTGTTACAAGGGAATTTCCAAACTGTACTAATGTCTAAGACATGCGCTCTGTTACTGAGTAAGTACAGATTGTTGTGTTACAATTGTGCTGAAATTGTTTGCTTTGTTGGCATTGTTTTTATTTATTTATTTATTACTTTATTTCATGCTGATATGCTCTGCTATTGTTCCAAGTTATGTTTTTAAATCACATGAATAGAGTAAGTATCTAGTTTACAATATCTGATGAAGATCAATACACCGAACCAGACTCTAGGGCCTCTAGTTTGAGGGCAGTGAATTGCTGAAATTGGCTGATAAGGCCCAAAATGTCCAATTAGCATTAGGAATCCCTTGCTCTTTAACCACCGCCCTGGATGTCACTTTGCTAATTTGGTTATGTTATGAATCTTCAGCTGATACTGACAATTTTTTTTATCCCCTGTGACATTGATATGGTTCTTTATTAGGATGATAAACAGATTGGAGGAACAGACTAAAATAAAATGCCCCATAGCCTTGACAATAGGTTACAGAAAGAAACAGTGTGAGAAAAATATTGATATAATGTAAATGAGAAAAGGCTCGTACAAGAGAAAGAATGCATAGGTTTCAGTGTGTAAATCTGATAAAGTCACTTTAAATTCAGCACTGACTTTAAATTTCATGAGTCACTGATACTTTTGTCTTTGGGGCATATTATAATATTATCCAGGGCTTAAAATGATAAACTCATTTAAGGTGATAAAAATGTTTCTGAAATCTCACATTACTTGTTAATGTTTCCCTCTATCACACAAACTAAACCAACAGGTTTAGTTTTTTTTTTTTTTGAACTAATAATAAAACCAAAACAACTAAGAGTTGTCAGTGAATGCAGAACACATGTTGCTCTGTATATTTCTACAATAGAAATATAATTAATGGGCCATTTTAGATTTTGTTATCATCTCATTATGATGCTTTTAACTTTATTCTCTGGATAAACATTTACCACCCTATAACTAGAGGTCTTTGAGTTGTAAACATGATGAATATATATAAAAATGTCAAAATCTGACTGTTGTGAATACCACTAAGAAAGAGATGTAGTTGGTTTTTCTCTGTAAGATAACATGGTGCTTTCAGTGACTGTCTCTCAGTTGATGGTAAATGGACATGAAAGTCTGGCCTTACAAGTGGAAAAACTGACAACTTGTACATAGAATAAGATGGAATGTAAGTCTATACAGTAGCTTCATCCTACTTTATTGTCAAGTCACTGAACAGGCAGTAGTATGTTTCCATGACCTTCAGTCTCACAACAAGCTGTATGTCTTTTTTATTTATTTTATTTTTTACAGTAGCATGCCCTAATTATCTGTGATAAAAGACTTAAAACTATATTAGGGTGAGCAAGTACTGTGTATATATCATGGTGATTTTAAAGTTTTAAACCTGACACATTAAACAAATTATTAAACACCCTGTCTAATAGTCTAGTTGTGCAGTTGCCTAAAACTTGTGCATGATCTATATTGTTCCTTTTTGTCGGATAAAAAAATCGTCTTGTTTTGAATCATATTTCTTACTGTGAACAAATTGCCATTTTGAGACTGTTCAAAATAAATGTATTTTTATATGGAATTATGTTTTTCTATTGCATGTACCTACAGTACAAGTGGTTATGGTATGTGTAAGATTTTCAAATGGTTTACACCCCTTTTTTCCCCTAGCCAAAGGATTCCAGGACAGACTTTTTGGCTGTCAATGAATGAGAAATGACCGTGTCGTCATGACCATAAACCTCAAAACAAATGGGCTCATAAGGCTTTGTTTTTGCCATGCTGCGATACCACGTCTTATCTGAAACACGAGTGCCTTGTAGCCAGTGTATCAGTCTCAGCATACCACTTTTAATGATCCCAGAGAAGCTCTGAGGTTGGTGTTAATGGGCAGAAGTGTGATAACACCCATGTGAAGATTTCCATCTGACACTTAGACTGAGCTTCATTTTACCCCCATCACTCTATCACTCAAGTTGCCATTTACAGATGGTTTCTATTTAACTGGAACAATTAATGAGGCTGTCGTCGAGTGATGAGAAACAGGTGATGGCATTGGTACTGCTCCTTCTCTGTCCTCAGCTTTAGAAAAAAAGTCTTGCACATTAAAGAGAGCAAAGAGACACTGAGGTTGGAGGACAGAACTGTCTGGCTGATTGGCTGAAATAACTCTTCACACACAAAACTGCAGCAACAAGGCCCTTGTTGCTCTGTTTTGCATTTTGTTTGCCACTTCAGCAGCTTCATATCACATACCAATCTTCATCACTTCAACAGCCATCAGCGCCCCAAGAGTCTTATTCTTGCTCCTGCTCTCAGTCTGAATTAACACCAAGGCCTTTCTCTAACTGCCCTGGGATGTTCAGCAGCGCACAATCAAATTGAACGGTGACAATCACTAATGGATGATTCGCAGCAGCCAGACACTGTAATGTAGCACTCAATGAAAGGAAACATGCTCATCAATTTCACACTGTGGCTAACACAATATTGCTGTGGGTTATTGTTGTGGGACATTTTTCATTCAAGGTGCTACCCAGTCTGGGAAAATCTTCCTTGATTTGTGTGTGTGTGTGTGTGTTGATTTCCTGGAGAGGAGATAATTAATTTGTAGCGCAGCAGGAGAGCCAAGGAACTAGCCCATTAGAATCACTCCAGGCGACTTGGTGCCTTTCATTGTCCTCCCGCTCGGCCCCATCGTATCATGCAAATAGCTCATCTGAAACTTTGGGCATGCTAAGCAACACTTGTTAGAGACAAAGCAGAAGAAGCACAAAATTCGACAAAGTGAGAATGCCTGCCAATCAGAGCTTTCAATTTGTAATCAACCCAGAGTCGGCTGAGGTGCGGTCATAGTTCTACTCTTCACGAAATCGGATTGACTAAATCAAAGGTCAAACTAAAAGCTGCAGTCAATTACGTGGATTTTAACAGGTCAAAGTAAGCAAACATAAGTTACTTATGATTTAAAAAATGAGTTTAACAACCAGCCACACTGCATTAATGTTATTTCAACTTTATTCTGTAACATGGTTACTGCTGCAAGATCAAATGGAAAAACACAGTAACAACCCACTGAATAATCACGTCACTTGTAATGAATGAGTTGTCTAGCCTCTTGAGAAACGGAAAATACTGTAGTTCACATTTCTAACATTTCATTTTCTCCTAATTAAGACATATTTTAAGTATCTTGAAAGAGGAAAAAAAACATCATGCAAATATGCTCACAATCATATTCACAGCTCGATTAGTGGGACAACAAAAATTTTGTTAAATAAATATCAAGCACAAAATAAAACTTCCCATGATCAGTGTGGAGAGACAGAGTTTGTCTGATGAGTACAAGTTTATTTATGCTTCAGGCTCAATTGGAGGATTGGAGGGAAGAAGTATGGAGAAGCCTCTAGTCAATTTGTCTTACTGACATATGATGCTGACAACACTTAAAAAGAAAAGTTTGATGAAGAAGAACTTCAGTACTTATCCCAAAGAGACAGCAGCTGACCGAAGCTCTGTGCGTAGGCTGAGCCTTGTTGACAGGAGATACGTCTTCTCTATCTCTGTGTCCCTTGCAGCGAAGGAGATGAACAAATCTGCAGCCTTTTGTCCGCCGAGTCCTTGGGGGCAAACCTAGAACAGACTGTAGGCTCCTCTGCTTTACTGTAAAGTGAGGAAATACCATGTGGAGATGCTGGTATCATTGTGGTTAATATGAACAGTTAAGAATAAATAAAAGGTATTTTGACACAACCGTATATAAGAATAAATAAATAATCGTTTCAATTGAAATCTGTAGTTTCAGCGTTGTACTTTACCTTTAAAAAGGCACCACAACCTTCACAGTGAGATCAGCTCAAAGAACAACAACAAAAACATCAAAAATGTTCTGTAACTGTGTCAAGGAGTCTTTTAAATGTAAGGTTATAAATCTAGTAGCGAATAAACCTTGATCTAAAAACTAATTAAAACTGTAATGTAACACTGGCGTTTTGTTTTGTTTTTTTTCTCCTTTTTACTGCATTACAGTGTTTGCTGCTATAACTGTAGCTTCTTTGTTAACACAGGAATTATTCAGAAAATTTACATTTTGTTCTTCTAGAAACCAGAATGTACAAGAAATTCTCCTGGCGACAAATAAATATAGCACAAGTTCAAAAGTCATTGCATTGTTTAACAGTCAAATTGACTGTAACACAAACATAAAATTGCAGCAGCAATAATAATCCATACGCATAATTTAGAGCAGAAAATTTGTGTATAATCTGTTATAAAGTAGGTTTAAAATTTATGATGCTAGCATTCATCCCAGTGTCACTAAAATGACTTCTTTAAGTCTCCTAAACAAGAGGGGTTACCCATTTTCTCATTTACTGTATATACCTATCTAGTATATCCATGTTAATCTTCTGTTCTTATTTTTGTTATGACATATAACATTTTGGGCAGCCAAGAGACAGACTTGATGGAATACACAGATCTCGGACTAGGAGCCCTCCTTCATCTCCTGGATATTGCAAGCTTTCATTTGATGAGAATCTGATAAGATTTACTGATTGTACAGAGCTTAATGAATCTGCTTCCCTCACTGTCTTACTCGGATAAGCTATTTCCACATAGTTAAACAAAGTAAACTTCACAAACACAAGCCCAAAGAACAGAAATAAAAGCATATTTTGAGATATTATTACACATCACTTCTGTTCCGCTGTTTGATATTTTCATATTTGAGCAGACGCAGCTGTAACCAGCCGAGACTTATAACTTTTACTTCTTCCATTATGGATGTACATTATTTACATAAAAAGATCAATGTCCTTGCAAAAATACAAGTATTTTCAGTCAAAAATTGTCCCTTTTCAAGACGCAAGTATAAATCTGTACAGTCTCCTCAGAGGGATTAGGCAGCACAGTGTGAACTGGTCCATCCATGCATGGGTAGCAAAACACTCGAGACCATTCATTGTGACCGTGGTTTCATAGCTTGCTGGAAGTAACTGCCAAAGAAGATGTATTGCTTTTGAGTCGGTCATAGACTCTCAACATTAAAACACATGGGGCGCTTCATCAGAGAGCTTGATGTCTGTGTGAGATGGCAGGTAGCCTGGCAAGGGAGAGGAAAGGAGAAAAAAAAAATAAGGAGGAATTTTATGTAGCTATTTGCATGCGGGTGTATTTTTGCAGGCAAACACATTTATCTTGGATGGGTCGATTGTTTAGCTATGGGTAGAGGTAAATCAACTGGAACCTCATAGATATTTCTTGATGAAAATGCTTTTACCACTCTGCTACTTTCCTGATGCACTAATTATTTTATTGGGTAAAATAATTCACCCAGACATTTCATCATTTTAGCTCGCACTTGATTGTGCTTCACTTACCTGTGAATACTAATACCTCGCTATGTCAAACTCAGGTTGGCAAATACATAAATATACAGCACATAATAATAACTGTCTTGGCAACTGATGTGACAACGCAAGGGGAGGAAGAGTAGCAT
Source organism: Toxotes jaculatrix (assembly GCF_017976425.1). NCBI lineage: Eukaryota > Metazoa > Chordata > Actinopteri > Toxotidae > Toxotes > Toxotes jaculatrix. The sequence continues at coordinate 9,734,139 of NC_054404.1, read as the reverse complement.
CAGCATTTATCAATAAGTGAACATCAGGCATCTCTTCCCTGTCAGTGAGCTTCATCTTATCACCACTGTTCCTCTTTGCTAGTGCAGTTTGGTGTGTACTGTCACAACTTTTGCCACAACTTTCCTTGTCATACTAAAAGGTCAGTTCACACACACACACACACACACACAAAAAGCCCAAAACATATTCCCTCACTTTGCAGTATCTGACTAATGCGGATATTTTTCTGTACTGAGCCACAACTCACAAACACAAAGGAGATTAATTAAGTGTTGCTCATAGCATTAAAGATAGGGATGCACCGATCCTCATTTTTTCACTTCCGATCCGATCCCAATACCTGAATTTGGATATCTGCAGTTAACGATACTATTCTGACACCAGAGCTCTGTTTGGTTTAATATTATTATTATCATTATTGTTGATTTTATATAATGCTGTAATTAGGGATGGGGCCGATCTGATCCAGTATCGGTATGAGGTTGCGATACCAACATTTTTCACGGATCGGAAATTTCCGATCCAACCTGCAGAGATTTCCAATCCATGAACCATGTCTGTGCTTTAATGTTGTCTGCTGAAATGACTCCATAAGTGATTCCCTGCTGGTTGCTCTGCTAACTGGCTGCAAAATGTAGAATGGATTTCCTGAATGGAGGCATATCTCAATGAGAAGCAGAGTAATGAGACACGCCGCCATTCAGGAAATCCATTCCACAGTTTGCAGCCAGCTAGCAGGCGAGCATTGAGGAGCACCGTGGTTAACCAACTTTTCAGCACATGTCCACTGTGTGGAAATATTTTGCAGTAGAAACACCACAAAGCAAGACAGCAAAGTGCAATGTTTGCAAAGCTGTTGTACCGAGGGGCGGAAGCTCCGTCGTGACCTACAAGTGGTAATAAGTAGTGATTAGCTCGATGCTAACATAATATGGAGAATCCCATTGATGGGCTAGCGCATTAGCGTCAGTCGCGCTATTAACTTTTAAACAAACGATAAACCAAAGCGGGACACCATAACAGATCATACAGGTAATTCAGACACCAACAATATATTACTCACAGACTTATGTCCCTTCTAGGTATAGCAGGAAGAAACTGAACCGTGAGTGAGCTTCCGCCCCTCAGGATATTTGAGATTTGACAAAACCTTTATTTGTGCTGATCACATCATGTAGCCCTTTTTATTTCTATTTGGAAAGGGATAGTCTAAAAGAAGGTTACCCTTTATTGGTATCGCTTTAATATATCTTTAACAGGATTTCCTGTTTTTCGGACTTTCTTTTCTGACCTTATACTTACCTCAAGTTGCCTTTTGGGACATACATGCATACATTCGTACATATCATAGTTGCCTGTAGAGAAGATTACAGCTTGGGGTGCACTGATCCTCATTTTTTCACTTCCGATAAGATCCCAATACCTGAATTTGGATATCTGCCGATACGGATACTATTCCAATACCAGAGCTCTGTTTGCTTTAATATTATTATTATCATTATTGTTGTTATATGATGCTGTAATAAATCTTCTCTACAGGCAAGTATGATATGTACGAATGTACGCAAGTATGTCCCAAGGCCATACTAAATTATGACTTTTTTTGGCCTATTTTGAAACCTTGCTATAATATGACAATTTTTATGACATTTTGAGGTCAAAATAAAATGTAACTTTTTTGTTGCCTACTTTGAAGCCTTGCTCTACTATGACGTTTTTTGGCATATTTTGAGGCCATACTAAAGTATAAAGTATAACTCTTTTGACCTATTTTGAAGCCTTACTATACTATGATGTTTTTTTTGGCATTATTTGAGGCCATACTAAAGGATAACTTTTTTGGCCTATTATGAAGCACACAAATAAAAATATGTTTTTTGGCATATTTTGAGGCCAAACTAAAGTATGGCTTTTTTTGGACGATTTTGATGCCTTACTATACTGTGACGTTTTTTGTGACAATTTGAGGTAAAAAAAAAAGTTAACTTTTTTTGGCCGATTTTGACACCATACTATACTATGACGTTTTTTATGACATTTTGAGGTAAAAATTTTTTTTGACTTTTTTTGGCCGATTTTGATGCCATACTATACTATGACGTTTTTTGTCAAATTTTGACGTCATACTATACTAAGACGTTTTTTATGACCTTTTGAGGTCAGAAAAAAATTTGACTTTTTTTGGCTGATTTTGACGCCATACTATACTATGACGTTTTTTATGACATTTTGAGGTCAAAAAAATTTTTGACTTTTTTTGTCAAATTTTGACGCCATAATATACTATGATGTTTTTTATGACATTTTGAGGTGGAAAAAAATTTAGACTTTTTTTGGCCAATTTTGACGCCATACTATACTATGACGTTTTTTATGACATTTTGAGGTCGAAAAAAATTTTGACTTTTTTTAGCCGAAAAAAACGCCTTACTATACTATGACGTTTTTTATGACATTTTGAGGTCGAAAAAATTTTGACTTTCTTTGGCCGAAAAAAACGCCATACTATACTATGACGTTTTTTATGACATTTTGAGGTCGAAAAAAATTTTGACTTTTTTTGGCCGAAAAAAACGCCTTACTATACTATGACGTTTTTTATGACATTTTGAGGTCGAAAAAATTTTTGACTTTTTTTGGCCGATTTTGACGCCTTACTATACTATGACGTTTTTTATGACACTTTGAGGTCGAAAAAAATTTTGACTTTTTTTGGCCGATTTTGACGCCTTACTATACTATGACGTTTTTTATGACATTTTGAGGTCGAAAAAAATGTTGACTTTTTTTGGCCGAAAAAAACGCCATACTATACTATGACGTTTTTTATGACATTTTGAGGTCGAAAAAAATTTTGACTTTTTTTAGCCGAAAAAAACGCCTTACTATACTATGACGTTTTTTATGACATTTTGAGGTCGAAAAAATGTTTGACTTTTTTTGGCTGATTTTGACGCCTTACTATACTATGACGTTTTTTATGACACTTTGAGGTCGAAAAAAATGTTGACTTTTTTTGGCCGAAAAAAACGCCATACTATACTATGACGTTTTTTATGACATTTTGAGGTCGAAAAAAATTTTGACTTTTTTTGGCCGAAAAAAACGCCTTACTATACTATGACGTTTTTTATGACATTTTGAGGTCGAAAAAAATGTTGACTTTTTTTGGCCGAAAAAAACGCCTTACTATACTATGACGTTTTTTATGACATTTTGAGGTCGAAAAAATTTTTGACTTTTTTTGGCCGAAAAAAAACGCCTTACTATACTATGACGTTTTTTATGACATTTTGAGGTCGAAAAAAATTTTGACTTTTTTTGGCCGAAAAAAACGCCTTACTATACTATGACGTTTTTTATGACATTTTGAGGTCGAAAAAAATGTTGACTTTTTTTGGCCGAAAAAAACGCCATACTATACTATGACGTTTTTTATGACATTTTGAGGTCGAAAAAAATTTTGACTTTTTTTGGCCGATTTTGACGCCTTACTATACTATGACGTTTTTTATGACATTTTGAGGTCGAAAAAAATTTTGACTTTTTTTGGCCGAAAAAAACGCCTTACTATACTATGACGTTTTTTATGACATTTTGAGGTCGAAAAAATGTTTGACTTTTTTTGGCCGATTTTGACGCCTTACTATACTATGACGTTTTTTATGACATTTTGAGGTCGAAAAAAATTTTGACTTTTTTTGGCCGAAAAAAACGCCTTACTATACTATGACATTTTTTATGACATTTTGAGGTCGAAAAAAATGTTGACTTTTTTTGGCTGAAAAAAACGCCATACTATACTATGACGTTTTTTATGACATTTTGAGGTCGAAAAAAATTTTGACTTTTTTTAGCCGAAAAAAACGCCTTACTATACTATGACGTTTTTTATGACATTTTGAGGTCGAAAAAATGTTTGACTTTTTTTGGCTGATTTTGACGCCTTACTATACTATGACGTTTTTTATGACATTTTGAGGTCGAAAAAAATTTTGACTTTTTTTGGCCGATTTTGACGCCTTACTATACTATGACGTTTTTTATGACATTTTGAGGTCGAAAAAAATTTTGACTTTTTTTGGTCGAAAAAAACGCCTTACTATACTATGACGTTTTTTATGACATTTTGAGGTCGAAAAATTTTTTGACTTTTTATCGAGGAAAAAAACGCCTTACTATACTATGACGTTTTTTATGACATTTTGAGGTCGAAAAAATTTTTGACTTTTTTTGGCCGATTTTGACGCCTTACTATACTATGACGTTTTTTATGACATTTTGAGGTCGAAAATTTTTTTGACTTTTTTTGGCCGAAAAAAACGCCTTACTATACTATGACGTTTTTTATGACATTTTGAGGTCGAAAAAATTTTTGACTTTTTTTGGCCCAAAAAAAACGCCTTACTATACTATGACGTTTTTTATGACATTTTGAGGTCGAAAAAATTTTTGACTTTTTTTGGCAGAAAAAAACGCCTTACTATACTATGACGTTTTTTATGACATTTTGAGGTCGAAAAAATTTTTGACTTTTTTTGGCAGAAAAAAACGCCTTACTATACTATGACGTTTTTTATGACATTTTGAGGTCGAAAAAATTTTTGACTTTTTTTGGCCGATTTTGACGCCTTACTATACTATGACGTTTTTTATGACATTTTGAGGTCGAAAAAATTTTTGACTTTTTTTGGCCGAAAAAAACGCCTTACTATACTATGACGTTTTTTATGACATTTTGAGGTCGAAAAAAATTTTGACTTTTTTTGGCCGATTTTGACGCCTTACTATACTATGACGTTTTTTATGACATTTTGAGGTCGAAAAAAATTTTGACTTTTTTTGGCCGATTTTGACGCCTTACTATACTATGACGTTTTTTATGACATTTTGAGGTCGAAAAAAATTTTGACTTTTTTTGGCCGAAAAAAACGCCTTACTATACTATGACGTTTTTTATGACATTTTGAGGTCGAAAAAAATTTTGACTTTTTTTGGCCGATTTTGACGCCTTACTATACTATGACGTTTTTTATGACATTTTGAGGTCGAAAAAAATTTTGACTTTTTTTCGAGGAAAAAAACGCCTTACTATACTATGACGTTTTTTATGACATTTTGAGGTCGAAAAAATGTTTGACTTTTTTTGGCTGATTTTGACGCCTTACTATACTATGACGTTTTTTATGACATTTTGAGGTCGAAAAAAATTTTGACTTTTTTTGGCCGATTTTGACGCCTTACTATACTATGACGTTTTTTATGACATTTTGAGGTCGAAAAAAATTTTGACTTTTTTTGGTCGAAAAAAACGCCTTACTATACTATGACGTTTTTTATGACATTTTGAGGTCGAAAAATTTTTTGACTTTTTATCGAGGAAAAAAACGCCTTACTATACTATGACGTTTTTTATGACATTTTGAGGTCGAAAAAAATTTTGACTTTTTTTGGCCGATTTTGACGCCTTACTATACTATGACGTTTTTTATGACATTTTGAGGTCGAAAATTTTTTTGACTTTTTTTGGCCGAAAAAAACGCCTTACTATACTATGACGTTTTTTATGACATTTTGAGGTCGAAAAAATTTTTGACTTTTTTTGGCCCAAAAAAAACGCCTTACTATACTATGACGTTTTTTATGACATTTTGAGGTCGAAAAAATTTTTGACTTTTTTTGGCAGAAAAAAACGCCTTACTATACTATGACGTTTTTTATGACATTTTGAGGTCGAAAAAATTTTTGACTTTTTTTGGCAGAAAAAAACGCCTTACTATACTATGACGTTTTTTATGACATTTTGAGGTCGAAAAAATTTTTGACTTTTTTTGGCCGATTTTGACGCCTTACTATACTATGACGTTTTTTATGACATTTTGAGGTCGAAAAAATTTTTGACTTTTTTTGGCCGAAAAAAACGCCTTACTATACTATGACGTTTTTTATGACATTTTGAGGTCGAAAAAAATTTTGACTTTTTTTGGCCGATTTTGACGCCTTACTATACTATGACGTTTTTTATGACATTTTGAGGTCGAAAAAAATTTTGACTTTTTTTGGCCGATTTTGACGCCTTACTATACTATGACGTTTTTTATGACATTTTGAGGTCGAAAAAAATTTTGACTTTTTTTGGCCGAAAAAAACGCCTTACTATACTATGACGTTTTTTATGACATTTTGAGGTCGAAAAAAATTTTGACTTTTTTTGGCCGAAAAAAACGCCTTACTATACTATGACGTTTTTTATGACATTTTGAGGTCGAAAAAATGTTTGACTTTTTTTGGCCGATTTTGACGCCTTACTATACTATGACGTTTTTTATGACATTTTGAGGTCGAAAAAAATTTTGACTTTTTTTGGCCGAAAAAAACGCCTTACTATACTATGACATTTTTTATGACATTTTGAGGTCGAAAAAAATGTTGACTTTTTTTGGCTGAAAAAAACGCCATACTATACTATGACGTTTTTTATGACATTTTGAGGTCGAAAAAAATTTTGACTTTTTTTAGCCGAAAAAAACGCCTTACTATACTATGACGTTTTTTATGACATTTTGAGGTCGAAAAAATGTTTGACTTTTTTTGGCTGATTTTGACGCCTTACTATACTATGACGTTTTTTATGACATTTTGAGGTCGAAAAAAATTTTGACTTTTTTTGGCCGATTTTGACGCCTTACTATACTATGACGTTTTTTATGACATTTTGAGGTCGAAAAAAATTTTGACTTTTTTTGGTCGAAAAAAACGCCTTACTATACTATGACGTTTTTTATGACATTTTGAGGTCGAAAAATTTTTTGACTTTTTATCGAGGAAAAAAACGCCTTACTATACTATGACGTTTTTTATGACATTTTGAGGTCGAAAAAATTTTTGACTTTTTTTGGCCGATTTTGACGCCTTACTATACTATGACGTTTTTTATGACATTTTGAGGTCGAAAATTTTTTTGACTTTTTTTGGCCGAAAAAAACGCCTTACTATACTATGACGTTTTTTATGACATTTTGAGGTCGAAAAAATTTTTGACTTTTTTTGGCCCAAAAAAAACGCCTTACTATACTATGACGTTTTTTATGACATTTTGAGGTCGAAAAAATTTTTGACTTTTTTTGGCAGAAAAAAACGCCTTACTATACTATGACGTTTTTTATGACATTTTGAGGTCGAAAAAATTTTTGACTTTTTTTGGCAGAAAAAAACGCCTTACTATACTATGACGTTTTTTATGACATTTTGAGGTCGAAAAAATTTTTGACTTTTTTTGGCCGATTTTGACGCCTTACTATACTATGACGTTTTTTATGACATTTTGAGGTCGAAAAAATTTTTGACTTTTTTTGGCCGAAAAAAACGCCTTACTATACTATGACGTTTTTTATGACATTTTGAGGTCGAAAAAAATTTTGACTTTTTTTGGCCGATTTTGACGCCTTACTATACTATGACGTTTTTTATGACATTTTGAGGTCGAAAAAAATTTTGACTTTTTTTGGCCGATTTTGACGCCTTACTATACTATGACGTTTTTTATGACATTTTGAGGTCGAAAAAAATTTTGACTTTTTTTGGCCGAAAAAAACGCCTTACTATACTATGACGTTTTTTATGACATTTTGAGGTCGAAAAAAATTTTGACTTTTTTTGGCCGATTTTGACGCCTTACTATACTATGACGTTTTTTATGACATTTTGAGGTCGAAAAAAATTTTGACTTTTTTTCGAGGAAAAAAACGCCTTACTATACTATGACGTTTTTTATGACATTTTGAGGTCGAAAAAATGTTTGACTTTTTTTGGCTGATTTTGACGCCTTACTATACTATGACGTTTTTTATGACATTTTGAGGTCGAAAAAAATTTTGACTTTTTTTGGCCGATTTTGACGCCTTACTATACTATGACGTTTTTTATGACATTTTGAGGTCGAAAAAAATTTTGACTTTTTTTGGTCGAAAAAAACGCCTTACTATACTATGACGTTTTTTATGACATTTTGAGGTCGAAAAATTTTTTGACTTTTTATCGAGGAAAAAAACGCCTTACTATACTATGACGTTTTTTATGACATTTTGAGGTCGAAAAAAATTTTGACTTTTTTTGGCCGATTTTGACGCCTTACTATACTATGACGTTTTTTATGACATTTTGAGGTCGAAAATTTTTTTGACTTTTTTTGGCCGAAAAAAACGCCTTACTATACTATGACGTTTTTTATGACATTTTGAGGTCGAAAAAATTTTTGACTTTTTTTGGCCCAAAAAAAACGCCTTACTATACTATGACGTTTTTTATGACATTTTGAGGTCGAAAAAATTTTTGACTTTTTTTGGCAGAAAAAAACGCCTTACTATACTATGACGTTTTTTATGACATTTTGAGGTCGAAAAAATTTTTGACTTTTTTTGGCAGAAAAAAACGCCTTACTATACTATGACGTTTTTTATGACATTTTGAGGTCGAAAAAATTTTTGACTTTTTTTGGCCGATTTTGACGCCTTACTATACTATGACGTTTTTTATGACATTTTGAGGTCGAAAAAATTTTTGACTTTTTTTGGCCGAAAAAAACGCCTTACTATACTATGACGTTTTTTATGACATTTTGAGGTCGAAAAAAATTTTGACTTTTTTTGGCCGATTTTGACGCCTTACTATACTATGACGTTTTTTATGACATTTTGAGGTCGAAAAAAATTTTGACTTTTTTTGGCCGATTTTGACGCCTTACTATACTATGACGTTTTTTATGACATTTTGAGGTCGAAAAAAATTTTGACTTTTTTTGGCCGAAAAAAACGCCTTACTATACTATGACGTTTTTTATGACATTTTGAGGTCGAAAAAAATTTTGACTTTTTTTGGCCGATTTTGACGCCTTACTATACTATGACGTTTTTTATGACATTTTGAGGTCGAAAAAAATTTTGACTTTTTTTCGAGGAAAAAAACGCCTTACTATACTATGACGTTTTTTATGACATTTTGAGGTCGAAAAAAATTTTGACTTTTTTTGGCCGATTTTGACGCCTTACTATACTATGACGTTTTTTTATGACATTTTGAGGTCGAAAAAAATTTTGACTTTTTTTGGCCCAAAAAAACGCCATACTATACTATGACGTTTTTTATGACATTTTGAGGTCGAAAAAAATTTGGACTTTTTTTAGCCGAAAAAAACGCCTTACTATACTATGACGTTTTTTATGACATTTTGAGGTCGAAAAAATGTTTGACTTTTTTTGGCCGATTTTGACGCCTTACTATACTATGACGTTTTTTATGACACTTTGAGGTCGAAAAAAATTTTTACTTTTTTTGGCCGAAAAAAACGCCTTACTATACTATGACGTTTTTTATGACATTTTGAGGTCGAAAAAAATTTTGACTTTTTTTCGAGGAAAAAAACGCCTTACTATACTATGACGTTTTTTATGACATTTTGAGGTCGAAAAAAATTTTGACTTTTTTTGGCCGATTTTGACGCCTTACTATACTATGACGTTTTTTATGACATTTTGAGGTCGAAAAAAATTTCGACTTTTTTTGGCCGATTTTGACGCCTTACTATACTATGACGTTTTTTATGACATTTTGAGGTCGAAAAAATTTTTGACTTTTTTTGGCCGATTTTGACGCCTTACTATACTATGACGTTTTTTATGACATTTTGAGGTCGAAAAAAATGTTGACTTTTTTTGGCCGAAAAAAACGCCTTACTATACTATGACGTTTTTTATGACATTTTGAGGTCGAAAAAATGTTTGACTTTTTTTGGCCGATTTTGACGCCTTACTATACTATGACGTTTTTTATGACATTTTGAGGTCGAAAAAATGTTTGACTTTTTTTGGCCGATTTTGACGCCTTACTATACTATGACGTTTTTTATGACATTTTGAGGTCGAAAAAAATGTTGACTTTTTTTGGCCGAAAAAAACGCCTTACTATACTATGACGTTTTTTATGACATTTTGAGGTCGAAAAAAATTTTGACTTTTTTTGGCCGATTTTGACGCCTTACTATACTATGACGTTTTTTATGACATTTTGAGGTCGAAAAAAATTTTGACTTTTTTTGGCCGAAAAAAACGCCTTACTATACTATGACGTTTTTTATGACATTTTGAGGTCGAAAAAATTTTTGACTTCCTTTTGCCGAAAAAAACGCCATACTATACTATGACGTTTTTTATGACATTTTGAGGTCGAAAAAAATTTTGACTTTTTTTGGCCGATTTTGACGCCTTACTATACTATGACGTTTTTTATGACATTTTGAGGTCGAAAAAATTTTTTGACTTTTTTTTGCCGATTTTGACGCCTTACTATACTATGACGTTTTTTATGACATTTTGAGGTCGAAAAAAATTTTGACTTTTTTTAGCCGAAAAAAACGCCTTACTATACTATGACGTTTTTTATGACATTTTGAGGTCGAAAAAATGTTTGACTTTTTTTGGCCGATTTTGACGCCTTACTATACTATGACGTTTTTTATGACATTTTGAGGTCGAAAAATTTTTTGACTTTTTTTGGCCGAAAAAAACGCCTTACTATACTATGACGTTTTTTATGACATTTTGAGGTCGAAAAAATTTTTGACTTTTTTTGGCCGAAAAAAACGCCTTACTATACTATGACGTTTTTTATGACATTTTGAGGTCGAAAAAAATTTTGACTTTTTTTGGCCGAAAAAAACGCCTTACTATACTATGACGTTTTTTATGACATTTTGAGGTCGAAAAAAATTTTGACTTTTTTTGGCCGAAAAAAACGCCATACTATACTATGACGTTTTTTATGACATTTTGAGGTCGAAAAAAATTTTGACTTTTTTTGGCCGAAAAAAACGCCTTACTATACTATGACGTTTTTTATGACATTTTGAGGTCGAAAAATTTTTTGACTTTTTTTGGCCGAAAAAAACGCCTTACTATACTATGACGTTTTTTATGACATTTTGAGGTCGAAAAAATTTTTGACTTTTTTTGGCCCAAAAAAAACGCCTTACTATACTATGACGTTTTTTATGACATTTTGAGGTCGAAAACATTTTTGACTTTTTTTGGCAGAAAAAAACGCCTTACTATACTATGACGTTTTTTATGACATTTTGAGGTCGAAAAAAATTTTGACTTTTTTTGGCCGAAAAAAACGCCATACTATACTATGACGTTTTTTATGACATTTTGAGGTCGAAAAAATGTTTGACTTTTTTTGGCCGATTTTGACGCCTTACTATACTATGACGTTTTTTATGACACTTTGAGGTCGAAAAAAATTTTTGACTTTTTTTGGCCGATTTTGACGCCTTACTATACTATGACGTTTTTTATGACATTTTGAGGTCGAAAAAATTTTTGACTTTTTTTGGCCGATTTTGACGCCTTACTATACTATGACGTTTTTTATGACATTTTGAGGTCGAAAAAAATTTTGACTTTTTTTGGCCGAAAAAAACGCCTTACTATACTATGACGTTTTTTATGACATTTTGAGGTCGAAAAAAATTTTGACTTTTTTTGGCCGATTTTGACGCCTTACTATACTATGACGTTTTTTATGACATTTTGAGGTCGAAAAAAATTTTGACTTTTTTTGGCCGATTTTGACGCCTTACTATACTATGACGTTTTTTATGACATTTTGAGGTCGAAAAAAATTTTGACTTTTTTTGGCCGAAAAAAACGCCTTACTATACTATGACGTTTTTTATGACATTTTGAGGTCGAAAAAATTTTTGACTTCCTTTTGCCGAAAAAAACGCCATACTATACTATGACGTTTTTTATGACATTTTGAGGTCGAAAAAAATTTTGACTTTTTTTGGCCGATTTTGACGCCTTACTATACTATGACGTTTTTTATGACATTTTGAGGTCGAAAAAATTTTTTGACTTTTTTTTGCCGATTTTGACGCCTTACTATACTATGACGTTTTTTATGACATTTTGAGGTCGAAAAAAATTTTGACTTTTTTTAGCCGAAAAAAACGCCTTACTATACTATGACGTTTTTTATGACATTTTGAGGTCGAAAAAATGTTTGACTTTTTTTGGCCGATTTTGACGCCTTACTATACTATGACGTTTTTTATGACATTTTGAGGTCGAAAAAAATTTTGACTTTTTTTGGCCGAAAAAAACGCCATACTATACTATGACGTTTTTTATGACATTTTGAGGTCGAAAAAAATTTTGACTTTTTTTGGCCGAAAAAAACGCCTTACTATACTATGACGTTTTTTATGACATTTTGAGGTCGAAAAAAAATTTGACTTTTTTTGGCCGATTTTGACGCCTTACTATACTATGACGTTTTTTATGACATTTTGAGGTCGAAAAATTTTTTGACTTTTTTTGGCCGAAAAAAACGCCTTACTATACTATGACGTTTTTTATGACATTTTGAGGTCGAAAAAATTTTTGACTTTTTTTGGCCCAAAAAAAACGCCTTACTATACTATGACGTTTTTTATGACATTTTGAGGTCGAAAACATTTTTGACTTTTTTTGGCAGAAAAAAACGCCTTACTATACTATGACGTTTTTTATGACATTTTGAGGTCGAAAAAAATTTTGACTTTTTATCGAGGAAAAAAACGCCTTACTATACTATGACGTTTTTTATGACATTTTGAGGTCGAAAAAAATTTTGACTTTTTTTGGCCGAAAAAAACGCCATACTATACTATGACGTTTTTTATGACATTTTGAGGTCGAAAAAATGTTTGACTTTTTTTGGCCGATTTTGACGCCTTACTATACTATGACGTTTTTTATGACACTTTGAGGTCGAAAAAAATTTTTAACTTTTTTTGGCCGATTTTGACGCCTTACTATACTATGACGTTTTTTATGACATTTTGAGGTCGAAAAAAATTTTGACTTTTTTTGGCCGATTTTGACGCCTTACTATACTATGACGTTTTTTATGACATTTTGAGGTCGAAAAAATTTTTGACTTTTTTTGGCAGAAAAAAACGCCTTACTATACTATGACGTTTTTTATGACATTTTGAGGTCGAAAAAAATTTTGACTTTTTATCGAGGAAAAAAACGCCTTACTATACTATGACGTTTTTTATGACATTTTGAGGTCGAAAAAAATGTTGACTTTTTTTGGCCGAAAAAAACGCCTTACTATACTATGACGTTTTTTATGACATTTTGAGGTCGAAAAAATGTTTGACTTTTTTTGGCCGATTTTGACGCCTTACTATACTATGACGTTTTTTATGACATTTTGAGGTCGAAAAAATTTTTGACTTTTTTTGGCAGAAAAAAACGCCTTACTATACTATGACGTTTTTTATGACATTTTGAGGTCGAAAAAAATTTTGACTTTTTATCGAGGAAAAAAACGCCTTACTATACTATGACGTTTTTTATGACATTTTGAGGTCGAAAAAAATGTTGACTTTTTTTGGCCGAAAAAAACGCCTTACTATACTATGACGTTTTTTATGACATTTTGAGGTCGAAAAAAATGTTGACTTTTATTGGCCGAAAAAAACGCCTTACTATACTATGACGTTTTTTATGACATTTTGAGGTCGAAAAAATATTTGACTTTTTTTGGCCGATTTTGACGCCTTACTATACTATGACGTTTTTTATGACATTTTGAGGTCGAAAAAAATTTTGACTTTTTTTGGCCGAAAAAAACGCCATACTATACTATGACGTTTTTTATGACATTTTGAGGTCGAAAAAAATTTTGACTTTCTTTGGCCGAAAAAAACGACATACTATACTATGACGTTTTTTATGACATTTTGAGGTCGAAAAAAATTTTGACTTTTTTTAGCCGAAAAAAACGCCTTACTATACTATGACGTTTTTTATGACATTTTGAGGTCCAAAAAATTTTTGACTTTTTTTGGCCGAAAAAAACGCCTTACTATACTATGACGTTTTTTATGACATTTTGAGGTCGAAAAAAATTTTGACTTTTTTTCGAGGAAAAAAACGCCTTACTATACTATGACGTTTTTTATGACATTTTGAGGTCGAAAAAAATTTTGACTTTTTTTGGCCGAAAAAAACGCCTTACTATACTATGACGTTTTTTATGACACTTTGAGGTCGAAAAAATTTTTGACTTTTTTTGGCTGATTTTGACGCCTTACTATACTATGACGTTTTTTATGACAATTTGAGGTCGAAAAAAATTTTGACTTTTTTTGGCCGATTTTGACGCCTTACTATACTATGACGTTTTTTATGACATTTTGAGGTCGAAAAAAATTTTGACTTTTTTTGGCCGAAAAAAACGCCTTACTATACTATGACGTTTTTTATGACATTTTGAGGTCGAAAAAAATTTTGACTTTTTATCGAGGAAAAAAACGCCTTACTATACTATGACGTTTTTTATGACATTTTGAGGTCGAAAAAAATTTTGACTTTTTTTGGCCGAAAAAAACGCCTTACTATACTATGACGTTTTTTATGACATTTTGAGGTCGAAAAAAATTTTGACTTTTTATCGAGGAAAAAAACGCCTTACTATACTATGACGTTTTTTATGACATTTTGAGGTCGAAAAAATGTTTGACTTTTTTTGGCCGATTTTGACGCCTTACTATACTATGACGTTTTTTATGACATTTTGAGGTCGAAAAAAATTTTGACTTTTTATCGAGGAAAAAAACGCCTTACTATACTATGACGTTTTTTATGACATTTTGAGGTCGAAAAAAATTTTGACTTTTTTTGGCCGATTTTGACGCCTTACTATACTATGACGTTTTTTATGACATTTTGAGGTCGAAAAAAATTTTGACTTTCTTTGGCCGAAAAAAACGCCATACTATACTATGACGTTTTTTATGACATTTTGAGGTCGAAAAAATTTTGACTTTCTTTGGCCGAAAAAAACGCCTTACTATACTATGACGTTTTTTATGACATTTTGAGGTCGAAAAATTTTTTGACTTTTTTTGGCCGATTTTGACGCCTTACTATACTATGACGTTTTTTATGACACTTTGAGGTCGAAAAAATTTTTTGACTTTTTTTGGCCGATTTTGACGCCTTACTATACTATGACCTTTTTTATGACATTTTGAGGTCGAAAAAAATTTTGACTTTTTTCGGCCGAAAAAAACGCCTTACTATACTATGACGTTTTTTATGACATTTTGAGGTCGAAAAAATTTTTGACTTTTTTCGGCCGAAAAAAACGCCTTACTATACTATGACGTTTTTTATGACATTTTGAGGTCGAAAAAATTTTTGACTTTTTTTGGCCGAAAAAAACGCCTTACTATACTATGACGTTTTTTATGACATTTTGAGGTCGAAAAATTTTTGACTTTTTTTGGCCGATTTTGACGCCTTACTATACTATGACGTTTTTTATGACATTTTGAGGTCGAAAAAATTTTTGACTTTTTTTGGCCGAAAAAAACGCCTTACTATACTATGACGTTTTTTATGACATTTTGAGGTCGAAAATATTTTTGACTTTTTTTGGCCGATTTTGACGCCTTACTATACTATGACGTTTTTTATGACATTTTGAGGTCGAAAAAATTTTTGACTTTCTTTGGCCGAAAAAAACGCTATACTATGACGTTTTTTATGACATTTTGAGGTCGAAAAAAATTTTGACTTTTTTTAGCCGAAAAAAACGCCTTACTATACTATGACGTTTTTTATGACATTTTGAGGTCGAAAAAATTTTGACTTTCTTTGGCCGAAAAAAACGCCATACTATACTATGACGTTTTTTATGACATTTTGAGGTCGAAAAAAATTTTGACTTTTTTTGGCCGATTTTGACGCCTTACTATACTATGACGTTTTTTATGACATTTTGAGGTCGAAAAAAATTTTGACTTTTTTTGGCCGAAAAAAACGCCATACTATACTATGACGTTTTTTATGACATTTTGAGGTCGAAAAAAATTTTGACTTTCTTTGGCCGAAAAAAACGACATACTATACTATGACGTTTTTTATGACATTTTGAGGTCGAAAAAAATTTTGACTTTTTTTAGCCGAAAAAAACGCCTTACTATACTATGACGTTTTTTATGACATTTTGAGGTCCAAAAAATTTTTGACTTTTTTTGGCCGAAAAAAACGCCTTACTATACTATGACGTTTTTTATGACATTTTGAGGTCGAAAAAAATTTTGACTTTTTTTCGAGGAAAAAAACGCCTTACTATACTATGACGTTTTTTATGACATTTTGAGGTCGAAAAAAATTTTGACTTTTTTCGGCCGAAAAAAACGCCTTACTATACTATGACGTTTTTTATGACACTTTGAGGTCGAAAAAAATTTTGACTTTTTTTGGCCGAAAAAAATGCCTTACTATACTATGACGTTTTTTATGACATTTTGAGGTCGAAAAAATTTTTGACTTTTTTTGGCTGATTTTGACGCCTTACTATACTATGACGTTTTTTATGACATTTTGAGGTCGAAAAAAATTTTGACTTTTTTTGGCCGAAAAAAACGCCTTACTATACTATGACGTTTTTTATGACATTTTGAGGTCGAAAAAAATTTTGACTTTTTTTGGCCGATTTTGACGCCTTACTATACTATGACGTTTTTTATGACATTTTGAGGTCGAAAAAAATTTTGACTTTTTTTGGCCGAAAAAAACGCCTTACTATACTATGACGTTTTTTATGACATTTTGAGGTCGAAAAAAATTTTGACTTTTTATCGAGGAAAAAAACGCCTTACTATACTATGACGTTTTTTATGACATTTTGAGGTCGAAAAAAATTTTGACTTTTTTTGGCCGAAAAAAACGCCTTACTATACTATGACGTTTTTTATGACATTTTGAGGTCGAAAAAAATTTTGACTTTTTATCGAGGAAAAAAACGCCTTACTATACTATGACGTTTTTTATGACACTTTGAGGTCGAAAAAAATTTTGACTTTTTTTGGCCGAAAAAAACGCCTTACTATACTATGACGTTTTTTATGACATTTTGAGGTCGAAAAAAATTTTGACTTTTTTTGGCCCAAAAAAAACGCCTTACTATACTATGACGTTTTTTATGACATTTTGAGGTCGAAAAAAATTTTGACTTTTTTTCGAGGAAAAAAACGCCTTACTATACTATGACGTTTTTTATGACATTTTGAGGTCGAAAAAAATTTTGACTTTTTTTGGCCGAAAAAAAACGCCTTACTATACTATGACGTTTTTTATGACACTTTGAGGTCGAAAAAAATTTTGACTTTTTTTGGCCGAAAAAAATGCCTTACTATACTATGACGTTTTTTATGACATTTTGAGGTCGAAAAAATTTTTGACTTTTTTTGGCCGATTTTGACGCCTTACTATACTATGACGTTTTTTATGACATTTTGAGGTCGAAAAAAATTTTGACTTTTTTTGGCCGAAAAAAACGCCTTACTATACTATGACGTTTTTTATGACATTTTGAGGTCGAAAAAAATTTTGACTTTTTTTGGCCGATTTTGACGCCTTACTATACTATGATGTTTTTTATGACATTTTGAGGTCGAAAAAAATTTTGACTTTTTTTGGCCGAAAAAAACGCCTTACTATACTATGACGTTTTTTATGACATTTTGAGGTCGAAAAAAATTTTGACTTTTTATCGAGGAAAAAAACGCCTTACTATACTATGACGTTTTTTATGACATTTTGAGGTCGAAAAAAATTTTGACTTTTTTTGGCCGAAAAAAACGCCTTACTATACTATGACGTTTTTTATGACATTTTGAGGTCGAAAAAAATTTTGACTTTTTATCGAGGAAAAAAACGCCTTACTATACTATGACGTTTTTTATGACACTTTGAGGTCGAAAAAAATTTTGACTTTTTTTGGCCGAAAAAAATGCCTTACTATACTATGACGTTTTTTATGACATTTTGAGGTCGAAAAAATTTTTGACTTTTTTTGGCTGATTTTGACGCCTTACTATACTATGACGTTTTTTATGACATTTTGAGGTCGAAAAAAATTTTGACTTTTTTTGGCCGATTTTGACGCCTTACTATACTATGACGTTTTTTATGACATTTTGAGGTCGAAAAAATGTTTGACTTTTTTTGGCCGATTTTGACGCCTTACTATACTATGACGTTTTTTATGACATTTTGAGGTCGAAAAAAATTTTGACTTTTTATCGAGGAAAAAAACGCCTTACTATACTATGACGTTTTTTATGACATTTTGAGGTCGAAAAAAATTTTGACTTTTTTTGGCCGATTTTGACGCCTTACTATACTATGACGTTTTTTATGACATTTTGAGGTCGAAAAAAATTTTGACTTTCTTTGGCCGAAAAAAACGCCATACTATACTATGACGTTTTTTATGACATTTTGAGGTCGAAAAAATTTTGACTTTCTTTGGCCGAAAAAAACGCCTTACTATACTATGACGTTTTTTATGACATTTTGAGGTCGAAAAATTTTTTGACTTTTTTTGGCCGATTTTGACGCCTTACTATACTATGACGTTTTTTATGACACTTTGAGGTCGAAAAAAATTTTTGACTTTTTTTGGCCGATTTTGACGCCTTACTATACTATGACCTTTTTTATGACATTTTGAGGTCGAAAAAAATTTTGACTTTTTTTGGCCGAAAAAAACGCCTTACTATACTATGACGTTTTTTATGACATTTTGAGGTCGAAAAAATTTTTGACTTTTTTCGGCCGAAAAAAACGCCTTACTATACTATGACGTTTTTTATGACATTTTGAGGTCGAAAAATTTTTTGACTTTTTTTGGCCGAAAAAAACGCCTTACTATACTATGACGTTTTTTATGACATTTTGAGGTCGAAAAAATTTTTGACTTTTTTTGGCCGATTTTGACGCCTTACTATACTATGACGTTTTTTATGACATTTTGAGGTCGAAAAAATTTTTGACTTTTTTTGGCCGAAAAAAACGCCTTACTATACTATGACGTTTTTTATGACATTTTGAGGTCGAAAAAAATTTTGACTTTTTTTGGCCGAAAAAAACGCCTTACTATACTATGACGTTTTTTATGACATTTTGAGGTCGAAAATATTTTTGACTTTTTTTGGCCGATTTTGACGCCTTACTATACTATGACGTTTTTTATGACATTTTGAGGTCGAAAAAATTTTTGACTTTCTTTGGCCGAAAAAAACGCTATACTATGACGTTTTTTATGACATTTTGAGGTCGAAAAAAATTTTGACTTTTTTTAGCCGAAAAAAACGCCTTACTATACTATGACGTTTTTTATGACATTTTGAGGTCGAAAAAATTTTGACTTTCTTTGGCCGAAAAAAACGCCATACTATACTATGACGTTTTTTATGACATTTTGAGGTCGAAAAAAATTTTGACTTTTTTTAGCCGAAAAAAACGCCTTACTATACTATGACGTTTTTTATGACATTTTGAGGTCGAAAAATTTTTTGACTTTTTTTGGCCGATTTTGACGCCTTACTATACTATGACGTTTTTTATGACATTTTGAGGTCGAAAAAAATGTTGACTTTTTTTGGCCGAAAAAAACGCCTTACTATACTATGACGTTTTTTATGACACTTTGAGGTCGAAAAAAATTTTGACTTTTTTTGGCCGAAAAAAACGCCTTACTATACTATGACGTTTTTTATGACATTTTGAGGTCGAAAAAATTTTTGACTTTTTTTGGCTGATTTTGACGCCTTACTATACTATGACGTTTTTTATGACATTTTGAGGTCGAAAAAAATTTTGACTTTTTTTGGCCGAAAAAAACGCCTTACTATACTATGACGTTTTTTATGACATTTTGAGGTCGAAAAAAATGTTGACTTTTTTTGGCCGATTTTGACGCCTTACTATACTATGACGTTTTTTATGACATTTTGAGGTCGAAAAAAATTTTGACTTTTTTTGGCCGAAAAAAACGCCTTACTATACTATGACGTTTTTTATGACATTTTGAGGTCGAAAAAAATTTTGACTTTTTATCGAGGAAAAAAACGCCTTACTATACTATGACGTTTTTTATGACATTTTGAGGTCGAAAAAAATTTTGACTTTTTTTGGCCGAAAAAAACGCCTTACTATACTATGACGTTTTTTATGACATTTTGAGGTCGAAAAAATGTTTGACTTTTTTTGGCCGATTTTGACGCCTTACTATACTATGACGTTTTTTATGACATTTTGAGGTCGAAAAAAATTTTGACTTTTTATCGAGGAAAAAAACGCCTTACTATACTATGACGTTTTTTATGACATTTTGAGGTCGAAAAAAATTTTGACTTTTTTTGGCCGATTTTGACGCCTTACTATACTATGACGTTTTTTATGACATTTTGAGGTCGAAAAAATTTTTGACTTCCTTTTGCCGAAAAAAACGCCATACTATACTATGACGTTTTTTATGACATTTTGAGGTCGAAAAAAATTTTGACTTTTTTTGGCCGATTTTGACGCCTTACTATACTATGACGTTTTTTATGACATTTTGAGGTCGAAAAAATTTTTGACTTTTTTTGGCAGAAAAAAAACGCCTTACTATACAATGACGTTTTTTATGACATTCTGAGGTCGAAAAATTTTTTGACTTTTTTTGGCCGATTTTGACGCCTTACTATACTATGACGTTTTTTATGACATTTTGAGGTCGAAAAAAATTTTGACTTTTTATCGAGGAAAAAAACGCCTTACTATACTATGACGTTTTTTATGACATTTTGAGGTCGAAAAAATTTTTGACTTTTTATTGAGGAAAAAAACGCCTTACTATACTATGACGTTTTTTTATGACATTTTGAGGTCGAAAAAAATTTTGACTTTTTTTGGCCGATTTTGACGCCTTACTATACTATGACGTTTTTTATGACATTTTGAGGTTGAAAAAAATTTTGACTTTTTTTGGCTGATTTTGACGCCTTACTATACTATGACGTTTTTTATGACATTTTGAGGTCGAAAAAAATTTTGACTTTTTTTGGCCGAAAAAAACGCCATACTATACTATGACGTTTTTTATGACATTTTGAGGTCGAAAAAAATTTTGACTTTCTTTGGCCGAAAAAAACGACATACTATACTATGACGTTTTTTATGACATTTTGAGGTCGAAAAAAATTTTGACTTTTTTTAGCCGAAAAAAACGCCTTACTATACTATGACGTTTTTTATGACATTTTGAGGTCGAAAAAATTTTTGACTTTTTTTGGCAGAAAAAAACGCCTTACTATACTATGACGTTTTTTATGACATTTTGAGGTCGAAAAAAATTTTGACTTTTTTTCGAGGAAAAAAACGCCTTACTATACTATGACGTTTTTTATGACATTTTGAGGTCGAAAAAAATTTTGACTTTTTTTGGCCGAAAAAAACGCCTTACTATACTATGACGTTTTTTATGACATTTTGAGGTCGAAAAAAATTTTGACTTTTTTTGGCCGAAAAAAACGCCTTACTATACTATGACGTTTTTTATGACACTTTGAGGTCGAAAAAAATTTTGACTTTTTTTGGCCGAAAAAAACGCCTTACTATACTATGACGTTTTTTATGACATTTTGAGGTCGAAAAAATGTTTGACTTTTTTTGGCCGATTTTGACGCCTTACTATACTATGACGTTTTTTATGACATTTTGAGGTCGAAAAAAATTTTGACTTTTTTTGGCCGATTGTGACGCCTTACTATACTATGACGTTTTTTATGACATTTTGAGGTCGAAAAAAATTTTGACTTTTTTTGGTCGAAAAAAACGCCTTACTATACTATGACGTTTTTTATGACATTTTGAGGTCGAAAAATTTTTTGACTTTTTATCGAGGAAAAAAACGCCTTACTATACTATGACGTTTTTTATGACATTTTGAGGTCGAAAAAAATTTTGACTTTTTTTGGCCGATTTTGACGCCTTACTATACTATGACGTTTTTTATGACATTTTGAGGTCGAAAAAATGTTTGACTTTTTTTGGCCGATTTTGACGCCTTACTATACTATGACGTTTTTTATGACATTTTGAGGTCGAAAAAAATTTTGACTTTTTATCGAGGAAAAAAACGCCTTACTATACTATGACGTTTTTTATGACATTTTGAGGTCGAAAAAAATTTTGACTTTTTTTGGCCGATTTTGACGCCTTACTATACTATGACGTTTTTTATGACATTTTGAGGTCGAAAAAAATTTTGACTTTCTTTGGCCGAAAAAAACGCCATACTATACTATGACGTTTTTTATGACATTCTGAGGTCGAAAAAATTTTGACTTTCTTTGGCCGAAAAAAACGCCTTACTATACTATGACGTTTTTTATGACATTTTGAGGTCGAAAAATTTTTTGACTTTTTTTGGCCGATTTTGACGCCTTACTATACTATGACGTTTTTTATGACACTTTGAGGTCGAAAAAAATTTTTGACTTTTTTTGGCCGATTTTGACGCCTTACTATACTATGACCTTTTTTATGACATTTTGAGGTCGAAAAAAATTTTGACTTTTTTTGGCCGAAAAAAACGCCTTACTATACTATGACGTTTTTTATGACATTTTGAGGTCGAAAAAATTTTTGACTTTTTTTGGCCGAAAAAAACGCCTTACTATACTATGACGTTTTTTATGACATTTTGAGGTCGAAAAAATTTTTGACTTTTTTTGGCCGATTTTGACGCCTTACTATACTATGACGTTTTTTATGACATTTTGAGGTCGAAAAAAATTTTGACTTTTTTTGGCCGATTGTGACGCCTTACTATACTATGACGTTTTTTATGACATTTTGAGGTCGAAAAAAATTTTGACTTTTTTTGGTCGAAAAAAACGCCTTACTATATGTTACGTGCCTGGATGGCCTGTGTGTTTTTTTTTCTCTTTTTCTCCTCCCCTGCCCTGCTTCACAGTGCTCCAGGTGCAGATTCAAATGATCCGGCCCAACCAATCAGCACGTGAGGCCAACTGATAAAAGGAGGGCACAACAATGGCTCTCTCTCTCTCTCTTTTCCTCTGGTGGCATACGGCGGTTCAGTAAGTGTGGAGGTTGATTGTGGACAGGTGAGTCTGGGGGACCCTGTACATTTTTTTTGCAGCACACAGGAATTTCCTTGTTTAAAGACACTAGGTTATTGGTTGGTGCCACCCCCTGTATTTTGTTTTCTTTATCTTTTTAGCTAGCTCAGCCAGGTCTTTTGTTTCCTTTGTTTTCTTAGAGTAGTTTGTAGTCTAGGCCTAGTTTTATTGTAACTCTTTTGGTTTTCTTTGGCACAACCTCTGGTCCACATCTCCCCCACCTTTTCTGTTTTGTTTCAAGGTCTATGTGTTGAATAAATTGACGCCTGATGCCACCGATACTGACTCTCCCTCAGTTCTTTGGTTGCTTGCTGTTACATACCTAAAACCCCTAGCTTCCACCGATTAAGGTTGTAACACTATACTATGACGTTTTTTATGACATTTTGAGGTCGAAAATTTTTTTGACTTTTTATCGAGGAAAAAACGCCTTACTATACTATGACGTTTTTTATGACATTTTGAGGTCGAAAAAAATTTTGACTTTTTTTGGCCGATTTTGACGCCTTACTATATTATGACATTTTTTATGACATTTTGAGGTCGAAAAAAATTTTGACTTTTTTTGGCCGATTTTGACGCCTTACTATACTATGACGTTTTTTATGACATTTTGAGGTCGAAAAAAATTTTGACTTCCTTTTGCCGAAAAAAACGCCATACTATACTATGACGTTTTTTATGACATTTTGAGGTCGAAAAAATTTTTGACTTCCTTTTGCCGAAAAAAACGCCATACTATACTATGACGTTTTTTATGACATTTTGAGGTCGAAAAAAATTTTGACTTTTTTTGGCCGATTTTGACGCCTTACTATACTATGACGTTTTTTATGACATTTTGAGGTCGAAAAAATTTTTGACTTTTTTTGGCAGAAAAAAACGCCTTACTATACTATGACGTTTTTTATGACATTTTGAGGTCGAAAATTTTTTTGACTTTTTTCGGCCGATTTTGACGCCTTACTATACTATGACGTTTTTTATGACATTTTGAGGTCGAAAAAAATTTTGACTTTTTATCGAGGAAAAAAACGCCTTACTATACTATGACGTTTTTTATGACATTTTGAGGTCGAAAAAAATTTTGACTTTTTATTGAGGAAAAAAACGCCTTACTATACTATGACGTTTTTTATGACATTTTGAGGTCGAAAAAAATTTTGACTTTTTTTGGCCGATTTTGACGCCTTACTATACTATGACGTTTTTTATGACATTTTGAGGTTGAAAAAAATTTTGACTTTTTTTGGCTGATTTTGACGCCTTACTATACTATGACGTTTTTTATGACATTTTGAGGTCGAAAAAAATTTTGACTTTTTTTGGCCGAAAAAAACGCCATACTATACTATGACGTTTTTTATGACATTTTGAGGTCGAAAAAAATTTTGACTTTCTTTGGCCGAAAAAAACGCCTTACTATACTATGACGTTTTTTATGACATTTTGAGGTCGAAAAAATTTTTGACTTTTTTTGGCAGAAAAAAACGCCTTACTATACTATGACGTTTTTTATGACATTTTGAGGTCGAAAAAATTTTTGACTTTTTTTCGAGGAAAAAAACGCCTTACTATACTATGACGTTTTTTATGACATTTTGAGGTCGAAAAAAATTTTGACTTTTTTTGGCCGAAAAAAACGCCTTACTATACTATGACGTTTTTTATGACATTTTGAGGTCGAAAAAAATTTTGACTTTTTTTGGCCGATTGTGACGCCTTACTATACTATGACGTTTTTTATGACATTTTGAGGTCGAAAAAAATTTTGACTTTTTTTGGTCGAAAAAAACGCCTTACTATACTATGACGTTTTTTATGACATTTTGAGGTCGAAAAATTTTTTGACTTTTTATCGAGGAAAAAAACGCCTTACTATACTATGACGTTTTTTATGACATTTTGAGGTCGAAAAAAATTTTGACTTTCTTTGGCCGAAAAAAACGCCATACTATACTATGACGTTTTTTATGACATTTTGAGGTCGAAAAAATTTTGACTTTCTTTGGCCGAAAAAAACGCCTTACTATACTATGACGTTTTTTATGACATTTTGAGGTCGAAAAATTTTTTGACTTTTTTTGGCCGATTTTGACGCCTTACTATACTATGACGTTTTTTATGACATTTTGAGGTCGAAAAAAATTTTTGACTTTTTTTGGCCGATTTTGACACCTTACTATACTATGACCTTTTTTATGACATTTTGAGGTCGAAAAAAATTTTGACTTTTTTTGGCCGAAAAAAACGCCTTACTATACTATGACGTTTTTTATGACATTTTGAGGTCGAAAAAATTTTTGACTTTTTTTGGCCGAAAAAAACGCCTTACTATACTATGACGTTTTTTATGACATTTTGAGGTCGAAAATATTTTTGACTTTTTTTGGCCGATTTTGACGCCTTACTATACTATGACGTTTTTTATGACATTTTGAGGTCGAAAAAAATTTTGACTTTTTTTGGCCGAAAAAAACGCCTTACTATACTATGACGTTTTTTATGACATTTTGAGGTCGAAAATATTTTTGACTTTTTTTGGCCGATTTTGACGCCTTACTATACTATGACGTTTTTTATGACATTTTGAGGTCGAAAAAATTTTTGACTTTTTTTAGCCGAAAAAAACGCCTTACTATACTATGACGTTTTTTATGACATTTTGAGGTCGAAAAAATTTTGACTTTCTTTGGCCGAAAAAAACGCCTTACTATACTATGACGTTTTTTATGACACTTTGAGGTCGAAAAAATTTTTGACTTTTTTTGGCCGAAAAAAACGCCTTACTATACTATGACGTTTTTTATGACATTTTGAGGTCGAAAAAATTTTTGACTTTTTTTGGCTGATTTTGACGCCTTACTATACTATGACGTTTTTTATGACATTTTGAGGTCGAAAAAAATTTTGACTTTTTTTGGCCGAAAAAAACGCCTTACTATACTATGACGTTTTTTATGACATTTTGAGGTCGAAAAAAATTTTGACTTTTTTTGGCCGAAAAAAACGCCTTACTATACTATGACGTTTTTTATGACATTTTGAGGTCGAAAAAAATTTTGACTTTTTTTGGTCGAAAAAAACGCCTTACTATACTATGACGTTTTTTATGACATTTTGAGGTCGAAAAATTTTTTGACTTTTTATCGAGGAAAAAAACGCCTTACTATACTATGACGTTTTTTATGACATTTTGAGGTCGAAAAAAATTTTGACTTTTTTTGGCCGATTTTGACGCCTTACTATATTATGACGTTTTTTATGACATTTTGAGGTCGAAAAAAAATTTGACTTTTTTTGGCCGATTTTGACGCCTTACTATACTATGACGTTTTTTATGACATTTTGAGGTCGAAAAAAATTTTGACTTTTTATCGAGGAAAAAAACGCCTTACTATACTATGACGTTTTTTATGACATTTTGAGGTCGAAAAAAATTTTGACTTTTTTTGGCCGAAAAAAACGCCTTACTATACTATGACATTTTTTATGACATTTTGAGGTCGAAAAAAATTTTGACTTTTTTTGGCCTATTTTGACGCCTTACTATACTATGACGTTTTTTATGACATTTTGAGGTCGAAAAAAATTTTGACTTTCTTTGACCGAAAAAAACGCCATACTATACTATGACGTTTTTTATGACATTTTGAGGTCGAAAAAATTTTGACTTTCTTTGGCCGAAAAAAACGCCATACTATACTATGACGTTTTTTATGACATTTTGAGGTCGAAAAAAATTTTGACTTTTTTTAGCCGAAAAAAACGCCTTACTATACTATGACGTTTTTTATGACATTTTGAGGTCGAAAAAAATTTTGACTTTTTTTAGCCGAAAAAAACGCCTTACTATACTATGACGTTTTTTATGACACTTTGAGGTCGAAAAAAATTTTGACTTTTTTTGGCCGATTTTGACGCCTTACTATACTATGACGTTTTTTATGACATTTTGAGGTCGAAAAAATTTTTGACTTTTTTTGGCCGATTTTGACGCCTTACTATACTATGACGTTTTTTATGACACTTTGAGGTCGAAAAAAATGTTGACTTTTTTTGGCCGAAAAAAACGCCATACTATACTATGACGTTTTTTATGACATTTTGAGGTCGAAAAAAATTTTGACTTTTTTTGGCCGAAAAAAACGCCTTACTATACTATGACGTTTTTTATGACATTTTGAGGTCGAAAAAATGTTTGACTTTTTTTGGCCGATTTTGACGCCTTACTACTATGACGTTTTTTATGACACTTTGAGGTCGAAAAAAATTTTGACTTTCTTTGGCCGAAAAAAACGCCATACTATACTATGACGTTTTTTATGACATTTTGAGGTCGAAAAAAATTTTGACTTTTTTTGGCCGATTGTGACGCCTTACTATACTATGACGTTTTTTATGACATTTTGAGGTCGAAAAAAATTTTGACTTTTTTTGGCCGATTTTGACGCCTTACTATACTATGACGTTTTTTATGACACTTTGAGGTCGAAAAAAATGTTGACTTTTTTTGGCCGAAAAAAACGCCATACTATACTATGACGTTTTTTATGACATTTTGAGGTCGAAAAAAATTTTGACTTTTTTTGGCCGAAAAAAACGCCTTACTATACTATGACGTTTTTTATGACATTTTGAGGTCGAAAAAATGTTTGACTTTTTTTGGCCGATTTTGACGCCTTACTACTATGACGTTTTTTATGACACTTTGAGGTCGAAAAAAATTTTGACTTTCTTTGGCCGAAAAAAACGCCATACTATACTATGACGTTTTTTATGACATTTTGAGGTCGAAAAAAATTTTGACTTTTTTTGGCCGATTGTGACGCCTTACTATACTATGACGTTTTTTATGACATTTTGAGGTCGAAAAAATTTTTGACTTTTTTTGGTCGAAAAAAACGCCTTACTATACTATGACGTTTTTTATGACATTTTGAGGTCGAAAAATTTTTTGACTTTTTATCGAGGAAAAAAACGCCTTACTATACTATGACGTTTTTTATGACATTTTGAGGTCGAAAAAAATTTTGACTTTTTTTGGCCGAAAAAAACGCCTTACTATACTATGACGTTTTTTGACATTTTGAGGTCGAAAAAAATGTTGACTTTTTTTGGCCGAAAAAACGCCTTACTATACTATGACGTTTTTTATGACATTTTGAGGTCGAAAAAAATTTTGACTTTTTTTGGCCGAAAAAAACGCCTTACTATACTATGACGTTTTTTATGACACTTTGAGGTCGAAAAAAATTTTGACTTTTTTTGGCCGAAAAAAAACGCCTTACTATACTATGACGTTTTTTATGACACTTTGAGGTCGAAAAAAATTTTGACTTTTTTTGGCCGAAAAAAACGCCTTACTATACTATGACGTTTTTTATGACATTTTGAGGTCGAAAAAAATTTTGACTTTTTTTGGCCGAAAAAAACGCCTTACTATACTATGACGTTTTTTATGACATTTTGAGGTCGAAAAAAATTTTGACTTTTTTTGGCCGAAAAAAACGCCTTACTATACTATGACGTTTTTTATGACATTTTGAGGTCGAAAAAAATTTTGACTTTTTTTGGCCGAAAAAAACGCCTTACTATACTATGACGTTTTTTATGACATTTTGAGGTCGAAAAAATTTTTGACTTTTTTTGGCCGAAAAAAACGCCTTACTATACTATGACGTTTTTTATGACATTTTGAGGTCGAAAAAAATTTTGACTTTTTTTGGCCTATTTTCACGCCTTACTATACTATGACGTTTTTTATGACATTTTGAGGTCGAAAAAAATTTTGACTTTTTTTAGCCGAAAAAAACGCCTTACTATACTATGACGTTTTTTATGACATTTTGAGGTCGAAAAAATGTTTGACTTTTTTTGGCCGATTTTGACGCCTTACTATACTATGACGTTTTTTATGACATTTTGAGGTCGAAAAAAATTTTGACTTTTTTTGGCCGAAAAAAACGCCTTACTATACTATGACGTTTTTTATGACACTTTGAGGTCGAAAAAAATTTTGACTTTCTTTGGCCGAAAAAAACGCCTTACTATACTATGACGTTTTTTATGACATTTTGAGGTCGAAAAAAATTTTGACTTTTTTTGGCCGAAAAAAACGCCTTACTATACTATGACGTTTTTTATGACATTTTGAGGTCGAAAAAAATTTTGACTTTTTTTGGCCGAAAAAAACGCCTTACTATACTATGACGTTTTTTATGACATTTTGAGGTCGAAAAAAATTTTGACTTTTTTTGGCCGATTTTGACGCCTTACTATACTATGACGTTTTTTATGACATTTTGAGGTCGAAAAAAATTTTGACTTTTTTTGGCCGAAAAAAACGCCTTACTATACTATGACGTTTTTTATGACATTTTGAGGTCGAAAAAAATTTTGACTTTTTTTGGCCGATTTTGACGCCTTACTATACTATGACGTTTTTTATGACATTTTGAGGTCGAAAAAAATTTTGACTTTTTTTGGCCGAAAAAAACGCCTTACTATACTATGACGTTTTTTATGACATTTTGAGGTCGAAAAAATTTTTGACTTTTTTTGGCCGAAAAAAACGCCTTACTATACTATGACGTTTTTTATGACATTTTGAGGTCGAAAAAAATTTTGACTTTTTATCGAGGAAAAAAACGCCTTACTATACTATGACGTTTTTTATGACATTTTGAGGTCGAAAAAAATTTTGACTTTTTTTGGCCGAAAAAAACACCTTACTATACTATGACGTTTTTTATGACATTTTGAGGTCGAAAAAAATTTTGACTTTTTTTGGCCTATTTTGACACCTTACTATACTATGACGTTTTTTATGACATTTTGAGGTCGAAAAAAATTTTGACTTTTTTTAGCCGAAAAAAACGCCTTACTATACTATGACGTTTTTTATGACATTTTGAGGTCGAAAAAATGTTTGACTTTTTTTGGCCGATTTTGACGCCTTACTATACTATGACGTTTTTTTATGACATTTTGAGTTCGAAAAAAATTTTGACTTTTTTTGGCCGAAAAAAACGCCTTACTATACTATGACGTTTTTTATGACACTTTGAGGTCGAAAAAAATTTTGACTTTTTTTGGCCGAAAAAAACGCCTTACTATACTATGACGTTTTTTATGACATTTTGAGGTCGAAAAAAATTTTGACTTTTTTTGGCCGAAAAAAACGCCTTACTATACTATGACGTTTTTTATGACATTTTGAGGTCGAAAAAAATTTTGACTTTTTTTGGCCGAAAAAAACGCCTTACTATACTATGACGTTTTTTATGACACTTTGAGGTCGAAAAAAATGTTGACTTTTTTTGGCCGAAAAAAACGCCATACTATACTATGACGTTTTTTATGACATTTTGAGGTCGAAAAAAATTTTGACTTTTTTTGGCCGAAAAAAACGCCTTACTATACTATGACGTTTTTTATGACATTTTGAGGTCGAAAAAATGTTTGACTTTTTTTGGCCGATTTTGACGCCTTACTACTATGACGTTTTTTATGACACTTTGAGGTCGAAAAAAATTTTGACTTTCTTTGGCCGAAAAAAACGCCATACTATACTATGACGTTTTTTATGACATTTTGAGGTCGAAAAAAATTTTGACTTTTTTTGGCCGATTGTGACGCCTTACTATACTATGACGTTTTTTATGACATTTTGAGGTCGAAAAAAATTTTGACTTTTTTTGGTCGAAAAAAACGCCTTACTATACTATGACGTTTTTTATGACATTTTGAGGTCGAAAAATTTTTTGACTTTTTATCGAGGAAAAAAACGCCTTACTATACTATGACGTTTTTTATGACATTTTGAGGTCGAAAAAAATTTTGACTTTTTTTGGCCGATTGTGACGCCTTACTATACTATGACGTTTTTTATGACATTTTGAGGTCGAAAAAAATTTTGACTTTTTTTGGTCGAAAAAAACGCCTTACTATACTATGACGTTTTTTATGACATTTTGAGGTCGAAAAATTTTTTGACTTTTTATCGAGGAAAAAAACGCCTTACTATACTATGACGTTTTTTATGACATTTTGAGGTCGAAAAAAATTTTGACTTTTTTTGGCCGATTTTGACGCCTTACTATATTATGACGTTTTTTATGACATTTTGAGGTCGAAAAAAATTTTGACTTTTTTTGGCCGAAAAAAACGCCTTACTATACTATGACGTTTTTTATGACATTTTGAGGTCGAAAAAAATTTTGACTTTTTTTGGCCGAAAAAAAACGCCTTACTATACTATGACGTTTTTTATGACACTTTGAGGTCGAAAAAAATTTTGACTTTTTTTGGCCGAAAAAAACGCCTTACTATACTATGACGTTTTTTATGACATTTTGAGGTCGAAAAAAATTTTGACTTTTTTTGGCCGAAAAAAACGCATTACTATACTATGACGTTTTTTATGACATTTTGAGGTCGAAAAAAATTTTGACTTTTTTTGGCCGAAAAAAACGCCTTACTATACTATGACATTTTTTATGACATTTTGAGGTCGAAAAAAATTTTGACTTTTTTTGGCCTATTTTGACGCCTTACTATACTATGACGTTTTTTATGACATTTTGAGGTCGAAAAAAATTTTGACTTTCTTTGACCGAAAAAAACGCCATACTATACTATGACGTTTTTTATGACATTTTGAGGTCGAAAAAATTTTGACTTTCTTTGGCCGAAAAAAACGCCATACTATACTATGACGTTTTTTATGACATTTTGAGGTCGAAAAAAATTTTGACTTTTTTTAGCCGAAAAAAACGCCTTACTATACTATGACGTTTTTTATGACATTTTGAGGTCGAAAAAATTTTGACTTTTTTTGGCCGATTTTGACGATTTACTATACTATGACGTTTTTTATGACACTTTGAGGTCGAAAAAAATTTTGACTTTTTTTGGCCGATTTTGACGCCTTACTATACTATGACGTTTTTTATGACATTTTGAGGTCGAAAAAATTTTTGACT
Organism: Toxotes jaculatrix; assembly: GCF_017976425.1. Classification (NCBI taxonomy): domain Eukaryota; kingdom Metazoa; phylum Chordata; class Actinopteri; family Toxotidae; genus Toxotes; species Toxotes jaculatrix. Next base: position 9,702,113 of record NC_054404.1, on the reverse strand, counting down.
TTTTTTGGCCGATTTTGACGCCTTACTATACTATGACGTTTTTTATGACACTTTGAGGTCGAAAAAAATGTTGACTTTTTTTGGCCGAAAAAAACGCCATACTATACTATGACGTTTTTTATGACATTTTGAGGTCGAAAAAAATTTTGACTTTTTTTGGCCGAAAAAAACGCCTTACTATACTATGACGTTTTTTATGACATTTTGAGGTCGAAAAAATGTTTGACTTTTTTTGGCCGATTTTGACGCCTTACTACTATGACGTTTTTTATGACACTTTGAGGTCGAAAAAAATTTTGACTTTCTTTGGCCGAAAAAAACGCCATACTATACTATGACGTTTTTTATGACATTTTGAGGTCGAAAAAAATTTTGACTTTTTTTGGCCGATTGTGACGCCTTACTATACTATGACGTTTTTTATGACATTTTGAGGTCGAAAAAAATTTTGACTTTTTTTGGCCGATTTTGACGCCTTACTATACTATGACGTTTTTTATGACACTTTGAGGTCGAAAAAAATGTTGACTTTTTTTGGCCGAAAAAAACGCCATACTATACTATGACGTTTTTTATGACATTTTGAGGTCGAAAAAAATTTTGACTTTTTTTGGCCGAAAAAAACGCCTTACTATACTATGACGTTTTTTATGACATTTTGAGGTCGAAAAAATGTTTGACTTTTTTTGGCCGATTTTGACGCCTTACTACTATGACGTTTTTTATGACACTTTGAGGTCGAAAAAAATTTTGACTTTCTTTGGCCGAAAAAAACGCCATACTATACTATGACGTTTTTTATGACATTTTGAGGTCGAAAAAAATTTTGACTTTTTTTGGCCGATTGTGACGCCTTACTATACTATGACGTTTTTTATGACATTTTGAGGTCGAAAAAATTTTTGACTTTTTTTGGTCGAAAAAAACGCCTTACTATACTATGACGTTTTTTATGACATTTTGAGGTCGAAAAATTTTTTGACTTTTTATCGAGGAAAAAAACGCCTTACTATACTATGACGTTTTTTATGACATTTTGAGGTCGAAAAAAATTTTGACTTTTTTTGGCCGAAAAAAACGCCTTACTATACTATGACGTTTTTTGACATTTTGAGGTCGAAAAAAATTTTGACTTTTTTTGGCCGAAAAAACGCCTTACTATACTATGACGTTTTTTATGACATTTTGAGGTCGAAAAAAATTTTGACTTTTTTTGGCCGAAAAAAACGCCTTACTATACTATGACGTTTTTTATGACACTTTGAGGTCGAAAAAAATTTTGACTTTTTTTGGCCGAAAAAAACGCCTTACTATACTATGACGTTTTTTATGACACTTTGAGGTCGAAAAAAATTTTGACTTTTTTTGGCCGAAAAAAACGCCTTACTATACTATGACGTTTTTTATGACATTTTGAGGTCGAAAAAAATTTTGACTTTTTTTGGCCGAAAAAAACGCCTTACTATACTATGACGTTTTTTATGACATTTTGAGGTCGAAAAAAATTTTGACTTTTTTTGGCCGAAAAAAACGCCTTACTATACTATGACGTTTTTTATGACATTTTGAGGTCGAAAAAATTTTTGACTTTTTTTGGCCGAAAAAAACGCCTTACTATACTATGACGTTTTTTATGACATTTTGAGGTCGAAAAAAATTTTGACTTTTTTTGGCCTATTTTGACGCCTTACTATACTATGATGTTTTTTATGACATTTTGAGGTCGAAAAAAATTTTGACTTTTTTTAGCCGAAAAAAACGCCTTACTATACTATGACGTTTTTTATGACATTTTGAGGTCGAAAAAATGTTTGACTTTTTTTGGCCGATTTTGACGCCTTACTATACTATGACGTTTTTTATGACATTTTGAGGTCGAAAAAAATTTTGACTTTTTTTGGCCGAAAAAAACGCCTTACTATACTATGACGTTTTTTATGACACTTTGAGGTCGAAAAAAATTTTGACTTTCTTTGGCCGAAAAAAACGCCTTACTATACTATGACGTTTTTTATGACATTTTGAGGTCGAAAAAAATTTTGACTTTTTTTGGCCGAAAAAAACGCCTTACTATACTATGACGTTTTTTATGACATTTTGAGGTCGAAAAAAATTTTGACTTTTTTTGGCCGAAAAAAACGCCTTACTATACTATGACGTTTTTTATGACATTTTGAGGTCGAAAAAAATTTTGACTTTTTTTGGCCGATTTTGACGCCTTACTATACTATGACGTTTTTTATGACATTTTGAGGTCGAAAAAAATTTTGACTTTTTTTGGCCGAAAAAAACGCCTTACTATACTATGACGTTTTTTATGACATTTTGAGGTCGAAAAAAATTTTGACTTTTTTTGGCCGATTTTGACGCCTTACTATACTATGACGTTTTTTATGACATTTTGAGGTCGAAAAAAATTTTGACTTTTTTTGGCCGAAAAAAACGCCTTACTATACTATGACGTTTTTTATGACATTTTGAGGTCGAAAAAATTTTTGACTTTTTTTGGCCGAAAAAAACGCCTTACTATACTATGACGTTTTTTATGACATTTTGAGGTCGAAAAAAATTTTGACTTTTTATCGAGGAAAAAAACGCCTTACTATACTATGACGTTTTTTATGACATTTTGAGGTCGAAAAAAATTTTGACTTTTTTTGGCCGAAAAAAACACCTTACTATACTATGACGTTTTTTATGACATTTTGAGGTCGAAAAAAATTTTGACTTTTTTTGGCCTATTTTGACGCCTTACTATACTATGACGTTTTTTATGACATTTTGAGGTCGAAAAAAATTTTGACTTTTTTTAGCCGAAAAAAACGCCTTACTATACTATGACGTTTTTTATGACATTTTGAGGTCGAAAAAATGTTTGACTTTTTTTGGCCGATTTTGACGCCTTACTATACTATGACGTTTTTTTATGACATTTTGAGTTCGAAAAAAATTTTGACTTTTTTTGGCCGAAAAAAACGCCTTACTATACTATGACGTTTTTTATGACACTTTGAGGTCGAAAAAAATTTTGACTTTTTTTGGCCGAAAAAAACGCCTTACTATACTATGACGTTTTTTATGACATTTTGAGGTCGAAAAAAATTTTGACTTTTTTTGGCCGAAAAAAACGCCTTACTATACTATGACGTTTTTTATGACATTTTGAGGTCGAAAAAAATTTTGACTTTTTTTGGCCGAAAAAAACGCCTTACTATACTATGACGTTTTTTATGACACTTTGAGGTCGAAAAAAATGTTGACTTTTTTTGGCCGAAAAAAACGCCATACTATACTATGACGTTTTTTATGACATTTTGAGGTCGAAAAAAATTTTGACTTTTTTTGGCCGAAAAAAACGCCTTACTATACTATGACGTTTTTTATGACATTTTGAGGTCGAAAAAATGTTTGACTTTTTTTGGCCGATTTTGACGCCTTACTACTATGACGTTTTTTATGACACTTTGAGGTCGAAAAAAATTTTGACTTTCTTTGGCCGAAAAAAACGCCATACTATACTATGACGTTTTTTATGACATTTTGAGGTCGAAAAAAATTTTGACTTTTTTTGGCCGATTGTGACGCCTTACTATACTATGACGTTTTTTATGACATTTTGAGGTCGAAAAAAATTTTGACTTTTTTTGGTCGAAAAAAACGCCTTACTATACTATGACGTTTTTTATGACATTTTGAGGTCGAAAAATTTTTTGACTTTTTATCGAGGAAAAAAACGCCTTACTATACTATGACGTTTTTTATGACATTTTGAGGTCGAAAAAAATTTTGACTTTTTTTGGCCGATTGTGACGCCTTACTATACTATGACGTTTTTTATGACATTTTGAGGTCGAAAAAAATTTTGACTTTTTTTGGTCGAAAAAAACGCCTTACTATACTATGACGTTTTTTATGACATTTTGAGGTCGAAAAATTTTTTGACTTTTTATCGAGGAAAAAAACGCCTTACTATACTATGACGTTTTTTATGACATTTTGAGGTCGAAAAAAATTTTGACTTTTTTTGGCCTATTTTGACGCCTTACTATATTATGACGTTTTTTATGACATTTTGAGGTCGAAAAAAATTTTGACTTTTTTTGGCCGAAAAAAACGCCTTACTATACTATGACGTTTTTTATGACATTTTGAGGTCGAAAAAAATTTTGACTTTTTTTGGCCGAAAAAAACGCCTTACTATACTATGACGTTTTTTATGACACTTTGAGGTCGAAAAAAATTTTGACTTTTTTTGGCCGAAAAAAACGCCTTACTATACTATGACGTTTTTTATGACATTTTGAGGTCGAAAAAAATTTTGACTTTTTTTGGCCGAAAAAAACGCATTACTATACTATGACGTTTTTTATGACATTTTGAGGTCGAAAAAAATTTTGACTTTTTTTGGCCGAAAAAAACGCCTTACTATACTATGACGTTTTTTATGACATTTTGAGGTCGAAAAAAATTTTGACTTTTTTTGGCCGATTTTGACGCCTTACTATACTATGACGTTTTTTATGACATTTTGAGGTCGAAAAAAATTTTGACTTTTTTTGGCCGAAAAAAACGCCTTACTATACTATGACGTTTTTTATGACATTTTGAGGTCGAAAAAAATGTTGACTTTTTTTGGCCGAAAAAAACGCCTTACTATACTATGACGTTTTTTATGACATTTTGAGGTCGAAAAAAATGTTGACTTTTTTTGGCCGAAAAAAACGCCTTACTATACTATGACGTTTTTTATGACATTTTGAGGTCGAAAAAATGTTTGACTTTTTTTGGCCGATTTTGACGCCTTACTATACTATGACGTTTTTTTATGACATTTTGAGTTCGAAAAAAATTTTGACTTTTTTTGGCCGAAAAAAACGCCTTACTATACTATGACGTTTTTTATGACACTTTGAGGTCGAAAAAAATTTTGACTTTTTTTGGCCGAAAAAAACGCCTTACTATACTATGACGTTTTTTATGACATTTTGAGGTCGAAAAAAATTTTGACTTTTTTTGGCCGAAAAAAACGCCTTACTATACTATGACGTTTTTTATGACATTTTGAGGTCGAAAAAAATTTTGACTTTTTTTGGCCGAAAAAAACGCCTTACTATACTATGACGTTTTTTATGACACTTTGAGGTCGAAAAAAATGTTGACTTTTTTTGGCCGAAAAAAACGCCATACTATACTATGACGTTTTTTATGACATTTTGAGGTCGAAAAAAATTTTGACTTTTTTTGGCCGAAAAAAACGCCTTACTATACTATGACGTTTTTTATGACATTTTGAGGTCGAAAAAATGTTTGACTTTTTTTGGCCGATTTTGACGCCTTACTACTATGACGTTTTTTATGACACTTTGAGGTCGAAAAAAATTTTGACTTTCTTTGGCCGAAAAAAACGCCATACTATACTATGACGTTTTTTATGACATTTTGAGGTCGAAAAAAATTTTGACTTTTTTTGGCCGATTGTGACGCCTTACTATACTATGACGTTTTTTATGACATTTTGAGGTCGAAAAAAATTTTGACTTTTTTTGGTCGAAAAAAACGCCTTACTATACTATGACGTTTTTTATGACATTTTGAGGTCGAAAAATTTTTTGACTTTTTATCGAGGAAAAAAACGCCTTACTATACTATGACGTTTTTTATGACATTTTGAGGTCGAAAAAAATTTTGACTTTTTTTGGCCGATTGTGACGCCTTACTATACTATGACGTTTTTTATGACATTTTGAGGTCGAAAAAAATTTTGACTTTTTTTGGTCGAAAAAAACGCCTTACTATACTATGACGTTTTTTATGACATTTTGAGGTCGAAAAATTTTTTGACTTTTTATCGAGGAAAAAAACGCCTTACTATACTATGACGTTTTTTATGACATTTTGAGGTCGAAAAAAATTTTGACTTTTTTTGGCCGATTTTGACGCCTTACTATATTATGACGTTTTTTATGACATTTTGAGGTCGAAAAAAATTTTGACTTTTTTTGGCCGAAAAAAACGCCTTACTATACTATGACGTTTTTTATGACATTTTGAGGTCGAAAAAAATTTTGACTTTTTTTGGCCGAAAAAAACGCCTTACTATACTATGACGTTTTTTATGACACTTTGAGGTCGAAAAAAATTTTGACTTTTTTTGGCCGAAAAAAACGCCTTACTATACTATGACGTTTTTTATGACATTTTGAGGTCGAAAAAAATTTTGACTTTTTTTGGACGAAAAAAACGCATTACTATACTATGACGTTTTTTATGACATTTTGAGGTCGAAAAAAATTTTGACTTTTTTTGGCCGAAAAAAACGCCTTACTATACTATGACGTTTTTTATGACATTTTGAGGTCGAAAAAAATTTTGACTTTTTTTGGCCGATTTTGACGCCTTACTATACTATGACGTTTTTTATGACATTTTGAGGTCGAAAAAAATTTTGACTTTTTTTGGCCGAAAAAAACGCCTTACTATACTATGACGTTTTTTATGACATTTTGAGGTCGAAAAAAATGTTGACTTTTTTTGGCCGAAAAAAACGCCTTACTATACTATGACGTTTTTTATGACATTTTGAGGTCGAAAAAAATTTTGACTTTTTTTGGCCGAAAAAAACGCCTTACTATACTATGACGTTTTTTATGACATTTTGAGGTCGAAAAAAATTTTGACTTTTTATCGAGGAAAAAAACGCCTTACTATACTATGACGTTTTTTATGACATTTTGAGGTCGAAAAAAATTTTGACTTTTTTTGGCCGAAAAAAACACCTTACTATACTATGACGTTTTTTATGACATTTTGAGGTCGAAAAAAATTTTGACTTTTTTTGGCCTATTTTGACGCCTTACTATACTATGACGTTTTTTATGACATTTTGAGGTCGAAAAAAATTTTGACTTTTTTTAGCCGAAAAAAACGCCTTACTATACTATGACGTTTTTTATGACATTTTGAGGTCGAAAAAATGTTTGACTTTTTTTGGCCGATTTTGACGCCTTACTATACTATGACGTTTTTTTATGACATTTTGAGTTCGAAAAAATTTTTGACTTTTTTTGGCCGAAAAAAACGCCTTACTATACTATGACGTTTTTTATGACACTTTGAGGTCGAAAAAAATTTTGACTTTTTTTGGCCGAAAAAAACGCCTTACTATACTATGACGTTTTTTATGACATTTTGAGGTCGAAAAAAATTTTGACTTTTTTTGGCCGAAAAAAACGCCTTACTATACTATGACGTTTTTTATGACATTTTGAGGTCGAAAAAAATTTTGACTTTTTTTGGCCGAAAAAAAACGCCTTACTATACTATGACGTTTTTTATGACATTTTGAGGTCGAAAAAAATTTTGACTTTTTTTGGCCGAAAAAAACGCCTTATTATACTATGACGTTTTTTATGACACTTTGAGGTCGAAAAAAATGTTGACTTTTTTTGGCCGAAAAAAACGCCATACTATACTATGACGTTTTTTATGACATTTTGAGGTCGAAAAAAATTTTGACTTTTTTTGGCCGAAAAAAACGCCTTACTATACTATGACGTTTTTTATGACATTTTGAGGTCGAAAAAATGTTTGACTTTTTTTGGCCGATTTTGACGCCTTACTACTATGACGTTTTTTATGACACTTTGAGGTCGAAAAAAATTTTGACTTTTTTTGGCCGAAAAAAACGCCATACTATACTATGACGTTTTTTATGACATTTTGAGGTCGAAAAAAATTTTGACTTTTTTTGGCCGATTGTGACGCCTTACTATACTATGACGTTTTTTATGACATTTTGAGGTCGAAAAAAATTTTGACTTTTTTTGGTCGAAAAAAACGCCTTACTATACTATGACGTTTTTTATGACATTTTGAGGTCGAAAAATTTTTTGACTTTTTATCGAGGAAAAAAACGCCTTACTATACTATGACGTTTTTTATGACATTTTGAGGTCGAAAAAAATTTTGACTTTTTTTGGCCGATTTTGACGCCTTACTATATTATGACGTTTTTTATGACATTTTGAGGTCGAAAAAAATTTTGACTTTTTTTGGCCGAAAAAAACGCCTTACTATACTATGACGTTTTTTATGACATTTTGAGGTCGAAAAAAATTTTGACTTTTTTTGGCCGAAAAAAACGCCTTACTATACTATGACGTTTTTTATGACACTTTGAGGTCGAAAAAAATTTTGACTTTTTTTGGCCGAAAAAAACGCCTTACTATACTATGACGTTTTTTATGACATTTTGAGGTCGAAAAAAATTTTGACTTTTTTTGGCCGAAAAAAACGCCTTACTATACTATGACGTTTTTTATGACATTTTGAGGTCGAAAAAAATGTTGACTTTTTTTGGCCGAAAAAAACGCCTTACTATACTATGACGTTTTTTATGACATTTTGAGGTCGAAAAAAATGTTGACTTTTTTTGGCCGAAAAAAACGCCTTACTATACTATGACGTTTTTTATGACATTTTGAGGTCGAAAAAAATGTTGACTTTTTTTGGCCGAAAAAAACGCCTTACTATACTATGACGTTTTTTATGACATTTTGAGGTCGAAAAAAATTTTGACTTTTTTTGGCCGAAAAAAACGCCTTACTATACTATGACGTTTTTTATGACATTTTGAGGTCGAAAAAAATTTTGACTTTTTTTGGCCGAAAAAAACGCCTTACTATACTATGACATTTTTTATGACATTTTGAGGTCGAAAAAAATTTTGACTTTTTTTAGCCTATTTTGACGCCTTACTATACTATGACGTTTTTTATGACATTTTGAGGTCGAAAAAAATTTTGACTTTTTTTAGCCGAAAAAAACGCCTTACTATACTATGACGTTTTTTATGACATTTTGAGGTCGAAAAAAATTTTGACTTTTTTTGGCCGAAAAAAACGCCTTACTATACTATGACGTTTTTTATGACATTTTGAGGTCGAAAAAAATTTTGACTTTTTTTGGCCGATTTTGACGCCTTACTATACTATGACATTTTTTATGACATTTTGAGGTCGAAAAAAATTTTAACTTTTTTTGGCCGAAAAAAACGCCTTACTATACTATGACGTTTTTTATGACATTTTGAGGTCGAAAAAAATTTTGACTTTTTTTGGCCGAAAAAAACGCCTTACTATACTATGACGTTTTTTATGACACTTTGAGGTCGAAAAAAATGTTGACTTTTTTTGGCCGAAAAAAACGCCTTACTATACTATGACGTTTTTTATGACACTTTGAGGTCGAAAAAAATGTTGACTTTTTTTGGCCGAAAAAAACGCCATACTATACTATGACGTTTTTTATGACATTTTGAGGTCGAAAAAAATTTTGACTTTTTTTGGCCGAAAAAAACGCCTTACTATACTATGACGTTTTTTATGACATTTTGAGGTCGAAAAAATGTTTGACTTTTTTTGGCCGATTTTGACGCCTTACTACTATGACGTTTTTTATGACACTTTGAGGTCGAAAAAAATTTTGACTTTCTTTGGCCGAAAAAAAAGGCCATACTATACTATGACGTTTTTTATGACATTTTGAGGTCGAAAAAAATTTTGACTTTTTTTGGCCGAAAAAAACGCCTTACTATACTATGACGTTTTTTATGACATTTTGAGGTCGAAAAAATTTTGACTTTTTTTGCCCGATTTTGACGCCTTACTACTATGACGTTTTTTATGACACTTTGAGGTCGAAAAAAATTTTGACTTTCTTTGGCCGAAAAAAACGCCATACTATACTATGACGTTTTTTATGACATTTTGAGGTCGAAAAAAATTTTGACTTTTTTTGGCCGAAAAAAACGCCTTACTATACTATGACGTTTTTTATGACATTTTGAGGTCGAAAAATTTTTTGACTTTTTTTAGCCGAAAAAAACGCCTTACTATACTATGACGTTTTTTATGACATTTTGAGGTCGAAAAAATGTTTGACTTTTTTTGGCCGATTTTGACGCCTTACTATACTATGACGTTTTTTATGACATTTTGAGGTCGAAAAAAATTTTGACTTTTTTTGGCCGAAAAAAACGCCTTACTATACTATGACGTTTTTTATGACATTTTGAGGTCGAAAAAATGTTTGACTTTTTTTGGCCGATTTTGATGCCTTACTATACTATGACGTTTTTTATGACATTTTGAGGTCGAAAAAAATTTTGACTTTTTTTAGCCGAAAAAAACGCCTTACTATACTATGACGTTTTTTATGACATTTTGAGGTCGAAAAAATGTTTGACTTTTTTTGGCCGATTTTGACGCCTTACTATACTATGACGTTTTTTATGACATTTTGAGGTCGAAAAAAATTTTGACTTTTTTTGGCCGAAAAAAACGCCTTACTATACTATGACGTTTTTTATGACACTTTGAGGTCGAAAAAATTTTTGACTTTTTTTGGCCGAAAAAAACGCCTTACTATACTATGACGTTTTTTATGACATTTTGAGGTCGAAAAAAATTTTGACTTTTTTTGGCCGAAAAAAACGCCTTACTATACTATGACGTTTTTTATGACATTTTGAGGTCGAAAAAAATTTTGACTTTTTTTGGCCGAAAAAAACGCCTTACTATACTATGACGTTTTTTATGACATTTTGAGGTCGAAAAAAATTTTGACTTTTTTTGGCCGATTTTGACGCCTTACTATACTATGACATTTTTTATGACATTTTGAGGTCGAAAAAAATTTTGACTTTTTTTGGCCGAAAAAAACGCCTTACTATACTATGACGTTTTTTATGACATTTTGAGGTCGAAAAAAATTTTGACTTTTTTTGGCCGAAAAAAACGCCTTACTATACTATGACGTTTTTTATGACACTTTGAGGTCGAAAAAAATGTTGACTTTTTTTGGCCGAAAAAAACGCCATACTATACTATGACGTTTTTTATGACATTTTGAGGTCGAAAAAAATTTTGACTTTTTTTGGCCGAAAAAAACGCCTTACTATACTATGACGTTTTTTATGACATTTTGAGGTCGAAAAAATGTTTGACTTTTTTTGGCCGATTTTGACGCCTTACTACTATGACGTTTTTTATGACACTTTGAGGTCGAAAAAAATTTTGACTTTCTTTGGCCGAAAAAAACGCCATACTATACTATGACGTTTTTTATGACATTTTGAGGTCGAAAAAAATTTTGACTTTTTTTGGCCGAAAAAAACGCCTTACTATACTATGACGTTTTTTATGACATTTTGAGGTCGAAAAAATTTTGACTTTTTTTGCCCGATTTTGACGCCTTACTACTATGACGTTTTTTATGACACTTTGAGGTCGAAAAAAATTTTGACTTTCTTTGGCCGAAAAAAACGCCATACTATACTATGACGTTTTTTATGACATTTTGAGGTCGAAAAAAATTTTGACTTTTTTTGGCCGATTGTGACGCCTTACTACTATGACGTTTTTTATGACATTTTGAGGTCGAAAAATTTTTTGACTTTTTTTAGCCGAAAAAAACGCCTTACTATACTATGACGTTTTTTATGACATTTTGAGGTCGAAAAAAATTTTGACTTTTTTTGGCCGATTTTGACGCCTTACTATACTATGACGTTTTTTATGACATTTTGAGGTCGAAAAAAATTTTGACTTTTTTTGGCCGATTTTGACGCCTTACTATACTATGACGTTTTTCATGACATTTTGAGGTCGAAAAAAATTTTGACTTTCTTTGGCCGAAAAAAACGCCATACTATACTATGACGTTTTTTATGACATTTTGAGGTCGAAAAAATTTTGACTTTCTTTGGCCAAAAAAAACGCCATACTATACTATGACGTTTTTTATGACATTTTGAGGTCGAAAAAAATTTTGACTTTCTTTGGCCGAAAAAAACGCCATACTATACTATGACGTTTTTTATGACATTTTGAGGTCGAAAAAAATTTTGACTTTTTTTGGCCGATTTTGACGCCTTACTATACTATGACGTTTTTTATGACATTTTGAGGTCGAAAAATTTTTTGACTTTTTTTGGCCGATTTTGACGCCTTACTATACTATGACGTTTTTTATGACACTTTGAGGTCGAAAAAAATTTTGACTTTTTTTGGCCGATTTTGACGCCTTACTATACTATGACGTTTTTTATGACATTTTGAGGTCGAAAAAAATTTTGACTTTTTTTGGCCGAAAAAAACGCCTTACTATACTATGACGTTTTTTATGACATTTTGAGGTCGAAAAATTTTTTGACTTTTTTTAGCCGAAAAAAACGCCTTACTATACTATGACGTTTTTTATGACATTTTGAGGTCGAAAAAATGTTTGACTTTTTTTGGCCGATTTTGACGCCTTACTATACTATGACGTTTTTTATGACATTTTGAGGTCGAAAAAAATTTTGACTTTTTTTGGCCGAAAAAAACGCCTTACTATACTATGACGTTTTTTATGACATTTTGAGGTCGAAAAAATGTTTGACTTTTTTTGGCCGATTTTGACGCCTTACTATACTATGACGTTTTTTATGACATTTTGAGGTCGAAAAAAATTTTGACTTTTTTTGGCCGAAAAAAACGCCATACTATACTATGACGTTTTTTATGACATTTTGAGGTCGAAAAAAATTTTACTTTTTTTGGCCGATTTTGACGCCTTACTATACTATGACGTTTTTTATGACACTTTGAGGTCGAAAAAAATTTTGACTTTTTTTGGCCGATTTTGACGCCTTACTATACTATGACGTTTTTTATGACATTTTGAGGTCGAAAAAAATTTTGACTTTTTTTGGCCGAAAAAAACGCCTTACTATACTATGACGTTTTTTATGACATTTTGAGGTCGAAAAAAATTGTGACTTTTTTTGGCCGAAAAAAACGCCTTACTATACTATGACGTTTTTTATGACACTTTGAGGTCGAAAAAAATTTTGACTTTTTTTGGCCGAAAAAAACGCCTTACTATACTATGACGTTTTTTATGACATTTTGAGGTCGAAAAAATTTTTGACTTTTTTTGGCCGATTTTGACGCCTTACTATACTATGACGTTTTTTATGACATTTTGAGGTCGAAAAAAATTTTGACTTTTTTTGGCCGAAAAAAACGCCTTACTATACTATGACGTTTTTTATGACATTTTGAGGTCGAAAAAAATTTTGACTTTTTTTGGCCGAAAAAAACGCCTTACTATACTATGACGTTTTTTATGACATTTTGAGGTCGAAAAAATTTTTGACTTTTTTTGGCCGATTTTGACGCCTTACTATACTATGACGTTTTTTATGACATTTTGAGGTCGAAAAAAATTTTGACTTTTTTTGGCCGAAAAAAACGCCTTACTATACTATGACGTTTTTTATGACATTTTGAGGTCGAAAAAAATTTTGACTTTTTTTGGCCGAAAAAAACGCCTTACTATACTATGACGTTTTTTATGACATTTTGAGGTCGAAAAAAATTTTGACTTTTTTTGGCCGAAAAAAACGCCTTACTATACTATGACGTTTTTTATGACACTTTGAGGTCGAAAAAAATTTTGACTTTTTTTGGCCGAAAAAAACGCCTTACTATACTATGACGTTTTTTATGACATTTTGAGGTCGAAAAAATTTTTGACTTTTTTTGGCTGATTTTGACGCCTTACTATACTATGACGTTTTTTATGACATTTTGAGGTCGAAAAAATTTTTGACTTTTTTTGGCCGAAAAAAACGCCTTACTATACTATGACGTTTTTTATGACATTTTGAGGTCGAAAAAGTTTTTGACTTTTTTTGGCCGAAAAAAACGCCTTACTATACTATGACGTTTTTTATGACATTTTGAGGTCGAAAAAAATTTTGACTTTTTTTGGCCGATTTTGACGCCTTACTATACTATGACATTTTTTATGACATTTTGAGGTCGAAAAAAATTTTGACTTTTTTTGGCCGAAAAAAACGCCTTACTATACTATGACGTTTTTTATGACATTTTGAGGTCGAAAAAAATTTTGACTTTTTTTGGCCGAAAAAAACGCCTTACTATACTATGACGTTTTTTATGACACTTTGAGGTCGAAAAAAATGTTGACTTTTTTTGGCCGAAAAAAACGCCATACTATACTATGACGTTTTTTATGACATTTTGAGGTCGAAAAAAATTTTGACTTTTTTTGGCCGAAAAAAACGCCTTACTATACTATGACGTTTTTTATGACATTTTGAGGTCGAAAAAATGTTTGACTTTTTTTGGCCGATTTTGACGCCTTACTACTATGACGTTTTTTATGACACTTTGAGGTCGAAAAAAATTTTGACTTTCTTTGGCCGAAAAAAACGCCATACTATACTATGACGTTTTTTATGACATTTTGAGGTCGAAAAAAATTTTGACTTTTTTTGGCCGAAAAAAACGCCTTACTATACTATGACGTTTTTTATGACATTTTGAGGTCGAAAAAATTTTGACTTTTTTTGCCCGATTTTGACGCCTTACTACTATGACGTTTTTTATGACACTTTGAGGTCGAAAAAAATTTTGACTTTCTTTGGCCGAAAAAAACGCCATACTATACTATGACGTTTTTTATGACATTTTGAGGTCGAAAAAAATTTTGACTTTTTTTGGCCGATTGTGACGCCTTACTACTATGACGTTTTTTATGACATTTTGAGGTCGAAAAATTTTTTGACTTTTTTTAGCCGAAAAAAACGCCTTACTATACTATGACGTTTTTTATGACATTTTGAGGTCGAAAAAAATTTTGACTTTTTTTGGCCGATTTTGACGCCTTACTATACTATGACGTTTTTTATGACATTTTGAGGTCGAAAAAAATTTTGACTTTTTTTGGCCGAAAAAAACGCCTTACTATACTATGACGTTTTTTATGACATTTTGAGGTCGAAAAAAATTGTGACTTTTTTTGGCCGAAAAAAACGCCTTACTATACTATGACGTTTTTTATGACATTTTGAGGTCGAAAAAAATTTTGACTTTTTTTGGCCGATTTTGACGCCTTACTATACTATGACGTTTTTCATGACATTTTGAGGTCGAAAAAAATTTTGACTTTCTTTGGCCGAAAAAAACGCCATACTATACTATGACGTTTTTTATGACATTTTGAGGTCGAAAAAATTTTGACTTTCTTTGGCCAAAAAAAACGCCATACTATACTATGACGTTTTTTATGACATTTTGAGGTCGAAAAAAATTTTGACTTTCTTTGGCCGAAAAAAACGCCATACTATACTATGACGTTTTTTATGACATTTTGAGGTCGAAAAAAATTTTGACTTTTTTTGGCCGATTTTGACGCCTTACTATACTATGACGTTTTTTATGACATTTTGAGGTCGAAAAATTTTTTGACTTTTTTTGGCCGATTTTGACGCCTTACTATACTATGACGTTTTTTATGACACTTTGAGGTCGAAAAAAATTTTGACTTTTTTTGGCCGATTTTGACGCCTTACTATACTATGACGTTTTTTATGACATTTTGAGGTCGAAACAAATTGTGACTTTTTTTGGCCGAAAAAAACGCCTTACTATACTATGACGTTTTTTATGACATTTTGAGGTCGAAAAAAATTTTGACTTTTTTTGGCCGAAAAAAACGCCTTACTATACTATGACGTTTTTTATGACATTTTGAGGTCGAAAAATTTTTTGACTTTTTTTAGCCGAAAAAAACGCCTTACTATACTATGACGTTTTTTATGACATTTTGAGGTCGAAAAAATGTTTGACTTTTTTTGGCCGATTTTGACGCCTTACTATACTATGACGTTTTTTATGACATTTTGAGGTCGAAAAAAATTTTGACTTTTTTTGGCCGAAAAAAACGCCTTACTATACTATGACGTTTTTTATGACATTTTGAGGTCGAAAAAATGTTTGACTTTTTTTGGCCGATTTTGACGCCTTACTATACTATGACGTTTTTTATGACATTTTGAGGTCGAAAAAAATTTTGACTTTTTTTGGCCGAAAAAAACGCCATACTATACTATGACGTTTTTTATGACATTTTGAGGTCGAAAAAAATTTTACTTTTTTTGGCCGATTTTGACGCCTTACTATACTATGACGTTTTTTATGACACTTTGAGGTCGAAAAAAATTTTGACTTTTTTTGGCCGATTTTGACGCCTTACTATACTATGACGTTTTTTATGACATTTTGAGGTCGAAAAAAATTTTGACTTTTTTTGGCCGAAAAAAACGCCTTACTATACTATGACGTTTTTTATGACATTTTGAGGTCGAAAAAAATTGTGACTTTTTTTGGCCGAAAAAAACGCCTTACTATACTATGACGTTTTTTATGACACTTTGAGGTCGAAAAAAATTTTGACTTTTTTTGGCCGAAAAAAACGCCTTACTATACTATGACGTTTTTTATGACATTTTGAGGTCGAAAAAATTTTTGACTTTTTTTGGCCGATTTTGACGCCTTACTATACTATGACGTTTTTTATGACATTTTGAGGTCGAAAAAAATTTTGACTTTTTTTGGCCGAAAAAAACGCCTTACTATACTATGACGTTTTTTATGACATTTTGAGGTCGAAAAAAATTTTGACTTTTTTTGGCCGAAAAAAACGCCTTACTATACTATGACGTTTTTTATGACATTTTGAGGTCGAAAAAAATTTTGACTTTTTTTGGCCGAAAAAAACGCCTTACTATACTATGACGTTTTTTATGACACTTTGAGGTCGAAAAAAATTTTGACTTTTTTTGGCCGAAAAAAACGCCTTACTATACTATGACGTTTTTTATGACATTTTGAGGTCGAAAAATTTTTTGACTTTTTTTGGCTGATTTTGACGCCTTACTATACTATGACGTTTTTTATGACATTTTGAGGTCGAAAAAATTTTTGACTTTTTTTGGCCGAAAAAAACGCCTTACTATACTATGACGTTTTTTATGACATTTTGAGGTCGAAAAAGTTTTTGACTTTTTTTGGCCGAAAAAAACGCCTTACTATACTATGACGTTTTTTATGACATTTTGAGGTCGAAAAAAATTTTGACTTTTTTTCGAGGAAAAAAACGCCTTACTATACTATGACGTTTTTTATGACATTTTGAGGTCGAAAAAATTTTTGACTTTTTTTGGCCGAAAAAAACGCCTTACTATACTATGACGTTTTTTATGACACTTTGAGGTCGAAAAAAATTTTGACTTTTTTTGGCCGAAAAAAACGCCTTACTATACTATGACGTTTTTTATGACATTTTGAGGTCGAAAAAATTTTTGACTTTTTTTGGCAGATTTTGACGCCTTACTATACTATGACGTTTTTTATGACATTTTGAGGTCGAAAATATTTTTGACTTTTTTTGGCCGAAAAAAACGCCTTACTATACTATGACGTTTTTTATGACATTTTGAGGTCGAAAAAATTTTGACTTTTTTTGCCCGATTTTGACGCCTTACTACTATGACGTTTTTTATGACACTTTGAGGTCGAAAAAAATTTTGACTTTCTTTGGCCGAAAAAAACGCCATACTATACTATGACGTTTTTTATGACATTTTGAGGTCGAAAAAAATTTTGACTTTTTTTGGCCGATTGTGACGCCTTACTATACTATGACGTTTTTTATGACATTTTGAGGTCGAAAAATTTTTTGACTTTTTTTAGCCGAAAAAAACGCCTTACTATACTATGACGTTTTTTATGACATTTTGAGGTCGAAAAAATGTTTGACTTTTTTTGGCCGATTTTGACGCCTTACTATACTATGACGTTTTTTATGACATTTTGAGGTCGAAAAAAATTTTGACTTTTTTTGGCCGAAAAAAACGCCTTACTATACTATGACGTTTTTTATGACATTTTGAGGTCGAAAAAATGTTTGACTTTTTTTGGCCGATTTTGACGCCTTACTATACTATGACGTTTTTTATGACATTTTGAGGTCGAAAAAAATTTTGACTTTTTTTGGCCGATTGTGACGCCTTACTATACTATGACGTTTTTTATGACATTTTGAGGTCGAAAAATTTTTTGACTTTTTTTAGCCGAAAAAAACGCCTTACTATACTATGACGTTTTTTATGACATTTTGAGGTCGAAAAAATGTTTGACTTTTTTTGGCCGATTTTGACGCCTTACTATACTATGACGTTTTTTATGACATTTTGAGGTCGAAAAAAATTTTGACTTTTTTTGGCCGAAAAAAACGCCTTACTATACTATGACGTTTTTTATGACATTTTGAGGTCGAAAAAATGTTTGACTTTTTTTGGCCGATTTTGACGCCTTACTATACTATGACGTTTTTTATGACATTTTGAGGTCGAAAAAAATTTTGACTTTCTTTGGCCGAAAAAAACGCCATACTATACTATGACGTTTTTTATGACATTTTGAGGTCGAAAAAATTTTTACTTTTTTTGGCCGATTTTGACGCCTTACTATACTATGACGTTTTTTATGACACTTTGAGGTCGAAAAAAATTTAGACTTTTTTTGGCCGATTTTGACGCCTTACTATACTATGACGTTTTTTATGACATTTTGAGGTCGAAAAAAATTTTGACTTTTTTTGGCCGAAAAAAACGCCTTACTATACTATGACGTTTTTTATGACATTTTGAGGTCGAAAAAAATTGTGACTTTTTTTGGCCGAAAAAAACGCCTTACTATACTATGACGTTTTTTATGACACTTTGAGGTCGAAAAAAATTTTGACTTTTTTTGGCCGAAAAAAACGCCTTACTATACTATGACGTTTTTTATGACATTTTGAGGTCGAAAAAAATTTTGACTTTTTTTGGCCGAAAAAAACGCCTTACTATACTATGACGTTTTTTATGACATTTTGAGGTCGAAAAAAATTTTGACTTTTTTTGGCCGATTTTGACGCCTTACTATACTATGACGTTTTTCATGACATTTTGAGGTCGAAAAAAATTTTGACTTTCTTTGGCCGAAAAAAACGCCATACTATACTATGACGTTTTTTATGACATTTTGAGGTCGAAAAAATTTTGACTTTCTTTGGCCAAAAAAAACGCCATACTATACTATGACGTTTTTTATGACATTTTGAGGTCGAAAAAAATTTTGACTTTCTTTGGCCGAAAAAAACGCCATACTATACTATGACGTTTTTTATGACATTTTGAGGTCGAAAAAAATTTTGACTTTTTTTGGCCGATTTTGACGCCTTACTATACTATGACGTTTTTTATGACATTTTGAGGTCGAAAAATTTTTTGACTTTTTTTGGCCGATTTTGACGCCTTACTATACTATGACGTTTTTTATGACACTTTGAGGTCGAAAAAAATTTTGACTTTTTTTGGCCGATTTTGACGCCTTACTATACTATGACGTTTTTTATGACATTTTGAGGTCGAAAAAAATTGTGACTTTTGTTGGCCGAAAAAAACGCCTTACTATACTATGACGTTTTTTATGACATTTTGAGGTCGAAAAAAATTTTGACTTTTTTTGGCCGAAAAAAACGCCTTACTATACTATGACGTTTTTTATGACATTTTGAGGTCGAAAAAAATGTTGACTTTTTTTGGCCGAAAAAAACGCCTTACTATACTATGACGTTTTTTATGACATTTTGAGGTCGAAAAAAATTTGACTTTCTTTGGCCAAAAAAAACGCCATACTATACTATGACGTTTTTTATGACATTTTGAGGTCGAAAAAAATTTTGACTTTCTTTGGCCGAAAAAAACGCCATACTATACTATGACGTTTTTTATGACATTTTGAGGTCGAAAAAATTTTTACTTTTTTTGGCCGATTTTGACGCCTTACTATACTATGACGTTTTTTATGACACTTTGAGGTCGAAAAAAATTTTGACTTTTTTTGGCCGATTTTGACGCCTTACTATACTATGACGTTTTTTATGACATTTTGAGGTCGAAAAAAATTTTGACTTTTTTTGGCCGAAAAAAACGCCTTACTATACTATGACGTTTTTTATGACATTTTGAGGTCGAAAAAAATTGTGACTTTTTTTGGCCGAAAAAAACGCCTTACTATACTATGACGTTTTTTATGACACTTTGAGGTCGAAAAAAATTTTGACTTTTTTTGGCCGAAAAAAACGCCTTACTATACTATGACGTTTTTTATGACATTTTGAGGTCGAAAAAATTTTTGACTTTTTTTGGCCGAAAAAAACGCCTTACTATACTATGACGTTTTTTATGACATTTTGAGGTCGAAAAAATTTTTGACTTTTTTTGGCCGAAAAAAACGCCTTACTATACTATGACGTTTTTTATGACATTTTGAGGTCGAAAAAATTTTTGACTTTTTTTGGCCGAAAAAAACGCCTTACTATACTATGACGTTTTTTATGACATTTTGAGGTCGAAAAAAATTTTGACTTTTTTTGGCCGAAAAAAACGCCTTACTATACTATGACGTTTTTTATGACATTTTGAGGTCGAAAAAAATTTTGACTTTTTTTGGCCGAAAAAAACGCCTTACTATACTATGACGTTTTTTATGACATTTTGAGGTCGAAAAAAATTTTGACTTTTTTTGGCAGATTTTGACGCCTTACTATACTATGACGTTTTTTATGACATTTTGAGGTCGAAAAAAGTTTTGACTTTTTTTGGCCGAAAAAAACGCCTTACTATACTATGACGTTTTTTATGACATTTTGAGGTCGAAAAAAATTTTGACTTTTTTTGGCCGATTTTGACGCCTTACTATACTATGACGTTTTTTATGACATTTTGAGGTCGAAAAAATTTTTGACTTTTTTTGGCCGAAAAAAACGCCTTACTATACTATGACGTTTTTTATGACATTTTGAGGTCGAAAAAATGTTTGACTTTTTTTGGCTGATTTTGACGCCTTACTATACTATGACGTTTTTTATGACATTTTGAGGTCGAAAAAAATTTTGACTTTTTATCGAGGAAAAAAACGCCTTACTATACTATGACGTTTTTTATGACATTTTGAGGTCGAAAAAAATTTTGACTTTTTTTGGACGATTTTGACGCCTTACTATACTATGACGTTTTTTATGACATTTTGAGGTCGAAAAAAATTTTGACTTTTTTTGGCCGATTGTGAAGCCTTACTATACTATGACGTTTTTTATGACATTTTGAGGTCGAAAAAAATTTTGACTTTTTTTGGCCGATTGTGAAGCCTTACTATACTATGACGTTTTTTATGACATTTTGAGGTCGAAATTTTTTTTGACTTTTTATCGAGGAAAAAAACGCCTTACTATACTATGACGTTTTTTATGACATTTTGAGGTCGAAAAAATTTTTGACTTTTTTTGGCCGAAAAAAACGCCTTACTATACTATGACGTTTTTTATGACATTTTGAGGTCGAAAAAAAATTTGACTTTTTTTGGCCGATTTTGACGCCTTACTATACTATGACGTTTTTTATGACATTTTGAGGTCGAAAAATTTTTTGACTTTTTTTGGCCGAAAAAAACGCCTTACTATACTATGACGTTTTTTATGACATTTTGAGGTCGAAAAAATTTTTGACTTTTTTTGGCCCAAAAAAAACGCCTTACTATACTATGACGTTTTTTATGACATTTTGAGGTCGAAAAAATTTTTGACTTTTTTTGGCAGAAAAAAACGCCTTACTATACTATGACGTTTTTTATGACATTTTGAGGTCGAAAAAATTTTTGACTTTTTTTGGCAGAAAAAAACGCCTTACTATACTATGACGTTTTTTATGACATTTTGAGGTCGAAAAAATTTTTGACTTTTTTTGGCCGATTTTGACGCCTTATTATACTATGACGTTTTTTATGACATTTTGAGGTCGAAAAAAATTTTGACTTTTTTTGGCCGAAAATAACGCCTTACTATACTATGACATTTTGAGGTCGAAAAAAATTTTGACTTTTTTTGGCCGAAAAAAACGCCATACTATACTATGACGTTTTTTATGACATTTTGAGGTCGAAAAAAATTTTGACCTTTTTTCGAGGAAAAAAACGCCTTACTATACTATGACATTTTGAGGTCGAAAAAAATTTTGACTTTTTTTGGCCGAAAAAAACGCCTTACTATACTATGACGTTTTTTATGACATTTTGAGGTCGAAAAAATTTTTGACTTTTTTTGGCCGATTTTGACACCTTACTATACTATGACGTTTTTTATGACATTTTGAGGTCGAAAAAAATTTTGACTTTTTTGCGCGGAAAAAAATGCCTTACTATACTATAACGTTTTTTAAGACAATTTGAGGTCGAAAAAATTTTTGACTTTTTTTGGCCGATTTTGATGCCTTACTATACTATGACGTTTTTTATGACATTTTGAGGTCGAAAAAAATTTTGACTTTTTTTGGCCGAAAAAAACGCCTTACTATATACTATGACGTTTTTTATGACATTTTGAGGTCAAAATTTTTTTTGACTTTTTCTGTCAAATTTTTTCGCCGACGTTGACGCCATACTATACTATGACATTTTGAGGTCAAAAAAATGTTTGACTTTTTGTGCCCGAAAAAAACGCCATACTATACTAGGATGTTTTTTATGACATTTTGAGGTAAAAAAAAAATTAGACAAATGTTTTGGCCGATTTTGACGCCATACTATACTATGACGTTTTTTATGACATTTTGAGGTCAAAATTTTTTTATGACTTTTTCTGTCAAATTTTGACGCCAAACTATACTATGACGTTTTTTATGACATTTTGAGGTCAAAAAAACTTTGACTTTTTTTGTCAAATTTTGACGCCATTCTATACTATGACATTTTGAGGTCGAAAATTTTTTTTGACTTTTTTTTGGCCGATTTTGACGGCATACTATACTAAAACATTTTTAAGACATTTTCAGGTCAAAAAAAAATTTGACATTTTTTCGCCGATATTGATGCCATACTGTACTATGACATTTTGAGATCAAAAAAATTTTGACTTTTTGTGCCCGAAAAAACGCCATACTATACTATGACGTTTTTTATGAAATTTTGAGGTCAAAAATTTTTTTGACTTTTTGTGCCCGAAAAAAACGCCATACTATACTATGACGTTTTTTATGACATTTTGAGGTCAAAAATTTTTTTGACTTTTTTTGTCAAATTTTGACGCCATACTATACTATGACGTTTCTTATGACATTTTGAGGTCAAAAAAAAATTTGAAATTTTTTGGCCTATTTTGACGCCATACTATACTATGACGTTTTTTATGACATTTTGAGGTCAAAATTTTTTTTTAACTTTTTCTGTCAAATTTTGACGCCATACTATACATAACATTTTTAAGACATTTTGAGGTCAAAAAATTTTTTGACTTTTTTTTTGCTGATTTTGACGCTATACTATACTATGACATTTTGAGGTCAAAAAATTTTTTGACTTTTTTTGGCCGATTTTGACACCATACTATACTATGATGTTTTTTATGACATTTTGAGGTCAAAAAATATTTTGACTTTATTTGGCCGATTTTGACGCCATACTATACTATGACATTTTTAAAGACATTTTGAGGTCAATTTTTTTTTTGACTTTTTCTGTCAAATTTCTTCGCCGATTTTGACGCCATACTATAGTATGACATTTTGAGGTCAAAAAATTTTTTGACTTTTTGTGCCCGAAAAAAACGCCATACTATACTATGACGTTTTTTATGACATTTTGAGGTCAAAAAAAATTTGACTTTTTTTGTCAAATTTTACGCCATACTATACCATGACGTTTTTTATGACATTTTGAGGTCAAAAAAAAATTTGACATTTTTTCGCGGATATTGATGCCATACTGTACTATGACATTTTGAGATCAAAAAATTTTTGACTTTTTGTGCCCGAAAAAACGCCATACTATACTATGACGTTTTTTATGACATTTTGAGGTCAAAATTTTTTTTGACTTTTTTTGTCAAATTTTGACGCCATACTATACTATGACGTTTCTTATGACATTTTGAGGTGAAAAAAAAATTTGAATTTTTTTGGCCGATTTTGACGCCTTACTATACTATGACATTTTGAGGTCAAAAAAAAATTTGAAATTTTTTGGCCTATTTTGACGCCATACTATACTATGACGTTTTTTATGACATTTTGAGGTCAAAATTTTTTTTTAACTTTTTCTGTCAAATTTTGACGCCATACTATACATAACATTTTTAAGACATTTTGAGGTCAAAAAAATTTTTGACTTTTTTTTGGCTGATTTTGACGCTATACTATACTATGACATTTTGAGGTCGAAAAAATTTTTTGACTTTTTTTGGCCGATTTTGACGGCATACTATACTATAACGTTTTTAAGACATTTTGAGGTCAAAAAAAAATTTGACTTTTTTTGTCAAATTTTGACGACTTACTATACTATGACGTTTTTTATGACATTTTGAGGTCAAAAAATTTTTTGACTTTTTTTGGCCGATTTTGACACCATACTATACTATGATGTTTTTTATGACATTTTGAGGTCAAAAAAAATTTTGACTTTATTTGGCCGATTTTGACGCCATACTATACTATGACATTTTTAAAGACATTTTGAGGTCAAATTTTTTTTTTGACTTTTTCTGTCAAATTTCTTCGCCGATTTTGACGCCATACTATACTATGACATTTTGAGGTCAAAAATTTTTTTGACTTTTTGTGCCCGAAAAAAACGCCATACTATACTATGACGTTTTTTATGACATTTTGAGGTCAAAAAAAAATTTGACTTTTTTTGTCAAATTTTACGCCATACTATACCATGACGTTTTTTATGACATTTTGAGGTCAAAAAAAAATTTGACATTTTTTCGCGGATATTGATGCCATACTGTACTATGACATTTTGAGATCAAAAAATTTTTGACTTTTTGTGCCCGAAAAAACGCCATACTATACTATGAAGTTTTTTATGACATTTTGAGGTCAAAAATTTTTTGACTTTTTGTGCCTGAAAAAAACGCCATACTATACTATGACGTTCTTTATGACATTTTGAGGTAAAAAAAAATTTGACTTTTTTTGTCAAATTTTACGCCATACTATACCATGACGTTTTTTATGACATTTTGAGGTCAAAAAAAAATTTGACATTTTTTCGCGGATATTGATGCCATACTGTACTATGACATTTTGAGATCAAAAAATTTTTGACTTTTTGTGCCCGAAAAAACGCCATACTATACTATGACGTTTTTTATGACATTTTGAGGTCAAAATTTTTTTTGACTTTTTTTGTCAAATTTTGACGCCATACTATACTATGACGTTTCTTATGACATTTTGAGGTGAAAAAAAAATTTGAATTTTTTTGGCCGATTTTGACGCCTTACTATACTATGACATTTTGAGGTCAAAAAAAAATTTAAAATTTTTTGGCCTATTTTGACGCCATACTATACTATGACGTTTTTTATGACATTTTGAGGTCAAAATTTTTTTTTAACTTTTTCTGTCAAATTTTGACGCCATACTATACATAACATTTTTAAGACATTTTGAGGTCAAAAAAATTTTTGACTTTTTTTTGGCTGATTTTGACGCTATACTATACTATGACTTTTTGAGGTCGAAAAAATTTTTTGACTTTTTTTGGCCGATTTTGACGGCATACTATACTATAACGTTTTTAAGACATTTTGAGGTCAAAAAAAAATTTGACTTTTTTTGTCAAATTTTGACGACTTACTATACTATGACGTTTTTTATGAAATTTTGAGGTCAAAAATTTTTTTGACTTTTTTTGGCCGATTTTGACACCATACTATACTATGATGTTTTTTATGACATTTTGAGGTCAAAAAAAATTTTGACTTTATTTGGCCGATTTTGACGCCATACTATACTATGACATTTTTAAAGACATTTTGAGGTCAAATTTTTTTTTTGACTTTTTCTGTCAAATTTCTTCGCCGATTTTGACGCCATACTATACTATGACATTTTGAGGTCAAAAATTTTTTTGACTTTTTGTGCCCGAAAAAAACGCCATACTATACTATGACGTTTTTTATGACATTTTGAGGTCAAAAAAAATTTTGACTTTTTTTGTCAAATTTTACGCCATACTATACCATGACGTTTTTTATGACATTTTGAGGTCAAAAAAAAATTTGACATTTTTTCGCGGATATTGATTCCATACTGTACTATGACATTTTGAGATCAAAAAATTTTTGACTTTTTGTGCC
Organism: Toxotes jaculatrix; assembly: GCF_017976425.1. Lineage (NCBI taxonomy): Eukaryota > Metazoa > Chordata > Actinopteri > Toxotidae > Toxotes > Toxotes jaculatrix. The sequence goes on along the minus strand of NC_054404.1, from coordinate 9,676,010 downwards.
CGAAAAAACGCCATACTATACTATGAAGTTTTTTATGACATTTTGAGGTCAAAAATTTTTTGACTTTTTGTGCCTGAAAAAAACGCCATACTATACTATGACGTTTTTTATGACATTTTGAGGTCAAAAAATTTGTTGACTTTTTTTGTCAAATTTTGACGCCATACTATACTATGACGTTTTTTATGACATTTTGAGGTCAAAAAATTTTTTGACTTTTTTTGTCAAATTTTGACGCCATACTATACTATGACGTTTCTTATGACATTTTGAGGTGAAAAAAAAATTTGAATTTTTTTGGCCGATTTTGACGCCTTACTATACTATGACATTTTGAGGTCAAAAAAAAATTTGAAATTTTTTGGCCTATTTTGACGCCATACTATACTATGACGTTTTTTATGACATTTTGAGGTCAAAAAATGTTTTGACTTTTTTTGGCCGATTTTGACGCCATACTATACTATGACGTTTTTTATGACATTTTGAGGTCAAAAAAAATTTTGCCTCTTTTTGGCAAATTTTGACGCCATACTATACTATGACGTTTTTTATGACATTTTGAGGTCTTACAAAAAAATGACTTCTTTTCCACATTTTTTGATGCCCTACTATACGATGATATTTTTTTTATGACATTTTGAGGTCTTACAAAAAAATGACTTTTTTTCACATTTTTTGATGCCTTACTATACTATGACGTTTTTTATGACATTTTGAGGCCATATTAAAGTATGACTTTTTTTTGGCATATTTTGAAGCTTTATTGCAATATGACCATTTTTATGATATTTTGAGGCCATACCATTTAATTTACTATCAACAATAACGAAACAAAATGAATTACTAATGTCTTTTCTTTTATTTATATATGTTTCTTATATAAATATGCCTTCCTTTACTCCACAACAAAATAAATTATAAAAAATACAAAAAACAATTATTTACAATTCACCTTTTAACAATATTAAACCTTCAGCTTTTTTCTTTTAAACAAACAATTCTCAGGTGTCTGTGGAGGTTGTTTGTGGAGCCAGCTCTATATGAAATTCTTCTCTTGCAGACTCTACACTCTGCCTTTGTATTATCAATATAATTGAAATGGTTCCAGATTTTGCTTCTTTTCCTGGTGTCACTCATTTTCTTAACTCTACCTTTCTAATGCGTCGATGTTGTCTTTTCTTGTAGCCCCTGGCTCTCTATGTCTCTGCCCCTCCTGCTCTCCTGTTCATGTGCTACTGCTGCTGCGAGTCTAACTACTGCCCCTCTCCCCTGTACTCAGCGCAAACACTGGCCCCAAACACATATTGATCAATCACGTGTGGCTTGAAGAAAAAAGAGAAAAAAAAAACAAACAAAACAGCTCCCATTCAGGAGCTGGCTCCCGTCGTTCACTTCAAAGCTCACTCATGGTTCATTTTCTTCCTACTATACCTAGAAGGAACATAAGTCCAAATTTTGGTATCGGAACTCGATACCGATACTGGATCGGATCAGCCCCATCCCTAATTAAAGACTTAGATCTAAAAAAAAAAAACTGTCTGTACAGTCACATTGTCCTTGTGTTCAATCAAACTGCTTTACACTCGGCCCCAAAAAGGATGTGAATGTCACCGGTAATGAACAAATATGAGGGGAGAAATCACCAGCTGTAAGTGGTTTCTAATAGTGGTTGTGCAGTTCTGGTAGTGTACTGTGCCAAATGAGCTGATGGCACATTGCTGGTTAGTTTTTATTTCCTCATCACCACCTGTGAACAGTTTTTATACGAACCACTTACTTAAGAAATAGTTCCAATAAAAACTGTTCTATGGACTGTACAAAGGCATAATATAAACTGTTCCAGGAAAGACATGTTGGTATTGAATTTTCAAAATGTGACAGAAATTACAGAAATTGATATCTCAAAACCTGGGCAAAGAAAACCACTACTAGATAAAACTAAATGTAATTAAGAAACAGTTTTGTCATTTTGAGTGAACTGACCCATTAAGTCATTTTGTGGGTTTTATGACAAGTGACCAACATTGTGGTTGTTTTGGAAGCTTGCTCTTTTGTTGCTTTGAAAACTGACACATTGAATGAAGGAGGTGATTACCAGACTTCTTTTACAGCTCTAATACCACAGACAGAGAGATAGAATACAACAATACATAAACAACAGACCTTCATTGTCTAATGTAAGAGTCTGAAAATAACTATCTGAAGAAACCCTGTGTATTCTAGAGGCATGGCCGTAGCTTTAAGGAAGAAACAGACACATTAATACCTCTACTTTTTGAGTCCAGCTGTACATCCACATGATCCAGTGAGGTCAGCTTGTCCCCCTCAGGGTTTGGGACGGCTATGGAGGTCACCGTCGGGATGACCTCTTGTTCTTTGTCAGGCTGCTCCGCTGTGTATGTGTTGATGCCCGGGATCTTCCTGCAGGTCATGCAGAGGGGGAAAAAAAAGATTAGAAAAAAAGAGGCAAGTTAATAGAAACCTGCCATCAGGTCTGTTTCACTAATGCTTTCACTAAGCATAATGTGTCACACACTATTTTTAACTGTTAAGGATGGGAGAGGATTGCTTGAAAGCTGGAAACTAGGGCATTTTGCATTCCACTGGGCATTGCTCTCTCACTTTCATATTGTTCACCTCAGTTTTCAATCAATTTTTCATCCCCTCAGATGCACCCCCAATTCTGCTTAAAACTAACATCTTGCATTTCTAATTTCAGATTTGCCCCTTGTGATTTTTTGCCGCAGCTGGCGCTGTAACATCTGAGGCAGCTTTAGAAACTCAGAGTTGATTTCTTAATGCAGTAATTATAATCCTGAAAGTTAAAGTTAACTAATGTTTTACTTTATAATGAGTAGAAAATCTGCAAACTACTGAGGAAGTAAACCATTCCCCTGTGATTGGCATGGGATTACCTGCAGCAGAGGATGCTATTTACTGTATGTCCCTCACTGTATAATATATGTTGTCTCAGGACTTATCTCCTCAACCTTTCCTGCCATTCTGCAGAGTATGCCTCACCTTGAATGGCTGTGTTTAGCATTTCCGAAAGGTCAACCCTCACATTGTCAGATAGATGAATATTGATAACTGCAGGACTCTGACACCCATTCAGCACTCTGGGAGGATTGATTAGACTGTCATTCCCTGTAATATTCTGCAGATTGAGACAGAGGGGAATTGTCTTATTCCTCAAGCTATTATTGTGCCACGGATGTCCATAACTCAGAGATATATGGAGTCGGAATACTTCTGGAAAGTTTTAGGAGTTCAGCAGTGAGGTGCTTGCTTGTAGATAATGAGTCTGACTCTAAATAGGGCCGTTATGCAAACACACACACACACACAAATAAAACAGCAATAACATCTGTCTTATTGTAGATATTTGCAACGATGCAAGGCTGCAAACCGGAGTTATTTTCATAGGAGTTATAGCTAACAGTTTTCCATTTGACTATGCTCTATATATGGTTACAATATATAATATACAGTATACTGTACCTTTTAAATTTATATATTAAAAAGACGGCCAAGCCCATCAGTACGACTGAAACGAGCATGATGACTGCAGTGCCGCTGTGGCCACTATCACTGCTGTCCACAAGAGGAGCTTTGAAGGAGAAAGAATGGAAGAGAAAATGAGTGCACATGAAGGCCAAAGGAGGACAAATGCATATTTCTATCTTAAACAATTTATATAATAATCTTATTATATAATAATGGAGAATCACCACTGTGCTGTTTCACTGAAAATATTTGATGATCATGAAGGAGAAAGCTATTGTCCAACCAACACTATCTTTTTCTGTATGGTTCAGGTTACTATATTTCCAGTCACTATCAGAACTGCTTTCCAGGGTGTCCTAGGTACACCCTGGTATTAAGACTGGTTTGTTTGCTTCTAAACCTAATATTCATCTTCATCTCCAAACTGGAAGAGCTGCAGTAAGTCTGGCCTCAGATAAAGGACAACCACCTCTTTCCGAAAAATTGGACTGGACTGCCATTTGTTCAGGTAGGTGTGTGCCAGATGCGGTAGACTCACCCGGAGACAGCCGTGTGGCATATACGTTCACCTGCACCCCCGGTTTGAGTGTGAACTGGATGAGGTCTTGGTTCAGAGCACTTAGCAGAACCTGAGAAAGCTATGAAGAGGAGTGACAGAGCAGAGAAGACTGAGCAGCGGCTGCACAGCAATATTCCACTGTCATCAATATTTCAACTGCAGTCATTTTATCCAACAGCCTGAATTATGAATCAGAATTTTTGCTTCCTTCTAAAGAGGAGCAAATGTTGATATGACACATGGAAAACCAAACTTGCTGCACACGAAACCCAGCAGGCTTTTAATAGCGATGGACACCCTATCAGGTAAAAGGGCGGCCTGCTTATGGTGTGGAAGTGACATTTAAAAAAGATTAATCTTTTGCTGTTTCTATCACAACAAGGAATTCCTTTGGTATACCTATTTTCAAGACAGCGCGATTAAGCGATGTAAAAGCTCAGTGAGGCAAAGCTATTGGAAATCAAAGTCTGTCGTAATATCATAAAATTGCTGTTTTAATTTTTCTCCCTGAAGTGCTTCAAGTAACCCTGCTTTTCACACCTAGATGAAGCAGTCATTTAACAAGAGACCAAAATGCCTTCCCGGAGCCCATTTGAGTCCTTAGCCATGCCTCACTAATTCCATCTCGCTCTTTCTAAAATCTTTCCACTGGTTAAAATTAGACTGCTCTACACAGTATGAATAATTACTTTTTGTTCTAGTGGCATATCAGGGTCAGTAAATCTATTACACATTTTAATAAGCTGCTCCACACATACACTCACCACGTGCACGTGTGTGTATGTGTGGGCACACACTCACTTAGTGCATCCACACTGCAAGTCATTCACTGGAGATGAGAACAGTGAACTGAAGATTTATTACCCTATTGTCTGTGAGGTTCTGCCAGGTAATCAGACAGGCTTTAGATAAATACATCTCTTTAATTCCCAATCCAGGCAGCCTGCCCCAGTTTGTCTCCTTTCTCGATGGTGCCAATTATATGATGCATCAATGTAATTAAATACCTATTAACTTAGTTCAAGACTGACTGTGCGCAAGCAAAATTATGTTTACTTGTGATACACTGAGATCCTATCCGTTATGATGAATAAATGAGCTTGTCGAGCGGGTGCTTTAAAAACAGCTTGGTTTAATTGTTTTGTTCACATATTGAACAGTTTTCTATAACGTGATAAGAGATCAATTTTGGAGACTGAGGAATCTTATTTTACTGAGAGAAAATAATAACTATGAAGCATGGTGGCTTGAAATGATTATGGTTTTATTATTATCTGAAGGTTTATGCAAGTGTTTAAACTTCTAAATGGTGGCAGGTACTGAGATGATGTATGAATATTATTTCAGTGCTCTGATGGATGCTTTTTCTGTGCTTTTGCATGGGAAGACATTGCCCTCTAGTGTTGACTTTATGAATTACTCTTTCAAAGGGACTGAAATACAAAGAGCATGTGAGGGAGCATTAAATCATTTTGCACTTTGGAAAGACAGACATAAAATTTCATTTCAGAAAGGCTGAGCTTCTGTGAAACAATGAGTTCAATCAGGAGGAAACATATACGTTTTTCTTTGGTGGCAAAGAAAACAATCACTTAACAACTGAGGTTTGTATTGCACGATTAAATCATTATAAAATTACAAATACAGCAGAACTGAGAAGTAGTTCTTTGATCAAAGGACTCCACAGGGAGTTGAAGGGGTTTACTCTAGAATCCGGAAACTAAATGGGGAAAAAGTCCTATGAAGCTATATGGGGATGAGATTCTATGTGCTTGCATGAAAATAACAGTGGAGCTATAATATATTCCTCTTGTTCTCTGCATTTTCACTTAATGGACCACACCAGAGTTTTTGCATCTTTTACCCCAATTACTACAAGAATGTACAGTCTTCATTACTGCTGACCTTTTCCAAAAAATAACACAGCGTTTTCCCTACCTACTATGCAGCCAGTGGTGTCCATTCATTTCACTGTGCTATGAAAATACATTTGCAGATACTTTAAACTTGGGTGACTTTGGTAATCCATCACAGTGTGCATCATGTCTGCATTTATTTTTGTCAAAGTTAACCTTATTGTTGCATGGTGATGGAGTGCAGACTTTTCAAATGAAGCTGCACTTAAAACTCTGTTACCACACAACAATAATGTAACTTTGACAAAAATAAATGCAGACATGATGCTCATTGTGATGTATTGCCTCACCCCAAACAAGCTTTAAGACTCTACAAGTTGATTCTCACACACCAGACTGAAATGAATGGAAACCAGAGGCTGCCTGGAAGGTGGGAAAAAGAATTCAAATGTATGTGAAATGCAAAACACTTCATAAAAGAGCTGGAAAATAATTTGTTAATGCAACTGTGGTTACCAACTCTCCAGTAGTCATAGTTAAGAGAGGATGTATGTGTGTAAATATCTGTTCACTATGTTTTGATTACAGTGCACACATAGTCTAAGTACTGTACACAAACAAAGAGGCTGTGCAGTTAAGAAAGAACATTTTCAAAGAACTTTTCTTTCAAACATCTCTTGAATATGTGTAAAAAAAAAAAACCTTCAGATATCTTCAGGTCAGAGACTATTTTAGTAAAGAAACTAAACAAGACAAGGATTGTGGGCCTAGTTTGGTAAACATATACACTGAAGCATACACATAAGACAACAAACATCTAATATCACAATTGTATGATGGAACACAAAACTCCATGTCAACTGAAAATTGGAGAAATAATCAGACATAATTGAGAATGACTGCAGTAATATATGGGAAAGCAAGATGATGATGACCAAAATCAAAATTTATACAAAGAGCTACTCAGGGACTAAACAAATGCTAGTGGCAGTGTAGATTTGTTCTTTTAGCTTTTTCATACTGGCAAGAGATTCCAAAAGAGATAAAAATATTTGGAGTAGAAATTGATTGTGCTTTTGTTACATTACACCAGGGCAAAGTCCCAGACGAATTCATGGCATAGGATGAATATCTTTTAGGGCTGTGAGCAAAAACACTATCACGCAAATGGCTGCTCGCAAACCCCCCAACGAAGGACAACTGGACTGCAGCTCTCACTGAAATGAACTATTAGGAGAAACTAACCTTTGTCTTAAGACATGATATAAATAATATGTGAAATAATGGAAAAAATGACTATATATGTGTCTATATGTGATACATAGGCCATTGGAAAGCTGTGCTTCTGGCTTCTGTACAAGTATTGTGCTGTTCGTGTCAACCCACACATTTAGTTTAAAAATATATATAAATATATATTTAAAAAAAATTAAAGCTGCAAAAGAAGATGTACCCTTCTGGTGAGAAAAAAATCCAAACATCATAAAATGTGGCCCCTTTTTAATACAACAACAGAGCGATGTCACAAAGTGATGTCACAATAGTGTTGTATGACACTCTAAAGTAAAGAACATGTTCTCCAGGGACGTTCTCTCTAGAGGCAGTCTCTTGACTTCCTCGGCTTCCTTTTGAGCAGTTTTAATTATCACAGAAAACCACATTGCACTGAGCATCTGCCATGGGCTATTAAAATGATTTGATGAGACAGTACCTGATCCAGGTGCGCCCATTTTTCATCCATGGCTCCGTCTCTTGACCTCCTCTCAGGCACAATAAAAATCTCTGCTGTGGTTGGTAAACCTGGAGGCACTGTGACCAGGAGCTGATCCTCACTGATTCCTGTGACCTTTAACAATAACAACAAAACCTCATTAAAAAAGGTTTTTTAACTGACACTGTCTGAGGTGATATTCTACACTTTGGCCCTGAAATATGATTCTTGGGGGTCGCCTGTATTAATGAGTAAATACTGTTGGCTTTCTGCTTCATGTATCATTTGCCTAAGTACCAGTCACTGTCAAGATATAATGTACGGATCAACTAAAACATGGAAGTGCAATTTGACAGTCTTTGGTAAAGGCCAGGGCTTTTAGTGCATTTATGCCATAACCAGAGGTCTACTGTCAGTTTCCTGGTGTAAACCATGGTAATATCTGACAAGACAGAAGGTCAAAGTGAATGTTTCATACTGAGGGCTACTGTAGGATATATATAGAGCTCAGTATCCAGGTCTTTTACATAACCTGCTGCTTTTTTGACATCTCTGCAGTGTCTGAGAGGGAAAACCAGACGCACTTAACCACAGTTAGACTCACTTTACTTGAGGTTTTGGTGTTCTCTCGAGGCAATGACATTCATCTCTTTAGAGGGCAATAGGTAACTGTCATGCCAGGGCTTTTATTGCCCTTTAGTCTTTTGACAAGTTCAGTTGAAAGCTTGAACTGATAATAATGATTTCGGGTGATGTGCTACTGTATGTCAGCGTGTAGAGGTTAACAACTAATTACACAGCAAGTGAGGTTAATGATACTGAAAGTAGCGGAGTGCAACACTTGACACAAGACCACATGCATATATTACAAATGCAGCATAACCAAGAATGGAAATGTTATTGGCTCACTACACTGACACTTGAGTTTCTCTCTCCAGGCGGGTGCAAAGCCGCTAATTGCCAGAATCTGAATGAGGTCTTCTGGAGTTTAGCTCATTCCTGATTATGTTTCAGTCTTTATAATACCAACTAGCAGCTGAAAAACTGACCTGAACCATGGAACTCTTCACCACTCTGCAGATGTCCTCTCTCCACTCCGAAACCCCAGGGTTCAGCTCGTCCAAATTAGAAGAAAAGGCCAAAACATGTGACCGGAAATAATCTGAAATATTCAGAAATTAAATTTAGCGAATACACTTCTTCTTCCTTCTGTGAGATTCCTCTTCACAATAACCCACTTCAGTTATCAAATAACCGCTAACTTTTGTTATGGTCGTCAGCCGTACAATTCTGCACCTCTATTGTGAGATAAAAATACTACTAACAATTAAAAAGAAAGAGAGAAAATATTTACATATATGCAGGAAAATTAATTTAATATAGAAATGTAGGAGCTCAGTTATTAGCTGCATGTGATTTTACAAGCTACTGTCAAAACATGAGCTAATGGAAAAAATCTTTTGGGGAAAAAAGGCTTCAAAGACACATCTCATGGCCTTCATCGTTGGGTGGAATTTTGTCCATCTTCATGCAGAAACTGGGGTTACACTCTCACCCCCATATACAACCACCTGTTATCACAGGGTCTAAATATGGAACTAAACCATCTCCATTAGGACGGAGCAAATTCCATCCACAGACGAAGACAAAAAGGCAGAAAGCTGAAAGCCCTGGAAAAACGAGCTAAGTGGTCCTGTCATACAGTTTTTGTCTCTGTCCAAAAACTTCACAGGTTTCAAAACATTTATGAATTCACTCTCAGTTCAGAGATATAAAACCGACTCCATAGTTTTCACTGTACTATATCAAGAGGCTGTTTAAGTGCGATGAGTAAAATAAAATGAGAATAAATGGTTCACCATAAACGGCCACAGTTATTTGGTCCTGAAGGACAGTATTGCCCACTGAAGCCTGAACAGTGACACTGTGACTTCCCTCCTTGGAGAAAGTGAAGGACATCGCCCCATCCAGGGTCACCACCGGCTAAAAGGCAAAGAGAGAGAGAGAGATGTACTGTGACTATTGAATCTATCATGTTATTCAGTAAATAGGCAGCGTTGTAGGCTTACCTCCGTTTTGTTATCAAACCACCAGTAATAGATGACTGTTCCTACATTGCTGGGGCGTAACACTGTAGTGAGGTTTACTGCTTTGTTCCTGACAACCACTGAAGGAGCCAAGAGCTGGACCTGTTCGAGTTGACCTTTAGAAAAAAACAAAAAAAAAATCACACCTTTTGTTAAAATAAATAAATATGGCTAAATATCCTGTTTCCATGATGCTCAAACCTCCAAAACAGGCCTTGTATTTAGCCAAATTTTGGCACAGTAGTGACTGCTTGGAGCACAATGAGCATATGGATAGACAGTGGAGAAGTTGTTTGGCAAGTGTCTGTGGATAGTTTCAGGCTTTTTGCTGCCATGAAACCATTGGAATCCATTATAATGAGCTGAATTCAAGCTGACCACCGCTGCTCTTCTCTGTCAATGAGGAAACAACAAACAGGGTGAGTGACACTCAAAACTTTGGATGGAGATTTCGAATGAAATCTCTCTTTAATGAGCCAATTTGAAGTTTCACTAGAGTCATGAGCACGAGTTGAAGTATTGTGACCCACTTGAAGGCTGCTGGATATCACAGTCTGATTGGCTGTGACATAAAGGATCAAGACAATAGTTTATAATGTAGTCACTTCATTATATTAACCAATATAAAGTTCACCTTCTGAAGTGGCAGGAAATATGCATGCTTACAGCACATATGCAGGTAATGAGAAAGCCTTTTTATAGTGAATCAATACTTGGGGTAAAGGGGAATTTAACAAGTGGGTAAAATAATCCTGATCATAGTTTGTTATATTTACACATAAAATATCTTCTGTTTTTAGCAGCAACATTTAAATGGCCGTTTACTTTGCTGTAACTCACAGGAGATGTGGAGGTAGAGTGTCGCCCTGTCAAAGCCCAGAGTGTTGCTTGCTGTAGCAGAAACTTGGTAGATGCCAACTTTACTGTAGCTATGCTTGACCCCGCCATCGATGGAGCTTATGTTAACATACGAAATGGTGGTCCCGTCGCCGAAGTCCACTGTTATACTCGTTGTGGAGCCAAGACCCTTCAGAAAGAGAACAAAATACTGTCACTCACACTGTAGTCTCAGTTGTTTGTGAGAGTCCTCGCTGACACATAACAGAGTGCATTTTCCATAACATCTACAAGAACGAGGTCAAGTAAAAAATCATGTCACTGCATATTTAACTGAGATGCTGGTGCTCCACCCTCTGTGCTATGTCTGACAGTATCTCAATATACAGATAATGCACTAGATACAAGAAGAAAAAGCATGCAGCCTGTTCCTTGTAATACACACAACTGTTGCTTTGTTAAATTGAAGTCAGCACCTCTTCCAGAAAGACCAAGAAGGTGACATTCCTCCCTAGAGATGCTACCAGTGTTCCCTCACTGGTGAAGAGCTGGAGGCCCCTGGGGGCCTGACTGGGACACTTCTGTCGCCTAGGGCTGTACTTCAGCAGAGTTCCTTCAGTGCAGTTGTTAGACAAAGCCCTGCGATATCTGGAATTCATTAGAATCCGAAAAGACAAAGATGAGCACTACACGAGTGAATAAACAAACATTCTATCATACATACAACAATACATGCATACAAAAGATGTACAAACAGGAAAACATTTGTATGAGGTATAAAAAATATGCATGCATGTTTATTTTTCAGCTGGTTTTGAGGGTTACCAGTCATTCATGGACAAGTATCCAAACAACTGTTTTCACACAGAATAGCATGTTTTCAATAAAGTTGAGCTTAAATGTAACCAAGGGCATTCGTGCACCCACTACTCCCTTTGCTCAAGTCAATAAAAACAAATCTGGTGTACCCTGTGGTGTTGAGGAAGCTGTCTCCTGTGATGCAGTCTCTGAATGTTGCTGAAGGAATGAACCAGAAAGCTGGAGCGCAGCTTCCATCAATCTGCCTCTCAAACCCATAGTCGCTGTTTCAGTTGGAATAACAAGTACACAGAAAAAAAGATACACTGGGGTGTTATATATATATAAAATTACTGACTTACTATATATATAATTACTGAGCTCAAACACAATAAGTGCATGTCTGCCGTGAATAGAGGTGTTCTAGGCAAGAGAAAGATTTTCACAACACAGCAGCACATAGTTTTTGAGATTTAATGTTTTATGTATCAAACTTCTGAAGCAGAAAAAAGCATTGTTTGTGTTTACACAAACTATTATTATATCTTGGCAAAGTCAAAGGGATCTGTCATATTTCTTTCATTGTGATCAGGAAAAAACAGGCTCAGGAGTCAGAGTTGGAAAGTTTAATGAGTCTTTTAGTACTAAAGTGGTGTTAAGCTTGTAATATACTAGTCAGTGCTGATCAATTAGCACTAGAACAGAAAGATAAAAGAAAGTATGAGACAGAGTGAAGTTCTGACTTGAAACAATATTTGTGAGATATAAAGAGGTAGCTTATAATAGAGTCTAGAGTGAACCATTTGTGTTATTCATTATGCAAATCTATTCAGGTGCACTTGATATAAGAAGAAAGATGCAGCAGCATAGTCCTATAATATACTTGACTGTGACTGCAAAGCAGTTATTCACTATTATTAGTAATCTTTAAATAGTGCTGATATGATCATAGACCTTTTTAATCTAATACTGTTGATCGAAGAAAACTGTAGTTAAAAAATTATATATATATATATAAAATCAGAAAAATAATTTTATTAATACTGGGATATTGAATACATCAACATCTCATATTAAGATTGACTGTTACAAAATAATTCTTTCCTACGAGTTAAAACGACTGATGACATCTTCTGTAAATGGTAGTGACAAACTTGCTTCCTAAGTTGACAAAAATATGACAGAAATAAGAATAACAAGTGGCGAATTATAAAATATGAGTCTTCAAACACTCTTCTTGTTGTGCCTTAGGTTTGCTTCACAGACTCTGCCTCTGGAGATTGATAAAGTGTTGTGCATTGGATTTAATGAAGTGAAAAGAGTAGTTGCAGAGCAGAGCAGGGAACTCACCACTCAAAATCTGCCTCTGTGCATGGACAAGAGTCTGACATCTGGGAAATATACTGATCTCTGGCCTTGACACACGGAACGTTTGCTTTCAGTTTCTGGAAGATTCTCTTCATTCCCATGATGCACACTTCCCCCTGTGATGAATAATTCATCATAAACATTTCAGAGGTTCTTTTTCCTCCCCCTTTTTAAATTTTTTGTCTTTTTACCATCTTTCTTTTATTGTGCAACTGAATCAAAAAGATTTACTTGAGTTTAATCAATGCCTGGATGTTCATCATATCAAGAGTCAAGAAGCAGCAAGTTTATCTTACCTCATTGTGTAACTGCCATGTCAGGTAATCTTCAGGTGTGCACCGTTGTTGGAAAATGGACCGGAAGTCAATTTTGACAAGTTGCCACTCGGATCGATGACTGAAATGACCAAATATTCTGCAAAAATGAGTCAGACAAATAATATCAAAAACATTTGGTGTGAGGGAAAGATTTAAGAAAAAAAAAAAACACCTGTTGGATTAAAAAAACAACAACTTGTAACTCCACTTTGGGTATTTTTGATGCTCTGACTTTGATCTATGTTCTGATCTATGGGTTGAGAAACTCCTCTACATCTTGGACTTATGAGACTGTTTCAAAACCACATTAAATAAATTCAAGAATATTCATGTACACTTTTAAGTCTTCATCAAGTTAATATATAATTAACTAGTGCAGTAATTAACAAAACAGAGACACATCATCTCTTTATGTTTCCTTCATATCTTACGTCATTATGAGGGTGTCCTCTCCAGGCTCCCCCAGCACCCCATCAACATAGAGCGGAGAGGAGGTGAAGCTATATTTGTCCCAGTTTCTGCCCTCATCAAAACTCAGCCTGAGGGACAGAACAATGGTTGGATCACTGACACACCAGCCACAAACAGAGTTGAATCCAGTAATAAAGGCTTCTGCAGGACAAGCAGTCTTACTTCTTGCTTTGAAAAGTGAGTATAGTCTCTAAAAAGATGTGCTGCATCCTTGGAGAGCCTTACCAAATGTGTCTAATTGGCAGAGGTGTGTGTCGGATGGCCACCAGAGATCCTCCTTGATTCAGGAAAAACACACTGTACTCTTCCTGAAAAACCTGCAGACACGACCAGCCAGCTTCACTTTCTCTCACCAGAGAAAAATTCAAGTCTACACAAAGTGTGCAACATAAGGAACATGCATAGTTACACCTACACAGTAAAGCCGAAACCACAACTGTTCATTACACAAGAGTCTCAGTTGTGTGAATAAACAAAAGCGTCAAGCAAGAGTTGCTCTCTATGTTGAATTCTGGAGTGTTAAGCCGGTGGCAAAAATCTGTATGCTCCTTTTGGTTTATTTGCTTTAAAGATCAGAGATGCACATGTCTTGCACAAGGGTGTCAAACGTCAAATCTTTTTCTTTGCCACTGTGACTGTAGCACCATGGACTGAAAGTTGGAATTAAATAGATTCCCAGTTTTGTTCTCTTTTTCTTTATTCAGATAATGTCTGACTAAAGTAATATTTTTTTTCATTTTGCTCTGTAGAAGAAAGTTCAAGGAAATAACATTTAGCACAGAAGCTTTGAAGAAGTTCTCTCTAGTTTGTTAAATGGATTAAAGTTTTTGTAAAAAAAAAAAACAACAACAACAACAACAACAAAAAAAAAAAAAACGTGATCATACTTTGCAAAGTAACGTATTAAAAAAGGATGGGTGCAGAAACACAAGGTAATGTGCAGGTGTCAGACTCCCAAAATTTTACACCCAGCCCTTGCCTTATGGTTATTGTATTGTACCTCTCTCCAGGTGTTTCCAGCATCAGATGTGATGAAAATACTGACATTAGTACTGGTCAGCTCAGGTCCTACCACACCTGAATACGCAAAGGAGGAAAAGAGGTATTTTATTTAATTTTGTAAATGCTCATTTCATTTTGGAAATTTCATTTCTTTTTGTAAACGGTCGTCAGCTGAGAAAGACAAAGCTGAAAACAGGAACTAAAGAACAGATCTGACTGGGAGAGCTGAGGGATATAATCAAGGAGCAGCATTAATGCTGAGAACAAACATCAGTATGGATGTGCACATCAAAGTGCAAATCAAATAATCTCCTCACCCGATGCTATTATAATTCCTGGAGCCGAGTCTTTGCTGACAATGTTTCCTGAGGTGTAAGGATTCTCCGACACGTGAAGGTGCAGATGTAACGAACAGAACGGCTGAGGAACGCAAAGGAGATTATTTTGCTGTAGTCAGAATGTGATAATGACAGGTTTGATAAAGACATGGTTCACATACAATCACCGGAAATTAATCAGTTTACTTAACTATGAAAAAACTAAGGTTTTGCTATGGGCTGTTAAATGCTATAAGTAATTTTTCTTTGAACATTATTTAAAAATCTTAGAGGAAATGTTAAACTGGTATGGTAGCGAGATCTGTAACAGGAATCTGAACAGTTGTGGTAAACTATGCTATGATAAAGAAGCAAAGTTTCACAACACAAACCGTTACGTAGATGTTACCATACACTGTAAAGTCCCCACAGAGTGAAAGGGTAATTTATGTTTCAATACAGAAGAATCACTGACCCCTGACTGACGCTGACTCAAATACCAAATACAACAAAATGTGTATTTCTTGTTATTTATGGTCAGCCTTGTTACAGCTTCCAGAATCACTTTAAAACAGCAGAAAAAAGCTAAAAGGAACAGATTTAAAGTGACTGGGTAGGTACAACGGTAGAAATAGCTTATGAAATAGCTTGTATCTTATGAGTGTACGCACAGTAGATTAAAGGGTTGTTTGAGACACGCGCTATGTTCGTGAGAAGTTTTTTGCGACTCATTTTTGGCTCTGAATCGTCTGCATATAGGATTGTTTTTCATTTAATTTTTATTCGGTTGTGGACTTGGTCTACCACTTTTGTTTGTGCTCCTAACATTTATTTTGCTTTTTCATCATGAGTTTTTTTTTCTACACCATGTCTTTTGGTAATATTTCCTCCTGTGCCTATGAGATAATGTAAGGTTCACTTGCTGCCATGTAACAAACCTTTTCTTTAAAATTAATAAAAACTTATGTGCCAAAAACAATTTTAACTGAACAGATTATCAGTCTTGAGCTAAAAAATGGTAACATAAATGTCCTTCTAATCTAATTTATTAAACATCTATCGACTAAAATCACCCCAGTAGTGATGATACAATATGTTGTACAATGCAGCATATGCAGAATGATACAATATATTATGATAAAATCAGACATACTACCACTATTACTGCTAATGATACAAATAAAATGACAATTTTAAGCTAATAACTTCACATATTTGGATTCAACATTTATTAAGGACAGTTGTGTTTAAATAAATATCACTTGATCAATTTGAGTGAGTTTGGCAAAATTGTGAATGACAGACAGTTTTCATTACCGAAGACTATTCAAGTATTTAAAAGGTCTCTTCAGTAACTGAAATATTCTGAGCTGTGTTGATGTGATATTCATTTGCAGTCTTTGACCATGGTTTGGTGTGATTCAGTGCAATATTTTTTTTTTTAGCAGATAATGGAAATCCAAATAACCAAATCTATCTGTTGTCAGTGGCCCACTTACTTGTTCACAATAGACCTTGTTTCCCTGGAGATCGGTTGTTGGAGCCTGAAGGAGACGCCAGTCTCTCCCCTTGTTGTACGTGATGTAAGTTTTCACTTGGTTCTCAACAACTTTATTTGACAGGAACACCCCTTTAATCCCGGCAACCTGCAAACATGAGAGACAGGGAGCGGTAGGAGGAAAAAGTAAGGAAATAAAATAAAATAAAATATAAAATAACCGTAAATTATTCAAACTTAAGTAAAGCTGAAGGCCTAGTTCGGAGAGGAAGAGAAATCTGAAAGTGATAGTTTTTCTGACAGGGAGCACTATTTTGGACCATCTGTAGGACTGCAGAATCAAAACAACATATGGCGCAGCCCAGAGATATTTCTTCTTCTTTGTATTTATGTGCAGAGAGATGGAGCCTCTCACATACAGCTATCGCTTGAGTTCACATTTCTCTTCCATTCGGAGAGCACAAATCTTTGTCAAAGGAAAAATGACCATTTCATATCTTTTACTGGTCAGTCGTTGCAGCTAAATAGTTCTAGGCATAAAATGTGTGTGGAGGTCAGTGAGCACCGAGAGTAACAACTACTGATGGCTATCTTAGGTGTGTGTTTGTAACAGTGTTTTGCTTTTACTGCTGGCTGCAGATGAGGATAATCTAGAGTGATGCATACATGGACAGTCACAGCAACCTCATAGCACATCTGTCAACACCGATATAACGTGTTCAGGGCACAAGTTAAAGCTGCTACTTCGCCTGCATTGTGACTATGGGCTGTAAGTGACACCAGTGTTTACTGAACTTGTGTGTAGATGATGCACCATCTAAAGAATGAACTTTCTAATTTTTTTTTCTTAATGTAAATAATGTCACATGAAAAAAAGATAACAAAAGCAGCCAGGAAGTGGCTATGAGAAAGACACTCTCATGCTGCAGAGTTAAATGCAGTGTACCAGCATCTGTTCCATTATGGTGAGGGCATCCAAGACATCTGAGTGCAGGGTACATTTAAGGAAAACACAGCAAAAAAATCAAGCATAAAGAAAGTTTTAGGCTGTCTGGTGGTACTTTTCTTGTCAGTCAGAGTCTGTTTTATTGTCCAAAAAAGCTCTCAAACCACAGATTTAAATTTGTATGGTGTTCTGAGATGCACACAATGAATGAGGCCTTTTTGTTTTCATGTTATCCCCATGTTACCTCATAGTGAAATGACATATTAGGAAAACTGAGAACTATAAACAGTATGTGAACATGAGTGTGATGTCTTTATCTGTCTATATGATCTATATGATTAGAATTTACAGAATATGCAGGCATGACAGAAAATATTTTTGCAAGTGTGTATAAAAGTACTCAGATTTATTGCACAAATCAGTAATGTGAGCATGACACATTGTCCTATAAACTGCAAAAGTCACAAAACCAGGCCAGGGATTTGAGTTGGTCCTGCTCGACATGCCTGAATAACCTGAAAACATGCAAACAAACGACAGCATCACCCCAACAGCACTGTCGCTGCCTACCTCATACAGGTCTATCATGATGTTGCCTTCGGGTCCTCCGCTGCTGACAACGTTCTCCAGCATCAGGGTTAAGAACAGTCCTCTGGACTCAGACATGTACAGGTTGTAGGAGTCATTCTGGTGCCAGTCCTGAATCGCTGCCACCACCTGGTTATCATCTGTGCTGATTATCTGCAAATCCTAAATATATGAAATTCATGAGTAGATGCTTCAGACAACTAACCAACCAACAAGGTTTTAAGATTTGATTTAAAGGAGTTCTCTCAATAAAAAAGAAGTTTTCTCAATTAAAAAAAAAAGGGAGAATCTGCATAGTCGTGTGCACAATAGTCGCCACAGAGTTTGAGCAGCAAGATGCGGATTCGTCACTTCTTGACATCATTCAGTTGGGATCAGCAGCGATTAGACCTCAGGCGTTTCATTCCATGCACTAAAAATGAAGACAGGCCCCATTTAATTTTACTGAATCCCTGAGGCAAGATTGGAGATGTGTGTCCTTCAAGGAAATTTTGACAGTATACATGGTTGGATGGTTGGATGGATAGATTGATCGAAACAACACTGTGGGCACTAAATCTCTTCTGTTGTTATGACACAGTCTCTCAAACCACTAAGCCACCCTGCTGTGCCTTTAGTAAATGGAAATTAGTGCAGAACACTGTTCTGTGCAAATGCAAATGTACTTTTCTGCTTCAAAAAGTTTTTTTGGAGTTCTGGGAAACACTGACTGTGCAACTCCAGATTTATTTTTTTAAATAAATATCTGTTGATACAGACGGGAGGGCAACTGATTAAAAGCTAGGCATGGGTCTTAAATAAACACAAGATCTAAAGATATAATTATGCAGAACAGAATCAATTTTAAGAAGGATAATAATGTGGGAAAACAATTTAATGGATTTGTCAACAAACGTTATGACTAACTAGGAAGAACACTACTTAAAATCATTTGAAAAATCAACCCGCAGTAAGTCATCATGGCAACACAAAATAGCCTGGAGGAATAAATCGAGTGTTTCACAGCAAAATTTATGCTGCGTATGTTCTGCTGCTTGTCGCTCTGCATGTGCTCAACTCACCAAACCCTGCATCCTTTCCTGCAGTATTACCTTTGGCAGAGTGTACTTAGGAAGCTTCATCGGGTAGAAAGCATTTCTTTTATAGGACACATAATGGACAGACTGGCCACCTATTGGCACCTGGAAAAAAAAAATAGTGCAATATGAAGTTCATCACATTTCAGGTGAATATTCATAAACTTCACTGTGTACACTGATTGCTAGCAGCATGTATCAAACAATTTAAATCACTATCAAAACATGAGGTTTGTGGTAATTAGGATGTTCTGCATTATGGCAGAGTGGAGCTCTAATATAATACACAACACCGTGATTTCATTTTCATGCCATCCCTTCCCAGGATAATGGCCCTTTTTAGTTAATGAAAAACACATCTGTACATTAAGATGCGATTGAATGCAGTGGTTTTACAGCTTTTAATTGTTTTTTAATGAAGCCAGAACTCAACAAAACGCAATAAAAACCCACCTGGATGAAAACGTATTCATCCTGAACCACCAGGGAATTAGGGATGATAAATCCAGGGAAAGGCTTGCCCTTGTTTCCATCAGAGCAGTTCTGAAGTTTACAAGTTATGTACTGTGACCCTGTAGGTAAGCAAGACATGAGTGCTAAAAATACAACAAAGAGAAAAACAACCAACCTTCTGCAGACTACAATCAAGGTTCAGCATTGCTTATGCTCATGGTTTTAAGTGAACCACAGAGGCAAAATTTTGGAGGCCAATCCTTATTATCACTAATAGATAAAGTAGAGAGAGCTGTCCCAGTGTGTTAGCATCAGGCAAATGAGGCGGTCTCCCCAGGGACAGGGCATTAACACACGAGGCCTTATGGATGTGCCCCCCTCTCTGTGCTGCGGCCAAGAAAAGAGCCAAGTCATAGCCTGGCCCTTGAAAAATGAATTGACTTGATCGTGTGAAGAGTCTCCACATGCCCAGTTCAGAGGAGGAAGGGGGTTTTAGTACAGACAGTAAAAGAAAAGCTAAAATCTTTTTTTTGTTTGTTTTGTTTTTTTGCTTTTTTAATTAAAGTTTAGGAATTACAAGAAATATTAGAGAAGGCAAAAATATAATTTGATATAATGTCTCATTTTAATAATAGATAATACACACTAACACAATAGAGAGATGTGATTTAACTACGGGGTTTTTGTTATTTTACTTCTAACATCATATTATTACTCACGTCCATCAGAGACGCTGGTCTCCAGGTGAATCATTCCTTGCTCTTTATCCAAACCCAGTCTGGACCTGTTACATCAAGACAAACATCTATGAAACATGAGATTTCTACTTAAAGTCAAGTGCCTATTAATGGCAACATCATGTACATTATTAATCATCCTGTACCTACATTTAGGTCAGTGGTTTCCGACCTCTTGAGCTTATAATGAAGCAATGTCTTCTGTCCAAAACATGAGCTGTACTTGTAAGCGCCAAAGACTGATTTTCCTGTTTTATCAAATTATTTATTATTATTATTTATATATTTTATTACAACATCAATTTTTACTTTTTAGAAGGCCTCTAAAAACCTTTCCAACTCAAGGAGAAGGTTACACCAGCTCTTTGCAGGTTCAGACTTATCCCAACCCAAATGTACTAACAATAGCTTGCTAATATATTAGCCTTGTGGAAGAGTAAAAGAAGATGAAACATGCTTAACATATCTGACACTGGAGCACAAAGCTGTTTAAAATTATTTAGATTTTAAATTACACTTCACAAAAATAACAGAGTACTCCAAAATGGTATGATAAAGTTATGCGTGTGACAAGCATCAGATTTTTTTAAAAACCACTCTGGATAAATACTGTGAACTCAGAAACACATTTCTACATGCATGCATGCATATATAAATGAAATTAAGCAATACCTACGTTTACAAAGGATTAGTAATTTAACATTGACTGGCCCATAAAAATGTTATTTTTGGCTGTTATGTTACTTTAGGATAACACATTTCTCAAGTTTTAATGATGCAACCTGAATTTAATCACTTCAAACTAATAATACTGCAATAAGAACTTGAAACTCAGAGAAAAGGCAGAAATTACTTGTAATTTTTCTTCCTAATCCCTTTAATCATATCTGACCTCTCATATTTATCTAGGGATCTTTGGTTTTGACCCTGAGGTTTGGAACCACTGATTATGTAGTATGCAATAAAAGTGCAGTACAAACTTGTATACAGACCATTTGTTTTGCAATTTTAACTTTCTTGCTACTTATTTCAAACATCAGGTGGCTTAATAAAAGACAACAAAAAGCTAGATCAACTATTTGCTTCTGTCCCAAGGCTTATTTTGATAAAGTGATGCTGTTTAAATAAGTATAATCAAAGCAAAGAAAGCTGCTCACAGCTGGCAATAATAATTTATCTTGTTCTGTTACAATATTTGTGGTTTGATTTTCATTTTGAATTTGTAAGGGGACATGGGATAAGAAATGTAGCTGGGATCTTTACTGTTCTCTCTGGAGCAATAATACAACAACCTTAGCTATAAATACTGGTCCGATGGACATTTGACCTGCACCGCTCTTAATGGGTAAGGTGTACCTTGCCATTTCATTCACTTTCAACAGAGATTCTTCGACAGTTGTTAAGTGCCGAGCGACAGGAGTGACCACTTGTTGTATTAATAGCAGCTGTTGTGACAGAAGATGGGTTTCTTCTCATTTTCCATACCGCGTCTGAACTATAATATAAAAAGCCCCCGTCCTGCTTCCCTCAGCACTCTGTAATTGCCTCAGAGCTCCATCTCTTTTAATGGACTTTCTGTCAAACACTTCATCCAATTCTATCAGTGAGCAGCAGCCCTTGCTCTTAAATAAACCCCTGCAATGTTACATTGTGTTCCCCCATAACTAACACTATGTCTGCCTAGCGAGGGTGTCTGTTAACATGTCTTTGTAAATCATGTTTGTCATTTTTTTTTAACATAAGATGAGCAACGCGGGATGTGATGAAAGTAACTCTTTCATAGTGAATCTCTGATCTTGTGGGGAGCGTTTTTTTCTTTTTTTTCTCTGTAATGTTTTTGGTTGACTTATTTCCTGTAGGACAAAAGAAAGTGCTTACATGTTTGAACATCAAAAATATGGTTTTTGATTGATCTTCTAACACTTCAATTTTAGGATGTTGCTAAAGAAATCTCAGACGCCACTGTCCTTAGTTTGTTGGCATAAAGGGAAAATAATGATGTGAATTCTATGGCATATATTAATATTAAAGATACTACAAATGTACAGACTATACAATGTACCGTACCTCACTTGTGAATTGAGTTAGTGAGGTCAAATCTTTATTTTTGAAATTATTTTTTTTATTAAAATAGTTTGCAATGTAATCATGGAGCATGGTGCTCTGTGCAAACTGTTCCTGATAAGAAAAGGCTGTTCGAGCTTGGCACACAACAAAATTAGGACCTGAATTACAGCTACAGAATAAAGCCTTATGTGAAGCAGAATTTAAGTGTAAGTCAAAGATCTCTATGTGCACAGTTGAGCTCAATTCATTACCATTAGCTACAGAAACAGGAGAGAAAGCTCACAACTAAGCTTTGTTATGTGATATAGGTGAGATTGAGGATGAAGTACATTTAGTGTTTTACTGCTCATTATACAGTGATTTAAGGGCTACAATTTTGTGCGTTTCTGGTGAGTTCTGCCGGGTGGATGAATTATAAAAAGCTTTTTTTTGCAGCAGTTTTTATGTGTAGTGCTTGGGACAGCAGTTCTTTGTTTGCAATGTAATATTATATCTAAGAATTGATGCTCTTTTCTGACAAATGTTTCACCACTGCAGCTGTATTTTTGGTGTTTTATAAGTCCATGCGGGTTAGAAACATGCATGTGCATCGTGGCACAATAAATAACACCTAATTAACTAAGCACACACCACTAGAGACTCACTAACAGTCGTTACTGTGGATTTACTTCATACATGCTTTTTTTTTTGTTTATGCGGATGTAATCGTGAACTGTACAGTTAACCCAAAGTTTACCACAGCTGTTTTGCTGCATAGAATCAGGAAAAATTAATTAGCCACCACTGGAGCATGATTACTCTTCAACCTCCACATGAAATGAGTGTCATACATCCACAATCCTTTGAGGATAAAAATATCTGCCTCATTAAACAACAGATAGTCTTTGTGCTTTGTTTTCTCTAATATCTACTTAGTCATCACCTCTTCCCTCAAGTGATTTTTATTCACAGTAATATTATTAGCATGTTGGCTCATTGTATTTCCCAGACTAATGCAAAACACGTATCTCTCTCCCCTGTAGGTCACTCCAAACTCCTTGATTAATCCATGGCTCTGTTTTTTAATTCTGTGGATAAGAGTGTGAAAAGGATTTCGTAGCCAACAACTATAAAAACCATTATAAATTAAGGATTTATCCTGGGCTGTAATCCATGTACCAAAACACAAGTGCTAATAAAGCTAAACCACCCAGAAGCTCTGCTACATCATCAGTCCTGATTCTGTGCAATATACATCAGGTATCATTCAAAATAAATGAAAACCGGATGGATAATGTTTGGATATGATTCGATTTGTGATTCACTCTGGTATCCCAACAATATCACAGCAATATTTCATGAGCAGCCTGCCTTCAACGGATCAAATATTAATCTGTGTGTGTAAACCAGAGGCTTAGTACATTACATAAAAAAACAAAAGAAAGCATACATTATTTATCAATACGTCCTGCCTTCCCAAAAACCTAGCCTGGTTTGGAATTCAGCAATAAAAGCAATGGGATTAGAATGTGGAATGATATTTCATTTTCTTAATGTTTACCTTTACTGTAATCAGTGATGGAAAGTAACTAAGTACATTTACTAAAGCACCATATTTAAGTACAGTTATAAGTACAGGGATATTTTAGTATTTCCATTTTAAGCTACTTTATGCTTTGTCTCAACCACACATAAGAGAAAATGAATGTACTTTTTACTCCACTACCTTTATCTGCACTATTTTTAATTTTAAGATCTGACATTAAAAATAATACGTTTATAAAATACAAGGACCTCTTGTCACATATTTCAGATGCTGTTGATGATTTTTTAATTTTTTTTTTTTTTTTTTGTCTTTCCTCCCTTATTAATCATCTCTCAACCCCTCAGATTTATCTTTTGCCTCCTTGGAGAGACCCAGCCTCTAGGTATCCAGGGGACTAAACTACCTAACAAATCTGGCTCAATAACATTCATGTTTTTTGTGTTCCTGTTAATGTTATTACTGTAAATGAGATGCTGACTGAAGAAACATGCAATATTCATGAAGTATGAGTCAGTCACTGTTTCTACTACATCAGTATACAGAATCTAAAAAAAAAGACTTTTACAGGAAAAATTGTCCAGACAAATTTTTACAAAACATTAAAATATGTACAGTGAGGGTATTTCCCCTCTGTGCTACTGTGAACAGAATACTAAAAGTTCATCCACTGTAATATATTAATGAATAATTGTGTTCTGTCTACTGTCTATTATTCATATTTCTGAAGCATATAAAAATATTGCAGCATTTCACCCCCAGAAAGTCAAACTCTCTGCAAATGACTGATTGCTGATCTCACCAGTAGAATCTGTTGGGGACGACGCTGTCGTGCACAAGCTGCCATCTCCTCCCAAACTCGACAGAGACATAGAGCTGGAAAATGAGAGGAATGCATTAACCAAATGAGATATAAAGAATAATTACCCAAGTCAGAATATCCAAGAGAATTATTTCCAGACTTATGTCAAACTGTATTATCAAGCAGCTGTCAAAGTTGTAGATTATGTGGCGTCAATATGTTGATGTTCTTCTGAATATTGCATTACTGAGCACATGAATCAGTGAAAATGCATCAGTGATGAGAACATCTATCAGATCCTATAAAAATAGAGAAGTATTCTGAAAGTGAGTTTTTAAAATAAAATAGAATGGAGCAAAGATTATTTGTTCTGACGCCTTGGAAAAGGGAAGTGAGGTCATACAAATAGGCCTCTGTGTTAAAATAAAAGTGTCTCCTTACAATGATTCAGCAGGATTTCAGTCCAACGGACACCACAAAATCACTCATTTGACTGACATTGTATCAAAGTGGTGTCCTAGCTTTCAGAGAGCCTGTCATCGTTCTATAATAATCCGAGTAGCAAGCATCTTAAGCTCGGAGCTTTACAAGAATAAGCAACATCATTTTGACTTATCTAAGAGCTTACGGCTTTAAAAAAGATATGACGGACGATCAATAAATGTAAAATGAAACCAAGCTGAGATTAATTTCTAGGAGTGATAAAAGAACCAAAAAAAAACCCTGATGGAATTCAGCTTTACAAAGACATACAGAACGACCTGAAGGCAAACTTCTCTAGAGAGTCTTTATTTTGACCCGTCGATGGTTCACAACTAAGCTTTCATCTTCCTCCCTGCGCCATTTATCTCACTTCTCAGACCTTGACTGTTTTTTCTCTCAGAAAATCAAGTCTTCCAATAGCAGGCTGGGGAGGCCGAGTTTGATGTCTGTGGTGCTGAGTGGAGCAGACAGCAGGGTTCTCACATAGAGTAATGAAGGGTGTGTGCTTACACTCGCAAGTGTGTGCATGTGTGCCTGTGTGCGAGATTGTGAATTGTTTGGGCGTGTCTCCCTTGTTAACTTTCCCCTATCCTGTCTAGGACACATCCATTCAAAGTTAGGGTCCGCAGCCAATCCTTATGACTTGTTCAGGGGAGCAGGTGATCAGCTGCCTCTGTTTTGGCAACTGCAGCACTGGCTTAAGCGGCAGACCTCTCTGCTCACTAAGACCATGTCCTGAAAGCTAGCCGCTATTATCAAAATGAATGGTTTTGACCGTGACAGCAACCTATGTTGTGTATCATTTTATATAGATATTATTTTTGTTTTGACCCAACAGGCCTGTGATATATAATCTGACAGAACAACGATCTGGCAGAGCTTTCACACAAAGCTAACAAAAACATGATAAGCAGCAAGTAAACAATTCACAGCAACTCTTTTTTCCTGTCACATTTACGGTTTTTATTCCAGCTATTTCATTCCACCTGACAGCTACACTCTACCTTTTGGTCGTGGCTGTAAGCCAAGATCCAGTCCTCCTGCTCAGGGTGAAAAAGCAGGCTGAGGATATCAAAGGCTAAGCTGTGTTTCTGATAGGACGCCCCCTCGTCGAGGCTAATGAGCAGACTGCTCTCCACCTCTGGGTCGGTCAGTAGCATGATCTGAGACGAGACAAGAAAGGAGACGGGGGAATCAGCGGCCCTCTTTGACAGCATCCATTCCACAGGGCTTAAGTGTGCCTGTGCAATGCGCTGCTTGTAACAGACACATGGCGCAGGCTCGAGCAGGGCTGCTATGTAGGGAAAATGATCATAACTCTGCCACACAGTGATAATAATTGATAGATTTATTCAGCACAGGCAGGACCTTTCATAACATGCATGTGGAAACTTACCTTCCTTTTGTTGTTCGGGCTCACGTACAAGTAGCTCAGTATGGTTTTGGGCCCGACTTTCTCATTAAGTTTCTCATATGTGGTGCCATAATCAGTTGACCTAAAATTCAATTATAGGATAAAGTAAATAGGTTGTGATGGTGAGTAAAGCAGAATGGAGAAACACCTACTAGTTAAGATGCTGATGGTATCATTAAGCATATCAGGCAAGCAGAAAATTGCAACAGCAAAAGTCATGAGGCAATTTGCTAGATGGATGGAGATTTTTTTTAATTATCAAAATAAACAACAAGGCAGTGTGGCATGCATGGTGAGGGGTGAGCTACTATTATTATTATTATCATT
Source organism: Toxotes jaculatrix (assembly GCF_017976425.1). Lineage (NCBI taxonomy): Eukaryota > Metazoa > Chordata > Actinopteri > Toxotidae > Toxotes > Toxotes jaculatrix. Next base: position 9,649,264 of record NC_054404.1, on the reverse strand, counting down.
ATTATTATTATTTCCATTATTATTATCATTATTATCATTATTGATGCTTTGGGGTAAACTAATTCAAAGGTTTGTCATTTTCTTGTTTTACAGCTCAAATGGAGGGACAAAGGACATATTTGCCTGTTGGCTCAAAAAAACAAAACAAAACAAAAAAACTGACAAAGGCAGGTTTTTGAAACTTTTTCATAAGCAGAGATATACTTGAAAATATTGATTGTCCTCCAAAAAATGGCACTCCTTTGCTGAGTTCATTTTGGATGTCATTCACTGTCACCAAAATAGATTTCAGTCGCAGTTGCTTGGTGACATTTCAGAAACAATGAAATGTTTTATGCTGCACAGTACAAAACACATTTGTAGATTCTTGGATTTTTTAAAAATTTATTCTGTTAGGATCTTTTGTTTTTAATGTGCTTAAGGAAAATATTTTTATTCTTTTGTTATGACCTTGGGTATTGATGTTGTAACCCTTTGTTTTTTGCCACAAACTGCCACATTGTACATTTGATGAAGGTGACAACATATGGAAATGACCACAGAGCATTGTTATTATACCAAATAAGCATTTTTCATGTTTTAGGTGCATCTAGCTAAATCTAATATTGTCTAATACAGTAATCCTGCAATAAATCCCACCTTCATGAAGGTTACAACGTTCAGTTTTTATTGAAACTGTGTTAAAGACATGTTGAATCAAATGTATGATCATTTTTGAGGCTCCAGTTTGTGGTACTGTTGAACTGTGTTGCATAATACAAAAGTGTGTGTCTGTTGTTTAGCCTACTCTCATTGATATGAATGGGGTTAACAAGAAAACCACACACAACAGTCTCCAAAATGGTCATCCAGTTGAATCAACACCTATTTAACACAGTTTCAACAAAAAACAAACATTAAAACCTTCATGAAGGCAGACTATTGCTGGACTGTTGTATTAGACAACATTAATTTTAGCCAGGTGTACATAAATTAACAACTGAAAGAATATGTATAGTCACTCAAAGACAAAGAAATGTATAGTATATTATCCTGCATTTATTTGTGACTCACTGTTAGACTTCTTATGAATAAACTACACTAAATTACTAAACTCCAACAACATAAATCTGGATAAGGTCTGAGATTCCAAATGCATGTAATGTGTCATTTCAAATTACATTTGGAAACTCTGGGATGAAGTCATTACTAAACAAATAAATACCAGACAGAAAATCTTACCTCCATAAAGAACTCTCTGTTACTCTGCCAGAGTTGAAGTCGTAGAATTTTGTCAACATGAGGATCACCTACAAAACAGATCAAACAGATTACTAGCTTCGAATGAGTGTATCATCAGGTTTAAAAACAGCTGCAATAAAATGTCACATACACACAAACAAAAGAGCCGAACCATCCATGCACGGCTTTTAAACTCCCTGACAGACACTCCTTTATTAAAACCCAAATAAAAACTTTGATGTGTCAGCCTGCTGCCCTGTTTGTTGTAAAGCTAAACCTTATGCATATTCTCTGATCACATGTGTATGCTGTAATGCTTTTTAAGACTCAGCAGACTACCAGCAAATGCTATCACTGGTGAGCTATGAGTGAATGAATAAATAAGTCAGCACTGTAATTCATTCTTGGCACAGAGAGATAGACCTCATAAATATCACGGACATCTTTTTTTTGAAGAGGATCATAAAAAGTGTCATAGTCACATGTGGTTTTCAATGCACAGGCCTCTACTTAATATACATGAAAAGCTGTAGATTTCAACATGTCTTGTAAATGAATCCAGATTTATCGAAAAGCTCACTGTGGTCATTTCTATTTGCCTCTGTTTAAATTGAAGAGAACTGTTTTCCTCAGCAAACATCTGAACATAAATGAATGCCTGTGTGTTTGTATATGCATGTCATTACTGATGCATGAAGTCATGTTTACATGAGGAACCTGTTTCTGTTAAGTGAGGCAATAACATAAGGATTAAGTATTATAATGACTTTAGTCCAACAGAATGATTTTTTTTCTACAAACAGTAATGTGTTTTTATAAAATTCCAACAGTCCTTTTACACTAAAACAGTTGTTCACATTCTGCCCTTCACCCTTTACACAAATTAATCTCTCAAGCAATGCCCTGCCTGCACTGTGCAATCATAAAACCTGCAGATCATACAGCTCTCCCGGGAAGCTTCTCTGGGCATCTTGTTCAGCTATCTTCTAATTATCAAGTCTTATGAGTGTTTGGGGTAAAAATCCCAATAACAAGTAAGAACTCCATCATGTAAACAAGAAATTGTAACCTCTTTTTCAAAACCCTACTCACAGAGAAGAAGAAATTCCAAACACCAGTCATTTTCTAGGCTTTTGCTCAAACCAAACAAGTCAACCCTCCTCATGTCTGTTAGATAAAAGCCTGCCTGCCCCCTCTCAAAACTAATTGCTTCAGTGAAACTGAACTGTGACATACACATGCAGTGCACGCAAGGCACTTCCAGGTCACTTATGTACAATCGACTCCAGCATTTAGCTGGAAAAACAATTTCAAAAACATCCAACTCAGACATTCCATCAGTCGATTTATTTTAGTGGTGCAATGCAACAAACACAACACACCTCAATTTGTGCAAACAACAGCAACACCAGTCTTCAAGTGCTCCATCCTAAATATGGGCAGTTCACGATCTGATTCTCTCAACTGATATGGTTAATGCCTGTATCAATAAACAGAATCGCCAAAGCCAATGAAAACTAATAATTAATTTGGACTCTGAAAACAATCGAATAGTGGAAAGTGCCAGAGGCTAACGCAACATTGCAATGCATCTTTAAATAAAGCACAGAAAAGTTGCAAATTCCCAAAAATGAGAAGCTTGAAGCAGGTAATATTTTCTGTTGTTTACTTTTAAAAAATATTTTATTTGCTTTCTTTTGAATAAACGGCCAAAGAAAACTCTGACTCCATTTTTACTTTGTGCTGAATGTAAGAAACCTTTTATATGTGGGATAGTTCAGAGATAATCCACAGAGCTGGTTATAACTATGGTACCAACTGTCCAGACTGGGCTGCAGAGATTTATGGTCTTCCAATAAAATGGCCTTTATACCTTCCAAAAGTCATACCCTCATGGACACTGTCATACACAATAAAACAACCCGCAGCAGCCTGAAAATTAGGACAAATTATATCCACCCTTCTGTGTGGCAATTAACTTTATGCATTTACTTGGGAAGGATCCAGGATCACAGTCAGATGTAATATGTATCCACCTTATTGCCGGCTGGAAAAGTTTCCTGTGTTCTGAGGGATGCTGGCTATGGCTACAGTTAATGCATCAATACAGTGATACATTATTCACTTTGTAGATCTGTGTGAAGCAGGTGTTTGAAGTTCAGCATTTCACAAAAGCCACTAATTTGCTATTTGAAATCACTGGACGAAGGCTCTTCTTTTAACCGTACACAAAAAAATGGCATAACTGAAATAATAATGCCATATGCATTAGCATATCTTTCCCTTTGAATCTCAACAAAGGTGCCACATTTGATGTTAGCCCACACATAGTGCAAGGCCCATTGGACTGCAGTACCACCAACATATCTCCAAACTGGATTACCTGACATCCAAGAGCAAGCAAATTGATTTTTCAACCTGTAATCCTTTGTAAATCTTAAACCTTGGAGGTAAATGGACTGGGATGAATTTGATCATTATGTAAGAATGAATGGAGGCTTAATGGTGACTTAAAGGGCTTAAGGTGAAGAGATTATGGATGTGAAATGAATGTGTTGTATGTAGAAGAGAAGGCGTAAGGTAGAGGTAACAAGAAAGCCGAAGTTGGGGGTGGGGGGATTGTGTTATTGAAGGATGAACAAATGAAAAGAGGGAGCAAAGGAGCAACAGAATACGTATTACAACTCATTCCCACTCTCACCGACCCATTGATCCAACCATATCAGCTGTTGGAATTAAGTTGCCTCATCAATAAAACTGTCATCACACTTAGCCACAGCAATTAAACAGATGGATGATTCCATAAGTGCAGTTGTTACAGGAGTTATTGACTGGAATATTAATAATAAAGACAAATATGACAATCAAAAAATGGTAAATATGTCTAGGTGTTTCCCTGCCTTTTTCCCAGGACATGCTAGGTTAGGCTGCACTACACATTTAAATGGTTAATTCAACCAAATTAAAATAAATAAATAAATAAATAAATAAATAAATAAAATAAACTCAAACCAAATCAAAAAGTAAAATATAAAAAAAAAACAATCCAATACAATGGAAGTGAATGAAATTTGTGGTGCATACAGTATTGTGCTCTGGATTTGGATCTTTAACATTACTGTCAACCCAATCTGTAGATAATTCAGAGTAATGGAGTAATGCAGGATACTGTGTAGATATACTATTTTGTTACTTGGGTGAACAAACCCTTTGACAATTAAAGAAAAACACAAAAGTCTACAGAGTAACAGAGCTGGCAATTTATTCTCCATTGTTTTCCTTAAACCAACATTAACTGAATGAGCAACGAGCTGTAATCAAGACTGACATACTGTCACCTTATATAATATGCATACAGTAAATGATAAGGGGGACGTGTTTGGAAACTGTTGCTTATTTACATATCCAGCAGACATGGACAAATATTATCAGTCATTTTGAGTTTGCTTGTGTCCCCCATCTGACTGCAATTTCAAAATTCACTCTCCTTTTGGCTCCACTAACTCCTGAGGGAAATATTTGACTCTTTAGCTCCTAAATGCTCCACCATATTCACCAGATAGTCACTACCTGTGCCAGTCTGCTGTTTGGTGCCGAGCAGGTGGCATACACTGAGTTTGTAGAGCTTTTTCACTGAAAAACAACTGCCAGCTGCTGCATCTGGTGGCGACATTATGAGAGTGGTGAGACAAAATCAAAACATCAGTTATAGGCCGTAAAACCAAAACAATGAGCTAAAAAAAGGTGTCAAAAATCCTCGTGGAGCTCAGGGGAGCTGCAGAACTGGGTGATAATGCAGTCAGTAGTATGAACAACACCTTTCGCATACAAGTAGTCATGTGATATATTGTTAAAATGAAAAATTTTAATGATGATGAATTGAATTTCACATTTTTGTAGGATGTCAAGATTTGGTGTAATGGTAATATTCAAATTTGAGACAACTGGTGACAGTGTCACAGCTAAGACAAACTAATTGGGAAGAGAAGGGTGAGAACACCTGCCTACAACATATTAACACCACAGAAGTGTTAACAGTGTGGTGGCGAATGACTTTCAAGGAATAAGCTTAGAAAGCAAACTCAAAGGCCCCAGGGGCTGCTGCAGCATGAAGTACAGAACTTCACTTGACAAAATAACCACATTAAAAACAGCATCATTTGACACTTTTAATAAAGAAAAAAAAGTCTATATCTATTACACTGTTTGTGTAGCTGCGCCTCACTCCACAGCAACAAGAGCCTGCAGGAAAGCACATCCACGTATACTTCAATACCACCTCAGTGAGACATGTAATGTACAGAGGCTTTTGTCTGCCACATCAATTTATATCACTTCATTAACAAAGGCAACATTTCCTGATACACCAGATGTTGTGTTGAAGCTTGGTTGTTGGAAGTCAGAGCTGCTGGCTCTCCAATGGATAGCAGGTCACAACAATCATAAATTATAAAGCAACTTCACAATATCACTCTGCACAAAATAAACTACTTCTGTCCTGATAAAGGCCGATATTCAGTAAGTATTCAGACGCCTTTACTTTTTTCACATTGAGCCTTAAGCTAAAATAGTTTAAATTCAAATTCTCCCCTCAATACCTCATGATGACAAAGCAAAAACAGTGTTGAAATGTTTTAACACTTATTAAAAAGGAAAAACTGAAATATATCATTAAGAGAAGTATTCAGGCCCTTTAATCAGTACTTAGTTGAAGCACCTCTGGCAGTGATTACAGCCTTGAGTCTTCAGCGAGATATGACACAACAATCTAGTGTTTTCTGGCATTCCTCTCTGCAGATACTCTGAAGCTCTGCGAGGTTGGATGGGGACTGTCAGTGGACAGCCATTTTCAGGTCTTTTTGGACACAATCCTTTTTCTGAACTCCAGAACTGCCAGTAGTTCCCTCGACCTCATGGCTTGGTTTTTGCTCTGATATGCATTTTCAGCTGTCAGACATTATATAGACAGGTGTGTGCCTTTCAAAATCATGTGCAGTCAAGTGAATTTACCACAGGTGGACTCCGCTCAAGGTGTAGAAACATTTCAAAGATGGTCTCTAAAGATTCAGTTTTTGTTTTGTCATTATGGGGTACCGAGTGTAGACTGATAAGGGGAAAAATGCAAAAATGTTAATGATTTTAGCATAAGGCTGCAACATAAAATTAATTAAGTGAAGGGGTCTGAATACAAATATGAAGAGGAGTGAAATCACAATAAATGATTGGAGAAGGAATAAAACATTTTTTGGTGACTGTTTCAAGCACTATTAAAATGACTTGGTTTTTAAAATCTAATTCTTATAGAATTAGCTATAATGTGACTGATGTGCAACATTCTTTCTTTCTGCTACCTTTGTAGATGGTAATTCTATTGATCTGTGAACATCAAAACAGCGTTTAAAATGGACAGCAAGCAGATACTCCGTGTTACAGCTACGGCTTCCAAGCAGAACAGCAAGTGTCTGACTTTATTGGACTCCTCATGTTGAGACAACGACCCTGTGTGAAAGTAGCAGCTCGGTTGATAAGTCAACTGAAACAGCTTCCTTCTTCTTCTTCTTCTTCTTTGGGCTTACACTCTCGCATCATTTGCTTCTGCACCATAAATGAAAGCCTAGGCTAGTTCAGCAGCTAGGCTATGGTGGCCTGCTGAGCTTGGAAGCTTCAGCATGCATGAGTAGGGGGTCTGATCAATGCAGGAAGGATTAGACAGTGAGTGGGTAGGTTTTTCAACCCAACCAAAAAGTTGTGCCCACTGTGCAAGGGTGTGTGTGTTTTTCTTTTTTTTTTTTTCCAAAACTCCTTTTAACTCTTCAGCATTCTGAAATTTGGAAGTGCTGAGTGAGATGGTAAAAGACACAGTGAAAAACTAAAAGTTCCCTGGACTCTTTAATAAAGTACACTTCCTCTGACATAAATAAAGTAAAACAGCTTATATGATAAATATGCTGGGGAAGGATTTCTCTCATCCATATGTCTTATTAGACTCACAAGTAGTGTTTGAAACCTCCTCTTTTGCCAAAATGCATCACTATAATTCCAAAAAGGAAACTTCAGAGAGTGAATCAAAGTTATGGTTTTGAATGTGAGGCTTTTCTTGCAGCAGCCAGATGGTGTAACTCATATGAATGAATGAATAATGCAGGTGGCCACTGTAAAATCAAAGTGTTCAGAAACAGTAAATAAGGTGGCAACTGAGCAATGGCCAAAAAAAAAAAAAGTTTCAGATTCATAGATGGAGCTGCTGGACTGATTGAAACTGTATTAACACACCAACCAGCTGAGAACATAAAAATACATTTTAAAGATAGTGATAATTTTCATGTTGGTTGTCAAAATATCTCATTAAAAAAATGTTTAAAACTGGCTCTTTACTGACCAACTGCTGCTACAGTTATTCTGAAGCTTTTGCAGCTGTTCATGAAACAACAGTGAGGCACAGTGAAAACGGGCAGAGCACATATAACAAAAATATAAACCTGCACAAGATAAGTTTGATGTACGTGAAGACAAGGAAGTGCAAACACAAAGATGTGCCTGTGACAAAAAAAAGAAAAGGTAAAATCTCATTATACATTGTTCCAGCCAAATTAACTTCATCCTGGTCGAGCATAAAAAAAATTTGCCAGATTTTTATGGAATTTCTGCTCTATTAGACAGCACTCGGTGAGAAGAAAGGAAACCCAGGAGGGTTACACAGCTTTACGATAACAAAAACACACTGCAGGATTTCAAAGCGTTAGCGAACCTCTCCACAGGAAGGCTTGGTGGCTTGGCAGAGCTGAACTCAGGCTGCCAGTAGTTTCTGTGCAGAGCTGCATGCTGAGATTTAAAAACCAGCCCCTCTGTTTATCCACGCAATGTAAGCAACGCCACATTCACAAATACATCAGGAAAAATAAATTCTTTGTCTTTAGGTTGAATCGTGGTGGTACAGCTCTTATCATTATGTATTTCATGAATTTATTTATGTTTCTTTAGCAGGACTTGTGATATTCAGTCCCTGAAACAACACCTCAGCAATCGCCCCCCCCCCCCTCACCACCACACTCCACAGCCTGTCCATCACAGCCACCCAGGAGAGGGGGGAGCTGATGGAGGCCCGTGCTGACAGCATTGGCCACAGGGTTGTCTGAGCATGTCAGCATAGCTATATGCAGGGAACTACATGCATCAGTGTCCAAAACAGGGCTGTTCGTAAGGAGTAGGAATCAAGGTGGGGGAGGTAAACAAGATAAAATGGTGAAAAGGTAAACTACTGATTTTTTTTTTTTTTTTTTATTGATCATATTAAATCTCTTGTTCCTCCCTGCCAAAGGTACACCATGGGGAAGTCAGAGCTGAACAGGTTTAATAACTGTCAACATGGTCGTAACAGTCAACCGAATTACATATTGCTGTGGTAGGGGGAGCTGCAGATTCTGGTGTAATTGTCCAAAACTACTTTCTGCTGGGACAGGGACAACAGGACAAATCAATATACAGTGAGACAAATATAGTCAGAAATCAGTTTTTTATTCTGATTATATTTGCATTGAAAACAGTATACTTTGTATTCGACCAGATAAATATTCATCTATCATGTTTGCATCCTGTAGGTTTAAGTACTACAAAATCCACCTTGGCTTAAGTTTTATAAAATGTTAATTTATACTGCTATAAGGTATCATTTTAGGTTCAAGGTTACTGCCTCCTGACTTTGAAATTTTATTAATTTAAGTCACATTTGTTGTGCATATACTGCCTTCATACTGACATTGTTCAAAGGGGCTTCCAATTTTTATGAAAAGAATATTTTGATATTTTGGGAAATATGGTTATTGGGTTTCTTGCTAAGAGTTAGATGAGAAGTTCTGTACCCCTCTCATGTCTCTCTTCCATCTCTGGCTTGTTTTGTTTTTGCCATTCACAAGAGTTTGCTAATACCCCAAGATTTTTGCACAGTAGAACTATATTGTTTTTTTTTTTTGTTTTTTTTTAGCCTATTTCACCCTAAATATATTTAATGTTATCTTTTATTTAATGTTTTTTCATATATTTTTAAGTAAGATGTATTCTACATTAACACTGTTCCTTCAGTAAGGCCAGCGTTGTACTAAAATAACCAGTTTGGGTGTGTTTCCACTCTGCTGTTGAGCAGAACTTTTGGAAGATGTACTATGCTTCAATGTGATTCCAGAACTTTGTGTTCAGCTGTGTCTCTGGCAAAAAAAAAAAGAAAAAAAAAAGAAAAGAAAAGGCACCTGCAAGTCACAAAGGGAGAAGACATGACTTTCAAGTACTTCAAAACACGGCAAATTCATTTTTGCAGTATATTTAAAGCCATACTTTAGCATATATCCTCATAATGATGTCATACCGATATTTATCTTTCCATAGGCTTCTTTCTTTTCCTTAATTATATTTAACATTGTTGAAAACTGTGTTTGCGCCAAACTCACATTGGGGATATTTTTTTTATCTTTACCTCAAAGTAACAATTCACCCATCTCATCTTTGACTGAAAAAAAATGTAAAAATTTAAAACTTAGTTTAAATTTAACTTTACATTAATTGTTTTTGACGTAACACTTTCTGATATCCATTAAGCTGTGCTGCACAGTGACCGCAGAATCGAGGCACACTCATAACAGTAATTTCAATTATCTTTTCAGGGCTTTTGTGGCACTGACAGAGTCTAAATAAATTCTTGTAACTGACAGCTTGAAAGGAGCTAGTGTCATATTTTCCTCGATCATGAAATAACCCTCATTCTGTTGGATCTCTAACTGATCATTTACCTCCGTTTACCTCAGACAAGTGACACTGGCACTCAAAAACTTAAAAGTCTCTAAGGTGTTGGCTTTCATGGACATTTTCTCAAGCATGTGTAGTCAAGGTATGGCAGCCTCCGATGGGACAATGGAGATTAATAATTGAATAAAACTGAATAATTTCTGTAGAATAGGATAGATGTTTGCACTGAATGGACAGGAGATTCACTGACAGCTGGTTCATCTCTCAGAACTTACAGTACAGACAGTAAGATCCAGCTCAACCAAATGAAAGATAACAGACACTGCAGCAATGTTGGAGGTCACTGAGGGAAATCTTAAAGTGGAACTGGAGAATGCCACTGAATACAATATTTTATTGACCTGTCTGTCAGTGAGTCATAGAAGCAACCAAGATACAGATGAAACTACTGACTGTATACCTGGCCCGTCTCCAGTTTGCACAGGCAGATGAGACAATCTAGCAAGGGCTCAATGAGGTAGATGAGGAGAAGCTACATGCCAGGCTATCACTTTACTACTCACTTTACGCTATACCCTTTACTAGAAAATGGAGGAGCTGAAGATACTACAAAACATGGACTTGAGTACCCATGAGCGGGGGAATAAATATTCAATGGCTGTAAGATGGAGGAAACATTTCAAGAATTGAGCAGCTGCTCCACGAAGTTGCTCAAGGCAGAGAAAAATATTTTTTCCCCAAGAGTAGAAAGCTTAGGATGGAGAAAGTCAACAAAGGATCTAGACACAGAGAGTTTTAAGAACCCTGGAGCTGACCATTCAGCCAAGAAGTCCTCCAACTTGAACAACCATTTGGATGTTTGTCCCTTCCCACAGATACGACCCATAGCAGATTGCAAACAGGGAAATGAAAGGCTGTCTCCTGTGTCATCTAACCTCCTCCTTTCTACAGATACTAGAGGTCACCTGGCAATAAAACATAACTATGTTTTTTAGGACAAATACTCAAACAAGAAATGTCCCGGAGGCTGTAGGGATCATCATCCTGGCCCCAACCCAGAGGAAGAAGAGGAAAAAGAGGAAAATGGAGTCCATGTTTCTGAACACAATTAGGACACGAGTACCTTTTTATTCAGTGAAATATCTATCGCCTGTGATGTCTCTTAAATTATACAGTGTGTGGCTTGTATACTGTTTCTTCTGTGGAGAATTTTAAGTGATTAACGTTATGCGCATGGCATTTAAAACAGCTGGACCAAGTGGAACCAAAATAGGACAGATGTGTTCAAGGTCATAGGGGGCTACAGCCTATCCCAGCATGCACTAGGCAAGACAGTTTGACAGTCTCACAGGGCTAACACAGAATGACAAAACACATTCACACCTACAGGCAATTCAGACTTTCTGATTCACCTTACTTGCATGTCTTTGGACTGTGAGAGGAATCTAGAGCACCTGAATAAAATCCATTTAGGCACAGGGAAATCATGACAAACAGGCCTATCACCGTTTCAAAAGATAAAGTTCAAACTAATTAAAACACGTCATTCATTCAAATTAATTTAAACGCACCCCATGTAAGCCTAATCCGAAACATCTGTCATAGAATTAAAATTTTTTCTGCTCATTTGCATTTCCTCCTCTGTCTCCCTTGTGTGACAAGCTAACATTACTGTAAAGTCGAGGACCCCCCCCCCCCCATTTAAGAAATGGGTTTAATTTCTGAATACTCAGCTATCTGGCTGCTGGACCGCTGGGTGAATTTCTGGCATGTTAGAAATTTTGGTCGGTTGTCTTGCAGTTTGAGCAATCCCACAGTTTGATTTCCCACATGGCTGCTGTCAAAAGACTCATTACAAACTGTAGCAAGCTTGTTTTAATATTACTGGAATAGGATTTTACATTTTGTGGCTATTGTAGTCTTGACTGAGACTCAAGTTCGCAGGAGAATAGACCATCTCTGGTTCATAGCAGAACTGTAAAAAGAACGCTGCCTTTTTCTTGTCAATATTGTTGAAGAGACAGCCGTCTTGTTTGAATAACTTTACTGGAGCTGTCAGTGGGCAAAAATGAGTTGTGAGTTCACTGTTTACATTTAGTATGGGCACCTCTGTCATCATCGATTGACTGATCTGTCCAGTATGAACAAAGAAGTCATATATTTTGACTGTGCAGAAAGGCCAATTTAAGTGTGTAGAGTAAATTAACACAACATACAAGATTAATAGAAAAGCACTTTGATGAAAATGTAAGCAGCATCACCCTTTGCCACAGTTTTTCCATCTATGCCCCTGAATCCCAAAATGCTTCTTCTCGTGGTATCTTAAATAGTTTGGTGCCAAAATTGTTCGCTCGGCACAGCTCGCTAGTTTTCTCCATTTTGCAGTGCATTTTATGAGCTTGCATCACCGGAGTACAAGGCACAGCCTGTTGTGGTTATACACTGAGAATTTTGTATTTGAACAGATCGATACAGATCGAATATTCAGTTTCCCCCCCCCAGCTAGTTCAAACCCTAGTTCGAATTTCAAATACGAAAGTGACAAACCTAAAGCAAAACCAACTAAATCAAATATGTCTCACTGCACACTGAAAACCTTGAGAAATGTAGCATTTCCTGCTTGATAACATGTTTTGCCCTTGGCTAATTGCTCCTGAAGACCCACTGGATCTTTGATTAACATCCTCTGCCACATAAGATGAATGAAATTCTTTATCTACTGACTCCTATAGGTAAACATTTTAAGGCTATGGCTGCTTGAATGCAGTATATCTTCTTAGGAATACTGTAGGTTTACTTTCTCATTGCTTCATTGTTATTGAATCCTTGAAGCATGTCACTTAATTGCTGCAGTTAAATTGTTCACATCCAATGAGAGGGCTATTGTTGTTGAAATGTTTCATGTCAGAGACAGCAACCACATGAATGAGTGTGGTAGCAGCACATGGACTGAGCACTGTTTTGCATTTGCCTTGGTTTTCATGCCAACCGAAAAGCTGAAATGACATCGCAGCTTAGTTTTCAAACCATGACACTTGGAGAAATGATAAAAGAACTGTAAGAACTACCAACCAGACTTCAGATGCAAATTAATAACAAAATGACATGTGGAATTGGACAAGAAAACTAAATATCAAAACAAGTCAATAACAAGCTCAGACAGTGCGTTTCACAGACTGCTGTCCTGTAGGCTTTATACTATAAACCAATTATCAGGTTTCAAAATTTGCAAAAAACAAACAAACAAACAAAAAAAAACATATCACAGTGGGGTGCACAACGCAGCTAACGAAGAAATGTCTGGAGTTTCGAGGAGTGTGGCCAGCCTGAAAACTTGATTTCATGTGTGACAAAGTCAGCATGTGAGGACAACTGCCTGAAGTGTCAAAACAGAGCAGCACTTTCCACCATACAAACTGAGTCACAGTAACAAGCCAGAGGAGATATTACGTGTATGAACATTGCAAGCATTCACCAGCCCCTAAATCCTCCCTTCTTTCTTTGTACTTGTTGTCCAATTTATCTACTATTTTACAAACTGTCTCACTCGCATAATTCAGCCTCTAAGAAAGGGTTGCCTATTGATGTGTGACTGCCTGCCTTAATCCTCTTTTGGATTTTCTAATATTTAAGGAAGCGGATTATGGTCATAATGACTGAACTGTAACTATATGAACAAAGATGTTCAACTTGGGAAAGGGAAATTAGCTAATTTTGAAATAATTACTACTTTAAATAGATCTGTAAAGAAAAAAAAAAAAGTACACCAGCTGGAAAATCGGTGAGCTTCCTTGCTGACCACCTGGTCTGCACCTACACAGTGAGAGAGGGTGTGGCATATAGCAGAAGTGGGAACACACACATAACATTGTGCGTAGGAGGGATGAGACTGTGCCATCAGGGGGGATTTCTCAAAGCAGGACTAGAAAGTTTGCCATGTAACTGTGAAAAAGATTATGATAAATCCTGGCGATAATGACTTGAATCAAAGACAAATAGCTAAACATCAGCTTTAGCAGTGTAATTTAATCATGCATGCTTATTTTTACTAATTAGAAACAAAACTTTTCCAAATACTGGATAATACTTTACACTTTTTATTCATGTTGTATGACTTGCTCATCCTTAAACACTTCTCCCAAGATACTACTACTCTCACAGTATTACCATAATGTATTTAAAGGTCAACTGTTTGACATTTTGGGTAATGGCACAGAGTTGATCAAAAGCTGAATAGCATAATGAATGGAAATGGGGAAAAAACTAAGAAAGCCAAGAAGTGGTTCCAGCATTCAACTGCCCCATTAAACCATACAAATTAAACAAAATAACATGTTAAATAGTAAAAATTTAGAGACAGATTTTGTTGCCTTTACACAGAGCCAGGCTAGCTGTTTCCCCTTACTACCAGTCTTAATGCTAAGCCAAACTAATCACCTGCTGGTTGTAGCTTCTGTCACTGAAAAAGCCAGGAACACAGGTAGAGAGGGTCCAAATGCAGCCTCACTAGCAGGCAGGTGAATGCTGTGAAGGTACTTTTAATGAGGCAAAAACAGGCTTACAGGCAGATGAGGTGAACAAGCCGGCAGACAGGAATCCAGGAATACCAGCATCAGGGAAACACACACACACAACCAGGAACAAAGCAGACGAACCTCAAAGAGTGAGGGGTACACAATGACACACAGGTGAACTAATCAGGGTGGGGCAGACAATCGCAAAGGTGGGAAAAGAAACAAAGAAAGGAAGTAAAATCACAAAGGACGTATAAGGAAAGTAATTTCAAAATAAAACAGGAAATAGCACAGATTGTGACAGCTTCATTTTTACTATACAGACATGAGAGTGGCATCTACTCATTAAACTCTTGGCTAAAAAGTAATTGTATTTCCCAAAATGTCAAACTGTTCATTTGAGGAAGGCCATAGTTTTAAAAAAATATAACTTGACATTAGCTCTGTGTTTGGGTTTATGTTGGTTTTTATTTTATTTTTGCTTTTTTTTTTTTTTTGCATCTGTTTTACAATCTAACAGTTAACTTTGACATGTTTATCCAGCATTACAGCTTTTAAAAATATTTTTTATATAATATAATATATATAATATTTTTTTTTTTTTTTTTTTTTTTTTTTTTTTTTTTTGTAAAGAAAAAGGAAACTATATTCACCCCATGATCTGCTCAGTAGTCGTGCTGCTCTTAGATCATGTTATCAGAATATCAATATCAACAGCTATGCTAATGACACATGCTTGTTTGCTTTTAATAAATGGATGTATAATAACCTTCTAAAACTTGAATGACTGTTTTAGTTATTTTTAAGCTAAAATGTCAAATATTTTATATTTATAGCTTCTCAAACATGAGGAATTGATGCTGTCCTTTGTCATACATGATAGTAAACAAGCATGTTTGGGTCTTGGACTGTTGGCAGACAGAACAATTAATCAACAAACCAAAAAATAATAATAATAATTTGCAGATCATTTAATAATCAAATAATCGGTTGTTGCAGCCCTACAAGACTAAATACTATTGCTTAGCACCAAGGCCAAAAAAAGCAAGAACCCTGGATCTCTGGCTCCCAAGATCAAGCCTGAGGACTACATGATCAGCATTCTTTCAGTCAAAAATACTGACAGGGTCCAATTTCAACCAGCAAGGTGCCAAAAAGCTAATTCATGCTTACATCTCAAGTAGGACAGACTTCTACAAATTTCTCTGGTATTACTGAAATATCTATTTAGGGACTGCTGATAGTATAATTTCTGCTGCTTGAATCAAGACAAGAAAAAGAGGGAGCAAATGAGTGTGGTGTTAACTGAACCTGAAATGGCTCCAAGTATATTTTAGCATTGATTTTAAATTCCCTTTGTTTATATATAAAGCTCTAAAGGAATGAGCTCACATCACAGACTCCCTGCTGTTTTAAGTGCCTTCACGTTCACTCACATCCTCCGCTGTGCATTGTTAAAAGTTCAGAACCACAGACATGAGACATTTTCGTGTCTCCAAACTGTGGAATGTCAGTCCCCTGGATGTTATGGAGCCAACCTCAGTGAGCATTTTTAAGCAACAGCTTAAAAGACATCTGATTCTGTTGGTTTTCTAATGTTTCTCTTACTCTTTACATAAATTTAGTATTGCTATGGTGCCATTTTGTCTTCCATTTTGCTCCTCATTTCTCTTGATTGTAAAGCAAATTCCATTCTTTGTATGAAGTGTGCCTTATAAATTGTTATTTCTATTGTTGTTGCTATTTTTAGACTTTCCATCTGTCTTCTATATAGTAACTACCATTTTTACCCTTCAGTAGCTGTGTGTTCTCAGACATAGCTTAATGTCTGCTTGACTTATATGCTTGAGAACACAGTATATCAGTCAGTGAGCTGTATACTTAACCTTTTGTAGCAACAACCATTTCTCTGCTTTTGAACAAAGCAGACATAAGCGCTATCAAGATGTACTGGATTATTGATCTCATTTATGCACAAAATGTATGCCTATAGCAAACTGCCAAGAAAAGCGATTTGAAAAAAAAAACAGAACAATGTGCCTTTGTGTGAGTGTGGATGAATTAGTGAATAAATGGGGGAAAGAATGACAAAGGGAAGAGAAGAGAAGATATAATTCCCTTTAAACTCTATGCAGAACTCTTGGCTTCACTTTTTTTCTTTTTCCTTTAAATTTCAGGCTACCTGCCAGATCAGTTAATCAATTAACTATAGAATGGATTGGGTGTGTGCGTGTGTGTGTGTGAGTGAGTGAGAGAGAGGAAGAGAGAGGGGAAGAGAGAGGGGAAGAGAGAGAGTGAGAGGGTGAGTGAGAGGGAGAGAGAGGGAGAGGGGCAGGGCAAGAAACAGGCACACAAGACTGATTCCCTCAAACTCTGCTACCTCTCATCAGGCTCATATTTAATCTGCTCGGTCATTCACAGTCAAAATCCCTCAAATTACCGCACAAGACATGTGAGTGAACACTGACCACACTGCGTCAAAAGGGCTCCGTGCGTAAATCTGGAGCACATTCACTACTTACGCTACTGTTTTGTCCGGACCAGTGCACCATCGCCTGGTTATGGGCCGTGTCCCCGCTGAGTGCAAATGTCGAACTTGTGAGCTGAAACTCCTCCTGGTCCGAAAACGAAGCCTCATCCCCGCCCTCGGGTCTGAATCCGGACCAAGTCTCTGCGCCCCTTCGCGTTCGTCTCCGACCGGCCACATCCTTGTCCTCGTTTACCGTCACATCAACCTGCGCCCCATTTTCTCCATAAAAACTGTTATTTTTCGCATCACCGGTGCCATTCTCTGTCACGTTTTGGGGAAAAGGAGTAAACGCACGAGAAAACAGTTTCGAGTTGGAAAGTTTTTGTTGACCGTTTAACGCGTCCTTCTCGAGGCAACTTGTTTTATTTCCCCGTATCCGTGGCTGTACTTTGGATGAACTTTCTCCGCTCGCGGTTAATTCCGCAGCGTTGTGCTTTTCGTCCCCCTCGGCGGTGGGTTTGGCTCCCGGTGTCCCGTCGTTAAATCGAAGAAATTCTTCAACTGGTGCCTCACCAAAATTAGTCAAATCCAGCGCCGAGAGTTCCCGGGGATATGCTGTGATTAGCGGCAGCTGGCACGAGGGATTGCACCTCACCTCCGCTTTTGTTCCGCCCAGGATGGAAGTTAGGGTGAAGAGCCAAATCCACTCAGAGAAAATGATAAAAAGGCAGTGACCGAGGCGCGTCTCCATTCTACGCTAATTCCGACTTCAGGCGCGTTAAAAACATATCATTTTCACTGTTGAGCGTCTGTCTGTCATCACCTGGCAAAGTGGAGTCCGTGAATGCACTGTGGGGAGGTGCAGCAGCGCGCGGACAAGTGTTCCAAAGTACTGATGTAAACGACGCATCAGAGGAGGAGCTGGAGGCTGAATCCTGTACGAGAGAGGGGGAGAGGGGCCCATACCCCCGCATCCTCATCTCAACCTGGATGGAAAAAAAGAAAGAAAAAAAAAACAGCAACTGGGCGTACTCTTAATTAAGTTATATTTCTGGAGAGGCACGCGCTCCCCTGGGGGTCTTTATTCTGTTTTTGATCAGCTCTGTGCCAGATACTAAGTCAGACGAAATATTTTGCCTTAGTATTATATGTCAAAGTAATAGTAATATTCATTATCCCATAGGTAATTATGCATTAGATTAAAATAGTGTGAAAGGTCTTCAGATGTTGGGGCCCCTGGGGAAAAAATCTAGAGACATTATCGGCTCTGCCTCTGGTAGTCTTTGTGTGGAAATGTTCCTGACAGGGGCTTTATGGAAGATACAATGAGGCTTTGCATTTTCCATTAGTGCAGGCCTGGGTAATCAATTAACAGGATTGCCTGTGTTCACTGTCAATTATGCCACGCAGGTAATGACTCTGTTGTGGCCCGCCTGCAAAATGGCTTGGAAATTGTTTCACTTAGGCTGCACTCCTGTATTACCCATTCAACACAGATGAATGGAGAAAATGCATATTCCTCAAATTTTAGGTTCTGTTTTTTTGTGCCCTTTTCTCAGGTTAATGGAGGGTTGTCTGACAGAAAATAATGAGAAGGATTCATACCAGAGGTGAGCGAGTAATCATTTTCTCTATCATCCTCCTCTGCTTGCTGTTACAGGCACAGGGGAGTATGCAGGTGCCATGGCAATAATCGAAAAGCCATTATTGCCATGCAATGCAGACATACTGTATATGTATGAATATATTTCTCTATACTTTGGGCTTTGTTCCAGTCAGCTAATGGTAAACCATTAGGAGAACTAGAGCCTGTCCAAACCCTGTGATTAGATTCTATTTCTGGGCAACATTTAGTCAATAGGATGAGGATGCTGTTGACTGGTGACTGATGCTGAAGAGACTGCCTATATTGAGCTGTGTTCTTCCCATCACTCCGAGCTGCGACGTGATCCTGTTCCACATACGGGTCAACTGCACAGAGATGTCTTTCATTGGCAGCCATTAGTGATGCAGTGAGCAAGAGCTGTCTCAATCTGTTTCAGTTAGCCCCCACCAGACAAGGGGAAACCAGTCTATAATGCAGATTGATGGCTGACTGAGAATTTCAATCATGGAGAACATGGACTAAAAAGCTCAAGTCTTGACCGTAATGCAGACCTAAAGCACAGTCTAACTATTGTAATGTAGGAGACCTCATAAAAGAAATAAAGTCTGTGCGTGGCACCTATTCAACTTTTTACATGTATTTTTTACTTGCTGTGACTTTGTCAGACACACATCTGCAATGACACTGTGGAGTGATTATAATGGATTTTCTCCTAACCTGTCTGCTTAGTTTAGACATGGATGGTTGTGCACATGCAGCTAGGACTGTGTATGGCTGGTTTGGTACTGTCCCTTGTTTTGCTTGTAACATTTCTGTGATAAAAAACAGTTTTCTAAAGGTGGATGCAATTTTTCATTATCGATACTGATTGTTTTCTCGATTAAACAATTAACTGTTTAAATGTAAGAAAATAGTGAAAAAGACATTGCAGTCTACACTGCTCGCAACTTCTTCCCTCTACCACCACCAGTGTCAATACTGTACCTCAGGCTCCCTCAGGGATCTCTGATTGGCTACTATTCATAGGGCTCTATCCCTATACATCGCCTTAATCGACAGGGTCAGTTCCAAAGTCTTTCTTAATTAAAGTTTCTGCATCCATCTTAATATATGTCTTTCCTGATTGAATTGATTTTCCAAAAAAAAAAACTAAACTGAGGACTGGGAGGTGTAAAGTGTGCATTAAAAATCAAATATCCTGGAAGGATGTTTCTGACTTGTTCACAGAGTTTAAATTTCACTTTACAAGGTGACAGATTTCAGGACTGATACCATACAGCACATTGGTGTGCACAACATGGCAGCTGAGTGGAATCGTCTTTCGACTGACAAGATTGCTTTGTCGCTTGTCACACAGACTGAATACAAACTGCGTCATGCTCCCTGAGCTCATACTTCTATGATGGGACCTTGTGAGCAGTGTGAAAAGCACACAAAGGACTGAAACGACAGTGATCCATGTTGCTGGATTAATCTGTGTTTTTTTAATTAAATAGGATTCTGTGGAAGAAGAAAAGAGTACTGTATAGCCCTTCTTTGAAATGAGACCTTTTCCACTCTGGTGTCTGGTTTACTTTCACAACCATCCTGATTACTCTGGTCCTCATAATATATTAAAAAAGGACCAAAGATACTCCAGACATTAGTCATGCATAGTGTATTGTCTCACCCTTGTGCTCCAACTAAAAAGCTAACATCTGCCTTCAGTGCAGCTTAGCATTGATTATGAGCAGCAATATATGTGTATGTGACAAAAGCCACAAACAGTTGCCATAGAAAAGTGATCCTCTTTTTCAGAATGTGATAATTATGTACCTAATTTTCTAAAAATCTAATTTTCTAAAATGAGAAACGTAATAAAAAGCGTGGAACTTCTGTGCAAGCTATTTGGCGTCATGCAGATGTGTTACAGAACCACTCATACTAAGTCAGAGGGTGTTGAGATAGCAATAGCATAGCTCAATTTAATGATGGGCACCTGAGACATCTGCTTCAATTAGTGCTGAACACACCTCTGGGGCATCAGGAGAGAAAATCACCTTTTCAAATAATGATTTCAATTACATTATTGAGATATATGGTGAAATGCAATACAGGCTGCAGGTTAAGTGCTCTGACCCCAGTGAAATGCTGCAGGGTGTACCCATTTGATACCACAAATCCTTTAGTTACTCTTCAAATATGTGATATAAGGTTTGTAGTCTGCTGTGTTGCCAGTGAAATGGTGAGATGCTTCTTTTCTATTCACAGAAAGATATGAAATATTGTAAACAGATCAATACAGATACTTATGATATCTAATTACCAGAAACATACAAAGTGTCTATTTTCTACTGCTGCCATTCTCTACTTTGATTCATTTTGTGCTCATGTTATTGTACAGTGGATGTGTCTTTAATTCAATGACCTTCAACTCAGGATATGAGGTCTGATTCAAAAACATCATCTATTCACAGATTTAGTGATCAGTGGAGTTGATTTCCTTATCTCAGAACCTCCTCGCCATTATGTTAATCTTCATTCTTTCTCATCTTTAGCTCAACCTTCAGTTTTCAGCTCAGGACAAAAACTGCGGCTTAATATGATCACAAAGTTACATTAATCCACATTTTAAAGAGTACATTATTTTCACAATTTGAGGAAACGTTAAGAAATTAATGTTTTGAGCTCCAGGGCATAAATTTTTCCACATCTCGCTCCTGCCAAGAAGCCAAAATGCAGTGATGTTGCATGACCTTAACTCCACTAGAAATTTGTGTGATAGGTCTGAGCTGCTTGTAAGATTTGAAGAAATTAAGCTATAGCACAGGGCACCAGTTCTTTTTTTATTATTATAATTTTTTTTAACATGTGCAAAGTAAGGGTAAAATGTTGCAAATTATGTATTTTGGAGCTATTTGTCTTAATTTTGTCTTGTTTTTTTGTCTTGTTTTTTTTTCTTGTTTTTTACTTTATGTGCCCAACATGGACAACTTTATATGGTTAGAATAACCAGCAAATATGAGTGGTAATGCAGGGCCTGATAAGCACTTAGCACTTAGGAACAAATATAGCAGATTATTTCATAAAGTGTTCATTATTCACAGCATTAGTGCACACTCAGTAAGTTGTACAGTGTTCTATTTGCTTTGGTGGTTGTTATCTTCATGTTTGACTGCCAAGACAGCATTAGATGAACAAGGCTCAGTGGGGAATGAAGACATGATCTTGCCTTGGTGTAGTCTGTCACAAAACATGGTATAATGGATTCATTCTATCGTGCACATTTGGATTTAAAGTTATGTAGAGAGCATAATTAAAGGCTTGTAGATTAAAATGAACTAGAATAAAGTGCTCTAGAGCAAATTAAATATTTTCTAGTCTCCACTAAATGAAAAAAGAAATTATTTAATTTAATTTTGCATGTCATAATATGAACTTATTTAAAAACTAAAGTCCCTTAAGTTTGCTTTCTGGAAAATAATGAGTTTAAAGCAGTTAATACCTCCCGTGGCCACCAGGCTTGAATAAAACAAATAGAGCCATTATAGATGTTTGAGCCAAAAACCTTGGTTCCATTAAAATAAAACAACTTATCTCTTTAATTAATATCCCACTGGTCTGTCCCAGCCTAATATTTCTGTTTCAATGATAAATGTATCATCGTTCAAATTCTTTTTTTTTTTTTTTTTTTTTGTGTGTAACTGTACTGTAACTTGAGTTAGAGGAGATATTAGTGCTGTTTAACAAAACCAAAACACAGCAAATTTTTATTTGATGCCCCAGATAAAAGCTAGAAGGAGGTCATTTGTGAGAAGCTGAGGTAAAGTTCATTTTAGGGTAACAAATACAAACAGGTTTGCAGACAATGGCCTCTTGTCTTATTGTTGCTGTAGTTGTTTTTTTCATATAAAAATGGACAGCTTGGGAAATGATGCTGTGGTGATTCATCCCTCATTAGATTAACAAATCTGATTCCTGAGGGATGTCTTCAGGTGGTCAGAGGGAGTCCTGAAAGTGGAAGAAGAAAAATAATCCTGACCCAGTAATTGAAGACACCCTGGCTGTAAACATTAATATCTGAGAGGAATATTGAAATGTTGGCACAGCAGGCCTGAAGTTTTTTTTTCTCTGAAGTAGCTTGGGATTAAAACTTTTAGAAGTCCTTCATGTCCATTTAAAGGGTCTGTGGAAGTGACAGAAGTCTGGACACCCTGCGGACAATTTCCTCATTAAAGTGTTGTCTTTTTTCTTTTTGACCCACTCAGTTTAGAAAATATTACAGCAGTTTGCAAGTGGAGAGAGATATCTTTGAAATCTTAAGTAACAGCCACACATGTAAATATTATAAATGAACAGGATAAATGTTTGAAAAGTATTAAAGAGATATACAGGACAAACCCAGATATCCTTGAGGAGGACAAGTCAAACAATTTTCCACACAGTGGGATGTCTGTGAAGATTATCAGTCATCCAGGTCATGGTTATCCAAGAAGAGTTGAATTGAGGGCAGCTGGATTTGGTTGTAGATCTTGAAGACAGTTCACCCCTTATTCAAGAGTCTTGGACACAGTGGGAGTTATAACAACTTCTCATGAGCCTCCAGCTGCAAAACCACAGACATGAGGCACAGACTTGTTATATCAATTATAGATGTCTCCATTCAAGCTGTTTCCTCATATTGCAAATGGCAAGAGTGATAAAACTTATTAATCAATAGTGCATGGCACTATTGATTAATAATAAATAACAATTACTACTAGCTCTAATTATTATTGTAAAAATGAAATCTATCTATCTATCTACCCAGATGTGCTGATTTTTACTGGGAAACGTGCTTGATACAACAATTTCCCCAAAGTAAATGTCAACCATCTGAAGCAACACACAGGGCCTAGTCTTGATTATTTGCTTTCTTGCAGAGAGTTACATGAGAGGATCAATACCACTCATGTCCTACCCACTCATGGTAAATATGAGGCTCCAGCCAAAGACTGGAAAAAACATCCAGCTTGAATTTGTCCATGTGTTTTTATACTTTTTTTTTTTTTTGCATGAATGAAATAAATGAGCTTTAGAGGTAGAGGCAGATTTGGTTTCATTTGGACAGAGCTGAAACAGCTACTTATCTGTTTCACCTGTTTCCAGACTTTATGCTAAACTAAGCTAACCGTCTGCTGGCAGTATTACATATTTACCATACAGACATGAGACTGGTGTCCATCATCTGACTCTAAGCAAGAAAACAGATAAGCATATTCCCCAAAATGTCATATTATTTTTTACTAAACTGGTCTTACACACTCTTTGGCAGCAGCTTAGGTTTGGAAGCAACATGCTGCTCTTGTGTTTCTCCTTGCAAAGCAGTGGTCTTCAAGTCCCCTTTTCCCTAACTTAATTAGTCATGGAGAGACACATATGAGAAAAAGAGAAGGTCATTTTTGTTGTTTAGCATGCAGATAGAAACTTCAGGACACAGATCACTAGTTTCATGAGCTAGCCAGTAACCACTAATGAGGTCAGCACAGCCTTTCCTTAGTAGTCTAAAGGCCATGGAAAACTTAAAAACACTTAACTTTGCACAATAACAACGGAGCCAGGAGGGGGTGGGAACTCCCACACAGTGCATCAGTAATTCACAAAGTAAAATATTTCATCCTGCAGAAGACCCCTCTTATTTTCAGGAATGTCATTTTTGAGTCGTATGAGGGAGCTGGAGAGAGACATCCTTCTAGACATCAATTATTAACCAAAGCTTATATCACAACCTCATAGATCAAAACAGTAAGCTTGTAAGATACTAGAGGGCATCTCATATATTTAGCGCTGCCAGAGAAACACAAACCTAAGACAGAAAGGTTAGGCGTTTGAAATCTGACGCGAGCGCACGAGTCTTTGTAATTTCCCTGACAGGTACGCGATATGGCAGAGGAACACTGTAGGGTATGTGGGTCTATCTTTGTACTTCTCCATCAGAGGCAGAGGATTTTGCACCACCACAGAATAGTGTTCCTGTGAAAATGAATATTTTATGATATTGCTACCAGGCTATGATTGGTAGCATAAGAGTAGATTTGCATTCCAAACTGCCTCTTGTGCAAAAAATTCATCATTATCAACTTTAGATATGTCTTAATGTACCCAGCAGTCCAAAAACAAGTGGTATGGTGTTTTCCATTGTCTCCCCTGAGGTTAAAAACCACAAGGCAGGTAAAAATATTTACGCTAGGTTAAAAGCCTGCAATTCCCTGATTCATTAGAACCATATTTAGCACTGGGAAGACTAGATTTCAGCGTGGGCTCTGATTCATTCTGCTGCAACCAGTGGTGATAAAAAGGTTTTCCCCTCCTTGTGGGTGCTTCTAATAATGATGTTGTCACAGCACATTTTTGTTTATTTCATCTGACAAAAAATAAATAAATAATCTATTTCCAGATAATTTTAGATAACTTTAATCTAATGTTTTTTGGAGCTTTCTATTGGTAGTTAGGCATCTCAGATTTAAGGTCGTGGTCTTGTCCTGTTCTGCACTGTTGCAAAACAAAGACATTAGAGGTGAAATGAATAATGTAGAGTCATTGCTAAGTAAGAAGTCTGGACTCTTGCCTCAAGGAGGGCTGCGTCATTCTCTAAGCCCCTGTAACCTATATTTGTTTGAGTTGGTTTTAACAGCCCATCGGGGAGCAGAGCTTTCCAATGCAATGAGCTTGCAATGTTAAAGCAGATGATTCATCTTTGTCCTTGTGCTGCGAAGCATAAATGTGACACAGTTTCCACACAACTCTGAAGTTACTGAAAATGTATTTTTACATGTTTTTGGTGACTGTCACGGATATAGAAAGGGCCAAGTAACAATGTGAGATAAGCAAAACCTATGAATGTGTATGTTTTAGAAAGTCTAAAGCAAAAAATAGCCTTGCTGCCTCTGCATTTCTAAACCTACTCCATCCTGATCCA
Organism: Toxotes jaculatrix; assembly: GCF_017976425.1. NCBI lineage: Eukaryota > Metazoa > Chordata > Actinopteri > Toxotidae > Toxotes > Toxotes jaculatrix. The sequence goes on along the minus strand of NC_054404.1, from coordinate 9,623,780 downwards.
ACAAACCTGTCACTCTCCACCTAGTGACACAAACAAACTGGAACCACCTCAGGTACTCGATGCTGTTTTGCATTTTGTATCAAGTTCCTTGGTCCGGCGCCAGCGCAAGCATAAAAAGCTCTGCTCCCCAGATACGGAGGCCCCCTGATTGAAACTGTAGGCAGAGAGGAGGCTCTCTCCGTGTGCTCTCTATATAGAGAGCTCATTAGTTGGAGAGACCTGTGTGCATTGTTCCAAGTCTGCAGAGTCAGCGAGGGAGCCACTCATCACTCCGCACAATCCAGACTCCTGCACATCTGGTCTAGCAGCTTCAGGGTGACCTGCACGCACACACAAAGACATGCACATGCAAATCTTGGCACAGAAGCAAACATAAACATTCACCAGTGCACAAAGAGTACCCTGCTACCCGAATGCGCATAATCTCCTGGCTGATCATGCATGCATTGTGTAGACAGTGTTCTGAGGATAAGCAACATTTTAATGTAAAAGATTGTACACATACTCTGCCCCCCTCTCCACCCCCTACACCAACTGCACACACATACACGCCTCCACACAAGCCCTGTCCTGTCCTGGATTGCTTGTGATTTACTGGCCATTTTACACCCAGCTGAGGTGGCCACCTCCAGCGCTGACCCTGCACTGTAGTTCAGGGACAGCAGGTACAGCATTTGGCAGCGCTCCCCCAAGAATCCCCAAGCACAGAAGGCAACTGTGCTGTCAGTCTCCACTTATGAAGGTTTTAATTTAATGGCTTGAAGGTCTAAAATGCTCTTTTCATATAGGTCAGTTCCTTTGCTGCTGTTCTCACTTTCTCAGTGAAACATCAAGCTGGTCTGCACTGCAGCATGCTTTACCAAAATCTAGCTGGAACTGTGTGTGCTTTTATTCACAATGCTTCGGCATCAAGGATCTGCAAGAGAAAGTCGGAGGCATACAGGCGACTGTCATGAATGGTATTTGAATTTAAAGAGAAAATGAAATAAATCTATTCCACAGCAAGGGAGAGGGCAAGACTCTATTGAGAACATGTCAGTGTTCATTCTATTGACAGGCTTTTATCTGGCTACGTCATTTCCAAGACACAGTGAGCTATGAGTGGGGGGAAAAGTTGACTGCGAAAACCGAGAACAATAATGTTGAAGGCCACATATTGAGCTGCATCTGTATGAAAGAAATATACTTACCGGACCCGCGGCTGCCATTTCAAAAGACAAAATTAATCAATGTGCAAGTTCATTGGAGCAGCTTTCACATAATGGCATTCACAGAGAGCTGTCATTTAAGATTAAAGCCACCATTACAAATCAATACATTTGAGTCTTTTCACTTCTGATGCCACTGGCAAGATGTGAGAGGGACTGCCTCACAGCGTAGCCCAGGCGGCACGATGAGGTCACCTTCATGATTCAGACAGGATGTGAATGGAAGAAATAGCGTGGTTTTCCAGTTCTAAACACTGAGAAAATATTAATGTCACCCACTTTGCTGAGTGCAGCTTCCGCATATGTAGAATATGGCTAATTCTCATTCCCTTTTCCCCTTCTCTTCTCAAGGAGAGTCTGTGAAAATAGAAAATGTGGAAACACAGTCTGTCACACCTCAAACAGGATAATGTGATCAATCAACTTAAAGTAACATAGCTTACTTAACCAGCTCTACTCTATTGATTCTGCTGCCACCAACAGTGGAGCAATGAACAATCTGATAAACTGTGAGGCTTGTCAGTACAAAATAAAGTTGTATGTTGTATTAAAGGAGGTGGAGCAAGACCTTGTCTGTTTGTAAGCAAACACAGACTCAAAGTCTCTCATGACCACATCTATTAGCTAACACTAAGCTAACTTAGTTTGTTAATACTATCTGAGGCTACTTCTTCATGCTTGGTAGTGCAAAAGCATGAGTGTTAGCTTTCTTGCTGAGAGTTAGATGGGAAGTTTGATGCTGCTCTCATGTATGTATTCCAGTTAAATATGACGTTACCACCAGCAGCTGGCTAACCTTAAAGGAAACAGCTAGCCTTACTTGTCTACCAGCGCCACTAAAGTTCACACACTGACACATTATGTCTTGTTTGTTTAATCCACATAACAGTGATGTATTGTTTTTATACTTTTCTTTTGCACTGATTTTGGACTGATTAAATGAATTGCTCAGATTTACTGCAGAAACATGGAAGTATCAGCAATATTCTCATCTCTTGGCAAGAAAGAGTATAAGCCTAATTCCAAAATTTTTGTTGTCTTTTAAGGTGTTACTTCATCATTTATTTCCCAGAAAGCTCTAAGAAAAGGCAGGACACCAGAGGTAGACCGCTACTTTTGCACACCCTGGTTCAGTGAAAAGATTAACCTCAGGTTGCACTCATTATTCACGCAAGGTATCATGGAGCTAGGAATAAGATGGATTGAGTTGCTGTTTTGTTAGTGAAATAAAAATATAAATGATGAACATATTTTTGGTGAAGACACTTCAAAAGACACGTTTGTGAGATCTGTGAAATACTTTCCTCCATTTTTCATCCACACATTTCTCATTGTCTCCTGTCAGATAGTAATAAATGGAGCCACAGCACTTCTAGGAAACAACAGCAACACATTTCTCACGTTTCTTTTCTTCGTCTCCCCATTGTAAACTTTCTTCCTGCTCTCAGCTAAGCTGTGCAGGTCTCCCACCAGCTTACAAAAGGCAGGTGTGATTTGCGACTGGTCTACATTATCTGGCAGCAGACAGCAATTTCAGGAGGAGTGTTTAAGCAGCTTGGACAGCTGTGTTGTAAGGATTAGACCACCTTTGATCCGAACATATACAATCAATCATCACAATACTTCACTTCGTATAGTTTTCTGGATTATTATCAAGCTTAACATTATCTTTGTTAGACACAGACAGCAACTTCAGATAAGATTTAACAACTGTAAATTGTATTCCCTGGCTGTCACAACACCTCTTCAGAAAACTGCTAATTGGGAAGACTCAGCCTATTCTCACTAGCCAAGGAAGGAAAAAAAAAAGAAAGATAAAGAACAGAAGAAAAGTGCGAGACTTCGACGTCCCAGGCTTGACTGTCATAGCACAAGTACCGCTGCTCCTCTGAGATTTGCCTCTGTGAGAAGCACACACAAAGGCTTGCAGACTCCTCAGTCAAGTTTTATTGGAGGTGTGAGAGAAGAGTGAGTTGTCAAGGCCATCAGGAATGTATTCACATACCTTATGTAGGTTCAAATTAATCTGTGTGAGACGGACTATGACGTCAATAGACACTCTATTTATGGAAGCATCAGTATGCAGTGTTGGGGTGATGACACTGATTCCTGATTTAACTGCATGACCTCATCATTATCCAGCTTCACTTCTCATACTTTGTTGTGAAAGACTGAAATAAGAAACATGCCACAAATGAGGCACAAGCATCTCACATGGGAAACTATCAGAGTTCAGTGGCTGCTCAGAACATTTTTGATGTGACAGCATTGGAAATATTGCTGGCATCAAAGCTACACATTTTGGGGCAAACTCTTCCTAATGATGAATTTCAGCATTATTAAGTTTTCACAAATCTTATGGTCCATACATTCGTGAACACTAAAACTACACAAAGGCCAATATGACGGTAAAGTAGATGTTTAAATGTAATTCTAAATGGTACCATTACCATGTGGTTCTTAAATCAAAACATTTTTATCTCATCTGAAGAAGGGTGCACTAACTGTAGACTGCTGCACTAACTGCACTGAAAACATTAGTATTTTTTTGGTTTCCAGTAAATGTACTCAGTGAGAGGGGTTTGGAAAGTGAGCATGTAATAAGTTAGGTTACATCTGATACAAACAAGAATCGATTCTCAAAGAAAAGCCAGTCAGATAAGGTTATTGGAGACTTGCGAACCTTTCTCATATGTTTAATGAATGGAGATGGAAGATCCAAAAGGAATACCCTCGGAATGCACCAAGAAATATTCTCATTTTTGGATATGCAGTACATTTTTTCAAACTTTTCATGTGAAATGAAATAATTAAAGACAACATGTCTGAACTCTCCATTCTGAGAGGAGCTGAAACTTTTATGAGCACCATCCAGTTTTTTGAAGCCTGACGTAGGACGCCAAGCCTTCTCTGTGGCACACTTTTCAGACTTTATAAATAAATTATGATGTTCACATGGGTGTGCTTAAGCAACAAAAAGAAACGCTTTCTGTCTTGTTCTACAATGATTTCAAATAAAACTTTTGTGAATAAAAAAAGAGACAAACAAAGTCATTGTCACTTTGAAAGTATGTACATCTGTGAGTATATTGCCCTGATTTCAAGAACTCAAACAAAAGTGAAGTTTCTCATTTCTTGTTTCTTATCTCATTATTTTTCTTAATTAGAGGCCTAATTATAGTTTAATTGCATTGTGAAGCAGTCAAAATTGATTTATTTGTTTGTTAGATTCCAGGCCCATGGTGGTTTTGATAAAGTCTTTTAAAAATGGGTAAGCCATTAATTGTGCTCATAAAGATATTAGCCACAGCATCTGTCACACACTGTATGACAGACTATTAACAAGGCTAACATCATGCTAATTTGGAGCTGTTATAGACCTAATGACAAAATCAAGGTGAGTTTCCATTTGTGTGTAAGTTCTGCATAAGCAACAATAAGACTGCATCATCTTTATAATTATGTACATCATGTCATATAATTGTGATTGGTCTATTTAATATAATAAAAAAACACAGACATACAAACAAATATATTACACTGCTGGTATACTCAATCAGTACTGCTTGTCAGACAGTTGGATAGCTTCAGAACCACCGCGCCCCCGCCCCCCGACCTTTCTGACATCAGATGTGTCCGACATTTTCCTAAACAAGCAATCTAACCTTCACACCCACTTCATGCCACAATTGACTGGCTGCGCACAAGTGAGAAAGGAACCAGGGTTTGAATTTATATCTCTAGCTGCATTTTTTTTTTCACTCTTAACACAACTATTTCTGTCACTTTTCATGTTAACAACATTGTCTGTGCCTTCCAGGAGAGAGTGTCTGAAAATGTGTGCAGTTATTCCCATATTGAAATAATATTGTGACTTATCCTTCCGTATTATGACAGTTTAGAACATATACTATAAACATATTAGATTTCTGAGGTGGTCAACCAGCACATTGCACGTGCAAAAGCTTGTCTTTGTACACTCACCATATAGACTGACCACCACCATATGACTTCTGTGTTTCTTCTTTCAGTGGAAAATATGTTTCCTATTGATATAATCCATGCCACTTTGGGTTTCTTACAAAACATGTTTGGCTAAACAAATTAGGACATTAACACAATTTCTAACTTTTGTGCTGTGCTGAGTTCATGTAGCAAGTGATAAACTCCACATAAGAAAATTATCTTGCATTGTTTAGGTGAAACCAGAGTACACTGTCAAAATTGCACAGTTATCCTTTTGGCCTATTTTAAGGGATTTTCTGCACCTTTAACCTACAGACTCTGCAGGGTTTGAGCACCACCCACAGTATGTGTCATTTTTTTTGCTTGCCTCAGAGGAGCAAGGAGGAGACCCACCTCATTAAAAACAAATATTTCAGAGGGAAAAAAAATCAATGGTTACAACAATGGAATATATTTAGAGTAGACCCTGCAGTGACATCAGAGACATCTCAGTCAGCAGCAATATGATGAACTCATTAAAATGATTGAAGTCGGTCTTCAAAGAGCTACAGTTCAAATCCCAGGACAGCAGGCTAATATGAATTAGAGCCAAGATACTGAAGTCATGGCCTTAATTCTTTCATTTAACCCTGTTCTTCTTTGATAATGACAATGACAACGAAGAGAACCAGGTATGGCACCCAACCCTGGGCTATATTTCTTGAACCAAAAGGGCTTTCATTTCCAACTGTTACATTCATTATAGTGAGTTATGGGTAAAGGTCCTCTCAGGTTTCTGTTGAATCTTTTTTTTTTACACCTTTCCTTTTCCCACATAGTACAAAACAAAGGAGAGTGCTGTAGCAGACCGAGTAGAAAGGGTGAGGTAAATATAAGATTTAATTCATTTCTACAGCACCTTTCTAGAGCAAGAATTATGAGTCAGACGCACTACACACAGAGCAGCACACAACGTCAATGAAAGCCCAGTCTCTAAAAGCGGGCCTTCAAATGTCGATTAAAACGAATTCACACTGCTCACCAACTCAATATCAAAAGAAAAGAGCCCCCAGCTCTTGAATTTTGTGTTGTTGGGTTTTTTTTTCTTTTACTTTATTATTATTATCCTGAAGGAGGGTTGCTTTGCAACCAGGCATAGACACATTGAATGGCAGAAATGTATCTATTACAATAAAATTCATAATCAAAAGCACAAAATGACTATAAATATAAAACCACAACATAAATGTGGTGTGGTGATGTTTAGCAGGTATCAAATTTCTCAACAATATGCGTAGCAAGTTTCACTGCAATCCATGAACTAGCTGTTGGGATACTCCCCTCATGGTGGAGCTAAAGTTAAAGGAGCCAAAGGGTATCATCCTCTGGTAACCATGAATAGCTGTATGAAATTTCATGGCCATCCATCAAATAGAAATATTTCAGTTTGAGTAAGTGGACTGATCAATATTACTATCCACATTGCCATGCAGGAATGACAGTGCAGTTGCAGTGCAGTGCAAGAAATATATTGTAGTTTTTGTTGTCTGCATGAATTCTGTGCATTCCTGAATTAAATATAGATTGAACAACCATACACATTTGTAGAGATTGTCTGAACTGTCAGAATACAGATAACAAATATCCATGACAGTCATGCTCACACAGCCTGAATGTGCCGGCAGTGCATACAGCTATGACAGGGTTTCATTATATGTTGAAATACTGAAAAATGATAGCCTATAAAAAACTTATTTTGCTGTTTTTGTCCTGAAATACAATATCTAAAACGCTGATGTATATAAATACACTGCTAATGTCCCAGAGGGCAGACAGAGTTTTCTGAAAGATGACTGAACATTGTCTGATAACGCATCCGACAAATATTCACAATGTGTTTAAACTTGGTGGAAAATATCTCAGAATACATTCTACCACAGTAATAATGTCCAGTTCTTTATCCTGTATGATAAAGCAGTTCTTTTACATCATGGACAATTCAGCTGTATCAGCAATTGCTTTGTGAATAATGAAAACCTCCAGAATATTGATATTGAATGGTTTCATACTTGGTTTAACAATCCTTTCAACGTAAGAAAAAATCATTAGGCCTATTCTTTCATTTCCTCCTGAGTGTTTGCAACACTGTGTTACCAGAGATGAATTGTATCTGGGAATCTAAACTGTCAGCGGTGGCCAAAGTTAAGTGAAGTTTGAACTCAGGAGACTGTGTTTCCTGCATTCTGCACTGATGGTCCTATTCGCCATCCTAAAAACTACGTGACTCCCTCTCTGCTTTCATCTTTAAAGTTGCATAGGCAACAGCAGTTCTGAAGTCAAACTGAATTTGATTACAGAGACCTGCTAGCACCTCTTCTACGCCAGTGGAGTTCTTGTTGGCTAGAACATAAGCACATAGCAGGAGGACTAACAGCAACTTGTTTCAAAAAAAAAAAAAAAAAAAAGAAAAGAAAACTTCTCAAAAATGACTCATCTTTACCTCTGCTTTAGCAACCTAATATCAGTTCAGACTTTTGGACAGTTTGGGTCCACAGTGAAAGAAATCATGGTTTTAAGCCACACTGATGGCATATCTTTGGGGACGGCAATTTCAGTCTGATTGTCCAACAGTTTGGCCCAGACTGAAATATCTCAACATCGATTGGATGGACTATCATGAAATTTGGTACAGACATTGGACCATGAATCCTAATGACTTGTGATCCCCTGAAATTTCTACTTAAGGCACTGGTAGGTCAAAAATGTCAATATTCCAGTAAAACATCTCAACATCCCCTTCAGCTGTACTTTGTGATTTGTGTACTAAGTAGCAAATGTTAGCATATAAATACTCTAAAATGATGAACATGGCAAGCATTATACCAGCTAAACATTAAAATGTTAGCATTGTCATTGTGAGCATGTTGACATAGTGTTGTTAGCATTTAGCTTAAAGCACTATGCCTAATAAGCCTCACTGAGCTGCTAGTGTGGCTGTAAACTCTTAGTCTTGTTAAATCCAGCACAAAAATTGGGAAAATGGAAAAAAGCAAAGACAGCTCCAACCTATTTAATATCTTCTTAACAGTTAGTTGTCCTTGCTTGCACCCAACAGTGAAAAATGTTGCCATAATCATGCTTTGTTGAATAAATACCAGTCTGATGAGGAGCAACAAAACACAGCACTAAATTAAGGTTAGATAAGCCATTTCAAGTGTGTCTGTGCCCCTCTCACTAAAAGCAACCCAGAGTCGAATGGTTCTGCAGCAGTAACATTATGTTTTGTTTTGTTTTTTGTTTTTTTTTCACAATGAAAAGCCTCAATATTAATAAAGTATTCAATGATAATCACATCAAGGGCCACCCAGGGATCAGGTTCAGGTGCAAGTCGGACATGTGCTGCCGACGCACATGTGTAGCTGAATATTCTGAACATTCTCCTCAAGGATCTTTGAGAGAAAATAACCGGAAGACAAATGCACTGAAGTTTCTTTAGTAATTGGCTCTGCAGGAACACCTAATCTAAGAGGGAGACGTGTTTATTTAAATCTTGGCAGTTGAGAGGACAAATATACTCTGAAACCTTGCTGAAAACAGTTTTTGATCTTTCAGATCTGAATCTAAATGACCGGATATGTTATGTGAATAACACAGTATGGTATTTCAGATTACAAATACTTTAGCTGCTTTGAAAAAGCCCAGGAAGATCAAACAAATAATCAAGCACCATGGGGATAATAAAAAGGTGGGAAAAAAATGCAAAAATGCTGTCTGTGAGAAAACCTGGTTTAAGCATCCTATCATTAAATTCCTTTTCAAATTTTGAATCGTTTTACATTAGAGAGTTCTTGTATTACTCTTACAGCTAACTTATATGGCATATCAAAGTATTACAGCTGGGAGAGGAGTGATCATCCACATCGTCTCAGTCATTAAAAGTCAGTGAAAGTAACTTTTAATGACATGTTCCCTTGTTATACTACTAGAAATAACTAGAAAATAATTGTGTTTCAAAAGCCAACGTGAGAAACCATCCACTGACCTAGAAAACATAGAAAGTTTCTCAATATGTGTTAAATATTTATCTCAAATCAGATCTCTTATTACCTGCACTAACAGTACACTAGTTATTATGTTCTACCAGATATTTCAAAATGTACAAATGAATTTACATGATATTAGCTGGACAGGTGGGCCCTGAGCCAAAGAACAATTGATTACATTTTGGTAGAGCTCCAGATCTGGGATTTCCAGCATTAGACAGTTATTGTTTTTAATCCATAACTCGGAATTTAAGGCAGATAGAGGCTTGATTCCAGATCTTAAGGGTATGTTTGCAGGGATCAATTTAACTTATAAACGACGTGATAGGAATGATGTCTTTGGGTGTAATTGTTGGCGAGCAGGTTTTGGCAGAGCTTTGCAATCTTAAAGTCGCTCTCAGTTTGATACCACTAAGTCTCATGCCTGTATGGGTCTGGGCTTCGGCCAGGTTTGCAGAACTGCAGGACAAGAAAATGATGATCACAGGAGGGGATATACTTTTAATGCTTCTCATTTTAATGAAGTTTGCTTTCCTTTCTTTATCCCTGCCTCCTGATTCTTTGCAGAACTGGTAATTGCCTTGTAGGGATTCTTAGGCAGCGCAGCACTCAGTGAGACGCTGTCTTAGATATCCATCTATCCCTCTGTTCTCGGGGTAATTAAGGTTTGGAGTCACCTCAGGAGATATTGTGGCTCTTCAAACTAGCTGGCTTTGGCAATCTGCAGTGCAGTGTGGGGGGTAATATATGTATGAGACTGTGTTTGTGGGACTCTCTCTGTGTGTGCACATGCATTGTGAAGGTAGGGCCTACTATTAAATGATGGGAATTTGAGGGCGGCCCTGATGTGAAGTGGGTGATGAAATGAAGAGCCTTTTTGCAGAGTTCAACGACAGGCTAAGGCAGAGAGCTAGAGTTAGGAGAAGTGTCTCATGTCCTCCTGAGTGAGCCTGTCTGAGTCCATTGGTATTGCTTGAGATGACAGAGGCATAATTGTTTAAAGAAAGGGGTTATTTTTGTCTTCATTATGGTGCTGCAGACCGAAATTACACTATAACTGCAATAGCCATTAGGCTACCTTGGGTCATTTTTGAAGTGAATCCTCTACCACTCAAATATTAATGCTATAGTGCTGTCTGTTGTCTAGCAAATTACCTGAAGCACACAGGTAATGAATGCCATTGTAGAAGTGAAAAGATTTTTTCCCCTTTTTTCCATATATTGTGAGCTAAACATAAACAGTAAAAACAAAATGATGGAAAATGAAGGCTGAGACCTACGCTATCAATAAAGACCAAAATCTATCTATAATTAAGGACGCAGCACATCCCAATTTGCTCCATCTCAACGACAACAATAGTTAATTGCCTTGTGCCTCAGACAGCCTCTTCAAGTACTTGGGAATTTGGTCTGACAGCACCCCGTCCTTCTTCCAGCATAAAGTCAAACCCCAGTCGGGGCTTTGCCTTTTAGATCAGAGCCATTCTTCTTTCCCTCTGAGGTAAGCAGGGCAGGCACTGAGCTCCTGTTAGGAGGTAGAGGGAGCCAAGGTGGTTCCAGTGAGTCAATAAGGGCAGTCTGATTAACATTTTCATCCTATCTGTGCGTTTTCATCAAAGGGAGCTGGTGATGTAAATGACCAAAAGAAACTTCTTGGCAAGTGCTTGAATGACAAGAGCACAACACAAGAATGGCACGCTGCAAAGACTCTTGAATACAAAGAGCGTAGCCCTGTAGCCCCAAGGGAGAAGCTTTGATTTATTTACAAACTGTTGGGCTCTGTGATAAGTAACAGCAGCGGCAGAGTCAAACACTGGTGGTGCGTGTTCATGTCGTTGCCAAAATGAAAGCAGCTCAAGAAAGAACCAGAACTCTCATCTCCAGCGTCTCTTCCTGACAAGAGGCAGCTCATTTGTCCCAGACTATCTCTGCCACTGTCATCAGACGATCATCCTTCCACTGCTAGATTAAGGTGATGCCGTGCGGCCTTTCAAAGGTGTGTGAGATTGTTTACGTGTTTTGAAGTGATGCTCAGGTTTGTTGCCAGTGATTCTGACAAGCCACAGTCACAAAGAACAAATGCTTTCCTCTGTAAAAATTTCTGCCAAAAAATCTCCTGACATGTTCCCCTCTTTTGACTCCTCTTTGGTTTCATAGCCTGTTGCAGCCTATTACATTACATTTAGTCGTCAGTGATGGTACCTCATTGAAACATTAATATTCTGCTTTCATCTCATGGGGGCAAAATTCCTGTTTCACTTTTTGTTTTATGGGATTCAAAGTGAAGCATTAGACCTATATCTTTAGAGAAAATTAATCTCATTGGATCTTAATTACTCCTCGAAAGGTTTTGCTCATCACTGATCATTCATTTCATTCAAGCATTTCAAGATTATTCGTGGAGCTTATGTATAAGTCTATGTCAGATGAAACTGAGTTATTTTTGTCATTTCTGTCATATCTGTGACATCAACATACCGAACATGTTCCTTCATCTTCATCTGAGTGATCTCTGGTTGTAGCCAATTTCTGTGATCATGTCACCACTTTTCTCTGTGACCTGAGGAAGAGCCTTGATGTAGTGAAGCTATGTTTATACATAAATAGTCATGATATTCAGTTAAAGGTTCCTGAGGGGACAAAATGAAATTGCTCAGATCTTCAGAATTGGATTACAAGAATTTCTCTGCAAACTATAGTTGAATGTTTGGCTTTTATTCCCTTTAATTTGTATGATTTATCGAGTATATTTGAACACCATTTAAAAATATTTTAATATAACTTCATATAACTTCATATATTTGAACAATGTTGCTGGCGATACCGTCATTTTTGTCACTTCCAGTCTTCTCATTAAACTAATCCAGGAGTTTTAATCACATAAAATCTAATAATCAAAATAACTTCAAATTAACACATTTTTCTTTTTATTGTAGTTATTGTACTCCTCAGCATGTCAACAACACAAAGTATCTGACTGTTTGACACTCCTCACCAAAACAAACTGAAGTATGTTTTGCCCAAATCTGATGCACGAAAACCTCACAGCCCTAAGCTACCAGTCACACAGTGACGCTCCCTGCCCTGAGCTTCTTATTTTCTTGATTTTCCAGATAGCTGGTTCAGCCTGTCCAAAAAAGAAATGAGAGAGAGGGAGAGCACAAGAGCATTTGTGACAGGAGGGGGACACAGGAGGAGAGGTGACATCTTTTACTGTCATTATGTTTGCCCAGTCCTCACTAGATGGCAGTGTAGTGTAGGAATATTGTTTGACAAGTTTTAGCAGACATGGCATGATTTTAAAAACTTTCTCAGTCCTCCTTCTCTCACTTTCTGTATGTGTGTGTGTGTGTGTATGTGTGTGTGTGCATAGTAAAAATGCAATAACTTCTCAAAGTTGTGGTGGTATGGAGAAAGTCTCTGACTGTTTTTAAAATTTATTTTAAAAACTTGCCGTCATCAGATCATGACCTTTGACCTCGCTGGGTGTATTCTTTGACTGGAGCCGTCCTGTGGGTGTGGCTCAGTGATTGCAGAAAACTCAGGAAATTAATGTTTTATCAGTCTGCAAAAAGACAACAGCAACAACAGCATAGTGGGAGGGAAAAGAGAAACGTCTAATTTTAACTCATCAGCTGCTGCCAACTAAAATAAAATCATCAGAGGACAGTTTCCTGTTGGTTTCCCTTCCAAAACATCTGGATTTTCTTTAGCTCGATAAAATCTATGTTTATTGAGAGCATAAATATTATAGATATCATACTATAGATATCACAGCAGTGTTGTGTTGACATAGTATGGGCTGGAATTTGCATAAGCACTTAATCTATTTCACACTCTTGGTATTTCTTAATAGTTTATAAGACAAACTACAGACAGACCCACCTATCGGGGACATACATGGTCAGTTGACTCCCACACTAATGTGTACTGTTTCATCATTTGTCATCATTATGCATTTGTTGCTATACTCAGTCAAACTGTTAACTCAGTGCCTATAACATGTAATTTCCTTTTATTTCTACCTTCTCCACAGCAATAGCATGCACTCTTCAGATGCCTGATGTATTCAGGTGGCGCAGTAAAAGGGGGGAGAGCAGCACATCCTACTCATTCACTGTAAGAGAGTATGTGGGAGGAGGTGATAGCAGGCAAGCATTCACTGTGTGCAATGTCCTCCTCGACAGCAAAATTTAGAACATGAGGCATGCTCAATATACAGAGGAAAAATATGCCTGGCAGGAGACTGCTGCAGTTTTCCTCTGTTAGATACTGGTTTTCAAGCAATTCCTGCCTAATAAAACACTGAGCATCGACTTCACAAAATTGAATTTTGAGGTTCCTTAAATCACCTGTTTTATATATGCGGTAAACATGTTGGGGGTGGAAGCTTGTCCCTCCCATTTGCTCAGTCCACTCCAGTCCCATCTGAAAGCTTGGTCTCCAGAACCACCTCTGACAAGTTTCCTTGCTTTCCTGTGAGAATAGGCAGCCGCTGTCACAGAGGAGCCGAGGGAGTTCAGGAGATCAGAGGCAAAGCAGCAGTTGCCTCTCTTCTGGGAAACCAGATGACCTTCTTCAAAGTGATAATGTAAACAGCTCTCTAGCAGCTGGTGGAACCGTGGGAGTTTGAAGTAAAACGTGAAGAATTCTCCTGCAGGATAAAGAGTAAAAAACGACTTTAACACTGTAAGTTGTATTCTTTTTTATTTATTTTTTACCGTTTTATCCATTGAAGCAGGCATTTGCTGGAGCTAGGATCAAAGCAAATAAGTTATATGGCATGGTGCAATTTTGTGATCTGTGGGCTTTGAAGCTCTCGGTGAGTTCAGAGTTATTTTCAATACGTTGATAGCAGATAAAGGACACTTTATGGTCCATGACAAAGAATTTCTAAGCCACAATTTGCAATACATGTTATTGTTAATACATGTTGAAATATATATATTCTTATAAATATGCTTTAACGTTGTGTGTAGGGTTTTGAGGTGCTTTGAAGTTTTAAGCAGTAAGACTTGATTGCATACTTTTTTTTTTTTTTTAGATTTTATAGATTTAACACTTCAGTAGATCTTCATTGCTAAACCGGCCTGTCTGCAGCTGCACTGTCAACTCCAGCTGCAGAGGCTTCAAACAGCTGCTTTCAATTAATGTCACCCTCTAGAAGCATTACTCTGAACAAGCATTTGTTGACTTTAGATGTGGGGCTGGGGCAGCACAGGATTTCATATGTGTGCCTGCTGATGTGAGTTATAGACAGCCATAAAACCAAAAAGGCAGGTCGTGACCCAAACCCTTTCACCCGTGCAACAGATTGTTCCTGTTCCAGTTTGCACTTTTACACAGTTTTCATTTTATGAATTTTACGTTAGATTGAGTTTTACAACGTCATCACCTCCTCTCTAAATGAGTTCCATAAAACAATAAATTATGTTCTTTTACCACTCTAAATTTGGATATTTCCCAGTTTGTAGCAAAAGTCAGGTTTTAGCATAAATATGTGTGGTTTACAGGAAATTTACAGCATTACTAAACTCAAAATCACCACTTCATTTTCCCATAGTCTTGGTTTGAACGTGACAACATACAAGGGATTTGTTAGCCAGACCGCTACCTCAGACCCAGTTAAAGAGAACCACACACTAACCACTAGATCTCCAACATGGAGGCCATCCAAAGACAACCACAGTAGGGACTACAGCCAGCTTCTCCGCTTAGGTAAACAAAGTCTGCCTCTTTCCACACTGCTGCAATGTTCGTGTGTGTGCGTGTGATTACGTGATTATGTGTGTGCTGATGCGGTCCTGCACCCAAATGCTGTGAAGGCACCGATCCAACTGTAACAATGTAAATTGTTTCAGGTTCAAAGCGTGCTCTGTTGTTGCCACCCACCCTGCTGTGGGTGTGTAGCAGGACCATTTTTAGCAAGTTGTGGAGAGATATATTCTGTGTGAAGTCATCAAAACAGTGGCGTTGTTTTGTAGCAAATATAAAAACTCTGTTGTACAAGTTCTCTTCTCTCGCCAGCCTTTCCTGGTTCCCAGGTTGATACAAAAGCTTTGTGTGCAAGTTTTGCTTTATGCAAGTGTGTATTTTAATGTACAGTATTCCTGGAAAACTACAGTATAGGGAACTTCTTGTTTTCAGTCTGGGAAATGCAGTTTCACTCCTCTGTGTTCAATAACCTTTGACTGTATTTTGGAAATAGACCCTTATCAGGTGTTTTTCAGTGCGGAGGTTTACATAATTTACTGATCAGTCATTTAAACTGTCCAAATGTCCATCAAGTGAGACATTATGACAACAATCTAAATAGAATTATATTGACTTAATTATACTGTCTCCAAGACAGACTGACTGGAGAATAGCACAGATAACTGTCCCAAAGATAACTGGGTCAAGAACATGTAATCTCTGTGAATGTGTTGGGTTTTTGAAGACGTGTAAAATGTGACTGTGTCTGAAACTCTCTGTGCTTCATGATCACATTCAGGTTTTTGAGGGCGGACAATGTGCAGCTGTGTTGGGATGATCACTGGTGATATTATTTCAATATATTCAAATGTTTGGATCTGGAAACAAAATACGAAGCTTAGCTCTGTGCTGTCATATGGCTCTAAACAGTCTGTATCATTTAGCCTGCACTCAAGGTTAAGGGTCACTGAGATGATAAATAAGGTGGCCCACAGTGGACAAAGAATAATTATCAGAAATGGATATCAGAGAGAGAGTTGGAACAACTCTGACATTTTTCAAAGATGCCTGTAGTTGGAAGGCAAACATTTGTGATTTCTGTTTTCTAGGAAATCGATACAGAATAGCTCCAGTTAATGAGGAAATACAATGACCCTTTACCTTGTGCTGTAATTACAAGAAAGACCAATCAGTCAGGGAGGCAGAATACCCAGTGCTATATTTGCTAATGAGTTGAAAAGTTTTCCTCATTGTATTTCCATGAGCTGGTGAAGCAGTTCTGGTGAAGTTCTAATTTTTCTTTTTTGTGCCATGTGCAGATAACACCCTCTTGTCTAAAACTGTGGTCGTTATCTGGCGCCCATTCACTCTTCTCCTCCTAAATTTGCCTCAGACAAGAGACAGCATAAGCACTGGTTACCACGGCAACAGTGCTGGTACAGACCTGAGACAAAGTTTTCACATCCCCTGCAAATTAATCATCATAAAGATGTAAATCTTTAGCTCTGAATGTTTGCAGTCTCCGATCGGTAACAATAAACCTTTGCTGATGATTTTAACAAAACGTCTGCACAAAAAGTCTTAATGTGCAGTATTCTCAAAGCAGGCTCCAGTCTGTATGTATTTTGCATTGCAGTGCTTTCTGGTGACATTTGTGTTACCTGAGGACACAGGCTGAGTTTAGACTGCTGTCTTCCTCCTGACAGCTTGAACAGCAGAAGGGAGATTCAGAGAAAGAGACAAACTGTTTCCTTTCATTGCACATAATTTTTCAGCTGTAAGAGAACAATCCATCTGGTTTAACTAGGAGACATTAAATATAATAACATCCACTGAACCAAAACAGCCTGGTTTGATGTAGTCTGGCATTAATACAAATTCATCTGTTACATTGTCCTGAAATGACTATTAATGACCTAAAAAGAACTATTCAAAAATTATGGTTTAAAAAAAGAGCAATACAAAATAATAAAATGTTGTTCTGATTTTAAATGAAGTTTTCCAAAAACAGAATTCGCTATGTGCTATTATCGGCTGTATATACACTACTGCATTGTGATTTTCAGCACTGTCCCGACAACTATTATGAATTAACTGACAGATGAAGAACATTATGGAAAAAAAAGTCAATAAAATGAAATGTATGACAGGGGAAATTCACCAATTTGACACACAAAGATTGGGTTACTCATCATGGGGAGTACTATCCAGCCTGTGAACACATTTGCACAGTGTCCTCTGTGGTTCTGAGGAAGCTTTTGCCAAATTATGCTGTCAACAGGGTCATCTCAGGTTGGGCTGAGTTTACAGTGTCTGCATTTCAAACTGGGGGTGCAGAGTTTAAAAGATGTGAATGTTTACCAGACAGGCACGGCCTCATGAAGCACGCTGTTGAGTTGCATTACGAAAAGTGTGGGATCCAGTGTTTCTGGAATTTGATCCATATTAGATAATAAAAGTCAAGATTTCTCAACCTCAGCTGCATTTGTTTTTTCTTTTTATCTGTCACTCAGCAGCCC
This sequence comes from Toxotes jaculatrix, assembly GCF_017976425.1. NCBI lineage: Eukaryota > Metazoa > Chordata > Actinopteri > Toxotidae > Toxotes > Toxotes jaculatrix. The sequence goes on along the minus strand of NC_054404.1, from coordinate 9,606,371 downwards.
CACAAACTTAATGAGAGTACAAAACTACTGCTTTATGTGTGCAGTCACTGTATGAAATGTATGTTTAATAACGGAACTAGTGATTCTTTGTTAAATAATTAATCAAATGTCATTTAAAAAGGGTAAAATATCAAATGTACTTCACGATCCTGTCTTCCACTGATGAATAATTTCAGATAAAGGGGTGGGCATTATTTTATTTGCATTCCCCATTCTGATCTGGCATTTTGCCTTTGGCTGTGGAAACTGGATGCTTCTATTCAGTCCCAGAGGGTGACGGAAAGCGTCACCTGTCCGATTTGGATGAGACTGAGAATGAAAAGCGTTTTATATTCTACTGGCCTTTTTATCCTGAACATTGAATTAAGCTTTTCCTGAAAATGTCTCCTGGGCCTTCCAGCCTGTTTGATATGCCAGAGTGTTTACATACAATCATACCATACAATCAAACATACACCATCAAAGTATGAGAGCACTGTATGTTTAATTTGTTTAATTTTTATTTAATTTAATGTCTTTGACGTACACACTGGCTTGCTTTCTTTTTTGTTTTCCCTTGTTTTTGAAGCTAAGCAGTGGTGTGTAAGCCCGTGTGAAAGCACCTTTGGGTGAATGACATTTGTTGATGTCAAGGTTTAGACAGATAAAGCATCAGCCTCAATGTTGTTTTATACCTTCTCAAACCCATCAGCAGCAGAAATAAGACCAAACTATGAGACAGGATTCACAGGTCAAAAGGTGGCTTCATGCATTCCTCTTTTTCATTACATGCTCTGTCTACCAAAGCACCAAACTTCTTTCTTAAGCTCAACCAAAGTTCAACCACGACATGGCAGTGCTAGTCATTCTTTGTACTGATGTCTCTCTCATAGCTTTTACTGCAGGTTTTACACAGCTTCACACAATGGTTCCTCATCTAGCATGACACATTTACAGCTTTCACCTACTGTTCTCTACACTTTTCTAATGGAAAGTCAGCTCAGACTTTTTGTCTTGTCACAGTTTGCAGTTTTTCTTGAATTCACTCTTCACAAAAAAAAAAAACAGTTTGCTCTGTGAGTTGTCTTTTCTTTTTGGTTTCCACCACAAAGTTGGTGGTTTTCAACCAACTTTTGCCAGCCCTCACTGTTTATATCAAATGGGAATCTACTTTGTGTTGATGCACCAGCACGGCTGTAGAAAACAGGAGAATTTCCAGGCAGTAAACTCACCACAGGGGGGATTTCAGAAGAACTGAGAGAATAAACTAGAGTTACCGTCTTCTGAGTGAGGGCGTGAACTGACTATGAAAAAAAAGCTTATTATAATGATATTATTTCTTAGGCTTCCTTCAACCAAACTTGCACAAGAGAAACTTTTCAGTTACCATATAAATTATTTAGATTTTTTTTTATAGTGACTTCTCTTAGATTTGGGATGGTATGGTATGGTGGTTATTTCCCCTCCATTCCATATTTCTATTGTACGTGTTCATTGATTTATTTAGGGAGCATTTGCATGCCTGCATTTGGAGATTATTTCCAGTGGAGTAGCTAGTTTGTGACAACACAAAGGTGTGCTTTTATCTGTGGACATCAATATCCTCAGCAGTAATCTCTATGAATGAGACATCGACTAATAACATCTGACATTTGGTCAATGCTTCCAAGGTAGACTGCCCTCACTGAAAAGTTCAAATAGTCAGCAAGAATGCAGAGGCTGGCGGGTGGGAGGACATTGTGCGTCTGTGTGTGTGCGCGCAGACATTCAAGCTTGTTTCGGTGGGAACTCTGCCAAAAACAGGGAGGCAGGGTTTCAGGGTTTGGGGGGGGGTCACACTGCTCCAGAGTGAGAAAGTTCTGCTTTTCATTACATCAACCCATATGTCCACATATCTGCTCTGCCTCCCAGACTCCACTCTGTTTCCTGGAATTGTTATGTCGGTCAGTGATCCAATCCTTTTTCTCTCTTACTCCTGAGTTCTTGATATTTGTGCGAGCACATCTGATTGTGCATGATTAAAGGGGTAATAACTCTGTGGGCTGGTGGGAACAGGGTGCTGAGAAAATTGGAGATTCCAGAGTTGCATTCACTTAATATGGAGAGCATTTCAATATTGCTCTGAAACTCTCTGGAGAGACTGACCAGCAAGGCAGAAAAGAGTTGAGAGGTGGAGGAGGGTGGAGAGAGGAGGGATCCCTGCTCTCTTTAGTAGGATAAATCTGCACAGCTTCATATTCACTTTAATCTTGATCTTATGTTCCTTTTACAGGAAGAGAACCAATTTAATTCACTTGAAGAAAAGCAGTGTGCAAGTGTTTTTGCAACAACCCTGTATGAGGCTCCATTAGCTGGGGTTATTACTACTATATTATAATTACATTAATGTATCCGCAAAACGATTACCAAGAAAGGAGAGCCAGCACTTTCAGTGTCGGCCATTTAGAAGTTTAAAAGTGAGGAAATTTTGGATAAATGATCCAAAATATGAGTGATAAGATTCACTTTGCTGCACATTTTAACATTTCAAATCATATGTGTTGATGTATATATTTGGCTCATGAGAGTGATCACAACACATTGTGCTTGTGGATGTAGGATTAAGGCTGATGTGACTAAAAGAAAGAGCAACAGTATAGTCTCTCTTCCATGACAGAACATCTGTGTTTCATTGCTTTATGTGAACAAACATCCTATATTTTGGAAAACTTTTTTTTTCTGTTGGAGGCTCTCACTTTTTGAAGGAAGCACTTGTTCGGGCTTTTAAGTGCACTGTTTTGGTATGGCCCGGGCCACACAGCTTTGATGAAAACCTCCACTGAGCTGCTGCGAGAACACATGAGCCTCAGTTATTTGTGAAATGAAATGGCAGGAGTTAATGAATCACACAGAGACACAGAGAGGGAGAGAAGATGATTAATCAAAAAGAAAAAACAAACTCAGCTTCAAATCCTCACCAAGAACTGCAGCAATTCTGTAACAAGTTCCTTCAGGGATATCGGGGGGCACAGGAGATATAACTATACCACAGAAATAGGAGCGCTACAAACCCATATTTAGGAAAGCTACAGTGTGATTGCAAAGGGGAGCCTGAAAAAAGCTGAACTGGTCCTGAGTGGCTGTTCCTTTGTCCCGCTGAATACATAAGGCCTAGTGGGTGGATAAGTGAAGTCACATGGTCACTTTTCCTTTTTCCCACACAAACACACCCACATCCTCCTCCATGCAGGCTCTCTTCACTCCTCAACTCACTACTCACCCGCAGCGGGCAGTCTCCTCCGTCTGGATACTGTAGCAGCACCAAGTTGCGCCCTGCGAGTTTTTTTTTCTTCCTCACCACAATGTGTCCGAATCGGGAATAATACCAGTCTGGTTCGCGTCTATTCACATTTCTGGAGACTCTGTTGGAGAAAATCGACAACACATCGGCCGGAGGCAGTTAATTCACGAGCTGAGCACTTTGTTTCAGGTAATTTCCAACTTACAGTAACAGTTTCCCTCGTGGGTTTATTTCACTTTGTTTTTACGAGGCTCGCACGAGTCTCAGAGTGTGGCTTCGGCTGATATATCCAGCTCTCGCGTTACTTTTCGCTGTGTAAATGATTAAAAGTTGGAGTTAGATGCCATGCCTCGAGGAGCTCTGTATTATAGGCTGCTGCTGAACCAGCAGTGAAAGGGTTAATTTGGCTTGGTGTGTTGAAACTCCTTCATTTCCAGGCCTGATGAAATGTAGTCCTGGCTCATGTATCTCGTGTATCCCTCCACCCCCACATCCAGGTAACACTGCAGCACCAGAGGCGCTAACTGCTATTCAAACTGGCTAATTTACATGAGGCCTACCTTTGTTTACTGTTGACAATGTTTTACAGCTTCTGGCTGAGCGGTGGAAGTGGGGGGAAACTTGCTGCTTTCACCTCACACTTTATAAGCTGGCCTTCGCCTGTGTGGAGAAGAAAGAGGCAGTGAACTTTCTGTGCTGAAACACACTAAGTGAGAGAAAATGAATGTGAGAAAGAATGTTGGTGGAGAGATAGGATTCTTTGTTGTGTTATTACACTGTACTTATTTCTGTAAAAAAAAATACTTGCATCATGTCCACATCAGCTGTGACTAAATCATCCTTTTTGCACATCAACAGCTTTGTACTTACAAAGCAGCATCAATCATATAACAATGTTCTCCACTCTTTTGTCTCCATCCCTGTAATTACATGAGTCACCACTGCACCCATACAGTATCTTTTCTGTTAAAACAACACCCGTTGCCTTGACAGCCTGAATGTGAAGTGAGCTGTGACGTTTTATGTGCTCTTACAGATTCCAGAGGAAGAGTAGGAGGCCGTGCAGTGAGGACATGAGTCTGGTGGAGGTGAGGCAGACGGCGGGGTCTCTGACCCTGTCCCTGTCCAGCAACGACTCCAAGGAGCGCTACTTCGACCGCATGGATGAGAGTGACCCCGAGTACCTCCGCAGCAGGAACATGTCGCCGGACCTGAGGCAGGACTTCAACATGATGGAGCAGAAGAAGAGGGTCACCCAGATCCTGCAGAGTCCAGTATGTAGCCCGCAGCTCCTTATAAGTGCCCTCCTACACACAAGCTTTCACTGCGGATGAGTAATAATAGCCGTTTTTAGAGATGGAGAAATATTCCGCACCTTCACTCAGGAATGACTAAAATGCACCGTTTTTTCTTGTATATGTGGAGGTCATTTTATATGCTCAGCTGTAATTAGATTTGGGTTTAGCTGTGAGCTTAATGTGTAAAATACTGGCACTGTTGCTGTTGTCTCGGCTTATAAACATACTCTAGGCGAGCAGTGTTAAACGGCAGCTGCAGCAACAATGAAATGTGCTACTGTCACAGATAAACTTCCAATGTCCCCCTGTAATGTGTTTTTAAATATTGACATCAGTTTTAATGTATTTTACTCTGTTATTACTATCTGTATGAGGTGTATTGCCACTAATTTTATAGGTAAAATAGAGCATCTGAGGTATTTCACCATGATATTTGATGTACCATATGTGTATAGTAGTTAGGGATTAAACAAGTAGACGATTAAACAAATAGAGCACTGACAGAAAATTAAGTGCCAGCAATTTTGATAATCGATAAATCGTTAGTTGTTTTTCAAGCAAAAATATTTGCTGGTATTTTTCATGCAGCACACAGAGAGAGGTGTTACTCATATTTAGCCCACCCTCACTGACATAAATGGGGCTGGACAAAATTATAGAAACAGTTCAACAGCACCACAAACTGCTGCCTCCAAAAGGAGCATACAGCTGAAACAAATCCTCTTTAAAACAGTTTAATCAAAACCTGAACATCATAACCTTTGTGAAGGCAGGATTTAGTGTAGGACTCTTGTCTTAGACTGTATCAGTTTTAGCTGAGTGCACCTAATAAACTCACAACTGAGTATATATAATAGCAGATATTATCTCAGTATAATATAAACCTTAAGGATGATAAACAGAGCAGTGCAGTCTGGTTAGATGAAATACAAGGAGGTGCAATAAACACATGCCAGCGAAGTGCATGGAAATAAGACGAGCCCACACTCATCTGCGATTGCATAACAGGCCCAACAAGTAGACCTCATCTCATCACCATGGGAACCGTGGTGGGATGAAGCAGAATGCTGGAGCTTAGCTGCAGCACACAGGAAAATAGTCCTGTTTCAAGATTCACAGGCTACTCTTAGTGGCAGAAAATTGATAGTCAGGATTAAAGCGATCCCCCCTGCTTCTAGTGAAAACCCTTTTCACAGACACACAAAGAGGTCTTTAGTGGTCTTTCGTGATTTGTGTACAGTTGTAATAAGGTGGATCTGAAAGCATGCTGTGCGTCCTGACTCATCCTGAGGAGGTGTTGGAATGAGGTCAAGGTTAGGTTGTGTATATAGGGGTTGCTAGGTTAATGGAGCTTCACAGTGATGTTTGTTCCCCTTTCTTCTCCCCTTACGCCTCACCTCATCCTCACCTCACCTTACCTCACCATACCTTACCCTAAAAGGAAAAAATCTGTCTTTTTTATCTAAAGGTGTTTAAAGATGAGTTGGAAGGCCTGATTCAGGACCAGCTGACGAAGGGCAACAACCCTACAGGTCTCCTGGCTCTGAGACAGATTGCTGACCTGGTCATGGCCAACACCTTTGGAGGGGCTGGCCCCTTGACCTCTCCCATCAGTGAGTGGCAGCATGTTTCAGTGTTTGTGTGTGTGAATGTCTCCATCCATTTCCTTTTGGGCCTGATTGTCATTCAGCGTGTATACTCTGTCTCTGTGCATTACGCAGACTGAATATCTTCATTGTCAGAGGATGATTTCTCAGATTCTTGTGACTCTGAACAACCCTGAAACAGCAGGAAAGGCAGAAAGTTGTTGACAGCATTCTTCATTGTCAGTGTTTCTATTAAGCAGCCCTCAAGTATAGCCTTGGTAATGAATTACAGCAGTTTGCAGTGCTAATTATGTTAGCGTAACCTCTATACACTGTTTTTTTTGGGGGGGGAGGTCACAGAGCACCCTGAAGCTGAAAAGATCAATTTTAAAAAGTCTAACTATCAGAATTGTAAATGTTTGGAAAAATGTCATGGTATGAAATGGCTGTGAAGTTGCCAAGACAGCCCTGCTCTTTTAAAAAGCTTGAGAGGCTGTAAAAGATAGGGCCCTGTATCATTAAATGTCCTTATATGGATTTTTAGTCCAAAAATATCCTTCAGTTTCTTGTTGGGAGTTCTGAGAAAGGCCTTTTTTAAGCTTCAGCTGTAGAGACTCAAGTTTCCTGGCATGTTTAATTTTATATACTGTGAAGGCAAAGCATGTGAACATCATTGTAAATGTCTGAAAAATGATAAATTCAACATTGTTGGTTCATCCCAAGTTACTTATGGTGTTATGTCTTGTGGCAGGCTTTGGGATGGTGAGCCCAGTCAATGACTTGTATGGCATTGAGTCTCCGTCCTTTGCTAAAGGGGAGAAACAGAGTCGCTGCAGGCTGGCCAGCCTTTACAGGCTTGTTGACCTCTTCAGCTGGGCTCGTTTTACAAGCTCCTACATTACTGTGAGTACAACTTCACAATCACGCTCCAGTGCACATCTGCTTACGTATGCAGCACAAGGTTTGTGCATCTTTATGTGAGCCTCATGTTCTCTGGCTCCTGGAAGGCTTAAAGGGGAATGCCTCTTTATTTTCAGGAACCATATATTATTTAGGGTTTAGAAAAGTAAGATTTGTGAATATGAACAGCTTCTCAATACAGATATTCACACTGAAATATGTGATGAACACCTGAGATGTCAAGATGTAAAGCTCAGATTTTCCCCAAAGACAAAGCCTAGAAAGTGAGTTTTATCAACCCACACGCCAATTTTTGAGTTCTTCAAAGAGAAGAGAGCTTTCCTGTGTGGTTTCAGAGTTTCCTATACCCTTGAATTTGTGAAATGGGTCTCTCTGCACCGACTAACTTCTAACCCATCTTAAAAAACTTTTTAAGTGTAGAGATTTGGTCTCCCATGGCGTTGGTGCTTTTTAATGCGTTTTTCGATCCTGATAAGAATTATTTTATGAGGGAGACACTCCTACAGAAGCGCCACAAGTGTCAGAGATACATAGAGTATCTCAGATTCTTCTGTACGAGCTTAACAATCACTGTAGTAATATTGCAATTGTATCATGTCGGAATTCACTCATGATCTTAATGTTATTAATTAGTGTTATCATAATGATGTGTTCATTCTGTCTCAGGTGCGCGTTAGTAAAGAACAGGACCATGTTCTTATTAGTCCACGAGGTCTGTCTTTCGCTGAGGTGACGGCAGCAAATTTGGTAAGCACAATGGCTGTGTGTGTGTGTTGCTATGAGTAACAGTGCATTGTCATGTCTTGAGTTGTCATGAGTTTTACTACAGAAAAATATGTGACTGGCAGTTGAGGTATCAGATTGGTGTTTGTTATCAAGTAAACATGTACAGAAGGCACACTATTAAGTAATTCTGCTTGAAAGGTACATTCTGGAGCGTTTGACTAATAGTTGCACTATGGAGCAACGTTGTATTACATGTATAAACACAAGATTGCACACTCACACACAAGCACATGAAAAATATAAGGAGGGAAACACTTTCAACACATTTAGTTGGCCCTAAATATACACATCATGTTTTTGTAAGAAATTCATGATTGAAAGCATACGTTTATTTGCTTAGTAGAAGACTCCACGGGGTTTAATGGTTCAGTCATACTGTATTAATTACCCCACTAGCTATTAAATAACAGCTTTGCGCTGCTTTTTCTTTTAAACTACTTTACTACAACAACCACTATTAACAACAGAAGACTGGCAAATGGCGTTCATTACATCTGATCTCTGCTGTTTTTCTTTCTGCACCATGAAGGTGAAAGTAAACATGATCGGTGACGTGGTGGACCAGGGCTCTACTGACTTTGGTATCGATCATTTTGGATTTGCACCTCATGCTGCCATTTATTCCATGCGCCCAGATGTGAGATGCATCATCCACATACATACCCCTGCTACAGCTGCTGTAAGTACACTCCAGGCAAATGTTAAATGAGCTTCAACCTAATCAAAGCGTACAAGCTGCTGCTAAATGCTTATTTTGCTTCAAAGGAAAAAGGCTGAATGAAAAGCAACCCCCTGCATCTAGTTATTTAAGATGGAGACACCCTGTAACGCTCTTTTACCATTTCCTTTGAAGCTTGGTTGTAAAATGTGCAGCACATGATGAACATCGCTGTGTTAAGTTTTATTTGTGCCTGATAGGAAAAAAAACTGCCTCTATTTAGACTTTGGCATGTCACAGTCTGTGCCTTTATCCCATGTTAACAGGTGTCCTCGATGAAATGTGGAATCCTGCCCATTTCCCAGGAGGCTCTGCTTCTGGGAGACGTGAGCTGCTTTGGTTACCATGGCAGCCTGGATAATAAAGAGGAGAAGGTGGAGTTTCAGAAAGCTCTGGGCCCTACTGCCAAGGTACTGTCAAACCGAGGGAGTCCATTAGTGACAGGTTCACTTTCACATGGGACAGAGCAGGCTTTTAACAACTGGATGCAAAAAAATCAGTTAATATATTACACTGAACGTTCAGCTGGTTTTATATGAGGTCAGTTGTATCTTTTGGTTTGTAAAGGTAAATGAATTAACATGTGTGCATACAATATAATCACACAAAGGCATTATTCTTAAAATTTAATAGCAATCTTTTGCTAATCAACTTCAGATATAATCATTTTGTCTAAAATTGTGATTTTTATTGTATTTAGTGTTAATTTCTTAAGCATGTACATAAATGAAGGGTAGAGAATCTTAGAAACACCCTTTAAAGGAATGACATGACATTTTGCAAAATGCACTTGTATTACTTGCATTTGTTTTGATGACAAGATTGATAACACTCTCATATCTGTCTGCTAAATATGAAGGAGATGATTAACTTGGGATAAAGATGCAGAAGCAAACTGCAAGACATAACAGGTTAGCTAGTGAACTTTAGTGGTGCTGATAGGTGTTTCTAGTCTTTATTCTAAGCTAAGCTAACCAGCTGCTGGCTGTAGCTTTATATTTAACAGACAGATATGAAAGTGTAGGTACTGATCTTCTCATCTAACTCTCCACCAGAAAGTGAATAAGCATTTTATTCCTCAAAATGTTGAACTATTCCTTTAACCATCTACATACTTTTCTACATACTACATGTGCATTAGAAACACCTCTTGATATAATTCGGTATAGCACTGCCACAAAATAACCTCAACCAACACCTCTGACAAAGAATCAGCAAAGCATTATCGGCTTCATAAAAAGGATTTATAGCTAGACCTCAACAGCACCTGTCAACTTCATCAGAATTACTGTAAGAGCACAAAAAACCAACATTTGAGATGCAGAGATTGTCTTAGCACTCCATCCGTGTCATGTCAAGACAAGTGTGTTCATAAGGAAACACTTGCTAATTAATGCAGACATGAATGAATTAATTCACATTTGCATACCTGGATATGCTAATGCCATAGCCCACTTGGATTCGCTCGGTGTATCATTGTGAGCCTTCAGGCATCTCAAGTGCTTCTTGTGTTTTTCAGGTCATGATCCTGAGGAACCATGGGCTGCTTGCTTTGGGAGAAACAGTCGAAGAAGCTTTTCACTACGTGTACCACTCACAGCAAGCCTGCGAAATCCAGGTATAAAAAGCTTGATTTTTTTCTTTTTGATACTACCTCTGCCTGATAATGAATTGTCGCTGCACCATCCAGCCATTCAGGTCAGAGCTATTTGTAAACTTGAGCATGGCCATGATCCACCTTTGTGCACATTAAAAAGTTAGCTTCATGTGTATGATAAATGGGCTGCATCTATATATCTCTTGTCTAGTCTTGTTTACCACTCAGGGTGCTTAACAGTACAAGCCACATTCACACAGTGCCTTTCTATACATACACTTTTCTAACACACACACACACACCAGAAATACACTGGGGGCAGTTTGGGGTTCAGCATCTTACCCAAGGACACTTCGACATGCAGACTGGGGGAGCTGGGAGTCGAACCACCAACCCTCCGATTAGTGGACCACCAAACCACAGCAGCCACTTATGTGTACAAATCACTGACATAATTCTCCTGCAGAAATGTTCCTCCTTTCTTTTAACAATGAGTCAGCTTTGGTTACAGACAGCAGAGTATTACTGTAGTGCATGAAATGGAAGCAAAACTGATGTAGAGAATACAGTGTGTTTGAACAAAGCTAATCCAAATATGTGCTAGAGCACACTCAGAGCCAGGTGGAGCCCTGGAGTGTTTCTCAGGCAGTTGGGGTGTTTGTTTTCATCATCCTGATGTTTCTGGGCTGTATTTGTTTTTCCTTTGTTTTTGACACATATTGACAACTCAGTTCACATATAATTGCAGCTATTTTGAAATGAAAATCCCAATGTATCTTAGAAAGGAAAATATTTAACATTCTGAGATGGAAGTTCTCTAAGTAAGTTAATGAATGCATGAGGGAAAATCGTCAGTGACTTTGCACTGAATAATAATTTGGCTTGTAACTCCAGAAGTATGTGTTGTTTTACTAAAAATTTTTGTCTTTTTTAGGTGAATGCTTTGAGGTGTTCAGGCGGCGTGGACAACCTCGTGTTGCTGGACAGGGAGAAGTTTAAACCCCTGACCCAGGGAGTGGCCGCTGCTGGGGTGTTGATGGACAATGAGGTCAAGTGGAAAGTGGGCGAGGCCGAGTTCGAGTCCCTTATGAGGATGCTGGACAACCTGGTGAGTGAACCCTGACCTTTGCCTTTTACCCATGATGCTCTTAGTTTCCTGTCTCAGGCACTTCCTCAGGAAGTTTCTGATTAGAGAACACAATGAAACTGGATGTGTTTTTGGTAATCTTATCTAAAAATGATTTGTGTAATTGAATTATGTGATTGAATTTTATTCAATCACATATGTTTTCAATTCAATTATAGATACTTCTGTAATTATCGTGAGAGCTTGTTTGTCTGTGGCTAACCAGCTGCCGGATGGTCCTGTTACCCTTATGATTTCTGTGCTGTAGTTAAACACTGCTATTCTGACCACGCTGCTAATGACCAGAGCCTGATATGTTCTGTGGACACAGAATATGTCAGACTGTGTGTGTTTGAGTGAGCTGTTCGCTAACAACTGCGGCTGGAGTGGGCTGCAGCTGTGTTACGTCTGTGTGATCATAGCACGCCCACCCTCTCAATCATGGCTTCCAGATGGTGAGGCATGCTGTGGGCAGTTAGAGCAACACAGACTACACAGTCATTTAGTGTAAGGACTCTAGTGGACTCAATTTGGAAATAGGATTTGGCGTTTTCTCAAAAACTGTCAAATATGGCACTGGATGTAAATTACACTCACTGCAACAGGAGGTCTGTCCTTCCAAGCCAGAAGGAGGAGTCAGCTAGTTTTTGTGAATGAGATGATGTCGGTAATGATCTCAATGGTGAAATCCAAAAAAAGGCAAGAGCCCTGGCTGCAGTATAGGTCACAGCTAATAATACAGGAGGGAAAAGATGATTTAAAGCTGGTCCTGCACACACACTTTTTACAGCAACACAAATGAGAGGGAAATGGTGTTACTTACCTAAACCAAATAAAGGATAGAACAGACAGATAACTTTTCTACAAACACAAGGAGTAAGTGTATCAGTCAGTTTCATGATCTTCAGAAAGTGTAGCCTTTCATTAAAAATAATCTCCCATGCACCCATCTGTCAGCTCATTATATGAAAAAAGAATTAGTCATATTGAAAAAAAACAACCAGTAGTCACAAAATAATGAACTTAGTGTAGTTCTCATTCACTTCTTGATTGAGCAGAAATGCACTTAAATGCTGCAGTTGCTGTATTCTGTATATGTATGAGTCATAATTCACACATGTTAAACTTAATTACTTTCTTAATTAGCATGTCTTCTCTAACCTGGGCCACCTGAAAGGTGCTAATAGGTGCTTACTGCTCGTAAAAAAAAATAAGATCCAGCCTATAAATATAAATTGCAGCTGTGACTATGCAACTGGGGGGCAGTGAACAGTTTTGCAATCAAAATTTCTTTCGATGGCTTGTTTACATTGTGGAGACAAAAGCCCAACACAGGGATTTTTTTTTTTCGGTGGCAAAGTTGTCATATTGCCTGCGAGAAAACACCAGTTTTTGTTTTGATTGTAGTGGTGTACTGCCAGCAACTACTGCAAGTCCCCATCAGTAGTTTTCTAGATGTCTCTCTTGGTCTTTGATGTATTGTTAACAACACACAGCACACTTCTTCAAACCAAAGTTTTATCTTTTCCCTCTGAAACTGAGCATGTCTGCAAAAATGCTGTTTGTATATACAGCACTGTTAAAATATTTAATAGCATTCTTTAAGTGGAGCTTGGGTGGTGTGCAATTTTGTCTCTTTTATGCATAGTATTTCCTGTCTAATGGACGATAAGATAATACTGAAGAACAATGAAAGATACTACACAAAAGAAAACAGTTTCACCTGTAACTGATAACTGTTCAGTAAGTTTGTTTGAATAATGTTTCCTCTCTGTGTGACCTAGGGCTACAGAACAGGCTACTCTTACAGGAACCCCGTTGTCCGTGAAAAACCCCGTTCTAAGAACGACGTGGAGATCCCGGCCACAGTGTCTGCTGTGCCACTGGAGGACAATGAACTGGGCCTGCGCAGCCCCTTCAAGTTTATGGTGCAGAAACAGCAGAGAGAAAGGACCCGGTGGCTCAACTCACCCAACAGCTACTTAAGGGTCAATGTTCCTGAACAGTCACCCAGCGGGGATGTCAGCCCCAGGACTAAAACCATGGTGCGTTGATTTTCATCTCAAACTGTAACAAGAAATTTATTAATCTAATCCTCTCTGTTTTGGACTCTGAAGGAAAGCATGATCCTAGGAGCTGCCGTTCCTCTATATTATCCTGCCCTCTTGTGGCAAGTTTGTTGAATGCATTTATTAAATCTTTGAGTTTTGAGCTTTTCTCCAGATTTTTCTTATGAATATGTTTTTTTTAATTCTCTTAGTGGATGAAGTCTTCACAGCCAGGCAATTGCATTGGCACCCCAATAAAGATTGAGGACCCCAACCAGTTTGTCCCACTCAACACTGATCCCACAGAGGTTTTGGACAAGAGGAACCGGGTCAGTTGAAAACATCATTACGCTTTTCACACAACATTTACAAGACTTACCAAGACTTAATTTCAGTCTTTCTTATAGCCTCTAATATATCATAATTAGAGATAGTATATAAACATTATATTCTATATGCTGTATGTAATAGAAATTGGCACTAGATTTGTTTTTAAAGAAATTGATGCTGATGCAAGCAACCAATATGTTCTGACAAGTAGGGCTGCAGCTGTTAAAGTATCGTATGTACAGTCAAATGTTCCTGAGCCAGATTTAACATGATTCTGCTGAATCATTTTTCTCAGATAAAAGAACAGCACAGAGGTGACCAGATGACTCCAGGACCAAAGTCTCAGTTACTAGCGGGTATCGTTGTGGACACCATCCCAGGACCAGTGAGTATATTAATCATTTGTAAAGCGTTACTAAGTCACAGGTGCAGCCACAGAGCATGATACAGAATGTGTCACTACATAGTTTACAGTTTTTTCTTAGTTATTTCATTTTCTGAAATTCTGCCTTTAAACAGTTCTTAAAACATCAAGAGAAATCACCATGCCATTTTATCATCCAAAAACAAAACTATACATCCCATCCAAAGATGGATGTGGTAGTTTATCTTTTGTATTAATATTTTATAATTGTATTAAGATATTCAAATATATGAATGTCTATTAAGGTTAAAATAATTTCCAACCAGTATAGACGGGTGAGGATAGTCAAAAGTTCACTGTAAATAACTGCCAGCCTGACAGAAAACACTAAATGATATGTCATCTCTCATTTAGACTTGCACACAGTAGCCCAATAATAGTCAAATATCCTGTTGTTGAATGCAGCTCTCCCACTGATATCAGAACCAGTTAAATCGATTTTGATCACAGCGTTTCTGTATGGAAGCAAGCTGAAATGCATACTGCACACTGGTGTGAAACGTTACATCAGGTGACTATCACGTCTTTTTATGCTCTCCCCCCTGACAGGCTTTCATCATTGAAGATGAGGAACAGACTCGCTCTCTTCCCCCCAACCCCTTCAATGATCTTACAGAGAAAGAGCTGGAGGAATACAAGAGCATGGTCGAGAGAAAGCAGCAAGGCCAAGAAGGTACCTACTGCTGTTCTTTATACAGTGTCCTGATGGGTCAGACTGTTTCTTTACCATTACTAAGCCGTACAGTGCACCATTGCTCTTTACAGCCATAGAAAACCTCTACTTAATTTAATCCTGCTTGGGCTTACACAGGCTCATATCGGACATCATCCCATGTAGATTATGAGTGTATGATGTTTTGAAGTTAATCCTGTGGGGTCAGAAGAGGTCATGAAAGAAGCTGAGATGCAGATACAAAGCTAATCTCAGGGCCTAACAGTGATCTCTGACTTCACCAAACGAGGCCAGCAGGGGAACGGTTAAAGTTAGAGGG
This sequence comes from Toxotes jaculatrix, assembly GCF_017976425.1. Lineage (NCBI taxonomy): Eukaryota > Metazoa > Chordata > Actinopteri > Toxotidae > Toxotes > Toxotes jaculatrix. Next base: position 9,591,286 of record NC_054404.1, on the reverse strand, counting down.
TATGACCCATTCAATGCAGATTTCTGGAGAATTGTGAAATCAAATTTTACTTGTTTGACTTTTTAACACACACACTAGACATTATCGAATGTGAATATCACTTGTGGTGACAAAATATGATTCTTATTTCTTGGGTCTGATGCTATTGTGGTTTTATATATTCCACAAGTTTGCTGCATTGACTGCCGCAAAATAAAAAACTTGTCATTAGCCTGTAGTCCAGGCAGGTAATTAGTCGATCCAGAGTGCTTGGTTTCTGCCTTGAGGAAATGTTGGAACTACATTCACAGACACAAGGAGCTTCTCTGCAAAAATGCCACCAGCACAAAAATGTCAGTCCATGGTTTCACTCTTCTCTGAGCTGTGAAGTCAGCTCACAGGGCTGGTGAGAGATGAGCTGCAAAGACATCAGCCTTGTCAAACTACTCATGTCTTGGTTATGACTGTAGACAAGGAAAAAATGTGTGTGTGGGAGGGAAACATTTCTACAGCTGTGTATCAGAGTAGCACCTATATTTTTACTATCGCAATAATATGTCAGTCTTGGAACACATCAGCTAACAGAGACTAATGAAATGTGGCAAAGTTGTAAAAGCAGCGTAGTGTTCAGTCAGTTTTGTTTTGATGTGCCAGTCCAGCAGTCTTTGGTCCACACTGAAATATCTAACTATATTTAAAATTTGGTTTAGACATTCACGTTCCCCTCTGGATGAATTATAATCACTGTTGTGATCCCTTAAACCTTTTATCTAGCGCCATCATTAGGTCAGGACGTGGCCAGAAATTACGATATTCTTATCTGCCTCAGCTACAATTTGAGTTTAGTGTCAATTAGAAAATATTAGCATACAATCATGGCAAACTAAGATGGTGAAGATGGTAAACATATTACCTGATACCATTATTGTTGTGAGCGTATTACATTAGAATGTCTGACCTCTGATGACTTTTATCCTTTTACAGAAGATGATGATGCCACTGATGCAGATGAGATGACCACATTTGATGGCTCTACTATTTCCCTCTCTCTTTCTCCCATAATGACGCCTGCTAAACAAGGTAATCAGCTGGTCAATAGGTACTGAAATTATTAGGTGTTGGAAGTAGCTGCTTTTTGTGTCTGTTTTATGTCCCTGTGGTATAACCTGTAAAAGAACAAGAAATGCCTGAAATGAAATGGATAATTTAATGCATTATTACAGCCTTGTCTGTGTGATTGCACCTCTTATCCACATCCCTCATCACTGACTTGGTTTCATTGTGTTGACAGACACAATACCCAATGGGAAGGACCACTTGGCAGAGATGGAGGACGATCTGAGTATCGAGGTATCCAAGCTGAGCGTGAGCACTTCAGAAACAGTGGAAATCTCCATAACAACGAAGGAGAAGACAGGGGACGCTCAGACCCCAGAGAGCCAAACCAAGTCCCCCAAGAAAAAGAAGAAGAAGTTCCGCACACCTTCGTTCTTGAAAAAGAGCAAGAAAAAGAAGGACGAGAAGGAAAAAACAGAAGCCTGAGAGCATTCACTGTAAAAACAATGAGTGTTTTGTTAAGAAAACATCTGAATTGCCTTCTTAATTTTCAGCTTGTTGAAGGGAAGTAAAATAAGAGAAATGACTATTATTTAGTCAGAAAGTCTCCCGGGACGGTGTTGTTTTTCACATCTTGCACATCTTCTCTCATTCACAGCTATTATTTCATGTGAGCGTTTTTCCATGATGTGCCAGCAGATGGTAATATGGGTGATTTTTTTTTCCCCTGTGAGGATTTGTGATTGACCACTCCTGAAGGGATCAGTAAAAGTATGAAATCAAATGAAAAGTGAATGCAAAACTGCATATCTGTGGCTGTTAATACCCATATTTTTAATGGGTTTAAGAATAGATATCATAGGACTCATGGGTTTTAAGTTCAGAAATACAGCAAACTGGGCCTATTAAATATTATATGATTTTTTTTTATTCTTTTTGCACAAGTTCATTGTTGAATGTAAACTGAAAGCTAAGAAAATTGTTTAACAATTTTAAAATGTAATAATCACACTCGTAGTGTAACAGTGGCTGAACATATTAATATTATATAGCGTTTAGCCTTATAAGAAGTACGATTTGTATTTGAAGCATTCATAGTTATACTATCTTGTAATAATATATGTTGATTTATATTACAAGTATTACAATATAGTGTTTGATAGATAAATAATTTGATAGTCTTTGCATTTTACTTTACATACTAACTCATACTAAACATGCTGTGATTGATAATACAGTAATAATCCATGTTGTTTTTACATTTATGTCAGTGGTATTATTCCCATGGTTGCTGCTTTGTTGTAATTGTGACAAGGAATTGACTGTGACTAACAGGAGGAGCTCATCAAAGTGATGATTCTTGCATATTGATGTTTATGAGCGACAGAAGTTTGACTTTTACAGAATAGACAGAAAATCGCTACTCATTTGGATGTTGACAGTGAAAGTGCCAAGCCTGGATTACAGAAAGTTGATGAACGTGATGGATGTTTTGACTAATTTTGTCCACATAGCCAGTTGATGGCAATATGGTGTGGAAAGCTTTTCTTTGTAGCCACTGTTATAGTTTGATATAAAGTATATTAGAGGGCCATATATTTACATCCCAGTCAATAATGTGAATGATTTGTTTCGACCCAAAGGGAGTGAACTCTTTGCCTTTGTAAATAGTTTGTTTTTGTGAAGTTCTTTTGTTACCCTAAACCAAATGTTGAACAATGAAATATAGAAATGTGACAGTACAATCTAATAACAATACTTAACACTTCTTTTACCATGTTTTTATCCACTTTAATTAAGCTCCTTATTAACTGAACATGCACACCGCATTGTGTTTACAAACTGTGTTACTTATGTAATTTGTATGCCTAGTGCTTGTATTTCCTCTGTTGTTTACATTGCTATTTGTATCTCCTGGGTTTTTCCACGGTGCTTTACATTGCAGTCACCTTGCCTCAAAGTCAGTCCTTTAAAATTGCCTTTCACCTGATGTAATAAAAGCTGGTATATGTTTCCATAACCATATTATTGCTCTCTTGCTTATTGAAAAGATATTTGATGTTATCGCCTCTTATATTTACCCAAACATGCTTTGAAACATGAACAGGTTCTTGATGTTGTTGTATACTTGCATTTATTTCACATGCTACATTTCACTCCGGTGTGGTGTGAAACTCTATTGGATTATATCCATTTCTAACAAACAAAATAACACCTCAAGTAAGAAATAAAGCTTTATAGAAAACTACTTTACGCGGCCTCCACCCCTTTTTTAAGGAAAAAAAAAAGCAGTGTCCCCGTAAAACAATGCACTCAGCTCACTGATAATTGACCATGTGAAGCTGTATAATCAGTCTTCAGCCATGATATGAATGGGCGTTGTCATGGTAATCCACTGAGAAGGGGCCGTGGAGACAAAGAGGGGATTTGGTGTCTCCAACAGGTGTTCATGTTGGGGGAGTGACAGGATCAATACCAACACCACCCCCATCCTACACACACCTCTCCTGTGAGATGACATAAGGAAGATGAGGTCAAAGGTAGTGCATTTAACTGCATATAAGAATTTAGCATAGTAACATTATATTTTGAAATGAGACTTGGGAGCTTAAATTAAAAGAACAAGTCAAACTATGACAGTTCTTGAGAATAAATTGTTTATGGCACTTTGTTTTCTCCAGTCATGAGAATAATAAGAAAACCTTTTCAACTTTCAGCTTTTATTCTGTATTTTTTTCAGTACCTACCTAAAAAAACATAACCAGGACTAAGAATGAGGATCCAAACTTATTATCTGAACAATCCCTTCAATGTGTGGAACGACAAAGCTTAGTGCTGAGCTCCATGTCCTGATGACAGTGCTAAGGAGAGGACTGAGCAGGTGACACACGTCTGGCCTGCTGGAGTGTCCTTCTGCTGTGACCTCAGGGCAAAGTGCAGCTATTGTTTTAAAACAACAGGGAGGCGGCTGCTACACAATGCTTCATCTGAGAGTGTCATCTTAACAGACCACCAGCATGTGCCAGGTCATTACATAGATAGATAGATAGATAGATAGAGCTTGATAAAAGATATACTTTTCCTTTCAAGAACACCCCAAATGCCTCATATTCCCAACTATGTGAATCTCGTGTGGGATGTTTGGTACATTCTTTCATAAACACACACACCAGCACCGTGTGACTTTGCCTCCTCTGTGACAGCCAAGCCACTGGTGTAATCCTCAGGCTTTTCAGATTACTCCAGTTGGGGTCACATTCTACACCAACCTACAGCGGGTCAGCTTTCCACGCTGTCCCCATCAGCGTGCACCACTCACAGCCAGTCAGTCTATACACGAGCCTCACAGCACAGATGAGCCTTTTTCTGGTGAAACGCTGTCAGTTTCCATCCCCCACTGAACTCTCTGTCTGACTCCGTTTGAGCACATGGTTAGCAGTAGATGATGTCCACGTTTGCACTGACATTGTTTGAAATGTGGGAGATGCTCCAGTAGCCAGGGCCTTAATTAAATGGAAAATGCATACTAACAGAAGAGACACCATGTTCATGGATGTAGCCTCTTTTTGCCACTAAAGTGTGCGTCTCTATTGCAGTGTCCAGATCAGGACTGTCTGTGTGTGTCAGGCCTTGCCAGGCAGCTGAAATAAACTCCATGGGAGGGTGTACTCTCTCACAGGCGTCCGTTACAGGCTTGGCCACATCTGCAGCAGGCCAGCCATCTGCACCCATTGTCTCAGAGGCACAACACAGACCTGCACGCATGGCTGGCCTCGTAAAGGCAGGCCCTTTCCCCTCTGTCCTCCTTCATGCCTCACAGTGTGGGGGAAAATGACTTCTTAATCCGTCAAAAGGACAACAGAAGTGGACCATCAAGCTAGAAGTAAATTCAATATCAAGGTTAGTTCTTTTTTGCCCCTATGGGACGATGACTTTAAAGGTTAATAAAGTATGGTCACTTTCACTACCATGTAAACTGTGTTGTCCGCTGCATTAAAACACCCCCTAAGGGATGGGCGCTGCTCATTCTGACATTAAACATAATGTTATGAGTTTATTATTAGTTTAATATTTTGTTATCTCAGTGTGAGTTTAGAATGTTTTAGAACAGGGAAACAAACCCAGAGGGGCTGAGATTAAAAGAGGAGACTTCAAGAGAGACACAGCTGGGGGAAAACAATGTGATCATTACGGCAAATAATCTCAAACTGCCTCTAAAATCATATGAATGTACTGCATTCAAAACACCCAGGGGAAAACTCCCGAACACTACTAACTTAAGGGTGCAGCAGGGAGAAAGCAAATCACCCTAAAGTACCACAGCAGACACCCACATGCAACAAACATAAATTCAGTCAGCGTTCAGATCCCACACTATGTATTTTATATCTACAAGAGAAATAGGAAATGGGTGGAAATAACCTTGATGAGAGGAAGCATCAATCTAAACTGTTCCCCTCACTTAACCAACTGTACTAATGTAAAGAGATGTTAGTTATTGTACATTAATTACATTAATACATTATTATAAATACAAGCATGGGAGTAATATTATTGTGATCCTAACATTAAAGCATTGCTGCCTGGGGGCCTCTTTAGCAACATAGAAGCCTCAAGTGATTACATATTTATAACTGAGACCAACCCTGGCAGCTGTCCCTGATATCCAGGCTACACTATTGATTAGACCTGATACTGTCTGCTGCCCTGTTATCTTAATGCTTTTTCACTTTTAAAGTCTATTCACATACACCCAGACACAACAGTGTGCACATGAAAGGCAGATCCCATTTGTCACAATTATTCAGTTTATGTCAACTGAAGTAAAGCAGAATTGTTCCAAGAGAAAGCAGGCATTATTTCATAATGTCACTGAACATAAGTGTGTTATTTGTTACTCTCCTGCAGTATTGATAATGAGGATTTATTATGGCACAGTTGACAATGAATGCAATGTGCATGCGTTAGTGGGAGGGATTATCCAAGTAGGGCAAGTGGCTGAGGCTAAGGACTGCAATTCCATCCAGCCTGGTTCATTACAGTCATCCGCTCAGTGCACAGACGGGACAGGGAGTGCAATTTCAGCGCTGCTTCTTTGTCAAAGCCCCCCTAAAAAACAGCCTAAAGTGAAAATGGTAAAGTACATGCGACAGCACAGCGAGCTGAAACCCGAGGAGGTCCTGTCGGAGTCCGATGCGTCCATGGACCAGCAGGATTTCGGAGAGATGTCCGACTATTCTTTCAGCGACGTTTTATACTCCAAATGTTCCGCAATGGACCAAATCGACACTTTTATGAAGAACGTACAAGTGCTGCTCGATGCAGCAAATTACATAGAAAATATCGAGAAGAACAACGGAAGTAAGTAAACACGGGCTGTAGGGGATATTAACATGTAATGCGCCGAGCAGACAACAATAGAGGCGAAGGCGACAAAAGACGCGCAGCGGACAGATGAACCGGCCCGTCAGCAGCCAAGGATATTTCACCTGCTACTGAAAAACTATAGTCTCATCGACCTAACACTTACAGCATATTATAATTTCATAAGAAGTCGATAAATTGCCTATTTTTAAAAAAAATCAGCAAGCAACTGCATCGCCAGAGACAGATTTTATAGCAACAGTAGCCTGCAGCTAAATGATCTTCTCCCATTAAAACTGGTCTTTAACAGACCGTGGGAGACTTTCTTGAATAAGCACGGGTTTATGTGTTCATTATTTGCATATGCATATGTGCACATTCAGGTTAATACATGTAGACGTTTGTGGTTTGAGACTCCAAATGTCCCCTTTAATCTTCCATCTCAGTTCATCGCAGCTCCTTTCACGACTATTCCCTAAAAATATCGTGTCCAAAATATCGCACTCACGCACCCTCTTACATCAGCAAACTGCGATTTAGATTTTATTTTCTGTAAAAAAAAAAAAAAAATCCTAGTTCAAAGCCCAGCAATCATTATCTGAAGCAGCAGCTGCTGCTTCCTTGTATGTGTTGTTCACATGGTTTCCACATGGAACAAATTGTAAAGTTTTCATTGGTCGGGAAACATGTTCCCAGCGCGAGAGTCACTGCATTTGGCCAATCACACGCAGGTTCACGTTAACGTCGTATGTTACTGGGAGGGAGGGTTCATGGGAACTGTAGGCTTTTAAAGCAACAGTGAGAATACTGTAGCGTAAAAAGGCGTTTTGACAAAATATTCTTCCTCGAGGCCCATTTCTGTGTTTAATGAGGGTTGTTGTGAATTACTCACACAAGATACTCATTTACATTATAATTACAAATCATAGAAAAAAATGCAAGAGTGTATTGAAATGAATATTTTCCATAAAGAGTTCTCTATAAGTTTTTAGTTCTTTAGATTTGAACAATTCAGGCCAATTTGCGTGTAGCACATTCTTTAAAAACTGTACAATATATATATATTTATAATCCTCTTAATCTTTTTCTTCACCAGAGTGTGAGCATGGGTACGCTTCAACATACCCTGCAACCCAGACTGCACATCAGCAGAAACAACGTAAATTCAAAAACAGGAAACTGGACAATATTCACAACAGGTAGGTTAATGTGCTGTAAAAGGTCCTCAAATAACATATAGAGGATGTGAATATGATGCTAGTCTTCATATATGTATGTAGTACAATTGGCATTTTAAATCCTCTCTGATACACAATAATCATTGACGAAGATGTTTAAAATGCTGGCTGTTTTTTTGCATTATGAACACTTGCATAACAGTTTTGTTTATATATTTATAATTTCAACAGGTCAGCGCACAATGAACTGGAAAAAAATAGGTGAGTGAAACAAGACTGAAGAGGTCATTTGTTTGAATGTTTATGATTAAAACAGACAGCACGCAAAGGGAACACTCAGGGATATTAGGTACATGAAAAAGAAACAAGATGAAGATAGTGAAATGTTGTGACTGGCGCCGTTATCGTAGATTTCTACTTCTGTCTACCTTCAATCAACTTCTGTTACATATGCTTGACAAGTTCAGAATGTGGACGTGCAAGTCACACCACAGCAGGAGAAAGACAACCTCCACAGTCTTTAATCTGCTGTAACAAATGAGCTACACAGGGAGTTTATCTCAAGTGCCAGCAGTCTCAGAATGGAGCTTCAAGCTGATAAACCAAAAGCTTTTTCTATTCTGCCATGTTTGCATATTTAGGTGTTATGCTAAAAATGTTGACCATACCATTTCAAAACGATGTATTGCGGCGCTATGAATCAGCTTATCATCACTGGACTTCAAAAAAGGCATTTTATCAACAAATTGGAGCAGTGTCCATTTTGCAAGGCAAATAAAAGGGAGGTGTAATGCAGCCGCAGTAGCAGCACTGTTCCTGGAGGACATTGCAGACATTTCCCCAGTCAGCAAACGGGAACCGTCTGTTTCCAGACAACAGGGCTCCTTCCTGAGAGATTCTCAGCTGCAAATCTAACAGCAGCTTGCTTCTATAGCTCCGAGATGTGGCAGCCTCTGCTCTGAGCGGCAAACAAATGTCAAGACACATTTATCCAAAAATTAAATGTCCACTCATGTGTGGGAGAATCTTAGTTTCAGTGATGAGAAAAAGGGCATCTTCAAAAGGAAAGCTTATTTCATACTGGACTATTTTTTTTTATTCCAAAATGGTGCCCAATGCAGGGAGAAAAGATGACATCACAACTTGACCTACATTTTACTCCATTATTTGAAAGGATAGTGAGTGTCCTTTGCCAGTTTCTGCATTCATTCAGACCGCAGGCCCAGAGGCCTTGGTGGATCAGGAACACAGTATCATGCTGACCACAGCAGCTTTTAAATCTGGGGCCAGACAGATCCATATGTAATTGCAAAGGAGTCAGATGGCGTGGCTAACTAGCAATATGGATAAACAGATAAATCAAGTGCCTCAATATCTTGACTGCTACATTGCCCATCACAGATGGATTAGTGGTACCATAACTAGAATTGATCAGGACCAATCAAACAGTTGTTTGCCTTAACTATTACAATTCTAATTAAAATATAATAGTCTGAATATATTAGTCTGGAAATTCCTCTTTCAATTTTCTGCTGTGTATATTTACTCTACAATGCACATATATGCTGTCTCTAAAGAGAAGTGACCCTTCCTGATTGTGCCTCCTCCCCCAGACGAGCACATCTACGCCTTTGTTTGGAGAGGTTGAAGTCCCTCATCCCTCTGGGACCAGACTGCAGTCGGCACACCACACTGGGACTGCTCAACAAGGCCAAAGCACATATCAAGGTGTGGTACACTAAGGAAACCCCCTATAGTAATGAAAACACTCACAAAGCCATAGAAAATGTGTGTGTGTTGCTCACACATATCTAGAATTATGAGTTATGTGGCTGTTCCCTCGAGTAAAAAACTGTTGATGTTATATTGACAGCAAATAGATCTGCAGGACTATACAGGATGACTTTGATATATAAGGGGTGATCTGAGTATCCATTTGATTCTAGTGTGAGGCCCAATGTGAAGCCGTAGTGATGGCATACAAAACCTAAGGCTTACCAGTCAATAGTCTGATTCTGTTTTGTAGTTTAGAACAAAATTGTATTTCGTCTCGCAGCTCTAACTCTTTTTGGCCCACAGTCTCTTTACAGATACTTTACTGTCCATCAGGTGTGATCACAGTGCAGCTCTGCTGTCTGCACAGAAAGCTCAATATTTGGCCTGAAATCCATTTGAACCTTGAAATTCTGTACATCCTCTGGTGTGTTTCCAGATGAAAAGCTATACCAGCGAACCTGTTTGTTTTGTAATCATACTTGACACAGCATAAACACCAGGGGGTGAGCAGAAAAACGCCTGATTTTTCTACCTCTTCTTTGAACTTTTTGGCTTAGGTACATGTCTAATGTAAATAGTAAGGACATTGAACACAGAACTGAGGCAAGTTTGGTGACTCTCACTTGGTTGCCTTACATTAAAAGTGGTTCAGTTATGTAGAGCATGTACAGAGACAGAGTAGTTAGGGGTTTTCCCGGGCACATCTACACAGCCAGTTTTCTCAGAACCATTAAATGAACTGCACCTTAAGGCACTTGGCCTCAGCATTGGAACATTATGGTTGCTCCTTGGTTATTTATGCTTTTCTTTCCCTTTGAACAAATCTTCCTGGGGCTGTTGTAAGAGCTGTCCTTGGCAGGATTTTGAACCTTTGGCAAGTCTTTGGTTAGGTCTATGTCTTTCACACAACAGGATAATGTGAGAAGAGCACACTGACTATTGGTCTTGAGAGCACCAGATCTGTCCTGATTGTTAGAACTGCCTGCCTGAATGGACCACTGAGTGCGTCTGAACTACATGAGACTGATGATAGCCTCAAATGTGTTTGTAACGTCAAAGCATCCAAGACTCAACACTCTGGCTCCCCTGATGGCTGCGATCTAAGCCAGATATATATATATTTTTTAATATTCGCCTTTCTCGGGCCCAGTCTGTGCAGGCTCCTGCGGTGGGAAGCAGCAGAGGGATGACTGAGGGATGCAATATGAAAGCAGTCCTGGCAGCAGTCTGTGGGAGTTTATCACAGTGGGGGGTAATGGATAAATAGCTATGATGTCAACTGTTGACTTTGGACTTGCCTGTTTGAAGTCCAGGAAATGTGGTTTCTGAATGCTGCTGTGTTGTATTTTTAGAACCAGAGGCTGTGTAGTAGAGTAAAAGGGTGAAGCAGGTGCAGCCAGCATGAAGCTCATGGCTGCAGGAAGTAAAAAACAAACACACAAAAACAAACAGACAAAAAAACCCACTGTGTATTGTGCTACAGAAAAAGCACATTTAAGTACTGCTCTCACTTGCACATTGTACCAAACTCCATTCAAAAAACTATAATTTTACTAGTTTTTTTTTTCATGGGAAATGTACACAGTATGGAGTATTTTAGAGGAGAGGATAACAGTTAAAATAATTAGAAAATGTTATTGCTAAGAAAATTATATGTTATATTTATTTAAGTTAAAGGGTGGCTTTTAAGCAGAGAGAACATTATTAGTTATGTCATGCAAATATTTCCCTAATGGCACAGCAATTTGGAGAATCCACATGGGAGACAGAGGAAATGAACCAGGCGCAGTACCTGATACGAAACAGCATATGTCACTGTTAAACACTGCAGTGTCTTTTTTTTTCTGAATTTCACAAAGTTATGACGTACTCTGAATCAGTACTAATCTTACAAATATCCTCTGGATTTGTCAGCCATTTCTGCTACCTGTAATACTCTTCTGTGTGTGTTCTGTGTTCAGCTAGCTCACATACAAAATCTTCGGGCTCTTTACTCTGCTATTATAGTAACATCAATCCGTGTTTTAATTTATGGCATGATCAGATGTGATGAAGGGATTGGCTCTGACCTACCCTTATGGTGACTGAGGTTCACATTGCATCTCCAGGACTTTAGTTATTTGTTAGCTTAAGCAGATATACCTTCAGTGAGCTGTTTGTGTTTGCTCTTTGAACTTTCCAGGCTTTTCTCTAAACCACTATTGAACACCACAAATGAGCCAAAATCAATGACCAAGGTGCAGAAGTTTAAGCAAATAAATTAGAGCTCAGAAGGCGAAAAATAAAATGTTTCTGCCAAAAGCAGGACGGGATGACCTTTATTTTCATTTGCATACTGAAACCCATAAACCAATTACTCTGCCTCTTCCAGTAATCTTTCACTTATATCCACCCCACACAGAGACACCAGCTATTCCTCTACAATCCAGCCAGCAACTTGCTGTTCTTGTGTGTTGAATAATTTATTAGAAGGCACAGGGGGTGTCAGCAACAACTACATATTAACATCACATTACTGCACACGAGATAAGTCCACCATCCTCTCATGCATTTGCTTTGCCGTTAATCGTGAGTAATATCTAGAGGGGTGTAGTGAAAATGGTGTAATTTAATGCAAAATAATTCTTACAAGCACACAGAGCAACTCTAGGTCCAAACACACTGATTGCCGTGATTGCTGTTAGGTTTCTATATAACAACAACAAAATTAACTCTAATGCATTTCTCTCTTTTCAGAAACTTGAAGAAGTGGACCGGAGGAGTCAGCACCAGCTGGAGACCTTAGAGAGAGAGCAGAGGCACCTGCAGAGGCAGCTAGCCCAGCTCCAGAATCATGGAGAGAGGGAAAGGGTCCGTACAGACAGCATAGGCTCCCGGATGGACTCTGACCGCTCAGAGTCTGACAGAGGTTAGATGACCAAATTAGAGGCTTTATACAAGGGCCAACTTTGCAGCATCATTAGTGTTCGTACTTCTAATGCACGATTCAGAAAATTAATCTGTATTCATATTGGTGTTTTGTGTTTGAACAGAGGAAATTGAAGTTGATGTGGAAAGCACTGAGTTCTCCCATGGAGAAATGGACAGTGTAAGCACCAGTGGTGTAAGTGACCTGGATGACCACAGCAGCCGGCAGAGCTCAGCCAGTGACGAGGGCTACTCCACATGCAGTCTAAAACTGGCCTTCTCTGCTTAAAGCACCAGCCTATACGTTCACTTCAGCTGCAGTCTTCTATGGCTTTCACCTTTCCAAGTACCAGCCTACAGCTCCATTCTCCCTTGCAGTTTAGGTTAACAACCTTCAGAAGAACCAGCCTCAGTCCCACCTTTACCTGACAAATCAAACATCTACTCTACCCAAGAACCAGCCTTAAGTTCAACTCAGTATAAAAGTTTAAAATTGCCCCCTTCCAAAAGCCAAGGGGCTCCTCTACATCAGTCTGAAACACTTTACACCACAGCCTCAAATTTAACTTCTGTGGCAATATAAAGTTTACTCATTTTCAAAGTTGACTTAACCAATCACCTGAATGTCCCTTTACCTATAGCCAGCTTGAATCATCCATACCTGCACTCAATACTGATCTTGTAGAGGACCCATGATTGCACCAGTGTCCAACACTGAAGAGGAAACTCTACCTTTAGTCAAGTTGATCCTCTGAAACCAGCAAAAACACACACACACACACACACACACACACACACACACACACACAAAATACCAGCTAGAAGCTCACCATTGGGAACGTTCGCTCCATTTGCCTTGTAAAAAACATTGCCCTTTTTCTTTGGATAATATATCCAGATGGCACTTCTTGTTAGTGAACAAGCCAGTGGCAAGGGCTACAATGTCTGCATTCCAAAATGTTTATTACTTCTATAACCTCTGCTTTAGGACCCACAACCATCATTGATCCACGTGGTGTCCCTCCTCTTGACTGAAACACAGTCATATCCAAACAGGTGGTGTGGTCCACCCTTGTTATTCTAATTTATTTTGCATATGATTATAGTATTTATTTTTGGTATATTTAATTGTAATTGTAGCTAGGTCTTGGTCATGCTTGAATGAAAAAAAAAAACTGCTTATTTTTTTCCTTCCTTTTTTTTTTTTTTTAAATGTTACCAAATTTCTCGACATGATGTAATTAATCCCCACTGAAGAATATGCAGTGCTACAGGTTTAATGCATTACTCAGTGGTTTTTTGTTGAAAGAAGGAAACATCTCTTTCACACTGTGCAAATTCAACTTTATTTAGACAGTAATAAGCTATCCCGCACTTGTCCAAGCACAAGGTTCAAGCAATAACATGTCTAGTCTTATCATATCGTTAATGTTGGCTGTGTTAACAACAAACTATTCTGTCCGTCCAACACCAAATTACTGTTTGCTAGTTCTCCACTTGCTCTGGTAATGGTATTAGTTAATAATAATCAGCATTAAAAATGATTGTAATTGAAAAAAAAAAAAAAAGCTATGGTGCATGTGTATTGAATGTAGCCTTTCTAATCATGTTGTAATGTGCTTTGGATTGACAAGTCTTATAAAATGTCTGTAGCATGAACAACAAACACTACAGAATACTAATTTTGGTTTATACTTCAATGTTTAATACGGTATCTTTTTTGTATTGTAGCAGAAAAAGTACAAGGTCAAATCCTTGAAATTTGGAGGCTTCCCACTAATAATTAAATGTATATTTGACACATAGAATTGCACTGCTGTTCGAATCCATGAAACCAAATAAGACAATATGACCATCACCATTTCAATATGACCACGTATCTGCATTTTTCTGGTCCAAGTTCTAAGCAGATCACTACCAAATTGTGTCTTAACATGGGTATGACTCTTGCACAAAGTTCCTTGTTACAGGTCTTTTTCCCCCCAACCTGTTTGGGAAACTATAAAATGCACTATGAAAAAAAAACTTTTGTTAAGGAAGTATGTTAAAGCACACCCCAGAATGTTTTCTCTTGTGCTTAATCAGCCATCCAAGGTGACTCTTTTGCAAAACATGTGCTGCTGGTCCCCTGCTAATACTTTGTTACAGTTCCTGACAACTGTCCCTGGAATCCTAATAAACCTCTACTACCCAGACATAAACCAATGTGTTTTTTTTCTTTTGGTAAGCCGTCCGTTAATATTCAGATAATTAACTTGGGTGGCTTGAATTAGACTGACACACTACAGTTGTTTCCCACCCTGACTTTTGTTCAAAGAAAACAACAAAGTATCCATCAAGTCTGCAGTTTACATAGTACATTAAACATCTTGAACTAACAAAGTTGAACATCTCAAACAAAAAAAAAACTCGTGTAACTTTGATGGGTAAACGGGTTGTATTGAAAGTTGCTGAGTGCCGCTCATGACATGGATTTATTAATAATCATACAAGTCTTTACTGCCACCTACAGGACCTGACAGAACCACAATGAAAAGGTAAATGTAAAAAAAAAACAGTCCCAATGCGGTGGAGGCAATTCTTTTAAAAAAAGAAAGAAAATGTTTATTTCACTGTTATATACACAGAAATTAAAAAGTGAATTCAGCTGTCTCAAATCAACACCATTATTGAGGTTCAGACACACCGAGAACTGTTCAGTGTTTAAAATCCAGCCTCAAATTTACCCACCAAATCTACGGATGTATTTTTATACACATCTCAACAGGTGTTTGGCTTGGGTGGAAGCTGGACACAAACAGCAAACGTTTGGGCTTTTCTAAAACACTGCTTCCTGTTTTTACATATGTCCTTGTTCCAGTGCTGGGAATTTTTTTTTTTGTTTACCTACATAATATATATAAGAAAACTACATCAATATTTCAAACAATGGTGTGCAAGCACTTCCTTTCAAAGCTTTCTTTACTTGAGAAACTTAAATCATGTATAAACACAATGGAAAGCACTGATACAGCTAGTATACAGTGGATTTTTATGTACAGGATATATCAGGTCATTGGGGCATTAGATGTCTGACGTTGTATTTTGACGTGTCATGGTACTGGGTCATAGGTTTGTCTGCAATACCACACGTTCCCACTCCCACCTTTCCATTTACACTTTCTGGAGATGCAAATATGCTCCTCTTTACCTATAAAAAACCCAAACAGATAATCCATTATCAATGGTTACAAACCTGTATGTTTCAAGTTTAACATGCATGACGGACAAGAGATGAATGATGTAACTCAAATTTTAAATTACTGAAAGCTTCATGCAACTGTTTGAATTCACACTTTAGTTTGGCATTTTTTTTTTTTTAAAGACAACTGGATATGCTGGGTTTTGATAATAGTGGCTGATCCTTCAAGTAGCTTAAATCACAGCTGTGCAGGCCATGGGTCCAGTTGGGTCTTCCTATGATATACTAGTTGAAACTGGTTACCACAAAGCAAACCTTCCTAATTGCAAAGTCAGTGGCCTTTTAAACTGTGACAAGGCCACTACATATCATAAGATCTGATAAAATAACCCAAAATGCAGTTTGACTGCCTCTATAGTAAATGACATGTCTCCACGGTCCCCACGGTGAATTCAACTTCAAAATAATATTCCCTTAAACATTAGCGCAGGGTTGTCCTTTAGTCTGGGTGCTGAATTTCCATCACCACCTTGCTTTAGAAGTATAGTATAAGACCGTATCACCAGATCCTCTTACCTGATAGACATCTTGTTTTGCCGTTTGTCTCTTTGAAATATTCTGCTATCACAGAGCTATTTCCCAGCTAATTTGAATGAAATCCCATTGTGGGGATTCATTACTGAACCACTGCTGTGAAAAATAATATCAAGCAAAAACAAGACATGTACAGGATAAAACCACTGTCCACTCTCAAGTCAAGTCAGACCTCTAAAAAAAACAAACAAAATGAAAATCTTACCTGTCCTTTCTTGTTCTTTGAATAGGCTTTGTTGTTGAACTGTTGCCACTTTGACTTTTGTTCCTCCCTCTCTTGCTCTAGCTCCTTCATCCTTTGTACCTTCTTCTGGGCTTTCTTCTTCTTATACTCTCTTTGCTCTGCTATTTGCTCTTTCCTAAAAAGAAAAAGGAGAAACATTTGGCTCTTGTCCATGATGCACAAATAAAAAAATACAATTACAAACATGCTGCCCGTATATTTTAACCGAAATAAAAAATAAGAATGATTTAATAACAGATTTGTGTGTATGCACATTAAATGAGCAAGACAAGAGTTTTTTTTGCTCATACCTTGATTTGGGCTTTACACTCCCATCCTCATCAGAACGTTTCCCCTCCTCTGCTGCTTTAAGGTTCTGCAGTGGGATCACTTCAGCATTCCCATATCCAGTGAAGGTAACGGCTGCAGTGCCGTTCTCTCGGTCTATCTCCTCAATCTCAGCCTCATATATCCTGCCAAAGAATCACGTCTGTAAGCAGGTGAGTATGAGCCAAAGACCCAAGCTCTACTTAATAAGTAAGGTTTAACGCTAATGCATAAAGTTTAATAAATGTAAGTTAACCTGTGCAATATGTGACCACAAGAGATTCTTAGAGCATTTTCTATGAATATCCTTCAAGAATATGTATTTCCCCTGAACTGACTTTTGTTTCCCTTAAGGTCAAACATGCATGAAATTAAAATTACAGTTGTTTGCATCTTTTCTTGTTTCAAATACATTGAGGGGGAAAAAATGCTGCTTGTTCAAAGCCAAATAAACACATTATCCCCATACATTATCCCAGAGCATCCCCCGGTGGACTATTTGGCAAACGCTACTGCATGACATTTACACTTTGGGACTGAATCCATGCCTTCTAGCCAATCTCTGCTGTCAATTACACAATAGAGAGCCAAAGTTGTGCTCTACTTTGGGCCTTGCCTCTGCTGTGTAAAACTGTTCCATTTAGGTTTTACTAACAATCTCTCTAAAAAGCTGAGGCATGATATAAGCAGTTTATTCATACTCTAAGATACACAGTTATCTACCAATAACCACACAACAACTACTTTTCGTGAGAAGAGTCTGGTGACACTCACTGTCCATCCTGACTCCACACAGCCATACACCTGTCCCCCACTTTCCAGATGTGCTTTGTTGGCACTGTGTCTGAGCCATTCGTACTGGAAGCACCATCAGTGGGCTGTGAGGTCAGGAGGTCTTTTGTCAAATCGATGACTTCCTGTGGGAAAAAAACACAATCAAAAGACAGTCAGATGTCCATGGAGAGTGTAGGCAATTTTTCCCATAGGTATGTTTTAAGGAGGAAGAGGTCATCCCCTCATTCACAACCAAAAGTCCACCCTGTAACAATGTTCCTTCTTAAAATGTAAGACAATTACAAACATACATACATACATACACACACACACAGATACATGCGTGTAATTTATTAGGAACCCATGTTTTCTGTCTTTAAAATGTATAACATAGATTTACTTGTTTTTGTTATTGATTAATCTGCTAAGTATTTTTCTTTTTATGTTCTCTGACCAACAGGCAAAATCCAATCCAAAGATATACAAAGTAATCAAATCGTCATATCTGAATCTAAAAACAGCAAATATTTTACATTTTTGCCTTAACAAAGACAAAATTTTTAAACTATTTGCGGATGAATGTTCTGTTAATCAACAGACTGATAACTTGACAAATCGTTGCAGCTATGTTCTCCCTACATACTCTCGATATATCTCATTCACACAAACGTGGAGACACAAACCTGTAAGTCTTTCTGGAGTTTTAGAAGGTCTTCATTGTCCGGGTCGGTAGATAAGGCAGCTTCTACTTGCTGCAGCTGTGCTTTGTAGCTGCTTAACTGTTTCACCAAGTCGTCCGACATCTGTGTGAGGACAAAAACAGTACAGTTTTCTGGAAAACTTAGCTAGCTGTATTAGCACATGTTCGATAAGCTAATGGTAAACATTTTAACTTAATGAGCCATCTTACATTAGCAATAATCTAATTACCCAAATCCCTCGTGTAATCTGTATTAAACGCGTAATAGGCGAAACATGGACAATACGCAATCTACAAAACACGTTAAAAGATGATTTAATATTTACGTTAGCTTAAAACGGCTAGCAACGTCCCTCGGCCTTCCTTCGTCGACGTAAATCTAACGTACGACGGCTGTGTTGCTAGCTACGAGTGGCTGAGGAGAAATTACAAAAACAAAGGGTTGATATGTTGGCTTACCTCCGTATAAACCCTCTTGTCCGATAAATACAATACGCATTCAAATTTCCTGCTCGATTATTTCCCAAAAAGGCTGCTACAAAGAACAACAATCCGCTCCCCGTCTGCCCCTGCTCAACTAGCCAAACGAAAGCCCGTAGAAGTTTCTCGCGATAACAACGCCTCTCGCACGAAGTCCACAGGAAGAGGCTCATTAGCGCCCCCGAGCGACACCGTCTGCAACAGTCTCGTCAATCTTCTGTTCACTTTCCCATACTGACAGATTACATATTTGCATTTATAGCTCTATTTCATGTCAGACAATTGGCTCATCACACTTGGGATTACAAGGCAGAGTTATTTTGCAAAACACGCATGTTTTGTAAAACCCAGCATATACAAAAAGCAGAAGAGAAAAATAAAACTTACACCATTAGGTTAAAGGTGCTCCTATTAACTGTGCACAGAAAATAACTGCAACATGCATACAGTTTATCCTGACAAAGAACTTTCAGACTTTCTCTAAGTAAATGTTTCATGTATCCAGCCATCCATATTTAAATCAGTATCTGTTTTTATCTCACAACACAAAAACATTATCCCAGTAAAATCCTAGTAATAAGGGTAAAAGCAAACAAAATTGAAAATCACAATGACCTGGATATGATTCACATACATAAAAGTAGACATGGTCACATGCAGACTTGGCTTTGCATGAGGCCAAAAAAGTTTAGCCTGCTAAACAAAATTACATAATAATCTTAAAGTGGATAGTTAGCAAAGCATGCTGGTTGGCATGCTTGTAACTACTTGAAATAAAGCAGGACACAAGTAGATGGTGAAACAATGATGTAATGTAATGGAAAACACAACACAGTTGGGTTGCTCAAGTAAAAAACTCTATTAAAGAACAGTTTTCCCCCCCCAGGCATGTTGTGACAACCATCACAAGCCACCAAAATTGAAAATGATATTTTCAAAGGATAAGGTAAACTTTACAAATGTCATCTAGCTGCACTCTTTTTGCATAGTAGCTGACGATAGTTTAGAAAACTTACAAAACGTCTCACCACGTTCACTTTGATTTATTCTATTATGTTATCAAGAAAGCAAACAATCGTCAAGATGAAATTTTTATTCTTACAAATGTACTGCTCTTGCTGTTTTCCTACACTATTAGTGACTGATCTCTACAGTAAGTGACTCTGATCTTCCCCACAGATTCAGATATTATTTCAAGCCATTTTTCTTTCAGGACATATTTAAACATTTTGTTTGGGAAATTGAACTACAAACCATATAGAGTGTACTCTTAATCCATTGTAATTTAATAGACTACAGATATTATATCTATAAATCAAAAATATTGTTAATGTCATAATCAGCCAATGGTTTCAGCTCTATGAGCAACACCAAATTGCTTTTAAATCTCCAGCAGCATATGAACCCCGCCCATTCCTGCTCTCACTGAAGTGGAGCCAGCATCACAGCTCTTCAGCGTCAGATCAAGCCCATATAAAAGACGTACTCTCCACTTCAGCCACAGCAGATGAAAAGATCTGCCAGAGCCAGCACTCTCTGCAATGTAAGTCTGTTTTATGAAATGTCTTCCAAGGGACTTAACTGCAAGGTTTTATTCTGAAAGGCTGGTGAATGAAGAATATATTTTTTTTACAGAACAGATGTATTTTTAAAGATATTGGATGTGGGAAACTGGGGGGAAAAATCAAAGTTCCCTTTATTACTATTTTGTTTTGTCTTTTTAATATAAAGGAACATATCTTGTAATTTTTCACTGCTGGTGCCTATTTTCTCAAAGAAGCAGAGATTTCTTTCAACAGTATCTTCGAGTGAACAAAATGAAAAGACTCAATTTTCTGATGCTGTGTTCTTGAATGGATGCAATTAATAGACTGCTGGCAAGCACAGCTTCTGAGCCTCCTAACAGAGCACTGTTCAGACAATATCATCGACACCACAGCTCATCCTGATGGGCTGTCTTAACTTCACCAGCGGAAATGAGACTTTGCCTGGCAGGCATCCATACACTGCGCAGACCTATGTGCCTCTAACAATCCTGGTGGGGATCCTGATCCTGCTAACCGTTTTTGGCAATGTCATGGTAGTGATTGCTGTGATTACAAGCCGAGCCTTGAGGGCACCTCAGAACTTGTTTTTAGTCTCTCTGGCATGTGCAGACATCCTGGTTTCCACCTTAGTGATGCCTTTTTCTTTAGCGAATGAACTGATGGGTTACTGGTACTTTGGTAAAGTGTGGTGTGAAATCTACCTTGCTTTGGATGTGCTCTTCTGCACCTCATCCATTGTTCACCTGTGTGCCATCAGCCTGGACAGATACTGGTCCGTAACTCAAGCGATTGAGTACAACCTGAGAAGGACACCATGCAGGATTAAATGCACAATCTTCATAGTTTGGGTACTGGCGGCCATCATTTCATTCCCTCCGCTTATCACAATGACAAAGGATGAGGGTAAAGAGGACAGCCCTGAATGTAAGATTAATGAGGAGAAATGGTACATTATTTTCTCCAGCACTGCCTCCTTCTTTGCACCCTGCGTCATCATGATTATGGTGTATGTTAGAATCTACCAGATTGCCAAGAAAATAACAAGAGCCCCACCAGGTGAAAGACAAAGAGAAAATGACACAAAGTGTGGTCTGGACCCCCTGGAGAGAAAAGACAAAGAAGGGAAGGAGGTGGAAGGGGGGGACGGCAGAGAGGTCAACGGGTTTGACATGGAGGAAGAACCATCCTCTTCTGATGGGAATGAAACCATTCTGTGTTCCCTGAAGAAAAAGAAAGGTCTCAGGACAACCAAAGTGGCTCAGGTGAGACCTGGAGAGACATCTCCAACACCAGAGGTGCAGCCTTGTGTAAGAGTGAGCAGGTGGAAAGGAAGGCAATACAGAGAGAGGCGCTTCACATTTGTTCTGGCTGTGGTCATGGGAGTGTTTGTTCTCTGCTGGTTCCCCTTTTTCTTCACATACACGCTGACTGCTGTGTGTGACACCTGCTGCGTCCCAGAGACATTGTTCAAAATGTTTTTCTGGTTTGGTTACTGCAATAGCTCACTAAATCCTGTTATATACACTATATTCAATAATGACTTCAGGAGGTCTTTTAAAAAGATCCTTTGTAAAGTTGACAGAAGGGGCTTATAAATAAGATTTATTTATAAGCCCCATTCATTTTTGGTCTGTGTAAATGGTCAGTGTAAATATTATATTAAAAAAAAGATAAAGGATATTTATTGAATATTTGAAAAATGTGAAATACAGCATATTTTACTTTTGTGTTTTTACATTTTGTGTAATTCAGTGTTAGTGTTTGTTTTTATGTTAAATCATGCAAACATATCTAATGTACAGTTTGTTTGATGACAAATATTCCACCGTGAAAACTTGTGAGTTTGACACTGTACAACTGCGACAACATAGAAGATATGTTTTCTACATGTTTGTGTTTGTTTTGTGACAGTATTTAAACTGGTCTGTTAGTTATATCACCTGTTGTGCTTTGGGTACTTGTGCTTTAAAACATAAAGACTTTTAAGTCTTTAAAGACCGACTGACAATATGATTTAAACAAAACAAACAAAAAAAATGAAAGGAGAGATTACTGCTGCACATCACTTCTGAAAGAAAACTGTGACTGTGAAATTAATGATGTTGGTATTAAGATCTCGAAGGATCACATTACAGAACATGCAACCTGCATTTATCAATTTTTCAAATTGACAGACCGCAGTGTAGCGCAAGAAAATGTTTACTGATATTTGCTGTGCAATATCCTACAAATATTGAAAATCTACTGACATGTCAATAGCTTATGAACAACCATTGCCAATAACTTTATTATGACTGAAAACTAAACCAAGCGCTCAAGGCAGCAATTATTTTGCAAAAGAAATGCCAAAATTGATGCATGTTATTTGGAAACTAAATCTCTCTTTCTCTGCAACTGCCATGAGAATTAAAGAAAAGACAGATTTAGAAAAGAATACCACTGTAAGTGCTACTTGTATTGTGGGTTAAAAAAGAAAACCTCTGTACAACAGTACAAGTACTGTTCAAGTACAATAGCAAGAGAACATGACAGGAAATTGTATCCAATGTCACCAACTATCTCCTTCTCTCATAACAAGCACAAGACAATTATATGAAAAGAAAATTATACCTGGGAGGTATCAGTGGCGCAACAATACTGAATGCGGTTTATCATGAATTATAGCCCTTCATATCAGGATATCATTAAATCCTCCCCTGGAGTCAAACAAAAATCATGCAGCGATAGAAATATGAGTGGCTGCTGCAAATTACACTGTGAGGTTAATATCCACACAAGCTTATCAATGTGTTGTGTTTCTTGACTTGGTCTGTTATCAACACTCCCTGTCTCTTCTCCTTTTTAGCACACATTAAATAGCACTACAATCTTTCTTTATGTATCAACATTTCTTTATCAAATAGACTTTTAGACCAGTATCAGTATGTGAACCTGAAATAAAGTGAATGCAACAGGCATAATTGTTTTAACTTAGCAAACATTTCCACCAGTCACCTCTCATGCATACAGTAACTAATATAATATTCCCATGACTTTCTCTCTGGGACTCCAGTGTCCAGAGATTCCTGTGGTACACGTTTGGGTTCAACCATGTCCCTAAGTCTTAAAATAAAACATCTATTATTCACCACAAATAGTAAACTGCCCATAGAGTTCCCACGAACAATCTGACAAAACCTTGGTATTTGGGGCTTTGTGGCAAGTAAAATTTATGAAAGATAAATCTATTTCCGCAGGGTTGTTTAATAATTACGAGGCTTTGTTGGAGCACTGATGCTCACAGCTAGTATCTGTACACCAATTATACACAAATCTGTGGTCCTTGCCATTAACAGCACTTAGGAACAGTGAAAAACTGAAACATGGTTGCTGGAACATTTTAACAAAAGTAGCTGCATGTATTAGTACTAAAGAATCAACATTATGCAATATTAACTACTATGAAAAATATACAAGACAATCCTTTTTATATATATATTATTTCTTCTTGGCCCTGACTCATAGCACACCAGTGCGTTTGTAATTGCTTTCTGAATACATGGTTTAATTAAAATGACAACCCTGTTGGAGCCTCTCACTATGCTTGAGCAGCAGGATACATACATTACATTTTTGAAGCACATTCTCATCAAGTAATAGAGAGATGAAATGCCAAAATACCCATTACAACAGTCAAAACTCATCAAGAGTTGAAGGGAAAAAAACAGCTCAATAAAAAGAGTTGACTTGGCAACATCTCCTGATTAGTATGTTAACTGTAAACCACAAAAACACACATGACATACAGAATTAATTGTGTTAATGAATGTTGTCAAATGTGTCAGTGAATTTAGTTTTCAGTCTTCTACGCCTCAATCCACACCGTTATAAATTATAGTTGGTTACAAACTGTAAATAGCTGGTTACTATAATGATTGCTATTCTCAGCGTGTATGCACACACACGTCCACTTTTGCTGTCGGCTGAGACAATGATTTATTTCACCCTCTAAAGGGCACTTCAGAGCGTCATGATTTATGCTTGTGACACCACAGCTTATAAAACTATGCTTTATAAGCTGCCTCTGGCAGGAGTTCTGGCAACTTTCACACAGCTCCCCAGTCAGTCTTCTCCATTTACTTCAAATTTCTCCCGCCTATAACTCAGTAAGTGCTTTTTAAAGCTGCGAGTCATGTCTCTCAAAGAGGCTGGTGAACTTAAAGACCAAAGACTGCGTCCCAGACATACAGATATTGTCGAGGCTGGATTGCACAGAGTCAGACAAAGGCATCAAGGCCATACTAACAAGTTTAAATCATAACTAGTGATGAATAGAGTGTTTTTAATTGAATGTTGGGTCATTCATTATGGATTGAGCGCAATGCATCATGCACACTGGGGCACATAATACTTCCTCCCTCTTGAATTGATAAGGATGCACGATAATCAAATTACATTCTGAAGGATGTAAGCAGCAGGAAGATCCTGTTTAATTTACCACAAGCAATCTCACTCTGTTACTTTCTCTTCTCCCTCTGCTCACCAGTGCATCTGCAATGGAAATTCCACTCAGTGAAAAATCATACTTTAACCAACAGTTTTTGAATGTGTTTAATACATTTCATTACAATATTTCTAGTTAGTGGAAAATGTGTTTATTTCCTGAATGACTTGCCAGGTCCAGTGTTTTCTGCTTGTTAGGATCAGACCCATTAGAGGCCATTTTTGATCCCCACTCCTTGAGAAAGGGATTATTGTGATTAGTGCTGGGAATAAAAAAATCAGCTAATTGGTACTTATATTTTCTTAACTCATCAAAACCCCAAACATGCTTGTCTGGAAGGGGCTCAAGAAGACCCCAAGGGATTGGGGACGACAACATGGGATCACAATATGTGTCACTTTTATACATAACACTCTAATGTAGCCGTTTTTCCACTTTAAGCAATTCAGATGTATTTGGGTTTTTTTGGCTTCACTGTTTTATTTTCTAAACAAATAAAATCTGTTTTACCATATATTCTCTGACCTTGTAGCAACACGTGTCCTTGGGTATAATGTGTATGCATTTAAATGAGATAGGAGAAAAGAAAGGGAGGAAACTGGGAGAAAAGTTTTAAAGGCTAAACTGTTATGAATAGTCCCAAAATATGGGTCTTACTCATTTGTCTTATCCATGACCTTAAGTATCAGTCACAATAACTTAACATTTAATACAAAAAAATATAAAATGAATACGATAAAAGTTCCAGTGTAAGTCTAATAACTCTTTCTCCTGGCGCATCATCATCAAGCAGAGGTAGTTCGCCTTCCGTGAAACTTCTAGCACCATCTATAGCAATGCTTTCTAGGCTCTGCAACAAATCCTCATTGGTAACAAATGAAGCCCTGGCAAATCTCCTGCTCCGGACACCATAATTCTTCCTTCCTGTCTGTGCTATTGATCGTATCCAATGCCAGTCTGGCCAACTTTTCTCCTCATGCACAAGCTGATGCACAGTACCACCATCCCCATCCCACTGACATGCTCCTGGATGATGTCTGCTACACACAGACACAAAGTAAACACAACAATTCATTGTTCAATAAGCTGACAGTTAACATACACCTACACACAGATAGAACAAGCTGTACCACACTATAAACTGTGACATCTCTATGGGCTCTCTGTTTCTCTTTGTCACCCTTGTTATCTACCGCGAGGATGTTAACATTGTCTGTTTTACCTCTTTTTGACAGGGTCTCAGGCAACAAGGCAAACCTACTGACTACTGTCATGGACGCTGGAATCACAAGGCCCTGCTTAGGCATCCAAACCTGTGGCCAAATTCCAGTTACGTGGAGTAGTGGTTGCAGTCTGTCTAAACAGTTTAAGGTGCCTTCTCCTTCCACATGCATGACCACTACTACACTACCATATTTCAGTAAAGCCATTTCATCTGTGAATCTGTGAGTGTGTTGTGGCAGTTACCTTACTAGTCAGCAGATGGTGCCTTGTGTGGCTACAAAGTTGGAAAATATCAGTGTAAATATATCACAGTAATTTACTGTAAATATTTCACAGTAATTTCTACCAAAAATACAGCTTTATATTGTAACTTCACAGCTTATTTTTACATTGTTACTGTAAAAGTAATGCACTCATTTGCCAGTAATTTACTGTAAATTTACAATTTAAATAAAATATGATACATTTGACTTTTTCAGTGTGATTTTAACACAACTACACAAATGTGCTTTGAATTTGCTCCACAATAAACAAAGAAAACAAAGACCATACTCATTTTATCTTTTATTACAAGTAGATAAGTAGAACAAGCAGAAAAATGCAACAATAAACTTACAATAACAATAGACTGGAAATTACATTTATTTGCTATCCAATCAAACTCAGTTTTCATATTTCAAAAAAATAATTTCATAGCAGTTTAGGGCATAGACATAGAAAAAAAAAAAAATTTCCAAGGAGGAGAGAAGGGTTACACGTCTGCATTACCATCCAGTCAAAGTCAATAAGTTTTCGCACCAGTGTGCTCACATGTGGGTTGATGCGCTTTTTCCTGGACTTTGATCCAGTTTCAGGGTTAATGTCAAGGAAGTATCTGTAAACAATAATCAAAGACAACAACTTTCAGTTTTACATAAATGTATTATTGCATTGTTTATCCAAAGCACATGCTATAGAGCCCCTTTCCCTGTAAGTAAATCCAACACCAAAGAAAAAAATTAGTACTGACAGCCAAGTAAGAGTGACTACAGGCAAGCATATCAGGTGCGTAGAGATGAAGACAGACATGCAAACACTGAACGTTAAGAAAGACAATAATACACTAAAATGTATGATACCAAATCAACTTACCAAAAAGGAGCACATGTCAGCTGCTCACAGGTTGTGTACTTTTTGCCATGCTATCAAAAAGGAGAAAGTTGAGGAGTGTTAGGCTGCTGAATTTGAAAATGCTCAATCATAGCACTCACTCCCACTGTATTTAGATTTCTGTTCCAAGAGAATCACATGAAGGATTATTACAGTTTGGAAATATCAGACATTGATTGAAAGCAATAAGAATGTAGCACTGATGACAACAAATGCTAAGAAGAGAGGAGAGCAAGGTGGGTTATCAAGCAAAAGGGTCAAGCAAGCAGTCCAATACAATGGTAATTTAAGTATTACAATAGCTTTGGTTACACTCCAAAGTGCATGAGCTATCCTCATGATACGGCAGATTGAAGTTGTAGTAGCTTGCAAAAACCTCGGCTATTCCATAGATGAAACCCTCCTGTGGTCCCATCACCACCTCTCCTTCAATGGACAGCATCCAAGAACTGGGTCTCATCATGTCACCTGAACTGAACAGATACCACCTTGCGCTATTGTAAAGAAGTGGTATGCTGCAAACGACTGGGCTACTTAGTTTAACTTCAACGTTCGCGCTAATTCGCGGCTAATTCGCTGCATCTTCACGGTCAAATAATTCACAAACTATAGACAAATGGGGGCCATAAAATTAAAGAGCATAATTTAAGCTTTCCAATGGTATAAGTTACTTGCCTGTGTGGCAAAGCTTCGCTGAGAAAAACGGCTTTGAAATGATGTGGGGTTGCTGCTGTTGTACCTGGGCTACTTAGCTTACTTAAACTTTGACGTTCACGCTAATTCGCTATATCTTCGCAGTCAAATAATTCACAAACTATCGACACCTGGAAAAATGGCTTTGAAATGATGTCTGGTTGCTGCTGCTGCTATGGGCTACTTAGCATTTACGCTAATTAGCGGCTAATTCTCTGCCGAATAACTCTGAACTATCCCTCCCATCACCATGCGGAGACCATAAAAATGAATTCATTCGTTCATGTACTAACTCACACACCTAATAGCAAGTCATAACAAGCTGTCTAATATTTAAAATGATGTTCACCTTACCTCTTTGCTCTCCTCTTCGTACGTGCGCGCCAAAAGCACCTGACTCACTGCTGCTCTGCCTCGGTCCCACAATGCAAGGCGGATCAAGCGCGATTCAAATTTTACCGTAATGTGTTGTGTTATCACAAATGATGGTGTGAATACAGTATTCTACTGTGCAAACATGCAGTGATATTTTGTGAAATTCTTGCAAAAACGATGTTCACAGCAATTTACTGTGCAAACAACAAATTCACAGCAGAATACGAAATTACAGTAATATAGGCCTTTTGCGAATATTACAGTAAAATCTTGTAATGTGAAAATACAATAATTTATTGTGAAACATTACAGTTAAATGTTGTGAAATCCTGGTAATATCTTACGGTGTTCAGCCACCCGGTTAGCTCAGTTGGTAGAGCACGAGACTCAGTAGCTTTGCTATAGAGGTCCAGTAGTGTGCATGCGAAGCAATGCACCACTAACTAACTGGTAATGCTGATTCTGATCAGAATTTTCAGGCATGATTCTGACGAGGTATTAGGCACAGGGCCCAATAGAGTTAAAGTGTTTTAATTTGTTCTTGTGAACATGCTCCTGGCATGTGAATCCTTGCATGGCTGATTGCAAGAGTGCAGAGATTGGCTTTCAGCTGGAATCCTGAGTGGGTGGCAGTGGTCCCTGTTTTTTTTTTTTTTACCACTGACTAATATTGTTGGCTCATCAGTGGTAGATTTTCTTATGCTATTTGGGTTTTA
Source organism: Toxotes jaculatrix (assembly GCF_017976425.1). Taxonomy (NCBI): domain Eukaryota; kingdom Metazoa; phylum Chordata; class Actinopteri; family Toxotidae; genus Toxotes; species Toxotes jaculatrix. Next base: position 9,562,560 of record NC_054404.1, on the reverse strand, counting down.
CTTCATTAATTCTTTCTTGGTTGGGCTGATGCAAAGCAGGATGTTAATTTCTTCTTCTCTGGTAGCTCTGATAATGGTAGATTATCTGTGGTGATTGACTTCCACATGGTAATTTCTGGTTTAATTTGATGGTCTGAAAGGGGGAGAGAGGACTTCCTTCCTTGGGACTGTAAATGTTACATGTCACAAATGCAGTTTCCTATTATATAGTTGAGCTGCTTTGAGGTTTTCGTCTAAAACTGTTCATGTCATCCTGCTTTAGATTTTACATTTGGATTTACACATTACGATGCGTCAGTGCTTAAAGTGTACAGCAATGCACAATGGCTTTTATGAAGAGTAAATTGAATGGTATTTGCTGAGCTAGTCGTTCATTGCTCTTCTAAGCTCATAAATGCGGCAAAGTAAGCTTTTTACATTTTTGTTATTTAATAACTACTCCGCATTGAACTCTATATAAAGCTTTTGGTTAAAGCCACACATGGCATACATGGCAAATAGCTCAATGTAGAGAATTATTATAACTATTATAACTCTGTGTAATACATTCGTTGTTGCATATATGCCATCTGCTGAGAGCATTTTTGTAATGAAAGCCAGGATGTGGAGTGGAATGCAACATTCATAACACTTAACAAAATAACTGCCAATATTACCTCCATCATAAATTCTGACAGCACTACATGAAAAGCTAAACAACTTACCCAAACAGAATTTGGTATTACATGGGATATTACCATAGCACCATAGCACCATAGATGTATGTATTGTTCATAAAACAATATCACTGACATTTTATCATTTTGTACTACATTCAAGAGCTCTGAACATAATACCTTCTAGAGGCTTGGTTATTAGGATATATAGACCTTTTTTGGGAATATAGAAAAGCTTGTGATTTGCAACAAAACATGTTGACTCGAATATTTTAAAATTATTTCCAGTATTTGATATTATAGAGTGGAGTGATCTGGCTTACAAGTGAATTTTCAGGTATTCTCATGTGCAGTGTGGCAAAAGGCATATTTTCTCTACTGCTAGAGGTAGCATCATTTAAAATGAAACTCTTCTTTTAATTTGTAGCTTAATCAATATGCATTTCCTTCAGACTGTCTGTATAATTCTTAATTGTGCTTTCAGTTCTGTGACAAGATAGAGAAAATGCACTTAGTGTTTACAGTAACTGCACTGAAAACACTCTTTACGACAGACAGTTGACAGAAAATTGAAATGCTTAATTGCAAAACAAAACCTTGATGCAGCACCAAAGGTCATTTCATAAATATTGCTTCTTGTTTGTGCACGCTTGTTTTTTGTAAGGAGGAAACCTGCAGCATTACCCAAGTAATTTATCTTTGTTTTGAAATGATCTGGTAAGCTCCATGTATTTCGTGTAAACCATGGTCTGCCAGGAAGGAGCACACAAACCAGAATAATAAGCCCCTCAACTGCAGAAATAATTTAATTTTGCAAGAATAATCAGTCATACTAATCTCCATGGTAGCAAGCATAATTAAATTTGCCAGCTAGAAATTTGGAGTCGCCTCCTCAAGAAGTCGCAAACAATTAATATGTTTTACCTTGTCAAAAAAAACCTTACTCTTTAAAACAGACATTGTTGGTCAGTTGTGGAACTGTGAAAGAAGACTGTATAAACAAGGTTTTTCATGGTTAATATGCCTCTTTGCTCTTCAGGTGAGGATGAAAGCAGCTCTAAACCAGAAAGCACTGATTTAATTGTACATGGACTACACTGCTCAGTACAGGACAGAGGCATAAACACTCAGTACATTTAATATTGAATTTCAATTTTTGACATTTTTAGGCCAAATAATTTCACTATGTGCAGTTATATAGTTTAGCAACGAATGTATATATCACGTCCTTTATCACATGGTATATTGTATGTCCTCATAAACTGAAGCAACTGAGAGAGTGGGGGAGTTATGAGCTATGACTGCCATCTACAGACTGGTGTGGGAAATGCTTTATTTTTTTTGTGTTTTTTTTTAATGTTTTCATTATTTAATTTATAATAGATAATGAACAGTGTTCACCGAAAGGGTAAATATAACTGACATGTGTCTTTTGGTTGTCACTGTAATGTTTTAACAAAGCTAATAAGAGACCGCTATCATGTTTGTTGGGGTTGTTAAGGAAGTGTGTGCGGGCGTTAGCGCAGACACGAGCTCAGTCAGCCTACCGTGCGTGGCCTCCTTTCAGAGCCAATCACATTTTAGATAAACAGAATATTGCGTCATTGTTATTGTGGTAGCTGGATTTCCAGTTGCTTACATAGATTTCGCCATCATTTCGCTTAAATTTCGGCCCCTAAAGCTGCGGAAACGCGCGGACCCTCAAGACTACAGCAAAACAATGTCGGTGCAAAAGGACATTTCATCTGACGAGAGTTTGCAAGGTAACGTATGAACGTCAAACCAGCTTGTAGCTTACCAGTGTTGATGCTAGTGCTCGCTGATTATTTAGAAACACGCGAGGTAACTAACATTAAATTGCCTAGACTAGCCTCGTGTAAAGCCTTAGCTGAGCAGTCGAGGTTTATAACTAGCCAGCAAGATTAAGCTTAACGTAATTACATGTTTTTTATCGCTCTGTAAGACGTGGAGATACCACTGTAAGAGGACAGCCCATCGCCCTAGTTAGCTGACGAGACTTATTTGTTGTGCTACAAAATCAAAATGCCTTCAAGCGAAGGGCAGTTCCTACGTGTTTATTGTTCCACTGTACCCATAGCCTGCGTGGCAGACCCAGATTATATAGGCCTGTGACACAAATCCACTGCAAATCCATCAGATTTCAAGTTTAAAGAGTAACTGTATTTGATTTAAGGCTCCTGGGTTGAGCTGCATTTCAGTGGCAATGGCTCTCAAAGCACAAGCCATCACGGAAGCCAGGAGCAAATCATCCCCACGTCCAGCCAGGAGGGTGACGTGGAGAAAATGCTGCTAGATGCACAGAACGAGTCGGGCAGAAACAGCTCCAGAGGAAGCTCTCAATGCAACAGGTTTGTGGAAAAAAAAAGAGGAAGCACAGTTTGTGTTTTTCTTACGAGTTGTGTAATACAAATTGTCAAGAATATGTCAAAGTTTCCCTTATCTTTCCTTGTCTTCTTCTCCTCAGCCCACTCAGAGCACAGACCCCCCTTCTCCTGTGGAGAGGCTCAGAGGGAAACAGCTCACAGGTATATTTATTGTAACCACTGACCTGGATTCAAATATCTTAATCAAAGTCCTATTAAGTGTTTTTTTTTTTTTTAAGAGTTTATTTTACATCGTAATGTTCTTTTTTAACGTTTATGATGGCTAAGTTGTCGTGGGATGTGTTTTCAGTCAGATGAAGACTTCCAAGAAACAAGACGGGAAGTAGAGAACCTGATGAAGAAAAATGCTGATTGGATCTGGGACTGGTCCAGTCGACCTGAGAACAATCCACCAAAGTATGTTGCCACCACTGATATGTTAGCTCTTAGTATTTTTATGACATTTTTGTAATTTCAGTGGAGTAACTGAACCATGTGAAGACAGTTTGAATTCACAACTAATCTCTAGCAATAAGAAATGTGATAGTGGTTAAAACCCTATAGTGTGTTAACAAACCCTAAGTATATTTATTAAATGCCACGAGTTATAATTGTAATTCATAGAATTTTAAATGTCTGTGTGAGCGTAGGCGTCAGTATGACATTAAACTGTCACTCATTGATTTTAATGTATTCATAACAATGAAAAATTAATGTTCTCCTCCGTAGGGAGTTCCTGCTGAAGTACCCTAAGCGCACGACCTCTCTCAGTATTAGGAACACCAGCGTCATGAAGAAGGGAGGCATTCTCTCTGCTGACTTTCTGAAGATTTTCCTTCCCTCATTAATCATTTCTCACATACTCGCTGTTGGCCTAGGGTAAGCAACATCATTTAATCGCTAACTCACAATATTACAGTAACTCAAAAACTAAAAACACGTAATAGTAACCTCTAGAGGCAAATGCAGAAGGATATTTAAAGACACTTCTAAAGCCCCACTTTTTGACCACTTACAACTGATGAAAATATAGACCAGTTTTCCTAGTGTTCAGAACCATGACGGATGCGAACACACCTTTAGTTGCACCAACATAACATGAATAATTTAGTTGTAGCCTTGTGTTTGTCTCTATATTAAAAGGCTTGTCAGTTAATTTGATAGTGATAGATTCCAATCTTGTGTTTTGACTTTTTGTGGGACAAGTTTTATTTACTTTTGTATTGTGCCATTAATTAACCTTGATCTTGCTTTTGTGAAGCTCTAACATAAGTAGAATAGAAGATAACTAGAACAAAAAAACAAAACACAAAAACAAAACAGAACATAAACATGGTGATAAGTAGCCAGCAGCAACAAGTGACCCCTTCTTGTGTTCAGTGTGTCAGATTTAGTGAGTAAAGGACAAAAGTAAACCACTGGTTATGTTTGGGACTTAGCTCTTAACTCTAAGAGTATACAGTGTATACAATACAATATAATATGGTGTGTCCCAGCTATTTATTTGTGGAAACTGCAGCCAACACAAGAAATTCAATTTAGTACCATGAGTAATTTGTCTGTCGAGCAACACCACCATGTCTTTTAATCTCAATGGGGTTATTTTAAAGAGAACCATATCGCACGTTTTACTAGTGATAAAACTATGGTGAAGAAGTAGAGGAATCAAGTCCCTGCTTCAGTGTATTCTTGGAAGACACATTTTTTTGTATACTTTGCTCTCTGCACCATTTAATTTTACATCCTTGCCTCTCTCCTTTTAGGATATATATTGGGAAACGCCTAACCTCCCACAGCACCTACTGAGTCGAAAGGTGGGGTGTGGCGACGCTTTGTCACCTTGATGTGACCAGCCTGGCATGCCTTAAAATGGGACCTTTTGAAGATCAAGCGAGTTGTGGCCATGTGACATGGTCCAATTTGATAGAGAGCCTTGTATTGCCCCCAGCAGCGTGGAGAGTAAAGGATATGTCATTGTTGTTTTTTGCTGAACATACTGACCAATCCTCTGCTCCTTGCTGTAGTCCCTGTCCTGGCCTGGAGTCGACTGTTTTGCTGCTTCCTGCTCCTTAAATCTGCACGTTAGGGAATTGAGAGAGAGAGATAGTTAGTACTTTATTGCCTTTTTCGTTTTGCAATGAGAAGTCACTTGTGATTTAAAATCATATACTGTGAGTTTATTTCTTTTTTTGTTTTTTTGGGATCAGCTGGGCATAAATGAAACTGTTGTGACTTGTAATTTTTGTTTATCTCTTAAACACTTAGTGTTTGTCACCTAAGTGTTTATCTCTTAAACACTTAGTGTTTAAGAGATAACATTTATCACTGATTGCTCAATTTTTGCAATGGTAAATTGTAGAAAATCTAATGTTAGCTTATTAAGCACAAACGTGGTCCATTTTGTTCATCTTTCACAAAATAAAAGCTGGAAACACATGTATGGCCCAGATGCTTTTATGCACATTATGTAGGAACATGAAGCTGTCTATCAAAGGAGAGGGCCACATGCAGATGAACACAATTAAAATTTTATTGAACTTTGGTCAAAATAATAAACAAGTGAATACATTGCCACCATGTTAGGAATCAATGGACAAAGACAATGCATTATTATGTGTTTGTTTTAATGTCATCAGTATATGTTTTGTGTAGTCAACTTTCATTTCTGCATTCACAACTACGGAGATAAGATCCACATTTGCAATACGCGGTTCAAATTTGGGTGACATCCCTAATAAATGAATAAGGGCACATGTATGAGGCCTGTCTGAATTTCCTACTTATTACATGATTCGGAGGCACTCTCACATAAACTGTATGGTGTGCAATTTTCCTCCTTAATGTGTTTTCATAGACAGCCACATATAGCAGCAGTATATGAGGACATAACTCTATAAAATAGGATTTACAAATAATGCACATGAGGTTTGTAAAACGTTTGGGGACATAAACTTGTAGCTGTCACTGATAGAAGTAGGTATTAAGGCTGCAGATTCCCTTTGTCCTGGGCCCCATCTTGTGCCATGTAGTTTCCAGCCTGCATCCTAAAACATGGTCAAAAACTAGAAATTAATCTCTTCATACAAACACATTATCAGTTGTCTCCAACAGTGGTTCTGAAACTGGTAGCCCCAAATAGTATTTCCATAACAGGTTTGCTTGAGATCTGCTCAAAAGACAGTGGTGTGACTGAACATTTTTCCACCTCTCTACAACATAAAAACATGCAAAGCAATAAACATGTTTTAATACATACTTCTAAATTTAAAAACACATCTGTAGTTTTAGTTTCTTTTATTATGTGGATGACAAGGTGTACTCGAGTAGATACAGTCAGTGAAATTATGTCACCGTATTGACTGGGGTAAAGTAAGAGGAGGGAGGGGGAGAAAAGAAACGAGTCCATTTTCCAAATTCATGGCCTCTTCCACCAGTAGTTTGGCCTGAATATATGGCCAATGGGGGAATGTTACAGTTAGGCTTATTGGCCATTAATCCGTGCTTCAGAGGGCCCAAAATCTGAGAAATGATGTTACAACTTTGACAAGACGTCATTTTAAGGGCTTCCAAGAGTTCTGTTGTTAAATCATGAAATGAAGGCTTAAAATGTCAACACAAACACCAACGTTCAAGAGTTTGACCTCTAGGGAGTGCCATTCTGTCAATTAGACCCGAATTGGGCTTTCTGGGTCAGGGGGGCATGTTGATTGCCCTGGTGCCAAAGGCAAAAACAACCTAAGCTCAGACTCAAAATAAAACAGGCCTATGGATCAACCTCCTGTGGCAAAAAAAGTAGACACGTGCTTTCGAATTCTTCACCAGGAGGACAACGAGGCTGTTTCTTCTTATACAGATAGACAAGTAGTAGGCTTAACTACACAGGTACGGTAAAAGCCCTATCCTCTGGAGCCCCAAATCTTCTAGTTGATTTTGTCCTGGAAAATGTACAAGTTGTTGGTGGCTGCCACAGCTATCACATTATCTTTGGGGTGCCAGGCAGTGTGGAGGATCTTCTTGTTGAAGTCCAGGCTGTCCACGCTGATCTCATCCTTCTTCCTCTTGCCACCAGTGGACACTTTGCGGGGTTTGAGCGTAGCCCGTGGTTTGCTGCTCTCCCGGGACGCCTCCAGTGTGATGTCCCGCCTGGTGTTTCGGTCAAACATTCGGAAGAAGTTGTTGTAGGAGCCGGTCATGATGGCACTGACGTAGGAAGGAAAATGAAATTGATTGCATGGACTTACTATAAAGCCCAAAACTGAATACATAACCAAGGACGATTGGTCCGAAAATTACACAATACGTCATAAAAGTTACTGCAAGTGAAAAACTATCCTGTGCAGGAGCAGCAACACTTACCTGTCACTGCCATTCCAGCAGCACTCAAACTTGTCAAAGATGCAGTCATTTTCATACAAGGAGCAGAGCTTACTGCGAAGATATTCATGGACCTGAGACAAAAACAAATAACTCAAACCTTTACTTGAGGTAATGTCTTTATCTGTACAGATAAAATTTAAGTGTAACAGGACTCATCCAGCCTGAGTATTGCACATTTACACCAAGGTTTCACATCACGTGAATGGTGACTTCTGCTTAGAAAATTTAAACACAACTGCCCTCAGACTGACCAGACACACCTGTGAGGTTATTGTTTTTGAGTCACAGAGAGCTTGTGTGCCATTCACTGAATGGATCGGAAAATGAAACGGAACATAACAGGCTTATTGTTATATTCTTTGAGGAAAACACTGATATATAGTGTAAATTACATCGTTTAAAGCCTCAACTATAAAATGACAACCTTTCAGTCTACATAAAATATATGTTACATTAAGGGCTGATTTTAAGTTGTTACTTGAATCAGAGGAATCAATTCTAAAACACTGTAATGCATATTTTGTTCTCACACAGGGTTAATGTAAGTTGCATCTGCAGTCATTAGATTAATAGGTTTATGCACCTGATATGTCTCCACTGGCCTGTTCTCCATGTTGAGGTCCCAAACTTTGACGGAGAGGTAGTCACGTGTCATCATATAGCGTCCGCTGTGACTGAACTTCACGTCCGAGATGGAGGAGATGATCTCAGAGAAAAAGGATCGGCTGCTTGGATCCTCAGGCTCCTCAAAGACTGGAAATAGGAGACATCTCTTGACTGTTATTTCTCAAATATTTAATCATTATCTACATTGATTATCTTAGACTAAAATAACTACACATTAGAAAATCTGTTATTTTGGTACTCAGAATTTATCAAATTCATAAGTGATGTCTATAAATGTATTCTGACAAAAAGACAAAAACCCGAAATGCAATCAATTACTATGGAGAAAAGCACAGAATATAAATATTGGCCTAATATTAATACAAAATATCTAGTATTTATTCATAAAATGGTCTATCTAAATTCTAATTAACTAACTTTCTGCTGATCATCTCATTAACTGACTAAACACTGCAGCACTACAGTGGAGGTACTTACACTTTGAGTGCCTATCGCAGAGCGCTGCTGCTCGCATGTCACACAGGCGGATGGTGCCTTTGCTACTGCTGTACACAAATACATTGCATTGGTGTGGATGGCACTCAGCAGCTGTGATTACTTCTGTCAGTTCCTCCATGTTGGCAGGCTTGATGTCTACAATATCTGGGAACACACTGTTAAGGAACTAGCAATCTTATGTTTCATTGTGACACAGTGTTGAGACTTTTAACCGATAAGCCACATATCTAATATCTGCTTTCTGATGAAGGAAAAGGATACTAAAACTTCTGTCTGTGATTTCCAAGTGCCATAGATTTATTCTTAGGTCATCTGCAGAGAGGTACGTTTCATGATCACTATTTACAGAAATGGAATTAATGTGATAGGTGTGCGCATTTGCAAAGATCCTCCGTGGGCTTGCTTCTACCATGAGATCCATTGGCATCAGTACTGGTACCTAAAACATAGAATGTGCACCCTTTAGATAAGATTTTATAAAAACCATCTTCACCATCACAAAAGCCATGCTCAAAGATGAGACAGGTTACATACCCGTAAAGAGGTGATTCTAAAGGGGTCTCTGAGTCGTCCATCTTCATCTTTCAGGTTGTAACCTTCTGCTCGTTTATCTCTTTCACTTATTTTCCACAATTTGATAGTTTTATCTGACAAAAGCAGATGAGAAATTTTTTTAATTTGGAAGTGAAAAACAACAATCAGACAGAGATCAAGTCACACACTTTCAAATTGTAATATGAAATAATCAAAATAGATAAGAAGTAAACTCTTACCATTTGTCGAAAGTAGAAAGTGAGCAGCATTTTGTTGGGGTAGCCATCTTATTTTATTAATTTTTTCCTCGATTTCTAAACTTTTCAAATAGTCAAACTCTGGCTCGTGACTCTGAAAAGTGCTATAGACATTGTACTCCCCGCGCAGGTGTGGACGATTCTTTGACTGAAAGAAAACATTGTAAGCATATGTCAAAAGGTGAATACATACAGCATATATTATCAGAGTCAACACGTAACTTCTGACATTATACTGCTGATGAAGACACTTGTCTGTCACTCCATAGAACTCTTACCTCCTGTTCATGTTGAAATATCACTACTCTGCCTCCTTTATCTCCAGTTGCAAGCAATTCTCCAGAATAGTTGAACTCAACTGTTGAGATTATGTCCGCTGAAAATGGACACACATCAGACTGATTCAGACGTCACAGCTCAGCTTTCTAAATACTAGTTCTGATCACAGCTAGAAACATGCTACTGGGGCAAATTATATTTTTCTTAAATGAAGAATGTGACACACTAACAACCAAACACACAAAACACGCACATCCATTCATGTGTGAATGAATGAAAACACGCATGATGTCACTTTGACAATTTATGGACGCAGCACATTGACGTCATGGACACGGTCGCTCCCCTTTTAATAGCTTAGCCACCACCTAGCATATAGCTAGCTAGCGGCATACAGTTCTTTACAGAAGAAAGGGCGTTTGTGCAGCTGATCCAAAAACAGACTCACACCAATCACGACAGCTGACTTGTAATAAACCCCGTGCGACCATCTAGCTATCGCGCATCTCATGTGAAGCCCACACAGCATCATCATCATCAAACCATCTAGCTAGCTGTCCACCGTTGTAGCCTAGCCGCCGAGCTAACGTTAGCCACATACCTTCCGCAACATCTTCATCTATCGCTCCTTTCACTTGAGAGAAACACCACTGGAAATCATTTCCTCCTGCAACTCCTGTAAAAAAATAAACAGAGAAAAACACAAACGAACACAGCGTTAGTTTGTGTCTAATTCGCGTTTCGTGTGGCGATAAAACGACCTGACAGTGACACAGTTTGACAACTAGCACCCTAGCTAGCCAGCGTTAGCGTTGGCTAGCTAACTTGCAGATTCAGGCCATCACACACACCAAGTGAGGTGGATCCTTCTCCCCTCTTCAAAAGTAGCTTACCCGCCATTGCTTCATTTAGCAGCTCTTGCTGTACACAGCTTCCAATACCTAATCAACCAACGCGGCTTGCTCGGGGGAACAGATAGCATCCACAATCAGTGTGAAGACTCGGGTCCGGATCTGTCAAGACCACGGAAATTATCCGTGATTTTTTTTTTCTTCCAAAATGGCGCACAGTACATGGAGAAATGACGTCATGCACACATGCCACATCCTGGCTCCCACCATCCTCCCGAGTATCATTTCAGTAAATCTGCATTCAGTCCCTATTTCCCATGCTTTCGACTTAATCTCTATAACATTACATATTAAGAACTGCCTATTGAGGCTGTTTAAGCCAACACAGCTGTCCTCGGATGGGTGGGTGGGACATATGACACTTACACATCAGGTGTAGATGTTTTGATAAAAGCTGAAGCGCACAAAATCAAATGAACCAAAAATAGATATGTAATATAAAAAGGTTTCTAGTGTTTATAATGCATAGTGCATGAATTTGATTTGTAGAATTTCAGTAACTAGTAAAGCTCGTGCAGAGATAAACGTCTAATTACAAATCATGTTATTAATGGTAAAACCTTTTTTATTGTTCACTTGGTTGTTGTTGCTGTTAGATACAAAGTGTGTCCTAACTCAAAAAATGTGTGACACCTTACAAGTATCCCAGCCTTAGTATTATATGGTCAATGGGTGACACCTAGTGGGGAAAATGAGGAAAATCCAGTTACTTTTTCTTGGGTAGTGCACAGTGTTTCACCTCTGAGGGTAATAGACTGAATGTCTGCTACATACTTACAGTTTGTACTATTCAGATCCCATTTCACAGAACTGCCAAAGGCCTTTTAATTTTTCTGCTCCTTTGTGATTTGGTCTGTAAAGCCTGATTAATCAAGCCCAATCAAAACAAACACCAATAGTGTTAAAAAGGTAAATGTAGTTTCAGAGTTTTAATTTTGACTTGTAAGAATAAGGAATAATTTGCTGAAGAGGCCACTTCTCTTATAATCTTGACCTATGAAGCACGTTGTTTCAATAACCCTACAGTGTGTAGGTTGGCTGGGTGCCATGCATGTAAAATAATAAAATAATTTATCACAGTGGTAAATTTTGCACAATTCAGAAAACCACATCTATCGCTCTATCGCTCTATCACTCTATCACTCTATCTATCTATCTATCTATCTATCTATCTATCTATCTATCTATCTATCTATCTATCTATCTATCTATCGTGATCTTGATTATTTTTGTGTGCATCATTCCTAAAACGGAAAATTAAATTTTTAAATGGAGAATTCAGTCTGTTAACCAGACACTTGTATGCTATCAATCATTTTGTATTGTTTTGTTTAAATGGCAGATATTACACAAGGGAGCAAACTTTCCAAATGTTCTGCTTGGAATCTGTCAAAAAGTATGGCATGTATATTTCTGTATTTTTTTTTGTGAAGATATGCTCAAAATCGTGGTGCAAAATATACATACAAAAATAGATGTTAGAGCTTTGGTAGCTGTTTTTAGTTTTATGCTTATTTTTCTGTAAACAGCACTCTGAAGGGTGGGAGTTGTCAAGAATTGGGAGGAGATGGATAACCCATAGGGGCTGATTGTGCACTAAAAAAGTCACTTTCCAAAAAAATAAATAAATAAATAAAAATAAATAAATAAATAAATAAATAAATAAATAAAAATAGCAAATTCTGATGAACTGTGAGAATATGTAATATCTGGGACACATTTTGGTAGATGAAATGGAAAAACCAGAGATACTGTATGTTCTTTTAAGTAGACTGATTGATTGGAATAAGCTATTAATTTCACTGAAAAGTAAAATGAGGTCCTATGTTTGTACAACTGTTTTATTCTAATTTTACTATAAATCTTTAAATAGCACAGGGTCCTGAAAAGTGCTCCTTAACAAATAATGATAGTTTTTAACTGAATCATATGTGTCTTTGAAGCTAGCAAACTATCTGCACTTTAATTAACTGTGATAACTTAGTTACTAATAACTACATATTGAAGTTATAATGTCTATTGTGCTTATATTTGTTTTTGCATCAGCAGATTATCCTGGAGGTAGCAAGTGAATAAATACGGATGTAACCTGAAAGACCTGGATCAAATCTCACCCATACCTTCTCCTCAGTATCTCCTGAGCTCTGCATCCCCTTCATCACTCACAGAGTGTCCCTTGGGGAGAAGCCAGAGCAAAGGCCTGGAGGTTAGGAAGACTACATCTATATCTATATCTATATCTATATCTATATCTATATCTATATATATATATATATATATATATATATATATATATATATATATATTTAAAGGTAGACCAACTTGTGCTTGCAGTATTGGTACAAGCCAGTTGATATAATATAGTTCCTAGAAATGAGGGAGCATGCGTGGAAATATGATGTAAGAATGTGGCATTATACACAGGTCATTTTAATTTGAGTAATTTGTGTAAATTACAGATACATACTGTTTGATAGTCATATTACATTTTCACTAAACCCCAATAAGCATTTTAGTCCTGCATGTCTATTGATCCCATTTGTAGTTAAAAGACATGGGAATGTTACCCTTGAATTAAAAATAGAAGGTTCGCCAGTGTTTTGTAAAACCATCATTATTGTAAGAACCACTTGAACTTCTAAAACATCCTTGACTCCTGCATGAGGAGCCCTTTGCAGTCACACACAGCATTAAATGGGTTCACAGTGGTTTTTACTTTGATAGTTTCAACCTCTGACCAAACGCAACAAAATGTGTAGCTGTCTGATGAGGCAGTGTAGACAGTGGATACAATAAGTACAAAACACTTTGTACTTTAAAGCATTAACTAGTGTAGGTATAGATACTACACTAATGACCAGAATAAAGGATAGTAAAAATTCAAAGTAAAATTGAATTTTACTTCCATTCTAAAACGTCTATTTTTTACTATATATTATTACTATAAATAAGAGTGAAGAAAATTGCTACCATTGACTAATAGTGCACTATTAAAAACTGTGTAAAGGAGAAACATTTGACTTAAGCCTAATTTGTGATTTAATAAACGGTACAGCCTAATTGTTGTACACATTGGATTTTTCACATTTTTACAAGTTCTGTCTTGTGGCTGTGACTGTGTGTGCAAGAGAGTGTGTGCTGCCGTGCCGTAGCTTCATCAGGTATAAGGAGAGGTGTTGACTTTATTCCGAGCCTCCAGTAACACCACTGACTCTGATAGTTCCCCATCCCTGTGGGAATTCATTATAAGACAGCTAGAGGCTGCTTGTGGATGGTTACTGTGCTGCCCGTATGTTAACTTGTCGCTATCGCGCAAGGCAAACATGTGGTGCAGCTGCTTTCTCTGGCTGTGGGCAACCTGGAGAGATTGATTGGTGAGCCTTCTGTTTTATCCAGGATCAGGGCCACATTCAGTAGACATGGTGCCTCCGGAGAAGCAGCCATTTCCCCCAGAAAATATGGCTCATTACCAGCGCAGACAAAATGAAGGTATATTGACTTTTTAACATCTTACAACACACCTATTCCTGAGCCGTTTAACAACAAGCGTTTGTTATCCTGGAAATCTTTACTTCGTTTTATTCTCGTGTAACTGAATAAAAAAACCCTCTGATTTGAACATGAGCTCATCATGTTCAAGTTTTTTTTTGTTTAACAAAATTAAACACAGACCTACTGACCTCATCTATTTCAGTTTGAATTTACACACAGAGGCATGCACATAAATACCCATACACATGCATTTGCACCCTGCACAGACAAACCCTTCCCCCACGTTTGGTCCATCAGACAGTTTTTAACACAAACCATTGGCCAGTGGATGTGTCTGCTCTGCTCAGGGGCATAAGCTCTGTCCAGACCCTCAGTCTTAACTCTCTCTCTCTCACACACACACACACACACACCCTTACACGCACATACACAAACAGCAAAGACAAACACAATCAATTATTCAAGACTCTTGTTTTGGCTCATGTGTTTTTTCTTATTATTTCTGTTCTGTTGTTTCTATAGCATCCTCTGGCAAATTAACAGCCAGGAGGCCCGATGAGTGAAATATGAGGCCTGATGACTTGAGGTCTGTGTATTTCTTTGTAATTTAGATGGCAGAGTATAATTTGCATGCACAGCCTTCAACATTGTCTCATTGTCTGAAGGAGATTATCCTTGCAGCTTTCCACAACTGAGGGTTGTCAGAGACCTCGCTTAGAAGACAAACCTTTGCCTCCTTGTTTATTTCCCCCATGAGTGAAAATTTTCAGCGTGGTCATTCAGTGTAGTTAAACCTCACACTGAAGCACACAAGCGATGAGTGTAAATAGTACACTGTCCTCTACTTTTTATTATTTAAATATCAGTTGTACCCCTTTAGTAAGGCTCTATACATTGATATGTAGGATATAGTGTATAGTTTACATACAGGGACTGTCATTCTCCAGTGTGCAAATTTGTGCACTAGATGGCACTATGGCACTTATTATTCAATGCCAATGGATAATTTCCATTTTGCAGGATAAGTGTGTGCGGCTGACACAAGGGATGATCACAAATGTTGTTTTCCCCAAGCTGATGTTGATGGTATCATGAAGAACGCCATATGCACTTGCATTTATTAATTAACTTTTGACCTTTAAGCACAAAGTAATTGTTTCGTTGTTTTAAGTTTCAAGTGAAATTTATGTGAAAATACCAAACTGGAGTAGCGTGGATCACCAAAGTTTTCAGTTTATCTCCATGAATCACTTGACAGATTCAGAGAAATATTTTTTAAAGGCTCAAGTGAACATCAAACAAAATATACTCTTCCGAATCAATGAGAACAGAAAAGAACCACATTGAGGGGATATATTAGATATGAATCCTTGCAGCAATGATGTCCTTGTAACAGATCATATTGTAAATAAGATGGGTTAAATTGCACTTGTAGCTTCCCTTCAAGGATATTCTCTCGGGGGGACAAGAGAGTGCTGCAGACTCTTCCTCTAATAACGCTAGACAATGAGATCTCAGCTCATAACATAGGCCTCCACTATATAGAACAAGTATTGGGGGCTTAGCAGCTAATAAAGTGGCAAGTCTTCAAATCCATGTCAGAAGAGCAGAGTGCCACAGGGACCTTTCATAACACTTGTATGTGCAGGTTCAACTGCAGTGTAAAGGTTACACATCCACATTGTACTGATCTAACCTGATGAGTTGCCTTAAGCCTCACAAATTTCAAGGCTCTGTTTCTTATTTAAAGAAGAAGAACTGAATAATTCCCCCAATCTCTGAAAGATGACAGGCAAAGACAGGAGTTTGGGATGAATGTTTGAGATGCCATACAAACTCCACTGTGTGTCCTCTGTGTGCATGAAGCCTTGACAAATTTTAAATCTCTTTGTTAAATTTAATTTGATTCTGATTTTGTGTTTATATCTGATAAGCTTGTTTTGCCACAGTTTTTGTGGAGGTAATTTTATTTTTCAAAATGAGCGAAAATTATAATACACATCAATTTTGTTAATTGAATCACGCTGCCCTTAGAGTTCACAAAACACAGTCTCAGTAATTAGCCTTGATTGCCTAGTCTGTGTTTCATAAATGGTCTCTCCCGCTTTCTCTCTGGTGAACCTGTCCTTCACTTGAGCACAGACACTCCTCCAGCATTTCCACCCACTTTGTTTGTGAGTCTTTGATCCACAGTATTCCAGTTAAAGTTACACCCATGTGCTGCAAGTTGAAACTTTCAGCATTGTTGCTCAGGGGAACCTTATACCCGTGGCGCCTTCTGCTTTTGTCCTTCCCTTTAGCAACAGAACTCTCCTATGGTCCCGGACAAAAGACTACTCACGACACCATTTTATGATCTCTGTGATGATACCGTTTCCTTCTCCTGCTCGCATGTTACCTTGGTCTGCTCATCTAATCTGAAATATTAATGTCAAAAAACATCTTTAAGGGTTCTCCTTTGAGAGAGATGTTGATTTGGCGCATAGGACAATGAAGTAAGAGAGAAGACATCTTTTATCCTGAGATGCATTTTAACTGCAAGCAACCATAACCAGTTTAAATTTAAATCAGTACTTTTTCTATACGGTGCACAGCATAAAAGTGGAGAAAAGTGATGCCACCAAGTTGATAATTGAACCATAAAACCAAAACTCTAATTTCATTTTTTTTTTCAACTATATTGTTGTACACCAACCAGCTGGACTACATCCATAATGCTCATTGTGTACAGTGGATGATTGTATTTGTGCACATGTATACATAACCTGCATATAAATTTGTTTGTGTGTTAGTATGTATACCAGAGTTACACGTGCGTGTTAAGTCTAATCAAAGCAACATTAAAAAACATTTTCTACAACAACAATGTAATCTGGTGTATAAAACACTTTAAGGCAACAACAGCAAATACAGTATATTAAAGTAGAGTGTAAAGTGCTGCGATGTCTTGCCTCTCCAGTCTGTCTAATCACTATGTGAGTGAAACATTCATGGTACACTAGATCAGTTCAATATTTAATTTCTCAACAAAGACTACATGATGGAACAGATGCTCAAACTTTGTATGTTTCTCAGGAGAGCAAAACTCACTTTCATGGAAGCTATTGAGTACAGAGATTCTGATTGTGTACAAGCTTTGTGTTGACTTCTCTGGGCTCTTCACCTATGCACTAAACATACAGTCATAGATAAAAAGATGTTCAAACATACTAAGCGTGTATAGTGAGTCAGTGCTCAAACCATGGACTGAATATATCAATTGTTTACATCCAGGGGCACTGAAAACTCATGTGTGGAACCACATCAGTGATGCACCAAGGTTGCCCTTTGCCTCCATGTCACATTTCAAGTGAAAATTTGACTTGGCATGTTTACATAGGATTTCTTCATCTCCTTTTAAACCCCTATGGGCAAACTGAAGGTGAGGGGAACTAAGATTATTATCCCCCGTTTCTCTGAGGAGCTTTTCTTTATGCACACCCTCACAGATGTCGACATTTGGTTAGGCGGTGTACATAGAAGCCCCAGATTATCTAGCGTTTCAGGAAGTCTGTTTAGCTAAAGTTAGGAGTGGTTACTTTCCTGTACCTTCCTAATTTACCCTTGTGATTTGTGACATAGAGACCCCCTGTGCTTACTCATACATGTGTATTAAAGAGTGTGTAAGAGAAAAATATTGGTGATTACTATTATTACTGTCCATTTAAAACCATAGGTCTTAGTTGTAATGATGTTCACATCAATAGGCCCCACTTGTGCAGACATAGACCTAGTCACAGGAAACGTAACAGATGGTGTACTATATGTCATAATGCTATAAAATCCAACAGGAATTGACAATTGAAATCCCACCCTGGAGTTTGCCTCTTTTAGCTTTGGCATAATCTTCTCAGGATTTCAATTGCAAAGTCAAAGAGAATAGTCTAACACATGGGGACTAGTTATCTGGGGCAAATGCGGTCTAAGGTTGACAATGCAAAGGCTATGTTTATGTGCATCACACTTGCTATACTGAATGTTTCCCAGAGTGCAAGAACATCCTCCCCTGAATTCTATTCCTCTTCCCACGTCCCTGTGCTGCCGTGGAAAGTAGGCCAAGTGAGCACCAGGGCGTTGCTTTTTTAAGATGATCAGTTTGTCAGTGTGTTTTTGTGTGTGCTCAGGACGGCTATTCATGTGGCTTGACTCTGTAGAACAAAGACCAGCATTATACAATTTGCAGCACTTCCAATAGCAAGGAAAAGGGAGAGGTTGGAAAATAGGGACAGGACAAGTGTGGATGAAACAAAGACAAAATCTGGCTTGTACTCTAATTCATTTACTTCCTCTTTTCCACCTCTTTGTTGCAGCAAAAAGGTCCCTTGCCAGTAACACTCCTCTGCAGGATCATACTGTACTCTGGCTGGCATGGATTATTTTTAGCTATTGCTGTGCAGCTTTCACCTTGACTCTCTCTGTCTTGACATCATAATTAACATTTCTGTTAATAGTAGCACTGTTCAATATTAACAAGGATCTCTGACTAAAATCAAAATTCAGTTGTTGAGTGGTGCTGCCTTTCTCATATATGAGACTCCTTGTCAATCACTATGAAATCTGTATCTCCTTAATAACAAAAATCTGTGTAGAAGTAAATTAGAGGCACTGATGCAACATTTGAAAAATATACATTTTAATGTGAGTGACTTGAGAATTATTGGAGTCCTGCAGTTGTGGCAGTATGACTGTAGATTGGCAAAAGCTCCATCACAGGGGTCAACAGGCAAATTAAAGTTCTCTTGAGTGCTGAGGCAAAGGCTGCTGCCTGTTTGCTCATGCACACGCACATGCGCTCTGAAAGAACCAAGGTTAAAGCTGATGCCTCCCGTTTTGGAGGCCACGTTGCCCGATGCAACATGTGCTCATATCATACTTACTGATGAGATGTTTAAATGACCTTTTAAAGTCAGATTTTTTTTTCCACCCGGTTTTCTGAGTGGCACAGTCCGTTTGGCATTTGGGCGCCTACATTCTAAGTTAATATGTTCCGATTTACGGCTGAATAATCAAATTTATCTCACTTCCATCAGCACCACTGAGAAATGTGAGGCGCTCTGATAACTTCTTTTTTTTTTTTTTTAAATAAAGAATTTTAGATAGGCCCACAAAACAGTGATGGACACAATCAAGACGGGGCTGCATAAGAGCGAAGGTATCCTGGGTATTTGGTCATGTGTATTTTGGTCTAAATTTCCAGGGGATATTTTAGATGTTAATAGCCCTGAAGTGGTCTCGGTTTCTTATTTAATTTCTCTCGCCTTCTTTAAATGTAATTCGCCCACAGACTGCGCCGCGAGGCTCTAAACCGCGCAGAAACTCTCTCATCATTTCCACAGCAGAATGGAAATGCAAATTGTGCGCACGGGCAATGCCCTTGACAGAACTCACCACTGCACACAATTAACATGAGCACTCTGACAGAAGTTAGTGACGAAATGTGAGGTCACACCAGCTGTGTGTCACACAACATGGCCGTGTTTACCCCACATTAAACGCATCAAAAGGGTGAACAAATGCACTGTGTATGATAATAATAGTAATAATAATAATAATTATAATAATAACAATAATAATTTTATTTTAATTTATTTTACCGCATGAAAAACAATAACGCCGTCTGCTCTATAAATCTGTATTTTATAAAAATCTAATTTGATTTTTTTTTTTCAATTCTCTTGTGCACGCTGGTCAGTATTCTTATAAGAATTCTCCTGAAAAATATTGGTTTATTATTTGAGATAATTTGTCCCACAAACATAACAAAGAAAAAAAAACAACAAAAACAAAAACAAAACAATTTTTCGGCCGCTTCGGGGGCTGGGGAGGGGGGTGGGTGTTAGATAAACCTATGTTGAGATTTAGCTATCTTGTCACTGAGGAACACAGCTGCCTCATATCGACACAATGATCTCAAGTGTAACCAACGAGGGGCGCTGTCCGTCTATCAGCTCTAACAAGGACTTGACACGAGTAGCCTATATGATTGATCTCATCACTCGTGGCCATTTGTGTTTTACTCCTATAATTAAAAATAACGTGTAAAGTGTATTTTAATATAATATTTGAATATGTCACATCGTGTTTCGGGCGTGCATTTATTAGGGCCCAACGTTAATAGCTTCTGGAAACAAAGTTTGCAAGGAGGCATTCATTATACTAAGCAACCAAACATTTTCCTAATTTAATTTAAGAAAATCAAAGAATTATAAATATTGTCTTTTTTATCCCACTTATGATTAAAGTCTCAATAAACAAGCATAAAACCAAGTTGATCTTTTAAAATACAGCTACAAGTGATAGACGATTTAAATCAGTGGCTTCACACCTCTCAGCAAATTTCTATTTTTGCGCGCTAGCTTGTACATGTCACATGAACATAAATAAATAAACAAACAAATAAATTTTAGGTTCAACAGCATACTCTAAGCATTAAAAGTATAAACAATAGAATTAACAGTGTTGGTTGAGTTGCTGTAAACAATAAGTGGGCTGACTGCCTATTTGTTCCATATGGAATTTGAAATGATGCGTAACTGTAGGCGTATTTGATTAATATTTAATCGAAAAAAGATCACTTTAAAACAGCCTCTGTGATAAAGCCGTGAGCGAACTTGCTTGGTGGGTGCTAATAAGATTTCTTCTTCTTTTTTTTCCCCTTTTTGCCAATCAATCCATTAGGAAACAATGCAGGTGAGCATAATGAAAGTGTTGTCCCAATAAAGTGCATCGATGGACAGCTGGGCAGCGGCCGGCTGATTGACTTTGCCTTGACATCTGGGAGGCCCGCTGGCCCCTGGCACGCGTATAGGCTGATGTCGCCATTTACATGCAAATTTAAGGAGATCATGAGGGCCTCGCCCCGTAAATTCACACAAAAAAGAAGACGTCACCCTCAATACGGAGGAGGCTCGTTCCGTCGAGACGGGAGGTCTTCGAAGTCACCGTGTACATTTTTATTGGGAGACACGCGTCCCGAGGAGTTTGGTTTTATATCAATGGTCAGGCCCAAATCTTTGGGGGTCCATTCATTGTGGCCACTGAATAGAAGCATGAGATAACAGGGCCCCGTGTCATCAACCGGTCATTTAAACGAGCATTCAGCCTGACTCAAAGGCGGCCAAGACGCAGAGCTCAGGCAAATAGTTTGCACTTGTTTCCCTACTTGTCACCCATCACTTACCTCCAGCGTGCTGCAGAGAAACAGGCTTTTTTTAAGTTTAGAAATGATAAAATGTGACTAAGATCCTCAAATTCCACGCCCGTGCAAAGTTTTCATGCACGCAGCCACTAAAACCAACGGGGATCAACATTTCCTTTATTTTGATGCTAACATTTCACCTAATGATGGAGAGCGCATTTTCCACGGTGTAAGCCCACCACGCAGATGATCCCACAGAATGAGCTGAGACGGATTCAGGCTCCGCGCCTCAGTGTGTGGAGCAGCTGACTCCCTCTCTCCACGTCCAGATGGCCCCTGCACACAGATTTGCATTCATTTTCCTCTAATATCTTCTGAAATAGCGGGGCAGCTGCATTTGTTGTCAAATACGGTTTAAAACTCCCTTTCAGGACAGCATCGTTACCTACGTGACGGGTGTGGAGATCCATTTTCTCTCTCCAGTCAACAGTATCAGATCTAAGAGGATTTGTCTCAAAGTCTCCTAATTTGATAATCAGATTTAAATCGCCTTGGTGCGTGTAATCAGGGGTTAAGTTCTAATAAGCGACTTGAAACTGCAAAAAAAAGCAGAGTGAGTTCTGTGCAAAAAAGATATTTGCAATCTCGGTAGAACAGACAAAACATTTACAACACGCGTGTCGGTTTGTTTCATAAGAGAGAAAAAAAAGACCAAATTTGAACAAAGAGGCCCCCTTTGAGTTTTTTTCTCTAATATATATTTTTCCCCACAAATTGAAACTTGGATTTCTCTTAAATAATAAAAAAGTAAAAAATCCACACCCTCATTTTGTGACTGGGCAATTTGGCAATAGATTGTGTAGAGGTGAAAGCAACAGCTTATAATTCACTTATCTTTGGCAGCAGCTATTAACCCTCAGCACCAGCTAGATAGATTGCTCAGGATATAGCACACATCTCTCTTCCTCGCACCCTCCCCTCTCTCCCTCCATCCTCTCCTCCTTTTCACCACTAATGAACCGAATTGCTTGCTTGCTCCTCTCGGACAGAGTCGGACATGTAGGCAGTTGGCTCTTTAAAAATGATTAAGATGTTTCTGATTATTACTGATTTTACGGGACGTGCGTGAAATAAAGAAGACACGGAACCATGGCTTTCCTGAAGTTTGTTTAATGTCATGAGACACGGTGGCTCTGCTTTTTAGCCCATAAAAAGAAAGAGGTCAGAAGATCTGACTTTATCTTCTGTAAATGGAATAGCGATGTGACTGATTCGTTTTGACAAGAACAATATGGATGCTAAGAAACTCTGATTTTCAAACCTTGTTTATATTTTATGCTCACCGCAATGAATAAAGAAATGATCTGCTCCGCGATACACAACCAAACAAGTGAAAGTCACTCATCTGTTGTTAAAAATTCTCAATGAAAAAGTTGATGCAAATTAGTAGACGTATTATCATGTCTGATTCTCAGAAATCAGCGCTACATTAATTACATTTTAATTACGATAAAATAAGCTGCAGCGTAGAGTTAAAAGTGCACAATAAAAATATATCAATTATATGAAGAAACATGATCTGCTATTATTGAAATATGATTTATGGCCTGTATTCACACAGCTATTGAGATGCTTTCGACAGATTAGTGAACAAACAATCTCATCAAGTCAATTTGTAATAATAATAACAAATTTAACCTAATAAATATATCAAATACTATTAATTTTAATCTAATGTAATCAAACTAATCACGGAAATTGCAATCATTAGGCCGGCTAAAACTAATAAACACTGTATCCTGAATTTCGAGTTATTATTATGTATTATTATTATTTTATTTTATTTTCCCTTTTCCTCGTTATGTGTGATGGTTACACACGGTTGAATTTTCCATATCGTTAAAAAAATCAAACTCACCACATATAGGGCCTAAGCAAGAGGAAAAGTGGAGCGAGTGAGTGTTCTCAGGCTGCTGCACTATTGGGCTGTACCCGTACAGTGGAGCGCCACTGCCTGACAGGAACCGTCAGAGCTCCATATATGGTCAAAACCACGCCCCTTCAGCGTCATATTCTGACAGCGCCTCTCCCGTGGGTTTAGAGTTTTGGCTCCCGGGAAAGATTTCAGTCCTCGGGGAAAGAGGGCTTAGTTTTGCATGTTCCCATCCATCCTGCACGACGCGAAAGGGCCCCTTATCCACCTCTCCTGTGTACTAGGAACACCTCCACTGGTGATCAGCCTTTGCCTGTGTTTGTCTTGTGGAGAAGCAGCAGCACCTTTTCAGGAGTGGGTTTTTTATTCAACAAGAAGTCCTGAAGGTTTTGGATGCGGTGCTTCAGGGATGTGGGCACTTTGAGAGCAGCATCACCCACAAACACAAACAACTGCCATCGATTTTTCTGTGAATAGCACAAAAAAAGAAAAAAAAAAGAAAAAAGAAAAACAAAGAGGAACAATAGCAACACAAAAAAATCTTGTCTATTGAACAATTCACTTTTCCAGTCTGTGGATACCGCTCTAACTAAGTACAGCACTTTGAGAATTGTTCACATCGGACGGACTGAAGAGGGAGGCAAGACCTGTGGACCGGGTTTTCCCTCGCAAGTCTGAATCGGCTCTCGCTACTTATCCCGTGAAAAAAAAAACCCTGAAGGATAACACGCTTGGACGTTTATTTCCCTAATTTCGCAGGAGGCTCTTTTTCACGCAAATTGTCCTAAATGTTTGGGATTCAGGAAACTATACCGCGGGGTGGGACGACGATGAAGGAGGAACCGCTGGGTGGACTGAACTCGGTCCGCTCCTGGATGCACACAGCTGGGGTGGTGGATGCAAACACAGCCGCCCAAAGGTACGCATGCCAAAAGCATCTGATTTTTCTCACGCATTCCCTCCTCATCATATCGACCTCTCAATCCCCTGAATACTCTGTATCAATTACGGTCTCCCAATAAATGCCCCCCCTTCGGCTTTCCCTTCTTTCATTACATGAGATTACCCATTATTGTGACAAATCAAGAAATCTCCCCCGTACTCGAGCGTGCTTCTGCATCTCCAATGTTTCCATCAGCTTCTCCATCATCTAGTATCCCCGGTGTCCGGTGCTTAACCGAGATGGTCTCTTGTTTTCTCCCCGCAGCGGTGTCGGCTTGGCACGGGCACATTATGAAAAGCAGCCCCCTTCCAACCTCAGAAAATCCAATTTTTTCCATTTCGTCCTGGCGCTGTATGACAGACAGGGTCAGCCCGTGGAGATCGAAAGGACAGCTTTTGTGGACTTTGTGGAGAAAGAAAAAGTAAGCGGTGTATTTTAGAAATACATGCACTCCTGAACATAATCAGCACATGTATCGAAATTATGTTCTCTGAAATGGCAATGGGTTACTAAGGGGAAGTCACGTGTAATATTGATTTTTTTTAAAACTCAATTCGGTGATGACAGAGAGTCGTTTTAACAACTAAAGCTGTTTCTCTTCTTTTGCACAGAAACTATAAATATTTTTTCTGAAGTCAGAGACATGTGGTAATGATAGGCAGTTGTTTTGCTGATGCTGATTTTCACAAACTGTTGTCTCCTGCAGGAACCAACCAGTGAAAAAACTAACAATGGGATACATTACAAACTACAGTTATTGTACAGCAATGGTGAGTTAAACTGTCATTAATATTTTGCAAACACTTGCAAATGCATCAGCTATTACTTTGTCTGTTTGCGTAAAACCACATATAATAATAATAATAATAATAATAATAATAATAATAATAATAATAATAATAATAATAATAATAAAAGTAGTCTGATCAGTTTATACACGTAATAAGACTCTGAACTCTCTCTATTTTATTATTTTTTTAAATGACATGTTACCAAACTTTTTCCGAGGTCTTTTCTTTTCTTTTTTTATTTATTGTCTACAATTCCTCAAAATTCACAAGTGGTCTTGTTTTTCTCTCCCCAGGCGTCAGAACAGAACAGGATCTTTACATACGGTTAATCGATTCCATGACGAAGCAGGTAAGCTGCTGTTACACTTGTGTCTGCGCACAGTGCAACTCTGCTCGCACCCACGGTTCACTTGTGCAAAACCTTAACATGCCGTGCAAATTGTTACCCCTGAGATACATACAACACACGGTTTTCTAAAAAAAAAAAAAAAAAAAATTGCTTGCAAAATGCAGTTGTGGCACAAAATAAAATCAAATTACCGGTGTAACAAGAACAGACAGCTTCCATTTCGACTGTTTACGTTTGACCATATCATATTGCAAGACTCCAAAGTCAATTTTACTCTACCTAGAGTTAGGCTTCTTTGCAGGCACGGTTTGTCCAACATTAAAATTTAAACACTACGTCTGCTCCATATGATCTTATTTGACTTTTAATGCAAAGAGTCAGAGGTGACACTCTAAAGATATTTTTAAATTTTGAATAAAGTATTATATTTATAAATATAAATATTAATATATATATTTGCTGAGGTACATTTCACTCCACTGGCTCAAAACATCTGAGTGACTTTCAAACCAGAGTGCAACGCACGAAATGTTATTTTTGTGTCTTATAGCACATTTTAAAGCCAACGCAGAGATCTGTAACCTTAATTCGGGAAAGAAAACCAGGCGTCCTTATTTCAGCTCTCCGTCTGATGTTTTGTTATTAAACGGAGAGTTCAGGTAGAGCCTTCTGAATAGAGCCGTGCAGCCTGGGCCACTGGTCACAGACAACATTCCTGTGCGAATGATCCGAGTCAATGACGCAGAACAAGCAATTTATGGATTTCTGTTTCTACAGCTGCAAATAGCGACATAAATCAAACCAATATAGATAATCGCCCGGTTCCCAGAAAAAAACAGACACACCAGGTCAAGTAGGACAGCTTTTTTTTTTTTTTTTTTTTTTTTATTATAAAAAGAGAGTGATGCGACCTGGTTCAGATATGTCACTTTTTCAAAGTCACTCTTTCATATTGGCCTGAAGCGTGCCAAAAAAAAAAAAAAAAAAAAAAAAAAAAAAAAAAATCATAGAATCTATTCATAGCAGCAAAACATAAACAAACGCCACGCTCCTTATTTATTGTATTTTTGTACTGTTGTATTCTGTTTTGTTATTTTATTTATTTATTTTAAAAATATTTTGTCAATAATGTGATGCTTTGCTTGCGTTTACACTTGGTGCCGGTTCAGTACGAGGGAGTAAAGAGTCTATCCTTAGAAATGGAAGAAGGAGGGAGGGATCGAGGGAGAGAGAGAAGAGCGGCAGAACTGATAGCTCCACGCCATCTGTTTCAGCCAATGCTCAAAAATTACTCAACCGTACCGCCAGACACCGCTTTTTATCCACAGAAAGATCATTGTTAGCGGCTCAAAATAAACAACAGATTGCCCATTAACACTTTCCCCCAAATATCCCCAGATTATAAGCATATTGATGACACTTCTATTGGATCTCTCCTTATGAAAATCTCTCTGTCTCTCTTTCTCTGTCTGTCTGTCTGAGCCACAGGATATTATCTAGATTAATAAAAAATACAATTTATTATTATTATAATCATTATCATTACCATTCATTTTATAATTACATTTTTTATTATTACTGCCACTAAAAATATTGTTGCTATTATTAGTGTTGTTCTTAACAGTTATTTTTTTTTCTAATTGCTTATTTGGTTAGATGTAGGCTAATTGATGTTTATACAAATTAATATAATTTATAACACTGTGACCATCTTAACCACATTCTTACTCAGCCTTTGCACACATCTAATATATTGTGTTGTCCTAACATCATGTGTATTCCTGCCATGATTTATTTTGTGAAGTTCCAAAACAGCTGCTACGTTGGACTAATTATTTTTGAATTCATGTGATTTCATATGTGCTTAAGAGACGACTGTGTTTTCACTTTACTTCCATCTCCTTTCCTTTCAAAGGCCATAGTTTATGAGGGCCAAGACAAGAATCCAGAAATGTGCAGAGTTCTTCTTACTCATGAAATTATGTGCAGGTAAGCAATATTTTATTTTATTTTTTGCTCTGTCCATTTTGCAGATCCTGGCAAAAAGTAATTCTCTCCCCCTTCAATAAGTTCTGACACTCATGATATGATGCAGCAAACCAGACTGTCCTGTGGTCCTTCAGCAATCACAGAGAGAGAGAGAGAGAGCTGCTGTCATTTCTAACTTTGATATGATGTGATTCAACTTTGATATGAATATGAATATGACAGTGAGAATGAGCCGACTTGTCTTTTTCAGTGAAGGGGAATTGAATGTCTGATAAACAGTCAGTGACACAGTACATAAGTTATGTTTTTAATTTTTTACTTTATTTATTTTTATATTTTAAGAATTGTATGTCATCATTTATGCCTGCCAGAGACAATGTGCTTTCTGTTAAGTTATGCATAGATGTTCCATGCTATGCATCACTTTTTTTTTTTTTAGCACTGAGTCAGTTCTCGGTTGATCCCACCTGTCAACAATGATCAGCGAGCCTTTTAGCGTCATTTAACCACATAAATCTCAACCTCTCATATTGCGCTGCTATTCAGCGGTGTCATTGATACTAAAAGGAAAAACGCCTTTTGTTGTTATTGTTGAGCTCAGCATGAGCTTTGTGAACATTGAATTCGGATACTGTCGGTTAACCTCTCCTTTGTTGCACCGGTGCATTGTTCAAGTTACTGGTTGAGAGCAAGTGCAGCATGAGAGCTGAGAATGATTTGTCTTTTTCCATGCATAAACTCATCACTCACGCTCAATTTATACATGCATCCATCACTTATTTGTGACACGTTGAATATGCTTGTGCTCTAGAGGTAATATTTTTTTGCCAAGAGGAAGTGCATTTTGCTGCTGAATAAAGAACTACTTTAACTGCTGCCTATTATCAGATAAGCAGATATACATAATAAGAGCAGCTAAAACAAGAATAATCGTTTAAGCTTATCTTATTTTTTGTGCTTGTAATACACTAGTTTTTGATTTATATTTTTGCTCTAATACTTTGCAGGATCTTAGTTATAAAACACATCTTTATCATTACTGCTAGAAAGTCCTGCAAATCAGACATATTTAAACAGTGTGTGGTTGACTGACAGTAGTTTTGCATAAAATCTTTGTTTTTCTTTCTGCACCATATGGCATAAATCAATCTTATTCACATATGTTCATATGTTTTCATTTCACATGGAAGCTGGGATGATGTATTTGTTTATTTTTGCAGTTTTGATTCAAGTTCTAATCAAAGTAGTGAAAGGCAGCTAGCTATAGGCTTAGGGAGGAGATGGTTGAAACATGTGGTGGAAGATAGATTAGTGCTTTTGAGGCCATAATTGATAAATGCCCCGCAGAAATATTGGTTGAGGGTGGCACCTTGCATCTCCCTCAGAAATAGCAGCTTGGCAATTAGAGGTAAACAAAAGCTGAAGCTGTGAAAAGTGACTCCCCTGCCTCCTGGCCCAATCCCCACTCCCCTCCCCTCCAACACTAAGCCAAACAACACAACATGTTGTTTTCACCATTTTTATCAGCCATCAGCATCAATGGAATGGATGGATTGAGTGAAGGAAATCTCATGGCAATTTTATTTCCAATATCAAAACCACTCCAAGGCACTTCATAAATGTATGTGGTTTTGTTTGCATTATTTATTTATTTTTATTTATTTAGCAAAGTATTGCTTGTTCTGACACACACTGTCTATGTTCCTATAGCCGATGCTGTGACAAGAAAAGCTGTGGAAACAGGAACGAGACTCCATCAGACCCTGTGATCATTGACAGGTAGGACGTGTGCAGCTTCTTCTGTGTTTGTGAACGGGGAGTGAGTAAGTGAATGAGTGAGTCTCTGACTGACGAAACGGATAAGCGGGCACATGGATGAGCTAGTGAACAAATGAGTTCCCTCCCGGTGTGCCAGACGGCCCAGTTGGGCTGACTTGCATCTTATAGCCCACAGTGTGGGAACCGTGGGTGATTCTGTGTGAGTGGCTGAGGGGCGTCTTTCCCAGGTACCTGTGCACTGAGGGGCGGTCACCACCTGGATAGGGTTTGTTCAATCACAGGTGGCTCAATCACTAGAGGATCATGCTGGGAATACACCTAATTAGCTTAGGCAACTTCACATTTATTTGGCTGGCTTCCTTTCTTTGTTTACGACAGTGATGCTTACACTGTCAATAGTTGTTTTTCATTGACTGTTTCCTTCTCTCAAGGTAGCTGTGAGCTAGATGCCATTAAAGTTTTGTTTTAGAAGGGATAAACATTTTATGTCTGCTGTTTTGTTCTGCACCTTCAGGAAAGTTACATCTGCCACATTTATATTACCTTCATCACTTTCTAAAGAGGGAGAATAAATGGGCTTGTTTGAGGCATTGACATTTTTCTCACACTATGAAACTATATGTCCTGGACAGTGAATATGTTTAGGGACATGGATATATGTGTGTGTGTTCATGTACGTGTGTGGTGGATATAGGGGCGAGGTAGGGGGTTTCGTTTGAGCGTCGATCTCAATGTAACTCTCACCACGTAGTAGGGAGAGACAGCAATGCTAATGTTTGACTAGCCGGAATCACTGTTTGCTTAGTGGAGAATGCCTGGTATCTGACAGAGGGGACAACTCTCTTATTAGTAATCAAATAGGGCTGAGCAGTTGTTGCTGCCACTCCACTCCAGCGGCTTCTCATGCATCAGGAAGTAGGAGCTGGCTGCCCTGGGAGCCTGGATGGATTACCAGAGCTACTGCTGTCTGAACTCAAACTCACACAGACACACACGTAGATAAATGCAGATACACACACAGACGAGGACACAAACACGCAGACAGACAGACAGCCAGACACCCACACACACGCAAGCACATCCTCATACGCATGCATGCTGCTTGAGTGTTGTTTATGCTGTTGCTCTGGTTGAATGTTTATATTCTTTATGACAGTCACAGTGCAAGCACAAGTAAAGTACTGAAGTGTTTAGGGCAATGTAAGGATAGAGCTTTTTCGCGGTGTCTGGTGCCAAGCGGATTGCTTAATTTATTAGTCAGGTGCATTTGATAGTGAAGGGATGATATCGCGAACATTAACATTTAACTTGAGATGTCTACTTTGCCTAATTTCCGCTGCTTTCATGTTTGCTTTGTGTCGCTCTGCTGCCTTTTACTGCTTAGAGTTTCGCACGCCATTGTTCTTCAATCTGCGAGACAAAACATGTAACATAAGTACAATAAGCAAAATGAATGCATGGAGAATTAAAGTCAAGAAGAGGGGTGGGAAAAAAAAGAACAGGGAAAAAAGAAGCGGATGGATATTGTAAGCTCAACTGGCTCAGGGAGGGCTCGGATTTTCATTGTGATGAGTCTGAATAGGAGTAGAGTATCCCTTTCCTTGCACAATGAGCGGCTCTGTTGAAACACAAAAGCATATGTTCCTCATTAGACCCTCCCATTGTCTCCATGTCGTAACTATGAGCCCGTCAGCTCACCCTAACAGACCCACACAGGTTCCCAGTGACTGAAGGAGGCTTGCAGAGAGGGGTGCTTGTGAAAGGTTGCAGGGTTTAGCATGAGTTACGGACATGACCAGAGCACACTGTAGGCTCGCTACGTAAGATTATTTACTGCAATTACTTGACTGTTCCCGCTGTGCATATGGGTAAGCTTTTAGTTAAAGCGTCCATGTTTTACAGCCATTTCTGTTACATCTGTCATTTTCTCATGCACATCATTACAGGCACCTGTGCTGCGGTCGCTGCTGGCAGAAACTGATTATTTCCAATTGAGTAGAACATAGTTGAGTGACATAAACCTAGAGGAGAGGTTTGATTGTTGAATCAGGCATGTCTCATCTGTCTACAATTACAGTATGAAAACCAGCTAGCACTGCCACATTTCCTGGAGAAACAGTAGCATGGCCGAACCTTAAGAAACAGATTTGGAGTGAATCATTGATGGCGTTCATTCGCTGTAACATTTTCCCAGATGGTAAGAGGGGAAAGCGCACACAGCTAGCTGGCATCTAGCAAGACATTAACTGGCGTTCCCATGGATCTGGCATATCCAACGGAGTTTGGGAAACTTATCATTCCAAATGTGTCCTATTTTCCTGCGGTCAAGCCAGACATCTGTTTACCCTATTTTCTCTCAGAGTTTTGATACAGATTTTCACTCAGATTTTTGAAGAGGAAGGATTCTCTTTAAAAAAAAGTTGGTTAGATATAGGCCCAACAGCTGTCACAAAGTTTCAGCACTGCTTGGTCTTTAAATATTTCAGCACTTACATTTGATGCCCTTGCATTATTCATACTCATTTTTTGGATGAAGAAAGGCCCTATTTTTGTTGCATTTGGGTGGGTTTATATGTGTTGTGACTCAAATTTAAAAATCTTTTGGGAAAGTCAGTATTAAAAAAAAGAAAAAAAAAAGAAGTCCATTGTCTCCAATAGTGAGTGCACTTTTTTCTTTCTTCCAACATCAGCGCAGATGAAAAATGCTGCTTGTATTAAATTTAAAAAAGCAGATTTTTTTTGTGACTAATTGTAGCACTGTTGCTGTGACCGCAGCACTTTGCAGTTTGGTGTAATCATCTCCCTCCTTTATAAATCCAGCAGTGCTACAGATGTCACATTTATAAGTTAATGGTGCCTTAAAGTAAATGGGGGTGTAGGTTTATTCAGTCAGTAATTTGAGTCTTTAGAATTACAGTGATGAGGTACCAATATCTGATTAGATGGCTTTCCCATTTACAGTGCATGTAGTGTATAGCCAAACATAACTCAATTTGCGATGACTCTCCTGGTCTGGTATCTGTCTTCACTCTCTTGCATATTGACTTTGTCTTCTCTTGTGTGAAAGATTAGATACATTGTTCAGGCTCACACATGGATTTTGTAATAAGACAGCACATGTTGTTGAAAGAGGAGAGAAAATGACTCGTTCTGTGTGTCGAGGTTCAAAGGTCACATTTTACTCTGAGAAGCATGGAGCAATTTATGCAAGTAGAATTGAGACAGACAGAGAGAGAATGTGTTATCAGTGTGTATTCTGCCCATATATGAATTTTGAATTTAATGTATGTTCATACAGTTTAACATCCTGTGTCAATTTACGCTGCCATTCAGAAACGGATTCTGGACCAGATCTAAACATGTCAGCTCCATTTATTCCAGCGGCTACGGCACTCCCTTTCACTTCCTGTCACAAAGGTCAAAGAGCACTGACCTTTGGAGTGCAGCCCAGCCACTGAATAATTCATGACATTGACTTGTTTTTCCCCTTATTTTTCCCCTTGTCTCTTTTTTTGGTCAGCACACATGGTTGTGCTGTGGGAGGCTTTTATTCATTTAGCTCATTTATAAAGGCCTCACCGCACCTGTTCGTGTGTTAATGCAATTAAATTTTGGCCTAATGTAAATTTTGCTTAGCTTTCCGTTATGTCCCTCATTAGTGAGGCTGTATTTTCTAAATGACTTTGCGTTATCGTTCATTTGTGGAACACCTACGAGGTCATTTCCCAGAGTGCACTTGACTTGTTGTCAAGTTGTTTACCAGAAACAAAAGACTGCAGCCTTAGAACGTCTCACATGTGGTTCCCTCGGCCTTCTAAGAAACAAATCGGAAAATTTGTGTGCTCCCATCTGGTTTTTGCAAAACCGTGATTACCTCCAAAAGCTGAACAAATGCCAGTATTTATAAGGTCAGCCCTTTATGTGGAAATGTGATGTAAATGAGAATCAGCGAAAGGGGACATTAAACAAAATTAAATTCATTGTCTCCTTTAATGTCATTTACATTTTTGGCTAAGCCCTGGACTGTCAAAGAGGATTTCTAAAACCATTTTAATTGCACATCAGCATTGGAAAAGAGGGTGTGTTTTCACTGAGCGGCTGTCTTGATAACCTGCAAAGAGAAGTCTGTTTATGAAGTACCTAAATGACATGTTTTCACTGCATCTGCAGAGGGGCAATTAAGATGGCACTCAGTAGGTAGTGTTAATCTAGCTTTGTGCTCCCACCATCCATAATGAAAATGATGCAGTGGATGGGGTCACTGTTGTTGTGATTGAGAGCTGATTGCTGCAGGTGTTCCTTCTGGATTTTTTTTTTTTTACATTATACCATTGAGCTGTGGAACCCGCGCTGCAGTGTTTTTCTAGGTTTTACAGTGTGTCATTTAAAACTGTTAACTAGTATAGGAAATGCTTTCTTTATATACTTACCCATGCATACACGCACCTTTTATCTGTGGCATTAGTTAGGGCTGTCTTTGTTGTAATTCGTGTGACAGATGTGAATTTTTGACGCCCATTGAGAAATGGGAGAGTAAACTGGCCACCCCTGCCTAAGTCGACATGATGTTTGAGTGAAGCCTGTCTCCTCCTGAGCCAGAGTAGGAAGAGCAGGAAGTGTTGAGAGCGAAAGCTGTACTTGGCAGCTCTCCTTTGGCTTGCACTTGCCGAAAAATGAAACCCAGACCCTCTCTGCAGCCTCAGAGCCAGAACCTCCTTCCCAGTGCTCCAACATCCAGGATTGGGTAATACTGTTCACTAAGCAAAACATTACCTCAAATTATTCTCGCCCTGTTTTCTATTCCCTCCTCCCTCATGTCGGTTTTATCGCAGTTTGTAAATGTCAAGACACGTACAAAGACGCACAGTATAAATGATATTTTCCAAATTATGCTCACATGTTTGGGTTCACATGAGTGGCGGCTGAACGTAACGTGGTGCCTGACGTTCCCGAGGGAGACCCACCTCACTAGGGTAGGATTCCCCAGTGGCATCAGCTAATGGCAAGACTTGACAACAGCAGAGAAGCCGGGGGTGTTGTGTTTTACTAGCGCTGAGCAGGGGTGATGACTTTAACATGTGTGCAGAGAAAGACGGAGATGTTTGTGTGGTGTGTGTGTCTCTGTGCGTGCATGCACTTGCATGTATGTGTGTGTTGGTGCACTTGTGTGTGTGTGTGTGTGCGTGTTGTGCTAAAGAGAGAGGTGTGCAGTACGAAAGAGTGGCGCGGGCCAACAGAGCGACGGATTCGGCTCCAGCTTGACGGCAGTGAAAGACGAAACATGGTTCCACATGTGTTGAGAAAGAGCAGTCCATCTGTCCATGGAGACAACCCCTCCCCCCTTCACCACCCCCTTCTCTTTCCCTCTTTCCTTCTCTTCCTCTCCTTCTCTTGCTCTCCTCTCCCCCCACTCTTTTACTCCCCT
The DNA here is from genome assembly GCF_017976425.1 of Toxotes jaculatrix. Taxonomy (NCBI): domain Eukaryota; kingdom Metazoa; phylum Chordata; class Actinopteri; family Toxotidae; genus Toxotes; species Toxotes jaculatrix. The sequence continues at coordinate 9,528,159 of NC_054404.1, read as the reverse complement.
GGTTCACTGCTGACAGAAACAAGGCCAGAGCTGGGGTGATGGGATGAATGCTGGGCCAAGAGCAACACCGGACCTTGTATATACACACAGTTACACACAGAGACACACACAGACACACACACACGCTGAAGAGAAATACAAAAAGGTTATCAAAGATTTTTTTTTTGGGTGTATGTTTTTATATGTTGTTAAAGTTTACTATATTCAGTTGCATTCACTGACTTGGTTTAATGCCATGTTAATGTGACTTAAATGCAGCTGTGGAGCAATATAAGTGATTTATTTTGATATTATGAAAGAAAACAATCTATTAAGATTTATTCACTTTTCCCTGACACACTGCTGCAACAAGCCACCATGATGAAAATCTTACATTATTGAAATTAAATCTGAAGTAAATAAAACATGCCACTCTTTCTCAAATATTTAGCAGCTCTCCTTTATAATTAAAATTTGTAGCTGTTTTGAAGATGTTGTTTGGTTTCTTAAAGCATTAATGACGCAAGAGCTTTGTCAAACAGCTCCTGATCCTGTGAATCACTGTGAATTTAGGTCACTCAGACCAATGTTTTTTTAGCCATTTTTTCTTTTGAAAAAGGGTCTCCTTTCTTTCTCTTGGCATGTTCTCACTCCCATTCAATCCTTATTAGGTTTCCCCTAATTGTCAAACAAACTGTTGGGTCAACCTCAGTCGTATCTGGCCGTAAAACAGCACATTAGGCCCTGGTGAGGGATATATGTGGTATTTCATCGGAGACGGAGTAATGCTGGGGTTTTATGGTTAAGTACCAGTTCACGCCCACGCCATTTGTTTCGCATTAGAGTGGAGGTTTTGTAAATCAGATCAATATGTTCGCTGAGATGTGATTCCTTGTCTGGATCTCCCCAGTCGTTCTCTCCTCAAGTATTTTTCTTAGGGGACTGGTTGTCGATGCGCGCTCCTCCACTCCCCTTCCCATCCTTCCCTTTTTCCCTACCTCTGTCAGTCCCTCCCTCCTTCTCCACCTCAATCTATTTCCATTTTCTGAATGTAGCAATTTGTAGTGTGACACAGGCAAGATTAGGATGGGAAGCAGTCTGAAGATTTCATCGGACATGGTCTTGCTCCCGCTGGTGTGAGGTCACAGGACAAAGATGGGGGAATTCAGGGATAGGGTCATCAGTTACCTCGGGGAAACGAGCTGGTCTGCTGGCTGCTCTGTTGGCCCCAGGGGTGCCTGGGATGTATCGGAGGAGAAGCCCCAGAGAAAGAGCCCTGAACCAGTGTCATTTATTAAAAGTGACAAGTTATTTCTAACTATAGCTCTGTTTTTATTGTTTTACAATGCTGTCATTTGGAACAGTGCCCCACTGTTCAGGAATCACAAACAAGTGATGAATGAACAAGGCGACCTGCTTTTTTAACATATACACACGCTCGATGCACTTTGGCGACACGTGTGTCGTTAAATTATGTTATGAATTTTGTTGGGGCGCTTAAATTAAACAAATGTGCGAGTTTAATAAAGATCGACTGTATGATAAGTGTAATAAAAATATTTCACCATTCACCAGTTTTCTCCAGGACATTTGTTCAGTAAATTAATAACAGCTTACAGTATGAATCTCAAGCTGACCTCCGCATAATCAGTTCCAGAAGTTCCACAGAACATGACCACACTGTGGTGCATGTGTGCACAGAGAGTAGAGCCTCAGCGTCTATTTTCGTGTTTGAGTTGGTTGGACTTTTTTTATTCCGGAGTTTCTTTATAAAAAACATAATATTCATGCTAATAATGGAGTATTTATTCAATGTTTGACCAGTGCTCTTCACTGAGGGTCACTGAGGTATTCTGCCCCCCCCGTCCCCCCTCTTTTTTTTTTATTTTACTGCCTGCCCCAACTGCGCTAATGATATATGACAGAAATTTCCTTGTGCTGGTTCAGTGGCAAGAAAGGTCCTGGCTAGTCTATATCAATCCATCTGACTTATGTTCCCATGTCTTGAATTACCGCTTGATGGAAACCTGCTGCGGGCTTCTTTTGCCAATTGAAATCAGATCTCCTCCACAGCCTGGTGTGATATTGATCCATATTCAACACCCAGGCTGCCGATCGATCAGTATTGATTTACAATAAAAAACACTCCTCTGCTTGTTCAGCACTGCGATCGATACTTTAAAGCAAAAGGGGAAAAAAAATCTAAAAAGAAGAAAAACAGGATTGTGCTTTTTACCATGCAGTGACCAGCTGGAATGTATAAAATGTGAGGAGATGCTTCATTTCATTAGAGGAGTATGAGTCTGGGTGACCAAACCTTGACCACACCGGCAACCAGCAACCACGTCCACAGTGAACAATGATCCTCTCCCCCCATGTGAGACAAACCAATAAAAATGGTTTAACGGGATGACACTTCTATAAGGACTCATTTATTGAAGGAGGTGTGTCTGTTTCTGAATTAGTGGCACATCTGCACTGCAATGGGGAGTGCTAAAACTGTCATATCAAATCAATCTGAAAATTGAAATGGAATGCTAAAAGTGGTGGATCAAGCCCGAGCACTTGAGCTTGATTTCGGCGTGTTAACATGATGACATGATTTCCTGTGGTTTTGATATTAATTTGTGTCTCATTCCCACCCGCACACAGACACACACACACGCGCTGGGCCTCTCTCTCCCACACGGTCATTATTAGGGCCCGGTACGATGCCGAACACAGTGAAACGGAATAAGGCGACCCATTCAGCTCCTGTCCAGATCCACTTTTCTCCCTGTCACATCTTAGTCCTAATCTCTCGGACTTCCTCCCCTCTGCCAAATAACCGTTCCCATCCAGCAGGTCCCAGCATTGGCCCGGGCTGCCAACATCTGAAAGTTATTATCCCCAATCTCTGACATCCAGGAGTTTACAGTTATATAATGATGGGGAAAACCACATGTCCCCAGAGGCAGAGAACATTTTTGAGATGCCTCCCCATCTGTTTTGGGGGAGCTGCCCATTTTGGGCCAAACTCAGAATGGCAGGCAGGCAGATTTTTTTGTAATCTTTTATTTTCTACCACTGGAACAGGCCAGTCTGGGAGTCATTATATGGGGTGATAAAGCAAATCCAATTGGGTCAGGTTCCCCTCCACACAGTGCTGGTGGCACCAGCTCTCCCTGCCTCACTGCTCGTCCCTGACTGTGTAAGTGGTGGTTGTTTGTTTGTCCAAGAGAGGCTGGGCTGGGGGACTAATGCAAGCCCGGGGGCCAGCCAGGTCGGAGGCGACGGTAAACCCGAGCTGCCTGGTGTAGCAGTGCTCCCTCTCTGCTGGCTTGGCCTTGTTTGGACTGCAGCTCCGGTTTGCTTTCTTAGAGGGAAGCTGAGCCTCCGTAATCACTGAGCCTTTCGCTCGGGTGGGGAGCACTGCCGAGACCAGAGGGAGTGATGACATAGGTCCGCAGAGGCCTGGCCTGGTCCACCCCTGCTGCTCTTAGCATATTTATTTTCTCTTCTCATTGTATGGTTTAAGTCACACCATATTATGTTCGGACTCTATGCACGTGCATAGGCACTCAGATGTGATGAGGTGCATGGCGTAAAGCTTTAGGCTTTGTTTTTACTAATAACGCCGGGGATTAGTGACTTGCTGACCTCAGTGTAATCTTTATTAGTCTGTTAACCATATACTCTAGTTATGAATAACTGATGTGAGAGCAGTGACACAGACATGCAGTTCAAGACAACACTAAGGGGGAACCTAAACAAGATGGCATGCTATTATTAAATCAATATGCAACAGACTATTTTGTGTTATGTCTTGATATATATATTCTGTTAAAGTGTTCCAAAATCGTACAGATTTAGATAATTTAAGACACCCATCTTGCCCCCTGGGCACTCCTCAGAAATGTTTTATTCAACATCACCACTCTGTTCTGTTTTGTTACGTTATTGAAATGGGTTGTCGATTCGAATAGAGTCAACCTGGTGGGCCAATCTCATTGTAGCCAGTGGAGAGTGAAAGCCATCTCTGCAGTATAGGCTCACCAGAACACACACAGAGATTGGACGAGGGGGGCAGTGAGAGCGAGAGTGCCTTCTCCAGATGGAGATCCCAGATATGGGGGAAAATGTCCGGGCCATTTTCCAGGGTTTCCATAATGGGAATCTACCCCTTGCTTGCTTATTAAGTTGTGCACACAAGGAGGAGTGAGGGGAGAGATGGAGAAGAGAGGAGATAAGGGCAGGCGAGGCGAGAGATGGACAACCTGCGTGCCGTCACCTCTCTGTTGTAAGTGTCAAGCAGACCCTGTCGGAGAAATCACAGGTCATGTGGATAGATGATTGTCAAAGCACCACATTGATATAAGGGCTTTCTTTTTTTCTTTGAGCCGCGGAGGCGCATGATAAGATTTGTTTTTGTTTTCTGTTGGAGAGGGAGAAAGTATGACATTCGGGTCAGGAAGGTCGGCGCTGGGGGTCACAAGGTCGCAGCCTTTTTTGGTACCTGAGTAACCTCACTGGCTAAGCCATTTTTCAGACTCCCTGAAATGATGGTGGGGTATGGAGAAGAGGGGGGGTAGGTTGAAGGGGTAGGCAGGAGAGTGATCTATCAGCGGCAGCAGCAGACATGCAGACAGCATGGCAGCTACTGCAGCTAAACAGAGTGAGACAGATAGGCAGAAGTCTCTCATACGTAACACCAGGAGCTTTAAGAAGACAGTGCTGAGTGTTATGGATGCTTGACATTGACCTCTTAGACAGCGATGGTGTATTTATCAAGGTTGTAGGACAATGGTGTATTTGTTTGTAAATTATTTAGTTCACTGGGTGAAATGCTACTTTCCTCACATAACACTTGCCACCTTTGTAAGATAAGAACAATCTGTTTCTATTCTACCTCTTGAGCTTCTTGTCAGCTGTTCTCTACAAGGCTTAGAATTTAGGTGATCATATTTTTGAACACTGTCAGTTCTATCAAGTCAAATCTGCCTTAAAAAGAGAAGAGGAAAAACGCTCTGAAGCTTACATTTTTTTTCGAAGAGAAATATTTGTGTACAGATAGGCCTGTCATTCTGTGAAACAACATTCATGATTCTTTTATTGGTGCTCAGCCATCACCCCCTCTCTTCCTCTGTGGAAAAAAGGGCTAGTCTACAAAGTGGCTTTTTGTCGTTTGAGAGAAGTAAACTTCATCAGGTCGACGGCGAGGTGTGCTTCACATGTCACTCAGTCGAGCTCCCTCCTAATGAAATGCTGCATACAGATTTCTGCCTGCGGGCTCAGGGGGATAAGACCGTGGTAACAGAATGAAACAAACCCCTTCCCATTCCCTTCACTCACATACACACACACACACACACACACACACACACACACACACACACGCAAAAACATACACACACAAACACACAGTCATACACAGACACATACACACACACACACACTCTTGCTGGAGAGCATCCATGTGAGGAGATCCAAATCTGCAATTTATTCAAATATTGATATTTCTACTTGTCAGGAGAAAGGTGCCTTGAAATTTCCTCTGAGTACTCCTGTCAAAAAAATAGCAGGAAATATGTCAGATAATTCATAAATGGAGTTCAGCGCTGCAAAGTCAGTTGGGAACAGCAAAAATATATATGCTTGTCAATGAAGAATAGGAGCAATATTACAGAGCCTGCTGCTCATTCTTCCATCATGTCAAGCAAACAGCTTTTGCAGGCCCATAAGTGTACATTTTTCAGTCTGTGTGTGTATTTGTGTATATGCATGTATATTTGTATATGTCCCTGTGTATGTACATGTGTATGTATATTTATGCATGTGAATGTGTGTGTGTGCTTTGGCTATGTTGTGACTCCTACTTAGATGTGTTTGTTATCTTTTTCCATCAAGACACCCCATTTCCCATCCTGAAGCAGCCAATGGGAATGTGTCCTTTTTTTGCAGAGGTCCGTAACCGGACGCTGGCCTCCATGTGGTTTGAATTAGGGCCCCCGAAACTGTGAAGGACGCCTCAAATGACGTGAGGCACTTGCAGACCAAATTCCATTCTGCTGAATGGTGGAGAAAAGAGCTCTCCGGAATCCTCCGAGATTTTTTGGCTCAGGCCCGCCAGCGATTAAAACAGGGCGGAAACCAATAACTCAATGAATCATGGGGCAACGTCCCATGAAATCTCTTACCCCTCTGTCACACCCTCATGCAAACCCAGATCAACTCAAACTCTGCTGATTAGTCTTTTTCCAAAGTGAAAAAAAAAGAAATTGGACAAACGTCTTGTTCTTTTCTCCTGTCTATTGAACAGAACTTTCAACACTTTGAGCAGAACAGGCGCTGTCTCTCCCCTGCCTCCCCTCACTGTTAGTTACCTCCATTTTGACAAAGTGTGGGCTTCCTGATGATGCATTGCTTGACCGTGTTGTGCCAAGGCACGACAGAATAGGACCCCACATATCTCCTGCGGTCATGTGATGCCATAGTTCATAGCAGTTGATGGGATGTAGTTTGGCACAGCTTGGGACCCATCTGGGAGATGCAGATACGCAGACAGGAGAAGTATTTTACAGCAATGCATCTGCGTGCTTGAAGAGCTATTTAGCATATGCTGCTATATGAGAGAATTAGCTTTGCTGTTGCCAGCTGCAGATTAGTCTTCATTTCTCAAAAATCCGACAGAACAGCTGATCCACAGCCGAAGACGGCTTAGCAATGACCAAAAAATATTTTATGTTGCTGCAGCATGGTATTTAATATTTTACTTAATTACTTCTGCATTACGTTGAATTGTTAATTTTTAAACGATACAGAAAAAACAATGTGTATTTCCAATTTTTCTTGTGGCACAATAATAATGTCAGACAGTGCAGTAATGCTGCTGCCAGCACTGGCCGGTGTGTTTCTGTTAGCTCTAGCAGAAGTCAAAAGACCATGCTGCTGCTCTAACTCAAGTGGCTGATATGTTAGGCCATCTAGGGCATGGCAGGCGGTTGACAGTCCATGCAGCCTGTCTACCCACAGGACATCTCCACATAGTGTGTCCACAGTGGGGCCAGTGCTGTCATCTGGGCCCACTATGGACCACTGCTCTGCTGACAGTGAGAGGGTAAACGTTTACCACCTCAATCCCCCATTAACTCGGTGAAGGCGCTTCGATCCTCTGTGAAAATAATGATATTGATTGGAGCTTGGCTCTACAAACGAAACGGTTGCAACTAAAAGAGGGATGGGCCCTTGCATTAGAATATGGGATTTTCGAGGATAAAAGAGTGTTTGGATCTTGTTATATTTTTCCTCTTCTCCATCTCCCTCTAGCTTTCCCCCACCTCCTTGTCTCCTCTCTTTCTGCATTTTTATGTGTGTGCATGTAGTGTGAGAGCCTGCGTGTCTCCTAAGATTACCCTCCGCTATCCCCGCAATCAAACAACAAATGACAACATCATTGCTCAGGCCTTTCAAAATACGACACAAAAAGTGTGTTGTAGCTACATTAACTTGCAACAACCCCCTAATAGACCCTTGTGGGTTTTGTATCTCTCCCCCTTCTCTCTCCTCTCTTCTCTCTGCTAGGCTGTCACATATCCACCCCCCTCACAGTGCGAGCCTCCGAGCCTCGGTGGAGATCAGGAGCTCCCTGTCGGAGGTGCTTTGTCACATAGCCCAGGGAGCGTGGAACTCACCCAGAGCTGTTGAACAAACACAAGCACAGGGGCTGTCAATAGCAGCTCCGTAAACTAATTGCCTGTCAAATGAACCACCCTCGTTAAGCTGCCCTCACACACGCACGCACACACATACACGTGCGTGCACTGTGACATTCATACGCTCACACACACATGCACACGCACCCACACACAGAGCCGATTTGATTCAAAGAGTAGTGATACCTTGTTAGAAGAAAAGACACACGAGTGGCACTTCTCTGTTTGCTGTCTTGTTTCTGCGATCGTTACCGGCGTGTGTAGTGCAGTCACTGTGAGATTGCCTTTTTGTTATTATTAAGGGGAACATAGCATTGTATAGTATAGCTGATGTAATCCAAACACATCCCACACACCCTACAGTATATCAGCTGGCGTAATATTTCAGTTTTTAAAGCCACTCATTAGATGGTAGCAGAGCTCCATACGCCAAATGTTATTGTTTTTGTGTTTGTTTTGCTTTTTTTTTTCCTGTAGTCATTAGGCGGTAGCAGTGGAGTGCCCAGCGCCTTGTCTGGGTGCCTGTAACAGTGCTGTCGGATTGACACAGCTGGGGAGAGCAGCTTGAGGCTGCACGCTCAGGAATACACAGGGGTGTTCAAAGCCCCTCTCTGAATCCTGATCAGAGCGCTGCCCCGGCCAACTGATGGCCTATTAAATATACATGCGCAGAGGTCAGAGCTGGAGGTCCCGGCTTCCTCCCAGCCATGTGCACTTAAGCGGAAGGGCTGGGCAACAATAAAACCTCCTCTCGCTCCAGCGAGCTCTCCCCTGACACCCTCACCTCCAGTGTGTACGTCAAGTACAGTGCTCACCTAGCGCTATATTACAACTGCCTTTGTGAAAAGGCCAAATGATGCATTTTTTACATGGTTATTATATATTTATATTCAATAACACCAAGGACCACTCTTGCGTCTGTCTGTCTCCCGTTTTTTTTCTATTGTCACTGATAAATAGCCTTGCTCGACACAAGCGTACACAGGGTTTGAAGTGAGTCCACATCCCTCGTCTTTGTAGTTTACCAGAGATTGAGACAAGAAGGTAGAGGGAAGAGCCCCATAATGGCCAGTCATGATTAACATATTCAGAGTGACACTCTCTCTGTGTTCGTTCGTTAAGCCCGGTCTGTCTGACTAATGAAGTGGAGCGGCAGTTTATCAATTAACCCAGCACTGAGCCATTTGTGCTAGGGATAACGCTCGCACTGGGTGTCACGGTGATCCAGTTTGGTGCCCTTTAACCTCCACGAGTGTCCAACAAGGCAGGACCGTGTGACAGCAAGACACACAAGTCCACAACTGGAGATCTTCTAAACAGGATTTGTGCCTGCTGTTCACCGCCACAATGCAGAGAAAAGGGTGTGGATTGATTGGGTAATAGGATCATGAAAAAAGATCTCTACAAACTAACATTGGGGGTTTTCAGCATTCTCAGACTTCGCATAGATCATAGCAAACAACTTAGTGCTGTCTCTATTAAAACAAGCCCTCCCCTGCCATTATCTTTCCCCCCACTGCTCCTTCCTCCATTTCACATTGTTTGTGTTCATTAAGACATGGGCGACCTGCCTTATCCACACATCAGACCTAGCTCTCAAGAGTAATTGCGATGGTCTCGCAGAGGATAATGTGGTTTAAACTCAGTATAGCCTGTCTATTAGGAGAGACATGATGGCAACCACAAATAATAAAGAACTATTTATTCCTCTCTCTGTGACGCTAACTAGGTAACATATCAAGCCAGTACCGCTAAGGGTCTCTCTTACTGTCAGATATGGCACCCTTCATCCATTCCCAGTGGCCCTTGCCTCAACATCTCTGCTCTTCATTTTCTACATGAGCTTGGTCATAAATGCACACACACCTCATATATATTTGATAGTTAATATTTATCCTCACTAGGGAAGTGCACTTTACATGTGGTAACATACGATTACCTGCAATTCTTATAGCAAAGAAACAAAATCGATATGGATATATAATTCATGACGGAGGGGCTATCAGTTTTTATGGCTCTCTATCCAGGCTCATTAAAGTTTTATCGTAATTGACTGCAAGCAAGAGTTTTTAAGGCATGTTTCTCCCTCACTTTCTACCTTTAATAATTAAGTAAAGTTTAATTGGTTGTATTTTGAAGCACCTAGTGGATGATAGGAGTCTCCCAAATTCAGAATCATGAATTATATAGTGATGTGTTATGCATTAACCTGTCAGTTTGTTCATTTGTTAAGGCAGAAAAGTATGGTCCCAACCCCTCCCCCAAATCACATCCAGAAATCGAATAACTGGCCAGGTCCTTCAAAAAATTCCCTTTTATGTCTTTTCATTGCTGTGTTAATGTAGTGACATGACGCTGTCACTCAGAATGCTCCCATCAACCGCCAGCCCCGAATCGACTCTGCTGATTGGTGGTCAACTTGTTCTCTTGAAGGGAGATTGACAGACGGAAAATTGCACTCTCAGATTTCACCCTTCATTCGTTGCAGTTGTTCTTCCACTCGTCAACTCTCCGCCATGCCTGAGACAGACAGAGGCTTTATCCATTAGCTGTTGGCTTGGCGGGTGGGTGGGCAGATTGAGGCGGGATGGAGGAGGAGATGGGGGTAGGAAGACAATCCTACATTTGAGCACTCTGAGGGAAAATCAATCATGTCATCATAAGTGAGAAGTATGGATGAATTTCATCAGCTGGTTCCTGTCCTGTTCACGCTGCTGGCTTTCTGACTGGCCTGTCCCTCTGATTGGCTTTCTCAATGACCCTTAAATCCGAAAAGGGAGAAGATTTTGAAAACACTTTAATAAGAGAAATCGGACAGTACTTTCAGGGTTACTATTTCCCACTTTGCCTGCTGCTACACTGTGGGAAACCTCAAGTGGTTTCTCTTGACAAAGTGGTAATAGATTTACCATGTGATTTTGTGCCAAACCAGCATCAGGGAGTTTTGTAAGAAAATGTTTCTCAACTATTTTCCGTCCACTGCAGATATGATGAAGTGTTATAAAGGGCAGCAGCACTCTGCCACTGAAAATTTATTTTATAATTTTCTCCATCATCTCACAAGGTCACCGATGAGCACTAAAAGCATCATAGGTACAGGGTGTGAAGCAATCAAAAATGGATGAAAGTGAAGACATGGAAATCACAGATGAGAAATTGACAGCCGTTTACAGCCTTGTTGTTGATGTGAGTGACAGAGTGTGGGAGAAAGTGAGAGAGAAGGAGTGAGAAGCAGAGGGAAAAAGGGAGAGTTAAAGTGGTGATAAATTTAATGGAAAAATCAAATACAAAACAGATTCATTCCTCTAAACTTGATGCTTCAGTCGTTCTTTTCTTGGCCTGTGCTAAGCCTTAGAATAAACTGTCACTCCTTATCGATCGCATCTGAATTGTTACCGAGATTTCTGAAAAGTAGTCTTGACACACACCCCGCGAATAGTAATCTTGGGAGATGAGAACATCCAGACTGAACAGCTAACACCCCTGACTTAAAATAAAAGAGGCTTTTCTTTTCTTCCTTTTTCAAATCCAAGCTAATACACTTTGGTGAATTACAAATTCAGTGATAAATATGTTGCGGTGAGAGATGTGCCCTTGTTGGATTTTATTGTCTGTGCTAGTAACTGTGAATGAAGGGGGGGCTTACTATTTTGTCATGGGGAATGTTTCTAAACAGCAACTGAGCATGAAATGTTTGTACACGATTTGTTTGCCATTTGTGATGGAGATGACATGATCAAAAAATCAATTCACTTCACATTTGATTTCCAGCAAGCTGTTAAATGACTGCTGTCGACAGCACCCACTGAAATTCATGTATCATGGTATGGTTCATTATATTCCGATGGTGTATTAATTATGGCTATAGATAGAGAGCTCTGCTGTGAGCGGTAGCCTAGCTGCTGTGTGCCAGGGGGAGCTAGCCTGAGGAGGAAAGCTCTGCTTGTATCCACTCATCCCTCAGCTGACAGGCCTGCTCCAGGAGAAAAGGATTTCTCCGGATTGAGTGCCATTTTCTCTTCTTTAACAAGGAAATTAGTGTGTAAAGGAGATCTGTCAGGATAAAGTGCAGCTTGACTGCTGCCGCCCTCCCCTCCTCTCTGTCTTTCTTTCCCGCCCTTCCCTCCTTTCCCCGTCCTGTAACTCTCCACCTCTCTTTTGCTTGCTCTCCCTCTATCTGCCTCTCTCCTTCCTCTCTCTTTCGTTCCCTTCTCCCCCACTCAATGGCTCCCTCAGGGGATCTTCCTTGAGCATTAGCAGAACACATCCAATGTCCCAGCTACATGATTTCATGATATGATTTGTACCGGGGATTTGCAATAATCCGCAAATAAAGTTGAAAGTGAATGACTCTCAATAAGAGACGCAGACAAGCAAAACCAAACCTTTTAAGATTTTCTTTATCTTTAATGGCATGAAAAATGAATTTGTTTTGCATTAGATCACAACAATTTAGCAATGGCCTGAGTATGTTGTTTTGTCGTTGGCTTTTATGATCATGATTAATTCCTGCACAGGAACCTTGGTGATATACATAATGCATCATTCGCTCATTTAAATGTTCAGTTCCTCTGCAGTTGCAGAGAGCATGGTAGCTCATTACACATTACCCGTGTGTGCCTGGGAGTTGGAGTGTGCTAGCTACCTACTTGTAGTCAAAGATACAGTACGTGCTTCTTTAGCAGGACGTCATGAATTGACGATGCGATTAAACTCAGGTGTCATCTCCACCACTCCTGCTTCGTTCACCTTATGTTAGTCTCTCTTTTTTTTTTGTCTCAAGATTAGTGAGAACTAACTTTTTACCTCATGTAGATGGACAGGGATGAGCCCCCACTGGCACATTTTAATAAGTCTGCTTCAAAGGTGTAGGGTGAGGGAAAAAAAAAAATCAAAACATCCTGGGTTAATTTGAAATGTATTCTGCATCTGTGATGGGAAACAGCCTCACAGGTAAGTAAGGGAGACAATTAGGGAATATCCGTAAGTGCAGGGCCTGCATACTAAAAAACGCAAATCACTATTTCCCCATCTGGCCCCTACAGTGCCGAGAACTGCAGCTGAGGTCCGATTTCACCCGTCAATCACGGCCGCCTCGCTGTGGGGTGTGTGTCCTGGTGAGAGAGCCTACCCCCAAGTCATTAGCACACACAGTCAAACTGTACTGAGAACTAGCCTGCACCGCTCTGCTCTGCACCACGGTTTAAATATCCCCAGCCTGTGACAGGATCAGTTTAGCGATCTGTAGGATTGATCTCCTCTTTAAAGTTTTGCCTGAGGCGACTCTAATTGGGAACGAGGCTGCCTCCCACTCCCCTCACTCCCTTAACTGTCAGTCTTGGCTTTGTTTACTGAGGACATGCCCAAACCTATTTACTCAATAATGAGGAGACGTGGTGGGGATGCTGCTGATCACATTGAGGCCCCCAGCGGGACTTCTGCATGCTGGGAAGGGCGGGAACATCATTTTAGACTTTTTGAGCTGGTGAAAGTTAGCCTACGCCGTCGCTATAATGTAGAGAAGTGGATGTTTTTTCCTCCTTGTTTTCTCATATGGCTCTCATTCCTTGATTTGCAGAGCAATTGTCTACCTCAGGGAATTTATTGTTTTTTTTCTCTGTCATACCATGCAGTTAGCTAAAATCTAAAATAGAACAGCAGTTAAAAAACAAAGCACATAAGTAGTGCCATTTTACACTTGTAAAATACCTTCCATATGTTTTGTGCCATCTAGAAAGGATTAAAGCAGATCAAAATCCCACTCCAAGCATGTGAGGTTTCAGCAGTGCCTTGCTGTGGAGTGGACTATTCATGACTGGAGTGTTTGGACCTATTGGGTCATTTCCGTCTCTCTTTTAGTGAATTCCTCAGATTCTCTCTCTCATTTAGGTTGTTTTCATTTGCACTGAATGACAAAGCCTTTGGTGTGGCTATAGAGTCCTTTGATGCCCATTGGGATTATGAATGATGAAGTGGAGAAGCTGCTGCTATCAGAGGGACACAACACTGCTCTTAATAGAAAAGCATTTAGAAAGGCAGCGGGGAGGAGGTGGTGGTGCTGGGGGCTCTCTGACACTCGACTGATAAGAGGCAGCTCTTCAGAGGTGGTAGTGTGTACAATGAAACACGCTGATGGGGATACAATGACACACATGTTGCATCTGACAGGCGGTGATTTAGACGTGGGGGTAAAAAAAAAAAAAGAAAGAAAAAAAACAAACCTAAACCACACAACAGAGAGAGTTTCATGACACGATACCCTTGGCGGGGAATTTTCTTGTGAGGCTGTCTGTGCGTGTTTCTACTTATTGGTTTGATTTGAGGGAAAATGCATTGTCATTACTCATATTCGGCCTTGACAGATTGAAGAGGGACAGAGAAAGGGAGAGAGAGGAGTTAGTGGCTTAGTGGCACGGGAGTGAAAGAGAGATATGCAGAAAGGGAGAGCTGTCAGTTTGAGGAATGAGTCTGATAAGAGGAAGGGACTCGGCAGATGGGCAGAAGAAACCGGCAGCACACTTCTCAATTAAACATGTAAATACCAAAAGCAGGCAGCGATGGAGATGAGAAAGTTAAATAAACACAGCACCGTGCTGTGATTACAAGCTCAAAACACCACCACCTTTGCCACTTTTTTATTTTTAGTTCCTGCAACTCCAAGGAACTCTCTAATCCAGCTGAACTTCTGCTTTACCATATTATATATTTCTTTTTTTTCCCTTTTTGTTTTTTATCATCTCCTGTGGCTAAATTGATTCATGCAGAGTCAGATTCTTTGGGAAGTAGCACGCCCACCAGGAAATATTGTTATAGATTTAATTGAGCTATTCATCCATTCACTTTGTCCTTTGTTGTAATTTCTCTATTTTAATATTTTTTCTAATAATTGTTGTCCATCATTTTTACATACGTGCCCCCCCTCATGCTCACCCTGCTGTGAACAACAGGGAGTATCTTAAATACTTCTGTAGGCAGTGTCCCTGACATTAATAACAATGAGCTTGGCATAACCACAGTACATTCTTGGGGAAGATTCACAGTTTGACATTCAGCCCAGATGCTATCGCGGAGCCTCAGTGTTTAAGACCGCAGAGAAGACAGACATCTGTCACTTGTTACCTTTGAAGTGAATAAGAGAGGGACGCAGAAAAACACAGTGGACAAAAGGCCATTCTGACCACAGACCCTCAGTGTTTACAAACGGAAAGAGAGAGTGACAGGAGAAACTCAAGATGAATGGATCACTGCTGTTGATCTCTCCTCCTCATTCCATGTGCTAAGTTATTCCGTGGCTGCTACCCCAGTGGGGGGTGTAGGGAAACAGGAAGTTGAGAGAGGCAGGCAGAGGCAGACAGAATGCCTCAAGGACTCTGGAGGAGCAGAGCACTGCAGCCTGCATGGAAAAAAAGCACTCCCTTACAACTTACTGTACACTTCTCTAACCTAGGTATCAAACATTACAAATGTGAACATAATCCACATTTTAATGAGTAGATGATGCTATATTAAGGCAATATTTGCAATAGTGTTGATTTGTCATGTTGAAATAAGACCATCTACTGCATTAACTGCCATGTGTGTGGAGTATAGATGAAGAATAAGAGTAAAGAAGTGCATTTTGATATAATTATTAGAACAATGGCCGTATTCATTTATCTTCTGTCATGTCTCCTCAGACCTGTTTCTATTTCAGGTTGCACGTCAAGTGAGAGCAGCTATATCTGGCTGGCAATTAAGCTGGTCCTGCCTCCCCTTGATGCTTGATTAGTCCGATTGATGGAGGAGGCCATATGTGGCGGTGTCAAAACTTGGCAGCCAGGCTCCATCCTCTCAAATGAGAGGCAGGCAATAAAGAGGCAGGCTGCCCAGAGTGGGTGCACGTATGCGAGGCCTACAGCGCCATGATTTGGGCTCCCTGATATGTTGCATTTTCTCTGGGGGTCTTCGGGGCACTGACCACTCCAGCCAAGTTCTCGTTGGGGCAGAGGTGGCCACCGGCTAGGGGTGTCACCGTACTGAGCCCTCTGGGGCACAAGCTCCAGGCAAGGCGTGGGGGGTGTGTGTTGTGGAGGGGGGGGGGGGGGGGGGGGGGGGGGTGGAGTGGAGTGGTAGATGGGGGGTTGGGAGGTTTAGAAAGCTGAAAGATATGGCCCCCTTCCCAATCTCGCTCGGAGACAACAAAAAGGGAATGCTTGAGAAGGGGAAGCAGCGGGAGGAGAGCACAAAGACAAAGGCGCGGGCAAGGTCAGTCTAGCTAATGGGCCTGAGCCGTAGGCTGCCTGGGGCTAGGCACACTTCTGTTCTCTCTCACACACTGGGCCTTCAAAGACCCTTCAGTCCACCCCTCTCCTTCTTTCCTCTCTTCCTCCATCTCTTCCACTCCTCTTTTACTCTTTTCCCCACTTCCATTGGTGACACTTCCTCCCTTCAAAAGGTTCTGCACAGGTGCCTTTAAAACACATTTTCCAAACACATCCCAAATACTCACTTGTATCAACAATTGTGATGTTAATGAATGGCATTTCTCCAAACACAAATTATTCCACACAGCATTTCCAAAATGACGGAGAAGATATTTTCTTTTTATAAACTAAGAGGATGCATAATTCTTCAGGTTTATCTGCTGTCACCGACCATCATTAGGTCCAAGGTGGGTCCCTGGAAGTGCTAAGAGGAACTGTTGGAAATGAGGAGGAGGTGGAGTGTTGTTGTCAGGTTGGCTGGCTGGCGTTGCTTGGCTCCACTCGAGGGCTCCTTTAATGTGCAGCGGAGTAGAATAAGTGAGTGGCTGTGGGCACCAGCTGAGCTCACTCTCGTCTTCGCCTGGTAGCTGAGGGGTGAGC
The DNA here is from genome assembly GCF_017976425.1 of Toxotes jaculatrix. Lineage (NCBI taxonomy): Eukaryota > Metazoa > Chordata > Actinopteri > Toxotidae > Toxotes > Toxotes jaculatrix. Next base: position 9,511,646 of record NC_054404.1, on the reverse strand, counting down.
CGCTGCCACCTGACACTGGGCACACGGCTCAGGGCTCCTCTTGGCAACGTGGCACAGCACACATGTCCCCTCATTTGGATGGAGATGCAGACACAACACACAAAAGCTTTACCCCCCCGGCCCTCCTCCTCCCTTTCCTCCCTCACTCACTCTCTCAGTCTCCTTTTTTTTTCTCCCCTTCCTTTAGTTTTTGACGGCATCATAATAATCTGGGTATCTTCTTGATCATGCCCCATGTTTTTTTTTTTTTTTTTTCCTTTTTTACCTCATCTTCTTGGAGACGAGTTTGAAATTGCCTGCGTCAGGACTTTGCTAATTAAAGTCATACTTTCAAAAATGCCATAATAACTGTTAATTAGCTTGATGCTATTTTCAGCATAATTTGCTAATTAGTGGAAAACCTGTACAGCGTTTCTCTCTAATTACAGTATGGCTCCGCACGGCGCATCTGTGCCTTGACTCCAAATGATACCATTACAAAGTCCCGTATTACGCATTCTCTCAAAACAGTTAATTGCCTCCACAGATAGTGAGATACTTCAGTCAGCTGATTTTTATGGTAATAAATGGACAGGCACAGACACAAACCTCCCTGGTTCATATTTATGAAATATGAAAAAGGAAAACAACCTCCTTATGAGATGCATGGAGTTAGTTTGGAATATAATCTGGTTGGTTCTGTGATGATTTTGTGTGCTCATGCGTTGAATTGCTGAGACTTTTAATGAAGTTTGATTTATTCCATGTTATAACCTTGTGAGCGAGAAAGCCATAACATTGTAATTAAAGCAAAAGATGTAGACAGTAACAACATCAACCTTAGGAAAAGGTAAAGGCAAAGCTCTGATGGATTGTAATTTGTGGGGTGGTTGCCATGTAAATACAAGTGGAAGCATAATGTGGCCACGCCACAGCTTATTACTGAGAGTGTAACTACCTTGTCGCCCCTCCAGTTATTTTCATGTAGTCTAGCAAGGGGAGAGAATTATGGACATGACCACACGTTGACCCTAATACATGTGTATACTAGACACAAATTATGAGTCATTAAGTGTGGTGAGGAGCATGATTGGCATGACCTCTGACCTCAGGACGTCAGCTGTGCCCATCCTCCGCTTCGCCCCGCTTTTGACAGCCACCAGTCTGACAGGGCTAGCATCGGCGCTGGCTAATTAATGCACCACTTCAGAGACCCTTTCATTTATGGCTTCTGAAAGGCATTATTAAATTAATTAAACCACCAAGAGTTAGTCATTATGAAATCAGGAGGTTTACATGGATGACAGCGTTTATGAATTAAACATCCCCAAAGTTCCTCGCAGGAGATACCCCGAGCTGCGTGCGGGTACCTAGCGCGACAGATGTTTGCCCCCCCCCCCCCCCCCCCTTCCTCAAGCTAACCTGTATTGCAAGCGATTTAGGTCTCATTTGGGGGTTTGAAAACTGAAAGCAGGAGAGAAAGAGGTTCAGGATAGCTAATGAGCAGAGAAAGAGAGGGGAAAAGGAGGTCACTTGCTCTGTTCATCTGTAGACAGTACAGATGGTTCTGTTTTATACAGTACAACAATGGCGTACATCAATTTGTTGATCGCTAATAGATAGCTACTCTCAGAAGAATTGCAGACTGGGATCAGTTGTCTGTGGGTTTTAGCTGAGAACTCTACATTTATAGCCTCGAAACATTTAGAAAAGCTGTGTGCTGTTTTTAACTCATCATGTGATGTGAAAACTACAAATGGTTCACAAGATAAATCCCATAAACTTGGGCTTAGCTGGAGAGCAGAGGGCAGAGATGAGTAGCTCACTCAGGAGCCTTGACGATAGACTCCTTTTCATCTGTGGACTGAGATTCACAGATTATCTCAAGAGGCTCTCTATCTCTGTCCTCGTCTCCATTTCTCTTTTTCTGTTTCTCCACCCTCCCTTTCTCGCCCTTCGATTCAGGAAGTTTGCCAGCTACTGTCTTTGTTTACAATGCCAAGGGAAAATGTCAGAGCCGTTGAGAAAAATATCCTTAGAATCTTTTTTTTCATCTTCTTAATCTAACAGTTTACTGAACTTGATAAGTGTCCTATCAACATGCTAATCAAATTACTTCGGAACCAAAATTGACAGTTTTCATTAATTATACAAGATTATTCTAATTGCAATTCAAATTTATTCATTCCGAACAGAAGGTATTCAGTAATATTTTACAAAATTTGCATATTAAATGGAGGGAGTTGTGCATTATGCATGGTAATGTATGCACAGTTTCTTATTTTTAACTTCATGGCCATATGTGGTGTCGTTGTAGGAGCAGGTGAAAAGTCTAAGTGTGTTTAATTTGCTTGACAAACATTCGGCTGGAGCTTGTCAAGGGGAGTATTGTGAATGCCAATCTTTATTCCCTCTTTATTGATTACCCCAAACTCTAAACATCTGGAGGTAAATGGCACTGAGAGAGATGAACTGAATCATGGGATTAGTACCTTCAATGACTGAATCACTATCAATTACTTCAATAGCATAATTCAAGTGTACTGCATAAAAGCTACAGTACCTTGGTTTGAGCCAGGATTAATATTGCAATTTAACGTAACAATGGAAGCATGGGAATGATATGGATGCCGTCCAACTTTTTCACATTGATGTCGTAAAGCTAATGCCGTTATCTAAATACGAATGTATTTAATTCCTAATTTAGGCTTTGTTTGTAAAATGAAAAGGCTCAACGCATTAGGCACATGTTTTAAAAGGTAATGGATTCTGTGAGTAAAACAACCTTATTTATTCACTGAGACGCAAAACCCCCAATTTGCTCTTTGTTTTTATTTCCTAGAGCGGGCAGTGAAGTGCAAACAGCTTACTGGGAAGCTGTTTACTACTGTATATGACAAAGGGCGTGCATGCATGCGTGTGCGTGTGTGTATGTGTGTGTTTATGGGGAAGGGGGCGGCTCTTCCAGCTCCACAGGCAAGGTCTTGTGTTGTAATGTAAGCGTAATAATTATCAAACAGCATCGGGGGCTCTGGGTATGGGCTTTAACAGGGGGAGAGCATGTTTGATATGTAGAATCAACCCATAGTGCATCCATAGAGGGTGACTAAATCGCACGGTTCATGGATCACATTAGTATTGCTCTGCATCCACCCTCACACTATAGGTGATTTCCATTTAGACACACATTTCCACATGAAGATAAATATGACTTGAATCGTAATTTCCCTGAAGTAAATATAATACAAATACAACATAATACAGTGTCAGGCCAGGCAGGCTAATAGATTACTAGCGTGTTTTCCATTTGTATGGTAAGTGGTGAACCTAGGTGGTAGTCTGGCGAGTAACAAATTGAATGTTTAATCCATCTCAGTGCAGATTGAGGGTATCAGAAAGATCGGTAGTCGTATGAGTTCTCCTGTGACTGGTAGTATATTAGATATTTTTGCTCTTTGGGGGTTTGAGGAATGTTGTTGGATTAACAAGAGGTGCAAAGTGGTAGATAAATGCAATGTCTTATCTTTTCTGAAGTTGTCTGTTATTTTTCAAATAGGTATTTGGATTTGACATGGAGTATTTCCAGTCACTCAGCGGTGTTATCTCTGATGTCGGATTACAATAACATTAGCTCTGTTTGAGTTAGATAGTCATACACTAATTTATGACTTTTAATGATAGAATTTTTTATTGTATTTTATATTATAATACTGAATTATTAACTCGACTCTCTCTCACCAATTACATATGTGTAAGTCGTTACACTCACTTCGTTATGTTTTCTTATTCTTTCAGAGGCTTCTCCGTTATATGTTAGAGCAATCATTGTGGAGAAACCATGACAAATATGCAAAAGATATACTTCCTTACTGTTACCAAACACTCTAAGTACATATTTAATTCTTTAATAAATGTTTGCACTGGCATTTTGGAGAAGCAAGATTAGCGTCAACTGCACAGCATCTCATATAAAGTGTGACAAATTGATATTTTTATATAGCTTAATCTGTTTACTATGATGTTTATGCGAGGAATTATTACAAACTAATTAAAGAAATCACTTTGATATAATTAGTCAGATTTCAGGAAGCTCATTAGTAGTAATTTGCATGAAAAATAAGCCCTGTAGTGGTGCTTAGACCCAGCTATTCGATCTGTGTTTTATCTGGTTACACATCAACCCCCATTGTTTGTTGTTTGAGGCTGTCTGAAGTGGCCCACAATATTTTCAGTCATTGCCCTGAGAAGCGGTGGGGTGTCTTTCAACAAATTCCTCCCCTAAAGCAAGTCAACCTGTATGTGGAAGCAGACACACGCCTCTGTGTACATAAGGCAGGAGGAGTGAGCGGCAAAACACTGTCTATTTATCTGTCAGGTTCCTGACAAAGAACTGAGCTGACAAGTAAGGGTTTCCCTCAGCAGAGCAGGGGGGCTTTATTCACCGTACTTACATGCCCAGTCTATGCCCAGAGACTCATGTTATTTGCAAATCACACTCTTTGAAAACTCACAAACGGGGCGAGACATGCCACGCTATGGGTTTGTCAGCTGCCTTCACAACAGCTAGCTATATCGCTAACAGTGTGCGGTTCGGTAAGGAAGCAGCTTTCTCTTAGCATTTGCCTTGCTGTCACTTTTTCCAACACATGCGATCTGTGTCTTCATGCTTGGGGTCTCTCCTCCCTCAGAGGGTTGCCATCTTCCCTTTGGACTGACAAATAAAACGCCTACACTCCCGCTGAAATATAAAAAAGGAGGGGGAAAAAAAAAGAAGATTCTCCTGGAATTACATCAGTCTCCGCTGAAGCAGTTCTTCCAGAAACTGATGTATTATATTCACATAATTTGATAAAAGTAATGGTAGTGATTTAAAATAAAACAGCTATTTTAAATGTGGTTCTTTTTTTTTTTCTTCAGGATACCCCTGTCTTAGAGAGAGGGGTTCAAAAAGCTGGTACAAAAACAGGACCTGTTTATTCTCTATACCCGTTTCCCACCACGGACGAAATCCTTCCCTAAACATCCGGACAGAGAAGCACTTGTGTGGCGCTGATGTCACAGACCTACCTGGCCTCCCTCTCACAAAAGCTAAGGTATCATTAGCAAGGCCCACACAATGGCCATTCAACCAAGCCACAGCGCTCCTCAGGACTAGGGAACAATGTTATTTTTTGTCTCAGAATTATAAAGACAGAGTTTTGCAGGAAACCTGACAGACAAAACCCTTTAGAGGTAAATGCTCCAGGCGGCTTTTGGGTTTAATCTTTTCCCATTAGCATTTTGCCCCCCCCCCCCCCCTTGCTCACGCACAAAGACCATATTTACAGGGTCAAAAGTAAAGGCTCTAAGTCTCTGGAGACTGCTTTTTGTGTAGATCTTTACTGTGCACTGACAGCACTTTTTGCTTTTATTTTTATTTTTTTTATTTTTTGCTGATGTATTTCATATGGCCTTCTCAACTGTTTCTGCAGGTATATTTGTTTGTGGTTCCACGTGCATTTTTTTTCCACAACAGAATTACAATACAACGCAAGAAATCTGACACACTCCCTCACCTTTAACCAAATATTGTGAGAAATAACACATGCAAGCATATTAAAAATGATTAACCCTCAATACAGAGGTTTATATAATAGTTATATTGTCAACAATACAACGGCAATGCTAAGGGTTCATATGTGCTACCTTGTGTGTGTGTTTGGGTGCATGTGTGCTTACGTGTGTGTGGGTGCACACATTCACTTATGCTTGTGTGTGCATGTGTGTGTGTGTGTGTGAGCGTGAGTGTGTATGTGTGTGTGACTCCATGTGTGTGATTCATTCCAGGGCAGTTTTAGTCCTTATAAAATATTCATTTTGGTTGTGCAGGGCCCTGTAATTGCCATCTCTCACCCTGAATTATTTATACCTCGCACAGACTGACAAAGCTTTGCCATACGGCCCCAGATGAATCAGAAAGCAGCCATCTCTGCTGCCAACAGCACTGGGCTTTCACACAAATATGGCAGCCACGTCTCTCTGCCTGGCCTCTCTTAATTTGACATTTTCTTTTTCCCCCTGCCTTTGTCCTAGGTGCACAGAAAGGTTACCTGTTAGCTTTAAGCACCGACCCGCTCTCTGTCTTTCTGTCTCTATCCCCCCTGCCTACATGATAGTCCACAGTGGGTGTTTTTTTTTTCTCTTCTGAGAACACGTTAATGTGGCGGCCATGTCAGAGTGGCTGCCTCATGTTTTATGATGACTGACCAGTCCTGACAGCCACTTTAGATGTATGTATTATACATTAGTAATAATATGATGTAGAAATAGACTCGCATACGTTTGAGCATGCATGGACAGACAGCAAAACCACTGACTCACTGACCTGTATGTAACACACACATACACACACACACACATATGCAAATAAGCCCCCACTGGCCTGCTGGATCCAGCATGGCTGTCGGTAAACGGTCAAAACCCCCCTGCTGGCCTTCTCTGTACAGCTGCGTTCCTTTGCGTCCTGCCTGGGTCTGATCACTCTAAGGTGCCACAGGAATGAGACGGCGCTGTATGGCTCCCATTGTAGACCGGCTCTGGGGCCTTCCAGAACCCCACGTCCAACACCCTAAATACTACTATTCACCCAGGCGAGTTACTCCAACATATGCTTATCTTCCATCTCACTAGTGCAGGGAGGTGCTGACTGGTATTTCCTCAAGGCCCCGAGCTCAAATGCTGACCAGTAATCAAAGCACCATATTTCTCCTTCTGCGCAAAAATAACCTGGAGATACCTCTCTGCCGTCCAGCTGGTGAGCAGAGTAAATATTCCTGAGAACCGTATTGTTGATGAGCGTGATTATTTTTGTAATATCAGCAACCTCATGACTGACATTGTTGACACTTACATAGTCATTACTAGTAATCATCATCGTACAAGTTTTACGGTACAGGTGATGATTCAATAATATTTATGAACTCCAGTTTGGATGTAGATGATTTCAGCTCTATGGCGGCAACCAGTGTTTGATTCGTTTTTACAACAGTGCTGCGCAAGACAAAACAACACAGAATTATTTATGTTTTGTGTCTTATTATATTGTGTTCAAAGTCCTGGTAGAGAAAAGCCATATTCAGAGTAAAACAAAGAACAGCGTGCAACAGTACACAGCCTCAGCAGTATCTGGATGTGAGGGGATGGGAGAGGCAGAGAGAAAGCTTGGGGCTAAACATGCAGTATGTGGCGGGCTGGAGCTAAAAGCTGCATAAAGCACACAGCCTTAGTCCACTGTTAGCAAGTGATGGATAGTTAGCAGGAGCTCGGAGTCTTCGTCTAATCTGTTACAGTAAACCTGTGCCAAAGCCTGAAGGGAATCAGAGGGGGCCAGCTAGGAGTGGGTTTGACGTGAAACCATTTGTGAAGACGAGCGATTCTCTTAAGTAAGAAACTAACAGTGTCCGGAGAGAGAGAGAGTGAGCAAGAGAGTGAGCGAGACAGGAGGTGAGGAGAATGAGTGAGAGTACAAGTGAGGGAGAAGGAGGAAGAGATACCATAATGAGTCCTGTAGCCATGGAGTAAATGAAGAGGGATTGACAGAGTGAGGGATCCTCAAGTGAAATAATGTCAATGCCACTCTGCCCATTAGAGAGAAAGGGGGATGGTGGAGGAGAGGGTAAAGAGGGATGAATGGAGGGACACAGCTACATCTTAGGGTGCAGGGGAAGGACATAAATTATTTGTGACACCCCCGCAACGCACACACACACGCACCACTAACAAAAATATGAAATATGAAACAACAAAATGAACTGACAATAACAGCTGAAAAAATAAAGAAATAAAAACAAAATATGGGCCTTGGAAATACTCAATAAATTCTCAGAGACGTGTAGCTGGGATATTTGATGTCGAACAATAATAATCACAGTGACATCTGCCTTGCTGCTCTCGGAGGAAATGGGTAGAAGCCCGTGAGTGGAAGGGGTTAATCTCCCAAACCCAATAAGGTTGGATAGTGAGGCACTTGTTCCCTGACAAAGAAGTGATAGGATCTGTGGGTCTGGTCCCTCGGCGCTTGTACAGGGGTAGAGCAAATATTGTTAATGTGCTGTGGTTTACTTCAGCTAAGGCGAGAAAAACAGCTCTGCTTGACGAGAGAAGACAGCGGCGAACCAGAATACGACAGAAATGGCCACGCAGCTCGGCTCGGCCTCCCAGGGACTTAACTGGCACATATATCCAAGCCCACTCAGTTGCATAAATAAGTGTTCGGGAAGATTAAGATCTATAAGTGTCTCTATTTCTCGTTTTACCTGCTCCGCCTTGTCACAACAGGGATCTGAATGCAGTTCAGTGGAGTGCCTAATAACTGGAGCAGTAGGTAGGGAAGGCAGGAGGCTTGACATTAAGACCCTGGCGTTTTGGAAATCCGATACGCTATTGACCCGTGTACTACTATCTCAGCGTAGAGATCTGGTGTCAGCAGATTGTAGTCTGGTGTTGGGAGCCGTTTCTTACAGGGCTCCTGTAACAGGGGCCCATTGAGTCTGGGAGGCAGCTGGGGCCTGATGGGCTGGAGCTGGGTGGTGATCGATACTCACCGCCCTGCAACGGATGACCTCACTGTCATGGCTACCGGCTGTGGACACTGCATGCTAGTCATTAGTGCCGGGGCACCAATCAGGAGCTTAGAGTTGTCAATACCTGACTCTTACAGATACTGTGGCCATCTGTCAGTGTATTGTGTAACGGCCTAAACAAATGTAGGGAGGCTCTTTTGTACAATAAGAACAAGGTGTACTATTAAGGGAAAAAAATATACTCTCGTGGTTGCAATTTAAGAAACTGGCATGTGAAAATAATTTCAAAAAGCTCAGGCTCAACTTTTAATTTTTTACAAGTCATTAAAAATAATAAAAATCTGAAAATGAATGGATAAAAAAATGAATGAAACTGACAGGACAGCTAGCCTCCAGTGTCGACGGAGCCTTCTTAATAATACAACATTATCCTTATTTGCCCTCTTCACTCAAATCAAAGAGATGGACATTTATGCATGAGTGACATCAACCCGGCAATTAAGTTGGCCATTTAAATGAGAGAAGGCCTTCCTCACCTCGCCTGTTTGTTTTTTTTTCCCCCCTCTCTCTCGTCTTTTTTCTGTTCCCCCTCTGTTTGATGATGGGAGAGGGTGAGCTAGAATTAGGGCGATGGGTCTTCCTTTGAGTGTCAGCCTAAAATGATCAGAGTAAAGATAAGAGGGTCTAGCAGCCCTCAAATCAGTCAAAGTGCCAAAGTCGGCCTTTTTCTCCTCAATTACCGGGTCTGTGAAGCCAGGGAGTGGAAGGCGCAGAGCCTGCTGCATTACTAAAGAGACAATCTATTTCCCCTTTGACCAGAGGGAGAGAAATCATTATGGCATGATTAGTAGCTTCAGCAGTGGGCGAGCATGGAGGTACTACAGGAGAATCGTATTAATTGCCTTAGACCAAGGCATGAGCAGGATTGTTTTAACGTTGATTTGTGGACCTGTATGACTAGCTGTCGGAGATAAAAGCTGATGTCAGGTCTTAGTTATACTGGCAGACTTCGGGCATGCAGACAGAGCTGATGTCAAAATGAGCTTCTGTGGCTGCCCTGGAAGTCTTTCTCTATATGCCTGTCGATGTCTTCCTCTTTGTCTTTCTTCACACTTCATAGTTTTCCTTTACGCCTCCCACTATCCCTCCCTCTACTCCCCCCTTCTCTCAGATGGACTACACCCCACCCCTTCCCGCACTCCCTTTCTCTCTCTCCTCCAACTGATAGCTGCCTTGGCCGATTATTTCATCCAGTGCGGTCCACTGAGAGCCTCCTCTCCCGGCTTTGGAAGAGCTTTAATTAGCCATGTTAATATCCCCTTCATTGGCCTTAATATCACTCAACACCTTCCTCCATCTCAGCGGCCACCAGGGTCCCCCTGTCCTGTCAGAACAGCTGATTATTGAGAAGGATAGCTTTAATCAAACCTAATTGCAGTTCATTCTTTCTCTCTATCCCCCTTTGCCCTCCATTGCCAACATCTAATGGCAGCGACGACTTGATATCCCATTAAAAAACAATTAAACAACCTCCTTTTGTCTCCATGCGTGCCAAAACACCAGCACAAACTTCTGTAGATATTTAAGAAGTAAAACAGAGAGAGAGGGGCCTTGTCTTAATTGCTCTCCTTTTCACCAAGGACCAATTTGCACTGTGCTCATGGAGAATCTTAACCAACTCAAATGTAATGGATGCTATAGCACTGCCACTGCTGTGGACTATGAAAATTAAGCTTATCTTTTTAGCAGAGAAATTGTGCTTAATTGCTTCATAACAGTAAACATAAAGGAGCTACTTTATGATAGCGTGGGCACTCAGTTTCTTGTGTTTATTGTTTCTTAACTTTTGGTTTGGCTGCAGTAGAAACAGTATGTAAAAGTGTTAAAGTATCCAAGAAAAGAGACAAGACTAACTCTGAAAGTAATGTGTTTCTTTTATGAAGTCAATGTATTGCCTGGGAAATGTATTCTATCTCTTGCTTTGACATAAATTGTCTACCAATGGGTGATGCATGTACACGCACAGGCTCACATACGCATGTGTAGATCTGCACGTGCACACAAACACACACACACACACACTGGCCTTACCCAATCTGTATGAGAGGCGACAGACAAATAAAAGTCGTATTTCAGGTCTGCTTTCCGCAGATGTCTGCTGCTCTACATTATGACTCTTTGGGGAAATAAAAACAGGGTCAGGGAATTAGAGTACATAATGGTCATTTTGATGATCAGCCAACAGATGCAACCCGAAAACACAGTGAACACAATCAAGCGAAATGCACTAATGACAAGTCAGGTTTTTTATGGCCTCACCACACACCGACAGGCAATCAGCATTCTGGCATGGGTTAAAACGCCTTTTATTGATGTCCAAGCCAAAGCTCCTTGGATGTGGAGTGAAAATATTTTCTCACCTCTCCTCTCCCTCCTGGGCCCTCAGTGAAGCACAAGGTATAGGAGTCTATCGAAGAACGCTTCTAAATGACCAGTGCATGTGTTAATGTGGCCAGGGTTAGAGGGGTCATTTCAGACTCTGATTTATGGCCTGGCCAGGATCCCACTGGGCGAACGAGAAGTCTTAAGTGTTGTGAAAGCGTCCTCACAGGCCACACAAGCCACTGTATTTAGCTGAATGAAATGGCCATGCAATCTATGGTGCAATCTATGGTAATCCAATGAGCTGCTGTGATTCAGTGAGCCAAGTTAGTATTACAATGGAAACCACAGTATTGCATATAGTAATGCTCGTGCAATGTGATGAAAAATAAATATCGCGGCATGGTATTATAATGAATCGGAGAAAGCAAAGGCACAATCAGTCATGATTCTGTGGGGAGAATTTGCAGAAACAACAAGTCAATTTCATTGTTTATTCTGTGTGGTTGTGTAAGATTTTACACAATAGGCTACATCTGAGACAATTTTTCTTTTTGGCCTAGTTCTTAATCTTCCTCTCTTTAACTATTTTATGTCTGTGAGAACACATCTTATATACAGCTCTCAGTACGAGGTTTTATCTGTAAATTCAGCAAGACTTGGGAGAAAGTGGCAAAGGGAGGCAGCTTACAAACTAACCAAGCCCAGATCTCACTCAGACGTGACATTTGTTCAGAGACGATTAGCCAGGTTGTAATTTGTGGCATAATTGCCTCACCCACCCACAAGTGCATGGGTGTGTGTATGCGTTATGCGTGTCTGTCTGTGTGTGTGTGGCATACGGTGGTCCCAAGAGTGTCCGCCTAATTGCCTGACAGGACTATAAGTTTTGTGGCGCGCTCTCACCTTGTTAGGTCCTTTATCCCTGATGCTCTTCAAACAAGACCTGGTCACAGGTGGGCCTCATTTGCTTCCCTATTGAACAGGAGAACTTTAATTGCACAGGGGGTGTCCTGGGATTAAAGAGGTGGGTGGAATATCAAGTGACTTCCTGTATGTTAGTGGCAGATGGGTGTTGGGAAAGACCCATGAACTCAGGTGAGGGGATGAGATGACAAAGAGACTGATGCGCTTGATTTTGAGGGAATATTAAACACTGAAGTTGTAGTAGTAGTAGTAGTCGTGTCACGTTTATTTCTGACTGACTGGATGAATGTGTCAGACGTGGGAGTGTGTGAGAAATCTTATTTAAATATTCTATCACTCTGCAATTAAACAACTCAGCTTTAATGGTATAATTAATAGTTTTCGCTTTTGTTTTGTGCTCTCTTTCAGATTCTTCCTAAAGTTCTTTCTCAAGTGCAATCAGAACTGTCTGAAGAATGCAGGGAATCCTCGAGACATGCGCAGATTCCAGGTGACTGAAATCTATTTCACACATATGCTCTGTCTATTTCTGTCTCTCACTGTCTGTCTCTCTTTTTGCAGGCACACACACACAAAGGTGTGCAAATGCACAACTGAACTACACTAAGTCACCTCAACACAAATTCACATATGTATACAATTCTATTATTGGCACTGAAGGAGGCAAAAACCAGGGAAAGAGAGAACGAGGGATTTTGTGTCCTGTGCGCTCTGGACAGAATATTTATTAGGGAGTACCATCTGACACAAATAAGGATATAGGATTTAAGAGTGCCATCAATTGTGTTCCTGACAGCCTTCTGAGCCTCAGCGCAGAGGGGAGGACGATCCAACCACATGTAACAACAGTGTTAACTCAGAATATGTCTGGCAGCGGAAACGCATACCTTCTTATACACACATATGCACAAGCACGCAGACACATGCACATACACATATGGCTGCATGCACATACACGCTAGGAGCGCATATATTTGCTTTCACTATATCCCTCTCTCATTCTTACCCACATATGCATACACTTAGAGTCACACATATGCAATTCTCTCTATAGCCAATGAAAACCATTGTAAACCATCTGAAAGCCATCATTACTGTGGGCTGACAAAATGCTGCGATTTACACTAAAAGGACATGACCGTTGAGCACCTTTACTGCTTCTTTAACCCTCTCGCTTCTAATGTGTCAAGTAGTTGAGCCTTGAAATTATTGACCCCCCTGCTGATCCATTTATCCAACCATCCATCCATCCTACCCAGACATTTTCACCACAAGCAGCCCACTAGGTCAAGGTGAGACAGTGAGAGTTTAGTGTGATTTGTCCTATCAGGATAACGACAAACTACAGGAGGGCGTCCGTCACTGACAGCACTGTTCTGTGATAGACACACCAAGCCAACATCCTCCAGGAGGAAGCCCAGACATGAAACAGACAAGACAGGGTGTCCCCTCCTGATGTCACCACCATCAGACCTCCCCTGCCTCCTCAAATCTTCCCCTCAGGGTGAATGTGGACTGATGCATGACAGCCACCAAGGGCTTTCACCTCTCACTCCTGTGTGTCAAAAGGAATGCAAGAAATAAGTTGCAGCGTCTCACTTTTTGTGAAACTAAAATGTTCACATTAAGTTTAAAACAACAAGATCTGGGATTTTTATTTTTTGCTGATGATCATCCTTTGTCTCCAGTCCAACAGTTAGTATGCCATTTTCGCCAAATAGATTTCGCAGATGCTCCACCATAGGTGTTTCTCTGGCCAAAGTTGTGTATTCTGCATGCCTTCCACTCCACTTATTACCCCCAAAAACCAGCTGGAGGCCAGAGAGGGCCCAATCCATCATCCTCAGCTTGGCCCAGCTCTGAACCTGCTCACAAGAATGGAGCTCTTTCACTTCCCCTTCTCTCCCCCCTCCCCCTACACCCCCCACCCTTCCCAAACCAACCAAAAAAAAAAAGCGCCCCCCTAAATTCCACTGCTACACCGAGGTCACTTACCGGCGAAGCAAACCTGAGAGGGGCTCTCTGTTTCCGGCTCAGAAACACTTTGGCCATTCACATGCGGCTCACTGTTTGGAGATGTGGTAGCCAAAAAACAACAACAAAAATAAGCATTATGAAATATGGAGTGTGGCTTGGAATCTGATCCTAGTAAAATGTTTGTTGAGTGATGGGTTGGAGTACGGTTCAGCTGGTAATGACTCCAGTAATATTTTAAAAGGGAGGCCTTCCGTCCTCAAATAGATGGACAAGCTGATCAATAATTCTGAGCTTCGGCTATGATGACAGTTGGTAGAGTGGGTAAACGGAAATGGTATTTTAGTGATTGAAAAGTCAATTAGCTGTACACAAATGCAAGACACTAAAAAGCAAAAACAAAATGGCTGAGAAGCTGGATAACGGTAATGCGATATGTCCAAAGAGAACAACCACTTCAAGAGGTTTGACAATAGCAATCAATAGCGCACAGGCATGTGCACCTGGACACAACAGAATTTCTAAAGCATTCATGTATCCTCTGTACCCCAGAACATCGGTGAGAATATCTGTGAAACTATATTGCTCAGTTTTTTTTATTTATCTATTTATTTTTACAACATGCTAAATTACATGTTTCACCTTCACTCCTGTTGCAGGTTGTCGTATCGACGACGGTCAATGTGGACGGCCATGTCTTGGCTGTCTCTGACAACATGTTCGTACACAACAATTCCAAGCATGGGCGAAGGGCTCGCAGACTCGACCCTTCAGAAGGTACGCCTCCTTATCTGGAGAATGGTAGGCACATTTTTACATCTTATAATTTGCTACGCTCTTTTTCTCTTAGTTTCTCTCAGACATCCTCCCATTTTACAAACCACACACCTACTGTAGCTGCTTCTAGTTCCTTAGAATCTTTTGTTCCTCCATCGCTTTCATTTTTACTTTTTAAGTTGCTTTTTGCCTCCCTCATACTTACTGTTATTTTTTGACTGGCAAGAGTATGCATTATGCAAGTGTATTAGATATCACTAATGATGATGATAATACTCAGACTAATTCATGATTTAAAAATGTTATACTACTTCCAGTCTCCTAATGCACCTACATTTGTCCTAAAAGCCTATGTGAAACATGATCAAATTGCTTAAGAATTTGGCTGTGAGGTCAATTTCCTGTCATTGGGCTCTGCAGATTTAGCTGTGAGAGAGCTGAAACAGGGGGAGAAAGGAGAAAGGAGGGTGGGGGGATTGGGGGGGTTGGAAGGGTGGGTTGATGGGGTGTGTGTGTGTGTGTGTGTGTGGAGCTGGGGGGGGGGGGGGGGGGGCTATGAGAAAAACAGAACTTACTGTTTTTCCTCCAACTGATTCCATATGATAGACTGATTGCCTGCTCAGCCAAAAGAGAGAAAAGAAGGACCACCAAACCATGGGAAATCCAAAAAGTAAAATGCACTAAACATAACCTTATGACCCTCATGGCCTCCACTCGCAGATGGGAGCACACACAGCTGAGAGATTGTAAGAAAAAAAAAAGGAGAGAACTGACTTGGGCCAATTGTGCAAATTGCTTATCTTCAGATTTCAAGAGCCAATTATGGCTGGGCAAACAGTTTATATACACCACTGACTAAAACAAGCTTCTCTACACATTAATGGGCATTAATGGTTCTATCACCAAAAGCAAATGTAATGTTTAATACAACAACGACTAATAAAAAAAAAAAAAAAAAAAAAAGACTAGACAATTAATATATCTCAGTGCTCTCCAGTCCTAGTGGGGGAAAAGCTAATCTATTTGTTTTTGTCTTTATTAATGACTCCTCTACTGGAGAACAAAATCAAATAATTAAAGTCCTGCCCGGAGCACCAAAGTCATTATGTTCACTGACGTTCTGTTTGTGTGTTTCACGTTTATGACACGATAGGTGTGGATCGCCTAGCAACCAGTTTCTTAATGAGGAGAGCAATTAAAGAGGTTGAGCCCTCGCCTCCATGTTCCCCCACTCCCATGGGGCCCTCTGTGTTTTGTGTGTGTGTGTGTGTGTCTATATGTGTGTGTGTGTGTGTGTGTACTTGTGTTCTTTACAGGTTACCCCAACCCATCCTTTTCTTCCTCTCTTCACCACACTCTTCAAAGCAGCAGAGTGACGCCCCGTAAAGCAAGAAAAGAAGCTATTGTCAACCGCCCAGTTGAACATGTCTTTGTCTAATAACTTTAATACACCTTCCTTCCGCTTAACCGTGTGTGCTCTCTCAAGTTAAGATCTTTTATTTTTTTCCTCCCTCCCAGACTCAGCTCCATAACAAACTAATTTAACATGCATCAACAACGATCGCTCGCTTTGTTTGGTTCACCTTTAACAAACAGAGATGTGACACATGAGAAAAGGAGCCCCTATCATAAAATGTAATTCTAGCCTTATCCTCCATAGTGCTCTGACAACTAGCAGGCAGTCAGACAGTGTGCTTTAAATTAGCAACACATTCTTCACTGTGAGTTCACTGGGCGAGAAGCCTCAGATATGTGGCTGGCTGACTGGCTGACTGTGTGGCTGAAACAGAGAGGCATCCTTCCTCTCAGCTCACATTGCACTTGCAAGCGGCTGCCTCGCATTGATCAAGACGTGCTGCCCCCTATTGGCGCAGAGATGGGATAGCCTGTGGATGACAGACTGAATCTCACCATGTGACATTTTTGTTCACTTGTGTGGACTGTCACACAACAAGCATATTATGCATTCAGACACGAATGTGCTTTGTGGCTGCCTGTCACTCAAACATGTATAGATTCAGGCTCAAAGGTGCATAAACATGCTCACAAATAGCCGAGTCTTTCACAGACAGCATCACCCCCCACACATACAGACACACACGAAGAGCACAGTACCGACACACACAGACTCTATCACTCTCTTTTTCGCACTCACACACACGTTCCTTAGCTCAGTTCCACCATTATAGAGCCCCAGACAATATAGGAGACTCAGCATAGAGCCTGCAGCGCCTGCCTCATTTGCATGCCAAGTGGCTGTAATGCTGTTAGGGTTTATGCAATAAAGACAAGTGAATCCAGACTGCTGGGCCTAAGAGGAAGAAAGAGAGGGAGAAAAGAAGGGGGGAAAAGGAGAGGAGGAAAGGAGAAAGAGAAGGAGAGAGTATGAGAGAGAGAGGTTGAGAGTGTGTGAAAGGCAGTGAGAGAGAGAGAGAGTCAAAGGGAACAGATGGCCCAGGGAGAGGTAAAAGGTATAATCCCATCAGCTGCACTATCAACCGACCATCTGGACATCCCACAGCACAATTACAACACATTTCAGCAGGCAGAACAAAGGACGGCTTCGCGGGGCCACATCAGACCTGTTTGAGTGTCACAATACTAGAGCTGGGACCTCCTCTGCTCAGATCTCGGATCAGTTTTGACGTCCTCTACAACTAACCCTAACCAGAGAGGAAAAAGATTAGGACAGATCACAGATCGCAAAGTGGATCTTGAAACAAATTCGAGCACACAAACGAATAGATAGAGTAACAATTTAGCACAAAAAACAGGGCATGACATATGAATTCAAATTGCGCAAATTTCCTCTACTGTAGCCCAAAGTTTGCAGAGTCTTAGTGATGCAACACTCAGACCGGCGGGACGACTCTTTGCATCCTCATCCGTCCACTCCTCATGGTGCCTATCATCTGCTGAGGGGGCATTGTGCGTGTCTGTCATCAGATCGCCTGCGCTGACTGTGTAATCCACTTCGCCACGGTCCCCATTCAGCACATGCTCCCCTCTCTGTCTGTGCATTGAGACATATGCAAATTTTTAGGCAGAAGGGTGGACGGCTTAGGGCCTCAGTCGCTGCCTCTCCGTGGGTCCTTCTGTGTGTGGGAGGGGGCACTGGGATTTCCGAGGTGGTGCGTCTGGGTTTGTGTGTGTGCGTTTGTGCGCGCGTGATTGTGGATGCCTGTCGTAGGTTTCAGGCTGCAGCTGCCCCCCAACAGTCACCGTCACCATCAGGCCCTCTTCTTGCCTCCTCCTCCTTCCTGCCCCCCCTCCCTTTCTCTCATCCCCAAAGTCAATTTGTTTACAGTAATTTTGAAGGGTGAATTATTTGCTGTAATCGTCCGCACTGATGAAGGTCAGGCCCTCAGAGGGGGCCCAGCATGCCCATAGAGGGTTGGTCCTCTTTCAGACGCTCCGCTTTGCAATTAAGGAAAGCAAATGTCACTCCTCCAGGCCTCACAAATGAAAATCTGTACGAGGTGATTAGCATGAAGTCAACAGCGTCTGTTAAAGTCAGATTCCCTGTAGTACCAATGTGTGTGTGTGCACTTTATGGGCAGGGAGAGAGAGCAAACATGACCTGAACAGACCCAACAGCAAGGCAAACAAAGGGAGATGTCTTGTCTGAGGTGATTCATACAACAATGGCCGACTGTGATTTACTTACTGGATGGAAAGGATAATAGAGGTTTAGAACTGAGCTTGTAAAGTAAAAAGGAACTTGCTGAAATAGTTGCTCACATTTTGAGGGGTAGGAAAAACATGCACAATTCATAGTGTATTAAAAGATATTGATGGAAATAGATTAAATTTGATATTGCTATTTTATGGCTAGCTGTCATGCTATTTCTGTTGTAAACACGGTGTTGTGCTGAACACCATATTAAGGTAATGCATCAAATGACAGTGAATGTGAGGCACCAGATCACTCAAATTAGATTATAATAACAACCCAGACTGTTGATGAATGGCAGAGCTACGTAGCAGAAGTCATGCCAGATGAAAAGCATTGTAATAAACAATATGAAATGGATTGAATCGATCACAAAAAGAAAGAAAAAAAAACTCAATCTGAATAATTCATGAGTGCATTTCACGTTATGAAACCTGAATCTACACTCAGTGTGCCTGCACTGTACTGCATATGCAGAACAAAGGTAATGAAATAACATGAACCAGCAAAGCTTTAGCTTGTCATTTCCACTTTAACAGCCTGTATTCTTGACTCATTTAAGATGTGTTCAACTTTGAAATTTTACTGTACATGCGGGTGCATGCTTAATCAATTCTGATAGCTACATTTGCCCTGACACATAATTTGCTCCATCAAATCATTTTCCTGGCGAGCCCGGCGTTTAGCCTTTGTGAAGTGGACCATTTGAAGGGTCTGCTTAACTACACCACTCCAGCGCGCTGATAAATGATTTTGATTCTCATGCCTTAAAGGACAAATCCATCTTTTTTTTTTTCCAGGGGCAATTTCCATGATATGTCTTTGTGAGAGAGACATGGAGGCAGTAATGTGTCTGTGTGGAAAGAGACATGGGCCCGAGTGTTGAAGCCTAGGTGCTGAATTTGCTCTTCTCTTTGTCTTGGATAAGCAGCCACCCCGTGCATCAAGGCTATCAGCCCCAGCGAGGGATGGACCACTGGTGGAGCCACTGTCATCATCATAGGGGACAACTTCTTTGATGGCTTACAAGTCGTGTTCGGCACCATGCTCGTATGGAGCGAGGTACGATGTCTTTGTTATAAGATGGACTAAAGTCCAATCAGAGTATTAGAAATTCAAAAAACTGTCAAAAGTATTAAGACAAACTTTCTAGCCACCACTGATAACAGTACAGACTGCATAGCTTATTATTACACAGAGCTCATTATTTCTTTTCTTTTCCTCTGTAATCCAGCTGATAACTCCCCACGCCATCCGCGTCCAGACTCCACCTCGGCACATCCCCGGTGTTGTGGAAGTCACGCTGTCCTACAAGTCCAAGCAGTTTTGCAAAGGTGCCCCTGGGAGATTTGTCTACACTGGTGAGTCAAAACCCTCTCTTCTACAGACTTCTCCTGTGCCCCCATTCCCTCTCCTCCCTCTGTCTGGAAGGAGCCCTCAGCCCCAAGTCCAGGCGCTATTAATGGACTAACCAGGGCCCTGCTTGCTGAATGTTAAATGTGTGAGATCTGCACTGCTAGCGAAAAGGTGTTTTTGTGGAGGGGCTCCAACAAGTGCAACTCGATCCCCCTCTGACCTGCCATCATACAAGGGCGCTGCCAAACTCTGTTAAACTCAAGCTGTCAGGACAACTCACTCTGCCAATTTTCTTAATCTATCCTGTTGCGCGACAGATAATGCTTTCTTTTTATGAATCAGATTAGAAAAGCAATATCTAGGTTAAGTGCATGAGTGTGTCAGAAGTTATGATATGAATTCATAGGAGAGAAAGTGTACAAAGAGATGACAAAGATGTGTATGCATGGGAGAGCGGGTGTGTGTGTCACACTATAAGTAAGGGATCTGATTATCTTGGCTAACAGAAGGAAGTGGTGGTCTTATCTGTCATCATTGGTGAGGAGACAGAGGTTGCGGGGGTCAGAGCCTGTCTGACCTGGAAGCCTCTGTCTGTTCCAACTCTGATGGGCAGAATGAAACAGGGGCTCGTCAAAGCACTCTCACTTCCCCCAGCACCCCCAGGCCTCCAGCACAGCCCTGGCCTTGAGCATAGCAGAATTGCTAAGTAAAGGCTGGAGACCCCCCCTCCCAAAAAAAAAAAAAAATCCCGTCCAGACCCCTCCATCCTGGGGCAGCTGTTTCTCATCAAGTCCCCCCTCTCTTGCTCCACAAACCTCCACCACCACTACCACCCCCAGCCATCCGTCCCCTTCTCCTCCAACCGTGCAGTCTGGCCCAGCTCTCCTGCATTTAACCTCCCTAGCAGGAGCGGAGCAGAGGCCAACAAGGCACCGGGATAATGAAACAGGAGTGTAGTGTGGCTGCGTAAGTGTATGTGTGTCTGTTTGTGTGAGCAAGAGGGAGAAAGTGTGCTTGCACTTGTGTGTGTCTGTGTGTACATGTGGTACTGCACAGCCCTGAGAAGGTGTATAAGTTAAGACATTAATGGCTTCTATAGCACCCTGGTGAAAGTGCCAGGTCCCTTAAGAACAGACCCCATTAGTCACAGAGGCTAAGCGGATTGGGATGATTACCATCAGGTTTTACTGGGGAAACGTGTCCCCTTCTCTCTATCTTTGTTGATCCCCCCCTCCATTCTTCCTCTCTGTCTTCCCTGGGTTCCTACTCACTTCCAGTTAGTATAAAGATACAATTACCCCTGGAGGCAATGGTGGTACAATTGATTAGTGCGGTGAATTAAAAGAGAAAGTCACCAATAGACAGGTCCAGCTCCTCTGCTCTGCTATTCCCCGTGTGGCTCACCCTGATTGTACAAGGGTTGACGCTTGAGAGAATGAAACCGTTAAAGAGAGCAGAATGCATAACACTAGAATTAAGTATCACTGATTCCATATGTACAGTAATTGCCAGGTGAAAGGATGTTAGCTACTCCTATCTGGCATTAAAAAGCGAATGAGCTGATGCTCTGAGAGCAGGATCATGGATTTAAGAGTGAAATGGCTCATTTCAAACCGTAGCATTTCTTTCTGTGATACAGCACTTGAACAAATGGCACTACACAAGCAAATAGATTTGAAATGACCTGGAGTTACAATAGCCTATTACATGGGCTGAAAAGGGCATGTAGTGACACAGTGCTGTCTAAAAGGCACAGAATGTTCCGGTGTCATATTGGAGAGCAACATGTGCATATCAAAGGTCTAGTTATCAAAGCGTACGGCTTCAAGCGTGACTTGAGAGCACGGCTTGAGAGGAGTGCCTTTTTAGATTTTTTTTTTTTTTTTTTTCATGTTGACTCTTCTTGCACCACCACCCTAATTGTGGAGATTTAACTCGGTCAATTTAAGAAATTATCACAAATTACCAAGAGTCAACACAGAGGAGACTGCAGTCAATTCGAACAGCAGAGGGACACGTCCTCATTCGGGTTAGTACCCTGGAACGGCTCCAAAACTCACAATCCATTCTCAGAAAGAGAGCACCCTGTAGTGTATGTCAAATAATCCTGTTGGCATTGACTATTGAATGTTTAAAACACTAATGAGACAAACAGACATACTATATAAAACTTTAGTAGACTGTAGTTAACTGACTGCTTCAAGGAGCTTATATCTGTACTTTAATTGCCACATTTTTAAAGGAATGACATGTTGGCTATTTTTGCTATTTTACAGTCTATACCTTTTACCTTCTAACAAAGTGTTGTCCCTTGGAGGTTGCTAGCTTGTCCTCTGTCTAATCCATGTATTGGTTATCCATTGGTCCGGACAGGACTGGTAGAACCAACTGTCAGCAAGGTTGTAGAAAATCAAAAGGAGAAAGTCCTGGCCGTACCTGAGTCAATACTTTATTATACTTTACGCTTTATTAAACGCTGCAAACAGTACATGCTGGTTTGATCAGATATTTTTTAAAGGAAAAGTCTCCATTTTCAGCCTCATTTGCAGCATCTTAACCTTTTTACTGCATAGTTACAGTACTGTATGAAAGAGTAAATCATAAATAAAAACTTTGACCGTACAATTTATCCAATTTAAGCACCTAATTGCATCAGAGCTTTTGGTTTTCTAGTTTCCACGAGAGCTCCCCTCCAGGGGCAACGATGCAGGCCCTTGGTAATATGGTTCTGCAAGCAGTCCTAACACACTCAGCCACTATTTATCCTAATCAGTGACATCCACATAACCAGGATTGCTTAAAATGAACCCCTTCCGCGCCCCAGAAAACGCACATTTACCGGGACCCCATTTGTCATGGGTAAATTGAGGGTCAGTAAACTTCGCCTGTATCCTCCAGTGGGGATCCAGGACATGCATCATAACGTTAGGAGAGAATGATTGGCGAAGGCGAGCTGTCACACATTTGTCAGGGGGAAGGGAACATTATTTGCTAATTTCCCAAGCTGGGCACTGACAGGGTGCTTCGTCTTCAGACCTTTGGTGACCAGCATGGCTTCTCAGCTATTAGTACAAGTCAAGTGTTTTTTCTTTCTTTTTTTTTTTTCCTCTGTAAAGCGGCAGTAATAAGAGCCATTCGTTCGACCTCACAAGATCGCAGCACACTGGGTGAAGGATTTTGGATGGAGCACATGCCCCATACAGTGAGCTGCTCTTGCCAGGCCTTAGGTGAGGCCAGACAGCCTTGAGGGCTGATGGATCACAAAGTTTCCTTGTCAAGGTGACGCTATCGACTCCACTGCACCAAAATCTGACAAAATGGGTATGAGGCAGTCATTCATCAACATAAGGACAAAGGGGTCATGTGTGCTTCACTCAATACTGGTGGAGATCAAGAAATGTCAGTCCTGTAAGGGATGGAAAAGGAAGATCTTGCTAGTGGAGAAGTAAGGTCTCTTTTTTAGTTAAGCTTCAACTACAATTTCTTAATTTATTAATGTAAAAAAATATATATTTAAAAAAAAATCTATGGATTTACATGCATGTACAATTGATGTCCACCAAAACTAAACCGGCAACCTTTTTGTACAGCGAATCAGAGATATAAATAGTGATATCTAGTTCTCAAATCCAAAATTAAACTCACTTCCTGCTCCACTCTTAGAAAGAGGAACAAAATGTTATGTAGTCTTGAACCCTCCTCTCCCAAAAAAATTAAATAAACAAACACAGACGTCTTTATCGGAGCGCATCAGATAGGGCCTCGCACTGTTCAGCCTGTGAATCGGGCCTATCCTTACGTCTCCTCTCCGCCCTGCCATCACTTTGAAGTACCAGACTCAGAAGCTGATCAGATGGAGAGCTTCCTTTTCATTTCCTGTCCTGCAGGGTTGGGTGTGGTACTCCACTGGTCGCTAGTCAGTGATGGGGTGTGGCCAACAGCAAAGATATGCTATAATCAAAGGCATTCAAGGAGGTATGTAAACAGAGCAGCTTTAGAGGAGGACTTGCAAACACTTGCCAAGTACTGTATATAGTCGCTGTATATTTAAAATCCCCAAACCAACTACACACAGCATTTCAGATTTAAGATCAAATGTAATTTATCTGCAGATTTAAAAAAAAAATTTCAGTCTACAGCATGAAGTGCTACAATGAGAAGGGATGACATAGGCATTTATAAATGTCATCGCCACAGTCAAGTGGGTTGTAACCAGTTGGCACAACAGTTTTAGCATGTGTCAAAGCATGTTATCCACTAGCCGTATCCCCATACCTGCCTGTCTCATTACAACTCTGGTATTTAGCACTAGCTCCACAGGAGTGGAGCAGACACTCGTTGCCAAGTTAGATGGGCCTGGTTTGAAGGCCTTGTGAGCTTGTGCGGAGCGCGACAAGGTTCCGCGGAGGAAGGTCCTTGTGTCCAATTAGAGGGCTGACGTGACACGTGCTCGTACTCCCCCACTGTCAGGCAGCTTGTCAGGTAGGCTTTGAGAAGCACACTGTGGCATTATTCCACAGCGTGTTATCAGCAAGTGACCTGTGAAATCCAGCTCCGGGAAATTGATTGAAATAAGTACTTGCAGTTGAGCATGTATTTTCTCCCATTACATCTCCCTGTGAAATGTATTGTGGGTATCTTTCAAGAGAAAAATGAAAGTATGGGTGTGTGTTTTTACTCCCAGTAAGGATGGTATTCATTGATTTAATTTTAATTGGGCCCACTTTTTGTCCCACAGTATTGTTAGAGGTCTGTTTTGTAATGGCTCTTAAAATGGATTGTCCTCACTGAGTCACAGCATCAGTCCTCTGCCACAGGAAAGATAGACAGAGAATGCAGGGAGGGGGGCTCTTGATAGACGAGGATCTTTCCCCTCCTCCTCCTCCTCCTCTCCCTTCCTCCTCTTCTTGCCCCATTTTCAGTATGATCCACACCCAACGGGCTTTAAAAGAATTCCACCCCCCCACTGCTGCATTTTGATTGAAATTCATCGGCAAGTTTATTGAGAAATGAATGAGGGAGGCAGCACAGTATTGACTTGAGAGGAAAACACAACTCATCTTGAATGAGGGGGGAAAACGCGGCCGTAATTTAGCCGTCATCGATTTGTGCCCCGTCCATGTATTGATCTTCATTTTACAATATTAATTTGCGCTTGCAATCAGCTGTGAAGGGAACCCATTTGATTTCTGTTGGCTGGTAATGTGTGAAAGTCCGCCGACGTCCTTCGAGAAGTGGCACACATACTTTAGATGTCATCTAAGAGGATTGAACAGGTGTCTCTGGCCCTTTCTAATAATACAACCGATATGAAGGGAGTCTGAAATTATGGATCTGCAATCTGTAACATTGCTCCCTTTTAACCGTGTTAATTACATTTTATCTGTTGCAGGAGCAATATCTGCTGGAGACTGTAACTGTCTAGGTTTTTTCATCTGTATTGGCTCAAAGTTCATGAAATTTCAATGATCATTGATCTGTCTCCATTGATTTATCTTAACTGCAGATCTTTGAAATTTTAATTTCCTGTTCATCTTGAGACTGCTGGAGATGGAATCACTCAGTGATAACTGGCTGCAGTGGATGGAGATGATATGGTCAGTGGTAAAACAGATGAGGTTTGCTTTGCGTGGGTTTGCTGTGAATATTCCACTTGGTTTGATTTTTTAAGATGGCCTCTACATCTGCATGCGTGTTTTCTATTCTCTCAACACTGGATCACATCTATACTGTGCAGCAGCAGCATGACTTCTGAGTATCTTACTTTTTTGTATGCACAGTATTCAATTTTAACTCCTTACAGTAACACTGAGAAGATATTCACTCTCTCTGTGTCTCCTGTAGACTCTGCTGAGCATCAGCCAGATGAGGTCATTATGTGTGTTGATGCCGTTCTGAACTGCATCCATCTAACAGACTGCAGGTGCCTAGAAGGCTTCAGTTAGACTGTTTGACAAGTCACAAATGCAATAACACTTGAATGAACTTCTGCCTGTGCTGTTTATCTGTCTCCCCCTTTCCAACTCCCACTCCACCTCTAATTTGTGTTAAGGGGAAAGAAAAAAATAACTGCTCAATGGTGTAGGAGGAGTGGAGATAAGCTCGAAGCAGTTAAGTATAATTAGCGAAAGTAATAGCTGGCAAATGGCAACAAGGCTAGGTTTTTATCTCCTGGAAAGATAGAGTTATCGTAATAAGCTGTAATGGCTGGCAGGAATGCTAGTACTCTGTGCAAGCTTCCATTCAGGCTCATAGACTTAACAAGGAACAATTTCCCTTGAATTTACTGCTTTGCTCAAACATTTCCCTATGTTTATATCCTGATACTGTAAGCCAATACACGTGTTCAATCCACTTCCATATAGACCGAGGGCACACAGTGGTGTATTGCCATGTAAGCACTTCTGGCTGCCAACGTCGGCCATGTTACACTGTTCCTGTAGAGCGGTTACTCATGTCCTATTTCTAGAGAACATGGAGAAGGAGCAGCAGACCACACTCAGATGCCATGTACAAGCCATCCACTCTACATTTTAAGTAAAGTGGCTAGACTGAAGCGGCTAAAGGGGCTCTCAGAGAAAATGTGTTAGTGGCATGAAAGGACAGGCAGATTAAGGCGTCAGATCAAAATAAGATTGGGAAGTGCACATTCCAGACAGAAGAATTCCACTGAAGCCCTGCCATGGATGCTAGTGCGCATGCGTGATATTCAAAATTGGAAACGATATGGTCACAGCTGCACATCGAGTCATGCATTCCATTTCTTCATATTCTGAAACATGATCATTCACTCTCCAGAGTGAGAAAATTACTGAAATATTCTTAAAATGTATTTTCCCATACCTTCAAGAAAAAGAAGGAGAGTCTTCCGCAGGTCTGTTATTTTGTCTCTTATCACGTTAATTTTACTCATATGTGGAAATAATTCTTTTGCTGTTAAATTTGAAGCATATTTGCTGCCACTTTGTTGTCTCACTGCTTTAGTTAAATTCTAATCATCTCTGAAATTAAACCATGGAAACAAATCTATGAACAATTATATCTCTGTAAATGTAACACAAGCAGGGAAAAAGATATAAACGATGTAATTGAACAAAACATGTAACCTGTCTAAATCTGAACAGAAGATGAGAGAAAATGAAAATTCTATTAGTCCATAATGTTCACTCTGCCCCCCCCCCTTCCCCCCCTTCCCATGTGCTCTTCATCTCTCCTGCAAAGTATTCAAATGCAAGCCCTGCCTTACCTCCCTGTGTCTCTTTTTCTCTAATTATCCATGAGGTCAGTAAGCAAAATGGGGAAGAAGCCAGGAGATCAATACAAATTATCCCTGAGCAAACCAGTGCTGACAGTTTGAATTGCAGCATATGTTTACCCAAAATCAGGCAATTTATCTTAATATCAGGCGAGTAATGCAGCAGGGGTGAGAGGTCACACAATCTCTCCACCTCATAATTACCCGCCTCTAAAACAGGAAAGTGGTATTGATTGGCCGCGGGCCGGGAAGCGGGCGTGACTGGAACGTGCCAGCGACCCCCCCACCCCCATGCCCCCCACCCCCATCATACCTCCTCCCAGTTTCCCCCACCTTCCTCGGTCCCTCCTCCCCTCGGCTAGACTCCCCACCCAGTGCAGGATTTATGGGATGTGTGTAGAAGGTTTCATGTTTCCTTGCCGCGACTGAGAACCCTTACAGGAGGGGTAATGGAGGGGGGTACGCGCCTTCCACACCCTTGTCCCCCCTCTTTCACCATATTGTGTTGGAAGGACTGGGAGGGCCAAACTAATTTTGGCATGCATGGAGTCATGCAAGGCCATCACAGAGCTAGATTTGCCTGTTATATCTTTAGCAGAGAGTAAAGTTTACGACAGAGTGTGAAGTTGGAACATAATGATGTGCCAAGGATTAAAAAAGACACGGGGTGAGAAGGTGGGAGTAAAAGGGGTGGGGTGGGGGGAAGAGGCCACTGTCAATGTGTGTGGTGTAAGAAAAAGTAAGAGGAGTAGCCCCAATGATTCTTGTAAAAGCTCAGCAGATGAAAGAAAATCTTTGCTTGGAAGGAAAAATGTGTGGAGCAATGCGATGAATACACATATAACACATTTATTGTCCAGATTGAATATAAGTGCTCAGTATATATCATCAGCAGCTCTTACAGGATTATTGACATTGTCTGTGTCTGTCTGCACCAGTGTACATGCTATGACTACGAAACTGTCAACTCATCAACTGACAGCACCGTTTAGCGCTAATGCAAGTCTCCATCAGCTGTCAAAAGCATTTGCATGAAATCAATAGCAGATGGCGGTCTGTGTCACCAATTTCATTACGCTGGGGTTGTTACAAAGATCATCTCCATGATAGATGAGACGGCGACATGTCGACATGTGGAGATCATGCCTGATGCTTGGACTGCAACTGCAGAACACTGAGCCATGTTCCAAACCCAGACTGAGACAAGTGTAAATGATATTTTTGTTTAGTTTGACAGATTTAATTCCACCACATGTAAGCATTTAATGCTGCGTATAAACTGTAGAAAATACAGATAAAATTCAGTTTAAACTTCTCTTTAAGACTACAGGGTACCCCACCCTCAAAATCACATTCATCATAATTCTTAGGCCTGCATTTACAGTCGGGCGTCATTATCATTGGAAAGGTACATCAAACAGAACACCTCTCCCAACCTAGGTCTCGTCCTGTACTGTACGTCTCTCCGGCTGTGTTCCCAGCATGCCTGGCGGG
The DNA here is from genome assembly GCF_017976425.1 of Toxotes jaculatrix. Classification (NCBI taxonomy): domain Eukaryota; kingdom Metazoa; phylum Chordata; class Actinopteri; family Toxotidae; genus Toxotes; species Toxotes jaculatrix. Next base: position 9,483,268 of record NC_054404.1, on the reverse strand, counting down.
TTGTGTAGGCCCCAGCTGAGGCAGAGGACAGGAGAGCGTGATGTATCACCCTGAGAGAGCCCACTGACAGCCTCTGATGATGGATGGCCTGATTATGGAGTGCTTTTTACACATACACAATTTACATCACACTGAGCAGCGGGGTCTGGCAGGGCTGACATGCACTCACAGCCGGGCATGTGCACACACACACACGCACACACACATACACCGATATGCATGCTCCTGCGTGTACACATGTATGAGACTGCCAGAGTGCATAGATAAGAAAGGGGGTGGAAATAACAAAAGAAAAGGGGCAAATTCCTTGCTACAGCCTTGTCATGTACGATCAATACGGCAGATCAATCCTTTATTAAGCAGAAGATGGCGTTCCCTCACATTCCAAAGCAGACCTTTGTCGTTTCGGGACACATGATGACATGTCAAATCAGATTTCCAGCAGTGTATGTTGTTGAGGCGCGGGGTTTATTCAGGTGTGCTAGGGCAACGGGGCTGAATAGCACTGTATTTTGCAAGCTAGATCCTTGTTATCGATTAGCACCCTGCATTGTCCATGCTTGAACACATAATTGCTCCATTTGATCACGGTCGAGCTGGCAATTACTGTATTCAGGTTTTGGCAGAAGCGGTACATGGGTTACGTGTGTGTATATGTGTGTGTGAGAGAGTACATGACCAATGTATGTATGCGTGAGTGGGTACGGTATGTGTGTGGAAGCGTGCTTGCATGTGTATTTAGATGAGAGGGAACAAAAGAAAGAGTAAGAAACATAAATGTTCATTTTCCTGCCATGACTGCCTGGCTTGTGCTTCAGTGGCCCTGCCTGCCAGTCTGTGTGTCTGTGTGTGTGTGTGCGGGGTGGCGGGGGGGGCATTCGCTTGCTTTCACATTCTCTGGTGTTCAGCAGGTTCAGCGAGCTGTGCGGTGTTAATGCTGAAATTACATGCTGAGTAATGAGTGATGGGCCAAATTACAGGCTGAACAATGAATAGAGGCAGGCAGCTCTTATTAGTCTCCATAGAAAGCCATTGATTTATGAAGCGCCTTGCTCGGCGGAGTTACTCTCCTGAAAATGATATCTACATTGAGAAGTGATGTTCTCTATTAAGTCGTTCCTTCCCCCTTTACACCGCTCTCCTCCTTTCCTCCCCTCCTCCCCTCCTTCTCTCCTCTGCCCTCCCTCCCCTTGTCCTGCCTATGAGTGTACACATGATTGTTTAGAATCAAGCGGAGCTGTAAGGAAGCCTTCAATTACCCATTAGGACTGTCAGACATAAAACGCTCTGCTCTCACCAAAGTCTGGGTTATGATTCATTTACTTTGTGCCTCTGATTCATCGCCCAATATGCCTCATGCCCCAGATTACTATTTGAGGGGTGGGAGAGATTAATGGCTGCATGGGATCTGCTGCCGTATTTCACGGACCCAGTGTTGCAGTACAGTTGGTGCAGAAGGGTGAAATGACAGCAACCTACACTAGATCAATGTGTGGACAGCCTTTCACAGATTATTAAAGCTCTGTTAGATTAAAAGACCCCTGCTATGTAGTTTGCTGTAGTCAATATTCTCAAGCAGATAAAAAGGGGGAGGGTCCCTCTGAAGAATTCTCAGACTGATGTAGGGCATCATGGCTGTTAATGGAATAACACTTGGTGACACAAGTGTCAGAGGAACCCGTGTCATTTTCCATCGCTTGCCCCCTGGAGCCGCTGATGTTTCATAAAACATTGTCTCACCCCTGAGGTTTCTTTGAAATTAGGCATTCTGAAATGACTTTTGTACTGTAAACTCTAGTAGATTTCTCAATTAGTTTCTTCCTGTTTCTGGCAAAATTAGCCCTGAAATGGTTTTAATTTTCATCTTCTTTCTCTTTCTTTCAGCCCTGAATGAGCCAACCATTGACTATGGTTTCCAGAGGCTGCAGAAAGTCATCCCCAGACACCCCGGTGATCCTGAGAGGTTACCAAAGGTTGGTACAGTGTCTTTGCAGCATAAAAAAAAAAAAGAAACACTGAACAGCAAAGAGACAGAGCTGTCTGGGTTATAAAGCCTTAATACTCTGAATGTGACGAATAAACAAAACAGCATTACCATCAACGCAGAGCACTGTGACCCCAAACCGTAACAGCTTAGCTTCACATATGTGGCTTACCCACTAACCAGTGTGGTAATGGTATTGGTTTTGTGTGTGGAGAGAGGCGTAAACTCTCTGTGTGGTAAAATAGCTCAATCAGGCGTTTTCCTCTCCAGTAGTCTGTGGAGATGGTAATCTGGTCAGAAACGACGTCTGCACCCTCATTACCCCACTCATGTTTTCCTTTCATTTTCTGCAGCTCGATTTGGTTTAATCTTTTGTTTACAGAACCCTGTGCCGTAAACCCCCTAGTCTTACTGCAGCTAATAGACAAAGACTGCATGTTATTATGCTTTGGCTTTCTTATTGTTTTCTTTTGAACCCGGGTGAAGGAGTTGAAAGCCTCATCAGTTTTAGACACACTGGTGTGGCACACAAATACGCTGCCATATTGAAAGACTTGAGCATGAAAACTAAGGTGCACAGTTTTTTTTTTTAGTTCCCTCCCCTGCAGAAACTCTTTGATTCTTTTATTCTTTTCATTCCCTTTGATTCTCTTACTCTTTCCATTTCCGATTGATAAAATCTATCTGTGTGTTTTCACTAATTGCTACCCTGCCAGTAACCATTTTGGTGACTGACGCTCCAGATGTGTCAAGTGTAATAATATGACTGATTAGTACATTCAAAACCCCTCGGCACGTAGTAAAGTGGTGGCCACCTCAGAGTTTTAATAATACTGTAAAACCTTTAAAGACCTTATCTATTAAATCCCAGCATGCAACACAGCAATATCATTAACGTCCAACGGACAATTTAATAAAGAACAGACTGTGTGGTAGCTATAGACATTTGACCAAGGCAATGTGGAGAAATGGAACATCACAGCTAGTCCCTGGTTCAGTATATGAAGTGTTTCAATTAGACTCAGTCCCCGTGGAGACAGGAAACAACACCCAGACATGAAATGTTACTCTAATTTCAACTGTAAATGTAGACCAAAAGGTAAAGTACACTTACCTTTAATATCCACATGGCTCTCTCTATCTCCGCGGGCATCACTGGTCAATCTAGGTACTGTTTCTACGTCACGTCGTTTCTAAGTCACGGTGTCTTTGCGAAGTCCACATCTTTTTGGAGAGAGAAAGAGAGCAACAATGTTAAACACAGCTTTATTACAGAGAAACCTTACTTCTTTCCTTGGATACAAAGCGTGGTTGGCTGCGAGACAGATTTTGACACTGAACCCAAGATTAGTTTCCTGGGTGTGCGTATACTTAATATAGCACGGTCTCCCAGCCTTTGCATGAAACAATCACAGAGTGAGATGAAACCCTGCACTTCCAATAAACAACATAAATATTTGATTTGCTCTCTAATGGACCCAAATATGGGGTTCAGGGGGCATGTAAATGATCCCACCAAGTGATTCGTCATTGTTAAGCTTGCCATCTGAGGGTCAGCTCTCGGGGTCAAAAGCACATTCCCAATAAAACAGCCCACGGCGTGCTGAGGCTGGCATGTACATTTGGAATGAGAACAGAAACAGCATATAGAGAACTGCCATTACAGGGTGCAGGTGAGGTAGGGAGACTCTATAAAAAGAAGATAAAGCTGGAGGACGCGCGGTGTGCATTAGCGGAAAGGCAAATCGACACCAAGCCCACTCACCGCCTCTACCCCCCTTCCCATGACTTCACCCTCCAGTTGATAATATTACTGCGCTATTGATTTCCACCAGCCTTCTCCCTGGGACCAGTAAGACACGTGGTAATTGTAAGGAGACAGAAAGCCAATATGGGAGTGCTCATGGATAGCAAGGGATGCACGCTAATATTGTTGCTACACAGAGAAAAAAAGGGGGGAAGCTGCCTCTGATTGAAGTTTACCTCGTAATTCTAAGACAACATCGTAGATGACAGTCTGACCCTGTGGGAGGAGTGGAGATATAAAAATTCAATGCAAAGTCCAGGGTGAATATGAAAGTAATAAGTGTGAGCAGTCAAGTGATGAGAAAGGAGATTGGTTTGCGGGCATCGCGTTAAGTGAAGAGAGACTTTGGAATTCACCCTCCTTTTTAAGATCTTGTTATAAAACAATTTTCTATTCATAATATAAAAAAGACAATTTATAATACCATTTTGTGCCCTCTGGCAGTAATGGACAAATAGACTGGATATCACATTATATCACACTCAATTTCTCTCTTCTGTAACAAATTAGATTCATTATGAAATTAAAAGTGGAAACTCAATATTGTTTTATTATTAAGCTGATTGCTTTGGATTCTTTTCTTTCCTCCCAAAATGAGCATAAGCCCATTCTTTTCCAATTCTTTGTGTAATCCACAAGGAGAAAATATTACAAATGTGTTCATGTCAAGCAATTACCCATGTATTTAAATGAATCTCTCTTCCTGTGCTCTTTGAAGTACCTTCATCTAATGGCCCTATGCTTCTAAATGCATTCATTACCTCAGGCTAGAGCTAACAGAGTAATTGCCTTACAGTTTTATAATGGCATTAGCACTCCAAGCTACATAACCTAGGCCCTCTTTTATTAACTGTGATAATATAAATATAACATCCATGTTAATCTAGTGCTTGAAGAATCACATTCAGGCTGTTTTAGACCAGATCGTCTTATTGTTAGATATTTTTTATAACACATCATTTGTTATGGCTTCCTTTCATTTTTTCCCCCCTGCAATAATATAAAACAGCTTCTAAATCTTAGGTGATCTGTCATCTGAGCAGCCCCATTTAAACAGTTGTTGAACACGAGACCTTTATGCAAAGCAAGGCAAACAATAGCAGAAATCTGTCACGCATTTGTCACAGAACAACAGAAATCATTTGAGGCCTTTAATTGTTTCAATTTAACATGGTGTGTTCTGATATGTCTCCATGACAAGAAAGCCAATTACACTTATGCTGGAGTAGTATTGAGATTTACATGGAAATGCCCTCAGAACACTATTCCGTGTTAATCGTATTCACAGCGTGAGCTGATACGCATGAAAGCGTCTCGTCAGAAGAAAACAAACTTCTTCCTTGATTGGGTGCAGCACTTCTCATCATCCTCGGATATGACTAGGTTGCCACTTAAGCATAGCCTTGCGAGTCAGCTTGGTTAGTTAAGACACCACGCGGTAAACGACAGATTAAGGATGAGAGGCAATATCGTTTTCTCTCCTCCTTTTTCCAAGCTGTCCTTATGTCACTGCTGCAAAGTACCATATGGACAAGGAGGGAGAGGACGTTTTAAAGAGAATGAAACATGGCTTGCGAACGCGACAGTCTTAATTGCTTTAATTGTTGTTTAAAATTGAGAGCCATGTAGGAGATCTTGAAATATGATAGAATAGATTATTGGTAATTATTAACTGCAGACAAAAAGAAAGAAAACCACTTTATCTCACTCAGCAAGAGAGAGAGAAATCTGTTCTGCCTGATGAGAACACATCAAGACAGCTGGTCCTCTCATTTAGTCTACCTGCCTCACGACAACCATAATTCTTTATTTGTATGCAAACTAGATGCATGCAACGTTGAGCATACACACCAATTTCAGAGGTAAATGCCCATTCTAAGAGCCACCCATCCGGTAACGTGGGGTGGATTAAGCGATATGTTTCTATAAGAGAGCATGGCATACGCTGGAAGTGGCTTCTACAGTGATTCATCTTGATAAATCAAGGACTGTGGTAGATATGCTCCTCAGGATGAAAGGGCCCATACACACACTCCGTACACACTACATACGCTGTGCCTTGGAAATGCAGGCCAAGTCTTGGAGGCCGCTGTTTGAAGGCGCGAAGGCTGTGTTTACATTCATTTATGGCAGCTGCCGTCTTAATCCCACACTGCTATTGCCAAGTGATGGAACACTTCAGACAAATTACCGAGGCCCGCAAAAGAAAACATAGCGAATGTGGGAAGAAAACAAGCACCATCTGAGATGTTTCTGGTGACAGATTTGCATTGCTTTTAACCAGGGTTCTAACAGCACAGTCGACAAATCTCTGCTCTACAGCAGGTGACAACAAGCGAGCATTTTAAAAACACATGCAACAGCCATGTCTGCAACTTGCCTTTGTCAGATTAAATGCACTCTAAAAGGAAGAGAGGGTTTTCATAGAGCATATTGCCTTCTGTATTATAGAAGACAAAGAGAGCAGTCTGGTTGCTTGAGAGGGATTTAATTGTAAGAGCTGAATTCAAAGAGCAGATAAAGACACACAAACGGGCCAAACCCCACCTAGCTGAAACCCCGAAACAAGAGTGGGGGGAACAGGATCCGGGGCCAACTCATTTTCGGTGTTAAGAGCCAAAGCAACACAGCTAATCCGCATTGTCAAGCGGGGGCAAGCATGCAGACATGGATAAGACCACATCCTGAGCATCCGTGTCCCCAAGGCACAAGCACCCAGCTCTTGCTGGATGGGAAGTCATTTGTGAAGTCCTTTGCAACAGCCAGTCAAAGAGGTTAATTGAAAAATTCCTTAATGTCATTACAACAGAACTAGATTAACCCAGAGCTAATTCACTTTATTGTTCTGAAGAGAGGGGACTCGGCGCTGAACTCCAGAGCAAACGTGAAGCCCAGAATCAGGGGTGAGGTGTTGTTTTTAAAGGACTATGCCAGTTTAATTAAGATAGGGAACATTATTCACTGCTCTGCATGGTTGGAAGGAGCAAAGTGGTAGTGCTGTATAAATGCAGCACTGGTGCCTCTTAAATCAGGGTGGCTTTTATTTAGCCAGTTGAAAATGTAAACATTTCTAAATCTCTCCACGACCTTGCTGTTTAATGTTGTTTTCGATATTGTTTGTTACAGTAAGAACAACTGGGGTCTCAAACATAATCTGCTTGAATCTTAACATGTACTCTTCCTGTTTCTCTCATCAGGAGGTGTTACTGAAGAGGGCGGCCGATCTCGTTGAAGCCCTGTATGGAATGCCCCACAACAATCAGGTCTGTCTTCACACAGCTGCTTCAGCGTGCTTCTACCTCTGCTAAATAAGAAACCATTGAAAATTTACTGATAGTATCACCAAAGTGTATTTTCACCACTATATCTGGAACAATGTAGGCTACATGCGTTGTGAGTTAACCATATAGCCATGAACCATGCATCAAAGCAAAAGCACAGCTATAAAAAAAAACCATAAATAACAAAACCTCTGCTTTCTCTTTGCTTCTCAGGAGATCATTCTGAAGAGGGCAGCTGACATCGCTGAGGCCCTGTACAGCGTTCCACGCAACCACAACCAGATCCCCTCTCTTGCTAACACAGCCTCCCACGGCATGATGGGAGTCAACTCCTTCAGCAGCCAGCTAGCAGTCAATGTGTCTGAGTCACAAGGGAATGACCAAGGTATGTGATTTAGGGTATGGCTCCATAACTCAGTGGTTCTCAAAAGTGGGGTCCAGGGACCTGCAGGGGTCCTTGAGGGGATTCCGGGGGGGGGGGGGGGGGGGGGGGGGGTTGCAGCAAACTGAGAAATAGTTAAGTTTCACTTTTTTTCCCCACTCATTAACATGAAGAAATTGATAGAAATTCTGTTTTTGAACACCAGGCTCACTGCCCCAATCCGCAGGAACAATATAGGGAGTTAACGGGTCCAATTAAGTGACAAATTCCTTTCTCATTACACTTGTATCTGCAGTATGAGCTGATTTAAGCATGTTTGATTGCAGGAGTAAATTTTCCACTATCATTTACTGTAATCAGTGAACATTTCCCTGGTAAATACTGTACAGAAGGAAAGGAATGAATGAATTTCCCCTTCCATCTTCCACCTGTGTTATTCAGTGGGCTACAGTCGGAACACCAGCAGCGTGTCTCCCCGGGGCTACATCTCCAGCAGCACCCCGCAGCAGTCGAGCTACAACACCGTCAGCAACAGCATGAATGGCTACGGCAATGCCGGTATGAACCTGGGAGTGCCAAGCTCCCCTGGGTTCCTCAACGGATCCTCTGCCAACTCCCCATATGGAAGTGAGTAGCTTGCCACTATCGCACGCTGTAGTAGCACTAAGCTGCTGCTGATTTAATTCCAGCTCCCACATTCGTTTTCACTTCTATGAATCACTTCTGACAGGGTTATAACATAATTGATGGTGATAATATATTACTATTCATTCACGGAGGCTTGTTTAGCTTTAGTACTTCGGAGAACACACATGTAGCATAGAATAGAAGAAATACTCATTTTTATGTGTATTTCACCATATGCCACCTGTGTTTGTTCAACCGGACAAGATGTTGATGGCAGGGGCCTGTGAGTACTGATCGTGTATCCCCTCTGGCAGAAATACTATCCCAGCATTACCTTAACTGCCCTCTCCCGCTCGAGCACTACTCACAGCATGTTCTCACTCTCAACCTCCCTCCTTCCCTTTCCTTCTCTATCGTCTCTGCAGTTAAACAAAAGAGCGCCTTCGCCCCTGTGGTCCGACCCCAGGCCTCCCCACCCCCCTCCTGCACCAGCGCCAACGGCAACGGACTGCAAGGTGAGCCCCCCTCACCCCCTCATCCCTTCCCTACGGACTACTGGTCAGATACCGCTGCTCAGGCCTCTGTCCGGTTTGGTGAGGGATTAATCATTACAAATATATGCATTTTGACAGGCCAATTTACACCTTTCAGTTCACACTCAAGCACACACACACACACATACTCACAAAGAGCATGTCTTCACACACACGTGTGCAAGTATAGGATTGCAAGCGTCGGCTCACGTCTGTGCAAACATACATGCAAACATACATCCTTGTTGCCCTTTCATACAAATGATCTCCTCTGATGTCGCAGGAAAAGACCTTCCCAGAATTGTTTTAGTAATTATGTTTATTAGGTTTTGTGCATGTGTCATGACCAACATGATTGCTTTGAAAACAAGCTTAGCCGTAGTGTGTGCCCCAAGATTAATAACATTGGGCTTAATGAAGTGGGAAATTAAAGTTCATCTTGCTACACGTTCATACTTATTAATACATGTTGTGCAGAAATTAATGAGCAATGCCTTGCCATCATCTGCGCTGGCAAACTTAAAAGCATTTCAACCATGACTCTACAAATATACTCAGAGCAATATAATAATATATCATCCCAGCACTTCACTAGTCGCCTAATTGTTAAAACGTGTGAAAATACTGAATATATAAACTCTCAGGGTGAGGTACAGTTGCTAATGATATCCTAAGCAGATGGTCCTGGTAAAATAACGGAAGCTACCTTTGATCTTGCCTAATCTCTCTTGGATAATGACGCTGCGGCACGACTTGGGGAATGTGGAAATGTTGGAGTAATGTGCTGTACGGCGTTGGAGAGTTGAGGATAAAGAGATGAGGGGAGGAAAATAAGCGATAGAAGGAATCTGAGGGGAGTCTGAGGAGTGTCTAGTACTGTAGTATTGTGGCATTGTGGGAAGTGACCGTGTTGTTGCTCTGCCGTCACCACGGCCGGGTCTCCTGGGAGTCTGGGCCACTGTTTGCCATTACCCCAACGCCAGGAGAAATATCACACATGGCAAGACTGGCGTGCTGGGGGCTGAAATGTCAGAGCAGGAGGGAGGTTTTCAAACTCTCCCTGTTAGGAGGACGTGCAGCAGCAGGCTGGCGGACACGGCAAACACTCACAGGCACATACGCAAACAGGCACATTAAGGCATACATTCACGCATTTGTGCACTGTCAGATGGCTGGACTCACACATACATACACACACACACACACACACGCTTACATACATATGCACCAGCACACACATGCATGCATGCACACACAGTAAATAACAACATTTTAATAATTTTTCAAATTTATATCCCTACCTTTTTAGCCCAATAAATTAATATCCCTTTTCTTTCTCTCTTTTGTTTTTCCCCAGCCATGTCCGGCCTGGTTGTCCCTCCAATGTAAATGCACTTTCATCATCTCAAGCACCAGTCTACACACTACCACTTCAGAGGACCCCCCCTCCTCCTCCTTCTCTCAGCACACCACAAAAAGCTGGTGTAATGTATAGTCAACCGCTTGTTCTGTTTTTAAAGATGAAGAAAAAAAAAAGAAAAGAAAGAAAAGGATTTTTTTTCTTTTAAATGACTTTCGCCAACCTACAGAAAAAAAAGGATTTCACAAGGAACAATATATTTTTTTTCTGTGGGAATTTTTTGGTTTGTTTATTTTTTTCTCCATTTTATCACCCTTGAAGAGGACACAGGATGATGAAGGGTTTATTTTGTATACCTGTCGGGTTGTGCTTCGGCCTCGGACATGTCCAATCAGCCACACATTCAATACTGGAAGGGACTCTGTGGACTCACCATCTGGTTGTAAAGTAAAAACACTGATGTACAGTACATTTGCCAATGAACTTGTTTGCCTCAGAAATTGTTTTTTCTGTTTCAACTCTCTTTTAATAGATTCACAACAGTTGTGTGTCTTTATAATGTGACTTTTTGTATTTTTATGTGTGAGAAAAATACACAGGGGCCAAGACAGTTTGAATTTCAACTGGAAAATATATGAGATATATAATGTAGAAAATTGATCATAAAAGTACAACAAATACGAGTAAAGGGGGTGGGGCTGGGTGGGTAAGGATGTATCATGTTTCATTCCTGCATTTTAACTTAAATTTTGTAATTTATTGTAGCTAGAAATCATCTTCAAAAGTTAAAAAAAAAAATCCTCTTTGATTCAACAAGCACACTGACGTGTACAAAACACTGCTCTGTTGATGAATATGATGTACTTCCATGTCTAGAGCTTCCTTTTAAGCAAGTGTGTTTTGCCATGTTTTTCAACTTTTTTGCTAGCACTGTATATTAATGCATTCCTAGGCTACTGTGAAGTCTGTTTCTTGTTGATGAGGAGCAGTCTCCCCCTTCTAGCTCCAACTCCCTTATGTGTTTTATATGTGGTTAAAAATTGTAGACTATTGTGATATTGCCAAACTTGTGCTAAATATTTATACATCTGTCTTTTTCATGTTCTTTTAGATCAACAAAAAAACATTTAAAAAACAAAATTAAAATCCATTGAGAATGTAGGAGTATAGTAGTTCATTGTCATATTTCTGTTCAAACACACACTTGCGCTCACTGAGGGAAATTTTGTAACATATCAACTATAAATAATGTATTTATCTCTGAAATTTTGTATATTGCTTTTCATTATGTATGTATTAATCGTCATGCCCTTAATATAGTGATGCAGCACAGATAATTCAGCCAAGAACTGTTGCCTTCATTTGTTTTCTTTTTTTGTATTTGATGAAATGCAATGTGCATATATTTCATGTGTATCCTCAAAATTTGTGTTACTCCGTCAAGACTCTCTGTCCATTTTTTTAAAGGGGAAGTCAAACTTCATTGTTTATTTTTATATTGATTTTAAATTATCTATACAGACCATTTTGGAGAAAACTTTGTTGGTTGTATTGTCAAATAAATTGTTTGTGACCCATATGATAGTTGTTAAGATCCAATAGAGACTAATGTGCATGAGGGACAACCTTGGAGATAAAAAAAAACACTCCATTTGTGGTTGTATTTTTTTCTGTTTTGTAGAATGTATAGAAGTCATTTTTACTCACCACTTATGACTCTGCCACATAGCTTACATGTGTTTACAGGGAAGAAAATTTAAAAATGTCAACATTTGGAATGGAAACAGAAATGAATAAGTGATGTTTTATTAAAATTTTCAGTAAAAACACAATAGCTCCTCAACTGTGGACTTCTTCAGTTTTAAGTACAGTTTGGCTGGCAGACAAACTGACAATCAGGACAAAGAAAAAGACAGTAGAAACTTCTGAGGACAAACGTGTGATTCGTCTGTAAGTTGTAGTGTTTGCCATGACTTTGCCATAGAATTGTTTGAAACCTGTGGAAAAGTGTAACATCCATAAAAGATGAAAACTGCTCTTTACTCATATTATTTCAGCAAAGCACTCTGACATTGTTACGTATTTCTACTGGTCTTTGTATCAGCATATCCTGCATTTGTGGTGCTTCAAAGGTTCATTGTAGTTATTCATAAACAGTGCGAGCTTTTTATTCAAAGCACCCCAAATGGGGCTCATTCAAATCCCTCATTTTATTGCATTAAGCCACCTAGTTAATAAAGAATCAATACATTGAAAGAGCAAGGTTATCCTTTGTCTATAAGGGCTGGTATCGTTTTGAACCTCTTATAGTTTGAGCGCTGAAAGGGGGGCCACTGTGAAATCTATACTCATCAAGTGGGTCAAACAGTGTTTGAGGGAAGAATAGTGGTTCTCCTTAAAAACAACTGAGCATCTTATCTGGCATCCTGAGCAGGTCACAAAATGTCAATTTCTCATCAAGGAAACATTGTCCGAGGCCACCTCTGCCTTTAATGCACAATTAAACGACGGCAAACCTGAGTGGCAATCAGCATATCACAGCTTATTATGTCAAGCAGCATGCACAGATCTCACGGCACGGGAGATAGTCCAGGAGCTGCTGATAGCGCAAAGGACAGATACACTCAAAAGAGCGATTTAATTTTCAGCTGCGATCGCCTTGTGCTTCAAATCATTCCCTCGATAATCCAATGTGTCTGATAACAATAGCCACACATCTGCTTCCTGACATTGCATTATCTGTTTCAGATACACATACACAGGTTTGGATCTATCGCTTTGCGTACCGCTCTCTCTATTATTCAGTGACACACTCTTGCACAAACCATATGTTTATTTAGTCTTAACTGCCCCATAAATGAAAACAAGGAAGCTGTGTCTCATCGCAGAAACAACAACCAACAGAACAAAAATAGACACTGAGGGAAAAAAAAACAAATTCTGAGGGTAAAAGTAAAATACAAAAAAAAAAAAAAAAAAAAAAGAAAAAAGCCCCCCCACAAGTTTGCTCAGTTGTTGTCAGTTTTAAGAGCTTCGCAGCCTGGCAGGCAGGCTTGAGGTACAGTGTATTGTCTCAGCAAGTTTCTCTGTACCCAGCTACTAGCTCTGCCACACCACTCAATCATCGTGAGAGCCTCTTTATTGGAGAACTCTAATGGCCACCCTCCACCATGATCTTAATGTGTGCATTAAATATTTATAAATCCTGGGTCAATAATGCCCCATAACCAGAGCCCGACAGACCCCCACCATACCATGTGGCCGCCTCCCTCTCAAACACAGGCAAAGGTCAAGGGGTCACGCAATCAAAAGAGAGCGAGGCTCGCCACATCCATATGTTGCCACTCTTATCAAGACTTTCCTCAGTACTGGTTATCTGTCAAAGGAAAGAAATATTGAAAGCAATATCGATCTTAACTAGCCTTGTGTTGCCGTGGGCCACGCTTCAAACATCTGCTCGTGCATTGTTATATTTCAAAAAACCTCCTCTCAATAATATAAGCCTGAGCGGTAATATTGAACATCTCTGTCTGACGCAGGCTGCCTGAGTATGACTAATCTCCATGTTATTAACAAGCATCACCAGAGATTTTTAAAAGCTGATATATACGTAATAAATATTTCTTCATTAGCGCCGGCTTAATTGTGCAGCCTGGCATCTACATGGGTGACTCAGTAGCTTTACGTGACCATGTCCAGGCTGCGCTCCTGTGCTGTTCAGGTGAAAGATTGTGCTCCGGTGATAGCACACACAAAAGAGCGGCCGGACAATGAGCCAGTCAATGGAGAGCTCCAGTTGAAAGAGCCACAATGGCCGTGCATGCTGGGAATTGGGCTGGATGATATAAAGGAATGAAACCTTCATTGAGGCCATGGAGGACAAGCATTCAGAAAAGAGGTTTTGTTTGCTCTTTATCAATCTTCCGTTTCCCATGAGAAAAAACAATTCAAACTGACCTTAAAAAGAGAATATTACCTTACGCATCCACTCCCCATGTAACTCTTATTGAGGGACTTATACATTCACTTTTAATGGATGTTTATGTGATAATACCTGTGTGCCAACATGTGTACAGTATCAAGACAGGCCATAAAACTAAAAGATGGACAATCGTTTATCTTCTGTGCTCGATGGGCAGTGCTGAGAAGTACTTTTTAAGGATTTGCTCTTGGACAGACGGGATTTGTGTAACCGCTGAGTGATGTGTTTTGTGCAGGAGAAAAAGCAGCTGCGACTCTCGTGAAGTTTATACATGAGAGCTGCAGTGACTCATAAAAACTGCACTAGCGACTGGAGATCATAACTTTGAGATCACAATGAATCAAAATAGGGAATCTGACCTTTTTTGAACAATTTCACATTTGACTCAAAACGGGGAACCTAACCGCTTTTTTAAAAATAGTCCCACATTAGCACAGTCTCCTGTCTGTGAATTGGTACATCAGATAAGACACTGCTCCCCTGTTACTGTACACTGGGAGTCAGCTTTGCAAGGAAAACTCTAGATTCTTGCAAAGATTTCCACTTCACTCACTGCAGTCGAGAAGGATGAGCAAAGTATCCCAGTGCTTCAAAATCCATTAAACTTGTATTTGGGTGTCATTTGATACTTCATCAATGTTTCAGTGCATTTCAAACCCACAAATGCAGGATTTACCCCTGGTAGAAATACAGTATTCACCATATTTTCCTTCTATGAACTTCACTTAGTCCAAAAATTACACTGTAAAGATTGCCTGGTCAGGGAGTGTTAGGCTACAGCGATAAAATAATATCACTTGAACTGTATTTTCTGCCACAGTCTCCACCACATAGAGCTCCTTTCATAGCACCCCTCTGTAGTGCTTTGTCCAGTAGTTCTGGATATGATATCATCTATTAATAATGTATTGGCAATGGATTACATAAAAAGGGAGCAGAAATAACATCCAATATTCATGCCCCCTGAGCTTGACTGTGTCCAATCCGTTTGGCCCATAAAACCTTAGCCCCATTTCCATATCCGCTGTGGGTCACGACAGGTCTGCCGCACAAAGGCTCACAGAACAGCTCAACTCAGGAAAAGGGCAGTAAAAATCGGGTGGATTTCTGAACCCTTATGAAACAGCCCCCCTTTGGAAAAAAAAAGTGAAAAAGCCCTTTTCCGATTTCAGCGCCTGTGAAAAACCTGGTACTGTATTCCCCTCTTTAATTGTGCCACTTGAGAAATTGACGTGCCTCTGAAACATGGCATGAATCTCACAGTTATTGCAGTCCCCTTGGCAGGGAATGTTGATACAACATCTGCATGCTATAGAAAGTAATGGAAGTAGCAGAGGTGGCAGCTGCAACTCTACAGGAAGTGTGCCATTTTCAGGCAGTGCTGCTGTGAGAACCACTAACTGCCAGCCTGGTCTTGCAGGCAGCTCTGATTGCCAGGACACTATGACAAACACGCAGGGGCTGGGAGTGTTGCATCCTGGGGGATGACAGCTTCTGTTTGATTGTCAATAAGGCTCATTAGCAGAAAAAATGGAGAATGTGAAAAGAGATTAAATGGCTTGAGACAGGGTCCCCCTCATGTTTCATTACAGAGGATTTATCAGAGCCTTTATTTCATCAATTCCACAAAAAAAAAAGAAAAAAATATATCACTTATTGCTTCTCCCCCAAAAAGTGAAGGCTGCAACCAAATTTACATTTAAAAAATTCTATACATTCCAGATAAGGTGATGAACTACTAAAAATTCCATCAAAACAGATCCAACAAATACTAATCAAACCCTTTAAACATCACCCACACCTTGCATGAACCTCTCTGCTTCTCCTCTGAGCGACTCTCATCTTAAGAACAGTGGCGGATGTTTCCCTCCATCTTAGGGAGGAACGGCCAACAAAGCAGCGTGTAAGGGCCTTTCCCTGAAGAGTCCTTGTCACGCCGCGCCAAACCTCTGTGATTATCGTTGTTTTTGCAGAGAGTGTCCATGCCTGCCAATACCGCTGTTCCATAAATGAATTTGGCCCCTCGTCAACGAATTACCTAACACGCAGAACTGTGTATGTGTCACATCCAATTCCAACTCACCGGCTTTGGTGGTGTGTGTCAGCTGGAGGACTTAATCATCAATCGTCAATCATAATAAGCGAAGCACATTGATAGGGCTCCTTTTTTTTTTTTCTCCTACACAGTTAAATAAAGTGTAAAGGGAGAAGTTAAGACTGACCTTGTTAAATTGGGACCACAATTTATATTCCTAATTTAGTGTATGGATTAATTAGTCTTGGCAAGTGTGTGTATCAGTTTCCATGTGGTAGAGCTTAGGAGTTATATCCACTTGATCAAATCATTGCCCGCGTTCATAAGGAAACTCTGGAATGATATCTGTCAGTCTAATCTTGATGTTTTTGCTCAGAACAGGCTTTGCATATTTTTAGCTGCACACTTTTAATTAATGCTTAATTGGACAGTTTATAGAGAGGACTCTTCCAACGTTAGTCGCTAATCAATAACCCCCATCTTTCATCATACAAAATTAATCACTATGACCTGTTATCAGGCCTTAAAGCAACCATACGCACATACACACACACGTAACATGCTTACTGGCAAAGCACGCATTTTGCACAAGGCTAAGGAATCTGGCTCATATTTTCCCTCTCCCTGATCCAATCCACTCCTCTCCCCCGTCATATAGATCGGAGTCTGCGGGGGCCAGAGGCGCTGACAGAGCCCAGATGCTCCCAGTCTGTCTGGGGGACTGGGGAGACTGGTGCCATGGGGTCCTGGAGCCTCTGAAGTGCCGCCCCTCCGTCAACATGACCAAGGCTAGACCTGCACTTTCTCCAGGCTGAGACACTCTCCTTACCGCGCTGACAACCACGCTACGCAGTCACAGATTGATACATGCAGGGATACACACTCACAGGCACCCGCTCTCACGTAATATATGGCCGTTCATCAGCCGTTCCTAATTAGAGACCCCCAGACCAGCACTTGAGTTCATAAGGTTACAATGACACACTGATACAAGGTTGCTACAGCACACACACTCACATGCTGATACCTCTCAGGGTTTCTTTTACTTTCTCATTTACTCCCGCTCTCATCTCATCACCACTGTCCTAAACTTGCTTGTGTGGGGGGGGGTCTCTTTGTTCTAAAGAAACAAAACAAAAAAAAAAAGGCACCATGTGAACCCTCTATCCTCCCGCTTTTTCTCTCAAAACACAAAGATCATTACAAGAGCATCAAAGTATGCCATGTTTGAAATGATATTTCTCTTTGTAGTTGTGGCGTAGCGTGGAGTGTGTTGGTATTAGATGCTGCTGTGGCAGCTGTCGCGGCTGGCTGCGTGGTGCCTCGGTGTCAGGGCCTCTGAGGCCAGGCTGTCCCGGCAGAGAGACAGAGGGGGAGGAAACCTGATAGCGCAGCCAAGCCCCACTCTAATGTCTGTCTATCCAGCTATCTATCCCTGTGTCTATCTGTCTGACTGACTGTTGGACACTGCCTATCTGCATGCCGGATACTCCTCTGCCTTCCCAGCAGCCGTGCACCGCTTGCAGCTGAGTTAATATTCTCCAAAAAGTGAAAAAGTTTTTTTTTTTTTTTGTTTTTTTTTTGGGTTTAAGTGTACAAACTTTTTTGGAAGAATAAGATCAGCTATTTATGAATCACTGACGTAGCTGCAGGATTAACTTGTGCAGTGCCCCCACTAAGCTTGCGACGTACCAAAGAGTGTGAAGTTATGATAACAGTAAAATTATAGGCCGACATGTATGACGAGCAAGAGATGGAAGCTCAGAGAGTGTTTTGTATTTGACGTGGGGGCAGAAAATTGTTCTATAATAAGGAGGGGTGCCAGGATATGAGATGGGAAGTGGGGAGTTGGAGACAGGATATAAGTTATGAGAAGGAAACTAATGTTAGGAAGTGCAGGGGTTTGTTGTTGTGGCTGTATAAGCTAAAATGTATCTTACTAGTATCCTCTATGATTAATACAGCACGGCCAGGTCAAAACCCCGCACTAACGCTGCGAATGCCACCAACCATATCCTCGCTCTTTCTGGGGCTCAAATGAGTGTGTATCGTATGTGAGAGAAAGTGTGTGTGTGTGAGGGGGTTAATAAATGTTGAATCAAACGCCGCACGAGACACTCACACTCCTTAAGGGTTGCCCATTAGCGGTGTGTGGGTGCATGGGGAGTTTATCAGTGTCTGGGTGATTTATGAAGTCAGACTCAATATCATCCACTTCACCCACACACATATGGACATACACATGTGCACACACCAACACGCATGGCCACATGCTCACACACACACCACCTTGCACGCACACACGCACGTGCGCTCATGTACTCCCTCTCCCTGAAATGGAGGCAGATATTAGGCCAAAATTAAAGGTTTCACAGAGATTAACAGTGCGGATGATGAGATCGTCTCAGCCTCTTTTAATCTAATTCCTTTTTATCTCTGAGCCAGCATGATACGGAAGTGGTACACATGGTAAAATTACAACCACAAAATAACACAGACATAATAATAACACTGCTACTAATGCTGATAAATACTAAAATACCACGAAAATGTAAAAATGGTGAAAATAAAAGGTGTGAATTATTTCAGAGAGTTTCCTTGGGTACCTAAGCAATTACATGGCCAATTACTGGCAGGATGTCTGAGGCTTTGATGCTGGACTTGTTTTTTAACATCAACTGCACAACTCTACAGATATCAGTATCTCTGGTTGCTAAATTCATAGCATTCCATAGAATTTACTTAGCCACAAGCAAAAAAGGAGGGTGCTTACAGTGCACTTCAGAGTGCGCCCAGCTTAAATGGGACCCCTTGTGGCTGTGTCACAGCTCCCTTCGTTAGGGGGCTGACTGTAGCCTGTAGTCACCACAGGCATCATTAGCCCTCTGTGAAACCACAGACTGAGTCTCATTCTTCATCTGCCTGTCTGCTGCCTCAACATCTACGCTGCGATGGTGCTCCAATGGCAGAGTAAGTGAGTCCAGCAGCACGGCAAGACAGCCACACGGAGCTGATCGGATAAGAAATTCAAAAATGCAGCAAAGTTCAAATGTATTCAGCGAGTGGGCCACTTGAATTGGTTCTGTAAAGGTTAGAGCTGAGGTTATTTTTGGAGCTTGGATTATTAGGCTACCTGGGCCGAACAGAGGAGGAATAACTATGGGCAAGTAAGGGTCACTCTGGAGCTGCACTAGACAGTGAGTAGAATGAAGAATTTAAGGGGAAAAAAAGTCTAAACTGTCAATTTTACACCAGATCATTGTGAGGAAATGTAGAAAATAAAAGTACAGGACATATTCAATTAAAGCAAGTGATTTTTCAAAACACACACCACCACATCTGCCCTCTCCATATGGTCTGTTTAAGAGTGAATAATTTATCCCAAAGGGATTTAAAGGAGTTGTGATGAAAATAAAATAACATAATAAACATTTAACTTAGAGATTAAATGTGCAGGATGAATTCAAGGTTGAAATGTTGATTTCTGTTTCCCGTTCTGTACTGCCCTCTAATGGAAAACACCACTCAGAAATAAAAGAAGGAGCTCTGACATACAGAGCTGCAGCGGGGAGAGAAGACATACAGCATAATTAATTATGATCCGAACTGAGTGAATGCTACATGAAATCAATTTTTAAATTAAATACAATTAAAATGATGAAAAGGCAGGATTTGTCAGTGTGAAATGTATTTATCTAAACGTGTCTAATGTATCATAAGTACAGTATATAATGCAGAAGACGTCTCTTCTCTAGGTAGATTATAAGGCGAGAGCAAACAATGAGATCTAAATGAAGACAAAACAAATGCTTCACTACAAAGCTTTGTAGCAGTAAAATTCAGAGCCTTTATCACTGGATGTTGAACAAAGCATTCACTTGGCAGGAAATTAAAAAACCAACGAGAGGTACAAAGACTAATTCTGCTTAGGAAAAAAAAAACAACAACAACAACAATGCAAGAGACATATTTTTAAGGGAATAATAATTCTTTAGAAAAACCATTCCAGCACTATCTGGCAAACGCAACGGAGACCCACGGGAGCATATGTTTGTAATTCCTACTGTTCTCTGTTTAAGTTATTTTTGTACATTCTAATTCTGCAACAACTCTGTATCACATTAACTATGCAGCATCTCTATTCTTAGATTTAAAAAAGGAGTATAAACTGAATATTTAGAAGTAGCTCCAGTTGTTCCACAGTGTGTGCCAAGCACGCTAAACTTTATGGCCCTGTTTTGTGTTTAAAAAAAATAAAAATAAAAAAAAAATCCTGGCCTTGTGTGTGTGTGTGTGTAGTGAATGAAGGACAGTTGGCCTCCGTCATGCTTTAGCCTTCCTTTCTCTGCCTCTCATGGGTGAGCAGCCATTGTTTGAGATGGTTGCCCTTGCCGCTCATGTACGGCCCACTCTGTCCACTGCTCGAAATGACTCGATGGCAGGGAATGAGGAGAGGAACCTGGCACACGCACAGACAGAGAGAGGAATTCAACTCTGAGGAAATAAACATGTGCAACCTTTTCAAATATTATCCAAGAACATTTTTACATGCAAACAGAGACACTTTTAAAATGCTTGTTTCTGCTTATTCCTCAAATGGACAATTATTTTTCCAATTTATACAATTCATTAAGGAGGATGCAAAACATATATTTTCAGTATACAGCTTTTAAACTTTAAAAATAAAAATTCCATGATCCATTGTCACAGAACTATGATGCTGGGGTGCAGAAATAATATTTGAATAAAAACAGATACACAATTTGGAGCTTTACAAGTCAAGTGCTTTTCATATTCACTGGTTGACATTTATTGTCACAGCAACACAACAGTTGGAGGTGTTGGCAGCAGATATGTATTATGTATGAAAGAATCTCTGTTTTACCACATAAACGGTGTGACTTAAAAGTAACCAACATGCAGAAAATATGAATCTGCACTTTTTTTGTTGTTTTTTTTTTTTTTTTTAGCTTTTTATGTTCATGCACTGCATGAAAACAAAGTGCCACACCAGAAGTGTCTGGTTTGATCCTGCACAAATCCACATTCAGGGTGATGGCTCAGTCTTTGGGTATAAATGTTTTTTACTCTTTAATAGTGTAAAGCAAAGAAGCAATCAAAAATTAATGGGCAAAAACACCAGCAGGATGAATATTCAATCGAGAGGGTGTCAACATTAAGATCTGATAACCCTGTGATCATTAAAAAGAGGAAGTCGGTGGAGCGTTTACTCTTGTTGCAGACGACTGCCAGGGGGGTCCCGAGTTCTTTGTAAACTAAATGGCTGGAGAAAGATTAAACAAGCAAGCCTAAAACACTTCGATCATTGTGAATTCAGAACAAGCAGAGTGGCAATGGTTGGAAAGAATCACAGCAATTATTTCTTTTAAAATTTTCTTAATGCTACCCTCTTTTCGCTCTCGCTGCATTGTGACCATATTTCTCCAATTTAACCGAGTTATCTTGACTTGATGGCTGCACCTCCAGCTTTTTATAGAAAAAGTTGGGCATGCAGTGCGTTTCAGTTCAAATCCATCATTAAACCCGCTCCCATATCAACAGCAATAAAACTTTCCGAGCCCCAGATTAACCTTGCAGACAGAGAAATACTGCTCAAGTATTCGGATCAATACTGTTCCCCGGGTTTGGTGGGAGAGCAGGGTACCCTCAAGGCCTTCGGATCTGCCTCTTCACTTGGGGGGAAAAGAGCACTACACCAGGCTTATCAATACTCAAATCCTGGTGAAGAAGTGCCACAGAGAGGCGAGGATCGATTGAACACACTGAGCTTTTCACAGCTGAAGCCCGAGTGGAGCAGCGCTACTGACAAGTAATTGACACTGACAATCTGACTCTGGATCTGTATCAGGAGCTGAGGGCTCAGGCTCCCAGTCTCCCTGACGAAAGAAAAGCAATGTCTGTAAAACATGAGTCTGAGAAGTATTATACAGCCATCCAGCAGCAATGCCATTGGCTAATGTAATGTATAAAGTATGTGTAGAAACTAGTGTATAGTATTAAAAACACAGAAATGCTATATTTTTTTGTATGTTTTATTTGCATTTATTCTGTGTTCTAAATTTCTTTCTGTCATTATAAATTACTTCCCTGCTTTAATCACAAAACAGCATCAGAGGGAAAACACAGCACTAAGATGAGGAAGTACACAAGATATTTCAACAGCACATATGAGGGAGAACATCTCACTGGCTGTATTTCTGTACAAGAAGTGTTCTCTGCCTCACAGAGCACACCGGTGGTGCCCACAGCACTACATGGGCAGAGCTAAACGGGCTTTGATCAAAGGGTTTGATCAAAAGAAGACACACCACTTGCCCTCTAGCCCTCCATTTTGTACACAGTGGATTCATGGGCAAAATGATGCGGGCCAGGTTTCCTACAAGAATCGGAGATTTGCAGCGAACATCTACAGTAAAGACTTGAGAGAACGGGAACAAAAGGTGTGGGCTTAAAATCGTGCTGTAGGTAGAGTTTTAGTTCTTTGCGGGAGGCGTTTATTTTGCCATCGCACATATTCGAACACACCTACAGTTTAGATTACATATACTGCATCAAGGAAGACTTTTTAAAAATCATTTTATTGGGAAACTCAGGTGGTGTACTCAACTTGTCTTTTGCAGGTAGACAAGCTCTCTTCGACATGGTGTCCCTTTTTATGTATTTTCAGCATTAGGTGATTATTTCATCATACATGTTTAACACAGATTTCAATATCTTTTCATTGTTTTCTGTACTATTATTAATTAATTCGCCATTTCATTCATTCATTTAACCTTTATCTGCAATTAGAACATGAAATACTGATGTACCTTTAAATCTACTGCAACTTATGCATGGTGGTTTCACATAATTCAAATTACATTACAAATCCAAATTGCAGGGATATTTAATTAGAGCTGCAACTGATGGTTATTTTCATTATCAATTAATCTGCTTCTTTTCTTGATTAACTGTTTGGTCTGTAAAACATCAGAAAATAGTGAAAAATGTCTGTCACTGTTTCCAAGGTGATATTTTCAATTGTCTTACTTTTTATAACTAACAGTCCAACACCACAAAGTATTGTGTTTACATTTACATAAAACAGAGAAAGGCAGCAAATCTATGTCGAGAGAATGACTGAAGCTTTTGCTTAGAAAAGTGACTCAAATTATTAATACAAAAATAGCTGCAGATCAATTTTCAGTCAGTCAACTTATTGTTGCAGCTCTATATTTAATACTGTGAGTGATGTCATGGTGGCTCCAATGCTACTTATCAAATTCCTTATTTATGACCCATATAATATTACTAATTGATTTTTGACTATAGGCAACTCTACTGTTTGTCCACTTGTCCACATACAACATATTCAAAAACCACATAAAACTAAAAATTACTTTCACTATCTGACTAGAGAAAGTATGTAAGAGAGAAAACTGTCAATCAATGTCATCCACACTCACCGGGTTCCTCCTCATGGCCCCTCCCACCGCTCGCACCGCTCTGGGGTTTCCCGCCATCTCAGCGAGGCGTTTGTATGAGACCGTCTCTCCAAACTTCACATCCTTCAGAAGTACGTGCAGCACGCGGCTGGTGAACGCGTCTTCGCCACAAAGCAGAGGACAGAGAGGAAGAGCAAGAGACAGAAAGAAGGAGTGAGCAAAAAAAAGAGTCCTTCATTTAATCTATCAAACCGAGACAGCTGCCTGACAAGAGTTTTGTACAATGTGGATTATACTCTGCAATAAACTAGTGTTTTGACTTTAAATCAAAAGTTTGAGACATCATTACATTTTGATCCACTTCACTGTTCACCCATGTGTTTGAGGTCCAGTGCTTCTTCAAAGGTGCTCTGTATGAGTCCCTTTTTTTTTTTCTTTACAATACTCATTAAACAACCAAATACACTGAAGTCCCTCAATTTGACCTTAGAACTAGTATTAGCATGCTACAGAAGCTGATGTGAGAAAATTATTTCTATGGCAGAAAAATCTAGGTTATGCTTTGAAAGGTCACAGCTAAAATTAAAAAAGTTCGCTCCTTCATTTAAAAGGATTAAGAGAGGCCAAAAAGACTGCAAATCTGCTCCAGATTTTTAATAATAATAATTTGAATGTTGCACACCATTTGTGGCAGTGGGATGACTTTGAGGTTAATCAGACCAATTTGTCCTTTTAATTGCTTTCTATTCAGAGTAGATTCATTATATCATCTTCACTTAAATGGCGGAATTCTTCAAATCATCCACAGCTTAACCGACCACATTAACGGCTTTGATTTCATTAGCACTTTAGCAGTAGCATTATCTTTTTTCTGGATTACCAGGCAGTGACTGAGAGGCATGTTTGTCTAGCTCTGATTGCTAAAGAAAAGGGGAAAGTATTTGAAGCATCTCGAAACCTTAAGACATGGATGCACTGAGACTGAGTAGAAAGCGAACAACAATTTTTTTGCACGGAGAACAAGATGAGGAACAATAGTCTCGTTATCAAGAGGGGGTGAAATTCTTCTAGTATATACATGAACTCAGTCATGAAAATTCAATTAGTGATCTCCCATTCTCTCTCATTTATATGGTCTAAGAGAGCACATGACAAGTGATCTATGAGAAATCCCTCTAAATTGGCATTGTGTGAAAACATGTCACACCCCTGTCTCTCTTCTACAGAGTGAACATCCTTTGCTCCCCAGGCTCCCTCGCTACCTTATAGTCACTCTCCGCTACACAAAGCCACGCGAACAAGGCAATTTGCCTAAACTGGGGGGAATAAGTGTAAAACCTAAAGGGGATACATTTGATTGATGCGCACCCATGTGAGTTCTTTGTCTTGAACAAGGCCCGTAGGTACTGTTTAATAATTTTTCAGGTAATAATCACACTGTCAACGAGATGACGGGCTCTTACGCAGATAGACTTAATGTTATGAGGAGATAAGATACACCCCTGAAATTTCTTTCATGCATTATTCTCCCTCATAAAGCTCGGATTTGGCCACATGATGTGCGTGGTACATATTGATATCGCTTTGTCACTGGTGGGTAGATGACAACTTGCCCAGACTATGGCTATGACAAATCCCTGTTGATGCAAACGTTATTGACAAACAACCAAAGTCAGTGTCATGCCAGCAGTCGCTGCTGAGCACTTTCGCCTACAAGCAGACCGAGCAACAAGCTACAGTGCTGTTTACACCTTTTACAAATCCTGAGCAGCTGTTTCTCCTGGAAGGTTTCACATCTCCCACAGTTCTGGACAAAAACAAGTGTCTGCGCTTTTATCTGCCGGTACAGAGGTTAAAGAACTTTGCCCTCATCAGTGTTAGTGACAGAGACTTCATGCGGGTCACTTGAGGTGACCAGCAATGATTTGGAGAGCAGTCCCCTAGCCCCATACTTCATAAAGAGCCTAATATGGTGTGTCTGGGGTCAGGACCCTCTTTAGATCGGGGTGCAGTGATGTCAATTGTTTAAATAAAAGTTGAGAGGAACCACTTACATGTTTACAGACATCCCATAATTATGTCACAGGTCATTACCTGCCATGAGGCCAGGTGATAGGGCCACTGCAGAGGCAGAGAGAAATTGACCCAGAGTAAAATCGAACAGATCTTGTGATTATGAAGATATTGACAGATATGATTGATTTGCTCATAATTTTGTTTATGAAAGCAATTTAAAAGAGAAAAAAAAAACAATAAACTGAATTCCATCAGCGCTGCTGATGATAGATTTGGAGCGATGACTTCCAGCTGACAGTCACCTCATACATGGTTGTGAGAGTAAAAAGACAATAGTGGAAATGCAGCTACCTCATTATCCTTTGTGTCTAATGGGAGGGAAGACTTTGACTCCCAGTCAAAGTGTCTCTTGAGTCTTGAGGGATCCATACTTTTGAAGGCTGACGGGGTGCTGATGATTCTCTGATTATTCGATATTCTGAAAACGTTCATTTCCCTAATTCCTCTCCACATCACAGGGGCGAGTCCTGGTGAGTGTCTCATCTCGCCCTGCGCTGTGCACAGGGGGAGGTTCAGGCTCCTGCAGGAACACAGTCATTTGGGCTTTGAAGAGCGCCCTTCCCCCCCTTTGCCTGGCCCCCTCCCCGCACACTCCCTGTGCCGCTTACCGAGACTAAGATCCTCTCGTCTGTTACATATGGATGTATAATTAATGAGATAAGAATATGCATCGTTTTAAGAACCCACGATGGTGTCTGTGCTTTTCTGAGGGGGCGAATGGGAGCGCATGCACACACACAAACATACACGTGTTCACGGAGCACGACACTTGCCATTCCTGTACTCCTGTCGACCAAACCCGTGTGTGATGTTGGGCATGACAATCAGTCAGACAGTATAGAAAACTGCACCTCGCGTCTCCTTTCATGTCACCTCTGTTTCTCAGGTATATCGTGACAGCTAATATGAAAAGTGGCTTGTTTTGTCAGAAATGTGTAAATAAACATGGCAACACTTCAAGTGAAGGTCACAACTCAATATTACATGACATGAGCTGCGAGAGCGCTGTCGCGTTCAGGTTTTCCCACAAGATAACTGAGCAAACAAAAGTTGGTTGTCACAGATTGTAATGACCTGATTAAACTTGTATTTTTTTCCCAGGCAGGCAGCGGCTGCATGACAAGATTGAGTAGGAATTTGTACAGAAAAAACGAATCCTTAATATTTGTGAATCAACAAGCAAAAAAAAAAAAAAAAAAAAAAGGAAGAAACCCTCTATTTTCCTCCCTCAAAAGACAAATACTCTTGATGCTCACATTTAACATTTTTATACTGGCATGGCCTATGGTTCTGACTACTGAGAGCAATCCAAGCCTAAACCCTGTATTTACTGAGCCCCAAAACAACAGGCGAGGGAGAGAGGTGGAACACAGCACAATCACCTATTCAGATCAGGTACTAATGAAGAATTCCATCTATCCTGAAATTTAATTAAAACCCCAAAGACTTCAGATGAGATGCGATTTGAAAGAGCCTGGGGCTGGTACACAAGCACTTGGTGGCGAAGGGAATCACACTGAAAGTTGATATCGTAATTGGTCCTGATGTATTTCTGCATTGCCTTTGCGGGAGCGTGGGACTCATAGCTGTATACAGGGTCTCGATGGAGTACCTGCTCATTGAAAATGCCATCACTCAAGCACTGCAGATCTGCATGAAATTAGAGAGCAACTACGGCCTGATTACAGGGGAAGAGAGGCACAATTGTTAAATGCATATATTAAGAGTTATTTTTTTCTTTGTAGGTGTGCTTCTGCCTTTAAATGAGCACTTCTGAAAATCTTTAAGTTAAAATGCAATGAACGTCTCAGTGTGACAAAGAAATAGCCTGTAATTGTTTTGAAAACGGAACGAGCGTGATAAGTTTATGATTCTAAAAATGAGTTGTCAGGCTGCGAGTATTGTTTGTTTCCATGAAAGGAAAAACCCCAAGGATAATTAATTCCTCATTCCTTTCCTCAGCGCCCTCAATCATTCACTCGGCAGTCACAACTACCAGTTGAAAGGACACTAATTGTCCATTTTTGGGGTGCTTTCATTTTACTCACCCTAGGTGACTGGTCAAGCCAACAATAAGCTCATTCAAACTTTACCACCATTCACATGTTCTCATTAAAAAAAAAAAAGCTTCCTGTCTGAAAATGTCAAGAGTGGAATTCGATCAGTTTCAAAGAATGTGCCAAGAATCATGGAAAAGCTTGCCAAGACTAACACGCGTGGTAAGAGCTGCCACAGATTACTGAACCAAGTTACAGCTCTGTGTTCTGTTCTCTCTCCTTCGCTCACCCACTCACTCGCTTCTCCTCTGCTCTCGCGCTCTCCCTCACTCTCTCTCTCCCTCTCTCTCTCAGCCATAAAATACTTCATTATAACACAGTGAGCCAGTGAGTGTAAGTGATGTAACTGACAATTAAGAGTGAAAGCCTGATCCCAGTCATGGCTCTGCAAATATTTATCCATGACAGACCTCCTTGCAGGGCGGGGTGGTGAAAGGCAGGGAGCGGGAGACTCCCAGTGGTCCGCGGCTCACTGAAGTACGCCTGGAGCCATTCAACGCCGCGCTGCAACTCGGGGCTCGTTTCTGCCGGGCTATCGTTGACCACACAGCTCAGAGGGGCCTCGCTGCTCCTGTGAGGGATATAAGACAGGATGGGGAGGTGAGGTGGGGATCAGAGGAGCAATCATAATACCCAATTCTTGGTTGAACAGTGCTAAAATATGTCACAAGAGTGTAATAACATGCCACGGGTGACACAGATGCAAGATGACATAATTTGCTGAGTGAAACAAAAGTTGTTAATCAAGATGTGTTTGAAATCTAAGGTTACGCACTTCGGCGTTGCTCCTGTCACTCGGCAGTGACAAATCTCAGAGTTGTGAAAGACAGAAAGACGCTTCAAGAAAACGTAAAGACAGTAATCCCGACATTTGTTGCAGCAGATATATATTTATATGAAGTGCAAGCATGTGAGAGTATGAAAGAAAACATTGTCAGGTCATGAAAAACGGCGCTAACACTTTATTTCAAACAACTTTAAGGAAGCAGAACCAGTTTTTGGTTGGAAAAAAAAAGAGTTTTCAAAAGTCTTGCAGCTGTTATGAAAAGGGAAAAAAGTTAAGAGCACAGCGTTAACAACAGTTTCAACTCTGCTTGGGTCTAGTTTATAGTTCATGACAAGAACAAATGGATTTTTTGGCCAGAGCGGTGCTGGCCAGCAAAGCACTGCACTTGGACGTGCATCTTAGCATGAGTAGATGCTTGGAGGAATTTGCCGATGGTTGAGTTGGCATCACTTAACAGCTGAATTTCTCTCCGCTGCTGACCACCCCCCAGGTCAATGCAAGCAGACTGACCCATATTTGACACTTAAAGACCCTACTGGGAAGGTCCTCTCTTAGCATGTGCATTACTGCAAAGTGGACCTCAAGCTGTGTTGTGGATCTAAAGCAGGCCGCCAATTCCATTAACTGGTGTACAGGACTTATAAATAAATAATATCACCATTTAAGTGCCCCTTTTTCAAAATTGGCTTATCCTGTATGGTATTAATAATAGACATTTACTTTGTTAAACACACAGACCGTCTCTCTCCTGCCCGTCTTAACAACACGGCCCTAAAGTGTTTTTACACTTCTGCAGGTCACAGTTTGAGCAACGTTTTATATTGGACATGTGAAGCTGAGGTTTACTGGAGTGTTATGACTGAGCAAGTCAGTTTTCAGAGAACTGCTCTGCCTGCTAGTTTGTGGCTGTGCGATGAAAATCTCCCGGGTGCCGTTTAACAGTGGGTGTAAATACAGTAAAAGGTGTAAATACTCTCATTTCTAAATAAACCACACAGCAGTTTATAGTTGAGTGGTGAAAACTCGGAAACCCACTGGCGGGTCCTGTGCTGAGACCCGCTCAAACAATGGCCATGGCTCATGGCAATCTCTGTCGGCATGGGTGAGTGCCCAGCCAGCCCCTACTTGTCATTGTCTCTCCTTTCTATCCCTCCCCTCCCCTTCCTCCCCCAGCTCTCCCTCCTCATTTCCCCCTCTCTATTTCTCTATCCTCCCACTCCAGCTCTTTTGGCTCCCCACCACCTACACCCCCCCACACACCCACCATCCCCCCACCTCTCTTTCTCTCAGCAAGGATCTTCAGGCCACTGTTCCCTCTCTACACCCCACCACCCCCCCTCCGCCCCCCACCCAAACCTCAACCCCTCCGCCCCCAACGTGCCTCCTCCTCCCACCACCACCACCACCACCTCTTCTACCCCTCCACACCCCCTCTTTCTCTCTGAGAGGATGTTCCAGCCGCTGCACACTGACAGCTCAGGGATATTGTGTGTGGAAATGTTCCTGTTGGACCCGCAGGCCCTTACAATCTACCGGACAAAGGCTAGAGCACCTTTGCTTAAGGCTTGGCACCTTTGACCTCCAGCTCACACTTCAGACTTGTCACCGTGGCTAATTTTCCTCTCCCCTCAGCCCTCCGATATGGATGTGCCTGCTTTTAAGGTGTTTTGAGTGATACAACATTGACAGTAGTAAAAGTTAATGCAATGCAGTACATGTTATGGCTGGTAAACAACACCAAAATAAATAAATAAAAGTGGAACAACATCAGTCGAGCTGAAGTCTGTCACCTCTAGGTGCGATGGGGGATTGTTTTTAAAGAGCATGTGGGCAGTGGAGATGTAGCTCCTGCACTGGCAACATTTCCAGTTGCTTCAGGCTTCAGTGAATCACAAATCAAGCAGCATCATATGATCTTTACAGAGTCCAGACTGGCATATTAGAAACTGTGCCCTTCAAATGAGAGATTAGAGATGTGTAATAAATGTGGGGCTAATTACAAAGAAACTCTCAAAGGAAGAGCGATCTTCATGTTGTCTTAAAGTAACTGCCATCCCCTGTATAAAAGCTACGAATTATAATTAGCTGTGATTATAAACAGTATTTCACTATCTATGTTTAACAAGTATGTTTAACTTTGAACAAACAATTCAAATTCGGTTAAAGAAAAATTGTTATTTGTTATCTTCTGACAAGTTAAAATCATATTTTTTTTTCAGTGTCCTTCTGGCGTTTACTATTTCATCACAGGTAAGGAAATAAGAAACTAATTCCAAACTAGCCAGGACCTGCTGCACTAAAAAGAATATTTCCCTTGATAGAAGATTGTGATTTGAGAAAATTTCTAATATTGTGCTCCTGTCACAATCAATTTCCAATTACCATAAATCATTGCTGCATAAAGTGGGAGTCATTTGGAGTCCTACCTATTTTCCAACTCTAATATAAAGAATGAATTGAGCATTTATATAATGTTGGAGGTTATTTCATTCAACCTGGAGGAAACAATCAAAGGAGACAAAGGAAAAAAAAAGAATAGCTGACATTAAATTTGTCAATTTCCTTTAGCATATTCTGTATCTCTAGTTGCACAAGACTTCAGTAAGACTTTTTCTATCAGCTGCAGACGTAAGAATGAAACAGGTTAACCACAGGATCTAATTGAAAGGAATCTGGCGAAGGGTGTAATGGTGTATTGCACAAAAAGGGGAAAAACTCAGAACTCATGCCTCCATCCTGTGAAGCGTGATGGCGCTCATCCTGACTCGATCGGCTGTCACTTTTGACACAGCCTGCCAGAGTTCTCCTTCACCGATCATGGGTAACATGGCGGGTCAGAGGATGAAATAGAAAAGGCCAAGAGCAGTCCAATATTTTCCTCAGCCTTATAGCTTCAGATACTTAACTCACAGACGTCAAAGACTCAAGAGAGCATGAAAAAAGCCTAAAATGACTGTCTAAAAAGGGAAAAAAATACAGCATGTCTCTATGAATGTCAAGATCCTGATGGTCTCTGAGCCAAAGGCTGTGATACAATTGTAAGCCACTTGCTCAATGCAGCTCGTTCAACCATTTGAAGATCATTCAGATGCCTATCTAGCTACTGCAGCACTAAAGTCGAGAGCTTTTGGAGTGGTAAGCTGCAAGGAATGTTTCTTATTCTGTTGCGGGGCACACGTTTTGTGCTCCGCTGTTTCAAAATAAAAACAACTGGGCCGGATAAACTGCTCTCTAGATATCCAACAACTCTTATTAGCGAATGTCCACCAAAGAGGCCGCAACACTCAATCCAATACATAAAGGTGGTGGTAGAATACTGCAGAGTAGGCAACAAAGCACACAACAATTAGGTCTTCTCCCAACTGGCTAGCCACAGGAGTCAGTGAAGGCATGTATTACCAGAGCCTTAACTCTTACTCCATTATGTAGTGTATCCACACCCCGACGCAGCAATGTTTATCTACAACAGACTACTGAGCAGTTTCAAATAGCGTTTTTAGCCTCTATTCTCAAGTGCCACAGTAAGAGATTCCAATTACCCGAATGGTAAGGAGGCAGTGAGGGAGGCATAAAGTACATTAGGGATCCCCTGTAACTGCAGGGACCTTTTAGAGCCTCAACTGAAGAGGGCCAAGAGACTGGGGGGACAGTGACCCTGCATGGATAGCCTCTGTCAAAATTTGACCACGTCAAGCACAAAGGCATTATGGGAATCCAGTGTCACCAAGTCCTAATTACTGTCTGTGTTCTGAGCAAATTACTGCCTTGTTCCTCTGATTAGCGAGGAGGCTAATCTTCACCTGTGTACGCCAGCACTGCTGAGGGCCCTTGAGTGTTAGCGCTTCGTCTTCTGTAATTTATTTTTAAATCAGTGCCCGCTCCCAGGAGTTTTGAGTGTTTTGTTGTGAACCGCTTACCATGATCCCCACCACCGCCCCCTCACCCCTAAATCCTTGACTAAATCCTTGTTTGGTGCCGCAGGAAGATAAGCAAGAACAACACTTGGGCATAATTGACTCGTACTCCTCTCCAAGATGTCAGAGCGGAATCATCTTTCTGCATATTGCGTTAGTATGTCACACACTGTACACTTCTGCATGTTGCAGATATAGAATCCAATCAAGTTCTAAAACAAACTAGCACAACCCTCATGCTGGAAAAACTTCCCGGTCGACAACAGGGGGAAAGAAAAAAAAAAAAAAAACAACAACAAAACAACAACAACTGCAGGAGCTGCTTTTGGCTGCAGTGAGAGGTAACTCTCGCTCAGCTCCCGTCCTCACCCTGGAGGGTCTGCTTTCGAAACCACAACATTTGCAGATTTTCATCTGAGTGAATGTCAGTGTCTCGTCTGCATGGGCGGTTTACAGGTAGTGTGTTACACAGGTGTTGGTTTACACAGGAAATGGCACATGCAGCCTGATTGGGATAGTCCCGAGAGACGGAGGCATAAACATAGAGCACAGATGGGTCCAAGGGCCAGTGGGAGCAGCACCTTAATGAATACGCAGCTGAGTACTACACTTCACAACATGCAAAACAATATTCTAAGGCCGCAGTAAAAAATAGAACAAAAATCAACTGAATATCATTACACAATGAATTATTCATACCATTTCTAAAGGGACTACGTCAAAACGTCTCCTCCCTGCTTTATTGATGATTTCATTCAATATCTCAGCAGATCACTGTTTGTATGACAAAGCATTTTAGCTACAAATGTAAGCAGTTTCTTCAGCACACAGTTGTGTCTATACATCTAGAAAAATAGTAATTTACATTGATTAAAATTATATGTTAGACTAAATATAACAGCCCCAGAGAGAGAGAGAGAGAAAGAGGAAGAAAGAGAGATAGGAAAAGAGAGAGAAATTGTAGTGGTGGAAAAAAAAATAAGTTGTTGCTATGTTTCCTGGTGTGTGAGCACATCATGTAAACAGGCCCCAAACTGGGAACACATTTACCATACTGCTATTCAGTGTGAACCAGGACATTGATTCACAACACTACATGAGTGTGAGAAAAACGATAAATGCATCACCTCAGATATTTCACACTAGCGTTGGTAGTGTGTAAAAGCTGTTGTGACAGCTTGGGTATTAGGGCTAGATAGACAGAAAATGTCTGGCTGCTTATGAATGCCAATGTGACTGGGGTGACAGGTTTGACACAAAAACACTCCACCTCAGAACAATTAGGCGGTTCTCAGGCCCCATCCAGTGTTGTCAGTGATAATGGAAAGCTGTGAGGATAACTGGTGATAAATAGACTTTAACACCCTCCTCCTTAAGAGCAATGCAGTCCTGCAGTCCTCTCATATGCTTAACTAATCATGACCATGGCTAGCAAATTCATACAAAAGACTAATTACTGTTGTACTTCACTTCAGTCTCAAAGGCCTCTTATATAAGGACTTGGGGGTTCTCTTGCCTCTTTTCTCCTTTTGATGGGTATTTTTTTTACAAGTAGGCCTCATGCTAGACAAAAGCGTTTAAAAATTGGTGATTGCTTTCATCCGCTTTAATTACATTCAGAAATGGCATTTCTGCCACATAATACACCCCTATTGTTTCAGAATTATCTGGCTTGGGGAGTAAAATCTACAATATTTGACGATGCTCCCGAGCTAAATCGCCTCTTGAAATTGAAATATGCTGCTGAAATACAAAATAAAAAGCCAGCCTTTGCTGCTGATATACTGGAAGCTCCTTGGCTTTCTGCAGAATGCTATTATTATGCATATCCAGGTAGAAAGTTAATTAACCCAAAGCTTAAGCTAATTATGGTAGCAGAATGCTATCAACCAAACGCTTTCAGTCAGACAGCTGTCCAGAATTTCATTTGCTAATCATTTGTCTTTTGCCGGAGCATATGGTACATTTCCCCGCTATCACAGCAACAACAAACAGATGAAAATCATTAACTAAAAACAATGTGCAATGTGAAAAATCAGACACAGATTTATAAGGCTTTGTGTCAGAGAAAAAGGCGGATTTATGGCCTGGGAAATATAATGATAATTTTTGGTTTTAGCCACTTAGGATTTTAAGGAGATCATGTGACTCAAGTGTGCTGGGAATTCAGATGCACAAATATATTGTTTATATCTATATGCAAATGAGACAGAATGTTTATCCGTGTAAAATTAATTACAATTTTCTATAGGAGCATATGCAAAGAGCCTGTTCTTAACAATTTTTAGCTTCTAGCACATTTTGTGCCTGTTTTTTTTTTTTTTTCCAAAACAATATTTTTATGTTGTTAAAAGTAGAAATCCCTCAGCTCAGAATTAAATCAATTATTTTCCAAGAAATGCTTCATGCATTATTTTTTTTTTCTTTTCATAAAAACACATCATACTGGCTGTTAAAGGGTGATTGATATCAGCATTGCCTTGCGACATTATCAGGCAATAAAGGCTACTCAGGTTCTAATGCAACATGTCATACACAGGCTCCTGTAGTACATTTCTATTGAGGACCTCACAAGCTAAATTGCTTTTTTCCTGCTCCCCCACATCTCAGCCAGCTTGACAGACAAATTGATCAAAGCATTGTAAAATAATATGCTCACAAAATGTCTCGGGGCAGGAGTCCAGCCCTTTTTTCATTTTTCACCCTAATAAAAAAGTGCTCTATGATTTCCTCTGTATTATGTGTCTGTGCTCTGTGTGAAAGAGGCAAGAAGCATCATATTTCAGATAATAGTAATCTCCTGTAAACAAAATGCGTATCATTTTTCTGTGAACGCTGAGGCCATGCTAAAAACTAAAGGGGGGAAAAGCTGGTTAACAGGGAGGCTGGTGCGTAGGGCCCCAACAGGGGTTGTTGAGATGTAATGAATTTGTTCATCTGATGGTGCCTTCAGGGCTGTCGTTAGACTGGCAGAGGAGGTTGATTTCAGGAAATGTTCCTAAGATCAGTTAGGAAGCAAAAGGGGCTTGAGACGTTTCTATTAGAAAGAGCTGACGGTCATGGTGTGTAAGCAATACTTCAAGGGCGTTTATGTAGCTATAATGGCATTTATCAATAACTATCTATCAATGCCACAAATGCTTTTTGTTGCTGCTTTCGCTGTTCAACACCCACCAATGGTGAATTCTCAAAAACAAACAAGGTCATATAAGCCGTCAAAGCTTCGACTCGCTCACAAATATCTGCTGTACGTCTCCCTCTATGTTATGCATGGACGTTATCTATTTCCCTTATCCAAAATATGCTCTTAGATATCATTTATCACACTGACTTCCTAAGCCTGTACCACACCACATCCAAAGCTGGAAAGAGCCTTGTTTAGTATGTCATAAATAAATCAATGGAAATGGCTGATCTGAACTATTACTGCTACAGGCAGGCTTTTGTGAGATCTACATGTAAAGCCGGTTGCAAAGATAAGCCCATATTCTGTCACTTTATCTCGCCTCCCTTAATGCCTGTTTACACTGCGTTACTCCATATATCTGAGGTGGCTCTGGTTCCCCTGTCCTGTGACAATAACATTGTATTCAACTGGTCGTGATAAAATCTAAACATCTGGTTTAGTGACTTCTTGCTCACACCTTCGAGAACATACAGACAGCAAAGTGATCGAAGCTTCATTTATGACCGACATAGCAAATGATATTAAACTGAGAAATGATCTAGTGATGCGAATCATTAAATTCATTTGCATATTCCTACTGAACCTGAACACACAAATTAAACCCTGTTCACAAGGAGACGGAGAAAGGTGCTTGCGCATGGTTACAGGACATCTTCCATAATCAAAATTCCATATTATTAATTTTCTCACTTCAACTCATTAACAACAAGTGGAATGTTTTTACTGCTTGATGAATTTTAGGAAATAGCAGACAGTCGAGAAGGAAACACATGTTGAGGTATAATATACAAGGTCATTAATGGGTTTCCATAAATTAGAATTTCAACATACATTTTCAAAAGGATAACCTCCTATCCGGGTGCATTTGAAAATGGTTTAATTTCCCAAACCATTCAAGTTTGTCAAATGCGAATCTGCGATACATGGATATTTAATTTCAATCTAATCAAAACTAATCTGAGATGTAGGATGTGGACCTGTAAAAATAAGGAATAAGTACTTATTAACGTTGAGTTTAATCAGTTTCAATCGCTTCAGTAAGACTGTCAACATTTTAACAATTTTGAGGGATGGGTAGGGCATGAAATGCAATCACATATTACATTTCTGAGTGTCGGTTGACACTCAGAACTACTGCATTCAACTTGGAGGAAACATAAATAAACAGGAGTGAACAGTCCATGCTCCCCATGGCCTTTGCTGACCCTACAGACATCAGCTCTAATCAACTCCCTGGTGGGTAATAAACAAGTTATTTTTCTGAAATTTCAAATATACTGCAGGAAGAATCACAACCACATGCCATCAGAAATCTAATTTCAAGCCCAACTGTATTCTAGTGCCCCTCATATTTCTAGTGCCTGCTCATATTTGCCCAACTTTCTCCAGGATATTTCTTGTGGGATCTACAAAAATGCCCTGCTTCCAATGAGGAATAGTGGCACTCCATCACAGGAGTGGATTCTGTCTGCCTGTAAATTTCACACCTTTGTTTATCACGTCACCAGCCCGGCTGTTGTACAGTACCTTTCAGCAGGTGCGACATCCATTAGGATCTGGATGGTGTGCACACCATTCTCACATCCACTGACTTGGATCGTCCCCAGGGGGCTCAGCAATGAGATGGTCTTCTGAGTGCACTGGCTCTCCCTCTGCTTCTTCATCTCGCTGCCCTGCTAAGGAAGCACAAATTACACTGCGTTCATTGACATATTCATGTGGCAAGTTTCACAATTTCCCACACATATTTGCATTGAATGATCTATTGAAAACCTAGTGGGCCACCAACGGATGATGACTTACATATCTGAACACCTAGCCTCCAAACAATGTCATGATGTGACTTGATCCCTACATTACTATCCAATATTTCTTTTGTGCATGGAAAAGAATACGCCTATCTAACCAATAAATCGCCCATTTTTTTCCCTCTTTCTGTTCTATATATCACATAAATGAGAAAAACAATGCAGTCTGTTCCCTTGTCTGGTGGGGGATTCCCAAGATAGCTCGACATTATTTTCAATCCGTCATTTTTGGTTGATGGCCGGGATGTTTTTCTAGCATTAAATTTGTTCCTTAGGGTGCAACTCCGATGGGATTCTGGTTTCCAGCCCTTAACAACAGCAAAAACGTGCAGCTTTTCTGACGACTGAGATGGATACTGGCAATAACCAGACAGCAGTTCCTTTTTTATTTTTACTTTGAGGGAAGGAGAGATGATTGACTATGTTATATGTGAGTTTTTGAGAGATGGGGGTTATAATAAATAAAGGTCACATTGATTGTAAGAGTTTCAACCAAGGAAACCTTTCCTTCCTGGAACCTTGATCTGAAAAGTGTCTACAGGGTCCAAATACAACATCACTCTTTTTTTTAAATTCTTAATAGTGCTTGTAATCCACATTTATGAATTTTAACCCAATATTGAGACAAATGCAGAGCTACAACTAAACATTATTTTTATGATTAATTAATCTGCAGATTGTTTTCTCGATTTATTGTTTAATTCTTTACTGCATAAAATACCAGAAAATGTTCATCAAAGATTCCTGGACTCCAAGATGATCTTTTCAAATAGGTGGTTATGTCAACACATATTCCGTTTACAGTGATTTAAAGCAGAGAAGTAGCAAATTAATACTTTAATTTGATGAGCTGTAACCAGGGAATGACTGAAATTTTTGCTCAAGTGACTCAAATGAATAGTCACTTATCAAAATAGTAGCCAATTTTCTGTCCATTGACTAAACAATTCAATGGCTATTTGTTGCAGCTCTTGTAAATCAACAGACTAAGCACTTTCTGGTGGAGAATTTCCTATCCAATAATGACATTTTATGTGTAAAAGATTTTTTTTTCATCAGTAGATCAACAAAATAAAAACTTGAGAAAGAAAGTGAAAATGTATTTCAAACTTTTAACACTGAATAGATGTAGTCCTGCAGACAAGGTACAGCATCAATCACCAAAATCAAACTACAGCTGAAACAATTAATCAGTGAATCGCAATCTGCAACTATTCTGATAATAAATCATTAAGTTCACATATTTTTTTCTAGGAAAACATTCCCTAGTTCCAGCTTCAAAAATGTGAGGATTTGTTGTCATTGTCTCATGTGATATTATTTTGGACTATTAGTCAGCCCAACATATGTATAAATAAATACATTTTTAAAAAAGCAATTTGAAGATGTCACCTTGGGCTCTGAGAAATTGTAATGAACATTTATATACATATATATTTTCTTATATTTTACATACTAAACAATAATTAAGACAATCATTAGCTGCAGACCTTACACAAACAATGTATACAAATAATAATGCTCCACTGCTCAATGTAGCCTTAATTTAAGAATAGACATATTAATCTATATTTATTTTGTGGATTAAACAAAGGTTATGTGATTTTTAAAAAAAAAAAAAGTTGTCATGCATTTACAGTTTTTCATTTAGACTTTCAGTTACCCCCACCACCAACTCTTCACACACACACCACCACCACCACCACCACCACATCTGTCATGGTATGCGATCACAAATGCGTCTCCTTCAACTTTATTGTTTCTAGTCTTGCTGCTCTCTCGCTGTATTCTTCGGGGGTTTGCCTGAACTGACAATAAAGGCGAGAAATTTCTGAGCCAAACAATGGTACAGTGCACTTTGGATAAGCGGTGAACACACTGTCTGCCATTTAGCAAACTGGTAATAGACTCATAGATAGAATAATGGACTTTGGCAATAATGGCCTTGGCTAATAGTCTTCGCTGATTAAAAATAATGCTATCATGTTTGTTTTGCGCCGTTTTCGGTGCAGCAGACTAGTCTAAGTGACTACTTGACTACTTGAATGTTTACCTAGCTCTTCACGGTGAGGAACAACAAACAATAAGCAGCTTGTGTTGTTAAAAATCACTGGCAGCATGCTCATGCTCGTCAATCATCTGACTCGTTTCTCATTAGACTAGTTTCTGGTCAAACCTGCGTGATTAATGGAGTCGAAAGAGCAATGTGACTGCGCAGGTGTGACAATGCAACATGTGTCCCTTATTGTGATAGTTTAGATGAAGAAAATTCATGCCGAAAGGCAGACAAACACCACCGCAATTCGCGTAGCGTGTAACTACGTTAAAATAGTTAAAATTGTGTTTTAATATCAGGTGTGGACTTTAAATTACGAAAAGTTCAGCAAGAGTTCCTATCTGAAGGCCCACACTAACTTTCTCAGAAGATAGCCCTCGGTAATTTAAGATGACACGGATAATTTCTGAACTGCAGATTATGACAAGCTTCGTTACAGGAAGTTAAACACCATAAATTAGCCCTGTAGCTTACAATAAAGCCTTCTGAATCCATATGGCGTCTGTGCGATGCTCTCTTTTCCTAAACAAATGTGGCAGAAAGTCTCTTCCTGTTTCAACACGCAGCGTTGTCGAGCCGGCCAATCACAAGAGGGAAAAGTCCGGTCTCGCTCTCTAATTGGTCGGTATAAAGTCTCCGCCCCTCCCCCTACCAGGGACAGACACGGAAAGCTCGTCTAATAGGTCTCAAGTTGGGATTTGGGGTCCTTCAGGGGGTCCCCAGTACACCGAAGTCTAGTAATGGTAGTGATTTAGATATTTGATTTACTTGATATTTTTTACAGCAGGAAAAATATGATAATGCATATTTAAGCATTAATTTCAAACACCGTTATTTTTCCACTTATAGCTGAGACATTAATCCAACTCTGTATCTTCACCGACAGCTTCTCAGCAAGGACTTTAGGGTCCCAGGCATAATGTCTGTCTAAAGTCAGCTTGTTATTATGAGCACAACACATGAGGCAGTGTACAATCCTTTTATTAGAGTTTTATGCAGTTTAAAGGAGAGGGAGTTGCCTTATGTTGCCTGGATCTGTCATAGATTTAGTTGAAGCACATATTTCAGTGTTCATGACCAAGTGTGTGGCATCAGTCATGTATTGTTTAAAAGTGTCTGTTGTCCTCTGCAGCTTTATTTTTAATTCTGTGGTGCCTTCAGCTCTCTGCATGCCTCCGTTTGGAATGTGTAGGCCGGCGTGGGCCTGTGGCCCACACCCCATCTCAGCGGTGAGGGTGGGAGCGGGGGAGAAAACGCCACCCCTGCAGAGACCATTTTGAAATCTGTGAGGATTTCCGTGCCATCTGGACCCGCTGCCAGTCTGCCCCAGATAGTAAGGGTTGGCAACGGTACCCGACGGTGCAATATGGCTCTCTCTTTAATGAACTACTAACTGTCCCCCGTTTTAATTGATGTGACATTTGAGCCATTTATCTCTGACATTTCAATGAAGGATGATTCTCAGCCTTGCCATTTACTTTTTTGTGCTATTTTCTAAGAGTCATTTGCATTTTTCTGCTCTAAACCTGCTTTTTGTCTCTCATTAGCTAATTAGAGAGCAACATGCACAATTAATAAAAATGAACATAACCTAGTTTGATATAGGCTTGATGAGGGATAATCAGAAAATCACTGTTTTCTTAATATTCATCAAAAATGATGTGAAGGGCTACCTGTGGTAAAAGGTGACTTCGATAAAGCCTTGTAACCTTTACCCACATACCAACATGTAGCCTACAGTGTGGGACAACTTATGTTCGCAGCATGGGGAGAATCAAGCTCAATTAATCAGCATATGATTGCAGTAAGCAGCCCCCTCTGCTGGATCTTCTGAGCCATACTGTTTGAAATCATTTTAATGCTTCATTCAGTGGCCAGACAATTATCATATGTGGCAGTCACATTGGATGTTTTTGTGTTTGCTTTATTATGTTTACCAAAAAGAAATTGCCTCAAATGTGCAATTTTAATTTTATTTAAAGGCAGCTTTTGCTTTTTGTAAGGCTATTTTTTGTGGATATTAATTTTAATTACTGCTGGCACATCAAGGCTGTTTTGCACATTTTACATTTTGTTTGTACAGTCATATATATTTATTCTGATGAGTGCAAATAATTTATTTAAATAACAGGAAATACTCTGGCCATGCTGTGTTGAAATAAACAGCCTGAAGTGCGTGTGAGTGACATAACAGCGCGGTATGAAGGTTCCAGACTCAATTGTTTTCCATAATGACACATATTTTCAATCTTTTTAAGATATCCTTTAAAAACACAGCTCCACTGATGACGACTGTTCCTTTGATTGTGAGCGGCATCATTGCCAAGGTGTGGTGCCCTGTCTGTGTTGGCAGCCGGGCTGATATCTTTTGTTTGAGACTCAAAGAGCTCCTTTTCCTGTTCAGTTTCCCTCATAATTTTTTGTTTGTGTGAGGTGTTGATAGACTTATACGCTGCACTGCTTCCTTTTAGTGTACAGCACCAGATGTTTGTGAGAATAACAACCCTAACCTTTTTTTTTTCATTATGACACAAATTGTTTATTAGCAGTTTTGTCCATCCGGTAATGTATGATTGTCATAGCTCAGTCATATATTGCCTGTCTGTGTCTTGCTCTCTTTTCCTGTGTTCGCAATCTCACTCTCATGTTGGCGTGGGAGGAGTTGAAGTCATTTATGATATCAGATATTCTCTAAGAGAGCAGGAAAGTCCTGACAGACTGAACAACCACCATCCTCTCACACAGTGGTGTGTGTGAGTGTGCATTTTAATCAGGAGAAATGGCTCTGTGGGCCTCACATTGCACATTGAGGAGGTCTGGGTGTTCTCATTGTGTATACCCAGTGTACAGTAGATGTTATGTCTGTTCCTCTAAATCAAACCATGAAAGAGGCATGAAAAAAAGCAACCTGTTATTTTGTTCTTTTTACTTTGACACTTTGTTATTCCACTCCTCTCGAAAGAATTAGCCTGATCATGATATAAGCAATGTCTCCACCACAAACACATGACAAAATTTCTCTGTACCCTCTTGTGCCCACTTATTTAGTGTGCCTCTGTGCCTCTGTCCCTCTATCTCTGATGTGATGTGGCTTCTCTATTTTACTGTTGACACAGTGCTATGAATGTCTGAGCACTTTGCAAATGAAGAGGCTTGAACTCCTGACAGGCAGTGTCGCCGGCACCATGACACACTGGCCTGCACATGCTGTGCGGCATAATGATGACATTAGGATCCAGTGATAATATCAGGACGCACTTCAGATAAATGACTGATAAACCAGGGGTTGTGCCTCTCGTATTACACGCTTGACAGAGCAGCTAATCAGTGTCCAAGTGACTGCTATTACATAAATCATGAGCTCGACTTTGATGCATATTCGATCGGTGTTCCCTATTCATCACGTCATCTGGGGGAGACTCTCTGGATGACTGGCTGCCGGGCCAACACACATTTTAAGAGCACATTATGTTTTCATTAGAATTTGATATGATCCATTCCAGTGTTGATTTGATTTTGTGTGCTCGGGTCATTTGATAGGAAACTACCAAGGAGAGGGAGTGTATTGTTACACTGTGTGAGCTGCTTGAGGTGGCATTTCACTCTCACCAGCCACATTTACAGTAAAGATGCTTGTTGATAAACAGTATTATTTCTTCATGTAATAATTAGATTTTGTTGAAATTGTTAAAATTATTTTGGTATTTTTATTTAATTACATTCAGGTCCACATTTGTGGTCAGTTCAGATTTTAGCAATAAGAAGCTGAGCAGCGCATTATTGTTTTATTTAGCAATAAAATGAAATGCATCCAGAGACGAAGTTGGAAGGGAGATGTGGGGTGTTGAAGTGAGTCACCATGTATGTTTTATTCTCCAGTATTGGGGTCACAGGATGTGAAGGTGGGGGTGTTAATTTAATCCCCATTCTTACCCAGAGCATGGCCGCACTCTCTAAGGAGCTTTATCTCTGACAACTGTGTCAAATTAGAGAGACCACGAGCCCCTCATAAAGAATATGTCTGTCAGACTACATTGTTCCTGGCCACTGAAATATACGGCCGAGAGAGACAAAAATAGAAGATAACACCGTAGTCCCACAGTTGGACTTGAACATGATGAAATAATTTTCAAGCCATGTGATCCTGTCAGTGAGACAAACCACTAATAAAATTGATGTCCACATATTATACTGTACCTTTCATGCTTTGCTATTCATAGATTTCAATAAGTATGGTTGAATTTAAAATGCCAACCTGTTCAGGCATTGTTCCTAATATTTGTATGGTCTAATTGTTTTCATTTTTCATGCTAATAAAATGCTTGAACAGAATTATTTAGAAAACTTTACTGGACATTAATTCATTGTAATTCAGCCTGGCTGTTTATAATTGATGGGAGTGTTACATTCCATTAGCCATGGTACATAACTCTAGGTCAGTCCAGTCTGATAAGTGCCCATCATTTATCTCCCTGGTATCATCGCTGTCCCACAGTCAAACATGTAAAACAACTCTTAATGTTCTCCCGGGTCCCCTATGGGTGTTTCTCCCTGTTATCATCATTGCCTCTATTCTAGTGGGACTTCCTCTGGAGACAACATTTTCATAGACCTTTGACCTAAACCATATTTTCCATTTGAATGGTCTGACTAGTGAATATTTACAAGCATGTTTAATGTATAATAGATCTCATCTGTGAGTATCAGGAGCCATTTTCTGCTCAGTCAGGTTCTGGTGTTGGCCTTGGCCCCTTTGCTTGAGGTAATATTGACCCCTCTTAAAAAGAAAATGACCTGTGCCTCATTTAGGCCAAGTAGTATGCATATGTATTGTACAAGTCCTAAGGGCATACATGTTTATAACTAGGAAAGCTCGCGGTCTCGAATGTAAACATCTTAGCACTGTAATATTATTGTATCAGTAAAGTCCCAGAAGGTGGTAGATTTAATAATGTGGGTGGATTATATAAGAGAGAGAAATAAAGCAGTAATTTGAAATTGTTTGGGGACCTTTTGTGTCAATGGTTATGGAGGCTAAGGGACAATTCCATTCCCTCAGGCCACTGTTAAAAAGGCAATGACTTTTCTTGTACATGCACAGCATTTTGGAATCTACATGCATTACTAGCACCACAGGCTTTTATCATGTGATTAGTAATACATAATACATTTGATTCTATTATCATGCATAGAAAAAAAAATGAATGAAGGTGGTGAAAGGAAGAACACAATGATGAATAACGTCTGCAGTGAAGTGCTTGAACATACATTTAATAGTGAAAC
Source organism: Toxotes jaculatrix (assembly GCF_017976425.1). NCBI lineage: Eukaryota > Metazoa > Chordata > Actinopteri > Toxotidae > Toxotes > Toxotes jaculatrix. Next base: position 9,438,664 of record NC_054404.1, on the reverse strand, counting down.
AGATCTCGGTTTGCTTCTCGGGTGCTTATACAACCACAGGGTTTTTAATCTCTTTCTTGCCGATGAAAGTCCCAGTAATTGCTATATTTCCCTTTTTGTTTCAAGGACCTTTGATGATCCCTTGGCTTGCATCAGAGGGCAAAGTCATTAGTGGAGAAATGAGCTCAAGTGAAGAGAAAGAGATTGCGGGGCTCCCAGATTGGAAACTTTGCCTCACATTGCATCCTAATATGAATTCAATTTTCAATGTATATGTCATAGATAAGAATGATTTAAAAAATATGTACTTAGAAAAAATGGTGACTTAAGCATTTATGAGCAGTGTGTAAATATACAATAAAGAAAAAGCAGGAGGACATTTTTAAAAATGTTTATTACATGTACATTGTCAATAATTGCAACTTCCTTAATGAAGACAATTTTTTTTTATTACATAATATTAGTTGTCATTCATTATCTGTTTATACAACAACATCCACTTAAGAATGTTCACGGGAGGAGTTATTGTTCAAGACAAACAACAGTATTTTGTAAAAATACACAATGTGTCTTTATATAGGAAGTTACTGGTTGACAAAAAATGTACATTAATAAATTTTTTATCTTATCTTCTTATCTTCTATCTTCTTACAACTACATTACTCACACACACACACATATATATATATATGCACAAATCACATGCTAAATACATAGGAGTTACATTTCACAGTAGCGAAACTGACAATATGTTCTATGTTATAATGCTGCAATCATCATCAAGTTGTTCAGGGAGGGAGTAGGGGGTGCAGGGACATGTGAAATATGAAATCCTGTCAATCAAACTGCGGTACACAACACTCTGTTGCGGTTGGGTGACAGTGGTTCTTTCATGTAAATCACAGACATTAGAAATAAAAGACAGGCCTGTTGACTTGTTTCATGCTGGGAATCGGTGGCCCAGCATGTGTTGCTCTGTCTGTGCTTCTCTCTCCTGTGGAACCGCTGTCCCCTGGGTCCTAGCACTGCTCCCTGGGGTGCACTGCATATAATTACCCACAATCCACCCTGAAACAGCTCTCATTTACAGTAATCAACAGTCTGCACTTCAAAGGATTCATGTGGCATCAGACACCAAGAGCCAGCGTGTGTTATTACAAATTATTATTATTGCCTCACAGTTACCTATACATACTGAAGCTGATGACTATGTTAACTAAGGAGACCATGAAATTCTTGCATATTTTTTTTTCAGTCCATTAAGGGCTGATGAGGGCAAAGATGATACGCTATATGCTGTTAACAACTTCAAAAGCAGTCTTAGTTCAATATAAGGTCTGAACAACAGCAACAAAAGCATCTGATGTCTAATATTATACAGGAGGGTGTGAGGAGAAATGGGGGGTAAGCTTCATCAAGGGCTTAAATTTACATGACTAACGAATTCAGACTGCAAGTAAGAAATGCAAGATCATTTGATCATTTGGCAGACATGATGGTGGTCTGTGTGATAATGGTCATTATCATAAACTGGAGCCATCATTAGGCTTGATTTCAGATAATGGTCAGTGTGGAAACCATTTTATACAAAGAAAAGCCTCTCCCCATTAAAGACATATTAAGTGAATTAACTCACATCATGAGTAGGAAACCACTGTGTGGTATTGCCTGGAACATAATGTGCTTATAATGTGAAGTGATTTCTCCTGACTGGAGACAAGTCAGCCCGTTTACATTCATAATAATTTGCTTTAATCCTGCACCATTCAGCTCCTCAATACAGAAAAAAAATCTTTTTTTGTTTCTCTATAAATCCATAAGAAACATATATATTATAGAATTTGTTATATTTGAATTTCTAATATATTGCTAAGTAAAAGGGAAACAATTGCCCACATAAACTATACTGCAGAGTTTATATGATTTGTGAAACATGTAAATCATATAAAGATGTGCAATCTTTTTCTTTTGTCTCAAATTTTCATTTCGCATTTCACATGGTCCTGTAATTTTTGTATTAATAATTCAGTTTCCCATATTATGTTTTGTACATTACATAAAATATCATACAGAATACAAAACATATATCTGGTATTAAACAAGCATAAAGCAAATTGTGTAAATTTAATATTGTATGAAATCAGTATTAAATTGGCCAAAGTCATGCAAAACAAATAATGTAAACACTGCAAGTTCATACATAAAGATCTAAAATTACACGTATTTCAATACCTGATTCTTGCAGATTTTGTCTTTAATATGGACAATATATGTTTATGAGCAATGCGTGTGTGAATATACAGTACATATTCAGTAATTCAAAGATTCTTCTTTCATTTACCTCTTGGCAAAATGGCTGCTGTGCATCCAGAGAGACCACCTTCAGACATGACATCCTCTGCTCTCTAGTGGGAAGAGCAGCGTCCTCCACAGAAGCTGCCTCTGACCCTCTGGCACTGCTGGGCCTCATCATTGCCGGTCCATTAGGGATGCTGGAGCAGGTCTCCAAACGGGCACGGCTGCACCACATTACTCCTACCCCTCACTGCTGGCAGGTCCCCTAGTGGCCAGGTCATGTCATGGCATGGGTGCCCTGTGAGTGAGCTTGTACCAGGTCTGCCCTTGACATGCCCCCCCTCCACTCCTCCTCCTTCTCCTCCACGGAGAAGGGAGAGCAGACCGTCCGGATGGGGCACTGGGGGTGCCAGCTGGTGCCAGCTGCAAGGGGAGATATCCAAGGTGGCGGACACCTGTCCTAACTCGCGCCCCCCAGCTCCCACAATGCATCTGGTGCGGCCCTGCAGACCCATCGTGGGGAAATGAGGCGCTAACCTTGAGGAGAAATGCTCCCAGCGTCGCATTAAGAGAGGCCCTAATTGCTGAGTGCTAGCACTGCCAAATGACATTAGGAAGTGCTGTCGTTTACTTTAACATAATGGCTCAGCGTGTTTTTTGGCTAAACTTCCTTTGCTTCTCTGAGGTGTTTCACCACAGTGGCCATTTTGGCCCTGTCATGACCAATCAGTAGAGGACCTGAAGATGATAGCGATTCTTGAGGACAATAATTCTAAAGACATTCGAGAGTTGGGCATTAAAATGTAAAACTGAGCTCTATGGTGGGAAAAAAACACAGCAGAGGTCCGAATGACTGCTCCATACTATGAGCTCACTATACCATGTAAATGGCTACCATTTGTGAAATAGCAAGTGCATTAACTGTACAAGCTGGGTGAGTGATTGTATTATTTATTCCCTTTTTTATCAAACCACAGGCTTGTATGGCTTTGTCGTTTCAAAGAAATACTAACACAGTCCACTCAGTGTGATTAAATTAAACAAGCATGCTCATTACATTATGCATACTGTAATAAGAATAGCCCTGACCGGTCTGTAGCAGTATAGCAGGCTCCACAGAGAATGATCACATGTTTCGCTGCTGTACTAGATTTTTGGGGCACCCATTAGCAGAACAAAAATCACCTTTGATTTAATGAAAGGTCCTCATTTGCTTACCGGCTCCCCTCACTTACGGGCACATGGTTAAATTAAGCACCCCCAGCACCACCCCACCCCCCATCTTTGCCTCCATTCGAAGGAGACACCGTCCCCTCTCCTGCAGTATAATGCTGTGATGATTCTATGATCTGGTGTTTCAAGTCTGCGGGAGTGTCAGAAATCCACTGCAAGGTGCTTCTAATTGCAGATACACCTCAGCACTTGAAAGTAATGAATGTGAGCATGGTGAAACCTCTAAGGATCAAACGCTAGTAATACATCATCAGTTCTGAAAAGGGTAATTCGTTTCCCTTCGCCAAGCAAAATATTAGAAGTTCAGATAGGGGGTTTTATTATTAATTTATTCTTCCCCCAATACATGATTTTGTAATTGAAGTGCTATGAATAAAGTAACCCATATATCTTAGCGAGCCATTATGCATCCGTTGACTAGACGTGGGATTTGAGTGTGTAAATATTGTCTGTGGTGAGTTGCAACAAGGATGATTCTTCCTCAAACACACTTTGGTGATATGTTTGATTGGATTTCGAGCCATGTATTTCCCAAGATCATAACAAATCATATTTTATTGTGTCTCATCTTAGATCTATAGTGTTATTTACTGTACTTCAAGCAAGCTTAACTCCATGATCTTGTTTGAGGTTTTGTTCAGATAAAGGCTCGCAGTGTTGGCAGGTCTTTATAATTGTTCAAGTCTTAAATTGAACAGACTTCTTTTCAATTCAAGAAGGTATTTGTAACATTTTCCGTTTAAACTCAGTAATGTGCATGCAAACAATCCAAATGTTATTTCTAAACTTTGCTTCACCTGATCCCTCCGAAGAGTATCACCTCCAGTTGCCATGGGGTAATCATGCCACAGGGACCCAGTCAAAACAAGTCCGGCAGTTCACTAGAAGACAGCCTCTTACTGCTGGTTGACCCTTGCGGCCACCAAGCTGTTGACCCCAGGAACGCAGGGGTAAGAAGTTCAAAGCCCAGCTGCCCGTGCGTGATCTCTTCGTCTAGGCCACATTTGTGCACTGTGGGGCCACTTCCCCTGCTGCCTGAAACCGGTCTTCACTCAAACAAAATCAGGATATGCTATGCTCCTTCAATGGTGCTCTAAACTGCCGAAACGCAGTTGAGCGCAGAGTGTTTGTGTGTTCGCGGGATGTAATTTACGGCCTCGTGTTGAACGTGAGCTACCCACCTTGTGCAGGGACCAGTGTTGCGGCTGCTCATGGCATCTGCTCAGACGGCCACTGAGGAACAAGCATAACAATGTGCCATTCACGGGCCAGATGATGTCCAACTGCGAAGAAGAGCTTGGACAGGAAGGGTAGGAGAAGGGCAAAGAGACAGGAGAGGTTGATGGACTTTACAAAAAAAACTTAAAAACATACAAAGTCTAAAATCTCCAAAAAAAAAAAAAAAAGATGCTGGATATATATATGAGTGCTGTTAATTTCATATTTATTCCATACTTACTGCTGTACAGCCTGTCACTAGATTACTTACATAATCAATTCCTTGTTATTTCAGTGGAGAGACAAATCAGAGTTGTGGTCTGCAGTTAAAGCCAGGTCTCAGCGACCTGTCATCTGTGGTGTACAGTTAGGAGGTGGCTAACCCCTAGGGGAAGAGAGAAAGTGCTGGGGGGTCTGAGGTGTAAAAACCCAGGAATTTCAGTGGCTGATAAATGAGGCTCTTCCTAACTGCATATGGTATGTGTTTTAAACTGACTCCCCCTCGGCCCTCCTCGTAGCCAGCCATCCTTCATGAAGAGTTCAGGGGCCCTCTGCTGTACATGGGGGCCCTGTTTTGTTGCCAAGACAGGCCCCCTGCATAGGCTGCATATGGGACTGTATGACGTCTGGCTTGGCCGGCTTTCATGGATTGTTATGGTGGTGTTATGAAGGCTTCACATTGGGTCATTGTTAATTTACACTGACTTTGTAAGCTATTAGTTTTACAAAGAAAGCGGTTTGTCACTCAGAATATACACCTGCTACCTGAGAATAACAGAAGAAAATTACAATAATTCTAAAAGGAAAACAGTCAAAAGGCATAGAATTAAATGACATCTGTCTGACGGTTTCTTAATGTGATGTTGGAGTAAGGAGACACATGAAAACAGCTTTAACACCACCTTCCTTTAAATTGAGTCCACATATCAAAGTGTGTAACCATTCTCTATACAAAAGGCAGCACATGAACATGACACTATGATGTTTCACAACATCCACAGCAGCACGTGTAAATTTTAACTGGTGACAATACCGTGACCTTTTTGGTGCAATGAGCACTTAGTATTGGTCATTTCTGCACGTTATAGCCGACTATTGGCCACGGTGGTTGCTCACCGTCCTGTTCAGTAGTCTTTTAACCAGCCAGCCGGACACATATGCCCCCCGGTTATTTCACCGGACCTTTACCTCCTCTCTTATAATAGCACCCCACTCTCTCAGTCTTTCCAATGTATTCTACTCATTGTTTACTGTACATGCGGGTCCAGAGTAATAATAAATAAGGAGCGTGTGTGCCGTGCCAACATGATTGATTACGACAGGGAGGCAAGGTCAGGATGGAGGAACAGGCTAGGGCTGTCCGACTCATTGAGTTAACACTGTATCCGTATTGTATGAATGTCACCAGCGATCCTGTGATTTATTACTACAGCCACTGCTCAATTCTCCTTTTCTACCTCCCCCCTTCTTTTGGTACCTGACCGAGATACAGGATATGAACAGAAGTGCAGACAAAATTCAGTATGTCAGTGAGCAGGTTACAGCTGTGTTGGGATATTTTGGTTATTTTTTATTTAAATATCTTACCAAATCAAGTGTTAAAAATTAATTGGCAAAGGTAAAAACTTTTAATTTTTTCCTCATTTCAAGCGTGTGTTTATTTAGATTTTTACACATACGTTTTAAGGAATTATTACTATTATTATTATTATTATTTTAATTCAAACAGGATATTCCCTCAGTAAACCTAATCTGCCTTCCACATCAAAAGCAGAGATACACTCACACAAACACACACCCACCTCCATTATATCTGCACTCTCTGGCCTATGCCACAATAACAACAACAAAAAAAAAA